>NC_092711.1:112694749-114092983 GCF_047496885.1 Scyliorhinus torazame
AAAGAAACCCAACAGGGTTAAGTACAAAGCAACCCTCCATACCCCCCCTCCCCCTGTACATAAATAATAAATTAACATTAACACGCCGACTTAAACACAACTGGTATATACACCCCCTCAGACCCTTCGGCGTAAATACAAAAACAGTAATAAACGTATACTCCCCCGTCCCCCCCCCCCCCCCCCCCCCCCCCGAGCTGCTGCTGCCACTGACCTATGTCTATCGTTCTGCCAGAAAGTCTAAGAACGGTTGCCACCGCCTAAAGAACCCTTGGGACCGACCCTTGAAGGCGAATTTCACCCTCTCCAATTTAATGAACCCCGCCATATCGCTGATCCAGGATTCCACGCTTGGGGGCCTCACATCCTTCCACTGAAGAAGAATCCTTCGCCGGGTTACCTGGGACGCAAAGGCCAGAATTCCGGCCTCTTTCGCCTCCTGCACTCCCGGCTCCTCTGCCACCCCAAATATTGCAAGCCCCCAGCCCGGTTTGTGACCCTGGATCCTACCACCCATGACACCCGACCTTGCTACACCCCTTCCAAAATTCTCCAGCACTGGGCACGCCCAGAACATATGGGTGTGATTTGCTGGTCTCCCTGAGCACCTAACACACCTGTCCTCACCCCCAAAAACCAGCTCAATCCTTGTCCCGGTCATGTGTGCCCTGTGCAGCACCTTCAACTGTATGAGGCTGAGCCTCGCGCACAATGAGGAAGAGTTCACCCTCCCCCAGGGCATCTGCCCACGTCCCTTCCTCAATCTCTATCCCAACTCTCCATCCCACTTACCTTTTACCTCCACCACCGAGGCCTCCTCCTCCTGCATCACCTGGTAAGTTTCCGAGATCCTCGCCACTCCCACCCCCCCCACCCCCGACAGCACCCTGTCCTGTACTGTGTGTGGCAGTAGCCGCGGGAATTCCACCACCTGCTGCTTGCAAATGCCCTTACCTGTAAGTACATGAAGGTGTACCCGGGGGAAGCCCGTACTTCTTCTCCAGCTCACCCAGACTCGTGAACTTCCCGTCCACAAACAGGTCCCCAACGTACGTGTCCCTGCCCTGTGCTACCCCGAAAACCCTCCACCTGTTCTTCCTGGGGCGAACCAGTGGATCCCCCGTATTGGGGTCCACGTCGAGGCCCCAACTTCCCCCCTGCGCCGTCTCCACTGCCCCAAACTTTGAGGGCAGCCGCCACCACCGCGCTCGTGGTATACCTCCTTGGAGGGAGCGGCAGCGGCGCTGTTGCCAGCGCCTCCACACTCGTACCCACACAAGACGCCATCTCCAGCCTCTTCCATGCAGCCCCCTCCCCTTCCATCACCCACTTGCGCACCATCGTCGCATTGGCGGCCCAGTAGTACCCACAGAGGTTGGGCAGCGCCAGTCCCCCCTATCTCTACTCCGCTCCAGGAACACCCTTCTCACCCTCGGAGTCCCTCGCGCCCACACAAACCCCATTATACTCCGATTAACCCGCCTGAAAAAAGCCTTCGGTTAACACGGGGAGGCACTGGAACAGGAACAAAACCTTGGGAGCACCCTCATTTGATTGACTGCACCCTAGCCGCCAAGGACAGCGGCAACGCGTCCCACCTCTTGAACTCCTCCTCCATTTCTCTACCGGCCTTGTAAAAATTAAGCCTATGCAGGGCCCCCCCAACTTCTGGCCACCTGGACCCCCAAATACCTGAAGCTCCTCTCCGCCCTTTTAGTGGGAGTTCGCCAATCCCCCTCTCCTGTCCCCTGGATGAACTATGAACAGCTCGCTCTTCCCCATGTTGAGCTTGTACCCCCGAAAAGATCCCCGAATTCCCTAAGAATCCTCATTACCTCCGGCATTCCTCCACCGGGTCCGCCACATAAAGCAGCAAGGTTGTCCACATAAAGCGACACCCTATGCTCCTTCCCACCCTGCACCCAACCTCCTCCAGTTCCATGACTCCCTCAGTGCCATAGCCAGGGGTTCAATCGCCAGTGCAAAGAGCAGGGGGGACAGGGGGCCCCCTGTCTAGTCCCTCGGTGCAACCGAAAGTACTCAGACCTCCTTGTGTTCATGGCCACACTCGCCATCGGGACCTCATACAACAGACTAACCCAGCTGACAAACCCCTCCCCCAAACCCGAACCTCTTCACACCTCCCACAGGTACCCCCACTCTACCCTCTCGAAGGCTTTCTCAGCGTCAATCGCCACCACTATCTTCGCCTCCCCCTCCCTTGCCCGGCATCATGATAATGCCTCAAAGGCCTCCGCACATTCGCGTTCAACTGCCTCCCCTTCACAAACCCTGTCTGGTCTTCATAGATGATCTGCGGCACAGAATCCTCAATCCTCGTGGCTAAGACCTTCGCCAGCACCTTGGCATCTACATTAGCAAGGAAGTCGGTCTGTAAGACCCACATTGCAGGGGATCCTTGTCCCGCTTCAGGATCAAGGAGATCAGTGCCTGGACATTGTCGGGGGCAAAGCCCACCGCCCCCCCCCCTGCTCCCTTGCCTCATTGAAGGTCCTGGCTAACAGTGGGCCCAACAGGTCCATATATGTTTTATATAATTCGACCGGGAAACCGTCCGGCCCCGGTGCCTTCCCCGCCTGCATGCTTCCTATCCCTTTGATCAGCTCCTCCAGGCCAATCGGGGCCCCCAATCCCACCACCAGTCCCTCTTCCACCTTTGGAAACCTCAATTGGTCCAGGAAGCGGCCCATTCCTCCCTCCTCTCGTGGGGGCTCGGATCGGTACAATTCCTCGTAAAAGTCGCTGAAGACCCCATTGATGCCAACCCCATTCCGCATCACACTCCCTCCCTTGTCCTTAACTCCCCCGAGCTCCCTAGCTGCGTCCCGCTTCCGAAGCTGATGCACCAGCATCCGGCTTGCCTTTTCCCCATACTCGTAAATCGCCCCCCTGGGCCTTCCTCCACTGCACCTCCGCCTTCCTGGTGGTCACCAGGTCTAATTCGGCCTGGAGGCTATGCCTCTTCCTCAACAATCCTTCCTCGGGCTCCTCCGCATACCTCCTGTCTACCCTCACCATCTCCCCCACCAGCCTCTCCCTCTCCCCCCTCACCCTCCACTCCTTGTGGGCCTTAATGGAGATCAGCTCTCCCCTCACCACCGCCTTCAGCGCCTCCCATACCATCCCCACTCGGACCTTCCCGTTGTCGTTGGTCTCCAAGTACCACTCTATACTTCCTCGCACCCGCTCGCTCACCTCCTCGTCCGCCAACAGCCCCACCTCCAAACACTACAGCGGGCGCTGGTCCCTCTCCTCCCCCAACTCCAAGTCCACCCAATGTGGGGCGTGTCCGTAATGGCTATTGCCGAATACTCAGTATCCTCTACTCTCGCTACAGCGCCCTACTCAAAATGAAAAAGTCATTTCGGGAATAAGCCTTATGGACATGTGAGAAGAATGAAAATTCCCTAGCCCCTGGCCTTGCAAATCTCCAAGTGTCCACCCCTCCCATCTGGTCCATAAACCCCCTCAGCACTCTAGCCTCCGCCGGCTTCCTACCCATCCTAGACCTGGAGCAATCCAGTGCCGGATCCAGCACCGTGTTAAAGTCTCCCCCCATTATCAGGCCCCCCCCACTTCCTAGTCTGGGATCCGACCCAACATACGCCGCATAAAACCCGCATCGTCCCAGTTCGGGGCTTACACATTGACCAGTACCACCCTCTCTCCCTGCAACTTACCACTTACCATTACATAGCTACCGCCATTATCTGCCACAATGCTCGACGCCTCGAATGACACCTTCTTTCCCACCAAGACCGCCACCCCTCGATTTTTGGCATCCAACCCCGAGTGAAACACCTGACCTACCCATCTTTTCCTCAATCTTACCTGGTCTCCCACCTTCAGGTGAGTCTCCTTGAGCCCCTTCAGGTGCGCGAACACGCGGGCCCGCTTAATCGGCCCATTCAGTCCCCTTACATTCCAAGTTATCAGCCGGATCAGGGGGCTACCCGCCCCCCCCTCCCCCGCCGAATACCCATGACCCCTCCTCGGCCAACCACGCGCACGCATCCCACACCCGGCCCGTTCCCCACAGCGGCATACCCCCGTCTCGAACCCCCCCCACTCGCTCCAGCTCCTCCTTGACCATAGCAGCAGCAACTCGATTCCCCCCCACCCAACCCCCACCCCCATCCCGCCCCCCACCCCCCCGGCTAGGACCCATCCTAGCTGATTTACTCCCCCCATTGCACTTCCACAAGTCAGCTGACTCCTGCTGACCCGGGCCACGCCCACCTCTCCTTCGACTCCTCCCGTTGTGTGACACGCCCCATCTCGCCGCCGCCCACCACCCCTGTTCCGTTTACCTACCCCCCTCCAAGAGCCCCCCCCCCGACCAATCTGAGCAAAACAGTACCCAACCCGCCCCAACCACCCTCACCGACCCGAAAGAGAAAAACACAGAGAAAAGGGAGAAACCCGGAGCAATGCAAAGGCCCCCCCCTCGAAAAAAGAATCAACATAACATAGCAACCGCAGTCCCGAATCGCCCATCCCAACCCTCAATCAGTGTCCAACTTCTCGGCCTGAACAAAGGCCCACACCTCCTCCGGAGACTCAAAATAATGGTGCCGGTCCTTGTAAGTAACCCACAGTCACGCTGGCTGCAGCATGCCAAACTTCACCCCCTTCCTGTGCAGCACCGCCTTCGCTCGATTGTACCCGGCCCTCCTCTTCGCCACCTCCCCACTCCAGTCCTGGTATATTCGAACCTCCACATTCTCCCACCTGCTGCTCCTCTCCTTCTTGGCCCACCTGAGCACACACTCCCGATCGACAAACCGATGGAACCTCACCAGCACCGCCCGCGGAGGCTCATTAGCCTTGCGCCTCTCACCAGCACGCCATGGGCCCCTTCCAGCTCCAGGGGCCCCTGAAAGGATCCCGCTCCCATCAACGAGTTCAACAAGGTGACCACATAGGCCCCCATGTCCGGCCCCTCCAGCCCCTCCGGGAGGCCCAGAATCCGCAGATTCTTCCGCCTCGACCGATTCTCCATCTCCTCAAACCACTCCTCCCATTTCTTGTGGAGCGCCTCGTGCGCCTCCACCTTTACCGCCAAGCCCAAGATCTCGTCCTCATTGTCAGAGATCCTTTGTCGAGCCTCGCGGATCGCCACCCCCTGGGCCGGCTGACTCTCCAGCAGCTTATCAATAGAAGCCTTAATCGGCTCTAGCAGGTCCGCTTTAATCTCTCTGAAGCAGGGCTGGAAAACCTCCTGCTGCTCCTCCGCCCACTGCATCCACGCTGCCTGGTCTCCGCCCGTCGCCATTTTGTTCTTCTTCCCGCGCACCTTCTTCGGGTTCACCACCACCTTCTTTGTCGCCCCGCTCCTAGTAGGAGCCATATACTGACGGGGAGCTATTATTAACTCCTTCCCATGCCGGGAAAAGGCAGAAAAGTACCGTTGGGGGCCCTGAAAAGAGCCCAAAAGTCCGTTTTTGCGGGATCCACCGAATGTGTTCATGCGATGTGTGAGTCGGTGGTTGGGCCGGCAGCAACTGCCCATCCCGGGGGGCATTTAAGAGTCACCCACATTGCTGTGGATGTGGAGTCATATGAAGGACAGTCTAGTTAAGGGCAACAGGTTTCCTTCCCTAAAGGACATCAGTGAACCAGATGGGTTTTTACTACAATCGACAATGGTTTGATTGTCAGCATCAGATTTTAAATTCCTGAATTTTCTGGATTCAAGTTTCACCACCTGCCAATTTGACTCTGGGTCTCTGAATTACTAGTCCAGCGACAACATAGTTGAAGCCATATAGCTATAGCCAGAATCGTTAAACGCGACAGATGTCCTTCCTTAAAGGACATCAATAAACTAGATGGGTTTTTACTCCCATCGATAATGGTTTCGTGGTCATCTTTTAATTCCAGATTTTTCTTGATTTAACTGTCACCACCTGCCGTGGTGGGAGCCCGGGTCCCCAGAGCTTGACTCTGTGTCTCTGGGTTATTAGTCCGGCGACACTACCACTGCGCCACTGCCTTGGGGGCGTGAAAAGGGGCACTCACTTCTGTTTTTAAGAATACATTTTGTCGTGTCAATAACTATTAGGGGTTGTGGACGTTCCTTGCAAAAGCAAATACAACTTTCAAATTACTGCCGATCTGTCCTCATCTCTTTGTTTCAGACTACACGTAGATTAATTAAGCTCCCGTTTCTCTCTCAGATTTAATTCACTTACAAAAGCATAATGAATAACTATTTACAAAAAACATACAGTGCAGACAGTGCAGAAGGAGGCTGTTCGGCCCATCGAATCTGCACTGACCCATTTAAGCCCTCACTTTCACTCTATCCCCATAACCCAATAACGTCTCCTAACCTTTTTTTCGGACACGAAGGGCAATTTAGCATGGCCAATCCACCTAACCTGCACGTATTTAGACTGTGGGAGGAAACCGGAGCACCCGGAGGAAACCCACGCAGACACGGCATAGACAGTGACCCAGCGGGGAATCGCACCTTGGGCCCTGGCGGTGTGAAGCCACAGTGCTAGCCACGTGTGCTACCGTGCTGCCCTATGGTGATGGTGTGATTGCTCCGGTGATATGTGTGTGTCATATTTTGCTGAAAGTTTGGAGTGAGTCATGTGACATTCACTTCATCAACAGAGCGAAGAACAGGAATAAAGGAGCCATATTGAATTTCACATCACACAGCACAGTCACAAGCTCCATTGTGGTAGATATCACTAATTCATGCTTGTGTTTATCTGTGACAATTACTCACTGTTTTTTTTAATGGTGCCAATTGTCTTTCACCCTTTTTGCTGAAGGGATTCCGTTTGCTTTTGCTGTGGCCAATGATTGAGAGAGACAGAGTCTGAAAGTGTGTGCGTAAGTGTGTGTGTGCCTGTATGTCTATGGTGGTCCGTTGGTCTGGAACACATCATTTTTTATTTTTTACAAAATGGTGGTACAAATAATTGAAATTATTTTTCAGCACATGACGACATTGTGTTGAGATTACCTTCCAGATCTTATGCTACAGTCAATATTTACTGTTCTTGAGTTATTGTGACAGTAATACCAAGCTGTTCATTCCCTTGCAAAGGCAAATATATGTTTCAAATTACTTACATATCAGCACACCTCGCTTTCTCTGTTGATCCCGCTTCTCTCTCTCAGACTTAACTCCCATACACAGGTACACAGCAGCCGGTTCTGGCACCTAACGTTTACATCTTTTTTTGTTGAAGGCACTTTATGTCTTTAAAGATTAATCTCTCTCTCCCTCTCTATCGCTCTCTATCTCTCTCTTTGTCTGTCTCTCTCTCTCTCTCTCAGTCTCTCACTCACAGAGACATCAACGTACTTCAAACTTTCTACTTTAGTATAACCACTGGTAGCGAAATTGTTGTTTTAATTCCCCTTCTTCTCCCCCAGTGACAACCCTCTATCCATCTCCCCTTCGGTAAGTGTGCTTTTGCACAAGTACTCTAACCTTTTAAAGGGAATGGGAATGGAGGTGAATGTAATGCTGAGACCAGCAGCAATCTGTGTGGGTGTTCTTGATGCTGTCAGAGTGAGTTCACCCTCACAGGCAGGAAGACTGTTCACGGTGATAACATGAAACTGACGCCTGCTGTTTCATTCTCAGGTAACACAACTTCCTGTTACTCTGCTGCCGGTACCAAACCGCACATCTCACTTCTCAGCAGAATATAAATCCAGGGACCACAATCTGGTGAGAACATCTGTCAGTGTGGCCTATGTCTGCCCACAGAGTCAGGGCAGAGCCACACAGATCACATTGTGGTGACATTTACAAATGAGCCTGGTGTGATCTGTTTAGACCTTCCACTCCAGGGCATAATTGGATAGTCAGTGGATCAGTCACTCGGTTCTCTGAATCCAGGAAATGATATCTTGCTCCCTTTCAATATTTTATCATTCTCCCTCTCTCTGTGTAATTCGTTTTTACTGTTTCTCAGCATTTTTCTTTCAACCCACCGTCTCTCTTTCTCCTCTTCATGTTTGTTTGCTCACTTTTACTCTGCCTCTCTCTCCCTGTATCTCTCTCCATCTCTCTGTGTTGTCTATTTCAGCAAACTGCTAAAACTATGAAGATTTGAACAGAGTAATTAAAGAGAGACTATTACAACTGGCAGGAGGCTCTGTAACCAGAGGACAGTTTATTGTATTGAACAGGAGGATTGTTTTTACACAGCGAGTTGTTATGAACTGGAAACCGCAGCTGGAAAGAATGATATAATCAGATTTAATAGTATCATTGTAAAATGAACAATAAATATTTTAAGGCGTTAAGATATGCAGAATTATAGGCAATGGAGTCAGTCGGATGGCTCATTTCGAATCATTGTCCCAGTACCTCTTCTGTTTTGACCTCTGTCCTTCATCGACATCGAATTAAATGCAATCATTATATAGCTTTGCTCTTGTGCTAATCCGGTCATTTGGCAGAGCTTGGGCGTGGGTAGATAATTGTCAGGAAACTTTCAGCCGCACGGTGTTTGGCACTGCTGCCTCACAGTGCCAGGGAACAGACGATTCTGACCTCACGTGACTGTGTGTGTCGAGGTTGCACTTTCTCCCCGTGTCTGCGTGGGTTTCCTCCGGGTGCTCCGGTTTCCACCCACAGTCCAAAGATATGCAGGTTAGGTGGATTGGCCATGCTAAATTGCTCTTAGTGTCCAAAGGTTGGGCAGGGGTACAGGACAAGATTGGCGATTGGACCCAAGTAGAGTGCTCTTTCGAAGGGTCTGCGCAGACTCGATGGCCATCTTCTGCACTATAGCGATTCTATGATAAATTAGTTACTTTGAACAAAGAAACACTGGATAGAACTTGCTCAGAAAAAGTGCAATTATCTTTAGCATTTGGGCACGAATTCTTCATGCGATGGGGTTTTGATGATTTAATTTCCAAAACCTGGCGGATGCGGCTTCTCTGTGTCTGTGTAAATGGAGAAGTGTTGTTCAGAATGAGGAGAAACAGATGTTTTCGGTTCCCCTGAAAGATACATCATTATCACCTCAGATATCAGAAGTCTCTCGAGTCCGCCATGATTGTCCTCCCATTGGGTATAAAAGGTCCCAGGCGGAGTCAGTCACATGCTCCTCACTCAGAGATGGTTGCAATCCCTTTTTAATGCAAGGCAGACTGGGCCAAGGCCCTAGGCATCATAGCTCTCTCACGGTTTCACTTGCGAATAAAACTAAGCTCCCTGCCTCCCTTCATATATGTTATCAGCAGACGGCTGTTGATCCACAGGAGCCAGTCTCTGTGATTATTATTATACCTGACCCCAGTCTGACCCCAGGCCCGGCAGTCTCTGTTATTGATACACTGGAGCCGGTCTCTGTGATTATTATTATACCTGACCCCAGTCTGACCCCGGGCCCGACAGTCTCTGTTATTGATACACTGGAGCCGGGGTCTGTGATTATTGTTATACCAGACCCCAGTCTGACCCCGGGCCCGGCAGTCTCTGTTATTGATACACTGGAGCCGGTCTCTGTGATTATTATTATACCAGACCCCAGTCTGACCCCGGGCCCGGCAGTCTCTGTTATTGATACACTGGAGCCGGTCTCTGTGATTATTATTATACCTGACCCCAGTCTGACCCCGGGCCCGGCAGTCTCTGTTATTGATACACTGGAGCCGGTCTCTGTGATTATTATTATACCTGACCCCAGTCTGACCCCGGGCCCGGCAGTCTCTGTTATTGATACACTGGAGCCGGTCTCTGTGATTATTATTATACCTGACCCCAGTCTGACCCCGGGCCCGGCAGTCTCTGTTATTGATCCACTAGAGCCGGTCTCTGTGATTATTATTATACCTGACCCCAGTCTGACCCCGGGCCCGGCAGTCTCTGTTATTGATACACTGGAGCCGGTCTCTGTGATTATTATTATACCTGACCCCAGTCTGACCCCGGGCCCGGCAGTCTCTGTTATTGATACATTGGAGCCGGTCTCTGTGATTATTATTATACCAGACCCCAGTCTGACCCCGGGCCCGGCAGTCTCTGTTATTGATACACTGGAGCCGGTCTGTGTGATTATTATTATACCTGACCCCAGTCTGACCCCGGGCCCGGCAGTCTCTGTTATTGATACACTGGAGCCGGTCTCTGTGATTATTATTATTATACCTGACCCCAGTCTGACCCCGGGCCCGGCAGTCTCTGTAATTGATACATTGGAGCCGGTCACTGTGATTATTATTATTATACCTGACCCCAGTCTGACCCCGGGCCCGGCAGTCTCTGTTATTGATACACTGGAGCCGGTCTCTGTGATTATTATTATTATACCTGACCCCAGTCTGACCCCGGGCCCGGCAGTCTCTGTTATTGATACATTGGAGCCGGTCACTGTGATTATTATTATTATACCTGACCCCAGTCTGACCCCGGGCCCGGCCGTCTCTGTTATTGATACACTGGAGCCGGTCTCTGTGATTATTATTATACCTGACCCCAGTCTGACACCGGGCCCGGCAGTCTCTGTTATTGATACACTGGAGCCGATCTCTGTGATTATTATTATACCTGACCCCAGTCTGACCCCGGGCCCGGCAGTCTCTGTTATTGATACACTGGAGCCGGTCTCTGTGATTATTATTATACCAGACCCCAGTCTGACCCCGGGCCCGGCAGTCTCTGTTATGGATACACTGGAGCCGGTCTCTGTGATTATTATTATACCTGACCCCAGTCTGACACCGGGCCCGGCAGTCTCTGTTATTGATACACTGGAGCCGGTCTCTGTGATTATTATTATACCTGACCCCAGTCTGACCCCGGCCCGGCAGTCTCTGTTATTGATACACTGGAGCCGGTCTCTGTGATTATTATTATACCTGACCCCAGTCTGACACCGGGCCCGGCAGTCTCTGTTATTGATACACTGGAGCCGGTCTCTGTGATTATTATTATACCAGACCCCAGTCTGACCCGGGCCCGGCAGTCTCTGTTATTGATACACTGGAGCCGGTCTGTGTGATTATTATTATACCTGACCCCAGTCAGACCCCGGGCCCGGCAGTCTCTGTTATTGATACACTGGAGCCGGTCTCTGTGATTATTATTATACCTGACCCCAGTCTGACCCCGGCCCGGCAGTCTCTGTTATTGATACACTGGAGCCGGGGTCTGTGATTATTATTATACCAGACCCCAGTCTGACACCGGGCCCGGCAGTCTCTGTTATTGATACACTGGAGCCGGTCTCTGTGATTATTATTATACCAGACCCCAGTCTGACCCCGGGCCCCGCAGTCTCTGTTATTGATACACTGGAGCCGGTCTCTGTGATTATTATTATACCAGACCCCAGTCTGACCCCGGGCCCGGCAGTCTCTGTTATTGATACACTGGAGCCAGTCTCTGTGATTATTATTATACCAGACCCCAGTCTGACCCCGGGCTCGGCAGTCTCTGTTATTGATACACTGGAGCCGGTCTCTGTGATTATTATTATACCAGACCCCAGTCTGACCCCGGGCTCGGCAGTCTCTGTTATTGATACACTGGAGCCGGTCTCTGTGATTATTATTATACCAGACCCCAGTCTGACCCCGGGCCCGGCAGTCTCTGTTATTGATACACTGGAGCCAGTCTCTGTGATTATTATTATACCAGACCCCAGTCTGACCCCGGGCTCGGCAGTCTCTGTTATTGATACACTGGAGCCGGTCTCTGTGATTATTATTATACCAGACCCCAGTCTGACCCCGGGCCCCGCAGTCTCTGTTATTGATACACTGGAGCCGGTCTCTGTGATTATTATTATACCTGACCCCAGTCTGACCCCGGCCCGGCAGTCTCTGTTATTGATACACTGGAGCCGGTCTCTGTGATTATTATTATACCAGACCCCAGTCTGACCCCGGGCCCGGCAGTCTCTGTTATTGATACACTGGAGCCGGGTCTCTGTGATTATTATTATACCAGACCCCAGTCTGACCCCGGGCCCGGCAGTCTCTGTTATTGATACACTGGAGCCGGGGTCTGTGATTATTATTATACCAGACCCCAGTCTGACCCCGGGCCCGGCAGTCTCTGTTATTGACACACTGGAGCCGGTCACTGTGATTATTATTATACCTGACCCCAGTCTGACCCCGGGCCCGGCAGTCTCTGTTATTGATACATTGGAGCCGGTCACTGTGATTATTATTATTATACCTGACCCCAGTCTGACTCCGGGCCCGGCAGTCTCTTTTATTGATACACTGGAGCCGGGGTCTGTGATTATTATTATACCAGACCCCAGTCTGACCCCGGGCCCGGCAGTCTCTGTTATTGATACACTGGAGCCGGTCTCTGTGATTATTATTATACCTGACCCCAGTCTGACCCCGGGCCCGGCAGTCTCTGTTATTGATACACTGGAGCCGGTCTCTGTGATTATTATTATACCAGACCCCAGTCTGACCCCGGGCCCGGCAGTCTCTGTTACTGATACATTGGAGCCGGTCTCTGTGATTATTATTATACCAGACCCCAGTCTGACCCCGGGCCCGGCAGTCTCTGTTATTGATACACTGGAGCCGGTCTCTGAGATTATTATTATACCAGACCCCAGTCTGACCCCGGGCCCCCAGTCTCTGTTATTGATACACTGGAGCCGGTCTATGTGATTATTATTATACCTGACCCCAGTCTGACCCCGGGTCCGGCAGTCTCTGTTATTGATACACTGGAGCCGGGGTCTGTGAGTATTATTATACCAGACCCCAGTCTGACCCCGGGCCCGGCAGTCTGTGTTATTGATCCACTGGAGCCGGTCTCTGTGATTATTATTATACCAGACCCCAGTCTGACCCCGGGCCCGGCAGTCTCTGTTATTGATACACTGGAGCCGGTCTATGTGATTATTATTATACCTGACCCCAGTCTGACCCCGGGTCCGGCAGTCTCTGTTATTGATACACTGGAGCCGGTCTCTGTGATTATTATTAAACCTGACCCCAGTCTGACCCCGGGCCCGGCAGTCTCTGTTATTGATACACTGGAGCCGGTCTCTGTGATTATTATTATACCTGACCCCAGTCTGACCCCGGGCCCGGCAGTCTCTGTTATTTATACACTGGAGCCGGTCTCTGTGATTATTATTATACCAGACCCCAGTCTGACCCCGGGCCCCCAGTCTCTGTTATTGATACACTGGAGCCGGTCTCTGTGATTATTATTATACCTGGCCCCAGTCTGACCCCGGGCCCGGCAGTCTCTGTTTTTGATACACTGGAGCCGGTCTCTGTGATTATTATTATACCTGGCCCCAGTCTGACCCCGGGCCCGGCAGTCTCTGTTATTGATACACTGGAGCCGGTCTCTGTGATTATTATTATACCTGACCCCAGTCTGACCCTGGGACCGGCAGTCTCTGTTATTGATACACTGGAGCCGGTCTCTGTGATTATTATTATAACTGACCCCAGTCTGACCCCGGGCCCGGCAGTCTCTGTTATTGATACACTGGAGCCGGTCTATGTGATTATTATTATACCAGACCCCAGTCTGACCCCGGGCCCGGCAGTCTCTGTTATTGATACACTGGAGCCGGTCTATGTGATTATTATTATACCAGACCCCAGTCTGACCCCGGGCCCGGCAGTCTCTGTTATTGGTACACTGGAGCCGGTCTCTGTGATTATTATTATTCCAGACCCCAGTCTGACCCCGAGCCCGGCAGTCTCTGTTATTGATACACTGGAGCCGGTCTCTGTGATTATTATTATACCTGACCCCAGTCTGACTCTGGGCTCGGCAGTCTCTGTTATTGATACTCTGGAGCCGGTCTCTGTGATTATTATTATACCAGACCCCAGTCTGACCCCGGGCCCGGCAGTCTCTGTTATTGATACACTGGAGCCGGTCTCTGTGATTATTATTATACCTGACCCCAGTCTGACCCCGGGCCCGGCTGCCTCTGTTATTGATGCACTGGAGCCGGTCTCTGTGATTATTATTATACCAGACCCCAGTCTGACCCCGGGCCCGGCAGTCTCTGTTATTGATACACTGGAGCCGGTCTCTGTGATTATTATTATACCAGACCCCAGTCTGACCCCGGGCCCGGCAGTCTCTGTTATTGATACACTGGAGCCGGTCTCTGTGATTATTATTATACCAGACCCCAGTCTGACCCCGGGCCCGGCAGTCTCTGTTATTGATACACTGGAGCCGGTCTCTGTGATTATTATTATACCAGACCCCAGTCTGACCCCGGGCCCGGCAGTCTCTGTTATTGATACACTGGAGCCGGTCTCTGTGATTATTATTATACCAGACCCTAGTCTGACCCCGGGCCCGGCAGTCTCTGTTATTGACACACTGGAGCCGGTCTCTGTGATTATTATTATACCAGACCCCAGTCTGACCCCGGGCCCGGCAGTCTCTGTTATTGATGCACTGGAGCCGGTCTCTGTGATTATTATTATACCTGACCCCAGTCTGACCCCGGGCCCGGCAGTCTCTGTTATTGATACACTGGAGCCGGTCTCTGTGATTATTATTATACCTGACCCCAGTCTGACCCCGGGCCCGGCAGTCTCTGTTATTGATACACTGGAGCTGGTCTCTGTGATTATTATTATTCCAGACCCCAGTCTGACCCCGGGCCCGGCAGTCTCTGTTATTGATACACCGGAGCCGGTCTGTGTGATTATTATTATACCTGACCCCAGTCTGACCCCGGGCCCGGCAGTCTCTGTTATTGATACACTGGAACATGTATCTGTGATTATTATTATACCAGACCCCAGTCTGACCCCGGGCCCGGCAGTCTCTGTTATTGATACACTGGAGCCGGTCTCTGTGATTATTATTATACCTGACCCCAGTCTGACCCCGGGCCCGGCAGTCTCTGTTATTGATACACTGGAGCCGGTCTCTGTGATTATTATTATTCCAGACCCCAGTCTAACCCCCGGCCCGGCAGTCTCTGTTATTGATACACTGGAGCCGGTCTCTGTGATTATTATTATACCAGACCCCAGTCTGACCCCGGGCCCGGCAGTCTCTGTTATTGATACACTGGAGCCGGTCTCTGTGATTATTATTATACCAGACCCCAGTCTGACCCCGGGCCCGGCAGTCTCTGTTATTGATACACTGGAGCCGGTCTGTGTGATTATTATTATACCTGACCCCAGTCTGACCCCGGGCCCGGCAGTCTCTGTTATTGATACACTGGAGCCGGTCTCTGTGATTATTATTATACCAGACCCCAGTCTGACCCCGGGCCCGGCAGTCTCTGTTATTGATACACTGGAGCCGGTCTCTGTGATTATTATTATACCTGACCCCAGTCTGACCCCGGGCCCGGCAGTCTCTGTTATTGATACACTGGAGCCGGTCTCTGTGATTATTATTATACCTGACCCCAGTCTGACCCCGGGCCCGGCAGTCTCTGTTATTGATACACTGGAGCCGGTCTGTGTGATTATTATTATACCTGACCCCAGTCTGACCCCGGGCCCGGCAGTCTCTGTTATTGATACACTGGAGCCGGTCTCTGTGATTATTATTATACCTGACTCCAGTCTGACCCCGGGCCCGGCAGTCTCTGTTATTGATACACTGGAGCCGGTCTCTGTGATTATTATTATACCAGACCCCAGTCTGACCCCGGGCCCGGCAGTCTCTGTTATTGATACATTGAAGCCGGTCTCTGTGATTATTATTATTCCAGACCCCAGTCTGACCCCGGGCCCGGCAGTCTCTGTTATTGATACACTGGAGCCGGTCTCTGTGGTTATTATACCTGACCCCAGTCTGACCCCGGGCCCGGCAGCCTCTGTTATTGATCCACTGAAGCCGGTCTCTGATTATTATTATACCAGACCCCAGTGTGACCCGCCACCCCGCATCCTTCTTGCATCTACCCTGCCTCCTCTTGTTCGTATTTTATGTTTTTTATGAGTACCCCCCCCCCTCCCCCCCCCCCCCCTCTACACACACAAACACACCTGAACTCCAGCGAATACAATCCAAACCAATTTAATCTCTAGTCATCCTGCCATCTCAGGAAGCAGCCTGATAAACCCTCCACAGTATGGACATCCTCCCTCAGATAACTGGACCAAACTGTACACAATATTCCAGCTGTGGCCTCAGCAAAGCCCTGTACGATTGCAGAAAGATATCCCTGCTCCTGTATTCGAATCCTCTCGCTATGAAGGCCACCATACCATTTGTCTTCTGTACCGCCTGCTGTACTGCATGCTTACCTTCAGTGACTGGTGTACAAGGACACCCAGGTCTCGTTGCACATTCCCCTCTCCTGATTTATACCCATTCAGATAATAATCTGGTTTTGCTACCAAACTGGATACCTCGCATTTCCCTGGCGTATTCATAACTGACGTTGTGTTTTGTGATACAAAGAGAGACATGCGATATGCAGTGGGAACAAAGGCAAGATGTATTGCAATATTAACGGATATAATGTTCACCGCAATCCAAATTCAGGCAGGGTATAGTCTCATATAAAGTAAGACAGGGGCAAGTGTAATGTAAACTAAGATAGGCGCTCCAAGAATATAAGCAGCGACATGATAAGTGAAATATAAACGGAGACACGATCCAGTGGAATAAACATTGGGCTGTGCGTGTACAGTAATAACTGCGACAAGGTCCTGTATTATATACAACTAATGAACCGGAACAGCAGACCGAGAGATCTGTGGTGCGGCAACCAAAGAGAAAAGGCCGGAAGGCCGCTGCCCTGGACTCGACATGTATGCTCAAGCCGTCAGGAGTCACGTCAATGCCAGATTCATCAGTCGCATTCACAAGGCAGCCCCGAACGTGACCCAAGCACATCACAACGCCATCGGCACTCTCAAGACCAACCGCAACATTGTCATCAAACCATCAGACAAAGGAGGGGCCACCGTAATACTGAGCAGAACGGACTATTGCAAAGACGTGTACCGACAACTCAACAACCAGGAACACTGCAGCCAGTTACCCGCAGATCCGACCAAGGAACACACCTGCCAACTCAACAGACTGATCAAGACCTTGGATCCAGACCTTCAGAACAACCTACGTGCTCTCATCCCACGTACTCCCCACGTTGAAGATCTCTACTGCCTCCCAAAAATATACAAGGCCAAAACACCAGGCCGTCCTATCGTATCAGGCAATGGGACCCTGTGTGAGAACCTCTCTGGCTACATCGAGGGCGTCCTGAAACCCATTGTACAAGAACGCCCACCTTCTGTCGCGATATGATGGACTTCTTACAGAAACTCAGCACCCATGGACCAGTTGAACCAGGAACATTCCTCATCACAATGGACGTCTCGGCACTTTACATCCCCCATCTTTGCATCCCCCATGACGAGGGCATTGCTGCAACAGCCTCAGTACTCAACACCGACAACTGCCAATCTCCAGACGCAATTCTGCAACTCATCCGCTTCATTCTGTTCTCAACGTCTTCACCGCCGACAACGAGTTCTTCATCCAGACACACAGAACAGCCGTGGGGACCAGATTCGCACCTCAATATGCCAACATCTTCATGCACAAGTTTGAACAAGACCTCTTCACTGCACAGAATCTTCAACCGACGTTATACACCAGATACATCAATGACTTTTTTCCCTTTGATCCCAAGGCGAAGAATCACTGAAACGACTGCATAGTGGCATCAATAAGTTCCATCCCACCATCAGACTCACCATGGACAACTCACGAGAATCGGTTGCATTCTTGGACAGACTCATCTCCACCAAGGACGGTCACCTCAGCAGTTCGCTTTACCGCAAGCCCACGGATAACCTCACGATGCTCCACTTCTCCAGCTTCCACCCTAAACACATTAAAGAAGCCATCCCTAATGGACAAGCCCTCCGTATACACAGGATCTGGTCAGACGAGGAGGAGCATAACAGACATCTACAGACGCTGAAAGATGCCCTCGTATGAACGAGATATAGTGCTCGACTCATCGATCGACAGTTCCAATGCGCCACAGCAAAAAACTGCACCGACCTCCTCAGGTGACAAACACGGGACACAACCGACAGAGTACACTTCGTCGTCCAGTACTTTCCCGGAGTGGAGAAACTACAACATCTTCTTTGCAGCCTTCAAAATGTCATCGATGAAGACGAACATCTTGCGAAGCTCATCTCGACACCCCCACTACTTGCCTTCAAACAACCGCGCAACCTCAAACAAACCATTGTTTGCAGCAAACTACCCAGCAATGAGAACAGCGACCACGACACCACACAACCCTGCCATGGCAATCTCTGCAAGACCTGCCAGGTCATCGACATGGGTTCCACCATTACACGTGAGAACACCACCCACCAGGTACGTGGTATATACTCGTGCGACTCGGCCAACGTTGTCTACCTCATACGCTACGGGAAAGGATGTCCCAAAGAATGGTACATTGGCGAGACCATGCAGACGCTGCGACCACGGATGAACGGACATTGCGCGACAATCACCAGGCAGGAATGTTCCCTTCTAGTCAGGGACCTTTTAAGCAGTTATGGGCATTCCGCCTGTGATGTTCAGGTAAGCGTTCTCCAAAGCAGCCTCCAGGACGCGCGACAGCGCAGAATTGCCGAGCAGAAACGTAAAGCCAAGTTCCGCACACATGAGTACAGCCTCAACCAGGACCTTGGATTCATGTTGCATTACATTCATCCCCCATCATCTGGCCTGGGTTTGTGAAATCCTATCAACTGTCCTGGCTTGAGACAATTCTCACCTCTTTAACCTGGGATTACCACTCTCTCTGGATCTGTAAAGACTTAATTACCTGCAAATGCTTGCATTCAAATTATCATCTTGCATTTTTGACTTCGTCTATATATATGTTTCTCGAACCTGCCTCTTCATTCACAGGAACAGTGCTCCGAAAGCTAGTGATTTGAAAAAAACCTGTTGGATTTTAGCCTGATGTTGTAAGATTTCTTACTGTACTCATCCCAGTCCAACGCCGGCATCTCCACATCTGTATTATATGAACAGAGGCATGGTCTAGTGCAGTAATAACGAAGACACCATTTGGGATAAGAATACTGGCACAGTGTCTGGTGTAGCGTTATCTAATTCCAGACTTTGTGTGTTTAAACTGAGACAGAGTCTGGTTCAGTAATTTGCAGACCAAGACTAGAATAATATAAGTTATGACATGGACAAGGCCAGCAACAAGAGAAACAGAACATAGCGCAACAGCAGAGACAGAGAATTGCATGATATAAACAGAGGCAGGACTGGCGCAGCATTGATTGAGATAATGTCTAGTTTAGTGCATATGTGGCACGTTCACGCAAAGAAATAAGAGAGAGAGACAGAGTCTCGTATGATGGAAACAGTAACATATTGTAGTTTGGTATCTGTAGCGACTGGGTCTAGTGAAGTAAGAATTGAGACATGGAGTTTTATCATATTAGCTAGGACTGGCAGCATGGTTCCTTCAGTCTTGGAGGGCAGAAGTTCCTGTGCTTTAGTATTCTTTGTTCATTATAAAATTCAGTGTAGTTGTAACTGCCGGTGTGAGTGTAAATGGGCCTTAGTTCATTACAATAACTGGGGTTTTGTCGAGTATAGAAGCAACTGAGACCCGCTGTCAAATAATCAGAAACATGCCTGTCAGTAATGTAAACAGAGACAGGATCTATGAGTAAAAGCAAAGTCTTTTCCGTAACCAGAACGGAAGGATTCTTACCTTCTTAATCAGTCTCCTCTGTGGGACCTTGTCAAAAGCCTTAATAAAGTGCATGTAGTCTACATCAACTGCACTGTCCTAATCGACACACCTAGTCACCTCCCGAAAAATTCTATTAAATTGGTTAGACATGATCTCCCCTTGACAAAGCCTTACCGAGGATAAATATTTGTCTTGGAAACTGGGTGGTGCTATAATATATCCGTAACATACCAGGTGCAAATAATCTTCATCAGCAACCCTGTATTATGCAAAATGTCCTCAAGCTAAATGAAGAACTTTTGAAAATACATCCTTCACCTTTGAGCCGGGAAACGTTTGCATGCTGACTGAGCATGAATGCCACTACACAGAAACATATGGCTGTAGTCTTCCCCGTTGCGCCTCCCTGGAATGTTAAATTGTAATGTCATGCAGCAGAAATATATGCCTTTGTTTTGGAGAACTGGAATTCAGCTGGTACCATTAGGAATGCTGCAGACAATCTGATATAACAATGCATTTCATAGAGGGCAGTGATCGTTACACCGCAACAGCTCCCTGCTAAGATCACAGGAACCATACACAACCCACCTGGTGTGATCGAACCAGCGCTGGAGCAATCATTTCTTTATTTTCAATAATAGCTCCTGTAAGGGGAATTACATACTTGCGCTGCTGCCTTATTCTGCATTAAAAGCCAAGTTCAATTCCCGTACCAGCCTTCCCGAACAGGCGCCGGAATGTGGTCACTAGGGGCTTTTCACAGTGACTTCATTGAAGCCTACTTGTGACAATAAGCGATTATTATTATTATAATATATTACATCGTGTAATCTGACTGAGGAAAATGAGGACATGCTTGAGTTGAATAAACTTCGGCATGGTATCAACTACATAAATGCATTACGGTCGGGTCAGTGAAGCTTTGTCATACATTGTGCAAGGATACTGAAGAAACCCCTGTAAGTATTCAAAATTGTTTATACTTAGCTCATGAGTTTTTAAAAGGGTATTCGACTCTGTTTTGAAAGGTAGAAAAAACAGGGTTATGGCGAGAGAAAGGGGAATTACGTTTAATTGCAAAGCTCTTTATAAAAAGTTGACATATTCACGATGTGCCGTGTCATTTTGTGATGACATTGTTCGATCAGTCTGTATCCAACATTCCGAATGATACCAGTTGAATTTAATTTCTTCAAAACGCAAGGTTCTGCTGCAGGGCCGCAAAGCTTTACACTGTGGACAGGCCTATTGGGCTTTTTCAGATTCTATTGAAGTGTAATAGTTATGACATTCACCTCACAACAGAAAGAACCACGGTTAAAATCTTGCCAGAGACTGTGTCGTCATCCAGTTACACCTTTGGCCTTTGTTTTGAAGAATTCAGCTGTTATCATTAAGAATGTTGTAGTCAGACTGATCTAACAATGACTGAAAATGTTCGAAAACAGGCTAGCACAATAACAGGCTTTTCAACCATCGTGCCCATGCTAACTATTTTATAAAGAACAAACAAATTAATCTAAATGTCCTCCTCTCACTCCATAAACCTGAATTTCTTCCCTTTGATTCATTGTCCAACCCCCCAGGAGGTGTTTCTGCAGAATTCGTGCAATTTGTCTTAATTAACAAAGTGTCCCCGACCAAATGACATAAAAAGTTGGATTCAGCTTCCCAATGTAGTTTTCAATATAAACATTATTTATTAATGCAATAGATTTCCTATCAAATTTACAAAACAAGAGGTGTTTGCTGAAAAGTCTCCTCATTATTTCTGTATTGGTGTAGATAATGTAATTACATTAAGTCCACAACCTTTCCACTGAGGGTGTTAAACAACAGAGGGGCATGATTGTTACAGCTTAACAATGGTGCGGTTTGATCAGATGTTTAAATCATCCATTTCGTTTATTTGATCTGAGACAATTTAGTTTTGGGAACAGAATTTTACACCGGATAAATGTTTGTCTTGGAGAGGGGGCAGGGCTGATCTGCTAAAATTATTGGAGTGTTCTAATGGATAGACCTAGAGGCCACGTTACTTCGTACAGGAATATGACTATTTAAACCTGATGCCTTCGCTTGTTTTGAATTTCAAACTGAAGAAAGGCCCCTCCAATAAATAAATGTCTAAGGGAACCATTATTTTAGCTCAGTCATAAGTAACAACAATCTCATCTTTAGGGGTGGTTTAGCACAATGGACAAAATAGTTGGCTTGTAAAACAGACCAAGGCCAGCAGTGCAGGTTCCACTCCCGTACCAGCCTCCCCGAACAGGCGCCGGAATGTGGCGACCAGGGTTTTTTCACAGTAACTTCATTTGACGCCTACTTGTGATAATAAGAATTTTCATTTTCATTTCTGAATTAACTGCTCCTCCTTTGGAATTCTTTCAACCAACTTTACTGAGTACATGTTCTGGGATTAAATAGTTAACATTAATATTTGTATTTAATATTTATGTTCTTATTTTCAATTGAAGCGCTCCTAAATACCAACACGTTGGAATTGTAGACATGACGGGAAAGCAAAAAGGTGTGTCACTGAATTATACAAATCTAATTGAGTCAGCTTTCCAACAAAATAATCAAATCAATTTACTGAGAAGAAAATTGAGAATGATGTGTTGATTATATTTGAACGCTCTGTATTTTGGGTGGTAAACTTTCTGGTGTCTAAATCCCGTGTATGTTGAAGAAAGAGGGGCTGTAACCATAACTGCTCTGAACCTCGCGTTCCTCGTCTCTCTCAGTGATTGTTCCTGTCCCTCTTTGATGAAAGTACATTTTTCAAAAAGAGATTCTGTAATATCTCTGCAATTTCCTCAGGCTCAATCACAATGTCCCTTGTGTCTGTCTACCTGAGCACACATTACCGACAGACATCTTTGTGATGGCGAGTAACTTTTAATTTGCATCAATAAACCAATCTCTTATGTTGTTGACTGAAAGAACAGCTAATATGTGTGTCCTGGCAAAATATAAACATTTATTTATACCCATTGTGTTACGACAATTCATCAATGATGATTTTGCTGAATTGAAGCCGAGATAAGAGCAAATACGAAATGGCTGACCCAATGACGTGACGACTTGGACTGGGGCTCCTCGTATCATTTTCGAAGTAAATATTCTTTCATTCTGCAATTGAGGTTATGGATTTATCGGTATAGCATCAGCTTCCATGTCTGGGCTGTACCATTGGCTGACTGGTTAAGGTGATAGATTCGAAAACGGATTCGAACCTCCAGGAAAGTTCCAATCCTGTCGGTTGAATTTAAGCTGAATGTCTGGAAAATGAATTGTCGGATAAATGAAATAAAAACAAAAATCCAGATCTGACTCTTAATCTCGACCTCACACGAGATGCCGATTGAATACCTCGCTGAATTTGCATAATCCCGTGAGGTTAAAACAGGGGAAGAAGTAAATATTTGCGGAATGACCGGCAGAATGACTGTGAAGACATCAACAGCAGTGAGGATAAATGTGGAACTATTAGGGAAAGGTACAGCACAGAAAGGGGCCATTCGACAGACAGATGCTTTGGAAGAGCATCGCAGTTGACCAGAAATGACATCTGTGCCAGTTTGAACAGCAGGAATTAATATCGGCCCCGTTCCCACGCAAATGTATCCCTTTATCATCACCTCTTCAGTCATTATCTTTGATGTCTTGTAACCTATCCCAGACCTTCTCTTTTATCATTTATTCCGTCCGACTCCACGCTTGTTTTTCACCTGTCACATCTCCGATTTACCAAACTCTGACGAAAAATCACCCAGCTGGAATATTAACTGCTTCTCGGTCCACGGACGAAGCCTTGCTTTCATTTTGTCGGAAGTTCCTGTGAATTGTGACAGTTCACACAGCAGCAATAAGAACAATTCTCTGACCGGGGATCGAACCCGGGCCACGGCGGTGAAAGCGCCGAATCCTAACCACTAGACCACCAGGGAAGCCGGCGAGTTGAGCTCCAGAATCACTGACCATGATCAATTTACTCATTTGCTCTATTCACTGGCAACTCGCTTGTCCAACAGGGTATGTTTGGTTAAACTTTTCTCAGGTTCACGAAAAGCCAAATAGAGGAGAAATACCAAATCAGCGTGGAAGGCAGAGTGAAGACACAAGGGAATATGACAAGGCATTTGTTTTAATACAAGGAGTCTTAACGATGAGGCAAATGAACGGAGGGCGCAGATTTACACAATAGAGAAAATACCCTGGGACCTCTCTGTGGAAACCTCCCCTGAGAGATGTGTGACCGTAATCGCAAATTCACTCTTGTACAATTCGTATATTGTTTTATTCACCATCGCAACCGAAGGAAATCACCCGCTCAGAGTGAATAGTTCCTTGTTAACAGGCCACCCACATGGCAATGATATTAATGTTCTTGGTGAGCCGTCACACACCGTCTTTAAATTAAACAACATTCACAATGAGCGAGTGGAGTGGATCAGATCAAACCGCAGATTCTGCCTCATTGATTCTCCCTCACACCACAGACTGTGCTCACTTACTGACTGTCTGCACCCTCAGAGATTTCATACCGTTGGTCAAAGAGATTCGGGTGATCACTGAAACTCATTCAAATCTTATCTCAGGAAATGACGGGCAGATTTGAGGTTGTTTCATTGGACCGGGAGACTGGGATCAGAAAATAACGTTGAACCAGATTCTGTTCAGGTGGTGTTTAGATTGTTAAAGGGAGACACGGGGTCGGGCGCTGCCGCGGCCATGCAGTTATTCAGCGTCTGGGTTGTGTTCGGGGTGTTTCTTGTCGGTAAGGGTGACTCCGGTCTGATGAAGTGTTATTTCGATCTGAAACGTTAACTCTGCTTCTCTCCAGGGACATTGCTGAGTATTTCTGCATTTATTTGTTGTTATTTCATGTCTCCAAACCTGTCGCGTTGAATGTCAAGTGTTAATGTTATTTCAGTAGCACATCCAATTCTTAGTTTTATCTTCTTCTTGGTCACACGTTACAGATCCGAGTGATGGAGATTCTGTATCTCAGCCGCAGTCTTTAGCGAGCGGGCGAGAAGGTGAAACGGTGACTATACCATGTACCTACAGCACTACCGCAAGAGACTATGTTTTATATTGGTACAGACAACAAGCACAGAAGGAATTGCAGTTCATTATATGGAAACGGTCCTGGGATTCACAGGAAGGTAGAGGGCAAGGTTTTGGTAACCGTTTCTCTGCTAATCTCCAGACCTCGGCTAATTCAATCAGTTTAACTATCTCGAGGTTGGAGCTGACTGACACTGGCAGTTATTACTGCGCTTTCACACGCACAGTGATTAAAAACAGCTCCCACCCGGACAAAAACTGTTTCTGAGAGAGAATTCACTGCTCCAGTCGGTTGAGGTTTTCATGGGGAATCACAAGACGTCACAGCCGCGCTGAGAGCCGCTCAAACCCACATTACCCTCGAGTCAAACTGTCAGCAAACTGTGTCCAGGATAGTCTGAGAAAACTAACTGCAAAATCTAATCAGACCGAAAGCTTGATCAGAGAGAGAGAGAGTCAAGTTACCGGCTAAATTGTTCCTATTTCTGTTCGAATCATTATTCCTTCTAATCAGGCTTGGGTGGGAAGATCACCTCGGCGCATTAAAGATTGCTCAGAGCTTTAAAAATCATTCAAAGCTGGCCAACAACTCTTCATAAAATACAGACTGCGAGCTGTAACCACGGGATGTGGCAATGGGTTCGGGTGGGTGGGGGAGGGTGTGTGTGTAAGGGGTGGGGGGGGGGGGTCTCCAGCTGGCAACGGGAATTACAGAAATCGGATGGCGGAACGAAGAAAAGATGGAACAGATGGGAAAGAATATGAAAACAAAATCCCTTATTGTCACAAGTACATTCCGGCGCCTGTTCGGGAGGCTGGTACGGGAATTGAACCGTGCTGCTGGCCTACCTTAGTCTGCTTTTAAAAACAGCGACTTAGCCCTGTGCTAAAACAGCCCCTTTTTGTGTTAATATGTTAGAATATATGTTTAAAAAGTCCAAGCTGGGAGCAGATACAACAAACAGCGATTCAAATCATTCAGCAATACAAACTGAATGTGACTGAATGAAAGGTAGATCTGGGAAATTTACCGGTGTGAATCGGTGATAACTGAAATTTATGTTTTCCTCTCCCTCTGCACACTCACTGTTGAAAGCCTGAGCGATGTACCTGTGCCGGTGAGTGTGGCGATTCTGTGCATCCAGTGACTGGCTGGACTCAACGTTTTGACATCCAAGATTTTTAGGGATTGAGATGACTTAGGCATCGTTCAGTGCTCTTCCACTGCCTGGGCTCTCTGCTAAACACCTGAGCAACGTCCCTGGCCGAATGAGGCCTCGCCAGCTCACTGCCTGCTGTGTCTCCATGCTTAACAATGCGATTGGCTGCGCTATGCAGGTAAGTAACCCTCACTTCCCAACCCACACGAATCGTATATAACCCCTTGTCCTGTGCATTTTGTGGGAGCTATAAAAGTCATTAACCACTGCTGTCTCACGGCGCAGAATCCGGTATTGACCCCGGCCCCGGGTCTCTGTCCGTGTGGAGTTTGCACATTCTCCCCGTGTCTGCATGGGTCTCACCCCCAGAACCCAAAAGGATGTGCAGGGTCGGTGAATTGGCCACGCTAAAGTGCCCCTTTATTGGGAAAAACCAATTGGGTTCTCGAAATGTATTTTATAGAGTCATTAACAAAGATAAGGCTCAGCAGAATACTACAGGGAGGGTCCAACTGAGGGAGGGAGTATGACACGGAGATACAGCAAGGACGGACATTGGTAGAGAGGCATGTTCATAAATACACAGATACATTAGGGGAGATGGTGGTTTATTGCAATGTCACTGGAATAGTAATCGAGGCGCCAAGGGTAATGTGGAAGATGGTGACATTTCAATTCGGCAAAAGTATGGAACTAAATATCGAAGCTTAATCTGGTTCACTCATGTCTGGAGGGAAGAAAATCAGCCGTTCTCACCTGCTCTGGTTCACATGCGATGCCAGAACATGTTGGCTCTTGAAGGCAAGATACACATTGTGGCGGACAATAAATGTTGGCCCACATCTAATGAAGTAAATGGTCATAATATAATAATAATCTTTATTAGTGTCACAAGTAGGCTTACATTAACACAAATTTCCCCAGACAACAACATATTATAAATTTGCCTTCAGTTTGAAAGAGGTGTGCTTAAGTCCCAGACAATGGTCTGATGTTTAATTTTTGCCAATCGTGCAGGTATGAAGGACCGATTTTCCAACTTAAATTAGGAAATTAAATTAAGAAGCATGACTGTACATAAGAAATAAGAAATAATGGGGGGGGGGGGAGAATCACAATTCTGAACGATTACACGGTAACTTGACAAATAATACAGCGTTAGCACTGCTACCTTACAACACCAGGTGTAATATATGATGGACAACTCAGAAGGCTCTGCCAGTTGAACAGGGATAGAGCTTTAAAAAAAACTGAACTCGGCGTACGTCTCTCTCCGTGTTCTGCATCACCGTGTGTGTAATCCTCAACATGTTCAGGTTTCTGTACAGCTCCCTCCGTGCTCTGTATCACTGTGCGTGTAATCCTCACCATGTTCAGGTTTCTGTACAGCTCCCTCCGTGCTCTGTATCACTGTGCGTGTAATCCTCACCATGTTCAGCTTTCTGTACAGCTCTCTCCGTGCTCTGTATCACTGTGTGTGTAATCCACACCATGTTCAGGTTTCTGTACAGCTCTCTCTGTGCTCTGTATCACTGTGTGTAATGCTCGCCATGTTCAGGTTTCTGTACGGCTCTCTCCGTGCTCTGTGTCACTGTGTGTAATCCTCACCATGTTCAGGTTTTTGTACAGCTCTCTCCGTGCTCTGTATCACTGTGTCTGTAATCCTCACCATGTTCAGGTTTCTGTACAGCTCTCTCCGTGCTCGGTATCACTGTGTGTGTAATCCTCACCATGTTCAGGTTTCTGTACAGCTCTCTCCGTGCTCTGTATCACTGTGTGTAATCCTCACCATGTTCAGGTTTCTGTACAGCTCTCTCTGTGCTCTGTATCACTGTGTGTAATCCTCACCATGTTCAGGTTTTTGTCCAGCTCTCTCCGTGCTCTGTATCAATGTGTCTGTAATCCTCACCATGTTCAGGTTTCTGTACAGCTCTCTCCGTGCTCTGTATCACTGTGTGTGTAATCCTCACCATGTTCAGGTTTCTGTACAGCTCTCTCCGTGCTCTGTATCACTGTGTGTAATCCTCACCATGTTCAGGTTTCTGTACAGCTCTCTCTGTGCTCTGTATCACTGTGTGTGTAATCCTCGCCATGTTCAGGTTTCTGTACAGCTCTCTCCGTGCTCTGTATCACTGTGTGTGTAATCCTCACCATGTTCAGGTTTCTGTACAGCTCCCTCCGTGCTCTGTATCACTGTGTTGTATGTCGGCTCAGTTCACAGTAATACATAGCGGAGTCACTCAGTTGCAGTTTATAGATCGTTAACCGGCTGATTTTCTCCATAGTATCAATAGAAGCAGAAATTCTCCCACCAACTGCGTTTTCTTTAATCTCCTCTCCTGAGGTGTGTTTCTGAAGCAGGAATTTCGGAGCCTGTCCTGGGGACAGACAGTACCAGTGTACTGTGGACTGACAGAAGCCTGAATATTCACAGCTTAAAGTAACCGTGTCACCGGCAGCAGACGTTTGGACTGGCGGATTCTTAGACACCAAGGAGCTCGAATCTGGAGGGTAAAAAAATCAACATTATTTATTTTTTAAGTCGTTGTTTACCCGGAGGAGTTTTTTAGTTCTGGACTTGAAATCTGCTCGAATGGTATTCACGTAATTCAAAGATGCTCACGGTGGGATTGCAGTGAATCTTTTTTTCCCGCTGGCAATCCTTCCAAGAAGGAGTGCATTGTAAGAATATGTAATACATCTGTACTGGAACCAAGCAAATGCAAGGCCATAGGGAAAATGCATGGGTACTTTGAATCATTGGTTTGCATTTTTAATCGACAGCACCTATATCGTTGGCCGATTCCATCCTTTCGTGTTCTATGATGCTATGATGTGTATTGCATTTCTGTTTGTATTTTTTTCCTGGGGAACATACAAGCCGACGGAAACGTTTGTTATCAGTGAGGAAATCAGTTTACAAAAATGATAACTAAACTGCGTCGCACCCCGCATAACAGACTCCAACAGAAAACAGAGAGACAAGGATGGTGATCAAAAGTCAATCCTCCCTGCTGTTTAACAGCACGGCAGCACAATAGTTGGCACTGTTGCTTCACAGTTCCAGGGTCCCGGGTTCAATTTCCCGCTTGGGTCACTATCTGTGCGGAGTCTGCATTCCGAATTCTCCATCTGTGTACCTGAACAGCGCCGGAGTGTGGCGTATCGGGGCTTTTCACAGTAAATTCATTTCAGTGTTAATGTAAGCCTACTAAGACACCAATAATTATTATTATTATAAAGGTTATTACAATAAGTGTCTCTTTGGCTTTTGATCCATCAATTTATTTTTTCTCTTTAAATTGAAATATATGCATTCATTACATTTTATTTCTACATTTACTTTTTGCTGTTGGTACTTGTTGCGAAGGTGAGGACTTGTTGTTGGTTGGGTTCAGTCTGTTGAGTTTCCACAGTTGTTTTACTGTTACTGACTGGGAAGTGCCTCTTCTGGCTCTCTGACAGGTCAATTCTTTCCACCTATTAATCGATTTGCTCCCTGGTTCCCTGAGCGGAGTTTCAAATTGCACAACCTGCAAACACGTTTTTTAAATAGATTTAGAGTACCCAATTATTTTGTTTCTCCAATTAAGGGAAACATTAGGTGAGGGTGAAACCCATGCAGACCCTGGGAGAATGTGCAAACTCAACACAGACAGTGACCCAGGATCGAACCCGGGTTCTCAGCCCTATAGGCAGGTGTGCTAATCACTGCAGCACCGTGTCGCCCAAGGATTGATAGATGTTTTAAGTATACTCCAGACCAGCCTGCACCAAACGGAAATCAAACTGGCTGTTTATATCCAGGGTCCTGTGCCGGACAATTCCGTTTTGATCTGGACTCAACCAATAATAAATATAAACTGGAGAATCGCTCATAATTCAAAATGTTTATCTCAATTCTCCTGATTCTCTGTTTTTCAGAGAAAATTGACACAGCCAGTTCAAACCTTGCAGAGAGATGTGAATAGAATAGACTCCATACAGTGCACAATGCGGCCACTCGGCCCATCGAGCCTGGACCGACGCTCTGAAAGATCACCCCACTTAGGTCCAGTTCCCCGCAAGCACATCTATTCTTTATATAAAAAATATTTTATTCTCCTTTTTCACATTTTTGCCCAAATTTGCACCACCAACAATAAACAATAAGCAATAACGAATATAATGTCAGTCCCCATATCACCAACAACAATCCCATCCTCCCACCAAACCCCAAACAACCACCCGCATGTTAACATAAACAAATAACAAAAGGGAATCAGGAATCACCCATCGTCACCATTAACACATACAGTCCCCCTCCCGCGAACCCTCCCAACAGCCCGCCTCCTCCGTCCCCCACTAACTTTCGATGTTATACAATTCTTGAAAGTGCATAATGAATAACGCCCATGAATTGTAGAACCCCTCCATCCTTCCCCTCAGTTCAAACTTAACCTTTTCAAGAGTCAAGAATTCAGACAGGTCCCCCCCGTCACGCCAGGGCACAGGGTGGAGAGGTTGATCTCCATCCCATCAGGATCTGCCGTCGGACGATCAACGAGGCCAAGGCTTCAACATCTGCCTCCGCACCGTTGCCAACCCCGCTGATCCGACACCCCAAATATGTCCTCCCGAGGGCCCGGGAAGCACATCTCATCTTTGAACACGAAGTGACATTTTAACAAAGCCAATCTAACTAACCTACACATTTGTGGACTGAGGGAGGAAACTGGAGCACCCGGAGGAAACCCACGCAGCCACGGGGAGAACGTGCAAACTTCACACAGTCATCCAAAGCCGGAATACTGGCGCTCTGAGGCATCAGTGTTAATCACTATGCCGCCATATTGTTGTAGATGTCTTTTCTCTGAAATTTATGAAGTCAAAGCAGATAATCGAACAAATAGAAACAACAGCGGTCAGATCACCTTTTGAAGCTGTCTATTTGAAACTGCCAATTAACAATATAATAGCTCATCTCCTACCTCAACATCATATTCTCTCACTTTCCCATACACCTTTTTGTAAAAAAATCTATCGAACACTATCTTGATTGCAGGTCTCTGAGGTAAAGGATACCACAAATTCACAACATGGTAGCACAGTGGTTAGCACTGTTGCTTCACAGTGCCAGGTTCCCAGGTTTGACTCCAGTTTGGGTCACTGTCTGTGTGGAGTCTGCACGTTCTCCCCGTGTCTGAGTGGGTTTCCTCCGGGTGTTCCGGATTCCTCCTACGAGTCCCGAAAGACGTGCTGTTAGGTGAATTGGACATTCTGAATTCTCCGTCAGTGTACCCGAACAGGCGCCGGAGTGTGGCGACTGTAGGCTTCTGATAGTAACTTAATTGCAGTGTCAATGTAAGCGTACTTGTGACAATAATAAAAGATTATTATGACAATGATTTGACGAAAACAATCCCATGTTCTTCTGTTAAATATATGGGTTTAAGTTGAATTCATGTTTGTGTTTACGAACATACGAATTAAGAGCAGGAGTAGGCCACTCGGCCAATTGATTGTTCAATAATATCATTGCTGACCTGATTGGAAGCTGAACCCTACATTGTGCCTACCCCCAAAAACCTTTCACCGCCCCCCCCCCCCCCCCCCCGTTAATTAAGAATATATCGAGCTCTCCCTTATAAATATCTAAATACACACCTTCCACTGCCATTTGAGGAAAAGAGATCCGGAGACTCACAACCTGCTGAGAGATGATAATTCACCTCACCTCCATCTGAGATGGGCGACCCCTTATAATAATAATATTCGTTTATTGTCACAAGTCGACTTCAACGAAGTTACTGTGAAAAGCCCGAGTCGTCATATCCCAGCGCCTATTCGGGGAGGCCAGTACGGGAATTGAACCCCCGCTGCTGGCCTTTTTCTGTATTACAAGTATTAACCAGTGACGTGAGTTTCCTATACTTCAATGAGAACAAGCATCATCTCCACATCCACCCTTTCAAAACTCCTCAGAATCTTGAAGGGTTCAATAAAGTCACGTCTTACTCTTCTAAATTCTAGTGAATACAAACTTTACCCTCATGTTAACCCACCTATTGTTGGTATTAGTCTAGTCAACCTTTCCTGAATTGTGTGTGACACATTTACATCTTTGCATAATTACGTAGACCAATACTGCACACAATTCTCCAGATGTGATCTCACCAATGCCCTCTACAACTAAATCATAACCCCAATCCGTTTTGAATCAATTGTCCACACAATAAGTACTGAAATTGTATTAGCTTCACTAATTCATTACTGAACGTAAAGACTGGCATTTTGTGATTCATGCACGAGGACACGCAGATTCATTTGAATCACAGATCTCTTCAATATCTCACGAGTTCTAAAATAAGCAGCTTTTTGTTATTCTTGCCGAAATAGACAATTTAAATTTGCCCAAATTATACTCCATTTGCCAAATCGCTGCCATATCATCTAATCTATCTTTGTCCCTTTCAGTTCTCCTCCCACAGTCTAAAGATGTACAGGTTAGGTGGATTGGCCATGCTAAATTGCCCCTCAGTGTCCAAAGTGGGGTTGCTCGGTTACGGTGGTAGGGTGGAGGCATGGTCTTAAGTCGGGTGCTCGTTCCAAGGGACGGTGTGGACTCGATGGGCCGAATTTCCTCCTTCTGCACTGTTAATTCCATGATTCTACGAACCCTATGAAATATCATCATTGTTCACAAACTGTCTCTTGTCCAACAACACTGTTGAAATAAAGATTGTTTACAGGGCGCTGATAAATGCTCCAGGAAACTGACCGAGAAGATGGACATCGAACTGTTTAAAGGTCCAGGCAGGCATAGAAAGAGCAGAAACACAAAGATGTGAGGGTAGGTGGATTGGTCACTTTAAATTGCCCCTTAATTGGAAAAAAAATTAATTGGGTACTCTAAATTTATATTAAAAAATATAATTGTTACTCTTGTGATTTTTGAGGAGTTTTTCTGTTGCTTGTGTAAAATGGAAATCATATAGTCAGTGCCTGCAAAAGTGAGGGTATTTCCGGTTCAAATGGGTATTATCTGTAGTAAATGTTAAATATCTAATATTGGTTCTGATAGCTATTGATGACAATGCTTGTGCATTGGAATTAATAATTTGCAGGTACATTCTAGTAAAGTTGGTGGGTATTGCGTTGAACTATTAGATAATGGGCTAGATTTTCTGACATAGAAACAGTAATATTGGAAATACTCAGGTATATCATAACTAGATTTTCTGTTCATTAACTATCGAATCCACCCCAACATTTTTAGATTGATGAGAGTAACTCCTTTGAAAACCGGTCAACTGATCTTAAGGAATGAATTTTAGATAGATGATAGCTACACACTTTCAGTTGAGATTTTTTAACAGAAAATAACAATCTTTTGTTTCACAAAACTACAGTGCCTCCTAAATGCATTTACAAGCTTAAAAAGTCATCTCCCATCATGTTTTACTTAACCTGATAGTTGTATTTTAAGAGCTTTATTGACATTAAAGAATACTTTTGACAGTCATCAGATGATACTTAACTCTGAAACTGCTTACTAATTGCTTGGATATTGCACATGCTATGTCATGACAAATTAATTCAAGATTCCTTGAGGCTTTTAACAATGTTTTTTCATGGCCTAACCAACAAATCACAACTTTTCTAATATAATGGCACACACTGCTTTCATCTCCAATACAGTCACCCTTCAGTCAAAGATTGTGTAGGTTGATTCGACTTCCTCACTGGTTGCATATATCAGCAGAGGGTGATTTATTGGGGTGTGACTATAGAAGATTCAAGCTTCCGTGAATTTCTGTCTGGTCAGAAATGAGCAATCGGTATTCCACTGAAGATGCAATTGGTCAGAACCAATTTATCAGGTTGTCGAGTGACACTCTTATGATTTGTAGTTCATATCAAACCAATTCTAATTTATTTGCTGAATGTACGCCACACTTAAAGTATTATAATACTGTCCTGGCAGTGTAAAAGCTCATCATATCTTTGAACCAGACTTTGGCTGCCAAATATTTTCTCTGTTGCAAGCAAAAGATCAGCAAGTTAAAATTGGGCCATCTTCTGGATGATTTGTTTAAATATTGCTGGGGTTGGTGGAAGAGGGAGAAAAATGCTTTGCACAATTTCTGATGGAATCATAAACCTGTTTATACACTTTTGATTTTGCCACAGCTAAAAAAACAAAAGGAATCCTCCCCTCAAAATTAATTTAGTCAAATCCATTCAGAGCTTTCTTTAAAAAACAGTTGATTTCTTTAATTTCCATTTGAAAGGACAATATATCTAAACTTTATATGCCCTTAGTGTTGGGTAGGGTTGCTGGATTATGGGGATAGGGTGGAGGTGTCGACCTTGGATAGGGTGCTCTTTCCAGGAGCCGGTGCAGAATCGATGGGCTGAATGGCCTCCTTTTGCACTGCAAATTCTATGATTCTATGAAACACGGGGGGAGCGGGAGGGGGGGGGGAGTATTCGATTGTTTAACCGACGTCAGACCACCCCCAGATGGGCTGCCGTTGATTTCCAGTGTCCAACAAAATATATAAGTTTTACATGCTTCATCGAAAGAAATAAAGAATAAAAAAACCTTTGCTTCACACAAAAGATTTGTACATTAATAATTTATCCAAACTACTTCTCATTTTGAAATCTACTCTTCAGTATGCGTTCACTGGCCCGTCATTCAATATCTTGCAGGTGTAGCCACCTGAGTTGGCCAAGTCCCGATTTAAAATGGCGAACGGCAAAGGCTGAAGGGAAATTCAGCCAACACAGGCAGAAACCAGCAGGTGCAAGTTTGCTGTGTATTTAACTCTGCAAAGGCCCAGACAGCATCGATACTAGCAGCCAATTGCATAATAATGTAGCAACCATCTACATACTAATAAGCAATCCCCGGGAACAATAGCAACATTTGGGACAAACAAAACTAAGCCAGACTCCCCGGCGCCAGCAGGAGCCAACACAAAAGAGGTTAACGGACACCTCAAGACCGCCCATCGATCAGGGAACCGCTCCAGTATTGGAGAAATCGAACCAAGCGATTGGAACGAAGTCCAATCACCTTGAACCAGGTACAGGGTCCACCCCGAAAGGCGGGAAGCCGCTGGGGACTATAAAGTTAAGCCCCCAAGTTCAAATCGTTCTTCTTGACCGGGTCACCCAGCAACCCGAACCAACATTGACCGTGACCGGATCAACGGCCGCCGAGAGATCGTAAGTCTTAAGTCAACGCTCGCTACGAGATAAGCACTCCTAGCTAGCAATCCGTACCAACTTCGAATCCCACCGACTCAGAACCCGAACGAAAGGCCATTTGTTTCCCTGACCTGGTGGGCCAGTCCAAAGTTAAGTACAGGCCTGTTAGTTGTAGAAGTAGCTTAGATGTAGAATTTGTGCATGAGTAGCGATTACTGTGTATAATAAATGTGCTTTGATTTAAATCTTACTAATCGGTGTATTGAGGTATTGGTCATTACTCGAACTTGAACCCCGTCGCGGTATCATAAAGATACCTGGTGACTCAAGAGCAAAGGTTATAAAACAGAGCCAAGTGAACCAACCAAAAGTTAGCAACACAGGGAGAACAACTTATTGCACAAACACATTTTCCCCTCATAGTTACCACAAATACAACTTGTATTTTCGAGCAGGGTTAATAAAGTGAAACGTCCCTATCACAGGTGGGGAGCTTAGAAACATATGAATCCTGCAGTGGCCAATGTGCTGATTACCGAAGTCAACGGATTCAATGTCAGGCCACTCAAGAAGTTGTTATACTGCTATCGATATTAATAATACTCAGATTTCACAGATGACCAATTTTAGAAAATAATCTGGAAAAATGACGACTGAATATTTTTCAATCAGCATTTTTTAAAAAAACCATTAGTGGTGAAAGGTGAACCATTTACTCCAGCTTAACTCTGCTCAGGCGCGTGTGAAAACAAAACAATTCTGCTCGGGCGTTTCTATCTGTCCTTTGGTCTATTTGTCAGTTTTCATTTATCATTACATCTAATTTTCCCCGTTTCCCCGTAATTTCAAATATATATGTTTAGTTTCATTTTATTTCCACATTTGCTTTGGGCTGTCTGCATTTCTTACAATCGTGGGAACTTGTCCCAAACTCTCTGAGTTGTCGGCTGGGTTCAGTCTGTTCAGTTTCCGCAGTGGGTTTCACAGTTACTCGCTGGGAACCGCCTCTGCCTGTTCTCTGGCAATGTCAACTCTTTCCGTCCATTAACTGATTCTCTCCCGGATTTGCTAGGCAGATTTTCTTAGCTTTATCTATATGGAATGTGTGGAACAGGAACATACCAGTCGGCCAACATGATTTATGTAATCCACAAATAGCAATTAGACTCGCTTGGTCCACAATCTAATTGACCATTCACACCATCTGCCTGTGTTGCTCTATTCTGTTCTCCCTCCTGCATTTCCAATTCTTCCAATAAATCCATCAATGCTATCTGCTCCAACCACTCCATGTCGCAGAAAGCTTTACATTCTGACTTGCGTAAGTTTATATTTATCTTTCCTATTTTTAGTTTGATCTGTTACTGGTCACTTGCCCCGTAATCAGCGACAAATCAACTGCTCCAAATCCAACCCACTGAACTCGTTCATACTTTACAGATTTCTCTAAATGCTCCTACTTGTACTTTATTTTCCAAAACAAAGAAAACAAGCCTGGTAAATCTTACCAGAGAGACGTGCAGGGTTGTAGATTGTTTTCTCATGGATATAAGGAATGAAAATTGATAACAGAATGAAGAGAAGCGGGAATGGTCATAACCAGTTGCGCACCTCTTCTGCTATTCAGTACCAACGTGATGAAAGTCCAACTTCAGCATTACATTCCTGCACTTTTCCCATACCCCTTTATCCTCATAGTATCCTACAATCTATCGAACACTGCCTTCAATACACTCAGCAACTGAGTATCCACAGCTCACTGAGGTACAGAATTCACAGATTCTCAACAATGGTTTGCATGAATATATTTCTTCCCTTCTCAATTCTAATTCCGATCCTCTTCATCTGAAATATTACCCCTAATTTATTGGCTTCCCAGCCTGTGGAAACACCCGCCCAGAATCTGCCCTGACGAGTATCTCGATAATATTGCATGTTCTCACGAGTTTTACATCCATTCCTCTAAATTCTACGAAATATAAACCCACACTTATCTATGACTTACCGGGCAGCCCTTTTGTCTCAGCAATCAGACTGATGAACCTTTGTTACATCTCCTTCAAGGTATTTACATCCTTCCTTAAGTAAGAGTCCAAGACAATATATAGTGTTCCAGGCGGATATTAATTGTAGCCCTTGCCACAGTAAATGCATATTTCACTCGGTATACACGGAGCAGGATTGTTTAATCAGCAGAGCCGGCGGGTCGGACGTTGGTGGCAATCAGCAGGAGGTTTCCGTGTCCATGCTTGGCCTAGTGCCATGGTACCGCATGGGGCCTGGAGTCAATGTTGACGACTCCCAGGAAATCTCCACCCTGACTGTATATCACCGTGCCGCCACCTCTGGTTATATCCTGCTGATGGAACAAACATACACAGAGATCGTGGTGATGATGCCAGGGACAATGTCTGTAATGTATCATTCTGTGGGTAAGAATATACCAGGATGCTGCCTGACAAAACTGTGGGAAAACTCTCCCACTTCTGACCCAAATCTCCAGATGTCAGGAAGGAAGACGTGAACAGCTGACTAGTCGGGGTTTGCTGTTCTATTTACAATCCCTAGGTCGAGTCAAATGGTATATGGAGTTATGTGTCAAAATGTTTAACTTTCTGTTAGCACTCGTAATGGCTTCATTCATTGACAGGCTTGCTAGGCCATTTTAGAAGGCATTTAATAATAATAATCTTTATTATTTTCACAAGTCGGCTAACATTAACACTGCAATGAGATTACTGTGAAAATCACCTGGTGGCTACATGCAGGCGCCTGTTCGGGTACACAGAAGGAGAATTCAGAATGTCCAAATTACCTAACAACACGTCATTAGGGACTTGTGAGAGGAAACGGAAGCGCCCGGAGGAATTCCACGCAGACACGGGGAGAACGTGCAGACTCCGCACAGACAGTGACCAAAGCCGGGAATCGAACCTGGGACTCTATTGCTGTGAAGCAACAGTGCTAACCGCTGTGCTTGAGAGTCAATCACATTTTTTTGTGACGGGGTCATATTTATGTTAGACCAGGTAAGAAAGACAGACTTTCTTCTCTAAAGGGAGTTAGTGAATGTGATTGCTTGTAACAATCGAATCTGTTTTCATGACGCCCATACTGAGAGTAGCTTTCACTTGCAGATGTTTTTATTAAATTAATTTAAATTCTACCAGCTATCATTTTGCGATTTTAACCTGTGTTACAAAAGCATTACCACTAGACCAACACCTCACATGTGAACATTACAGCCTGTGATAAGTCACAATTTGGAGTTACTTACCGGCTGTAACAGTGATTATTGTCCCGGATCCGCTTGAATAACCATCTTTCGAAACATAGCACAGTGACACCGCTCTCGGTCTTTACCGTCTTACAACTATTGTCGCCTCCTCTGTCGGAAAATTCTCCTGAGACAGTCTGAGCTGCCTGATTATTCAGGAAATTTAGATAAATAAACAATATTAAACTTTTCAATTCTCTGTCGGTTTAAACTTTTCTTTGTGAGGCACTGGGCTCTGAGAACATCGCCACAGGAACATTTGCTGGAGATGTGAATCGGAGGAAAACTAGAACTGGTGAAACGCTGATTTTTGCGGTACAATGTTCAATAAAGATAGCTGAATTATGCAAATTGCAATGAAATTACACTGGAATGCAGGGACAATAACATCAACCGAATAATTCATTACCCAGCCTCTGAAAAATTATATTTCAATTGCATAGGTATTTGCCACCGTCCCTTCCACTGTGCTTTCCTGTCCAGTATATCTGTTGTATCTGTATTGAGCTTCGCAATAATAAGTGGCGCTGTCTTCGACTCTTAAATCGCGAATTTCCAGCCAAAATAACTTTCTTGCTTTATGGATTCTCCCAACAAATCTCCCCCCACTCGAGATCCGCTCCCAACCTTTCCCGGTCCGAAATTGCTTAATGAAATATCCGGATTGGAAATAATCCCGATATTCACCATTGAAAACACAAGTGATGGTGAGAGACTGACACTCCTTCATGGCCGCCGCCGCCGGGCTCTGTGTCACTGACCGACTGAACGATCCTGGAAGTTAAACACAGAGACAGTTTAATGGACCATCAGAGCGGAACCACACAACGGGGCGAAAACCCCAGACAGTGTCTGTAATTGGGATGGACTCGGGCAGCTTCATATTAAATCCGCACAATGTGGATGAGTTTGATCGGTACTCACGGGTTAAACAGACACACAGGGTGAAAACACGGATGATTTCCATCGTTCTGCCACCTGGAGCTGATGGTTAATATGACGAGGAGATGGAGGCTGCAGAACTGTGCAGCTCTAGGTGGCTGGGCTTCAGAGCTGCACTGAAATACACTCGGTGGTAGAACTAATTTGCAGCGGAACCATTGATGAGCCGTACTTTTCCTGACTCTGGTTGTGTGATGTGTGAATACGTGACCGATTGAAACACGGAACCTACGTTCTCAAGTTGTTTCATTGAGTCTGGAAGCCTGATGTGTGGACCCCTCCCACATTTGTCTGTGGTTCAGTGGCCTACGAGTTGGGGGAGGGAGCTGAGTTGTTTTTCCTGGTAAACCCTGTCCCCTCATTCACGCACAGTAACGACCTGTCAGGTTCTGCACAGGATCTGCCACAAGATACAGGCAAATGCGACCCAGCCAATTACCGCCCTATCAGTCTACTCTCCATCATCAGCAGAGTGATGGAAGGAGTCATTAATAGTGCTGTCAAGCGGCACTTACTTGGCAATAACCTGCTCACGGGCGCTCGGTTTGGGTTCCGCCAGGGTCACTCAGCTCCTTACGTCATCTCATTGCAGCCTTGGTTCAAACATGGAGAAAAGAGTTGAATGCCAGAGGTGAGGTGACAGTGACTGCCCTTCACATTAAAAGCACCATTTGACCGAGTATGGCACCAAGGAGCCCGAGCTAAACTGGAGTGAATGGGAATCAGGGGGAAACTCTCCGCTAGTTGGAGTCATACCTGGCACAAAGGGAAATGGTTGTAGTGATTGGTAGTCAATCATCTCAGCTCCAGGACATCACTGCAGGAGTTCCTCAGGGTAGTGTCCAAGGCCCAACCATCTTCAGCTGCTTCGTCAAAGACTTCCCTTCCATCATAAGGTCCGAAGTGGGGATGTTTGCGGATGACTGCACAATGTTCAGCACCATTCGCGACTCCTCAGATACTGAAGCAGTCCATGCCCAAATGCAGCAAGACCTGGACAATATCCAGGCTTGGGCTGATAAGTGGCAAGTTACATTCGCACACAACAAGTGCCAAGAAATGACTATATCCTACAAGAGAGGATCTAACCACCGCCCCATGACATTCAATGGCATTGCCATCGCTGGATCCCCCACAATCAACATCCTGAGGTAACCATTGATGAGAAACTGATCTGGACTAGCTACGTTAATACTGTGGCTACCAGGGCACCTTGAAGGAGAGGAATCCTACAGCGAGTAACTCACCTCCTGACCCCCCCCCCCCCCCCCCACCCCGCCAAATCCTGTGCACCATCTGCAAGGCACAAGTCAGGAGTATAATGGAATACTCTCCACTTGCCTGGATGAGTGCAGCCTCAACTACAATCAAGAAGCTCGACGCCATCCAGGACAGGACAGTCCGCCCAGATGCACTGTAGTAACGCATCAGGTTCAATAGATAGCACATTCCATACCCACGACCACCACCATCTAGAAGGTCAAGAGCAGCAGATAGCTGGGAATCCCACCAGCTGGAGGTTCCCCTCCAAGTCACTCACCACCCTGACTCGGAAATATATCGCCGCTCCTTCACTTTCGCTGGGGCAAATTCCTGGAACTCTCTCCCTAAAGACCAGTGGTACCTACACCTCAAGGACTGCAGCGCTTCAAGAAGGCAACGCACCACCACATTCTGAGAGGCAACTAGGCATGGGCAATTAATGCTGGCCTAACCAGCGACGCCGACATTCCATAAATGGATTAAAAAATATCTGGGGCTGTCTCTCCTGTTCCCCAGTAACCTATATATCTGTTTGCACTACGCTCATGGTCAGCTCTTGTTCTTGTTATCACTACACAAGTAAATGTCTCTGTCGACATTACGCCAAGTACTGCCTCCATCATTGTTGCACTAAGTTTTAATTCATTGATCGTAGTCTCTGGCTAGGTCAGTATTGGTTGCCTTTGAGAAGATGGTGGTGAGCTGCCTTCTTGAACCTCTGCGGTCCATGTCCACTAGTCGGTTTCTCTGGTTATATTACACCAGGCCTCGTCTCTGTTTATGTTATACCAGGTCCTGATCTTAGATAAGATTACATAGATTGTTAAACCTGAAGTCAGACTAATCAGTCCCAACATGATTAGACTGCTTGTCGTGGAGTTATGAAACATAGACATGGACATCACTTTGTGAAGATAACAATGAACAACTAAGAACGCAATTAGTGAAAGTTCTCTCTGTGCAGTAGCAGTTGTTTCAATCCTTTCCATCAACAGGGACACTAAGTTGGAAAATTCAAGGTGCATTTATCTCATGCCATTAGCAGCTACAGTCGCATGTTGCCATCACTTGCACAAACCACACAATCGAGGTTTATATCAGGAGATGCTGTGAGATTATTCGGGGAACAATAATCTGCTGCTGATTTGCGATGTGATATAATTGAATTTTCCAACTGATCAGTGGAGACAGAGAAGCCCCTGTCCTGGAAACGATGGTGTCAGTGTGACATCCGTTCAGAAACAAGAACACACAACAGAACCGCTTTGAATAAATAGTTACAATATCAGATAAGTTTCAATTGAAACACATGAACTGTTTGAGTTTTCATGTATAGAAACATATAAAGTAGTAGGAGAAGACCAATCGGCTGTTCGAGCCTACTCCGCCATTCATTATGATCATTCTTGATCATCCAGCTCAATAGCCTAATCCCGCTTTTCCCCCATCTCCTTTGATACACTTCGTCCTGAGTGCTAAATCTATCTGTTTCTTAAAAACATGCAATGTTTTGGCCTCAACTACTTCCTGTGGTAACAAGCCGACCACTCTCTGGGTGAAGACATTTCTCCTCATCTCTGTCCAAAATGGTCTACCCCGTATTCGCAAACTGTGAGCCCTGGTTCTGTACACTCCCACAATGGGAACACACTTCCTGCATCTATCCTGTCCAGTCCTGTTAGAATTTTATAGGTTTCTATGAGATCCCCCCCTCAATCTTCTGAACTCCAGCGAATACAATCCTAACTGATTCAATCTTTCCTCATACATCATACCCGCCAGCCCAGGAATCAGAATCAGGAACCAGTCTGGGATTTTCACAGTAACTTCATTGCAGTGTTAATGTAAACCTACTTGTGACACTAATAATAATAATTATTATTATTAACCTGTGCTGCACTCCCCCGAGAGCAAGAACAACCTTCCTCAGATAAGGAAGGAGACCAAAACTTCACACAATATTGCAGGTATGGCCTCATGAAGACCCTGGATAATTGCAGGAAGACATCCCTGCTCTTGTACTCGAATCCTCTCACGTACGATTTGCCTTCTTACCGCCTGCTGTAGCTGCATGCTTACCTTCAGTGGCTGGTGTACGAGGGTACCCAGGTCTCGCTGTACGTTCCATTCTCCTAATTTATGGCCATTGAGATAACAATCTGATTTCTCGTGTTTGCAACCAAAATGGACAACCTCGCATTTCTCAAAATTATACTGTACCTGCCATTCATTTGCCCACTCATTCAACTTGTCCAAATCACTCTGAAGGATCTCTGCACCCTCCTCACAGCTCACCCCCAACACAGCGTGATGTCATCTGCAAATTTGGAGATATTGCATTTTGTTCCCTCATCTAAATCATTAATATGTCTTGTGAATATCTGGGGCCCTAGCACCGATCCCTGCAGTACCCCACAAGTCACTGCCTGACAATTTAAAAAAGACAATGAATTCCTACTCTGTGTTTCCTGTCTGCCAATCCGTTTTCTATTCATCTCAATACACTACTTCTAATCCCCATGTGCTTTAATTTTACACACTTTTATGTAGGACTTTGTCAAAAGCCTTTTGATAGTCCAAATATACCACATTCACTGCCTCCTCCTCGTCAACTCTACCAGTTACATCCTCGAAGAAATCCAGTAGATTCGTGGAAGGTGGAGAGGGACTAAAGGTTATTATTGGGAAAATGAAGATAAATTGTCTTAATATTGTTGGAAGATAACTTGTAAAAACACAGCGAAAACAGCGCGGGAGCAGAGAGAGCCGGGAGATTTAAAAAGCGCGGGAGCAGAGAGAGCCGGGACAGCGAAAACAGCGCCGGACGAGAGAGCCGGGAGATTTAAAAAGCGCCGGAGGAGAGAGCCGGGACAGCGAAAACAGTGCGGGAGCAGAGAGAGCCGGGACAGCGAAAACATCGCCGGAGGAGAGAGCCGGGAGATTTAAAAAGCGCGGGAGGAGAGAGCCAGGACAGTGCTGGGAGAGGTGAGTGCACAAAAGGTGTGGCAGGAGTGCCTTTAGTCACGGAGTGCTGATTGGAACAGAGTGCATCTGAGTTTAGGTGAGTGACTGAGTGCTGATTGGAACAGAGTGCATCTGAGTTTAGGTGAGTGACTGAGTGCTGATTGGAACAGAGTGCATCTGAGTTTAGGTGAGTGACTGAGTGCTGATTGGAACAGAGTGCATCTGAGTTTAGGTGAGTGACTGAGTTCGGGTGAGTGGCTGTGTTTTTGTTGGTGTTCGGGTTTATCCTTGAGGTTCTATAAAGAAAATAAATTAAAAATTTTAAATTAATTAACTAGTTGAATATGGCTGCACAGGTGATGTGCTGTTGCTGTATGATGATGGAACTGGTGGATCTCATTGAGACCGTCAGTGACCACATCTGCAGCAAGTGTTGGCTGCTCGAGGAACTTCGGCTCAGAATTGATGAGCTGGAGACCGAGCTGCACACACTGCGGCACATCAGGGAGGGGGAACATTACCTGGACACTTTGGTTCAGGAGGCAGTCACACCCGGTAGAATAAGTTCTGTTAATTCAGACAGTGGTCAGGGACAGAGTGGTGTGACTGCAAGGGAGGCAGGTAGGGGGATCTTGAGTTTAGGAGTTGAGGAGACTCAGCCCTTGACCTTGTCCAACATGTATGAGGTACTTGCTCCCTGTGTGGATGAGGAAGAGGGCTGTAGGGAGGATGCGTTGACTGACCACTGCACCGTGGTACAGGAAGCCATTCAAGAGGGGGGAACAAAATGACAAGTAGTAGTTGTAGGGGATTCTATAATTAGGCGGATTGATGGCATCCTTTGTAAACCAGATCGAGAGTCCCGCATGGTATGTTGCCTGCCCGGTGCCAGGGTGAGGGACATCTCTGATCGGCTTGAAAGGATTTTGGAGAGGGAGGGGGAGGATCCAGTTGTTGTGGTCCACATTGGGACTAACAACATAGGTAAGACTAGGAAAGAGGACCTGTTTGGGGATTATCAAACACTAGGGACTAAATTAAAGAACAGGTCCTCCAGGGTTATAATCTCTGGATTACTACCCGAGCCATGTGCCAATTGGCATAGGGTTGAGAAAATTAGAGAAGTTAACACGTGGCTAAAGGAGTGGTGCGGAAAAGAGGGATTCCATTTCATGGGGCATTGGCATCAGTACTGGGGCAGGCTGTACTGTTGGGACGGTCTTCACCTGAACCTTTCTGGGACCAGTGTTCTAGCGAATAGGATAAATAGGTTGGTCACAAGGACTTTAAACTAGCAAGTTGGGGGGAAGGGAAGTGTAAAGCTATGGACAGTATAATGGTTAATGAAGATCAAGGCAGCAGGTTACGTGACAGGTTATTATGTAGAGATATGGGTTCAAAGACAAGGAAAATTAGGAGAAAGGGTAAGAGGAACAATAAATTGCGAAAAGTTACTGATCAAGGTGTTAGGATTCATAACAAAGACATAAAAAACAGCATAAGTGTACTTTACCTGAATGCTCGTAGTATACGAAATAAGATAAATGAGTTGATGGCGCAAATCATCGTGAATGACTATGGTTTAGTGGCCATTACTGAAACATGGTTAAAAGATGGTCACGACTGGGAGTTAAATATCCAAGGGTATCAGACTATACGAAAGGATAGAATGGATGGTAAGGGCGGTGGTGTAGCTTTGTTGTTTAAGGATGGCATCCAGGCAATAGTAAGGGATGATATTGGTGCTATGGAGGACAAGGTTGAATCAATTTGGGTGGAAATCAGGAATAGTAAGGCGAAAAGGTCACTGATAGGAGTAGTCTATAGGCTACCAAATAGTAACAGGATGGTAGGGCAGGCAATAAGCAAAGAAATAACGGATGCATGTAGAAATGGTACAGCGGTTATCATGGGAGATTTTAATCTGCATATCGATTGGTTTAACCAGGTTGGTAAAGGCAGCCTTGAGGAGGAGTTTATAGAATGTGCCGGGATAATTTCCTGGAACAGTATGTAATGGAACCTACAAGGGAACAAGCGGTCCTAGATCTGGTCCTGTGTAATGAGGCAGGAATAATTAATGATCTCATAGTTCGGGATCCTCTTGGAAGGAGCGACCACAATAAGGTGGAATTTAAAATACATTTGGAGAATGACAAGGTAAAATCAAACACTAGTGTTTTGTGCTTAAACAAAGGCGATTACAATGGGACGAGAGAAGAACTAGCTAAGGTAGACTGGGAGCAAAGACTTCATGGTGAAGGAGTTGAGGAACAGTGGAGAACCTTCCAAGCGATCTTTCACAGTGTTCAGAAAAGGTTCATACCGACAAAAAGGAAAGACGGTAGAAAGGGGAAAAATCGACCGTGGATATCTAAGGAGGTGAGGGAGAGTATCAAATTGAAGGAAAAAACATACAAAGTGGCAAAAATTAGTGGGAGACTAGAGGACTGGTAAGTCTTTAGGGGACAACAGAAAGCTACTAAAAAAGCCATAAAGAAGAGTAAGGTAGACTATGAAAGTAAACTGGCTCAGAACATAAAAGCAGACAAAAAAGAGTGGCTAAGGTAAATATTGGTCCATTGGAAGGTGAGAAGGGAGATTTAATAATAGGAGACGGGGAAATGGCTGAGGAGCTGAACCAGTGATAATTTATCAAAATTCACTAGACTCTAGGGTGGTCCCAGAGGATTGGAAAGTAGCAAACGTGACACCACTGTTTAAAAAAGGAGGTTGGCAGAAAGCGGGTAATTATAGGCTGATAAGCTTAACTTCGGTTGTAGGGAAAATGCTGGAATCTATCATTAAGGAGGAAATAGCGGGACACCTGGAGGGAAATTGTCCCATTGGGCAGACGCAGCATGGGTTCACAAAGGGTAGGTTGTGTCTGACTAATTTGGTAGAATTTTTTGAGGCCGTTACCAGTGCAGTAGATAATGGCGAGCCAATGGATGTGGTATATGTGGATTTCCAGAAAGCTTTTGACAAGGTGCCACACAAAAGGTTGCTGCATAAACTAAAGATGCATGGCATTGAGGGTAAAGTGGTAGCATGGGTAGAGGATTGGTTAACTAACAGAAAGCAGAGAGTGGGGATAAATGGGTGTTTCTCTGGTTGGCAACCTGTAACTAGTGGGGTCCCTCAAGGATCAGTGTTGGGCCCGCAGTTGTTCACAATTTACATAGACGATTTGGATTTGGGGACCAAGTGCAATGTGTCAAAGTTTGCAGACGACACTAAGATGAGCGGCAAAGCAAAAAGGGCAGAGGATACCGGAAGTCTGCAGAAGGATTTGGATAGGTTAGGTGAATGGGCTAGGGTCTGGCAGATGGAATTCAATGTTGCCAAGTGTGAGGCTATCCATTTTGGGAGGAATAACAGCAGAATGGATTATTATTTAAAGGGTAAGATGTTAAAACATGCTGCTGTGCAGAGGGACCTGGGTGTGCTGGTGCACGAGTCGCAAAAAGTTGGTGTGCAGGTGCAACAGGTGATTAAGAAGGCTAATCGAGTTTTGTCTTTCATTGCTAGAGAGTTCAAGACTAGTGAGGTTATGCTGCAATTGTATAGGTTGTTGGTGAGGCCGCATCTGGAGTATTGTGTTCAGTTTTGGTCTCCTTACCTGAGAAAGGACATATTGGCACTGGAGGGAGTGCAGAGGAGTTTCACTAGGTTGATTCCAGAGTTGAGGGGATTAGATTATGACGAGAGGTTGAGTAGACTGGGACTGTACTCATTGGAGTTTAGAAGGATGCGGGGGGATCTTATTGAGACATATAAAATTATGAAGGGGGATAGATAGGATAGATGATGGCAGGTTGTTTCCACTGGTCGGGGAAAGCAGAACTAGGGGGCATAGCCTCAAAATAAGGGGAGGTAGATTTAGGACGGAGTGTAGGAGGAGCTTCTTCACCCAAAGGGTTGTGAATCTCTGGAATTCCTTGCCCAGTGAAGCAGTTGAGGCTCCTTCTTTAAACGTTTTTAAGAAAAAGATAGATGCCTTTCTAAAGAATAAAGGGATTCTGGGATATGGTGTACGGGCCGGAGAGTGGAGCTGAGTCCACAAAGATCAGCCATGATCTCATTAAATGGTAGAGCAGGCTCGAGGGGCCAGATGGCCTACTCCTGTTCCTAATTCTTATGTTCTTATGTAGTTGGCATCCGGTCCAGGCTGGCAGCGCATGTGCCTGCGGCCCCTTGTCCTCTGTAAAGATGGCGGCCGGTAACCCGGGCCTGTCACCGCTCAGCTCTCACTCTGTTCGGTGCTGTTTAAGACGGGACCATTAACATTTTCCTCGGGAGTTGAAGCCTCCACGGGGTATTTATGAAGCCTCCTGGCTCACTCCGCAGCTTCTATCACTCCCCGGTCACCCATCGGCTCCAATCCTGAAAGTCGCTCAATTGTTTATATCCCGCCCCTCACACTGTCAGCGACAACCTTAACCTCGCATGCGCCAGTCACAGCCGGACTCTGCGCATGTGCGAGGACCATCTGTAATGTGGATAGAACACATTCTCAGCTGCTATGCATGATGAGTAATACCCCAGCCATTGAAATCGATATTGCAGATAGAAACTATGCTTTGCCAACCGATTACGATTGGCACCATTTGGCCAAGGTAAGAAATTTATTACATAAATTAATAAAGCAACTAAATAGTACAGGCCGTCCACCACAGGTCTGTCCTGGGTGTGATTGACAACAGACCAAACATGATCAGGGAGTTGTTACCGTGTTGGGGTCTGAGCAGGTTCAGGTGAACAGTGATTTTTGTCTCCCTGGACAGAATAGTTAAACTGCCCCTCGTCAATAACAATGTGCTGAAATCGGATCAAATGGTTTGGGACTTTTAAAGTTGGAGTGTTAGCCAGTGGGAAAACTGAGGAAATCCCTTTGCACACGTGAAATGTATGAGTGAAATCCGTCTGAACTGCTCTTGAACTGCACATTCGATTAACTAATGACTAACTCCTATTTATTCTTATCCAGTGGAAACATCTTCCACTTGTCCATCATATCAAACCTTTTTCATAATCTTACAGGATCAGGTCATCCTTCATTCCCTTTTCCAGTCCAAAAATTTTTTTGTAATTTTCTTGAATTATTGGAAAATCACTTATTGTCACAAGTAGGCTTCAATGACGTTACTGTGAAAAGCCCCTAGTCGCCACATTCCGGCGCCTGTTCGGGGAGGCTGGTATGGGAATTGAACCGTGCTGCTGGCCTGCCTTGGTCTGCTTTAAAAGCCAGTGATTTAGCCCAGTGAGCTAAACCAGCCCCTTTGAACATTTCTCTTCAGCGGATATAAAAATATTGAAAATGGGATAAAGGTTGTTTGGCTGACGGTCAATCACTGTCCTGCTAGCTCTCTGGAGCAATCCAGTCAGTGCCATTCTCCTGCTCTATCCCTGTATCCTCGTAGGTTTATTTCCCTCAGATGTCTATCCAATTTCCTTTTGAAATCAAATCGTTCATTGTACCTATTTTCAAACTCCCTCATAGGCAGCAAGTTTCAGGTCATTCCACACGCTTTGTAAAACCATACATCTCATATCACCTCATATCTCCTGTACCTTTTACATACAAACTAGGAACAGGCCACTCGGCCCCTCGAGCCTGCTCAGCATTCAATAAGATTGCGGCTGATCTAATTCTAACCTTAACTCCACATTCCTGCCTACCCCTGATAACCTTTCACCCCCTTGCCCATCAAGAATCTATCCCGCTCTGCTTAAAAATATTCAAGGACTCTGCTTCCACTGCCTTTTAAGGACGTGAGTTCCAAAGTCTTACAGCCCTCAAGAGAATAAAAAATCCTCATCTCCATCTGAAATAGGTGACCCCTCACTTTGCAACAGTGATGCCTCGTTCACGATTCTTCCACAAGAGAAACATCCTCTCCACATCCACCTGCCAAGACCCCTCAGGATCTTATATAGTTCAATCCAGGTTTTACCCAAAACTTTAAATCTGTGTCCCTAGTGCTTGTACGATCAGTGAACGGAAACAGAGTTTCTTTGTCCACCTGATGGAAATCTGGCATAATGTTGTGGCCCTTGATCAAATCTCCCCTCAACCTCCTTTGCTGGAACCATTCTGGTAAATCTCCTCTGCACCTTCTCCAAGAACCTTCACATTCTTCCTGAAGAGTGGTGACCAGAGCTTTATAAAGATTCATAGAATAGAATTAGAACCATAGAACTCCGACAGTGCAAAAGGAGGCCATTCGCCCCATCAAGTCTGCAACGATTCTCTGAAAGGGCACCTTGCCTAGGCCCACACCCCTACCCTATCCCTGTAGCCCCATAGCCCCACCTAACCTGCCCATCCCTGGACACTAAGGGGCAATCTATCAAGGCCAATCCACCTAACTTGCCCGTCTTTGGACTGTGGGAGGAAACCCACGCAGACACTGGGAGAAAGTGCAAACTCCACACAGCCAGTCACCAAGGCCGGAATTGAACCCAGGTCCCTGGAGCTGTGAGGCAGCAGTGCTAATCCATGTGCCACCAGAAGCATAGTTTCAGTATCAATATTACTCTTGATGATGCTCAGATCGAATTTGCTTTGCCAACTGCTCTCTTTATATGTCTTGTAGATATACAAAATCCCTCTTCACCTCTTTCTCTCTCCTCCCAAAGAGGTCAATTGGGTTTTATAACAATTCAACCATTTTCATGGTCACTTTTTCCAAGTGTCGGCCCCACAAGTGACCAGATTAATTCAGTTCAATTTCACAACCTGCCTTTATGTTTTTGTGGGTTCTCTCTCACTCCCTATTTTCTGTTTTTAAATCCGTTCACAGGGTGTTCGAAGCGGAGGCTTCAAAGTCTGGAAACTCAAACCAAGCACCAGACTCTTCAGTTTATCGTATCCTGAATATCAACGTACTTTGAACATGGAAGGAAAAAACATTGTTCACAGTGAGGAGAAACCGTACACGTGTTGTGTGTGTGGACGAGGATTTGCTCAATTGTCAGGCCTCACAAGCCACAAATGCAGTCACACTGAGGAGAAACCGTGGAAATGTGCGGACTGTGGGAAAGGATTCACTTCCCCATCCCAGCTGGAAGCTCATCGACGTAGTTACACTGGGGAGAGACCATTCATCTGCTCCAAGTGTGGGAAGGGATTCATTCATTTAACAGCCCTGCGGAGTCACCAGCGAGTTCACACTGGGGAGAGACCGTTCACCTGCTCCAAGTGTGGGAAGGGATTCATTCAGTCATCCGACCTGCAGAGACACCAACAAGTTCACACTGGGGAGAGACCGTTTCAATGTCCAGACTGCGGGAAGTGCTACAAAAGTTCTGGGAATCTGATGTGCCATCAACGTGTTCACACTGATGTGAAACCGTTTAGGTGCTCTGATTGCGGGACTGGGTTCAGACACTCATCTCACCTCACTGTACATCAGCGAGTTCACACTGGGGAGAGACCATTCACCTGCTCTAAGTGTGGGAAGAGATTCACTCAGTTATCCCACCTGCTGAATCACCAGCATGTTCACACTGATGAGAGACCGTTTCAATGTCCAGACTGCGGGAAGTGCTATAAAAGTTCTGGGGAACTGATGTACCATCAACGTGTTCACACTGATGAGAGACCGTTCAGGTGCTCTCAGTGTGGGACTGGGTTCAGACGATCATCTGACCTCACTGAACATCAGCGAACTCACACTGGGGAGAGGCCATTTGCCTGCTCTCAGTGTGGGAAGGGATTCACTCAGTCATCCTCCCTGCTGAGACACCAACGAGGCCACAAGTAACGACAGTGATTGGATTTTACAGTTTCTCACATTCAGGACTGAACTATGTTCATTTGGGTCTCTTTCTGCTGATAACAAACTCCAGCCCATTTACAGGGGCTAATATTCTGGGTAAAAGTCAAATAAATTAGATTGGTGTTAAATATGCAGTGTGTTAATGGTAAAACGTGCGATTTATGAGCATGGGGAGAAAGCCAGTAGAATGCTTGCGCAGCAACTGAGGAAGAGGGAAGCGGCCATGGAAGTAGGGAGGGTTGTGGATGGGGAAGGTAATCTAGTGGGTGACCCGGCAGGGCTGAACAAGGTCTTTAGGGACTTTTATAGGAAGCTGTACACTTCGGAACCACCCGGGGGACCGGGGGGGATGAGGCGATTCCTGGACGGACTGACATTCCCAAGAGTGGGTAGGGGGTTGGTGGATGGACTGGGGGCCCTGGTCAGGATTGAAGAGGTATTGGGGGGCCTGAGGGTCATGCAGCCAGGTAAAGCCCCGGTGCTGGACGGGTATCCGGTGGAGTTTTACAAAAGATTTGCCGGGATAGTGGGGCCGGTGCTGGTCAGGGTCTTTAATGAGGCAAGAGACAGAGGGAGTTTACCCCCAACAATGTCGCAGTCCACCATCTCGCTTATTCTGAAACGGTATAAGGACCCGGAGGCTTGTGGGTCACACAGGCCGACCTCTCTGATCAACGTAGATGCCAAGTTACTGGCCAAGAATTTGGCGACCAGAATTGAAGACTGTGTACCGGATGTAATTATGGAGGACCAAACCGGGTTTGTAGAGGGGAGGCAGCTGGTGGCCAACCTAAGAAAGCTGCTCAACGTGATTATGATGCCCCCGGAGAGTAGGGAGGTAGAGATAGTAGTAGCCATGAATGCTGAAAAGGCTTTTGACCGGGTCGAGTGGGATTATCTGTGGGAGGTACTAGGACGGTTTGGGTTCGGGGCGGGGTTCATCGGCTGGGTTAGGCTATTGTATCAGGCCCCGGAGGCGAGTGTAAGGATGAACAGGACGACATCGGATTACTTTTGACTGCAACGTGGGACAAGACGGGGCTGCCCTCTCTCCCCACTGCTGTTTGCACTGGCCATAGAGCCGCTGGCAATTGCACTGAGAGCTTCTAGGGGCTGGAAAGGGCTGGTCCGGGGGAGAGTGGAAGCAGTTTCTCGTTATACATGGATGATCTGCTGTTATATGTATCGGACACAATGGTGGGATGAACGGTATTATGGCAACCATTCAGGGTGGTGGGGGAGAGTTTCTGATATTTGGGGATTCAGTTGGCACGGGACTGGGGTTGGTTGCATAAGCTCAACCTGTCCCGACTGGTGGAACGGGTGAGGGAGGAGGTCCAGAGGTGGGATGCGCTCCCGCTGTCATTGGCGGGGAGGGTGCAGACTGTTGAAATGACGATTCTCCCGCGGTTCTTGTTTGTTTTTCAGTGTCTCCCCATCTTTATCCCGCGGTTCTTCTTTAAGAAGCTGAATAAAATTATTCTGGGATTTGTATGGGCAGGGATGTCCCTGTGGGTGAAGAGGGCGATGCTTGAAAGGAGCAGAGGAGAAGGGGGGCTGGCGTTGCCAAACTTCAACTATTACTGGGCGGCCAACATAGTGATGATAAGGAAATGGATGGTGGGTGCGGGGCCGGTTTGGGAGCAGATGGAGGTTGCTTCGCGCAGGGGCACTAGCTTAGCAGCCCTGGTCATGGCGCCTCTGCCACTTCCGCCGGCACGGTACTCCACCAGCCTGATAGTGGTGGCGACTCTTCAGATCTGGGGCCAGTGGAGGAGGCATGTAGGGGAGGTAAGAGCATTGGTGTGAACCCCAATCTGCGGCAACCACCGATTTGCCCCAGAGAACATGAACGGGGGGATATCGACTGTGAAGGAGGGCGGGGATTGTGAGGATGGGGATGTGTTCCTGGAAGGGAGCTTTCCGAGCATGAGGGCGCTGGAGGAGAAGTTTGGCCTGGCGAGAGGAAACAACTTTAGATACTTGCAGGTGAGGGATTTTGTATGCAGCCTGGTGCCGTCCTTCCCATGTCTCCCGCCAAACGGAAGGCAGGACAGGGTAGTTTCTAGGGGAGAGGGTAGAGTTTCAGACGTCTGCAAGGAACTAATGGGAGCTGAGGATACGCAGACCGAGGACCTGAAACTTAAGTGGGAGGAGGAGCTCGGGGAGGGAGCTGGAGGACGGTATTTGGGCAGATGCCCTGAGCAGAGTAAACACGACCGCAACATGCGCCAGGCTCAGCCTGATCCAGTTTAAGGTCGTGCACCGGGCCCACATGACGGTGGCCCGGATGAGCAGATTCTACGGGCTGGAGGACAAGTGTGCTAGATGCGCCGGAGGGCTGGCTAACCATGTACACATGTTCTGGACATGCCCTAAACTTGGGGTATTGGCAGGGATTTGCAGATGTCATGTCCCGGGTATTGAAAACTGGGGTGGTAATGAGCCCAGAGGTGGCAATCTTTGGGGTTTCGGAGGACCCGGGAGTCCAGGAAGAGAGGGAGGCCGACGTTCTGGCCTTTGCTTCCCTGGTAGCCCGGCGACGAATACTGTTAGCATTGAGGGAGTCAAGGCCCCCGAGGACTGAGGTATGGCTATCAGACATGAATAGCTTTCTTCGCCTAGAGAAAGTCAAGTTCACCTTGAGAGGTTCGCTATTAGGGTTCGCCCAAAGGTGGCAGCCATTTATTGACTTCTTCGCAGAGGAGTAAGCGTCAGCAGGAGGGGGTGGTGGTGGGATGGCTAGGGTAGAGTAGAGTAGGGGGATATTGAGGCAGGCCCGTGCGTGAACAGAGCCGTGGTTTGCACTAGCCGTGGTTTGCACTATGTTTAATTTGTAATTTGTGTCTTGACTTTTTTTTTGTACTGTACAATGTCACTTTTTCTATATGCCTAAAATACCGGAATAAAAATTGTTTTTTTCTTAAAAAAAAAGCAGTGTGTTGAAACTTTTTTTAACAAACAATTTTAATGAGGTATTTTTCGGCCTTGTAAACAGAGGAATTCCAGATCGAGAAAACAAAAGGGCTGTACAGTAAACAAAGTACATAGTGCAATTGCCGTAGCCCACCCCACCCAGAGCTGCCTAAATGACCCCCTATACCACATTCCCCTAACCCCCACGCCGCCCCTGCTGATGATTAATTCTCTGCAAAGAAGTCAATGAATGGTTGCCACCTCCGGGCGAACCCTAACAACGACCCTCCCAAGGCGAACTTGATTTTCTCCAAGCCCAGGAAACTCGCCATGTCTGACAGCCAGGCGTCCCTCCAAGCTAGAAGTATCCGTCTCCGGGCGACCAGGGAAGCAAAGGCCAAGACAACAACAACAAACAAAGAACAACAACAACAAAGACGTCGGCCTCTTTCTCCCCCTGGACTTCCGGGGCCACTGAAACCCCAAAAATCACCACCTCTGGACTAATTGCCACCCTCATGTTCAATACTCTAGACATGACGTCCTCGAACCTCTGATATCTCCTAAGTTTTGGACACGCCCAAAGCATGTGGACATGGTCTGCCAGCCCTCTCAGACACTTTACACACCTGTCCTCCACGCCGAAGAATCTGCTCATCCGGGACACTGTCATGTGGGCCCGGTGGACGACCTGAAATTGAATCAGGCCAAGCCTGGCACATGTTGCAGTCCCATTAACCCTGCTCAGCGCGTCCACCACAGGACTTCCTCAATCTCCCCTCCCAACTCCTCCTCCCATTTATGCCTCAGCTCCTCGGCCTGCGTCTCCTCTGCTCCCATGAGCTCCTTGTAAATTATCCGAGACACTTCCCTCCCCCATTAGACACTACCCTATCTTGGATCCCGCTTAGTGGCAAGAGTGGAAAAGATGGATCTGGCTGTGACAATATTGAATTCTTTACCCGTCAGTCTGGCCTCAATAAAACTCGAGATGGATTTGTAGGCATAGTATTATTTATTTTTAACCAACTTGCAAGTCTGACTCGCTTCATAATGACCCTCAGAACACACAAGGTTTCTTCTGAAACCCTAGGAGCCGAGTGCTATCGGAGACAAAGGAATCTCTACAAATATATTCAAATGGCATCACGTTTCACATACAAGATTCCTATAGGCCATCCTATACACCTCCTGACCTGGCCATATATCCTGATTGGCTCACTTCTCATTCCTTAACCCTGGGCCTCTTGTTACCCAGCATCCTTTTCCCATCCTCCACCAGACACCCCTCCCTCCTTCCTTGCCATGCTTTCTGAAATCCTTTGTCTGTGAACTCAGTACTATTAGACTGATCACATTCACATTACGGTAACTAATATTTGAACTATCTATTTTATATCACATTCGTTTGTTCAATTCCTCAATCCCTCCTTTTATCATTTCATGATGACCTATCTGTCCAACCCGTAGCTATGGCCCCTCATCTAAGAAGATTCGTCGCTGCATTTCCAATTCCTGTTGCAGCACTCCGTCATCCGCTGCACCCTCGTGGATCCTAACAGCCAAGACTCTAGGGGTGTTTATCCGTTCCAGTGCACCCTGCATTTTACCCATCACGCATTTAAGGATGGCCAGGCCCACAAAGATGCAGCCGAGTGCCACTGCTAAATACATGGCCATATTTATCAACCAGTCCTTCCAACCTCCGAATCTCCAGTTACCCAACGAGCCAGGGTCCTGCATTCCATCCAGGTGATCCCGTATGCGATCCATAAACTTAGTGATGTTAGCGGTTAGGTCTTGAACTCCCATGATACACTTGCCCTGCACTTATGGCGCATACCCCACCCTCACGGGCCAGAAGATAGTCAAGAGCATACCGGTTCTCTTTTGGGAAGTCTCATTCCAGGTGTGATTCTGGTGTACCCCATCCATACCTTTATCCAGGACTTGACACTTACTTTTTCAGCTTGCTTTGCCAACTGCTCGGCCCAAGATCGCAAGAAAGTGCAAAGTGTGATGAACTCAGCTCAACGCATTACACAAGCTTGCCACATGCATATTGATTTTGTATACAACTCCCGCTGCCTCAGGAAGGCAGACAGCATTATCAGAGACTCCTCCCACCCAGGCAGTGCCTTCTTCCAGATCCTTCCATCAGGCAGAAGGTACAGAAGTCTGAAGACCCGAACATCCAGACATATGAACAGCTTCTTCCCCACAGCTACTAGACTCCTCAACGACTCCCTCTCGGACTGATCCGTTCCCTGTAAGAACACTATTCACGATGTCCTGTGCTGCTCTTGCTCATGTATTTGCTTTGTTTGGCCCCATGTTCCACACTGTAACCAATCACTGTTTGTCAATATACCATTTGTCAATGTTCTCTGTCGATTATTCACTTTGTCTACTATGTACGGACTGTGTACGTTCCCTCGGCCGCAGAAAAATACTTTTCACTGTACTTCAGAACATGTGACAAGAAATCAAATCAATCAATTATTGTTTTCCTGATGTATAACCGCTGACGTATTAACATCGTTTTCCAGGATAAATATCAAGAAAAAACAAGATTGCGTTTGTCACCTTCAATTTAGGTTTCTGGGAGAGAATATTTAACATTGTGTTTTGATGTGTATTTCAATAAACCCACTCAGTAGTTCTAAATTGGAGTGAACAGAATCCGTCAGCAGGGGGCGGCAAGCAGCAGTTTGCTAATTAGAAAGTCACGTGAGATCAATGCCAAAGCCAATAGGAATGGTATCCTGAGTGATGTCACAATGGGCCTGGCCCCTGCAGTGTGTGGGTGGAACAATGAGCGGGGAACAGAGCCCGGGTTCCCCCTCTCCTCTCAATCTCTGCCTCATTCCATTCACATTCACTGAGAGATTCAGTCAGACATGTCTCTGTTAATACTGGCGTCGCTGTGGGACAGTAAGTATACGATTAGGTTCATCATGACAGTTTAGCATATTGATTGCAAAGTGTTTGCACGAAACTTTAGTATCGTTAACGATAAGATATATACATATTATGTGCAGCTTGGCAAAATTTACACACTCAGGTCTCGATAGACACACGTTTCGCTTTATTCTCTTTAATCTTGTGCTCTTTTGTTCATCTACTTTCACAGGCGGATTATGTGCAGCGAATCAGTCTCCAGTGACATTAACTGTATTAGAAGGGCGTTCAGCGCAGTTAATTTGCGAGTTTACAGATCAGGTTATAAGCACTATGCAATGGTATCGGCAGAAACAGGCACAGCCTCCAATTTGCATAATTTACAAAGTAGCAGGACTGAAGAAAGATGAAATCTTAGGACGATATCTGGCGACTGATGATGAGTCGACAAAGTCTGGTTACCTGAATATAAGCGCCCTGAATGTGAAGGGCGGAGAGGTTTATTACTATACAGGGAGGCACAGTGTCAGATAAAAGACAAAAACTCGTACAACAACCTCCGCGACTATTTTTTTCTCGGCTGAGTGTTTTTGATGCCTCTAACTGCGAAATGAGTTCGTTACCGTGTTCTCAGTGAACAAAACTAACAGGTTTATATAAGACACATTTGAATTCTGTCTTTATCCTTGGCCACATGAACAGAAAGCCGGTATAGGACACGCTGAGAATTATCTCCATGATCCGAGTTATATCACCTCGGTAATTATTTCGGAGCTTACCTTGAATATTGATGTTCCAACAGAGGCGATCCAGGAGTAGTGAGTCTATTACTTGTTGCGGCAACAGAACACAGGCTGTGTCAAAGTCTGGGATGGATTCTAACACATGGAATAGACAATGTCCCTTTGAACATAGACTTACCATTATCAGAAACGGCCGTGGAGAGAACACGGTGTCTAATGTAGACTTAAGTAGAAAAAGAACCCTTGTTAATAAACGGAGATCAGAATCAGATTTCACTTCGGGCGACTGAGGGACGTTTTCCAGCGACAGTGTTACAAAAAGGTCCGTCTCAGCAGCTTTTTGCAGAGCTAACCGCTGTTCCACCGCAGCCCAATGATGCTTTAGCATCTGAACCTGGGGAACTGGCTGTCAGTGAATCTAAACAACCCGAACAGAGATCTAGTCAGTATCCTGATAAGAATACAGGTTTCATTGTTAGGCACGGGGTAGGAATGGCCCCGGTCATCTGGTTATTGTCAGGGGGAAGAATTGGATTTTGAATTGTGTCAGAAAACATTCAACCAGAAGGTAAATAAACATTGAGGTAATTCTGAGCTCCCGGCTTGTTACCAGCAAAATACTCTAGCCAAATAGACACCATGTGTCGGCTGTGGTCTGAGAGACCTAGAAACTGAGAGTGTAAATGGAGAAAGGATTTCATATTGCTTTCGAAAGACATGACAAGATCACAAAACGGCAAAACGTGAGTCAAAGCGCCATAAATTGATTTGTGAAATTGATTTACGGTATAGCTGCAAGTTTAAAAAAAAAACTAACTAATAACATTCCTCAGCTGCTGCTCACCTGTTATTGTTGGGTGTTGTGTTTTGGGATTGGATTGGATTTGTTTATTGTCACGTGTACCGAGGTACAGTGAAAAGTATTTTTCTGCAAGCAACTCAACAGATCATTGTGGTGGTATGTATTAGGGGTCATGTGGGACCTGTGAAGCCGAGATGCTATTGGCTGACAGATCCCGGGTCCTGGTTGGATCTGCCGACTTCTGGCTCCGCCCGGAAGGCGGAGTATAAGAACCCGAGCTTCTCCCCGCAGCTTCATTCTGTTGCTGAGCTGCTGGGGACAAGCATCGCTTAATAAAGCCTGGATCGACTTCATCACTTCTCGTCTCTCGTAAGTCATTTTGCGCTACAATTTATTAAGCGAGCTTAAAAAACTATGGAGCTCCGGATCGCCCCGGAATGCCTGCGGATCAGCCCCCACGCAGCGAACTCGGCAGTAGTATTCAAACACTGGCAAGCATGCTTTGAAGGCTACCTCCGAACGGCCCCCGGCCGGATCACAGAAGACCAGAAAATGCAGGTCCTGCATTCGAGGGTAAGCCCGGAAATTTACCCTCTCATAGAAGACGCAGAGGATTTCCCGACGGCGCTCGCATTGTTGAAGGGCATCTACTTTCGGCCCGTTAACCAGGTCTACGCGCGCCACCAACTAGCGACGAGACGGCAAAGTCCCGGAGAATCGCTAGAGGAATTCTACGCCGCGGCCGTCGCGACAAACCCCCCCCCTCGCAAGCTTGCGCGGTTAAAGCGCCAGACCATCCCGGGGGGGCCCGCTGCTATTTCTGCGGACAAGCAAAACACCCCCGGCAGCGCTGCCCGGCCCGTGCAGCTCTTTGTAAAAGCTGCGGCAAAAAGGGCCATTACGTGGCAGTGTGCCGGTCCCGGGGGGTCGGCGCAATCCCCGGCGAAGAACGAGCCCAGCACATCCCAAACACCCCCCAACCCCCCCAGCGCCCCATGTGCGACCCGCGGGAGCTGCCATTTTGGGTCCCGGGCACCACGAGGGGAGGACGGGTGCCGCCATCTTGTGACCCCCAGCCACGTGCGATTCATGGGGGCGGCCATTTTGTCCAGCCCCGGCCGCATGCGATTCATGGACACCACCATCTTGGTTGACATCAAAGGACCCCAGCATCGACGGCTCCACGGGGTCCGAAGAAGACGCCGCGACACTACTACCACGACTGGCTTAGGTGACACTGGATCAATCGCGGCCCCGGACGCTCCAGACGACGACAACAACGGTGCTGGTCAACGGATACGAGACACCATGCCTGATCGACTCCGGGAGCACTGAAAGTTTTCTTCACCCAGACACGGTAAGACGCTGTTTTCTGACCATCCATCCAAGCACGCAAAAGATTTCCCGAGCTGCAGGATCCCATTCCGTAGAGATCAAAGGGTTCTGCATTGCAAACCTAACGGTGCAAGGGAGGGAGTTTAAGAACTATAGGCTCTACGTCCTTCCCCAACTCTGCGCGCCCACATTACTGGGATTAGATTTCCAGTGTAACCTGCAGAGCCTAACATTCCAATTCGGCGGCCCAATACCCCCACTCACTACCTGCGGCCTCGCAACTCTCAAGGTTGAACCGCCGTCCTTGTTTGCAAACCTTACCCCGGATTGCAAACCCGTCGCCACTAGGAGCAGACGGTACAGCGCCCAGGACCGGATGTTTATTCGGTCTGAAGTCCAGCGGTTGCTGAAGGAAGGCATAATCCAGGCCAGCAATAGTCCCTGGAGAGCCCAGGTAGTAGTAGTAAAGACCGGGGAGAAGCAAAGGATGGTCGTAGACTATAGTCAGACCATCAACAGATACACTCAGCTAGATGCGTACCCTCTCCCCCGCATATCCGACATGGTCAATCAGATTGCCCAGTATAAGGTCTTTTCCACCGTGGAAGTCCGCCTACCACCAGCTCCCCATCCGCCCAGGTGACTGCAAGTACACCGCCTTCGAGGCAGATGGGCGTCTATACCACTTCCTAAGGGTCCCATTTGGCGTCACGAACGGGGTTTCGGTCTTCCAACGGGAGATGGACCGAATGGTTGACCAGCACGGGTTGCAGGCCACGTTCCCGTATCTCGACAATGTAACCATCTGCGGCCATGATCAGCAGGACCATGACGCCAACCTCCAAAAGTTCCTCCAGACCGCTAATGCCCTGAACCTCACATATAACGAGGAAAAATACGTTTTTAGCACAAACCGGTTGGCCATCCTGGGATACGTAGTGCGCAATGGAGTAATAGGCCCCGACCCCGAACGCATGCGCCTCCTTATGGAATTCCCCCTCCCCCACTGCTACAAAGCCCTGAAACGTTGCCTGGGTTTCTTTTCATATTACGCCCAGTGGGTCCCCCAGTACGCAGACAAGGCCCGCCCGCTAATACAGTCCACTACCTTCCCCCTGTCGACAGGCTCGCCAGGCCTTCAGCCGCATCAAAGCGGATATCGCAAAGGCCACGATGCGCGCCATCGACGAGTCCCTCCCCTTCCAGGTCGAGAGCGACGCATCCGACGTAGCTCTGGCGGCCACCCTTAACCAAGCGGGCAGACCCGTGGCCTTTTTCTCCCGGACCCTCCACGCCTCAGAAATCCGCCACTCCTCAGTGGAAAAGGAAGCCCAAGCCATAGTGGAAGCTGTGCGACATTGGAGGCATTACCTGGCCGGCAGGAGATTCACTCTCCTCACCGACCAACGGTCGGTAGCCTTCATGTTCGATAATGCACAGCGGGGCAAAATTAAGAATGACAAGATCCTAAGGTGGAGGATCGAGCTCTCCACCTTTAACTATGAGTTCTTGTATCGTCCCGGAAAGCTGAACGCGCCGTCCGATGCCCTATCCTGCGGCACATGTGCCAATGCACAAATAGACCGCCTCCAAGCCCTCCACGAGGACCTCTGCCACCCGGGGGTCACTCGATTCTACCATTTCGTAAAGTCCCGCGACCTCCCCTACTCTGTGGAGGAGGTCCGTACAGTCACCAGGAACTGCCACATCTGCACAGAGTGCAAACCGCACTTTTTCAGGCCGGATAGAGTGCACCTGATCAAGGCTTCCGCCCCTTTGAACGCCTCAGTTTGGATTTCAAAGGGCCCCTCCCCTCCACCGACCGCAACGCATACTTCCTGAATGTGGGGGACGAGTACTCTCGTTTCCCCTTCGCCATCCCCTGCCCCAACATGACAGCGGCCACAGTCATTAAAGCCCTTGGCACCATATTCACACTGTTCGGTTGCCCCGCATATATCCATAGCGACAGGGGGTCCTCCTTCATGAGTGATGAGCTGCACCAGTTCCTGCTCAGCAAGGGCATAGCCTCGAGCAGGACAACCAGCTACAACCCCCGGGGGAACGGGCAAGTAGAGAGGGAGAACGGCACGGTCTGGAAAACCGTCCTACTGGCCCTACGGTCCAGGGATCTCCCAGTTTCCCGTTGGCCGGAGGTCCTCCCGGACGCTCTCCACTCCATCCGGTTGCTGCTGTGTACCACCACTAACCAAACGCCTCATGAGCGCCTCCTTGTCTTCCCCAGGAAGTCCTCCTCCGGAACGTCGCTGCCGACCTGGCTGGCGGCCCCAGGACCCATCTTGCTCCGGAAACATGTGCGGGCGCACAAATCGGACCCGTTGGTCGAGAGGGTTCACCTTCTCCACGCAAACCCGCAGTACGCCTATGTGGCGTGCCCCGACGGCCGACAGGACACAGTCTCCCTGCGGGACCTGGCGCCCGCCGGAAACACACACACATCCCCGACACCGATCATCCCCCTCCCTGTCACCGGCGCACTCCGTGACCGCCCCCTTCCCGGGGGGATCGGTCCTCCTCCCGTGCCCGCCCAGGAGTAAAACAGGAATAAACAGCGAAACGCTCCCTGAGACGACAACGCCCGAGCAAGCACCTGCACCACCACCGGGGCTGAGGCGATCGACGAGGAAGACCAGACCGCCCGCTTGACTCGGGGAATCCGCGTGACACCAAGAATGTTGTTGTAACAAAAAAAAAAAATTGTTTTTGCTCATATTGTAAATAGTTCTCACAAACTTGTACATAGCCCAGTGTAGGGCTAAAGCTGTAGTAACACTGTCCGAAATTTGTTCCAGGGCCAGCTTTGTAAACCCCTACCACCATGCGAACCACCACCCCGCCGGGTTCCTTTTTAACAAGGGGTGAATGTGGTGGTATGTATTAGGGGTCATGTGGGACCTGTGAAGCCGAGATGCTATTGGCTGACAGATCCCGGGTCCTGGTTGGATCTGCCGACTTCTGACTCCGCCCTGAAGGCGGAGTATAAGAACCCGAGCTTCTCCCTGCAGCTTCATTCTGTTGCTGAGCTGCTGGGGACAAGCATCGCTTAATAAAGCCTGGATCGACTTCATCACTTCTCGTCTCTCGTAAGTCATTGTGCGCTACAATCATTTAAAAAATATATATATATTTAAAGTTTCTCGATCAAAAAGAATTTTCCATTTTTACAACTTTGTAACAAAATGTACATTGACCGTTATTTAAACAATATATTAAACTAACAACAAGTGCAGAAAAAGAACAAGAAAAGAGAAATAATAATACTGAAAAAATAAATATAAACAACAACTAGCATGGAAAGAAAGAAAAGAACATGAAACCCAAACACCGAATACACCCCCACCCCCCCGCCCCCCGGCTTGCTGCTGCTGTCTTTCCTGTTTTCCCTTATCGCTCTGCGAGATAGTCAAGGAACAGTTGCCACCGCCTGGTGAACCCTTGAGCCGAACCTCTCAGTGCGTATTTTATTCGCTCCAATTTTATAAACCCTGCCATGTCGTTTATCCAGGCCTCCACGCCCGGGGGTTTGGCTTCTTTCCACATAAGTAGAATCCTTTGCCGGGCTACTAGGGACGCAAAGGCCAAAACATCGGCCTCTCTCGCCTCCTGCACTCCTGGCTCTTCTGCAACCCCAAATATAGCTAACCCCCAGCTCCGTTCGACTCGGACCCCCACCACCTTTGAGATCACTCTTGCCACACCCACCCAGAACCCATGCAATACCGGACATGACCAAAACATGTGGGTGTGGTTCGCCGGGCTTCCCGTGCACCTCCCGCACCTATCCTCCACTCCAAAAAATCTACTCAGCCTTGCTCCCGTCATATGTGCCCTGTGTAGAACCTTGAATTGGATCAGGCTAAGCCTGGTACACGAGGACGAGGAATTTACCCTACTTAGGGCATCTGCCCACAGCCCCTCCTCAATCTCTTCCCCCAGCTCCTCCTCCCATTTACCCTTCAGCTCCTCTACCATCGTCTCCCCCTCGTCTCTCATTTCCCTGTATATATCGGACACTTTACCTTCACCGACCCATGCCCCCGAAATCACTCTGTCCTGGATCCCTTGCGCTGGGTGCTGCAGAAATTCCCTCACCTGTTGCCTCACAAATGCCCTCACTTGCATATATCGGAAGGCATTCCCAGGTGGCAACCCGTATTTTTCTACCAATGCTCCCAAACTCGCGAACGACCCGTCCAAGAACAAGTCCTTCAACTTCCCAACTCCTGCTCGCTGCCAAGATTGGAATCCCCCATCTATCCTCCCCGGGACAACCTGTGATTGTTCCTTATCGGGGACCACACCGAGGCACCCGTCACTCCCCTATGTCGTCTCCACTGCCCCCAAATCTTCAAAGTCGCCACCACTACTGGGTTTGTGGTGTATTTTTTCGGGGGGGAACGGTAACGGCGCCGTCGCCAGTGCTTTTAAACTTGTTCCCTTACAGGACGCCATCTCCAGCCTTTTCCACGCCGCCCCTTCTTCTTCCCTCATCCACTTACATATCATAGACACGTTGGCGGCCCAATAATAGTCACTCCGACTCGGCAGTGCCAGTCCCCCTCTGTCCCTACTGCGCTGCAGGGACCCCCTCTTTATCCTCGGGGTCTTTCCAGCCCCCACAAAGCTCATAATACTCCTGTCCACTTTCTTGAAAAAGGCCTTTGTAATCAGTATGGGGAGGCACTGAAACACGAAAAGAAACCTCGGGAGGACCACCATTTTAACCGCCTGTACTCTGCCCGCCAATGACAGGGGCACCATGTCCCACCACTTAAAGTCCTCCTCCATCTGCTCTACCAGTCGTGTCAAGTTAAGCTTATGCAAGGTTCCCCAGTTCCTGGCCACCTGGATCCCTAGATATCGAAAATCCCTTGCTACTGTCCTCAGCGGCAGATCGTCTATCCCCCTGCCCTGTTCCCCGAGGTGCATCACAAAAAGTTCCCTCTTTCCCATATTCAATTTATATCCCGAGAACTCTCCAAACTCCCTGAGTGTCAGCATTATCTCTGGCATCCCCTCCACTGGGTCCGCCACATATAGCTGCAAATCATCCGCATATAATGACACCCGATGTTCCTCTCCTCCTCTGAGCACCCCCCTCCACTTCTTAGAGCCCCTCAGTGCTATGGCCAATGGCTCGATTGCCAACGCGAACAGTAACGGGGACAGGGGGCACCCGTGTCTTGTGCCCCTATGTAATCGGAAATAGTCGGATCGTTGCCTATTTGTAACCACGCTTGCCACCGGGGCCCCGTACAGGAGCTGAACCCATCTGATGAACCCCTCTCCAAATCCAAATCTCTTCAGTACCTCCCACAGGTAGTCCCCCTCCACTCTATCAAATGCCTTCTCTGCATCCATCGCCACCACTATCTCCGCCTCCCCCTCCGGTGGGGACATCATCATCACCCCCAGCAACCTTCGTATATTGGCATTCAATTGCCTCCCTTTAACAAACCCTGTCTGGTCGTCATGTACCACCCCTGGGACACAGTCCTCTATCCTTGTCGCCATCACTTTGGCCAGTAACTTGGCATCTACATTTAGGAGGGAGATGGGCCTGTATGACCCGCACTGCAGCGGGTCTTTGTCTCGTTTCAGGATCAACGATATCGTCGCCTCCAACATTGTCGGGGGTAGTGTCCCCCTTTCCTTAGCCTCATTGAAGGTTCTCGTCAGGAGTGGGGCCAGTAGGTCCACATATTTCCTGTAAAATTCCACCGGGAACCCATCTGGTCCCGGGGCCTTTCCTGCCTGCATGTTCCCAATTCCTTTAATCACCTCCTCCACCTCGATCTGCGCTCCCAAACCTGCCACCTCCTGCTCCTCAACCCTCGGGAACTCCAGCTGGTCCAGGAAGTGTACTCAGAGAGCATTTTAAGGGTCAACCAGCTGACTGTGGATCTGGAGTCCCATGTAGGCCAGACAAGGGAAGGATAGATTTCCTTCACTGAAGGACATGAGTGAACCAACAATCGACAATGGTTTCAGGGTCTTTGGTCAACTTTAAATGAATTCAAATTTTACCTTCTCCCTCATAGGCAGCAAGTTTCAGGTCATTGCCGCTCACTGTGTAAAAACATATCGAACATAGAACAGTACAGCACAGTACAGGCCCTTCGGCCCACGATGTTGTGCCGACTATTTATCCTAATCTAAGATCAACCAAACCTACACCCCTTCAATTTACTGCAGTCCATGTGCCTGTCCAAGAGTCGCTTAAGTGTCCCTAATGACTCAACTCCACCACCTCTGCTGGCAGTGTATTCCACGCAACCACCAATCTCTGTGTAAAGAACTTACCTCTGACATCTCCCCGATATCTTCCTCCAATCACTTTAAAAGTATGTCCCTTCATGACAGCCATTTCCACCCTGGGGTAAAGTCTCTGGTTATCCATTCTATCCATGTCTCTCATCACCTTGTACACCTCTATCAAGTCACCTCTCTTCCTTCTTCGCTTCAGTGAGAAAAGCACTAGCTCCCTTAACCTTTCTTCATAAGACATGCCCCTCCAGTCCAGGCAGCATCTTGGTAAATCTCCTCTGTACCCTCTCCAAAGCATCCACATCCTTCCTATAATGAGGCGACCAGAACTGGACACAATATTCCAAGTTTGGTCCAACTAGGGTTTTATAAAGCTGCAGCAAAGCCTCACGGCTCTGAAACCCAATCCCCCTGTTAATGAAAGCCAACACACCATACGCCTTCTTAACAACCCTATCAACCTGGGTGGCAACTTTGCCGGATCTATGTACGTAGACAACAAGATCGCTCTGTTCCTCCACACTTCCAAGAATCCTGCCTTTAACCCTGTATTCAGCATTCAAATTCGACCATCCAAAATGAATCACTTCACATTTATTGAGGTTGAACGCCATCTGCCACTTCTCAGCCCAGCTCTGCGTCCTGTCAATGTCCTGTTGTAACCTGCAATAGCCCTCAACACTAGCTAAAACGCCACCAACCTTAGTGTCTTCGGCAAACTTATTAACCCACCCTTCCACTTCCTCATCCAAGTCATTGAAAAACCACAAAGAGCAGAGGTCCCAGCACGGATCCCTGCGGGACACCACTGGTCACCGACCTCCAGGCGAAATACTTTCCATCCACTACCACTCGCTGTCTTCTTTCGGCCAGCCAATTCTGTATCCAGACAGCCAAATTTCCCTGTATCCCATGTCGCCTAACTTTCTGAATGAGCCTACCATGGGGAACCTTATCAAATGCCGAACTGAAATCCATATACACCACATCCACTGCCCGACCTTCATCAATGTGTCTCGTCACATCCTCAAACAATTCAATGAGGCTTGTGAGACATAACCTACCCCTCAAAAGCCATGCTGACTATCTTTAGTCAAACTATGTTTTCCTAAATAATCATCAAATCCTATTTCTCAGAATCCTTTCCAACATTTTGCTCACCACAGACGTAAGACTGATGGGTCTGTAATTCCCAGGGATTACCCTATTCCCTTTCTTGAACAAGGGAACAACATTCGCCTCCCTACAATCATCCGGTACTACTCCAGTGGAGAGTGAGGACACAAAGATCATCGCTAACGGCTCAGCAATCTCCTCCCTCGCTTCCCGTAGTAACCTTGGGTAAATCCCGTCAGGCCCAGGGAACTTATCTATCCTGATGCTTTTCAAAATTTCCAGCACATCCTCCTTTTTAATATCAACCTCTTTGAGTCTATTAACCTGGTTCACATTGTTCTCATGAGCAATAAGGTCCCTCTTGTGAATATTGAAGCAAAGTATTCATTTAGTGCCTCCCCCATCTCCTCAGATTCTAGGCACAAGTTCCCTCCACTATCCCTGATTGGCCCTACTCTAGTTCCCATTCCCCTGCCAAATTAGTTTAAACCCTCCCGAAGACTACTAGAAAATCTCCCTCCCAGGATATTGGTGCCCCTCTGGTTCAGATGCAACCCGTCCTGCTTGTACAGGTCCCACCTTCCCCAGAATGCACTCCAATTATCCAAATACCTGAAGCCCTCCCTCCTACACCATTCCTGCAGCCACGTGTTCAGCTGCACTCTCTCCCTATTCCTAGCCTCGCTATCACGTGGCACCGGCAACAAACCAGAGATGACAACTCTGTCTGTCCTGGCTTTTAACTTCCAGCCTAACTCCCTAAACTCATTTATTACCTCCACACCCCTTTTCCTACCTACGTCGTTGGTACCAATGTGCACCACGTCTTCTGGCTGCTCCCGCTCCCCCTTAAGGATCCTGAAGACACGATCCGAGACATCCCTGGCCCCCGGGAGGCAACATACCTTCCGGGAGTCTCGCTCGCGACCACAGAATCTCCTATCTATTCCCCTCACCATTGAATCTCCTACAACTATTGCTGTTCTATTCTCCCCCCTTCCCTTCTGAGCCCCAGAGCCAGACTCAGTGCCAGAGACCTGGCGCTAGGGCCGTCCCCTGGTAGGTCATCCCCCCCAACAGCATCCAAAACGGTATACTTGTTTTGAAGGGGAACGGCCATGAGGGATCCCTGCACTGTCTGCCTGTTTTTTTTTTTCCCCTGACTGTAACCCAGCTATTGATGTCCTGTACCTTGGGTGTGGTTACCTACCTGTAGCTCTTCTCTATCACCCCCTCTGCCTCCCGGATGATCCAAAGTTCATCCAGCTTCAGCTCCAGTTCCCTAACTTGGTCTTTGAGGAGCTGGAGTTGGGTGCAGTTCCCGCAGGTATAGTCAGCGGGGACACCGGTGGTATCCCTCACCACCCACATCCTACAGGAGGAGCATGCAACTGGCCTAGCCTCCATCCCCTCTTACCTTACAGAATAAAGCTGCCCTGTGGACCAATTGGATCTCCGCCCTCCGACTCTGCTCCCAGTCAGCTCCACTCTCTGTAAACTGCTGGCTCTCTTCTCACTCTTTACGGAAATGTAGGAAACAAAATGAAAGGAGCACCTTACTTCCTCCTCACCTAACTCTCTGTCACCAAACTCTCACTATAGCACTCAAATGCACCAAATTCAGCACTCCCTCAGTCACCAAACTCTCACTATAGCACTCAAATGCACCAAATTCAGCACTCAGTGCAAACAAAGTCTGCACTGTAGGGGATCACTTTTATACTGTGAATCTAGCCTCTGAAAACTGGCCTAATCCAATTAACTAATTAACAAGCTCCAGCTGCAAGTGCCTACAAGTAGAAGCTTTGTTTAAAGCTGATTGAAAATTCACCTTCTTCTAAACCAAACAGCAACTTTTAAGTTAATTAACTAAAGAAAAGAAAGTCTAGACTTTAGATAAAAATGAAGCCTTATACTCCCTCAGTCACCAAACGCTCACTATAGCACTCAAATGCACCAAATTCAGCACTCAGTGCAAACTTCTCTTGTCATCCAAGGCTCCTTCATCTTACCATTCCTTCCTCGTCTCACTGGGACAAAACTATTCAGCACTCGCAGCAAGTGCTCCTTAAACATCCCCCACTGTTGTGCATTTCCCCAAGGACAATTGTTCCCACTTTATGCTCCTCAGCTCCTGTCTAATAGCAGTATAATTTCCCCTCCCCCAATTAAACACCTTCCCATATTGTCTGTTCCTATCCCTCTCTAGGACTATGGTAAAGGTCAAGGAGTTGTGGTCACTGTCACCAAAATGCTGTCCCACCAAGACATCTGACACCTGGCCTGGTTCGTTGCCGAGCACCAAGTCCAATATGCCCCCCCCCCCCTAGTCGGCCTATCTACATATTGAGTCAGGAATCCTTCCTGTACATACCTGACAAAATCTGCTCCATCCAAACCATTTGCACTAAGGAGGTTCCAGTCAATATTAGGGAAGTTGAAGTCACCCATGACAACAACTCTGTTACTTCTGCACCTTATCAAGATCTGCTGCAGTAATGTTTCCGTAATGGCCACAACATCGCCGATCAACATACTGATCCATGCTCTCAGTTCATCTCCCTTATTCCTGACACTCCTTACATTGAAACAGACGCACTTTGACCCATTCCGCTGAGTGCAACTTTGCCCTATCAACTGTCTATCCTTCCTCACCGACTCGCTGCATACTATTTCTGCCTGTTCAACAGCTACCCTGTCCTCTGATCCATAGCTCTGGTTCCCATCCTCCTGCCAAACTAGTTTAAATCCTCCTGAACAGCTCCAGAAAACCACCCACCCAAGACAGTTTATGTGCAATCCGTCCTTCATGCACAAGTCCCACCTTCCCCAGAAGCTATTCCAGTGATCCACATATCTGAAGCCTTCCCTCCTGCACCAGCCTTGTAGCCACGTGTTCAGCTGCACTCGCTCTCTGTTCCTTGCCTCACTTGCACGTGGCACCAGTAGCAATCCTGAGATCACTACTCTGCTTGTCCTGCTCTTTAGCTGTCAACCTAACTCCCTAAAATCACTTTTTAAATCCTCATCCCTTTTCTCAGCTATGTCATTGGTGCCTATGTGCACCACGACTTCTGGTTGCTCCCCCTCCCCCTTAAGAATCCTGTAGACTCGATCCAAGATATCCCTGGCCCTGGCACCCGGGAGGCAACATACCTTCCGGGAGTCTCGTTCGTGACCACAGAACCTCCTATCAGTTCCCCTAACCATTGAGTCTCCTACCACTATTGCTTTTCTATTCTCCCCCTTCCCTTCTGAGCCACAGAGGCGGGCTCAGTGGCAGAGACCTGGCTGCTAGGGCCTCCCCTGGTAGCATCCAAAACGTTATACTTGTTTTGAACGCACGAGGGATCCCTGCATTGTCTGCCCGTTCCTTTTCCTTCCCCTGACTGTAACCCAGCTACTCTTGTCCTGCACCTTGGGTGTGGCTACCTCCCTGTAACTCCTCTCTATCACCCACTCTGCCTCCCGGACGATCCAAAGTTCATCCAGCTCCAGTTCCCTAACGCAGTCTCTGAGGAGCTGGAGTTGGATGCACTTACCGCAGGTGTACCGGTGTCCCTCACCACCCACATCCTACAGGAGGAGCAAACAACTGCCCTAGCTTCCATCCCCTCTGATCTGAATTCCCAAAGAGATTTAAAGGGGAAAAAAAAGATTAAACATGCGTTAGGCCCTTAAAAATAAAATACATATATACTGCTGCTACTCTCTCAAGTGAAGCCTCTAAAATTGGTGATTCTGCTAAATGATACAAAGATAGCTTGCTGCCCCCAAAAAACAAAACAAACACAAAAATATAATAATTTTAAAAAATTAAAAACCCAAAATCACACAACTGTTATCTTCTGGAATGTCGCTGCCCTGTGAACCAACTGGAACTCTGCCCTCCGACGCTGCTCCCAGGCAGCTGCTCTCTCTGTAAACTCCCAGCTCCCTTCACACATTTTGAGGAAATGTCGGAAATTAAATGAAAGGAGCACCTTGCTCCCTCCTCACCGAACTCCCTCACTCACCAAACTCTCACTTTAACTTCACATACCTGTCTACCCCTGATGCACGCTACCTGGTTCAGTGGACGAATGTAATGTCCTTGCAGCAGTTCCATGGCTTTATCATAGTTCGCTGCCCCTTCGATCAGGGGGTAGATCGCCGGGCTGAACCGCGAGCGTAGGAGGTGTATCTTCTGCCTTTCCGTGGGGGTGTCGGCAGCCGTATCGAGGTAGCTCTGGAAGCATGCCAGCCAATGCTTAAAAATCGCGGCAGAGTTTTCTGCGTGCGGGCTGAGCTGAAGGCACGCCGGCTTGATGCGGAGGTCCATCCTTCAAAAGTACTTATCTGATTAAATTGACGCACAATCAATACTCTTGAGACCACGAGGAGTCATATCGATTCAGCTTTAATCAGATAGAACTGTACCCAGCAGCGATGTTACAGAAATGGAGGCTGCTGGGACGGCATCTGTTCTTATACCCCGCCTCTCAGGGCGGGGCTATGTACATTGCCCAATGGTAGACCCCGCGGTCTAGCCAATGGTCATTCCTCTCTCAGGTACTGCAATACCTGGTATTACCACAACCCCGATAACCTTTCACCCCCTTGCTCATCAAGACTCTATCCAGCTCTGCCTTAAAAATATTCAAGGACTCTGCTTCCGCTGCCTTTTAAGGACGTGATTTCCAAAGTCTTACAACCCTCAAGAGAATAAAAAATCCTCATCTCCATCTGAAATGGATGCCCTCGTTCTAGATTCTCCCACAAGAGAAACATCCTCTCCACATCCACCCTGTCAAGACCCCTCAGGATCTTATATCGTTCAATCCAGGTTTTACCCAAAACTTTAAATCTGTGTCCCGGCTGCGTGTACGATCAGTGAATGGAAACAGAGTTTCTTTGTCCACCCGATGGAAATCTGGCATAATCTTGTGTCCCTGAATCAAATCTCCCCTCAACCTCCTTTGCTGGAACCATTCTGGTAAATCTCCTCTGCACCTTCTCCAAGAACCTTCATATTCTTCCTGAAGAGTGGTGACCAGAGCTTTATAAAGATTCATAGAATAGAATTAGAACCATAGAATTCCTACAGTGCAGAAGGCCATTTGGCCCATCGAGGCTGCACTGATTCTCTGAAAGGGCACCCTGCCTAGGCCCACACCCCTGTCCCTGTAACCCCATAGCCCCACCGAACCTGCACATCCCTGGACACTAAGGGGCAATTTATCAAGGCCAATCCACCTAACTTGCCCTTCTTTGGACTGATGGAGAAATCCTGAGCACTGGGTGGAAAGCAACGCAGACACGGGGAGAAATTGCAAACTCCACACAGACAGTCACCAAGGCCGGAATTGAACCCGGGTCCCTGGCGCTGTGAGGCAGCAGTGCTAACCACCGTGCCACCAGAAGCAACGTTTTGGTATCAAGATTACTGTTTATGAATAAAAGCAAATTACTGCAGATGCTGGAATCTGAAACCAAGAGAAAATGCTGGAAAACCTCAGCAGGTCTGGCAGGATCTGTTGGGAGAGAAAAGAGCTAACAAAGGGTCATCGGACTCGAAACGTGAGGTCTTTTCTCTCCCTACAGATGCTGCCAGACCTGCTGAGCTTTTCTAGCATTTTCTCTTTGGTTACTGTTTATGAAACTCAAGATGAAATGAATGAATGAATGAAACAAAATGAAAATCGCTTATTGTCACAAGGAGGCTTCAAATGAAGTTACTGTGAAAAGCCCCTAGTCGCCACATTCCGGCGCCTGTTCGAGGAGGCTGGTATGGGAATTGAACCATGCTGCTGGCCTGCCTTAGTCTGCTTTCAAAACCAGCGATTTAGCCCTGTGCTAAACAGACATTTGAATTGATGTAACTTAAAAAGCTTCAGACCACAATCTATCTCTCTCCTCCCAAAGAGGCCAGTTGGGTTTTTATGACAATCCAGCAGTTTTCATGGTTACTTTTTCCCAGTGCCGTCCCCACAAATGACCAGATTCATTCAGCTCAATTTCACAACCTGCCTTTGTGTTTTGTGGGTTCTCTCTCATTCCCTATTTTCTGTTTTAAATCAGTTTCACAGGGTGTTCGAAGGGGAAGATTCAAAGTCCGGAAACTCAAACCAAGCATCACATCAGGATCTGACAGAGTCCTCAATTTATCATATCCTGAATATCATCGTACTTTGAACATGGAAGGAAAAAGCATCGTTCACAGTGCGGGGAAACCGTACACGTGTTGTGTGTGTGGACGAGGATACAGTCAATCATCAGGTCTCACAAGCCACAAATGCAGTCACACTGAGGAGAAACCGTGGAAATGTGGGGACTGTGGGAAAGGATTCACTGCCCCATCCCAGCTGGAAACTCATCGACGCAGTCACACTGGGGAGAGACCATTCACCTGCTCCAAGTGTGGGATGGGATTCACTAAGTCATCCCACCTGCTGAGTCACCAGCGAATTCACACTGGGGAGAGGCCGTTCACCTGCGCCAAGTGTGGGAAGGGATTCACTCAGTCATCCAACCTGCAGAAGCACCAGCGAGTTCACACTGATGAGAGACCGTTTCAATGTACAGACTGCGGGAAGTTCTATAAAGGTTCTGGGGAACTGATGGTCCATCAACGTGTTCACACTGATGAGAGACCGTTCAGGTGCTCTCGCTGCGGACTGGATTCAGACATTCATCTCAGCTCACTGTACATCAGCGAGTTCACACTGGGGAGAGGCCATTCACCTGCTCCAAGTGTGGGAAGGGATTCACCACTTCATCCCACCTGCTGAGACACCAACGAGGCCACAAGTAACCATAGTGATTGGATTTTGCTGCTCCTCACATTCAGGACTGAACCATGTTCATTTGGGTCTCTTTCTGCTGATAACAAACTCCAGCCCATTTACAGGGGCTAATATTCTGTGTAACAGTCAAATAAATTAAACTTGTGTTAGATATGCAGAGTGCTGAAACTTTTTAATATCTCCGACATAAGTTAGTTCCTTTTGAAGTACTCTCGCTCTCCCCCGTCTCTTCCATCCTCACCTCCAACAAGAAGTGTGAGGAGCTTGTGGAGCTTCTTTGTGACTGAGATTGAGTAAATCCGATCAGCTGCCTCTGCTGCTTCCCTCCCTCCCACGAGCCTTTAATTTTCCTGATATTGAGTGGAGATCCATTAGGGCGAGGGGTCTGGATGGTGAGGAATTTGTTAAGTGTGTCCAAGATGGTTTTTTGGAGCAATATGTGGGTAGTCCGACTGGAGAGGGGGCTGTATTGGACCGAGTACTAGGGATCGAGCCTGGCCATGTCATCAAAGTTGTAGTGGGAGAACATGTGGCGAACAGTGACCACAATTCCGTAAGCTTTCAGATATTCATGGAAAAGGATGAGTGCTGTCCTCGGGTTAAGGTGCTAAATTGGGATCAGCCTAACTACAACCAGATTAGGCAGGATTTGGATGCTGTTGTTTGGGAGAGGCTGTTTGAGGGTAAATCCACATTTGACTTGTGTGAGTCTCTTAAGGAGCAGTAGATGGGAGTGCAGGACAGGCATGTGCCGGTAAAAATGAAGGACAGGAAAGGCAGGGGGTGCGATTCTCCACTCCCGCGCCGGTTGGGAGAATCGCCTGGGCCGCCAAAATTTCCCGCGACGCCGGTCCGACGCCCACCCACGATTCTCCCAAGTGGCGGGAACGGCCCCGTTGAGTTCCGTGGGCCGCAGAATCGCCCGAGACACCCAAAATGGCGATTCTCCGGCACCCCTGCTATTCTTAGGCCCGGATGGGCCGAGTGGCCAGCCCAAAACGGCGGGTTCCCCGCGGCGCCGTCCACACCTGGTCGCTGCCGTAGGGAACAGCGCGGGAACGCTGGGGGGTGGGGAGGGGGGGCGGCGGCCTGCGGGGGGGGGGGGTGGATCCTGCACCGGGGGTACCTCAAATGTGGGGTGGCCTGCGATCGGTGCCCACTGATTGTCGGGCCATCCTCTCTGAAGGAGAACCTCCTTCCTTCCGCAGTCCCACAAGATCCGTCCGCCATCTTCTTGCGGGCGGACTCAGGGAGGACGGCAACCACGCATGCGCGGGTGACGCCAGTTATGCGGCGCCGGCCGCGTCAGGTATGCGGTGCCGCCTTTACGCGATGACAAGGCCCGGCGCGTGTAGATGACGCGGCCCCGCTCCTAGCCCATTATCGGGCCCTGAATCGGTCTGGATAGGGGCCGTTTCGCGCCGGCGTGAACCTCAACGCCGTTCACGAGGGCGTGGGCACTTCGGCGCGGGAGTGGAGAATCCCGCCCATGATTCGGGAACCATGGATGACCAGGGAAATTGAGAATCTTGTCAAAATGAAAAAAATGCATATGTGAGGTAAAGGCAACTAAAAACAGATGAAGCACTTAAGGAATACAAGGAAAGTAGAAAAGAGCTCAAGCAGGGAGTTAGGAGGGGAAAAAGGGGTCACCAAATGTCCTTGGCCGATAGGATTAAGGAGAATCCCAAGGCATTTATACATATATTAGGAACAAGAGGGTAGGTAGAGAAAGAGTTGGTCCACTCAAGGACAAAGGAGGGAAATTATGTGTAGAATCAGAGGAAGTAGGTGTGGTCCTTAATGAGTATTTTGCATCGGTATTCACAAAGGAGAGGGACATGCTGATTGGTGGTGTCTCAGAGATGTGTAAACACTTTAGAACAGGTCGTTATTATGATTGAGGAAGTGTTACGTATGTTAAAAAGCATTAAAGTGGACTTCCGGGTGCGGCGATGACCAGCTAAGTCGCACGTTTCGGCAGCTCCCGGTGGAACGGACCTTTGGGCTCTTGATAGGAGCCCCAACGGCAATTTTAACGGCTAAAAACATCGTGCGGTAAACCAGAAGGGAATCCCCCCTGGATACGGATGGAAAAAGGAGGAGAAAGTGGCCAGATTGCGGTGGATCCTCTAGAGCAGCGGCAAGGAAGGCAAGCAAAAATCAAGATGGTGTCGGAAGGTGGTAGTTTAACATGGGGCCCTGAACAACAAGAGTTCTTGAAATGTTGTGTGGAAGAACTTAAAAAGGAAATGAAGAAGGAGCTGTTGGCCCCGATATTACAGGCGATCGAAGGGCTAAAGGATGAGCAAAAGACCCAGGAGCGGGAGCTTCGGGTCGTGAAAGCAAAGGCTGCCGAGAATGAGGACGACATACAGGGCCTGGTGGTGAAGACGGAGATGCACGAGGCACACCATAAACGATGTGTGGAAAGACTGGAGGTGCTGGAGAACAACGCAAGGAGGAATAACTTAAGGATTCTTGGTCTTCCTGAAGGTGCGGAGGGAGCGGACGTCGGGGCATATGTGAGCACGATGCTGCACTCGTTAATGGGAGCGGAGGCCCCGGCGGGTTCGCTGGAGGTGGAGGGAGCATACCGAGTGATGGCGCGAGGACCGAGAGCAGGAGAAATTCCTAGAGCCATAGTGGTGAGATTCCTCCGTTTTAAGGATAGAGAGATGGTCCTTAGATGGGCAAAGAAAACTCGGAGCAGTAAGTGGGAGAACGCGGTGATCCGCGTATACCAAGACTGGAGTGCGGAGGTGGCGAGAAGGAGGGCGAGCTTTAATCGGGCCAAGGCGGTGCTTCACAAAAAGAAGATAAAATTCGGAATGCTGCAACCGGCAAGACTGTGGGTCACATATCAAGGGAGGCACAACTACTTTGAGACGGCGGATGAGGCGTGGACTTTTATTGTAGAAGAAAAATTGGAATGAGCGGGATATTAAAAAAGAACGTTTGAAACAAAGTGGTGGGGCGAGTATGGGGGGCGAAGAGGAGGGTAAAAAGGGGGGAAAGAGGAGTTTTATGTCATTACTCCTGCGATGTGGTAACTTTTCTCTCTTCCACAGGTGGCGGTGGGGGGAGGAAAGGAGGTGGAGGAGATGGGGCGTTGGCCATTGGGGGCGGAGCCAAGGGGGAAGCGCGGGCTTGGTTCCCGCGCTAGGATAATCATGGCGGGAATAGGGAAGCAGGAAGGAGGGGGCGTTGCACGGTGCGAGCCGAGGTCACGGGGGGAAGCCGAGGTCGGCCAGAGTTTGCTGACTTCTGGGAGCAACATGGGGGGTGTAACTACGCTAGTGGGGGATCTAGCAGGGGGGGTGGGGAGTTATTGGGTTGCTGCTGCTGGGGAGAGGGGGGAGCTGGCATGGGGTGGGGTGGGCACCGCCTGGGGGGGACACAGCTGCGTGGGAACCGGGTGAGGAGCTGGAAAAAGGGGATGGCTAATCGACGAGGGGGGGGGGGGGGGTAAAAAGCCCCACAACCCGGCTGATCACGTGGAATGTGAGAGGGCTGAACGGGCCGATAAAGAGGGTACGGGTACTCGCACACCTTAAGAAACTTAAGGCAGACGTGGTTATGTTACAGGAGACGCACTTGAAACTGATAGACCAGGTTAGACTACGCAAAGGATGGGTGGGGCAGGTGTTTCATTCGGGGCTAGACGCGAAAAACAGGGGGGTGGCTACACTAGTGGGGAAGCGGGTAATGTTTGAGGCAAAGACCATAGTGGCGGATAGCGGGGGCAGATACGTGATGGTGAGTGGCAAATTACAGGGGGAGACGGTGGTTTTGGTAAACGTATATGCCCCGAACTGGGATGATGCCAATTTTATGAGGCGTATGCTAGGACACATCCCGGACCTAGAGGTGGGAAAGTTGGTAATGGGGGGAGATTTCAATACGGTGCTGGAACCAGGGCTGGACAGGTCGAGGTCCAGGACTGGAAGGAGGTCGGCAGCAGCTAAGGTGCTTAAAGATTTTATGGAGCAGATGGGAGGAGTAGACCCGTGGAGATTTAGCAGACCTAGGAGTAAGGAGTTTTCGTTTTTCTCCTATGTCCACAAAGTCTATTCGCGATTAGACTTTTTTGTTTTGGGAAGGGCGTTGATCCCGAAGGTGAGGGGAACGGAGTATACGGCTATAGCCATTTCGGATCACGCTCCACATTGGGTGGACTTGGAGATAGGGGAGGAAACAGAAGGGCGCCCACCCTGGAGAATGGACATGGGACTAATGGCAGATGAGGGGGTGTGTCTAAGGGTGAGGGGGTGCATTGAAAAGTACTTGGAACTCAATGATAATGGGGAGGTCCAGGTGGGAGTGGTCTGGGAGGCGCTGAAGGCAGTGGTTAGAGGGGAGCTGATATCAATAAGGGCACATAAAGGAAAGCAGGAGAGTAGGGAACGGGAGCACTTGCTGCAAGAACTTCTGAGGGTGGACAGGCAATATGCGGAGGCACCGGAGGAGGGACTGTACAGGGAAAGGTAAAGGCTACACGTAGAATTTGACTTGCTGACAACGGGTACTGCAGAGGCACAGTGGAGGAAGGCACAGGGTGTACAGTACGAATATGGGGAGAAGGCGAGCAGGTTGCTGGCCCACCAATTGAGGAAAAGGGGAGCAGCGAGGGAAATAGGGGTAGTGAGGGATGAGGAAGGAGAGATGGAGCGGGGAGCGGAGAGAGTGAATGGAGTGTTCAAGGCATTCTATAAAAGATTATACGAAGCTCAACCCCCGGATGGGAGGGAGAGAATGATGGGCTTTCTGGACCGGCTGGAATTTCCTTAGGTGGAGAAGCAGGAGAGGGTGGGACTGGGAGCACAGATCGAAATAGAGGAAGTAGTGAAAGGAATTAGGAGCATGCAGGCGGGGAAGGCTCCGGGACCGGATGGATTTCCAGTTGAATTTTATAGGAAATATGTGGACTTGCTCGCCCCGCTACTGATGAGGACCTTTAATGAGGCAAAGGAAAGGGGACAGCTGCCCCCGACTATGTCTGAGGCAACGATATCGCTTCTCCTAAAGAAGGAAAAAGACCCGCTGCAATGTGGGTCCTATAGACCTATTTCCCTCCTAAATGTAGACGCTAAGATTCTGGCTAAGGTAATGGCAATGAGGATAGAGGATTGTGTCCCGGGGGTGGTCCACGAGGACCAAACTGGGTTTGTGAAGGGGAGACAGCTGAATACGAATATACGGAGGCTGCTAGGGGTAATGATGATGCCCCCACCAGAGGGGGAAGCGGAGATAGTGGTGGCGATGGATGCCGAGAAAGCATTTGATAGAGTGGAGTGGGATTATTTGTGGGAGGTGCTGAGGAGATTTGGTTTTGTAGATGAGTATGTTAGATGGGTACAGCTGTTGTATAGGGCCCCGATGGCGAGTGTGGTCACGAATGGACGGGGATCTGCATACCTTCGGCTCCATAGAGGGACAAGGCAGGGATGCCCTCTGTCCCCATTATTGTTTGCGCTGGCGATTGAGCCTCTGGCAATAGCATTGAGGGGTTCCAGGAAGTGGAGGGGAGTACTCAGAGGAGGCGAAGAACACCGGGTATCTCTGTATGCGGACGATTTGCTGCTATATGTAGTGGACCCGGCGGAGGGGATGCCAGAGATAATGCGGACACTTCGGGAGTTTGGAGAATTCTCAGGATATAAACTGAACATGGGGAAAAGTGAGTTTGTGGTGCATCCAGGGGAGCAGAGCAGAGAAATAGACGACTTACCGCTGAGGAAGGTAACAAGGGACTTTAGTTACTTGGGGATCCAGATAGCCAAGAATTGGGGCACATTGCACAGGTTAAATTTAACGCGGTTGGTGGAACAGATGGAGGAGGACTTCAAGAGATGGGACATGGTATCCCTGTCATTGGCAGGGAGGGTGCAGGCGGTTAAAATGGTAGTCCTCCCGAGATTCCTTTTTGTGTTTCAGTGCCTCCCGGTGGTGATCACGAAGGCTTTTTTCAAAAGGATTGAAAAGAGTATCATGAGTTTTGTGTGGGCCGGGAAGACCCCGAGAGTGAGGAAGGGATTTTTACAGCGCAGTAGGGATAGGGGGGGGGGGCTGGCACTACCGAGCCTAAGTGAGTACTACTGGGCCGCCAATATCTAAATGGTGAGTAAGTGGATGGGAGAAGAGGAGGGAGCAGCGTGGAAGAGATGGGAGAGGGCGTCCTGTAGGGGGACTAGCCTACAAGCTATGGTGACGGCCCCATTGCCGCTCTCACCGAAGAAATACACCACAAGCCCGGTGGTGGTGGCTACTTTGAAAATTTGGGGGCAGTGGAGACGGCATAGGGGAAAGACGGGAGCCTTGGTGGGGTCCCCGATAAGAAATAATCATAGGTTTGCTCCGGGGAGAATGGATGGGGGATTTGGAATATGGCAAAGAGCAGGAGTAACACAATTGAAAGATCTGTTTGTGCATGGGAAGTTTGCAAGTCTGGGAGCGCTGACCGAGAAATATGGGCTGCCCCAAGGGAATGCATTCCGGTACATGCAATTGAGGGCTTTTGCGAGGCAACAGGTGAGGGAATTCCCGCAGCTCCCGACGCAGGAGGTGCAGGACAGAGTGATCTCAAAGACATGGGTGGGGGACGGTAAGGTGTCAGATATATAGGGAAATGAGGGACGAGGGGGAGATTATGGTAGATGAGCTGAAAGGGAAATGGGAAGAAGAGCTGGGGGAGGAGATTGAGGAGGGGCTGTGGGCTGATGCCCTATGTAGGGTAAACTCATCGTCCTCGAGGAACCAGAAGGACTCTCAGGGTTGTTAATATATATGTATAATATGTATAGGTTGTTGTTATAGATAATTGTATATTGGACTGTTAAATCATATTTTTGGAGAGTGTTTATCTGAGACAAGGCAGTTGCCATTTAGTTTTAGTTTTTGTTATATATTATTTATTTTTTGTTTATAAAACAGGCCATTGTTATTTGTACTGTTATTTTACTGTGTAAAGGATACACAATGTACGGTGATGTTTGGCCAAAAATTTTCAATAAAATATATATTTTTTAAAAAAGCATTAAAGTAGACAAATCCCCATGGCCAGATGGCATCTATCCCAGATTTCTGAGGGACATAAGAGATGAAATCGCTGGGTCTCGAACATAAATCTTTGTGTCCTCATTGGTCACTGGTGAGATCCTAGAGGATTGGAGGATAGCCAATGTTGTACCGTTATTTAAGAAGAGTTGCAAGGATAATCCGGGTAATTATGGGCCAGTGAGCTTGACTTCAGTGATAGTGAAATTGTTGGAAAAGATTCCCAGAGATAGGATCAATGCACATTTGGATGCGAATGGTTTTATTAGCAACAGACAGCATGGTTTTGTGCGAGGGAGATCATGTCTCACTAATTTAATTGGGTTTTTTGAGGAGGTGACAAAAATGATTGACGAGGGAAGTCTACATGGACTTTAGTAAAGCATTTGATAAGGTCCCTCATGACAGGCTGGTGCAAAAACATAGATCACATGGGGTCGGGGTGAACTAGCTGGATGGATCCAGAACTGGTTTGGCCATAGAGGGTAGCAGCAGAAGGGTGTTTTTCCGAATGGAGGTCTGTAACTAGTGGTGTTCCACAGGGATCAGTACTGGGACCTCTGCTCTTTGTAATATATATATATAAACGACTTGGAAGAAAACATAGCGGGTCTGATTAGCAAGTTTGCGGATGATACTAAGATTGCAGAAGTTGCGGATAGTGATGAAGATTGTCAGAGAATAGAACTGCAGAGATAGGCTGCAAAATTAGCTAGAGAAATGGCAGATAAAATTTAACCCGGACAAATGCAAGGTGATGCAGTTTGGTAGATCCAATCCAGGTGGGACCTATAAAATAAATGGCAGAACCATCAGGAGCAGAAACCGAGAGATCTGGGCATGTAGGTCCACAGATTCTTAAAAGTGGCAGCACAGGTGGAAATGGTGGTAAAGAAAGCATATGGCATGCTTGCCATCATAGGACGAGTATCGAGTAAAAGCTCGAAAATTATGTTAGTTATATAGAACTCTCACCCACACAGAACACGTGTAGGGTTTCTCTCCGCTGTAAATGGTGTGATGGTTTTTCTGTCTGTGTAACTGCTTAAAGCTCTTTCCACACTCAGTTTACTGGAACACTCACTGTGTATGTGCGTCTCTGTGCTTTTCCAGTTACACTGATGTTTGAAATCTTTTCCCACAAACAGAACAGACATAGAACGATACAGCGCAGTACAGGCCCTTCGGCCCACGATGTTGCACCGAAACAAAAGCCATCTAACCTACACTATGCCATTATCATCCATATGCTTATCCAATAAACTTTTAAATGCCCTCAATGTTGGCGAGTTCACTACTGTTGCAGGTAGGGCATTCCACGGCCTCACCACTCTTTGCGTAAAGAACCTACCTCTGACCTCTGTCCTATATCTATTACCCCTCAGTTTAAAGCTATGTCCCCTCGTGCCAGCCATTTCCATCCGCGGGGGAAGGCTCTCACTGTCCACCCTATCTAACCCCCTGATCATTTTGTATGCCTCTATTAAGTCTCCTCTTAACCTTCTCTCCAACGAAAACAACCTCAAGTCCATCAGCCTTTCCTCATAAGATTTTCCCTCCATACCAGGCAACATCCTGGTAAATCTCCTCTGCACCCGCTCCAAAGCCTCCACGTCCTTCCTATAATGCGGTGATCAGAACTGTACGCAATACTCCAAATGCGGCCGTACCAGAGTTTTGTACAGCTGCAACATGACCTCCTGACTCCGGAACTCAATCCCTCTACCAATAAAGGCCAACACTCCACAGGCCTTCTTCACAACCCTATCAACCTGGGTGGCAACTTTCAGGGATCTATGTACATGGACGCCTAGATCCCTCTGCTCATCCACACTTCCAAGAACTTTACCATTAGCCAAATATTCCGCATTCCTGTTATTCCTTCCAAAGTGAATCACCTCACACTTCTCTACATTAAACTCCATTTGCCATCTCTCAGCCCAGCTCTGCAGCTTATCTATGTCCCTCTGTAACCTGCTACATCCTTCCACACTGTCGACAACACCACCGACTTTAGTGTCGTCTGCAAATTTACTCACCCACCCTTCTGCGCCTTCCTCTAGGTCATTGATAAAAATGACAAACAGCAACGGCCCCAGAACAGATCCTTGTGGTACGCCACTTGTAACTGAACTCCATTCTGAACATTTCCCATCAACCACCACCCTCTGTCTTCTTTCAGCTAGCCAATTTCTGATCCACATCTCTAACTCACCCTCAATCCCCAGCCTCCGTATTTTCTGCAATAGCCTACCGTGGGGAACCTTATCAAACGCTTTCCTGAAATCCATATACACCACATCAACTGCTCTACCCTCGTCTACCTGTTCAGTCACCTGCTCAAAGAACTCGATAAGGTTTGTGAGGCATGACCTACCCTTCACAAAGCCATGCTGACTATCCCTGATCATATTATTCCTATCTAGATGATTATAAATCTTGTCTCTTATAATCCCCTCCAAGACTTTACCCACTACAGACGTGAGGCTCACCGGTCTATAGTTGCCGGGGTTGTCTCTGCTCCCCTTTTTGAACAAAGGGACCACATTTGCTATCCTCCAGTCCTCTGGCACTATTCCTGTAGCCAATGATGACATAAAAATCAAAGCCAAAGGTCCAGCAATCTCTTCCCTGGCCTCCCAGAGAATCCTAGGATAAATCCCATCAGGCCCCGGGGACTTATCTATTTTCAGCCTGTCCAGAATTGCCAACACCTCTTCCCTACGTACCTCCATGCCATCTATTCTAATAGCCTGGGTCTCAGCATTCTCCTCCACAACATTATCTTTTTCCTGAGACAAACAGTACTCCTTCCACATTCAAATACCGATGATATTCAGCTTAAAAAAATTGAGTGACTCTGTCAGACCTTGATGTTTGGTTTGAATTTTCTGTCAGCCAATCCTCCACTTCCAATATCCTGTAAAAGGAGTTTATAAAAGTCATCACTGTCAGTCCAGGATAGCAATTCTGAACAGACAATTCTAGTTTCTCTGGAACATTTTTTCCTCTCTTGTTCCCCCAAAGCTGTCAATCCCAGTCCCACACACACTCCCTCCTCCCTGGGCTGAAATCCAAACCCATCTCACCATCTGCACCATTTCTTTCCTCCACTCCCAGTTTTCTCCCTCCCTCTCCTCTGCCTGGGTTCAGTTCTCCAGCTCCTGGCTGCAGACTGACAACAAATCAATGGGTCTTATTGGGGGGGGTTTGGGGCCTCTACTCACCCGCGTGAGTCCAGCTTCACACCCGCACTGTGTCTGCTCCAACTCAGAATGGCTGGGGAGTGATTGACGCCGATAGGAAGAAAGTAATCCGGGTCTGGATTTTCCCTGCAACCGGTCGCCATCTTGGGAAAGGACGTCGGGTCTTTTGTTCTTGGAGCGGAGCGCTGGGGCGGCCATCTTAGTATGGGAAGAGGGAGTGGGCAGGGCTTCCTCCACTGACAGGCGCGGGTCAACCGGCGACCACCACCATCTTGGGAATGGAAGTCGGGTCTTTTCTTGGCGCGGAGCGCTGGGATAGCCATCTTGGTTAGGGAAGACGGGGTGGGCGGGACTTCCTCCCCGGTGACAGGCCCCGGATCAACCGGCGAACGCCGCCATCTTGGGAATGGAAGTCGGGTCTTTTGTTCTTGGAGCAGTGCGCTTGGGCGGCCATCTTAGTACGGGAAGAGGGAGTGGGCGGGACTTCGAGGGAGTGGGCGGGACTTCCTCCCCGGTGACATCACTCAGCGGCCGCCGCCATCTTGTGGCGGGATTTTCTACCCGGGTCTTTAGTGAAGGACAATGAGCTGGAGCTGAGGTTGGAAAGTGTTCAGAGGAAGGTCTGAAATCAGATTTACAGCCAGATATCTGTAAGAACCACAAAGTTCACATTCAGTATGTTTGGCAAATGAAATCACAATGCTGCAAACACTCAGTTGTGAAGAAGAATCAGGTTGCATTGGAAATGTTAACTCTCTTTCTCTCTCTTCACAGAAGCTGCCAAACCTGCTGAGGATTTCCACAACTTTGTGTTTTCACTTCACATTTCCAGCTTCTGCAGTGTTTTACTCAAATTATTATTATGGTTTTGAAATTGTGTTACATTACCAGTTCAGAGTAATATAATTGTCACCATTTAAATGTCCAAATCAATAATTATTTGTTTAACTGAGACTGGGCTGTTCAGCAGCAATGTCAGAAATCACTTCACAAAATATAGTGAAATCTGGAATTCTGTTCAGATTCAGTCAACAGAAACTATAAAAACTGAGATTGATAGAAGTTTGTGACATGAAAGTATTAATGGTTATAGAATCAAGGGAGATGGATGGATTTAACAAACATCAGATCAGGCATCTGCAAACTGGAGCTCAATGTTGGCGGTTGAACCGATTCTGTTTTTGTTTTGAAGGTGGTGTTCGTTTCCTGTCCTGTCGATTATCTCCACACCCATGGGTAATTTGCTGGAGATGGGATAATAACCTTTATTGGTGTCACAAGTAAGCTTTCATTAAGTAACCTTGCAGACCAAGGCAGGCCAGCAGCACGGGTCAAATCCCGTACCAGCCACCCCGAACAGGCGCCGGAATGTGGCGACTAGGGGCTTTTCACAGTAACTTCATTTGAAGCCTACTTGTGACAATAAACGATTTTCATTTTCATCCATTTCATTTCAAGTAACTTTCAAGCTTGAAGGGCCAAAGGCCTCCTCCTGCTGCTATCTTCTATGTATCTTCTATGTAACACTGCAATCAAGTTACTGTGAAAATCCCCCAATTGCCACACTCCAGCGCCTGTTGGGGTAAATTGAGGGAAAATCAGAATAATAATGAATGTCCAATTCAATTTACAATTCACCTCACTTCTTTTGGGACTTGTGGGAGACCCAGACAGACACTGGGAGAACGTGCAGACTCCGCACAGACAGTGACCCAAGGTCCCTGGTGCTGTGAAGCAACAATGCTAACCACTGTGCTACCGTGAAGGGGGAGAGGGTTTCTGCAGTGACACAGTCTTGTCTGATCCCAGTCTTCATTGAGATAGTGTCTGGGGTGTTTCCATTGATGAGAATATGGCTTGTGTGTCATCGTGGTGGAGGATGGTGGACAAGTTCTGAGGACAGCCACATTTGAGGAACATACTGAATGAAAGATCACTTTGACAGTGTGAAGTGTTTTTGTGATGTCAGAAAAGACCTGTGAGGGGCAGCATGTGGCACAGCGGTTAGCACTGGGACTGCTGCGCTGAGGACCCAGGTTCGCATCCCGGCCCTGGGTCACTGTCCGTGTGGAGTTTGCACATTCTCCCCATGTCTGCGTGGGTTTCACCCCCACAACCCAAAGATATGCAGGGTAGGTGGATTGGCCACGCTAAATTGCCCCTCAATTGGAAAAAAAAAGAATTGGGTACTCTAAATTTATTTAAAAAAAGGAAAAGACCTGTGATTGGTGCTGTTCCTTGTATTTTGCTTGAGTTTGTCACATATTGTAGAATGTCTTAGGTTTTCTCACTTCGTGAGGCACCAAACTGTGACTCTTTGCCGCTAAGATGAGATCATTGAGGAGGATCCTGGCAATGATCTCTTTTTAAAAAAATAGATTTCGTGTACACAATTCATTTTTTCCAATTTAAGGGGCAATTTAGCGTGGCCAATCCACCTAACCGGCACTTCTTTGTGGTTGTGGGGGCGAAACCCACGCAAACACAAGGAGAATGTCCAAACTCTTCATGGACAGTGACCCAGAGCCTGGATCGATTCTGGGACCCCGGTGCCATGAGGCAGCAATGCTAACCAATGTGCCACCGTGCTGCCCTGGCAATGATCTTCTCTGGCAGACAGCAGCGAGTCCCCTGTGTAATTACCACAGTCTGACCTGACTTGTCTGACTTCAATACAGTCACAGTGTCTGAGATCCCCGGCATGCATCCTTCTTCCCAGGTGAGGAATATGAGATTGTGTAGCTATGCCAGGAGTGTAACCCTGCCATGCTTTAGAATTTCAGCAGGGATTCATTCTGCTCCAGAGGCCGTGGTGTTTTCCAGCTGTTGAATGGCTTTTTCACTCACGGGGTACCACGGGGACAGGATACTGAGGAATTGACTTGAGGACGTTGAAGTCAAAGACAGAGTCTCGGTCGAGGGATTCTTCAGAATGTTCCCTCCAGTGAGCACTGACTGACTGTCTGTCCTTGATGAGTTCCCCTCCACACTTTGCTCTCAGTGGGGTGGGCCATTGACTGCTTAGGTCATCAATTGTATTGGCAGCGCTGATAAAACCATGCATGCCATTGCTTTCCATGAGCTGTTGGCTATCCCTCACTCTACCCTCTAAAGGCTTTAGAATCACGAAAAACCTGGAGCAGGCAGCTCAAAAGCACTGGAGCGGAACTTCTAGCAGTGCCTTCACAAGATGCTCCAAATCCAGGGGCAGGAGGGCAGTTCAACAGAGGAAAGGGAAAACTGGGAGTGGGGGAAAGAAAGTCGGGGGCAGAGGTGAGTGTAGTGGCCATCACTAAGGAGAAGGTGCTGGGGAAGCTGAAAGGTCTGAAGGTGGATAAATCACCCAGACTGGATTGAGTACACTGCAGGGTACCAAAGGAGATAACTGCAGGGATTGTGGAGCCATTGGTGATGATCCTTCAGGGATCACTGTAGTGAAGGGCCTCACAGAGGACAAGGAAATGACTAATGTAACACCCCAATTTAAGAAGGGAAGGAAGTAGAAGATGAGAAATTATAGGGTTGCGGACAGATGAGGGATTCCCCTTTCCGTCTGCACCCAATGAGGGATACAGTGCCGGAGCGTCTGCCACTTTAACTGGCGCACGTTCAACTTTTTTTTCCGCATAGGATTTTACGTCATCTCTTTTCACGAAACTAAACACGTATTTTGGAAATTTGAGACAAATGGAAAGTAGAAAGTTCGAAGCAAAGATTAGATTGTAGTTGTATTAAGGAGAAGGTTGGGAGGATGGTGCATTAAAAAAATGTAGAAGTTGTTGGGTTAGGGTTTTAAAATTTAAAAAATTTATTAACTAACATCCCAAGTGAAAAAACATATATAGTTTATTAAGTTAAAATATTTATTAAGTTATTTGAATTTTTGAACAGATTCAATGTCCGAACGTGTAGCTGGGAAGGTTTTGCAGCGAGGAGATCACCCTTTATGGGGTTAAGTAGCACCAAGTAAGCGTTCCTTGCACCAGTTCACTCCACACATTGCCGTTCATACAGATATATCTGTTAATTTATTCACTTCAGATAATTTTTTTTCTAATATGGGATAGTAGTGAGCTCGGGTTAAGTTGTAGTGTTGTGGGTTTCTGAGGGTAAGACAGTGGTTAATATTTAGGGGTATGGTCCGGGAAAATGTTTTGATGCGCGATCAATTACACTCAAGACGAAGTGATTTCATAACCGAAGGCTTTAATCTACTAGAACTTGTTCCCCAGCAGCTTCGATACAGAAATTGAAGGCTGCTGGGACGGCACCGTTTCTTATACTCCGCCTGTCAGGGCGGAGCTACGTACAACAGCCAATGGTAGACTCCTGGGTCTAACCAATGGTCATCAGCCTCTTGGGTACCGCAATACCTGGTACTACCACATTTACCCCCTGTTAAAAAAGAGTCCGGCCGGGGTGGTGGCCAGTGGTAACAGTCGCCTTTAGCATGGTATGACCAGGTATGGAGGTACCGTGGTGTCGAGGATATTTACAAAGTGTTCACAGTGAAGCAATCAGTCGATCGGGTGGCCTGGTCGTCCTTTTGGAGCGTCTGTGCTTCGGTGGTGATTCTGGTGGGCGTCCCGGTGGTTGCGACTCCGGGACCATGGTTTTGGCCTCCCTGGCAGCTTCGTCAACCCTAGGCGGCGCTGTTGGGGCAAACTGTTGACACGGGGGGGGGGGGGGGGGGGGGGTGCCTGTAGGGGGCATTGGTGGGTGGGCGGGCCTAGGCAGGAGTGGTGGGGGTAATGGTTCGGGTGCGTGTGGGGTTCCGGCGGGCGCCAGGTCCCGAAGGGAGACTGTATCTTGCCGGCCGTCAGGGAATGCCACGTAGGCGTACTGGGGGTTAGCGTGCAGCAGGTGGACCCTCACGTGCTTCTGAAGCAGGATGGGTCCGGGTGTCGCTAGCCAGGTTGGGAGCGAGGTCCCGGAGGAGGACATCCTGGGGAAAACAAGGAGACGTTCATGAGGTGTCTGATTTGTGGTTGTACAGAGCAGCGACCGGATGGCGTGGAGGGCCATCGGGAGGACTTCTTGCCAGCGGGAAACTGGGAGATTCCTGGTCCGTAGGATGCCCTTGCTGAGCAGGAATTGACGCAGTTCGTCGCTCATAAAGGAGGACCCCCTATCACTGTGTATGTACGCGGGGAAACCGAACAGTGTAAAGATACCCTGGAGGGCCTTAATGACGGTGGTTGTGGTCATGTCTGGGCAGGGGATGGCGAATGGGTTTGCAATCCGGGGTGAGGTTCGCAAACAGGGAAGGCGGGTCGACCTTAAGGGTCGCGAGGCCGCAGACAGTAAGGGGAGGTATAGGGCCGCCGAATTTAAAGGTCAGGCTTTGCAAATGGCATTGCAAGTCCAGCCCCAGGAGGGTAGCCGCGCAGAGGTGCGGCAGGACATACAGGCGGAAATTGTCGAATTTCCTGCCTTGGACAGTGAGGTTTGCGAGGCAGAACCCCTTTATCTCCACCTAGTGTGACCCGGAGGCCAGGGAGATCCTTTGGTTTCCAGGGTGGGTTACAAGTGAACAGCTCCGTGTCGGGGTGAACAAAGCTTTCCGTGTTCCCAGAGTCAATCAGGCAAGACGTCTCATGGCCGCTGATGAAGTCCGTCGTTGTAGCTGTTGCGAGTGTCCGGGGTCGACTTTGGTCCAGTGTCACCGAGGCCAGATGAAGCAGTTGCGAGTTCTGATCGGGCAGCCTGTAGTCGGCCGTGCTGGGGACCTGGGGCCCCATCCAAGATGGCGTCACCCATGGGTCGCACATGGTGTCCGTGGATGAACAAGATGGCGGCGGCAATGGACAAAATGGCGGCGCCCACCTGTCCAGCGTGGTGTCCGGGGGGCAAGATGGCCGCGCCCGTGGGTCGCACGTGGCCCTAGGATAGGGGGGGTGGCGGTGAGCGCTGGCCGGTCAGGGCCTGAAGGGGGGTTGCCGCGGCACTCTGGAGTCGCTGGAGACCGCGACCACGGCGCGGGCCAAGTAGACCCCCACAAAGTGGCCTTCTTGCCGCACCCTTTGCAGGTGGCGGTGTGGGCCGGGCAGTGCGGGCGGGGATGATTCGCCTGCCCGCAGAAGAAACCGGGGCCCGGCGGCGATAGCGGGCCGTCTCGTAGTGCAGGCCTGCGGGGTCAGGGAGAAGGTCTGCAGGGTGCTACGCAGCCCAGGGGGCCGTCGCGTGGTCGGGCGCATAGGACTGCGCGTTTTTGTAGGCAACGTCCATGGACCCTGCCAGGGCCCGTGCCTCTCTAAGTCCCAGGGTGTCCCTTTCTAGAAGTCTTCGGCGGATATCTGAGGAGCTCATACCTGATACGAAAGCATCTCTGATTTAAAGTTCCGTGTGCTCGCCCCCCAAAACGTGCGGGCAGCCACAGTTTCAGCCCAGCACCAGTAGCGCCCGGTAGAAATCTTCCAACGATTCCCTGGGGCATTGCCGTCTAGTTGCAAGCAGGTGACGTGCGTAGACCTGATTTACAGGACGGATATAATGTCCTTCTAGCAGTTCGATCGCGGCATCATAGTTCTCCGCCTCCTCGATAAATGGGTAGATCCCAGGGCTGACCTTTGAGCGCAGGAGATGCATTTTCTGTCCAGTGGGGGTGCCTCCGGCCGTCTCGAGGTAGCCGTTAAAGCACGCCAGCCAGCGTTTAAATATTGCAGCCGAGTTCTCCGCGTGGGGGCTGAGTTGAAGGCACTCCGGTTTGATTCGGAGATCCATCCTGCCAGCTTAAGTCTAGTAGATTAAATTGATGCGCGATCAATTACACTCAAGATGAAGTGATTTCATAACTGAAGGCTTCAATCTACTAGACCTTGTTCCCCAGCAGCTTTGATACAGAAAGTGAAGGCTGCTGGGACGGCACCGTTTGACAGGCGGAGCTACGTACAACTGCCAATGGTAGACTCCTGGGTCTAACCAATGGACATCAGCCTCTTGGGTACCGCAATACCTGGTACTACCACAGTTCCCATTAAGGGACTTGGGGTTAGGGTGTAGGGTGTGAATTGATGGTCTAAAAGTTGTAATTGAAGCACCAGGTTAGGATCCGAATAAATGTTCCCCTCAAGGGACTTGGGGTTAGGTTTTAGGGTGTGGATAGGTGATGTAAAAGTTGTAGTAATTTTAGGATGAGGGAAGAAATTACGGTTAGGGTTAGCCAAGAATTGGGGTTAGGTTAGGTTAGGGTTATGGTTCGGGTGATTATGGTCAGGTTCGGGTGGGTTAGGGTCAGGTCTTAGGGTGTGGATAGGTAATGTAAAGGTTGTTGTAATCCAGGGTTAGGCTCAGTGTCTGGATAAATGTATCCCTCAAGGGGCTTCGGGTTAGATTTTAGGGTGTGGATAGGTGATGTAAAGGTTGTTGTAATTTAGGGTTCGAGTCTGGATAAATCTACCCCTCCAGGGACTTAGGGTTGTGTTTTAGGGTGTGGATAGGTGATGTATAAGTTATTGTTGTATTGGGGTTAGGGTTTGCGTATGTCATATAACATACATATGAACATATATTTTGGTGTTATGAAAAGATCATAATTTACCTTGTTTTTGTTCCCTGTCCCTTACCTGGGGCTACAACTTCAAGCGACCAGGTTTTTTTGGGGGGATTGGGGGGGGTGTGGTTTAGGGATAGATTTGTGTTTACTATACCCTAGTTAGGGTTAAGATTAGGGATAGAGTTAGGGTTAAGATTAGGGTGAGGTCCAAGATACAAAGCTCAAGGCCCAAGGTGTTCGGGTGGGGATCAAGGGCCGGGGTCAGGGTTTAAGGTTAAGGTCGAGACTCGGGGTCAGGGTATGATGAAAGACTGAATAAGCGTTGTTATCAAGGGAATATGTATTCATGTTTGAAAATTCTGTTCAATTTTCATTTAGACTGTTCGGGGACTTTGTTCTAAGATTTAGAATCCAATGTCTTTCACGTCTTTTTCTTTGTGGAGTTGACCATTTGCTATTTGCTTCTTAGCCTATAATTTGTAATGCATCAAGGCCAAGCTCTACAAAATGTATGTTAATTAATTGATGTATTTTCTAAGTACGGATCTCACTGCAATGTCCTGTCAGTCTGTTTCGCCGATGTACAAAATATCACACCTTTTACACCGTATAGCATAGACCAAATTTTTATGTTGGCATGTTATTTTTTGTTTTATTGAGGTACTTTTCCTACTCTGGGATTGTGAATTATAGATGTGATTTTAAAATATTTACAGCTTGTGCAGTTGGCACGTCCACAATTGTAGGTCTTTTCCAAGGGTAGTTTGCTCTTGACCTAAAGGTCTTTTAGGTTCTTGCTTCTCTTGTCGGCAGAGACTATATCCCAATGGGCTAATGGAACAATGTCCTGTTTAAATTTCTCAAATGTTTTTTGATGAGTTTATTTATTTGTGTGGTTTTACTGTTGTACTGTATTACAAAAGGTATTTTTGAGGACAAAGTTTTATTGCTGGAGGGATTATGTAATTCTGCGAGAAAGTTTGACTTAAAATATCTAAGAAATCTTTTTGTGTATCCTCTATGTTGTAAAGCTGTAAATAAAGTATGTACTGCAGTCTCAAAATCTGAGTTTTCTGAGCAAATGCGGTGGAACCTTGTCAATGGCGATTTGATGAGGCCCCGAAAAACGTGTTTCGGGTGATGGTTGTTCGTGTGCAGAAGTGCATGAGTGTCTGTCGGTTTAAAGAAAACGTTAGGAGCTAATTTGTATTCACCATTTGCCTTTATATACAGTGGTGTCCAAAACATCAATTGTGTGTTCATGTGTAATGACTTTGATTTTAATAGATGGGTGATGATTGTTCAGGATATGTACAAATTGGTCAAATTCCAGTTGTGTGTGTGTCCAAATGCCCCACATATCATCTAGATATCTGCAGCAGCATCATGGTGTCTTGGGGCACTTTTTGAAGACAGTTTCTTCCCATTCGGCCATGTAGATATTGGCATAAACCGGTGCAGATTTTTTGCCCATTGCTGTACCCTTAATCTGTAGATAATGTTTGTTATTAAATTGAAAGTCATTTGTTGTCAGTCCGAAGTGTAATAGTTGAACAAGGATTGCATCCGGTCTATCAGGTTGCCACTATTTCTTGAAAATATTTCTCACCGCCTCAATTCCTCTATCCGTCTCAATGTTGGTGTAGAGGTTATCGACGTCCATGGTGAATAGTATTGTGTTAGAAGTGATAGTTAGGGATCTAACAATTTCAATGAAATGATGTGTGTCTTTAATGTAACTCGGATGTTTTGGGGCTAAGGGGTTTAAAAATGAGTCAATGTATTCCGCAATCCAATAGGACTCGCTCCCACAGTCTGAAACTGTGGGTCTACCTGGGGGAATTTTATGTGGTACAGTCCATGTTTCCGGATTTTTATGTATTTTTGGGAGGAGGTAAAATATTCGTGGTAAAGGTTGAAATTGTTTAAAATAGTCCATTTGTTTCTCAGTAATACAGTGTAAATTGTATAATTGTACTAACAAGTCTGTGATCTGCTCATATGTTTGGTGGTATATTGGTGCTGGTAATTTAGTATAATATTTAGTGTTGTTGAGTTGCCGATAAGCTTCAAAAAGGTATTGTTGCCGATTCATAATAATAATATTATTCCCTTTGCTAGTTTTATAATGATATCTTGAGTTAGATTTAAGCTGCATGATTGCTTGCCTCTATTCTTGTTAAGTTTTGTTTATCGTTTACTTGTTTGATCTTTGTAATGTCTGAGTTAATGTTTTGGATAAAACTTTGCATTTTCGGGTCGATTTTCTGTTCCGGTGGGTTCCAATCCGATTGGGGTAGGAAGGGTTGTTCATCCTCTGATGTTGAGTATTCAAAGAAACTCAGAATTTTAATTCTTCTGTAAAATCTTTCAAGATCTATTTGAATTTGTGTATTGTCTGGCTTTTGTACTGGGACAAAGGTTAAACCTTTATTTAAAATCTTTTCTTGTATGGTGGTGAGTTTGAATGTGTTTGATATGTTAACTATTGTATTGTCGAGATTAAGTGGTTCTTTTTGCAGGCTTGTTTTGTTATTGTGTAAATAGAACAAAGAACAAAGAAAAGTACAGCACAGGAACAGGCCCTTCGGCCCTACAAGCCCATGCCGACCATGCTGCCTGACTAAACTACAATCTTCTACACTTCCTGGGTCCATATCCCTCTATTCCTATTCATGTATTTGTCAAGATGCCCCTTAAATGTCACTATCGTCCCTGCTTCCACCACCTCCTCTGCCAGCGAGTTCCAGGCGCCCACTACCCTCTGTGTAAAAAAACTTGCCTCGTACATCTCCTCTAAACCTTGCCCCTCGCACCTTAAACCAATGCCCCCTAGTAATGATCTATGAGGTGGTTAGTTTTACCGTGTCCTGTAGATCAGTGGCCCCGTTTTCCAGCAGTCGCTGCCGAACGTAGTTCGACCGGACCCCAGCCACGTAGGTGTCCCGGATCATCAGCTTCATGTGCCCATCGGCCTTCACATCCCTGTAGTTGCAGTTGCAGGCGAGTAGTGTCAGGTTCTCTAGATACTCGTCCAGCGATTCCCCGGCGCATTGACGGCGGGCAGTGAGGAGGAGCCGCGCGAACACTTCGTTCTCGGGCTTCACAAAATGTCTCTTTAGAATCGCGACCGCCGCTTCGTGTGTGACTGCGTCCTCAATCATACCCGAGATTCGGTGGCTCACCCGGGCGTGGGGGAGGCACAGCTTGAGGGCGTCGGAGGGAGGCGTTTCAGAGGAGTCGAGGTAGGCCTCAAAACAGTGGAGCCAGTGGGTGAAGATTTCTTTAGCTTCTGCTGCTCGTGCGACGAGTTCATCAGGCTACAGAGCGGCTTCCATCGTGATGTCTTTGGATAATAAATTGAGGTACCATCAATTCACTACAAGACGATGAGAACGAGTGAACATAGGCTTTATTAGCCAAGAACTTTCCTGCCTGTGACTGCTGTAACAATGAGCACCGCCCACAGGCGGCAGGTCTATATACCTCCCCGGGGGGAGGGGGGAGCGGAGCCAGAGGCAGAGCCCACCAGGGTTCCATAACAATACGTGGAAGGAGATCATATTACCATTCCCTGGCCAGAGGCCACTGTACGATACAGACAATTTATATTATGGTGAATACATTCACCACATTTGATATACGTGGGATAAAACATTTTTTTCTAATAAATTCTTTGAGGGTGATAATTGTATTTGTTTTTTTGGAAGACTCTGGCTATAATTAATTTCCGTGATAAAGATTTTAGTTTCGGGGAATTTTTGTGTGGCTACTTTTGAAATAATTTGTAATTGTTTGAATGCAGTGGTAGCTCTGCGTACGGTTAAAATGCCAATTGAAAATATAATTGTGTTTACTATGGGTGGAATTTTAATTTATTTAGAATGGAAGTAATGTGGATGAATTTAGCTCGGGGAAAACTGTCAAATTGAATGTTAGGGATTGGACAACTCTTAATTGTGGACAGATTGGAGTCTCCTATGATTAGAATGGATTTTTTTGGGACTAAGCCACTTTTAATATGTATGAGATATGTGTGGTTGTGTTATTTGTGGTAGTGGGTAAAGTCCTTTTTTGGTGTTTGTGTAGCATTGATTTTCTTTTCAATTGGGCTATCAATTGTGTCGACCCATGATTGTGCCTGGACCGGAGCTGTTAATGGGTTGAGATATGCGGGGTTGAGATATGCGGTACAAGTTGGAACTACTGGTGAGGGTGAAATCCTGTTGTTGTGACGAGGCATTGTATGATGGAAATCTGAATCCATGTCCTGTGTCTTAGGTGAATCAATGATGTCAGTATCCTTGGGTGATACATTTATTTTTGAGTTGAAAATGAAGTTTTTAAAAAAAATTATATCGAATTTAGCATTTTCCTTAAAGTTTTTCTTGTACCATCTTTTTGCTGTGCAGAATGCTTCTTGTGATCTATCCTTATTATCAATTCTTTCTAAATTTATTAAGTATTATTTTTAAATTTGTTATATAATGGTCCATTAGAATTATTTGAGTATTTTGGGCCCAATTGTTTGCATTAGTAATCAATTTTGTACTTATTTCAGGGGTGTCTCCTATGGGTCGGATTGAATTAATTAATGTTTTTGACAATTTTTTGATACTTTTGGGGATATCTCCTATTATTGTAAGATGATGCATAGATTGTAGCATTTTATATATAATTTTGGTTGTTGAACCAATATTTTCTTCAGTAGGAAGACTGGTGGTATTCATCCTTAAAAGAAAACAGAAAAAATTAAATTCTTATATAATTTTAAACGTTTTATATGTGAGTAATAATTACCTATAAATTATTTTTGAAAAAACCGAGAATGAATGCAATCTAAAATCAGAACAATTTTTTGAGAAAGATAAATGAAAAATGATTTGTTTTAAAAAATATATCAAAATATTAATGCTATTATTATTACACTTTAAACTATTTTAATGTGATAAAGATAGAGAGCCTGAGATCAATCAGATGTGAGACTGTAAAGGAACTTTAAGAAACAAATTAATAAATATAAGATAATCAAAGAGGAGTTTTTCCCTAACAAATTGTGACATACCTGGAAAGTGGTCCTGTTGAAATTTTGGATCAGATGGTAGTCTAACACTCGACTGTCTAGCGGAAGGAATCATTTTTTGTTTTAGACTTTATTTTTAGTTTTATTAAAAATATTTGAATTGAAAAATGCTACCTGAAGAGTTGTCCTATTGAAATTTTGAATCGGATGGTAGACTAACCCTCGATTGTTTAGCGATGGGAATCGTCCTTTGTAAATATTCAAGTTTTTTTTATATTAAAAAAACGACAGAATTTAAAAATGTGCTATCTGCATCAAAGTAGAGAGTACAGTTCTTTATGTGGGCTACTAAAACCTGTTTCTTAGGCAAACATTGGTCCCTACATGTTTCGTAGACAATACTGCTCCTCAGGGGACTGTTTTTCGTCCACTAAGAGCCTTCCTCTCACTAAGTGTGCAGCACCAATTTCCAAATTTAAAAAATCCTTATAAAAAATCAAATTACGTGATTAGTAAATCTTACAACTATGAAAAAATATTCAATTATTGAAATGGTTTTACCTCAAAAAAGTCAAAAATAGCAAAGCTGTTCTGAGAAATGTCTCAAATTGTGGACAACTTGACAACGCCAGTGGCTCCTGATTGTGTCTGGAACCTGCTGGCAAACTGCCAATCAGCAGCTGCAGAAAACCGCTTGTTACAACTGTCTTTGCCAATGGTTACCGTAAAAGCCTCCTATACCTTTGTGCTATATTGCCACCCTGGAAAACTATGTATATCCCATGGAAAGTAATAGGTTAAAAATTCAAAACAAAAAATTAAAATTTGACATTTTTTTTTTAGCATTAAGCCAACTAAACTGTAGAGATATATTAAATAAGGGGTTAAACTAAATTAGGACAAAGGTAGGAGTCATTGAGGTTTGGGATAGGGTCGGAACCACAAAAACCATCAGGGGACTGAGGGCTAGTCCCTGGGTCAGGTTAGGGTTAAAAATAATTTAATTGTTGTTTGTTTTCTGGTTGTATGTTATTTTATCCAGTTGTTTAGGATTGCAATGGCAGTGTCACTTGTCCAATGTATGTTGTTATGTGACACTCTGAAAAGCTCATTTGGTATACTTGGGATGAACATTTTACTCCTGATGAATTGATTTGGGCGACAATTGTCTCCATTTGTTTTTTGGGGAGACTGGCTGTAATTAAATTCAGTGATGAAGATTTCTGTTTTGGGGAATTTCTCTTTTGCTACTTTTAATAGTATTTGGAGTTGTTTAATCGCAGTAGTAGCTCTCTGTGTCCGGTTAAAAATACCAATTGAAAATATTATCCTCTCTATTTTGGGATAATGTTTTAGTTTATTTAAAATGAATATAATATGGATAAATTTGGCTCTAGGGAAACAGTCGAATTGGATGTTGGGGACTGGGCAACTGTTAATTTTGGCGAGATTGGAGTCCCCTATGGCCAGTGTGGATTTTTTGGAACTAATAACAATTTTTTATTTTTGTAGTATGTATGAGGGTGTTGAGACATCATCAATGTGGTTTTTCTGTGTGGTAGAAGATACGTCCATTTTGGGTGTTTGTACAGGACTGTTTTTATTTTCAACTGGGCTGTCAGCAGTGTGGAACCATGGGCGGAATTCTTCCCCCCCCCCCCACGACAGGTGGGAGAATCGCCGGGGCACCGCGCGAGTCCCGCCACACCGCCCCGACACCTGCACGCGATTCTCCCACCCACCCACACCCCCAAACCAGCGCCGCGGGAATCATGCCTGGCCGCTCGGAGAATCGCCGCTCGCCTAGCGGTGATTCTCCGGCCCGATGGGCTGAGCGGCCGGCCCAACACGACAGGTTCCCGCTGGCGCTGGCCACACCTGGTCGCTGCCGGTGGGAACTGCGCGGGAACGCTGGGGGGGGGGGCCTGTGGCGGGGGAGGGGTGTTCCTGCACCGGGGGAGGCCTCCGATGGCGCCGGCCAACCCGCGCAAGCGCGGGTGATGTCATTTGCACAGCGCCAAGGCCCAGCGCGTGTAAAATACTCGACGCCTCTCCTAGCCCCCCGGGGGTGGGTGAATAGGGGGCTGGGAGCGGGCGCTGACGCCGGAGTGAAACACTCCGGTTTTCACTCCGGCGTCGGCACTTAGACTCCCGTTGGGAGAATCGCGCCCCATGTTTGTGCCTGGACCGGGGCTGCCAGTCGGGTCATATCTGCGGTACAGGTTGGTGCACCTGATGGTGGTGAAACTATGTGACTGTGACCAGTAATTGAATTCAAAGAATTAAATGAGGCCATCACATTTGGTATTAAATGTATTGGTGTTTTGTTCGCCATTTTCAATGATGTTGCTGAATTCTTAGGAATTATGTTTTTTGAGGAATTGTTGTGAAATCCTCAAATTCTGAGCTACTGTAGAACACAGAACATAGAACATTACAACGCAGTACAGGCCCTTCGATCCTCGATATTGTGCCGACCTGTGAAACCACTCTAAAGCTCTTCTACACTATTCCCTTATCATCCATATGTCTATCCAATGACCATTTGAATGCCCTTAGTGTTGGCGAGTCCACTACTGTTGCAGGCAGGGCATTCCACGCCCTTACTACTCTCTGAGTAAAGAACCTACCTCTGACATCTGTCTTATATCTATCTCCCCTCAATTTAAAGCTGTGTCCCCTCGTGCTAGACATTACCATCCGAGGAAAAAGGCTCCCACTGTCCACCCTATCCAATCCTCTGATCATCTTGTATGCCTCAATTAAGTCACCTCTTAACCTTCTTCTCTCTAACGAAAACAGCCTCAAGTCCCTCAGCCTTTCCTCATAAGATCTTCCCTCCATACCAGGCAACATTCTGGTAAATCTCCTCTGCACCCTTTCCAATGCTTCCACATCCTTCCTATAATGCAGCGACCAGAATTGCACGCAATACTCCAAATGCGGCCGCACCAGAGTTTTGTACAGTTGCAACATGACCTCATGACTCCGAAACTCAATCCCTCTACCAATAAAAGCTAACACACCGTACGCCTTCTTAACAACCCTCTCAACCTGGGTGGCAACTTTCAGGGATCTATGTACATGGACACCGAGATCTCTCTGCTCATCCACACTGCCAAGAATCTTACCATTAGCCCAGTACTCAGTCTTCCTGTTATTCCTTCCAAAATGAATCACCTCACGCTTTTCTGCATTAAACTCCATTTGCCACCTCTCAGCCCAGCGCTGCAGCTTATCTATGTCCCTCTGTACCTTGTAACATCCTTCCGCACTGTCCACAGCTCCACCGACTTTAGTGTCATCCGCAAATTTACTCACCAATCCTTCTACGCCCTCCAGGTCATTTATAAAAATGACAAACAACAGTGGCCCCAAAACAGATCCTTGTGGTACACCACTAGTAACTGGACTCCAGTCTGAACACTTCCCATCAACCACCACCCTTTGTCTTCTTCCAGCTAGCCAATTTCTGATCCAAACTGCTAAATCTCCCTGAATCCCATGCCTCTGTATTTTCTGCAGTAGCCTACCGTGGGGAACCTGTTGGAATCTTTAATTGAAGGATCTTAACCTGCCGAACTACGCCAAGTTGGGGGAAGCTTAGTTGATGAATTAAAGTCCTGGCGCACTACGACAAGTTGAAAGATCTGTAATATTTCTGGGCTATGCCAAGTTGATGGATTCCTAGTATTATTTGACTGTGTAAAGTTGAAGGAATTTATATTATTTCTACTATTCGGTTACCAGTAGCACTTTGCGATTACTGGGACTCAGCAGAAATTTGCAGTTAAAACTTCTCAGGTGCCAAAAGGAATTCTTTTATTTTGTCTTCTATTGATTACAATTTGAAAGTCATTTAAAAGGCAATTCGTAGACAATTTGTAGCTTTCAGAGAATTACAGACATTATCTTTCTTTGCTTAGGCAGACAGCACGAAAGTAACTTTTAAAAGGTCAAAGTCTGGAAATGAAACATGAAGAGAGAGAGAGATAATCTTCAGCTAAACTCAAACTCAAAGTACGAAACAGACTAACAGACTGACAGAATCAAAGACAGAACCCCCAAAATTAAAGAAAACTAAAGACAAACTATTAAGGACAGATTATTAAGGACAGACAATTAAGGACAGACCGACAGACTAACACACTGACAGACTACATCACTGACACAGACTAACACCCCGAAAAAAGACTAAAATGGCGGGCGGAAACTTTTCAGTTAAACACTTTCATATCTGTCTTAAGTCATCTAATCACACCCCAATATAATCCTAATTGGTTTGGGTTAGACACAAACACATTTGATTTGATGGCAAGCCGTCCATCTTCAATGTGCAACATTAGCTTTTAATTGTTTCATGTCTGCATGTTATGGAATGCGATATTCTGCTAATCTTTACCAGCAGTAAACTGGTTTTAAGCTACCTTGGCTAATGTAACAATGGAGACTTCATATCGAGATTGATTGAGTAAAATATATATTTGATTCAATGCTCTACAAGCTGCACTGGACTCCTGCCACCTCGTTGCCATGGAACTCAGCCCTTGTCCTTGACAATTAGCACAAGCAGTGTCAAATCATCTTGCAACTGTGCTGTTTTAATCTATGATGGAATTTTATGCTGTTTCATGTATCTATTGAAGACCTGAATTTATGGGTGCTGAAATTCTCATTTTTAAATGAGTATTTAAAACTGGGGCTTAATATTTATGCTTAAACAGCTATCTTTTACCTATACGAGTTGTATTCGAAATACCTGGCTTCTACAGTCGGCCCTTTGATAAATCGAAAAATTAAGTGAGATATATCACCATAAGATAAAATACATCATTAATGCGATAGGATAGGTAAAAGCGCAAAGAATAACTCATTCATATTGTCATTGCAGTTTTAAACAATAGAATGGACACTGAGCATTGCAACAGGCATTTTCAAAATAATTATTATAATTAATAAATTAATCAAATTTGATCCTACTGATTCTGTATTAATAAATTATACAATATGTTAATACAGTCAACAGGCATTTCAAAATAAGTATTATAATTAATAAATTAATCAAATTTGATCCTACTGATTCAGTATTAATAAATTATACAATATGTTAATAATACAGTCAAATAGTTGATTGATCAGTAACATTTCAATAATAGTATTTCAGCTCAAGTTCATCAATTGGGGGTGCAGTTGGGTTAGTTTGAATCATTCTGATAGTTGGTCCCCTGCGTTTAGCGAATAGTTTTTTTATGCACTTAGCACATTAGTATGTTATGTAAATGATGAATACAGCTACACAGGAGAATAAGATTATTCTTATTGTGGACATTTCAGTGTGTCCAAGCCACCCGCAATTTTATCCCAGAGAGAGATAAATTGGGGTGGATCAAGTTTTTTGATTTCTTTTTGGATATGTAATGCCAAATCTTTAACTTCTTTAAAGTTATTGGGAATGAAAGTGCAACACTCTGCACCAATCAGGGCGCAGGTGCCACCTTTTTCAGCTAGCACATAGTCAGGTGCCATTCGATTTTGTAATACTACGGTTAATCATTTTACAGATCTTAACATTGATATACTGATTGAAAATTGATATCATGATTACATAATTCAGCAATAAACAATAATAATTTCATGTATACAAATAAAATGATTATACAATAAAAGTTGAACATATGATCTCGTAATAAATGGTAAAATGATTATCAAAATTGATGTCAAGTCTTTGACATCTTCTGGATTATACACAAAAGCTTGTTGAAAGGGTTAATTTTCTTGCAGAGACAAAAAGAGGCGTATAGCTTGGAATGATGCCACTCGCATCTCTAAACTTAAAAAAAAATATTTGTCACTCAAATGGACTGGGAATAAAAGTTGGATTGCTGCCAAATTCCCGTTATCGAATGTCAGTGAACGATCTGTTCTTTTGGAATATAGATTTGCTTTTAATCAAAGTTGTTGTTTTTTTTTTTAAAAACCAGCTTCCACATTGTTTGAAGTTTTAATTTCCAGGCTAATTTTAAACATTTATTTTAAAATATCAAATACAATAACTTATTAAATATATAACTGAACCAATCTTGTGCTGTATCTTGATTTTCTGTAGATGAATTTGTCGATTTTGTTAAACACAGCTAACAAGATATGTTAATTTCTTTAAATTAATAAAGCAACGTTCAGAATAATGAGTTTTCTTAAGTTGACAGTTCTTGGCAATTTTTTAGTGATACTTTGAGGGTTCTTTAGCTGCTTTGATGGCAGCCCTTCTGTTCTGAGTAAGTTCCCTTTTTCGTTTGGAAATTTTCTGTCCCAAGTAAACATCTTTCTGGGCAATTTGTGCTTTGTGAAAGCTAGCTTTGTGACTATTAATACTGAGGTGGTTCAAGACCACCCTTAAGTCTTTGTCATGATCATCTTTATTGATGGAGGTTATCAGAACATCATCTTCATATTGGATAATGGTGGAAGGCCGAACAGGCAGTTGCCTGAGATGATTCTGTAAAGCCATGTGGTAAACAGTTGGGCTATTGTGATACTGTTGCTGATTAACTGTGAAAGCAAACCATGGTTGTAGTTGCTTAGCCAGTGATGCTGACCAGAAGCCATACTGGGTGTGTCTTGTTGGTACGTGTTACATGGTTGACCACGAAGTGGAAATTTATTGTAGTGAACATTGTCTACTTCATTATCTCTCGAATCCATCCGTTGTTTTTGATAGCATTTTGCCATCCAGTGTCCTACTCTACCACAGAAAAGACATTGTGGTATTTTCTTACATGATTTTAATGGAGCAAGGGTACATGTTTGCCCTGGCGTTGGTGGTGAAATTGTAGTTACTGCTGATATTCCTGCAGGTGCTGCAACAGCCCCCGCTGGAGCATCAGGTAACATGGGCTGGATTTGAGCAATAGGCTGCATTTGTGCAGCTGCAGTGTTAAAAGTTGCCTGATTGTGCAAACCACGATCTATCTGAATGCATCGGTCAACTATGTCTCGGTATGTGCCAGCTGTGGCCCAAGCTGGTAAAACCCAAATTCAAGGCAGCAGAAACTTCAGGTTTAACACCGGCTATAAAAGCCGTTTTTAATGGACTTAAAGTGCTTGCATCCCATGTGTCATTTTCCTGGTCGAGTGTCATCCCTGAATATTCCATCCAAGTATGTAAAAAATCTTTCCTCAAAATCCTGAATACCTTCATTATTATTTTGAATGCAAGATGTGATCTTAGACCAATTGGTCCTCAGGGGGCGAAATTTTAATAGCCAACTCTTGACTGCTAGCCAAGCAGCTTCTAAATTTTGCAAATCGTCTCCAAGGGCAACTTCTACTTCATTTCTAAGGGTTGAAATTACACGAGTACCTAGCATGATCATCAGAATTTGTACTCCATCAAATGGGTGGATACTGTAAATGGATTGTAATCTGTGAATTCCATCCCATGTGGTCATACCACCCTTTTTAGGGTGTGGAAGATCTTTGGACCATTCGTCAATTTTTGAAGGATCAATTTGTTCATGAACCCATTGGTGGTCAAATATGTTTCTAGTGATAGCTTCACCGTCTTCTATTTTTTTGCTTCCAACTCTAACCCGTTTGCGTTTTAAAGGGGCTAGTCGAATTACTTTAGTATTTTGCATTGTAGGAACACTATCTTCGTCTGATTCATCTGACAAAGGAACTGATTTATTCTTGACAATTGATTTTGGCTGTGTAATTGCTGATTGTGCCACTAGGTGGGATGCTTGGGCTGCTTTCTGAGTTTGTTCAAATTTCTGCACAGAAAGCCTGTTTGTCAAAAAATTGCAGTGTTCAGTTACATTGTTTATATCTCTTTCTAAAACACATCTTTCTTCCATTAACTTGCAATTTTCAAGTTCAATTCGCTCAGTTTTTAATTGCAATTGTCGGTATTTTGACTCCACTTCAAAAACTTGATTTTGGAATTCTGTTATTTGAAAAGATAACTGCTGGAGTTCAGAGGTTTTGTTTTGCAAATCTGTTTTAATTTCATCATAATGCTCAAATTTAGATTTTGCAACTCATGATCACTTTTATTTTTAATAATGATCTCTTGCTGACTATCTGTCCCGTAATTACCAGGGACCATTTTACACGTTCTGCACCGTGTAATCGTGTGCATTTTCCCCATGCTCTGTTGATATTATTGGAGGACCACTGTTTTAATTTCATCATAATGCTCAAGTTTGGATTTTGTATCTTGCATTTCTTCAACAACTGCAATTAGTTGGTTTTTAGTGGACCTATACTCATCATCACTTCGCTCAGTATTTAATTGCAACTGTTGGTATTTTGACTCCACTTTAAAAACTTGAATTTGGAATTCTGCGATTTGAACAGATAACTGCTGGAGTTCAGAGGTTTTATTTTGCAAATCTGTTCTAATTTCATCATAATGCTCAAGTTTGGATTTTGCATCTCGCAAATCTTCAACAACTGCAATTAGTTGGTCTTTAGTGGACTGAAGCTGATGATCACTTTTATTTTTAATAATGATCTCTTGCTGACTGTATCTGTCCCGTAATTACCAGGGACCATTTTACACGTTCTGCACCGTGTAATCGTGTGCATTTTCCCCATGCTCTGTTGATATTATTGGAGGACCACTGTTCTCTGGGGATATCATACTTTGATTCAATTTATTTTAAAGTTTCACATAGGTCAAATTTTCTACTAGTGAAAGATCGACAATCCCCCAACATATCTTCAACAGAAACATCTGGTATTCCAGCACCCCCCTTGGATGTAGTGGGGAGTAATTTTCTGCCTGCTAAAGGCTCTGAATCTACACTTTGATTTGGATCAACCATAAATTTTCTTGATCACTGACTGCCGTGACTATTTTTTTTCAGTCCCGTTTTATTTTAGTTTCAACGACCGGCACCTGATTGATTTAACACAGTCTATAAAAATGTTCTTTTCAGGGGTCGAAGTACTGATTGATGCGGCTTTAAGACTTTTAATGGGTGAAAAAGATATTTCTTACCCTAGTCTAGCCGTGGGTTCCGGCTGTCTTCTGGGCCTCCTCCGATTATTTCCGAAGCTTCCCGGAGGTTCCGGACCTCCTCCGATTATCTTCGAATCTTTCCGTCGTCACCTGGGCCTCCGAAGGTCGTTCTCAGTACTCCCCCCAGCTGCCAACTACGCCAAGTGTTGGAATCTTTAATTTGAAAGGATCTTAACCTGCCAAACTACGCCAAGTTGAGGGAAGCTTAGTTGATGAATTAAAGTCCTGGCGAACTATGACAAGTTGAAAGATCTGTAATATTTCTGGACTACGCCAAGTTGATGGATTCCTAGTATTATTTGACTGTGTAAAGTTGAAGGAATTTATATTATTTCTACTATTCGGTTACCAGTAGCACTTTGCGAATACTGGGACTCAGCAGAAATTTGCAGTTAAAACTTCTCAGGTGCCAAAAGGAATTCTTTTATTTGTCTTCTATTGATTACAATTTGAAAGTCATTTAAAAGGCAATTCGTAGACAATTTGAAGCTTTCAGAGTATTACAGACATTATCTTTTTGCTTAGGCAGACAGCTCAAAAGTAACTTTTAAAAGATCAAAGTCGGGAAATGAAACATGAAGAGAGAGAGAGAGAGCTAATCTTCAGCTAAACTCAAACTCAAAGTACTAAACAGACTAACAGACTGACAGAATCAAAGACAGAACCCCCAAAATTAACGAAAACTGAAGACAAACTATTAAGGACAGACTGTTAAGGACAAACTATTAAGGACAGACTGTTCAGGACAGACAATTAAAGACCGACAGACTAACACACTGACAGACTACATCACTGACACAGACTAACAACCGAAAAAAGACTAAAATGGCAGGGGGAAACTTTTCAGTTATACACTTTCATATCTGTCTTAAGTCATCTAATCACACCTGTAAGGTTTTCGGGCAATTCGGCCCTTTTTGGACTGCCCAAGAATAAAACCCAGAGACTGTAAACTGACTTTTCAGCCAAGAGAACGTAACCAGATTTCCCAGCAGGCTTGGTCCGCTGAGCTGAGTAGGGGCATAGGTATTTACAAACCCCCCCCTAGGAGCTACAAGGAAGAAGGAGCCAGACAACGAGATAAGATCAAAACACAGACAAAGGGGCACGGGAATACACAGGGGGCCTGCCTGCAAGCAGGACAATGGGATGGTCATAGCCCCATGCAGATGTAAATGACCTGGCCTCCACCAGAGCAGAATCCAATTAACACCCCATCAACATAGCAAGGTGAGAATAGCAGCCATCTCCGGAGCAGCTGGAAGACTTTTGAAAATCTTCACAAGAGAGCTTAACCTTGTTATCCTAAAAAGCAGACTGTCTGGGCTCAGTATATTGCGCTGGAAAAGCCCCTTGAAGATAAACGGTAGAAAAAACCAAGTTGGAGGCGGACCTGGGGGAGGTACTCCAATCTTGACAGAAGCCACCGGCAGGAACTCACTGGGAGGAGGGGGCGGAGTCGGCGCCAAATTCAAATCGCGGCAGGTCTGCCTGGCTGGAAGGAGCGGACCTGCGAGGAAAACCCGGAAGCGAACAGCTCTGACCGGCTCAAAGGGGGCGGGACCAGCGGGAACTTTAAACTTGGACTGATACAACGCAAAGGAGGAGGAAAACCCGGAAGTCGACAGCTCTGACTGGCTCAAAGGGGGCGGGACCAGCGGGAACTTTAAACCTTACCAATTCAATGCAAAAGGGGCTGGCCGAACACAGGAAAAAGCCTGGTAAAACGGATATAAAAGGGGCAGTGTTTCGATTGAGGGTGTCTTGGCTCGACCTCTCCACCTTTGACTTGACCTCTGCAGCCTGTGACTGTAAGTACCCTGCAGCAGCTTGCGAAACTCCCTCGACCTTGATAGTGGTTGAGGCTTTGGGGAAGGGGACTTGATTTGTGTTCTGTGTCATTGCTAAAACTGTGTAACAATAAGATTTTTCGTTGTGTCCGTTATAGTACTTTCTGAATAGACTTAGTTTGTGTTAGAGTTTAAGATTTTATTATAATTTCTTCTGTTTGATGATTTTGACCTGGGTTTTGCAATAAACCTTGATTTGCTGATAATTGGAGTCGTTTAAATTCTTCAATCTCTCACCAGCGATCTCTGACCAAGTCATTGTTAAAATATTCCTCACCTTAATTCCGGGTTCAAGAATCTAGGGTCATCTTGAGCGATTCACTCAGGACAGGCTGCTGGTTAGGTAATAAACAGCAGCGTCCTATTCTCTCTCTTGGGAAAGCTACTCCAGCGAAGTAGGAACCGGGTGGGAGTTGCACCACCGGCAAGAGAGAGAATCACCTGGGCATTGGTAGGGGTCTGGATATCTGTGTGATATAAGCCTCAGGCTTCCGGTTAGGGATAAACGGCAGGCTTGATTCAGTGCTCTCTCCCGTGGAGGTATCCCAGTGCGGCATCCCCTGGCCTCTGAAGTTTCAGTGCCAGCTGGAGAGAGACACACACAGATACTCAAACCCCAGATATCGGCCCAGTAGTGGAGTAGCAGAGATGGCACACCCCAATATAATCCTAATTGGTTTGGGTTAGACTCAAACACATTTGATTTGATGGCAAGCCATCCATCTTCAATGTGCAACATTAGCTTTTAATTGTTTCATGCCTGCATGTTATGGAATGTGATATTCTGCTAATCTTTACCAGCAATAAACTGGTTTTAAGCTAGCTTGGCTAATGTAACAATGGAGACTTCATATCGAGAAAGATTGAGTAAAATGTATATTTGATTCAATGCTCTACAAGCTGCACTGGACTCCTGCCACCTCGTTGCCATGGAACTCAGCCCTTGTCCTTGACAATTAGCACAAGCAGTGTCAAACCATCTTGCAACTGTGCTGTTTTAATCTATGATGGAATTTTATGCTGTTTCGTGTATCTATTGACCTGAATTTATGGGTGCTGAAATTCTCATTTTTAAATGAGTATTTAAAACTGGGGCTTAATATTTATGCTTAAACAGCTATCTTTTACCTATACGAGTTGTATTCGAAATACCTGGCTTCTACAGAACCTTATCAAACGCTTTACTGAAATCCATTTCCACCACATCAACTGCTTTACCCTCATCCCCCTGTTTGGTCACCTTCTCAAAGAACTCAATAAGGTTTGTGAGGCACGACCTACCCTTCACAAAACCGTGTTGACTATCTCTAATCAAATTATTCCTTTCCAGATGATTATACACCCTATCTCTTATAAACCGTTCCAAGATTTCTCCCACAACAGAAGTAAGGCTCACTGGTCTATAGTTACCGGGGTTGTCTCTACTCTCCTTCTTGAACAATGGGACAACATTTGCTATCCTCCACTCTTCTGGCACTATTCCTATAGACAAAGATGACTTAAAGATCAAAGCCAAAGGCTCAGCTATCTCCTTTCTAGCTTCCCAAAGAATCCTCGGATAAATTCCATCCGGCCCAGGTGACTTATCTATTTTCACACTATCCAGAATTGCTAATACCGCCTCCTTATGAACCTCAAGCCCTTCTAGTCTAGTAGCCTGAATCTCAGTATTCTCCTCGACAACATTGTCTTTTTCCTGTGTGAATAGTGACGAAAAATATTCATTTAGCACCTCTCCTATCTCCTCAGACTCCAAGCACAACTTCCCACTACTGTCCTTGACTGGCCCGACTCTTACCCTAGTCACTCTTTTATTCCTGACATATCTATAGAAAGCTTTAGGGTTATCCTTGATCCTACCTGCCAAAGACTTCTCATGTCCCCTCCTGGCTCTTCTTAGCTCTCTTTTTAGGTCCTTCCTAGCTAACTTCCTAGCTACTGTGTTGTGTCATAGGAGAAGTCATGGTGTTTGTGTTTGTCTACTGAGGTGGTAGGTCCAATTTTGAATTGAAAATGTATTTTTGGGTTTTTAAAATTATTTTGAATTTTGAATTCTCTTTAATGTTTATTTTATACCAGTTTTTTGCTCTGCAGAATGCTTCTTCTAATTTGTCCCTATTGTCAATTTTTTCTAATTTATCGAGCAATATTTTTAAATTTGTTGTGTCATGAACAATTAGAATCATTTTAGTGTTTTGGGCCCAATTGTTTGCGTTAATAATTTGAACATAGAACAGTCCAGGCCCTTCAGCCCACGATGTTGTGCCGACCATTTATCAAAGAACAAAGAAATGTACAGCACAGGAACAGGCCCTTCGGCCCTCCAAGCCCGTGCCGACCATACTGCCCGACTAAACTACAATCTTCTACACTTCCTGGGTCCGTATCCTTCTATTCCCATCCTATTCATATATTTGTCAAGATGCCCCTTAAATGTCCCTATCGTCCCTGCCTCCACTACCTCCTCCGGTAGTGAGTTCCAGGCACCCACTACCCTCTGCGTAAAAAACTTGCCTCGTACATCTACTCTAAACTTTGCCCCTCTCACCTTAAACCTATGCCCCCTAGTAATTGACCCCTCTACCCTGGGGAAAAGCCTCTGACTATCCACTCTGTCTATGCCCCTCATAATTTTGTATACCTCTATCAGGTCGCCCCTCAACCTCCTTCGTTCCAGTGAGAACAAACCGAGTTTATTCAATCGCTCCTCATAGCTTATGCCCTCCATACCAGGCAACATTCTGGTAAATCTCTTCTGCACCCTCTCTAAAGCCTCCACATCCTTCTGGTAGCGTGGCGACCAGAATTGAACACTATACTCCAAGTGTGGCCTAACTAAGGTTCTATACAGCTGCAACATGACTTGCCAATTATCGTAATCTCAGATCAACCTAACCTACACCCCTTCAATTTACTGCTGTCCATGTGCCTGTCGAAGAGTCGCTTAAATGTCCCTAATGACTCTGACTCCACCACCTCTGCTGGCAGTTGATTCCACACACCCATCACTCTCTGTGTAAAGAACTTACCTCTGACATCTCCCCTATACCTTCCTCCAATTGCCTTAAAATTATGTCCCCTCGTGATCGTCATTTCCACCCTGGGGAAAAGTCTCTGGCTATCCACTCTATCCATGCCTCTCATCACCTTATACACCTTTCCCAAGTAACCTTGCTGCCTTCTTCGCTCCAGTGAGAAAAGCCCTAGCTCTCTCAACCTTTCTTCATAAGACATGCCCTCCAGTCCAGGCAGCATCCTGGTAAATCTCCTCTGTACCCTCTCCAAAGCATCCACATCCTTCCAATAATGAGGCGACCAGAACTGGACACACTATTCCAAATGTGGTCGAACTAGAGTTTTATAAAGCTGCAGCAAAACCTCGTGGCTCTTAAACTCAATCCCCCTGTTAATGAAAGCTAACACCCCATACGCCTTCTTAACAACCCTATCAACCTGGGTGGCAACTTTTGAGGGATCTATAAGTACCCAAGATCCCTCTGTTCCTCCACACTTCCAAGAATCCTGCCTTTAATCCTGTATTCAGCATTCAAGTTCGACCTTTCAAAATGAATCACTTCACATTTATCAAGGTTGAACTCCACCTGCCACTTCTCAGCCCAGCTCTGCATCCTGTCAATGTCCTGTTGTAACCTGCAACAACCCTCAACACTATCTACAACTCCACCAACCTGTGTGTCTTCGGCAAACCTACTAACGCACCCTTCCACTTCCTCATCCAAGTCATTGAAAAAAACCACAAAGAGCAGAGGTCCCAGAACAGATCCTTGCGGGACACCACTGGTCACAGACCTCCAGGCGGAATACTTTCCATCCACTACCACTCGCTGTCTTCTTTCGGCCAGCCAATCCTGTATCCAGACAGCCAAATTTCCCTGTATCCCATGCCCCCTAACTTTCTGAATGAGCCTACCATGGGGAACCTTATCAAATGCCTTTCTGAAAACCATAAACACCACATCCACTGCCCGACCTTCATCAATGTGTCTCGTCACATCCTCAAAGAATTCAATGAGGCTTGTGAGGCATGACCTACCCCTCACAAAGCCATACTGTCTATCTTTAATCAAACTATGTTTTTCTAAATAATCAGAAATCCTATCTCTCAGAATCCTTTCCAGTATTTTGCTCACCACAACCGTAAGACTGATGGGTCTGTAATTCCCAGCGATTTCCTTGTTCCCTTTCTTGAACAGGGGAACAACATTCACCTCCCGACAATCATCCGGTACTACTCCAGTGGAGAGTGAGGAAACAAAGATCATCGCCAACGGGCTGCAATCTTCTCCCTCGCTTCCCGTAGTAACCTTGGGTATATCCGGTCAGGCCCAGGGGACTTATCTATCCTGATGTTTTTCAAAATTTCCAGCACATCCTCCTTTTTAATATCAACCTGTTTGAGTCTATTAACCTGTTTCATGCTGTTCTCATGGGCAACAAGGTCCTTCTCTCTCGTGAATACTGAAGCAAAATATTCATTTGGGGCCTCCCCCATCTCCTCTGTCTCAAGGCCCAAGTTCCCACCACTATCCCTGATTGGCCCTGCTCTCACTCTGATCATCCTCTTATTTCTCACGTAAGTGTAGAACGCCTTGGGGTTTTCCCTAATCCTTCCCGCCAGGGCTTTTTCATGCCCCCTTCTTGCTCTCCTCAGTCCATTTTTGAGTTGCTTCCTGGCTACCTTGTAACCCTCTAGAGCCGAGTCAGATCCTTGCTTCCTCAACCTTATGTAAGCTTCCTTCTTCCTCTTGATTAGAATCTCCACTACTCTTGTCATCCAAGGCTCCTTCACCTAACCATTCCTTCCTCGCCTCAGTGGGACAAAACTATCCAGCACTCGCAGCAAGTGAACATAAACATAAGAACTAGGAGCAGGAGTAGGCCATCTGGCCCCTCGAGCCTGCTCCACCATTCAATGAGATCATGGCTGATCTTTTGTGGACTCAGCTCCACTTTCCGGTCCGAACACCATAACCCTTAATCCCTTTATTCTTCAAAAAACTAGCTATCTTTATCTTAAAGACATTTAATGAAGGAGCCTCTACTGCTTCACTGGGCAAGGAATTCCATAGATTCACAACCCTTTGGGTGAAGAAGTTTCTCCTAAACTCAGTCCTAAATCTACTTCCCCTTATTTTGAGGCTATGCCCCCTAGTTCTGCTTTCACCCGCCAGTGGAAACAACCTGCCCGCATCTATCCTGTCTATTCCCTTCATAATCTGATATGTTTCTATAAGATCCCCCCCTCATCCTTCTAAATTCCAACGAGTACAGTCCCAGTCTACTCAACCTCTCCTCGTAATCCAACCCCTTCAGCTCTGGGATTAACCTAGTGAATCTCCTGCACACCCTCCAGTGCCAGTACGTCCTTTCTCAAGTAAGGAGACCAAAACTGAACACAATACTCCAGGTGTGGCCTCACTAACACCTTATACAATTGCAGCAGAACCTCCCTAGTCTTAAACTCCATCCCTCTAGCAGTGAAGGACAAAATTCCATTTGCCTTCTTAATCACCTGTTGCACCTGTAAACCAACTTTTTGCGACTCATGCACTAGCACACCCAGATCTATCTGCACAGCAGCATGTTTTAATATTTTATCATTTAAATAATAATCCCTTTTGCTGTTATTCCTACCAAAATGGATAACCTCACATTTGTCAACATTGTATTCCATCTGCCAGACCCTAGCCCATTCACTTAGCCTATCCAAATCCCTCTGCAGACTTCCGTTATCCTCTGCACTTTTTGCTTTACCACTCACCTTAGTGTCGTCTGCAAACTTGGACACATTGCCCTTGGTCCCCAACTCCAAATCGTCTATGTAAATTGTGAACAGTTGTGGGCCCAACACTGATCCCTGAGGGACACCACTAGCTACTGATTGCCAACCAGAGAAACACCCATTAATCCCCACTCTTTGCATTCTATTAATTAACCAATCCTCTATCCATGCTACTACTTTCCCCTTAATGCCATGCATCTTTATCTTATGCAGCAACCTTTTGTGTGGCACCTTGTCAAAGGCTTTCTGGAAATCCAGATATACCACATCCATTGGCTCCCCGTTATCTACCGCACTGTTAATGTCCTCAAAAAATTCCACTAAATTAGTTAGGCATGACCTGCCCTTTATGAACCCATGCTGCGTCTGCCCAATGGGACAATTTCCATCCAGATGCCTCGCTATTTCTTCCTTGATGATAGATTCCAGCATCTTCCCTACTACCGAAGTTAAGCTCACTGGCCTATAATTTCCCGCTTTTTGCCTACCTCCTTTTTTAAACAGTGGTGTCACGTTTGCTAATTTCCAATCCGCCGGGACCACCCCAGAGTCTAGTGAATTTTGGTAAATTATCACTGGTGCATTTGCAATTTCCCTAGCCATCTCTTTTAGCACTCTGGGATGCATTCCATCAGGTCCAGGAGACTTGTCTACCTTTAGCCCCATTAGCTTGCCCATCACTACCTCCTTGGTGATAACAATCCTCTCAAGGTCCTCACTTGTCATAGCCTCATTTCCATCCTGAAGTGCTCCTTAAACAATCCCCACATTACTGTTGTGCATTTCCCCAAGAACAAATGTTCACAATTTATGCTCCTCAGCTCCTGTCTAATAGCTGTATAATTTCCCCTCCCCCAATTAAATACCTTCCCATATTGTCTGTTCCTATCCCTCTCAATGACTCTGGTAAAGGTCAAGGAATTGTGGTCATTGTCACCGAAATGCTCTCCTATCGAGACATCTAACACCTGGCCTGGTTCGTTGCCGAGCACCAAGTCCAATATGCCCCCCACCCTCCCTCCCGAGTCGGCCTATCTACATGTTGAGTCAGGAATCCTTCCTGTGCACACCTGACAAAATCTGCTCCGTCCAAACCATTTGCACTAAGAATGATTCCAGTCAATATTCGGGAAATTGAAGTCACCCATGACAACAACTCTGTTACTTCTGCACTTTTCCAAGATCTGACGCCCAATCTGTTCCTCTATCTCTCTGCTGCTTTTGGGGATCTATAGAAAACACCCAATACAGTGACTGCTCCTTTCTTGTTTCTGACTTCCACCCATACTGACTCAGTAGATAAACCTCCTCAACTACCTCCTTTTCTGCAGCTGTGATGCACTCCCTAATTAACAGTTTTGTAATTATTTCAATGGTCACCCCTATGGGTTGAATTGAATCAATTGATATCTTTGATAATTTTTAAAACACTTTGAGTGTTGTTCGGTGATGCATGGCTTATATCATTTCAGAGATAATTTTGACTGTTGAGGAGAAAATGTTTTTTCGATTAGAAAGTGGATTAATGGTGATATTCATCCTGATGAGAAAACAGAAAAAATTTAATTCTTATATACGTTTAAAAGCTTCATATATTGGGGGGGGGCGATTCTCCGATATGGAGGCCAAGTGTTCGCGCCGTCGTGAACGCCCGGGCACGACCTGGGCCAGCACGGCGCTGGAGCGGTTCACGTCACTCCAGTGTCCTTACGCGACGCCACATGGGCGCCGCGCCAACATGCGCAGTTGGGGCAGCCCTATCCTGTGCATGCACAGTTGGGCCGCGCCATCCTGCACATGCGCGGGGAACGTCTTACGCATGCCAGCCCCTCACCAAGTTGGTGCTGGTATTCTGGGGCTGCGCGCGGAAGGAGGTAGGCCCGGGGGGGGGGGGGGGGGGGGAGAGGCCCGCCCGCCGATCTGTGGGCCCCGATCCACCTTCAAGGAGCTATGAACCTGTACCCCTAGATCTCTTTGTCCTCTAACTTTCCCCAACTCCCTACCATTAACTGAGTAGTCCTGCCATGATTTGATCTACCAAAATGTATCACCTCACATTTCTCCAAATTAAACTCCATCTGCCATTCATCGGCCCACTGGCCCAATTGATCAAGATCCTGTTGTAATCTTATAGAACCTTCTTCCCTATCCACCATGCTACCAATCTTGGTGTCACCTGCAAACTTACTAACCATGCCTCCTACATTCTCATCCAAATCATTAATAACAGATCAATAACAGTGGACCCAGCACCGATCCCTGAGGCACACCACTGGCCACAGGCCTCCATTTTGAAAAACAACCCTCCACAACCACCCTTTAGCTTCGGTCGCCAAGCCAATTTTGTATCCAATTGGCAACCTCACCCTGGATCCCGTGAGATTTAACCTTTTGCAACTACCAACCATGCGGTACCGTGTCAATATTGGTGCTGGTCATTTATAATATTCAGTGTTGTTGAGTTGCCGATAAGCTTCAAAAAGGTATTGTTGCCGATCCATCGTAACAATATTATTCCCTTTACTGGTTTTGTAACAATATGTGAGTTTGATTTTAGCTGCGTGATTGCTTGTCTCTCTGTTCTTGTTAGGTTTTGTTTATCTCTTACTTGTTTGATCTTAGTAATGGGTCTGCCTGGGGGAATTTCATGTGGTACAGTCCATGTTTTGAGATTCTGATGTATTTTTGGGAGGGGGTAAAATTTTCTGGGTGAAGGTTGAAATTCAGTAAAATAGTTCATTTGTTTTTCATTAATGTAGTGTGAATTGTATAATTGTATTAATAACTCTGAGATTTGTTCATGTGTTTGTAGGAATATTGGTGCTGGTAATTTAATATAATATTCAGTATTGTTGCCGATCCATAATGACAATATTATTCCCTTTGTCTGCTGGTTTTATGATGATATGTGAATTTGATTTAACTGCGTGATTGCTTGTCTTCCTGTTCTTGTGAAGTTTGGCTTATCCTTTATTTGTTTGATTTGAAGAGTGTCTGAGTCAATTTGGATGAAATTTAGTATTTTTGGGTGTATTTTCTCTTCCGGTCGGGTCCAATCGGATTGGGGTAGGAATGGTTGTTTGCCTGATGTCGTATATTCAAAGAAACTCAAAATTTCAATTCTTCTATAAAATTGATCAAGATCTATTTGGATCTGTGTTGTTTGGTTTTTGTACTGGGACGAATGTTAAACCTTTATTTGAAATTGTTTAGCAGCTGTCTTGCGTTTAGAAGACTTTTCTTGGAGATGTCTTAGGTTTTAAATCTCTGCCGTTGTTTAATCGTCCTAGTCCCCGGCTTCTGAGTGCTTTGAAGCCAATTTACTGCGCTAACAGTTGACTGGAAAGAATCCACCAAAAAACCTCCAAATAATCCTTATTAAAAAATGATGAAGAAATCTTTTAACTATAACAAAAACTCTTTAACTGTGGGAAAAAAAAGAAACAGAAACCATCTCTGTTTCTTCGTAGAACAGGAAAACCCGCAAGAACTCGGAGACCAGGGGCTGAATTCGGAGTGAATCCCACCCCCGCCAGCCATCGAATTCTCCGGCGGGGGCGGGAATCGTACCGCGCCGGTCGACGCCCCCCCCCCCCTCCCCCCGGCGATTCTCCGGCCCGCGATGGGCCGAAGTCCTGCTGCTGTAATGCCGGTTCCGCCGGCGTGAATTAAACCACCTCCCTTAATGGCGGGACCAGGCGGCGAGAGCGGGCTCCACGGTCCTGGGGGGTGCCCCCACGGTGGCCTGGCCCGCGATTGGGGCCCATCGATCCGTGGGCGAGCCTGTGCCGTGGGGGTACTCTTTTACTACGCGTCGGCCGTGTAGGTCTCCGCGATGGCCGACGTGTAGGTGACCCCCCGCCCCGCGCATGCGCGGGGATGACGTCAGCAGCCGCTGATGCACCCGCGCATGCGCAGACTTCCGCCAGCCGGCGGAGTCCCTTCGGCCCCGGCTGGCGTGGCGCCAAAGGCCTTCCACGCCAGCCCGCGGGACGGCAACTATTCCGGCGTGGGCCTAGCCCCTAAAGGTGAGGGCTTGGCCCCTAAAGGTGCGGAGTCAATGGATGGGAGGCAGGGTTGTGTGATGGACTGGGCTGTGATTACGACTCTCTGAAGTTTCTTGCGGTCTTGGGCCGAGCAGTTGCCATACCAGGCTGTGATGCAGCCCGATAGGATGCTTTCTATGGAGCATCTGTAAATGTTGTTAAGAGTCAATGTGGACATACCGAATTCCATAGTTTCCTGAGGAAGTATAGACGCTGTTGTGCTTTCTTGGTGGTAGCGTCGACGTGGGTGGACCAGGACAGATTTTTGGTAATGTACACTCCTCCGAATTTGAAGCTGTTAACCATCTCCACCTCAGCTCTATTGATGCAGTCAGAGGTCTGTACAGTACTTTGCTTCCTGAAGTCAGTGACCAGCTCTTTAGTTCTGCTGGCATTGAGGGAGAGATTGTTGTCACGACACCACTCCACTAGGTTCTCTGTCTCCCACCTGTATTCTGACTCTTCGTTATTCGAGATCCGACCCACTATGGTCGTATTGTCAGCAAACGTGTAGATGGAGTTGAACCAAGTTTTGCTACGCAGTCATGTATGTACAGGTAGTAGAGTAGGGGGCTAAGTATGCAGCCTTGTGGGGTCCTGGTATTGAGGACTATTGTGGAGGAGGTGTTGTTGTTGTTCATAAATAAGAACATAAGAACTAGGAGCAGGAGTAGGCCATCTGGCCCCTCGAGCCTGCTCCGCCATTCAATGAGATCATGGCTGATCTTTTGTGGACTCAGCTCCACTTTCCGGCCCGAACACCATAACCCTTAATCCCTTTATTCTTCAAAAAACTAGCTATCTTTATCTTAAAGACATTTAATGAAGGAGCCTCAACTGCTTCACTGGGCAAGGAATTCCATAGATTCACAACCCTTTGGGTGAAGAAGTTCCTCCTAAACTCAGTCCTAAATCTACTTCCCCTTATTTTGAGGCTATGCCCTCTAGTTCTGCTTTCACCCGCCAGTGGAAACAACCTGCCCGCATCTATCCTATCTATTCCCTTCATAATTTTATATGTTTCTATAAGATCCCCCCTCATCCTTCTAAATTCCAACGAATACAGTCCCAGTCTACTCAACCTCTCCTCATAATCCAACCCCTTCAGCTCTGGGATTAACCTAGTGAATCTCCTCTGCACACGCTCCAGTGCCAGTATGTCCTTTCTCTGGTAAGGAGATCAAAACTGAACACACTACTCCAGGTGTGGCCTCACTAACACCTTACTCAATTGCAGCATAACCTCCCTAGTCTTAAACTCCATCCCTCTAGCAATGAAGGACAACATTCCATTTGCCTTCTTAATCACCTGTTGCACGTGTAAACCAACATTTTGCAACTCATGCACTAGCACACCCAGGTCTCTTTGCACAGCAGCATGTTTTAATACTTTATCATTTAAATAATAATCCCTTTTGCTGTTATTCCTACCAAAATGGATAACCTCGCATTTGTCAACATTGTATTCCATTTGCCAGACCCTAGCCCATTCACTTAACCTATCCAAATCCCTCTGCAGATTTCCAGTATCCTCTGCACTTTTTGCTTTACCACTCATCTTCGTGTCGTCTGCAAACTTGGACACATTGCCCTTGGTCCCCAACTCCAAATCAACTATATAAATTGTGAACAATTGCGGGCCCAACACTGATCCCTGAGGGACACCACTAGCTACTGATTGCCAACCAGAGAAACACCCATTAATCCCCACTCTTTGCTTTCTATTAATTAACCAATCCTCTATCCATGCTACTACTTTACCCTTAAAGCCATGTTTGGCGATATGTAGGTTCCGGTAATTTTGTGTAATATTCGTTATTGTTCAATTATCGGTAAGTCTCAAAATGATATTGTTGTTGATCCATTAGAACAATAATGTTGCCTTTTGCCGATGAGTTTATTATGATATTCAAATTTGATTTGAATTGTCTGATTGCCTGTCTTTCTGCTCGTGTGAGAGTTTGTTTGTCCCGTATTTGTTTAATCTTACCAGTGTCTAAATCAATCGTTTGGATAAAGTTCAGTATTTTTGGATCAATTTTCTTTTCGGGTGGAAGCCAATTTGATTGGGGTGTGAACGGTTCCTTGTTTGATGTCTTATACTCAAAGAAACTCGAGAGTTTGATTTTTCTGTGAAATTTATCGAGCTCCATTTGGATCTGTTTATTATCTTGCTTTTGCACTGGGATAAATCTCAAGCCCCTATTTAAAACCCTTTCCTGAATGGGAGTGAGTTTAAAGGTAGTCGAGATGTTGACTATTGTCTTAGCTGATTTTAACGGCTCCTTTTCTAGGGTTTCCATGTCTCTCAGATTAAATAGTTCATCCAATTGTTTATAATAGATGTAGCCGTGTCATTTGTCCAGTGTATGTTATCCGGTTCCACTTGGAAAAATAGGTCTGTTTGCCGGAATAAAAGTCTGTTGTTTGATGTATTGGTTTAAGTCAGAATTGTTTCCTTCTGTTGTTGTGAAAGACTTTCTTCATAATTTAGTTCAGTGTCCCAAAGTTGGACCTTTATATTTGGGAATTATGATTGGCTGTTTTTAATCTTTGAAGTTGTTAAATTGCAGTAAAAGGTTTTTGCGTACGATTATTTATTCCGATAGAGAATATTGCCATCTCCACATTCGGATGATGTTGCAATTTATTGAAGATGGCAGTGATGTGAATCTATTTGGCTCCTGGAAAACAGTCAAATTGAATTTTTGGATTGGTGCAATTCTTATTTTGAAAGGTTGGAATCTCCTATTCTGAGTGTAGATTTTGTCTGGAAAAGTGACCAGTTTTTATTTTTCTGACTTATATTGGGGTGTTGTGTCACCGTATTGGTTGTTTTATTCTGTATAGTGGATCTCCATTTGAATTTTGTTCGTGATGCATCAGATGATTGTACGTCTGTGTGGGATACTTGTGTGTCATTCCTTTTATTATTATCAGGGCTCTGAAATTTATATGACCCAAGTGAGTGCTTGGGTTGGGGTTCTTAACAAACCTATTTAGAACATAGAACATTACAGCGCAGTACAGCCCCTTCGGCCCTCGATGTTGCGCCGACCTGTGAAACCACTCTAAAGCCCATCTACACTATTCCCTTATCGTCCATATGTCTATCCAATGACCATTTGAATGCCCTTAGTGTTGGCGAGTCCACTCCGGTTTTCGCTCCGGCGTCGGCACTTAGACTCCCGTTGGGAGAATCGAGCCCCATGTTTGTGCCTGGACCGGGGCTGCCAGTCGGGTCATATCTGCGGTACAGGTTGGTGCACCAGATGGTGGTGAAACTATGTGACTGTGACCAGTAATTGAATTCAAAGAATTAAATGAGGCCATCACATTTGGTATTAAATGTATTGGTGTTTTGTTCGCCATTTTCAATGATGTTGCTGAATTCTTAGGAATTATCTTTTTTGAGGAATTGTTGTGGAATCCTCAAATTCTGAGCTACTGTAGAACACAGAACATAGAACATTACAGCGCAGTACAGGCCCTTCGATCCTCGATATTGTGCCGACCTGTGAAACCACTCTAAAGCTCTTCTACACTATTCCCTTATCGTCCATATGTCTATCCAATGACCATTTGAATGCCCTTAGTGTTGGCGAGTCCACTACTGTTGCAGGCAGGGCATTCCACACCCTTACTACTCTCTGAGTAAAGAACCTACCTCTGACATCTGTCTTATATCTATCTCCCCTCAATTTAAAGCTGTGTCCCCTCGTGCTAGACATTACCATCTGAGGAAAAAGGCTCTCACTGTCCACCCTATCCAATCCTCTGATCATCTTGTATTCCTCAATTAAGTCACCTCTTAACCTTCTTCTCTCTCACGAAAACAGCCTCAAGTCCCTCAGCCTTTCCTCAGAAGATCTTCCCTCCATACCAGGCAACATTCTGGTAAATCTCCTCTGCACCCTTTCCAATGCTTCCACATCCTTCCTATAATGCGGCGACCAGAATTGCACGCAATACTCCAAATGCGGCCGCACCAGAGTTTTGTACAGCTGCAACATGACCTCATGGCTCCGAAACTCAATCCCTCTACCAATAAATGCTAACACACCGTACGCCTTCTTAACAACCCTCTCAACCTGGGTGGCAACTTTCAGGGATCTATGTACATGGACACCGAGATCTCTCTGCTCACCCACACTGCCAAGGATCTTACCATTAGCCCAGTACTCTGTCTTCCTGTTATTCCTTCCAAAATGAATCACCTCACACTTTTCTGCATTAAACTCCATTTGCCACCTCTCAGCCCAGCGCTGCAGCTTATCTATGTCCCTCTGTAACTTGTAACATCCTTCTGCACTGTCCACAACTCCACCGAATTTAGTGTCACCTGCAAATTTACTCACCCATCCTTCTACGCCCTCCTCCAGGTCATTTATAAAAATGACAAACAGCAGTAGCCCCAAAACAGTTCCTTGTGGTACACCACTAGTAACTGGACTCCAGTCTGAACATTTCCCATCAACCACCACCCTTTGTCTTCTTCCAGCTAGCCAATTTCTGATCCAAACTGCTAAATCACCCTGAATCCCATGCCTCCGTATTTTCTGCAGTAGCCTACCGTGGGGAACTTTATCAAACGCTTTACTGAAATCCATATACACCACATCAACTGCTTTACCCCCATCCACCTGTTTGGTCACCTTCTCAAAGAACTCAATAAGGTTTGTGAGGCACAACCTACCCTTCACAAAACAGTGTTGACTATCTCTAATCAAATTATTCCTTTCCAGATGATTATACATCCTATCTCTAATAAACCTTTCCAAGATTTTGCCCACAACAGAAGTAAGTCTCACTGGTCTATAGTTACCGGGGTTGTCTCTACTCCCCTTTTTGAACAAGGGGACAACATTCGCTATCCTCCAGTCTTCTGGCACTATTCCTGTAGACAAAGATGACTTAAAGATCAAAGCCAAAGGCTCAGCAATCTCCTCCCTAGCTTCCCAGAGAATCCTAGGATAAATCCAATCTGGCCCAGGGGACTTATCTATTTTCACATTTTCCAGAATTGCTAACACCTCCTCCTTATGAACCTCAAGCCCTTCTAGTCTAGTAGCCTGAATCTCAGTATTCTCCTCGTCAACATTGTCCTGTGTGAATACTGATGAAAAATATTCATTTAGCACCTCTCCTATCTCCTTGGACTCCAAGCACAACTTCCCACTACTGTCCTTGACTGGCCCTACTCTTACCCTAGTCATTCATTTATTCCTGACATATCTATCGAAAGCTTTAGGGTTATACTTGATCCTACCTGCCAAAGACTTCTCATGTCCCCTCCTGGCTCTTCTTAGCTCTCTTTAGGTCCTTCCTAGCTAACTTGTAACTCTCGAGCGCCCTAACTGAACCTTCATGTCTCATCTTTACATAAGCCTCCTTCTTCCTCTTGACAAGTGTTTTGACTGCTTTAGTAAACCACGTTTCCCTTGCTCGACCACTTCCTCCCTGCCTGGCAGGTACATACTTATCAAGGACACGCAGTAGCTGTTCCTTGAACAAGCTCCACATTTCCATTGTGCCCACCCCCTGCAGTTTTCCTCCCCATCCGATGCATCCTACGTCATGCCTCATCACATCATAATTGAATTTCCCCCAGATATAACTCCTGCCCTGTGGTATATACCTATCCCTTTCCATCACTAAAGTAAACATAATCGAATTGTCGTCACTATCACCAAAGTGCTCACCTCCCTCCAAATCTAACACCTGTCCTGGTTCATTGCCCAGTACCAAATCCAATATGGCCTCGCCTCTCGTTGGCCTATCTACATACTGTGTCAGGAACCCCTCCTGCACACATTGGACAAAAACGGACCCATCTAAAGTACTCGAACTATAGCGTTTCCAGTCAATATTTGGAAAGTTAAAGTCCCCCATAACAACTACCCTGTTGCTTTCGCTCCTATCGAGAATCATCTTTGCAATCCTTTCCTCTACATCTCTGGAAATTTTCGGAGGCCTATAGAAAACCCCTAACAGAGTGACCTCTCCTTTCCTGTTTCTAACCTCAGCCCATACTACCACAGTAGACGAGTCCTCATCAAACGTCCATTCTGCCACCGTAATACTGTCCTTGACTAACAATGCCACCCCTCCCCCTCTTTTACCACTTTCCCTGAGCTTACTTAAATATCTAAACCCCGGCACCTGCAACAACCATTCCTGTCCCTGCTCTATCCATGTCTCCGATATGGCCACAACGTCGAAGTCCCAGGTACCAACCCATGCCGCAAGTTCACCCACCTTATTCCGGATGCTCCTGGCATTGAAGAAGACACACTTTAAACCACCTTCCTGCCTGTACACTCCTGCAACTTTGAAACCTTACTCATGACCTCACTACTCTCAACCTCCTGTATACTGGAGCTACAATTCAGGTTCCCAAGCCCCTGCTGAACTAGTTTAAACCCTCCCGAAGAGCATTAGCAAATTTCCCCCCCAGGATATTGGTACCCCTCTGGTCCAGGTGTAGACCATCCCGTTTGCAGAGGTCCCACCGACCCCAGAATGAGCCCCAATTATCCAGAAATCTGAAACCCTCCCTCCTGCACAATCCCTGTAGCCAAGTGTTCAATTCCTCTCTCTCACTATTCCTCGTCTCGCTATCACGTGGCACGGTTAACAACCCAGAGATAATAACTGTTTGTCCTAGATCTAAGTTTCCACCCTAGCTCCCTGAATTCCTGCCTTAGATCCCTATCCCTTTTCCTACCTATGTCGTTGGTACCTATGTGGACCATGACTTGGGCCTGCTCCCCCTCCCCCTTAACGATCCCGAAAACACGATCCGAGAAATCACGCACCCTGGCACCTGGGAGGCAACACACCAACCGTTCGAACAAGCTGGTATTGGTGATGGAACTATATGGTTTGTATCTTTGGTTTGATTTGGACGACTGAGTGGTGGTTGAGTTAGAAATTATGTGTGTTGGTGGTTGTATCTTGTTCATTATTTGTAACGGTGCCAATGGATTACTAATTGAATTGTGAATATCTTTTAAGGACATCGATATCCATTGTGAACCCATCACATCTGAAGGGAATTAACTGTTTCTGTGAAATGATATGTATCTTTGATGTAGCTTGAATGTTTCTGAGCCAATGGGTTTGAAAATGAATCTATGTATTCTGCAATTCTATAAGATTCACTGCAGAATCCAAAACTATGGTTCTACCAGGAGGTATTTCATGGGGTACGGTCCATGTCTTTGGATCCTGGTGTATCTTTGGAGGAAGGTAGAATTTCCTTGGAAGAGGTTGTAATCCGGTAAAGTATTCCATTTGTTTTTCACTGATACAGTGGGATTTATAAAGTTGTGTTAATAGGTCTATGATTTGGATTTGTTTATTGTCACGTGTACCGAGATAGAGTGAAAAGTTTTTTTCTGCGAGCAGCTCAAACAGATCATTTAGTACATGAAAAGAAAATTAAATTAAACGTAAATACAAAAAGGGCACCACAAGGTCCACAATGTAAATACAAAGACACCGGCATCGGGTGAAGCAGACAGGATGTACTGACTATTAATCAGGTCAGTCCATAAGAGGGTCGGTTAGGAATCTGGTAATAGTGGGGAAGAAGCCGTTTTTGAATCAGTTTGTGCGTGTTCTCAGACCTTTGTATCCCTGCCCAATGGAAGAAGTTGGAAGAGTGAGTAAGCTGGGTGGGAGGGATCTTTGATTATGCTGCCCGCTTTCCCCAAGCAGCGGGAGGTGTAGATGGAGTCAATGGATGGGAGGCAGGTTCGTGTGATGGACTGGGCTGTGTTCACGACTCTGAAGTTACTTGCGGTCCTGGGCCGAGCAGTTGCCAAACCAGGCTGTGATGCAGACAGATAGGATGTTTTCTATGGTGCATCTGTAAAAGTTGGTACAAGTCAGTGTTGACATGCTGAATTTCCTTAGTTTCCTGAGGAAGTATAGGTGCTGTTGTGCTTTCTGGTAGCGTCCCAACCAGGATAGATATTTGGTGATGTGCACTCCTCGGAATTTGAAGCTGTTAACCATCTCCACCTCGGCTCTGTAGATGCAGACAGGGGTGTGTACAGTACTTTGCTTCCTGAAGTCAATGACCAGCTCTTTAGTTTTGCTGGCATTCAGGGAGAGATTGTTGTCGCTGCACCACTCCACTAGGTTCTCTATCTCTTTTGTGTATTCTGACTCGTCGTTATTCGAGATCCGACTCACTATGGTCATGTCTTTAGCAAACATGTAGATGGAGTTGGAACCAAATTTTGCCACGCAGTTTGTACAGGGAGTATAGCAGGGGGCTAAGGGTGCAGCCTTGTGGGGCCCCGGTATTGAGGACTATTGTGGAGGAGGAGTTGTTTTTTGGCGATATGAGGGTTCCGGTACTTTTGTGTAATATTCGATATTGTTCAATTGTCGGTAAGCTTCAAAAAGATATTGTTGTCGATCCATTAGAACAATATTGTTGTCGTTATTTGCTGATTTTATTATGATATTCAAATTTGATTTGAATTGTCTGATTGCCTGTCTTTCCGCTCGTGTGAGATTGTGTTTGTCCCGTATTTGTTTAATTTTACCAGTGTCTAAATCGATCGTTTGGATAAAGTTCAGTATTTTTGTATCTATTTTCTTTTTGGGTAGAAGCCAATTTGATTGGGGGGTGAACGGTTCCTTGTTCATTGTCTTTTACTCTAAGAAATTCAAGAGTTTGATTTTTCTGGAAAATTTATCGAGATCCATTTGGATCTGTTTATTATCTTGCTTTGCACTGGGACAAATGGCAAGCCCCTGTTTAAAAGCGTATCCTGAATGGGAGTGAGTTTAAAGGTATTAGAGATGATAACTATTGTCTCAGCTAATTTTAATGGCTCCTTTTCAAGGGATTTCATGTCTCTCAGTTTAATTGGTTCATCCAATTGATCATAATATTTTGAAAGGTTGGAATCTCCTATTCCGAGTGTAGATTTTGTCTGGAAAAGTGACCAGTTTTTATTTTTCTGACTTATATTGGGGTGTTGTGTCACCGTATTGGTTGTTTTATTCTGTATAGTGGATCTCCATTTGAATTTTGTCCGTGATGTATCAGATAATTGTAAGTCTGTATGGGATACTTGTGTGTCATTCTTTTATTATCAGGGCTCTGAACTTTATATGGCCCAAGTGAGTGCCTGGATTGGGGTTCTTAACAAACCTATTTGGTTCGAACAAGCTGGTATTGGTGATGGAACTATATGGTTTGTATCTTTGGATGGATTTGGACGACTCGTTAGGTGGTTGAATTAGAAATTGTGTGTTGGTGGTTGTATCTTGTTCATTATTTGTAACGGTGCCAATGGATTACGACCGACTGTATGGTTTGAGGTTATATTTTGTGAATAAAGTGGCTTGAGCTATCATGTGGTATTTGTGGTGGCATAAACTGAAAGGGTTTTAATTTAGGTGTTTTTATTTGATTGTGTGAAGTCGATTGACCATGGTTTCTTGTTCAGGAAGTTTGTGTGTTCTGTTCTTTTTCCTTGGTTGATGTAGTAATTTGTGTTCTAAAATATGTTCCTTTATCTACAGAGTGTTTTGAAGTACCAAATTGTGAATGAATTGTTAGTGAATCTTTACGATTCTGTATTGCTAAAATAGAAATATGGTTTGGATAATAGGGATAAGTCTGAAGAATACTTTTATTGGGCAGTTTAGAAGAATTGTCTATTCTGAGTGTAGATTTTGTCAGGAAAAGTGACCAGTTTTTATTTTTCAAGGAAAGGTTGCCACCGCCAGGAGAACCCCATCAAGGAGAACTTTATTCGCTCCAGGCTAAGGAACCCCGCCATGTCGCTAACCCAGGTCTCCACACTCGGGGGTTTCGAGTCCCTCCACATTAACAGAATCCGTCTCCGGGCTACCAGGGAGGCAAAGGCCAGTACCTCGGCCTCTTTCGCTTCCTGTACTCCCGGATCCTCCGACACCCCAAATATCGCTACTGTTGGACTCACCTTCACCCGAGCGTCCAAAACCCTAGACATCACCCTTGCAAACCCTTGCCAGAATCCTTTAAGCGCCGGGCATGCCCAAAACATATGGGCATGATTCGCCAGACTCCCCGCACATCTCGGGCACCTGTCCCCCACCCCAAAAATCTACTCATTCTTGCCGCCGTTATATGTGCCCGATGCACCACCTTAAATTGGATGAAGCCGAGCCTGGCACATGATGAGGAGGAGTTCACCCTGCCCAGGGCATTGGCCCACAGGCCCTCATCCAGCTCCTCGTCCCACTTATCCTTCAACTCCCCCACTGAGGCTTCCTCTACCTCCTGCAGCTCCTGATATATGTCCGACACATTCCCCTCCCCTACCCAGACGCCAGACACCACCCTATCTTGGATCCTACGTGGGGGCAGCAGCGGAAATGTCCCCACCTGTTTTCTAAGAAAGTCCCGAACCTGGCGGTACCTGAACACATTCCCCGGGGGCAGGCCGAACCACTCCTCCAGCGCCTGCATGCCAGGGAAAGTCCCGTCTACAAACAGGTTCCCCATCCTTCTAATAACTACCCTATACCAGCCTTGGTACCCCCCATCCACTCTACCCGGAGCAAATCTGTGGTTATTCCGTATCGGGGTCCACACAGAGGCCCCCTCCTCTCCCCTGTGTCTCCTCCACTGCCCCCAGATGCTCAGTGCCGCCGTCACCACCGGGCTTGGTGTATCATGCCGGCGAGAATGTCGTGCGGAGCCGTGACAAGTGCCGTGCTAAGTTGAGCCTGTGCAGGGCATCCCAGTCCCCGGCCACTTGTATCCCCAAGTATCGAAAGCTCCTCTCCAATATTCTGAGCGGGAACTCCCTCGGTCTCTCCTCCTGGCCCCTACCGTGGACCACGAACAGCTCACTCTTTGCCACGTTCAACTTATACCCGGAGAACCTCCCAAAGTCCCCCAGGATCCGCATGGCCTCCCCCATCCCCTCTAACAGGTCCGAAATATACAACAGCAGGTCATCCGCGTAGAGGGAGACCCGGTGTTCCCTCCGATCCCTCGAAGTCCTGAGCGCAAGGGCCAACGGCTCAATTGCCAGGGCAAACAGCAACGGGGACAGGGGTCACCCCTGTCTCATCCCCCGGTGCAACCTGAAATATTCCGACCTTAGCCGGTTTGTGGACACACTCGCTACAGGGGCCTGGTACAGCAGCTTGACCCACCCTATAAATCCCTCCCAGAATCCAAACCTGCCTAGCGCCTCCCACAGATACTCCCACTCCACCCTGTCAAAGGCCTTCTCCGCGTCCATCGCCTCCACCTCCGAGGGCATCATGAAGATATTCAGGAGCCTCCCGTCTGGCCCTCCCCAATCACTCCCGGGACACAGTCCTCTATTCTGGTGGCCAGAATTTTTGCCAACAGCTTGGCATCTACGTTCAGGAGCGATATCGGCCTGTAGGACCCACACTGAAGCGGATCCTTCTCCTTCTTCAGGATGAGCGAGATCAATGCCTGCGGCATTGTCGGAGGGAGGGGTCCCTTTCTCCTTTGCCTCATTGAAGGTTCTCATCAGGAGCAGGCTCAGCAGCTCCGAGAACTTCTTATAAAATTCCACAGGTAAACCGTCCGGGCCCGGGGCCTTGCCCGTCTGCATGCCTGCCAGCCCCCTGACTACCTCTTCCAACTCAATCGGAGCCCCCAGTCTCTCCACCCGCTCGGATTCCACCCTTGAGAACCTCAACCGGTCCATGAACTGCCTCATCCCTTCCCCCTCCCCGGGGGGGTTCCGACTCGTATAACTTCCCGTAGAACTCCCTGAAGACTTCATTAACCCTCTCTGGGCTCAGCACCATGTTGCCTTCCCTATCCCGCACTTCCCCAATCTCTCTGGCTGCCGCCCTCCTGCAAGCTGGTGCGCCAGCATCCTGCTCGCCTTCCCCCCATACTCATAAACTGCCCCCTTCGCTTTCCTCAGCTGCGCCTCCACCTTCCCCGTGGTCAGCAAGACAAACTCCGTCTGTAATTTCCGGCACTCTTTCAACAGCACCCCTTCTGGGGCCTCCGCGTACCTCCTGTCTACCCTGAGTATCTCTCCCACCAGTCTCTCCCTCTCCTCTCTATGGGACCTAATGGAGATTAACTCTCCCTTAACGACCGCCTTCAGAGCCTCCCAAACTACTGTCACCGTCACCTCTCCTGTGTCATTCGCTCCCACCTAATTCTCAATACTCCTCATCCACCCGCACACCTCTTCGTCCGCCAGCAGCCCCACATCCAGTCGCCAGAGAGGGCGCTGACCCCGTTCTGCCCCCAGTCGCAGGTCCACCCAGTGCGGGTCCGAGACCGCAATGGCCGAGTATTCTACCCCCTCCACCCTCAGGATCAGCGCCCTACTCAACACAAAGAAGCCTTTTCATGAATAGACTTCATGGACATGGGAGAAAAAGGAAAACTCCTTCGTCCTTGGCCGCGTAAACCTCCAGGGGTGTGTCCCCCCCCCCCCCAATCTGGCCCATGAACTCCTACAAGGCCCTGACCGCCGCCGGCCTCTTTCCCGACCTGGACTTGGAACGATCCAAGCTCGGATCCAAGACCGTATTAAAGTCCCTTCCCATTATCAGGTGACTTATCTCCAAGTCCAGGATCCTACCCAACACGCAGTCCACATCGTCCCAGTTCGGGGCATATACATTCACTAACACCTCCCGGGTCCCCTGCAGCTTGCCACTCACCATTATATACCTGCCCCCCTTGTCCGCCACGATGCTCCCCGCCTCAAATGCCACCCGTTTACTGACCAAAATGGCCACTCCTCTGGTCTTGGCGTCTAACCCCGAGTGAAACACCTGTCCCACCCATCCTTTCCTCAGCCTCGTCTAGTCAGCGAGCTTTAAGTGGGTCTCTTGCAACATGGCCACGTCCGCCTTCAACCCCATCAAATGCGAGAACACGCGGGACCGCTTGACCGGCCCATTCAGGCCCCTCACGTTCCACGTGATCAGCCTGGTTGGGGGGGGGGGGGATCCCGCCGACTAGCCATCTCCCTTTTTCGGCCAACCGCGTGCCCCCGCCTCCCTCCTCCAGCTCTCCACCCGGCGGCCACCCCGCCTGACTCTCCATCCATACACCTCACCTGGCTCCCCTTCAGTCAGCAAAGCAGCACCCCTTCCCCCCCCCCTCCACCCCCAAAACCCCTTGCACCCCCCCACCCCCAAAACCCCCTGCACCCCCCACCCCCAAAACCCCCTGCACCCCCCCAAAACCCCCTGCACCCCCCCAAGCATCCACTTAGCTCTTGTTTCCCCGCCATTGTGCTTCCGTCAGTCATCTCACCCATGTTGACCCTGGCCGCTCCCACCTCTATATACCAACTTTTAACTTGTTGCCTCCTTTGGGCCCCCCCCCCCCCCCCCTGTCCCCACAGCGGTAGAGGGGCAAGTGCCCTCTGGGACCTCCCCGTGCGCCGGACAACCCGTCCCGGGCATTTCCTACCCCCTAGCACCGAACACCTGGAGAACAAAACACCTGGAAAAGAAACAACAAAACCACCAACCAAACTAGGGCAGACAAGCCCATAAACTTATGCTTTACCCGCCGTCCTCCCCTCAGTCCCTCCCCACCCGCACATTTCACCCTCATACAAGTGTCCCTTAGTTCAGGTCCAGCTTCTCCTGCCTGATCAATGACCACGCCTCGTCCGGCGTATCAAAATAGTGGTGCCTGTCCTGGTATGTTACCCACAGTCTCGCCGGGTGCAGGAGCCCAAACTTCACCCCTTTACCATGGAGGACCGCCTTCGCCCGGTTGAAACCTGCACGTCTCCTCGCCAGCTCAGCTCCCAGATCCTGGTAAATTCGGATCTCGCCGTTCTCCCACTTACTGCTCCGCTCTTTCTTCGCCCACCGCAGGACTCGCTCCCGGTTTGCCAAGCGCTGGAACCGTATCACCATCGTCCTTGGTGGCTCGTTTACCCTCGGCTTTCTGGCGAGAGCCCCGTGCGCCCCATCCAGCTCCAAGGGCCACGGGAAGGCCCCCGCGCCCATCAACGTCCCCAACATTGTGGCCATGTACGTGCTCGCGTCCGCCCCCTCCACTCCTTCGGGAAGGCCCAGGATCTGCAGATTATGGCTCCGAGACCTACACTCAAGGTCATCCAGCCTCTCCTGCCATCTCTTATGGAGCGCTTCGTGCGCCTCCACCTTCACCGCCAGGCCCAGGATCTCGTCCTCGTTCTCCGCCACCTTCCTCTTCACCTCCTTGATCTCCTTCTCCTGCGCCTTCTGGGTCACCACAATTCTTTCCATGAAGGCCAGCATCTCAGTTTTCAGCTCCATAAAGCAGTTTTTAAGGAGCTCCTGCTATTCTCTGGCCCACTGGGCCCACACCTCCCGATCTTCTCCGGCCGCCATTTTGTCCTTCTCGACCTTCTTCCCCGGGTTCGCGCGTCTGCTGGCTCCGCTCCTGGTTCTCTCCATGCACCGCCGAGGAGAGCCTCTCCCACGTCCGTTCCTGCGCCGGTCCCTCCCGTCAAGTACCGCCGCCGCTCCTTTTAGCGGCCCAAAAAACCTATCCCGGCGGGAGCTGCCGTTCGTGCGACCTAGCAGGTCATGGCCGCTACCGGAACCTGCTTATGTGTGAATGATATTCATGTGTGTCTGTTTCAAGTGTTGATGTTTTTCTGTCAAAATTGCAATCGCTGAGCAAACAGCTTACAAAACCTGGAGTCATGTTTTTTCTGGCCAGAGGCATGCTTCCAGGATATTTGTGATCAACATGTGGGAATATTAATCCAGATACAAATTCACACATGTAAGAGTGAGATAATTTTAGTTTATTATGATTTATTGGAATTTGGGATATCTAAAATGATTATGGCAAATCCTGTGTTGGATAGATTATGTGTTAAAACTTCTTGTCGGGTTCAAAAAATAATTATTCCTGATGCAAGAAGAATGACAGAAAAAATTCTGAGATCGAGAGAAATAAAAAGTGTGTACAATAGAGAATATTAAAGAAAAGGGGTCCCATGTTTCTTACTCGGTCAAAACAAAGAGAGGCGGTGACGTAATGGTGTCCAGTTGAAAATTTTTACCCCACCCTTTTTTCAAAGAAGCAGAGAATTAATCCATGCCTGTTAACAGCTGAAGATGTATTTATATTTTTACACGAATTGGGAATTACAAATTTTAAGTTTGAATTGTCAGATATGTTCCGATTAATTAACCCATTTTGCCCCAAGCAGAATGGATCTTTTGTGTTTTACTTTCCAGGTAACTGCAAGTGGAACAAGATTTGCAGCAGCTTCAGGAATTTGCGAATTTATTTGATAGAATCATTGCATCGTAGAATCACAATAGTGCGGAAAGAGGCCATTTGCCTATCAGTCTGCACTGACCCTCTGTGGGAGCGCCCTCCCCAGGCCCCCTCTATCCCCATATACCTACCTAACCTACACATCCTTGGATCGTGACCAACACACCTACCCTGCACGTGTTTGGGTTGTGGGAGGAAACCTACACAGGCACAGGGAAAAAGTGCAAGCTCCCCACGGCTAGAGTGGAGCCCGGGTCCATAAGACCATAAGACATAGGAGCGGAAGTAAGGCCATTCGGCCCATCGAGTCCACTCCACCATTCAATCATGGCTGATTTCAACTCCATTTACCCGCTCTCTCCATAGCCCTTAAATTCTTGATTTCTCGAGGAATTATCAACTTCTGTCTTAAAGACACTCAACGTCCCGGCCTCCACCGCCCTCTGTGGCAATGAATTCCACAGACCCACCACTCTCTGGCACTGTGAGGTGGAAGTGTTAAACACCGTGCCGCCCCCTTTGTAAGACTTTCAATTTTGCAGCAATAGTCGGCCTGATTTAAAATCCAGTCAAAGGGTGGGTGGGCATTCAGTGAGAAGTTGTAACACAGAATTGATGGAGAAGCGCGAGGTTGCATTCACCAGTCTTAGACAAGTCTGAGCAACAGCGTCAGCATTAGGTTTGCCAGATTTTACTTGCTCCCTTCCACATACATGGCCATAATAATGGGAATTATTACTTTGCCGTACCAACCCAACAATATGGAGATTCTAAATGATCTGAAGTCTGTTACTCCAACAGGCAATCAGCAGTTGCTGCTGGATAGAGGATATTCTGAACATGGGAAGATTGAAAATGATCTCAGATGCTAGAAGGGCTCCAGGGGAGTGTCTATTACTCAAATGGGCGGCTTACAGTAGTTCAGGACAAGAGGAACAACCAAGTGGGATATATGAACATTGAGGCAGATTGGAGTTGAGGGAGTGAGTAGGGTTGGGGAAGAACGATTAGAGGAGGCCAATGTGACGACGGGATACGGCAGAGTGAATGAAGAGCCAAGAACAGGATGGGCGATAGGTGAACAAGGCGGGATGAAATTAAAAATGAAATCTATTTGATGGGTAACAAAAACAACGATGATGTAAAAAAAAACATCCAGTTTAGCTGGTGTCCATGGACATAAGGACAAAGCCTATTTTGAAGAAGAGATCCTGCAACTTCAGACCAAGAAGAGATGAACTGGACATTAATACAAATCTGAAAGCCAACAACATTGTTGTTCGAATTTGAAACACTTCTGTGATGTGAAAAGACAATGTAATTGAGCAAGTTACTGTAAAACAAATGGGTAATTTAAGACAAAGAACAAACAATCACAATGTTACTGTCTGGAACCAAATGGAAATGTTGATTTCTGTTTTAAACATGAAGATATATCATTGGACTGCTAGATAACTCCAGGGCTCATGGTTGGGGTAGGATTAAGTAATTGAGGGTAGACGAATGAGACAGGAAATCAAACCAGGAAATGGGAATTGGAATATTGGGTGCAATTCAATGGAATATTTCAATCTGGCCTTAATATGAAGGGGAAAGTTCAGAGGAGGCTAATACATTGATAAATTTTCTCTTGGTAATGCTTGTGTCCTTGTCTATGCTTTTATTTAAGAGAACAAAAATTTGATACTCTGGCCACCACCCAAGGCATCTGGATCATACATGGAGAGATAAGCAACAACTTTGAGATCTTTTGATAAGATCACAAAAGGTTCAAGAATGTGTGGTTATGACATTGGGGGCACTGCGTACGTGTGCAGATGAGTTACGTGTGAAGAAACTAATAGGCAGGCTTGCCATTATGCATTGAAGAGCAGGCCCCATGCAGGCACACTACTTGACATGGCCGGAAATGGTAAATGGGGCCAACAGAGAGAAACACCATCATTAAGTGATCAAGGCACTGACACACATTCCATAGAGAAACTGACTTAAAATAATTGGGATAGAATCAAACACACTGTTACCTGTCGAAACGAGCACAATTGAAGTGACAGGGCAAATTATTTGGATAAGAACAAGTAAGGGGCTGCTAGCAAGTAAACCCGATGAGGAATATCCATAAGGTGGATACAGACAATTTGGAGAGCTGGAGAATATTTTAAGTCCATGCATGATGTTATTTTGAATGATATTTGAGTGAGATGATTTGCAAATGGAGAGTGTCCGAGAGAAAGGGGTATCAATCCAATTATTCAGAGATCACATTCAAGTTACAATAGATTGTGGAATAAGATGGAATTTATCACAAGTTATGAAAAGAAAAAAATCAGATTAGAAAAGAAAAACAAAGTGAATTTTCTCCCTGCACAGATTACCCCACTCAAGGGCTAAAGAAAGAAGTGACCAAGAACAATAATGAGATAAGGGGTGGAATAGTAAGATCTCACCCTGTGACAACTGGAACCGTATTATACATCACTCACAAGTTGAAATTACATTTATTTTAGTTTAGTTAACACATAATCTGTGTATGGCAACTCAACATGATTTTATAGTCAATTTTAGATCAAAAGCTTATCCCATGACCCGGTCTTAGCATCACGCTCAAAATTGACAAGGAAGAAAGAACATATGGCCTTAAGACAGTGATGTGAGACGTCAAGGAGGAACAATTACTGATGCAAACTATCAGATCAAAGAAGTAAACGTGCCATTACTGCACGACAAGTTTTTCGCTTTGTTTTTTTAAAAAATGGTGCTGCAAAGACAGCCAAAAAGTTAATAAACTGGCAGTCATCATAGAAAAGGTAGCAAATGACACCTCAACAGCCCTGTTCAGGATTTCCTCTGAAATGCGAGCTATCCGACCTGTGGCCTTGCAAATTCGTATAGCTCTGGATTATATTCTCACCAAGAAAGGTGGACATGTGCCCTGATCGGATCGGAATGTTGTACTTACATTCCAGATCACTTCAAAGAGATCATTAATTTGGCAAAATACATTAAAAGTGAGGTTGAAAATCTCAAAAAACCCGAGTCCAGCACTCTTCGAGTTGGGATGTGGAGTGGTTGGGATTCTTAGGAGTTTCAGTGGTACAAAGCCTGGTTATGTTCTTTGTAGGTTTTTTTGCGATATATCTTGTATTTGTGATAATCAAATGTATCTGTAAAAGAATGTCAAAAACACTGAGTCAGAAATGAAGGGTGCTTACTATTAATTTCTCATCAAATACTGCAAATGTGTTCATTTTTATGGCACTTGTTTCTTTGCTTTACTTTGTACTATTGTAATTGGTCTATTCGATTTTTATTTTGAATAATCAAAAGGGGAGAAATGATAGATTACAGATTTATTGATTCACTGATTTATTTAGTTGGAACCTTTAAGAATTGATGCAGTATAATTTTTTAATTCAGTACTTAGACAGAAAATGGAATGTCCAAAAAGCCAAATCCCGAGTCGCCACACTCCGGTGCCTGTTCGGGTACACGGAGGGAGAATTCAGAATGTCCAATTCACCTAACAGCACGCCTTTTGGGACTTGTGGGAGGAAACCGGAGCACCCAGAGGAAACCCACTTAGACATGGGGCGAACATGCAGACTTCGCACAGACAGTGACCCAAGCCGGGAATTGCACCTGGTTACTGCCGCAGTGAAGCAACATTGCTAACCACTGTGCTACCATGCCGCCCTGAAACATGGGTTCAGATAAAAATATGAGAATTGCTGTACAAAGCTCACATTCTTTCAAGAAAATGTGCATAAAAGCCTTTGTAACGTAGAGACCATTGTTCCACAATACATTTAGTAATAAGAAAGTATTGTAGTCTTAGCAACAGGAGAAGAATGTACAAGAGTCTTAGAAACAAGCAAGGTTAATGCAGAACACCTTATCTTTGTAGAATTGGTACACGTGACGGGCACATATAGACATTTAATTAAGTTGATAGACATTAATGAATCTTAAGTACTGACCAATGCCCGGATAACAAATCATGTTCTGTGACAGATAGTTGTTTGAATAAATCAGAGAGCCTCACTCAGCTGAGAATTAGAACCAATGAGTGTAAATAAGGGGTTCGACCATTGATAAGAATTTCTTTAAAAATAAGGATTCATGATTAAAGTTTTTGTTCTGAAGCTATGCTCTTAATAAATTCTGAACCATCTATTGATTTTTGAATGTTTTCGTTAAACTCTCTTTATGTTTTGCTGTATTATTTGATCTGAGTTTTGATTTATTTTTATTTAAGAGAATCAAGGTGAATAATTAGCAATAAAGTTGTATTTTTTGGACACCTCCAATTCTTATTTTGAAGATAAATAAAAGATTGTAACATGGCAAGTTTGATCAAAGTATTCAAAGTGAATTGAATTTCTATCTGAAAAGAAAGAATATGCAAGGTTACGGGGATAAGGCAAGGGAGTGGGGCTAGGTAGAATGTTCTTTCAGAGAGTCAGCACAGACTCGATGAGTCGAATGGGCTCCCCTTGAACTGTAACGATTCTGTAGTTCTGTCAGCACAGGTCCTCCCTCATCAGCACTGGAATTGAAACTCCGATCATGACATTAACACCAGAACCACAATGGAATTTCAGAAAACTGGGAAATCCTCCGAAAGGCAACTGACACCAACATCAGGTAAATTTCACCAACCAGCCAAAGTCTTCAACAGATTGATAGGATTGATGAAAGCTCGGAGTTTAATCTGGGAGACGGTGAACCAGAAGAAAACAGAAACCAACCTGACTTGGACTTACATCGGCATGAATTCATTGTTGCCGGGTGATAATCCTGTAACTCGTTAGCTCATACCATTGTGAGAGCACCTTCACCACTCCGATTGCAGCAATTGACTAAACATCACCATCAAGGGAAACTGCTGATTGTCAGTCGATTGTTTCAATTCTTTCATGGGATGTGATCATTTGTTGTCCATCCCTAATTGTCCTTCCAAAGTTGGGGGTGAGCTTCCTTCATTAATCGCTGCAATCTAAGTATTGTTGGTGTACCTATAGTGCTGCTAGGAAAGGAATTCAGCCCAGAGACAGTGAAGGCACAACAAAATACCTCCAAGTCAGAATGGTGTGTGGCTTGGAAGGGTAATTGCCGGTTGTAATGTTCCCGTGCTCCTGCTGTCCATATTCTTGTAAGTTAGGGGGTTTGGAAGGTGCTTTCAGAAGAGGCTTGGTGAGTTGCTGGTTATGCTAGCGATGCCCATTTCCCAATAATAAATTTTCAAAATACTGTAGACATAAAAAGTCTCAACAGAAATAGATTTGCTGACTTTAAACACAGCCTTTAATCGGTCTGTGTTTTTAGACTCAGTTCTCAGAGCAACATCTGTAACAAAACAAAATAAAACACGATCAACATCTTGGGGCTGCCATTGACCAGAACCTGAATTGGACTAGCCATATAAATAGCATAGCTACAAAAGCAGGTTAGAAGCTACGAATTATGTGGCAAGTAACTGTCCAACATCTACAAGACACGAGTCAGGAGTGTAATGGAATACTCTCCACTTGCCTGTGTGAGTACAGCTCCAACAACACTCAAGAAGCTTGACACTATCCAGAACAAAGCAGTCCATTTGCTTGGCACCTAATCCACAAACATCTACTCCCTCCAGCACAATGGCAGCAGTGTGTACCATCTACAAGATGCATTGCAGAAATTCACCAAGGCTTCTTATGCAGCACTTTCCAAACCCACATCCGCAAAGGATAACGGCAACAGACCCAACAAAATCCCCTCTCCTGGAAATTCCTCTCCAAGCCACTCACCATCCTAAATTGGAAATATATCGCTGTTCCTTCACTGTCGCTGAGTCAAAATCCTGGAACTCTCTCCCTAATAGCACTACGGCTGTACCTACACCATATGAACTGCAGCAGTTCACCAAGGCAGCTCGCCACCACCTGCTCAAGGTCAATTATGGATGGGCAATAAATACTGGCCTAGCCAACGACGCCAACATCAAATGAATGAAATTTTAAAAAGCAGAAACACTGCAGATGTTGGAATATCAAAATATAAAGAGCAAATGTTGGACATACTAATCAGATTAGACTGCATCTTTGGAGAGAAATGAACAGAAACGAGGCCTTCTGTGCTCAGTGGACACCAAAGGGCTTGGACTGCTTTATCGACCCCAGTCAGTTTTCACGTTTTGATTTGATGTTTTAAGTTTCTGTTCCTCTTTGTTCTTTTTGGGCCATGCTCCGTTTGTTCTTTGTAGGAACGGCCCCCTTTAATTTATCCCTAAATTAATTTAGTTCTTCTATTTAGTTGATTGGGCCCTAAAATAAAACAGCAATATTATAGGTTCAGGTCTGATCTGCGGTCAGCCTCCAATAAAACAGCTGATGAATGGTTGCCACAGTCCCCACAATCCTCCGCGGCCCAGTAACCGCTCTATCCAATTTGCTCATTGCCCAATCGCTGAGTGCGCATGCTCCAGGGCCAGCCGCGAGGCATTCTGGGTGATCCTATTGTTCCAAGTCGGAAGGAACCGGGAAACTGGCGCAGATGGGCTGCAGTAAACTGGTAAAGATATGGAACCCCAGTGGGATCGATGGAGCCAGCTCTGGACGGGGAGAGTTTCTCAATCCCGAGTGAATGCCGCAGGCCGAAATAAGACCCTGCGGTACCGAGTTTGTGGCTTCGGGTCCGGTGCCTCTAATCAGGTCCGGGTGAACGGCCGCCATCTTGGTTCAGCGAGGAGAAGAGCGCATGCGCTGGCGTCAGGGTGACGTAAGAGAATGAGCAGGACTTTCAGGGGTCTCTTTTCCAACTGGGTCCTAATGCCCGGGCGAGTCCTAATGGCGACCGGTTTTTAAGAGCTTAAATCGATAATTGGCAGCACGGTAAGCACCGTGGTTAGCACTGCTGTCTCACATGTTCGAATCCGAGCTTGGATGGCTGTCTTTGTGAAGTTTTCACTTTCTCCCGTGTCTGCTTGGGTTTCTTCCCACAGTCCAAAGATGTGCAGGTTTGGTGGGGTTGTGCAGATAGGGTGGGGGAGTGGGCCGAGAGAAGGAGCTCTTTCAGAGGGTCGGGGCAGACTCGATGGGCCGAATGGCCTGCACGGTGGAGATGCTAATGTGGAGGTTACAGCCCCAGTATCGTTACCGGAAGAGGCTGCTCCTAAATGCTTTGTGATACGTTAACTCCACATTCCTAGCTTTGCTGCTCAGAGGGGACTGTGCTAGTCGGAGCAGAGGGTCTGCTCCTGGATCTGTTGAAAACAGCAATTTGTAAATCCAGATGGGTGAGCTCTATGGGGGAGAATGTAGGGCTTCCTCTGACTGCTGGCCTCTCTTCCGTGGTCTTTTCCATGTTTAGGTAGCCCTGGAACGGAAACATGAGGTGTCCACCAGTACACTTGATACCTTCCACAGCTGTTGGTACCTCAGGGTGCAGAGTGCTTCTGAGACACGGAAAACAACATTCTGGTTTAGTGAAAAAGTTTTCCATGTTTTTGTTGTGATTTTGCCTTCTTTTACTTTCATTGGGCAACATATTTGGGGAAATTAGAATTATTTGTTCTGAATTTCTATCCTGGGCAGACAGTGATACTGACACAGTCAACTCCTTTTACAGGGGATTGGAAGGAGAGGATTTGACACATTCATCATGAGTTAGCCTTTGAATGTGGGAAAGGATCTGAAACATCAGTGTGACTGGAAAAGCACCGAGACCCACACAACACACACCCGAGTGAGAGAGTTCCAGTGAACTGACAGTGGAGAGAGCTTCAACTATTACACAGCCTGAAAAAAACATCACATCATTCACAGTGAGGAGACACTGTACAATTATTCTCTGTGTCCACAAGGCTTTAACTGATTACCCAATCTAGTGGCACCATGGTGAAACAGTGGAAATGTGTAGACTGTGGGAAGCGTTTCAGATCCCCATCACAGCTGGAAATTCATAAACGCAGTCACACTGGAGAGAAGTTATTCACCTGCTCCACCTGTGGAAAGGAATTCACGCAGTCATTCTGCCTAACGACACACCAGCGAATTCACACCGGAGAGAAACCCTACGATTGCTCTCATTGTGGGAAGAGCTTCCGGTCTTTATCCAACCTCACTGAGCATCTACGGGTTCACACTGGAGAGAGACCATTCCACTGCTCTGAATGCGGGCAGAGATTCACTTGTTCTTCCCACCTCACTCTACACAAACGTGTCCACACTGGTGAGAGGCCGTTCGTCTGCTCAGTGTGTGGGAAGGGATTTATTAAATCGGCGACCCTTCTTGAACACCAGCGTGTTCACACTGACGAGAAAGCATTCACCTGCATGGAGTGTGAGAAGAGTTTCAGTCGTGCAATTAGTCTTCGGGATCACCAGCGAATTCACACAGGGGAGAAACCCTTTACCTGCGCTGAATGTGGGAAGGGATTTGCTTTGAAATCGCAGCTTCGGTCACATAAACTTGTTCACACTGATGAGAGACCATTTCAATGTTCTGACTGTGAAAAGAGCTTTAAAAGCAGAAGAGATTTGACGATTCACCAGCGAATCCATTCCGGGGAGAAGCCGTTCACCTGCCCCGTGTGTGGCAGAGGATTCACTCGGACATCCGGTTGTCTCAGACACCAGAGAGTTCACATGTGATTACAGGGATTGGATTTCTACACCCAGGAATGAACCATGTTATTCTGACAGTTCAGATTTATTTCCTTTGATGTTAAACTCCAGCCCAGTTAATGGAATTAATAGAATGGACCTGAATTGTCTTTGATTTGTCTAAGATAAGAGGAGACTGATTGATGTCCTCTTGCCGACTATTCCATTGTTGGGTCTTTTTTCCTTTGTTAATGGAAGATTTGTATTTATAAAGCGCCTTTCACAACTTCAGGCTGTCCCAAAGTGCTTTACAGACAATGACGTTCTTTTGAAGTGTAGTCACTGTCGTAATGTAAGAACAAAGAAAAATTACAGCACAGGAACAGGCCCTTCGGCCCTCCAAGCCTGCGCCGATCTAGATCCTCTATCTAAAACTGTCGCCTATTTTCTAAGGATCTGTATCCCTCTACTCACTGCCCATCTTAAATGACGCTATCGTAGCCACCTCTACCACCTCTGCCGGCAATGCGTTCCAGGCACCCACCACCCTCTGCGTAAAGAACTTTCCATGCATATCTCCCTGAAACCTTTCCCCTCTCACCTTGAACTTGTGACCCCTAGTAATTGAGTCCCCCCTCTGGGGGGAAAAAGCTTCTTGCTATCCACCCTGTCTATACCTCTCATGATTTTGTAGACCTCAACGAGGTCCCCCCGCAACCTCCGTCTTTCTAATGAAAATAATCCTAATCTACTCAACCTCTCTTCACAGCTAGCGCCCTCCATACCAGGCAACATCCTGGTGAACCTCCTCTGCACCTTCTCCAAAGCATCCACATCCTTTTGGTAATGTGGCGATCAGAACTGTACGCAGTATTCCAAATGTGCCCGAACCAAAGTCTTGTACTGTAACATGACCTGCCAACTTTTGTACTCCATACCCCTTCCGATGAAGGAAAGCATGCCGTATGCCTTCTTGACCACTCTATCGACCTGCGCAGCCACATTCCAGGTACAATGGACCTGAACAGCCAGATCTCTCTGTACATCAATTTTCCCCAGGGCTTTTTCATTTACCGTATAGTTCGCTCTTGAATTGGATCTTCCAAAATGCATCACCTCGCATTTGCTCGGATTGACCTCCCATCTGCCTTTTCTCCGCCCAACTCTCCAATCTATCTATATTCTGCTGTATTCTCTGACAGTCCCCTTCACTATCTGCTACTCCACCAATCTTAGTGTCATCTGCAAACTTGCTAATCAGACCACCTATACCTTCCTCCAGATCATTTATGTATATCACAAACAACAGTGGTCCCAGCACGGATCCCTGTGGAACACCACTGAGCACAGTTCTCCATTTTCAGAAACTCCCTTCCACTACTACTCTGTCTCGGGTTGCCCAGCCAGTTCTTTATCCATCTAGCTAGTACCCCATGAGACTTCACTTTCTCCATCAGCCTACCATGGGGAACCTTATCAAATGCCTTACTGAAGTCCATGTATATGACATCTACAGCCCTTCCCTCATCAATCAACTTTGTCACTTCCTCAAAGAATTCTATTAAGTTGGTAAGACATGACCTTCCCTGCACAAAACCATGTTGCCTATCACTGATAAGCCCATTTTCTTCCAAATGGGAATAGATCCTATCCCTCAGTATCTCCTCCAACAGCTTCCCTACCACTGACGTCAGGCTCACCGATCTATAATTACCTGGATTATCCCTGCTACCCTTCTTAAACAAGGGGACAACATTAGCAAATCTCCAGTCCTCCGGTACCTCACCTGTGTTCGAGGATGCTGCAAAGATATCTGTTATGGCCCCAGTTATTTCCCCTCTCACTTCCCTCAGTAACCTGGGATATATCCCATCCGGACCTGTGGACTTGTCCACCTTTAATGCCTCTAGGAATACCCAACACATCCTCCTTATGCCGACTTGACCTAGAGTAATCAAACATCTATCCCTAACCTCAACATCCGCCATGTCCCTCCCCTCGGTGAATATCGATGCAAAGCACTCGTTAAGAATCTCACCCATTTTCTCTGACTCCACACATAACTTTCCTCCTTTGTCCTTTGAATGGGCCAACCCTTTCTCTCGTTACGCTCTTGCTCCTTATATATGAATAAAAGGCTTTGGGATTTTCCTGTACGAAATGCAGCAGCCAGATTGTGCACAACAGGCTCCAACAAACACAAATAAGATGCTGGAAATACTCAGCAGGTCAGGCAGCATCTGTAAAGCAAGAAAGTGAGTTCAAAACCGAACTATGATTATGACCAGATTATCTGCTCAGTGCTCATCACCGAGGGCTTTATATTGAGCAGTTTACCCGAGAGAACTTCCTCCTTTGAAATATCATCAGCAGAACTTTTACGTCCAGCTGCAAGAGCAGATGGGGTGAAATTGGAAGGTTTCCTCTGAAAGACATTGCAGTATTCCCTCAGTACAGTGCTGTATTCCCTCAGTACATTGCTGTATTCCCTCAGTACAGTGCTGTATTCCCTCAGTACAGTGCTGTATTCCCTCAGTACAGTGCTGTATTCCCTCAGTACATTGCTGTATTCCCTCAGTACAGTGCTGTATTCCCTCTGTACAGTGCTGTATTCCCTCAGTACAGTGCTGTATTCCCTCAGTACAGTGCTGTATTCCCTCAGTACAGTGCTGTATTCCCTCAGTACAGTGCTGTATTCCCTCAGTACAGTGCTGTATTCCCTCAGTACATTGCTGTATTCCCTCAGTACAGTGCTGTATTCCCTCAGTACTGTGCTGTATTCCCTCAGTACAGTGCTGTATTCCCTCAGTACTGTGCTGTATTCCCTCAGTACATTGCTGTATTCCCTCAGTACAGTGCTGTATTCCCTCAGTACTGTGCTGTATTCCCTCAGTACTGTGCTGTATTCCCTCAGTACAGTGCTGTATTCCCTCAGTACAGTGCTGTATTCCCTCAGTACATTGCTGTATTCCCTCAGTACAGTGCTGTATTCCCTCAGTACAGTGCTGTATTCCCTCAGTACAGTGCTGTATTCCCTCAGTACAGTGCTGTATTCCCTCAGTACAGTGCTGTATTCCCTCAGTACAGTGCTGTATTCCCTCAGTACAGTGCTGTATTCCCTCTGTACAGTGCTGTATTCCCTCAGTACAGTGCTGTATTCCCTCAGTACAGTGCTGTATTCCCTCAGTACAGTGCTGTATTCCCTCAGTACAGTGCTGTATTCCCTCAGTACAGTGCTGTATTCCCTCAGTACAGTGCTGTATTCCCTCAGTACAGTGCTGTATTCCCTCAGTACATTGCTGTATTCCCTCAGTACAGTGCTGTATTCCCTCAGTACTGTGCTGTATTCCCTCAGTACAGTGCTGTATTCCCTCAGTACTGTGCTGTATTCCCTCAGTACATTGCTGTATTCCCTCAGTACAGTGCTGTATTCCCTCAGTACTGTGCTGTATTCCCTCAGTACAGTGCTGTATTCCCTCAGTACAGTGCTGTATTCCCTCAGTACATTGCTGTATTCCCTCAGTACAGTGCTGTATTCCCTCAGTACAGTGCTGTATTCCCTCAGTACAGTGCTGTATTCCCTCAGTACAGTGCTGTATTCCCTCAGTACAGTGCTGTATTCCCTCAGTACAGTGCTGTATTCCCTCAGTACAGTGCTGTATTCCCTCAGTACATTGCTGTATTCCCTCAGTACATTGCTGTATTCCCTCAGTACAGTGCTGTATTCCCTCAGTACAGTGCTGTATTCCCTCAGTACATTGCTGTATTCCCTCAGTACATTGCTGTATTCCCTCAGTACAGTGCTGTATTCCCTCAGTACAGTGCTGTATTCCCTCAGTACAGTGCTGTATTCCCTCAGTACAGTGCTGTATTCCCTCAGTACAGTGCTGTATTCCCTCAGTACAGTGCTGTATTCCCTCAGTACAGTGCTGTATTCCCTCAGTACAGTGCTGTATTCCCTCAGTACAGTGCTGTATTCCCTCAGTACAGTGCTGTATTCCCTCAGTACAGTGCTGTATTCCCTCAGTACAGTGCTGTATTCCCTCAGTACAGTGCTGTATTCCCTCAGTACAGTGCTGTATTCCCTCAGTACTGTGCTGTATTCCCTCAGTACAGTGCTGTATTCCCTCAGTACATTGCTGTATTCCCTCAGTACAGTGCTGTATTCCCTCAGTACATTGCTGTATTCCCTCAGTACAGTGCTGTATTCCCTCAGTACAGTGCTGTATTCCCTCAGTACTGTGCTGTATTCCCTCAGTACAGTGCTGTATTCCCTCAGTACAGTGCTGTATTCCCTCAGTACAGTGCTGTATTCCCTCAGTACAGTGCTGTATTCCCTCAGTACAGTGCTGTATTCCCTCAGTACAGTGCTGTATTCCCTCAGTACAGTGCTGTATTCCCTCAGTACATTGCTGTATTCCCTCAGTACAGTGCTGTATTCCCTCAGTACATTGCTGTATTCCCTCAGTACAGTGCTGTATTCCCTCAGTACAGTGCTGTATTCCCTCAGTACAGTGCTGTATTCCCTCAGTACATTGCTGTATTCCCTCAGTACAGTGCTGTATTCCCTCAGTACATTGCTGTATTCCCTCAGTACAGTGCTGTATTCCCTCAGTACAGTGCTGTATTCCCTCAGTACTGTGCTGTATTCCCTCAGTACAGTGCTGTATTCCCTCAGTACAGTGCTGTATTCCCTCAGTACAGTGCTGTATTCCCTCAGTACTGTGCTGTATTCCCTCAGTACTGTGCTGTATTCCCTCAGTACAGTGTTGTATTCCCTCAGTACAGCATCGGAATACCAGCTGGATTTTATGGTCATGTTTCTGGAGGTGAAGTTGAACCCACATCATCCTCACTCAGAGATGGGAATGTCACCACTGAACAATAACACCTCGTCATTAACTCGAGATTATTTCCGTTCTCACATATTTGGTTGTTCTCCTGAAAACATTAACCCATTGGGCTCTCGGACAAAGCCAAATGGATTTGACAGGCGATGCTGGTTTCCAGGGTTTGTGCTGATGCTGCAGCAAGAGATCAAGAAGGTTTTTATTTCTGAATTCAAGAACTGGCATCAAGTATCATAACATGGTGACAATTTGAACTCAAGGCTTTGCCTTTCAAAGACTTTGGCCTTAACCATTCAGGCCATTTGTTACTTTCTGAGAGAAAGAGCTTGAGATGGAACTTGCCTCCAAACCAATTGCCAGGACTTCTGATTCTGATGTAAAAATACCATTTAAAATCAGAGTCTGCATAATTGTTGCCAAAATTGATAAAGTAAAATTATAGCTTTTCTATTTCAAACTTCGAAAGGGAGATTTACCTGAAGCTGAGGGGGATTATCAAATATTCAGAACAAAACCTGATGACAAACGGTCTGGGTGGTTCCCGGGAATCGGAAAAGAAAGTTTCATTTGGGGAAATAAATTGAAGATTAAGAAAACCCGTCAGCCCCACAATACTGCAAATTGAATTTGAACTAATTTTGAAAATAAAAAACATATAAACTGTTGATACCTGGAATCAAATTGGAATGTCTGCTTCCTGTTTTAAAGATAGTAGGAGTATTGGATAGTAACGTTTCTCTAAGCCTCATGAATGAGATATCTAATGGGATATGTAAAATTGTATAAGAGGAAGTGATTGAGCACAGGAATAAAGTTAAGGAAAAATAACCCCACTGAATGGGAATTGGAATACCTCACTGTGGGTGTAGTTCAGTGGAATATATCGATGTGGTATTGATGTACATTTTAATGAAAGGAAAGTGTAGATGAGACTAATAAATTGATGGCTCTCGGAGATGTTGTATCCTCGTGGATGAACTTTCAAAGAGAATTGCATTTGATAAACTGGCCACTGCCTAAGACATTGAAGCATTCAGGGGGAGATGAGCAAAGATCTTTACAGACACATATAAGTGGGACTGGGCAGTAAGTTTCAGTAGAAATGATACATTTTCAGGTGAGCTACATTTTATATTTACTGAAGTAAGCTAATAAGATCAAGGAAGCCATTGTGAAACTTAACATTTAAATGAAAAGGGCATTTTGTATTCAGCAATTGATCGATTGTATTAATCAATGATGTGTATTAATTATTCACTAGTCAGAAACAAATTATTAATTAAGTAGTGTGCCTCAGTTGATTTTAATTGATGATTTAATAATCTGTTAGTGGTTGTGTTAAAAGACTTGGTTGTACCTAAAACTGTGTAAGCCTGTTTTAAATTCTATATTACAGCTTCTGTGAGAAGGAATGTATGATCTGACATGGTGGTTAGCAACGAGTCTTCATACCCTTGGTAACCTTATTTGGTGATGGGAGGGATACATTAAACATTCCCATTGTATCCCGATCTGCGACATTTACCCAAATGGTTGAAACCCAATCAAACCGATTCAGGTATGAAATTGACCAACCATTGAGTTCTAATCAGTTTATTCAAACTGAGGGAGGATCTACTGAGGTATTTAATACCCGAGGAGAAGGTCTGTTGCCAGCCAAGTACTGGAATCCCCAAAGGAAGATTCCCGTCAGAATTGTTGTCTAAGAAGGGGTACAAGAGGGATTATGTTTTTACAGCCTGATCAACCAAGAGAAATGGTAAAAGTCTGTTTTGTGTTAATAAGTTTCCCGTTTTCCTTCTGTGTCGATCAGTTTACCCTTTTCCTTCTGTATCGATCAGTTTACCCTTTTCCTTCTGTGTTGATCAGTTTACTCTTTTCCTTCTGTGTCGATCAGTTTACCCTTTTCCTTCTGTGTCGATCAGTTTACCCTTTTCCTTCTGTATCGATCAGTTTACCCTTTTCCTTCTGTATCGATCAGTTTCCCCTTTTCCTTTTGTATCGATCAGTTTACCCTTTTCCTTCTGTGTCGATCAGTTTACCCTTTTCCTTCTGTGTCGATCAGTTTACCCTTTTCCTTCTGTATCGATCAGTTTACCCTTTTCCTTCTGTATCGATCAGTTTACCCTTTTCCTTCTGTATCGATCAGTTTACCCTTTTCCTTCTGTATCGATCAGTTTATTCTTTTCCTTCTGTGTCGATCAGTTTACCCTTGTCCTTCTGTCTCGATCAGTTTACCCTTTTCCTTCTGTGTCGATCAGTTTCCCCTTTTCCTTCTGTGTCGATCAGTTTACCCTTTTCCTTCTGTATCGATCAGTTTACCCTTTTCCTTCTGTATCGATCAGTTTACCCTTTTCCTTCTGTATCGATCAGTTTACCCTTTTCCTTCTGTATCGATCAGTTTACCCTTTTCCTTCTGTGTCGATCAGTTTACCCTTTTCCTTCTGTGTCGATCAGTTTACCCTTTTCCTTCTGTATCGATCAGTTTACCCTTTTCCTTCTGTATCGATCAGTTTATTCTTTTCCTTCTGTGTCGATCAGTTTACCCTTTTCCTTCTGTATCGATCAGTTTACCCTTTTCCTTCTGTGTCGATCAGTTTGCCCTTTTCCTTCTGTGTCGATCAGTTTACCCTTTTCCTTCTGTGTCGATCAGTTTACCCTTTTCCTTCTGTATCGATCAGTTTACTCTTTTCCTTCTGTATTGCTGTGTATCTTTATTTTAAATCTATTTATTTCAATTTACCATCTGAAATTCCTGTCCTTCCTAATCGTTAAGTCTTGTTCAAACTAAAACAATTGAGTGAACTATTTACAAACACTGGTGGATTGGTTGATTGCAATGAGACTTAAATAATTCTATGTTTTAATATGAGATCACCTGAAAGTCTATGAATTGTCTGCATTGAATGGAGCCCTTGTAGCCTCATGTGAGGATATCGGTGTGAGTGTGCAGATGTGATTTGTCACATGTAAAATGACTAATTCAGAAATGCTTTGTGAAATTCACTGAAGAATGAATCCCAGACATGCTCAAATAGTGTCTGAGGCCAAACTAGTTTCAGCTGATGCTTCGTCAATGACCGTACTCCCATGATAAGGTCAGAAGTGGGGATGCTCGCTGATGACTGCACAATTGCGACTCCTCAGTTACTGAAGCGTCCATGGCCAAATGCAGCGAGATAATATCTAGGTTTATACAGACAAGTGGTAAGTTGCATTTGTGTCACACAAATGCCAAACTATGATCATCTCCAACAAGAAAGGATCTAACCATTGCCCCTTGACATTAAATAGCATTACCATCATTGAATCCCTCGCTGTCAACATCCTAGGGGTTACCATTGACCAGAAACCAAACTGGACTAGCCATAAATGGTGGCTACAAGAGCAGACCAAAGGCGAGAATCCTGCGGTGAGTAACTCACCTCCTGACTCCCTAAAGCCTGTGCACCATCTGCAAGACACATCAGGAATGTAATGGAATACTCCCCACTTGTCTGGATGGGTGCAGATCCAACAACACTCGAAGGACAAAGTAACCCACTTGATTGGCAACCTATCCACAAACATTCACTCCCTTCACCACGTATGAAAAATGGCAGCTGTGTGTACCGTCTCCAAGATGCACTGCAGTAACTCACCAAGGCTCCTTAGGCAGCAGCTTCCAAACTCAGGATCACTGTCATCTAGAAGCAGAATGGCAGCAGATACCTGGGAACGCCACCACCTGGAAGTTCCCCTCCAAATCACTAACCATTCCTTTTTGGAAATATATATATTTGAAAATATATATTACTGTCACTGGGTCAAAATCCTGGAACTCCCTCCATAACAGCACAGTGGGCATACCCACACCTAAGGGACTGCAGCAGATGAAGACGGCAGCTCACCACCAGAGAAAACATTTTTAAATCATCAAGGCATTGACTCGTACTCCAATCAGGACAGAATGGAAAACACTGGTTATGGTCAGCAGGAGTAAAAGGGAATTGAGTTTGGACAATTGGAGGCTTGGAAGAAATAATACTGAATTAGAACGATCCACAAGATGGATACAGGCGAAGGGAGAGCTGGAGAATCTTCAAATCCAAGCGCGATCTGTCACTTTAATGATTTGTACTTAGCCTTATTTGTTAGTAAATTAAAGTCGCCAGAGCCCCAGATGACCAGAGGCTGCTTTCCTCTTTGAGGGGGAGAGCTGACTGGTGGTGATTTAACCTGAGGATCACCACACCTCAGGCGAGGGGTCAGATTGCGAAGTCAGGGCCTTCATGAATAACCTCAGCCAGTTCAGGAATTGAACCCGTGCTGTTGACTTTATTCCGCATCACAAACCAACTGTCTAGCCAACTGAGCTCAACCGGCCCCCAGTTATTTCCTAGTATTTTAGAATTAGCAGCTCTGCTAAGGATAAGAAATATCATTGTGTGGCGTGCTTATTCAAGTAAATATAATTAGCTAATTTTACCAGTTTCAGTGTGTCTTCTCAGGTATGTAATCAAGAAATTAGGGAACAAGCTCATGTCTTATAAAAAGCTGGATTAGCCAAAATTAATTGTGAGAACTGAGAGGGAGGAACTGAAGGAGATCAATATTAGTAGAGAAATGGTGTTGGGGAAATAGATGGATTGAAGGCTGATAAATCCCCAGGGCCTGATAATCTGCCTCCCAAAGTACTTAAACAAGTGGCTCTAGAAATAGTGGATGCATTGCTGGTCATCTTCCAGGATTCTATAGATTTTGGAACAGTTCCTGCAGATCAGAGGGTGGTTTATGTAATTCTACTATTTAAAAACGGGAGGTAGAGAGGAAACGGGGAATTATAGACCAGTAAGCCTGATGCAGGAAGTGGGGAAATTTCTTGAATCCATGATCAAGGTTTTATAGCTGAGCTCTTAGAAAACAGTGGCAGGATCGGACAGAGTCCGAGGGCAGCACGGTAGCATTGTGGCTAGCACAATTGCTTCACAGCTCCAGGGTTCCAGGTTCGATTCCCGGCTTGGGTCACTGTCTGTGCGGAGTCTGCACATTCTCCCCGTGTGTGTGTGGGTTTCCTCCGGGTGCTCCGGTTTCCTCCCACAGTCCAAAGATGTACGGGTTAGGTGGATTGGCCATGCTAAATTGTCCTCCGTGCCCAAAATTGCCCTTCGTGTTGGGTGGGGTTACTGGGTGATGGGGATAGAGTGGAGGTGTGGGCTTGGGTAGGATGCTCTTTCCAAGAGCCGGTGCAGACTCAATGGGCCGAATCGCCTCCTTCTGGACTGTAAATTCTATGAGTCAGCATGGATTTATGAAGGGAAAATTTAATTTTGAGGATGTAACTAGTAGAATTGATTTTTTAAAAAAAAAATTTAAGTACCCAATTCATCTTTTCCAATGAAGGGGCAATTTAGTGTGGCCAATTCACCTATCCTGCACATCTTTAGATTGTGGGGGAGAAACCCATGCAGACACTGGGAGAATGTGCAAACTCCACACGGACAGTGACCCAGAGCTGGGATCGAACCTGGGACCTCGGTGCCGTGAGGCAGCAGTGCTAACCACTGATACATTTACATTGTATCCTATCATGGGAGCGTTTGATGGGCCAATGTAGTGGACCACTCCTCCACCCTATCCCCAGAACCCCACCTAACCATTGTCTGCATGGTCTCGCCAATGTACCACGCTTCGGGACCTCCTTTCCTGACGCTGCGACAACGAATGAACGGACATCGTGCGACAATCACCAGGCAGGAATGTTCTCTTCCAGCCGGGGAACACTTCAGCAGTCAAGGGCATTCAGCCTCTGATCTCCGGGTAAGCGTTCTCCAAGGCGGCCTTCAGGACGCGCGACAACGCAGAATCGCCGAGCAGAAGCTTATAGCCAAGTTCCGCACGCATGAGTGCGGCCTCAACCGGGACCTGGGATTCATGTCGCATTACATTCATCCCCCACCATCTGGCCTGCAAAATCCTACCAACAGTCCTGGCTTGACACAATTCACACCTCTTTAACCTGGGGTTACCCCATCTCTGGATCTGTAAAGATTTAATCACCTGCTAATGCTCATATTCCAAGCTTTGTCTGGCATCTTTGAATCTGTCTATATATGTTTCTGGAACATACCTCTTCATTCACCTGAGGAAGGAGCAGCGCTCCGAAAGCTAGTGACATCGAAACAAACCTGTTGGACTTTAAGCTGGTGTTGTAAAACGTCTTACTGTGCCCACCCCAGTCGAACGCCGGCATCTCCACATCATTAGAATTACAAAACCTTGGATCCCATGTGTTTTTGAAACACTTTATCAACTTGTCCTCCCACATTTAAAAGTTTGTGTATCTGAAACTCCTTTTAGGGTTTTGGAGACATTAACATAACATGGCTGAAATACATTGACATCCAATGTCTGATATAATGTGTGTTATGGGAGAGAGAAGTTTAGTCTGAGTTAGAAACTCAAGCAGGTGCTTCACTGCAGACAGGTCACCGTGGAAACGCTGGTAAGACATTCCTTCACTGCAGAAAGGTCACCGTGGAAACGCTGATAAAACATTCCATTCCACAGTATCTTCTCATTGGAAACTCTAATCAGATCGGGGAGAGGACAGAGTTTGTCTGTTATTAACCTCAACATAAACTTAAACCAGAGTGAGCAATAGAACAAATTAAATTCTGATGCATGATGTTTTTCGCTACAATAATGGAACTATCAGAAATAACAGAATTAACAGGCAGGGTAGTTTAGGGAGAATGAGGAAATTACTGAAGAAACATAACTGCTGGGAACTTGGAATGTGTCCTTGTAAACCACAGATTAGAGAAATTCCTGCTGTCTTTTCCGCACTTGCTGCATGAACTGTGTTCCGTACTGACCCAGACCCCAGGAAAGATACATTGCACTTGGCAACAGTCCAGCACAGATTGACCATGAGGCTGGTGAACTGAGTGAATCCGTTCCCACACACGGAGACCATGAACGGTTACTCCCCAGTGTGAATAGTTCGATGAATCTAGAGGTCTGACTAAATCTTATTTCACAGTCCCCAGATTTCCAAAGCTTCTCCCAGCGTGACTACATATCGTTCGAAAGGTCAGACCACCGGCTAAAACATTATCTACATTCAGAACACGTGAACTGTTTCTCCCCATATTGAACGGGGCTTTTTGCTTCCATGGTTAAAGGCTGACGATGTTCATGGCCACGGAGGGATTTGACAACATGAATGCAAATTTTATAATGGAGGCATTGCTGAATCAGAGCCAATGTAGGTCAGTGAGCACAGTGGTGATGGTGAACAGGACTTGGTGTGAGAAAATACACGTCCAGCAGAGTTTTGGATGATCTCACGTTTCCGTGTGGGATGAATGTGAAAGGCAGATAGGAATGTATTGGAATCAAGTCTAAAGGTAACAGGGGCATGGATGAGGGTTTCAGCAGCAGTTGGGGTGGGAGTGGAGACAGATGACATTATGGAGATTGAAATATCTGGTATTAGTGATGGTGTGGATATGTGGTCAGAAACTCATCTTGGGGTCAAATCTGACACGGAGATTGTGCAGAGTGCGGTTCAGCCTCAGGCAGTTCCCAGGGAGAGGGATGGACTCGGGAGTTAGGGAATGGAATTTGTGGTGGTGACTGAAGACAATGGCTTTGGTCTTCCCAATTTTTAATTGGAGGAAATTTCTGCTCATCCAGTACTGAGTGTGGGATAAGCAGTTTGATAATTTAGTAACCGTGGAGGAATGGAGAGGGATGGTGGTGAGGTAGAGCTGGGTGTTGTCAGTGTACATGTGAAAACTAACCCGGTGCTTTTGGAAAATGTCACCTAGTGGCAGCGTGTAGATGGGAAATAGGAGCGGCTGAGAATAGATCCTTGGGGGACACAGAGTACAAGGAGTTGGGGAGGAACGGGAAGTTTTGATGTGGTAGATTGCAATGAAGGCGGGGTTGAATATTGTTTTAGGATGGGTGATGATGGTGCATTTAAAGATGAGCGACAGGCCCAAGAGACAGAACTATGAACAATATCACACAACATGGAGAAGTTGAATGGTCAGCAGTTTTGTGAGAATGTGGTTAAATAATAATAACCAAACAATCTTTATTAGTGTCACAAGTAGGCTTACATTAACACTGCAATGAAGTTACTGTGAAAATCCCCTAGTCGCCACACTCGTGCGCCTGTTCGGGTGCACAGAGGGAAAATTCAGAATGTCCAATTCACCCAACAGAACGTCTTTCGGGGGTAAACCGGAGCACCCGGAGGAAACCCACGCAGACACGGGGAGAACGTGCAGACTCTGCACAGACAGTGACCCAAGGTGGGAATCGAACCTGGGACCCTGGGCAGGAGACCGGTCTAATGGACAAGATGAGCTCTGATGAAGATAGAAGGCAGGAGAGAAACTGGAGTAAGATGAGTTCAGAGCTTAGACGAGGTGGAATTTTAGAGACAGTTTGGCCCAGTGGAAGAGAGGAAAGCAGCAGAGGCAGCTGATCAGATTGTCTCAATCTCAGTGAGAAAGAAGCTTCATGAACTCCACACACTCGAGGTGAGGATGGAGGAGACAGCGAAGAGGGAGAGACCTTCAGACGGAACTAACTTGTGATGGGATGTTAAAAGATTCGAAACACACTTGTGTTAAATAATTGACTTTTATCCAGAATATTATCCCTTATAACTGGATTAGCGTTTATAAATATGAGTCAAAACCAAGTCCAATGAACATGGTTCAGTCCTGGATGTGACGAATGTGATATAAAATAGTTACTTTAGAGATATTAGTTAATGTAATGTAGAGGTAGGCCAGTCTAATTCTGGTTAGTTCACAGACAAAAGATTTCAGACCGCATGGAAAAGCAGGAAGAGGTGTGTCCACCAAAGCAGGAGAAAAGGATGCTGGGTAATAGGGGCCAGAGGAAGGGATTGGAAGTGAGCCAATCAGAATAGATCAACAGGTCAGGAGGGATATAGGATGACCTATGGGCATCGTGTATGTGAAACTTGATGCCATTTGAATGTATCAGTACAGATTCCTTTGTTCCATATCCTCACTTGATTCCAGAAGTCCATGGAGCAGAACGTGCTTCGTGCTCCTGAGAATTGAGGAACGCTTGCAAGCTAAATAAAATAACTAATGCTGTACCTGCAAATCCATCTCGACTTTTATTGAGGCCAGGCTGACGGGTAAAGAAACTTGGGATTCTACAGATGTGATTCACAGCAAAATCTAATCACAGCAGTTACTTGTGAACCCACTGGTGTCTCAGCAGGTTGCCTGGGTGAATGAATTCCTTTCTACACTGGGAGCAGGTGAATGGTCTCTCCCCAGTGTGAATCCGCTGGTGCAGAGTGAGCTGAGTTGATCGTCTGAACCCAGTCCCACAGTCGGAGCACCTGAATAGTTTCTCGTCAGTGTGAACATGTTGATGGGACACCAGTCCACACACGCAACATATGTACAGTTTCTCTCCACTGTGAACTATGCTTTTTCCTTCCATGTTCAAAATCTGATGATATTCAGGTTAAGATCAGTTACATGACTGTCAGATTTTGATGTGGTGTTTGGGTGGAGTTTCCCAATTGCACATCCTTCCCTGCTAATACCCTGTAAACAGGGGCTGTTTAGCACAGGGCTAAATCGCTGGCTTTGAAAGCAGACCAAGACAGGCCAGCAGCACGGTTCGATTCCCGCAACAGCCTCCTCGAACAGGCGCCGGAATGCTGCGACTAGGGGCTTTTCACAAACTTCATTGAAGCCTACTTGTGACAATAAGCGATTTTCATTTCATTTTTCATTTCATTTCATACCCTGTGAAATTGATTTAAAACAGAAAAAAGGGACTGTGAGAGAGATCCCACAGAAACACAAAGGCAGGTTGTGAAATTGAGCTGAATGAATCTGGTAACTTGTGGGGCCGACACTGGGAAAATGTGACCACGAAAACTGTTGAATCTTTTGTGAAAAGTGAACTAGTTTGTTAATGTCCTTCAGGGAAGGGAACCTGCCACCCGGCCTGAGCCCACACAAGGCCTCTGCAAGAACACAAGAAATAGGAGCAGAAGTAGACCACTCGGCCCATCAAAACTGCTCTGCCATTGAACACAATTGTGGTTAATCTCAGTCTTAATTCCTCTTTCCGGTGAGCTCTCTATGTCCTTTGACTTCCTGAGAGACCAAAAATCTCACCATCTCGGCCTTCAATATGTTCAATGATGGTCACAGTAACTTCATTGAAGTGTTAATGTAAGCCTACTTGTGACAATAATGATTATTGTTATTATCATCTACAACCCTCTGGACTAGAGAATTCTATGTGAGAAACAGAATGAGAGAGAAAGAGAGTGAGTCGTGGGAGAGAGAGAATCAAAAAGAATGAGGGAAAGAGAGAGAGAGTGAGAACGGAGTGAGGGTAACAGGAAGCAATGGACCAACAACTGAAACACAATTTGACAGAATCTCCTTAACCCTTAACCTCCACCACCTGGATGGAGCAGGACAGCAGATGTATGTGAACATCACCACCTGCAAGTTCCTTTCCAAGACACACACTGTCCGATCTTGTCCAACATCCAGTGCCGGATGAGCAGAACTTTCCTCCATTTAAATATTGAGAAGACTGAACCCATTCCCTTCCTGCCCCCTCTACAAACTCCACTCCCTTGTCACCAATTCCATCCCTGTCAAATGTCTGCGGCTAAAGCAGACAGTTCACAACCATGGTGAAATATTTCACCCCTAGATGAGCACTTGACCACAGATTACTGGGCAGCACGGTAGCATTGTGGTTAGCACAACTGCTTCTCAGCTCCAGGGTCCAAGGTTCGATTCCTGGCTTGGGTCACTGTCTGTGCGGAGTCTGCACGTTCTCCCCGTATGTGTGTGGGTTTCCTCCGGATGCTCCGGTTTCCTCCCACAGTCCAAAGATGTGCAGGTTAGGTGGATTGGCCATGCTAAATTGCCCTTATTGTCCAAATTTGCCCTTAGTGTTGGGTGGGGTTACTGGGTTAAACGGACCGGCCCACTCTTCTCCTATTGGTCGCGCGATGCTGTCAATCATTGCCCGAGCATTGTGAGGTGTCAGTGAGAGGTCAGTGTCGGGGGGCGGGGTTTACAAACCCCAGTCCGGCCCCAGAGCCGAATGTGTAACAATGAACATTCTCCACTCTCACTGTCCGCCGCTTCCGGCTTCTCTCCACAAACAACCTCACAGAGACCAGGGGGGAGACACTGACCCAGTGACAATGTCACTGCATTAGTCACCCAGAGAGACAGGAAAATGTTCTGGGGACATGGGCTCCAATCCATTAAATTAATACAATCTGGAATTTAAAGTTAGTTTCAGTGATGGTGACTGAGGCTCCACTGAGTAAATCTCCAATATCACTGGATTAGGTCAAAAAGGCAGAAAGTAGGAAATTAGTTAGTTTAAAGCCTGTTGTTGGGAAACTGTTGGAATCCATGATTGAGGAAGTAGTAACTGGACATTTGGAAAGTCAAACCGCAATCCACCAGTCAGTGTGGTTTTGTGAAGGGTAAATAGTGTTTGACTCATTTCTTAGGAGTTCTTGAAAGATGTAACAAGCCAAGTGGATAATGGGGTCCTGTAGATGTATTTGGACTCCCAGAATACATTTGATAAGGTGTCACACAAAAGGTAATAATCAAGGTTCAATCCCACAGGCGGGTTGAGAGATAATATATTAGTTTGGATAGAGGATTGGCTAACCAACAGACAGCAGAGAATGGGGATTAGATTTATTGACACATGTACTGAAGAAAAACATTTTTACCCAGAGGTTGGTGAGGGTCTGGAATGCACTGCCTAGGAGGGTGGTAGAGACGGGTTGCCTCACATCCTCTAAAAAAAGTACCTGGATGAAGACGGGCACGTCATAACATTGAAGACTATGAGCCAAGTGCTGGCAAATGGGATTAGGTCGGTGGGTCAGGTTTATCATGTGTCTGTGCAAACTCGATGGACCGAAGGGCCTCTTCTGCACTGTTGCTGATGAAAGTTTGGTGGCATCTCAGACAGCATACATTTTTTTTTTATAAATATTTTATTGAAAATTTTTGGTCAACCAACACAGTACATTGTGCATCCTTTACACAACCTTATAACAACACAGATAACAATGACCTATTTTATATAAACAAAAAATAAATAAATATTAAATAACAAAAATGAAAACTAGCCCTAATTGGCAACTGCCTTGTCACAAGCTACACCCCCCCCCCCCGCCCACTCCCCCCATCCCTCCCCCCCCCCCCCCCCCAAAATCCTGGGCTGCTGCTGCTGCCTTCTTTTTTCCCCCATCTATCTATCCGCAAGATATTCGACGAACGGTTGCCACCGCCTGGTGAACCCTTGAGCCGACCCCCTCAGGACGAACTTAATCCGCTCTAGCTTTATGAACCCCGCCATGTCATTTATCCAGGTCTCCACCCCCGGGGGCTTGGCTTCTTTCCACATTAACAATATCCTGCGCCGGGCTACTAGGGACGCAAAGGCCAAAACATCGGCCTCTCTCGCCTCCTGCACTCCCGGCTCTTGTGCAACCCCAAATATAGCCAACCCCCAGCTTGGTTCGACCCGGACTCCTACTACTTTTGAAAGCGCCTTTGTCACCCCCATCCAAAACCCCTGTAGTGCCGGGCATGACCAAAACATATGGGTATGGTTCGCTGGGCTTCTCGAGCACCTCGCACACCTATCCTCCACCCCAAAAAATTTACTGAGCCGTGTTCCAGTCATATGTGCCCTGTGTAATACATTAAACTGAATCAGGCTTAGCCTGGCACACGAGGACGACGGGTTTACCCTGCTTAGGGCATCTGCCCACAGCCCCTCCTCGATCTCCTCCCCTAGCTCTTCTTCCCATTTCCCTTTTAGTTCATCCACCATAGTCTCCCCTTCGTCCCTCATTTCCCTATATATATCTGACACCTTACCATCCCCCACCCATTTCTTTGAGATCACTCTGTCCTGCACCTCTTGTGTCGGGAGCTGCGGAAATTCCCTCACCTGTTGCCTCGCAAAAGCCCTCAATTGCATATACCTGAATGCATTCCCTTGGGGCAACCCATATTTCTCGGTCAGCGCTCCCAGACTTGCGAACTTCCCATCCACAAATAGATCTTTCAGTTGCGTTATTCCTGCTCTTTGCCACATTCCATATCCCCCATCCATTCCCCCCGGGGCAAACCTATGGTTGTTTCTTATCGGGGACCCCCCCAATGCTCCAGTCTTTCCCCTATGTCGTCTCCACTGTCCCCAAATCTTCAGTGTAGCTACCACCACCGGGCTTGTGGTGTAGTTCCTCGGTGAGAACGGCAATGGGGCTGTCACCATAGCCTGCAGGCTAGTCCCCCTACAGGACGCCCTCTCTAATCTCTTCCACGCCGCTCCCTCCTCCTCTCCCATCCACTTACTCACCATTGAAATATTAGCGGCCCAATAGTACTCACTTAGGCTCGGTAGTGCCAGCGCCCCCCTATCCCTACTACGCTGTAAGAATCCCTTCCTCACTCTCGGAGTCTTCCCGGCCCAAACAAAACCCATGATACTCTTTTCTATCCTTTTAAAAAAAGCCTTTGTGACCACCACCGGGAGGCACTGAAACACAAAGAGGAATCTCGGGAGGACCACCATCTTAACCGCCTGCACCCTCCCTGCCATTGACAGGGCTACCATATCCCATCTCTTGAAATCTTCCTCCATCTGTTCCACCAACCGCGTTAAATTTAGCCTGTGCAATGTGCCCCAGTTCTTAGCTATCTGGATGCCCAGGTAACGAAAGTCTCTTGTTACCTTCCTCAACGGTACGTCCTCTATTTCTCTACTCTGCTCCCCTGGATGCACCACAAACAGCTCACTCTTCCCCATGTTCAATTTATACCCTGAAAAATCCCCAAACTCCCCAAGTATCCGCATTATTTCTGGCATCCCCTCCGCCGGATCCGCCACATATAGTAGCAAATCATCCGCATACAAAGATACCCGGTGTTCTTCTCCTCCCCTAAGTACTCCCCTCCATCTCTTGGAACCCCTCAGCGCTATCGCCAGTGGCTCAATCGCCAGTGCAAACAGTAATGGGGACAGAGGACATCCCTGCCTTGTCCCTCTATGGAGCCGAAAATATGCCGATCCCCGTCCATTCGTGACCACACTCGCCACTGGGGCCCTATACAATAGCTGCACCCATCTAACATACCCCTCTCCTAAACCAAATCTCCTCAACACCTCCCACAAATAATCCCATTCCACTCTATCAAATGCTTTCTCGGCGTCCATCGCCACTACTATCTCCGTTTCACCCTCTGGTGGGGCCATCATCATTACCCCTAACAGCCTCCGTATATTCGTGTTCAGCTGTCTCCCCTTCACAAACCCAGTTTGGTCCTCGTGAACCACCCCCGGGACACATTCCTCTATTCTCATTGCCATTACCTTGGCCAGGACCTTGGCATCCACATTTAGGAGGGAAATTGGTCTGTAGGACCCGCATTGTAGCGGGTCCTTTTCCTTCTTTAAGAGAAGCGATATTGTTGCTTCAGACATAGTCGGGGGCAGTTGTCCCATTTCCTTTGCCTCGTTAAAGGTCCTCGTCAGTACCGGGGCGAGCAAGTCCAAATATTTTCTGTAGAATTCAACTGGGAATCCGTCCGGTCCCGGGGCCTTTCCCGTCTGCATGTTCCTAATTCCTTTCACCACTTCTTCTACCTCGATCTGTGCTCCCAGTCCCACCCTTTCCTGCTCTTTCACCTTGGGAATTTCCAGCCGATCCAAAAAGTCCATCATTCTCTCCCTCCCATCCGGGGGTTGAGCTTCATATAATTTTTTATAAAATGTCCTGAACACTTCATTCACTCTCTCCGCTCCCCGCTCCATCTCTCCTTCCTCGTCCCTCACTCCCCCTATTTCCCTCGCTGCTCCCCTTTTCCTCAATTGGTGTGCCAGCAATCTGCTCGCCTTCTCCCCATATTCATACTGTACACCCTGCGCCTTCCTCCATTGTGCCTCTGCAGTGCCTGTGGTCAGCAAGTCAAATTCCACATGCAGCCTTTGCCTTTCCCTGTACAATCCCTCCTCCGGTGCTTCCGCATATTGTCTGTCCACCCTCAAAAGTTCTTGCAGCAACCGCTCCCGTTCCTTACTCTCCTGCTTCCCTTTATGTGCCCTTATTGATATCAGCTCCCCCCTAACCACCGCCTTCAACGCCTCCCAGACCACTCCCACCTGGACCTCCCCATTGTCATTGAGTTCCAAGTACTTTTCAATACATCCCCTCACCCTTAGACACACCCCCTCATCCGCCATTAGTCCCATGTCCATTCTCCAGGGTGGGCGCCCTCCTGTTTCCTCCCCTATCTCCAAGTCCACCCAATGTGGGGCATGATCCGAAATGGCTATAGCCGTATATTCCGTTCCCCTCACCTTCGGGATCAATGCCCTACCCAGCACAAAAAAGTCTATGCGCGAATAGACTTTATGGACATAGGAGAAAAACGAGAACTCCTTACTCCTAGGTCTACTGAATCTCCACGGGTCCACACCTCCCATCTGCTCCATAAAATCCTTAAGCACCTTGGCTGCTGCCGGCCTCCTACCAGTCCTGGACTTCGACCTATCCAGCCCTGGTTCCAACACCGTGTTAAAGTCTCCCCCCATTATCAGCTTTCCCGTCTCTAGGTCCGGAATGCGTCCTAGCATTCGCCTCATAAAATTGGCATCATCCCAGTTCGGGGCATACACGTTTACCAAAACCACCATCTCTCCCTGTAGTTTGCCACTCACCATCACGTATCTGCCCCCGTTATCCGCCACTATAGTCTTTGCCTCGAACATTACCCGCTTCCCCACTAATATAGCCACCCCCCTGTTTTTCGCATCCAGCCCCAAATGGAACACCTGCCCCACCCATCCTTTGCGCAGCCTAACCTGGTCTATCAGTTTCAGGTGCGTTTCCTGTAACATAACCACATCTGCTTTAAGTTTCTTAAGGTGTGCGAGTACCCGTGCCCTCTTTATCGGCCCGTTGAGCCCTCTCACGTTCCACGTGATCAGCCGAGTTGGGGGGCTTCCCACCCCCCCGGGGCTTCCCACCCCCCCCCCCCCCCCTTGCCGATTAGCCATCATCTTTTTCCAGCTTCTCACCCAGTTCCCACGCAGCTGTATCTCCCCCAGGCGGTGCCCCCCGCCCATCCTCTCCCGTACCCACTCCCCCCTTTCCCCAGCAGCAGCAACCCAGTAATTCCCCCCTCCCACCCCCCCCCCCGCTAGACCCCCCGCTAGCGTAATTACTCCCCCCATGTTGCTCCCAGAAGTCAGCAAACTCTGGCTGACCTCGGCTTCCCCCCGTGACCACGGCTCGCACCGTGCGACGCCCCCTCCTTCCTGCTTCTCTATTCCCGCCATAATTATCATAGCGCGGGAACCAAGCCCGCGCTTCTCCCTTGGCCCCGCCCCCCATGGCCAACGCCCCATCTCCTCTCCCTCCCCACCTCCCCCCATCACCACCTGTGGGAGAGAGAAAAGTTACCATACCGCAGGATTAGAACATAAAACCCCTCTTCGCCCCCCACATTCGCCCCACCACTTTGTCCAAACGTTCTTTTTAATAGTCCACTCATTCCAGTTTTTCTTCTACAATAAAAGTCCACGCTTCATCCGCTGTCTCAAAGTAGTGGTGCCTCCCTTGATATGTGACCCACAGTCTTGCCGGTTGCAGCATTCCAAATTTTATCTTCCTTTTATGAAGCACCGCCTTGGCCCGATTAAAGCTCGCCCTCCTTCTCGCCACCTCCGCACTCCAGTCTTGATAAACGCGGATCACCGCGTTCTCCCATTTACTGCACCGAGTTTTCTTCGCCCATCTAAGGACCATTTCTCTATCCTTAAAACGGAGGAATCTCACCACTATGGCTCTGGGAGTTTCTCCTGCTCTCGATCCTCGCACCATAACTCGGTACGCTCCCTCCACCTCCAACGGACCCGTCGGGGCCTCCGCTCCCATTAACGAGTGCAGCATCGTGCTCACATATGCCCCGACGTCCGCCCCCTCCACACCTTCAGGAAGACCAAGAATCCTCAGGTTGTTCCTCCTTGCGTTGTTTTCCAGTGCCTCCAACCTCTCCACACATCGTTTCTGATGTGCCTCCTGTATCTCCGTCTTCACCACCAGGCCCTGTATATCGTCCTCATTCTCGGCTGCCTTCGCCTTCACGACCCGAAGCTCCTGCTCCTGGGTCTTTTGTTCCTCCTTTAGCCCTTCGATCGCCTGTAGTATCGGGGCCAACAGCTCTTTCTTCATTTCCTTTTTTATCTCCTCCACGCAGCATTTCAAGAACTCTTGTTGTTCAGGGCCCCATATGAAACTGCCACCTTCCGACGCCATCTTGGTTTTTGCTTGCCTTCCTTGCCGCTGTTCCAAAGGATCCGCTGCAATCCGGCCACTTTCCTCTCCTTTTTCCATCCGTGTCCAGGGGGAATTCCCTTCTGGTTTACCGCACGATGTTTTTAGCCGTTAAAATTGCCGTTGGGGCTCCTATCAAGAGCCCAAAAGTCCGTTCAACCGGGAGCTGCCGAAATGTGCGACTTAGCTGGTCATCGCCGCACCCGGAAGTTTTCTCAGACAGCATACATGATAGCATCAAATTATAAGAAGATATTGACAGACAAGGTGAATGGGCAAGATTGTGATAATGTAAACAAGTGTGAGGTTATCTGTTTTGAACCACGAAAGGATAGAACTGAGTACTTTCTAAATGGAAAGAGGTTAAGTACAGTGGATGTCCAAAGAGACTTGGGGTTCATCGAATCTATGGTATGGAGACGGGCCCTTCGGCCCAAACCGGTCCATGCCAACCAAAAAGCTCATCTAAGCGATCCCCATTTGCCTGTATTTGGCCCATATCCCTCTGAACCTTTCCTATCCATGTATCTGTGCAAATGCCTTTTCAATGTTGTCAATGCTCCTGCCTCAACCACTTCCTCCGGCAGCTCATTCCACATACGTACCACCCTCTGTGTAAAAACGTTGCTCCTTAGGTTCCCATTAATTCTTTCCCCTCTGAACGTAAAGCTATGCCCTCTCGTTCTCGATTCCCCAAACCTGGGAAAAAGACTGAGAGCATTCACCCCATCCACGCCTCTCATCTTTTCACCTCGATAAGATCACCCCTCAGTCTCCTACGCTCCAAAGAGAAAGGTCCTGACCTGTCCAATCTCTCCCTATAACTCAGTCTCTTGAGTCCTGGCAACATCCTTGTAAATCTCTTCTGCACTCTCTCCAGTTTAATTACGCCTTTCCAACAGCAAAGCAACAAAACTGAACACAATACTTCAGGTGCGAACTCACCAATGTCCTGAACAACTGCAACATAACTTCCCAACTTGTATACTCAAGGCCCTGACTGATGAAGGCCAGCATGCCAAACGCCTTCAGAGAATTTGCAGTGAAGAAGGAGGTTATTCGGCCCATCGGGTCTGCACCGGCCCTTACAAAGAGCACCCTACTCAAGCCCACTTATCTACCCTATCCCCGTAACCCAGTAACCCCCACTTAACCTTTTGTTTTGGACACTAAGGGCAATTTAGCATGGCCAGTCCACCTCACCCGCACATCTTTGTGGGAGGAAACCAGAGAACCCACGCAGACACGGTGAGAACCTGCAGACTCCGCACAGACAGTGACCCAGCGGGGAATCGAACCTGGGACCCTGGAGCTGTGAAACAACTGTGCTGCCCTATCTACCTATGACTCCGCCTTTAGAGAACCGTGCAGCTGAACTCCAAGATCCCTCTGTTCCATGATACTCCCTAAGGCCTTACCATTCACTGTGAAAGTCCGACCTTGATTTGACTTTCTGAAATGCAACTCCTCACACTTATCTACATTGAATTCCATTCGCCATTTCTCGGCCCACTTCCCCAGCTGATCAAGAGCCTGCTGCAATTTTTGATAACCTTCCTCACTGCCGATAATACCACCTATTTTAGTGTCATCTGCAAACTTACTGATCAAGCCTTGTACATTCTCATCCAAATCATTGATTTATAGATATAAACAGCAATCTCCTAGTGACTAATCTCCTCGTTACTCCTCAACTGAGTTAATTACTCCAGTTGTTCAAATTTAGGAACTGATTCCCAACCAGCCAATCAGCTTTACTCATAGTTATATCATAGTATTTACAGTGCTGAAGGAGGCCATTCGGCCCATCGAGTCTGCACCGGTTCTTGGAAAGAGCACCCTACCCAAACCCATACCTCCACCCTATCCCCAGTACCCAGGAACCCCACCCAACACTAAGGGAAATTTTGGACACTAAGGACAATTTAGCATGGCCAATCCACCTAACCTGCACATCTTTGGACTGTGGGAGGAAACCTGAGCACCCGGAGGAAACCCACGCACACACGGGGAGAAAGTGCAGACTCCGCACAGACAGTGACCCAAGCCGGGAATCGAACCTGGGACCCTGGAGCTGTGAAGCAATTGTGTTAACCACAATGCTACCGTGCTGCCCTACTCTGAGGTATGTTATTTATATTTACTGTTCCAAAGCTCCTTCTTCCTGGATTTGCGCCAACTCCTCTCCCTGCCGACTAGGCCATGAATCGCCGAGGTAAGTTATTTATATTTACAGTTCCGAAGCTCCTCCTCTCCGAGTTCACACCAACTCCACTCCCTGCGTTGGTGAGATTCATCCCTGGGTGTCTGGAAAATCATTAGGACAGTAACTGTCCTGTTAGGTAATGAGTCATTTTGCTTCCTAATTGGCCGAGGAAGGCAGTGTGTCACAAGGATGGATGTGTTGACCGATTAATGGCTGGAGGATGGCGGCAGGTCATGTGATCAAACCTCCAGGAATACATTTAATCAAAGTTGGCGAGGAGAGAATGTTGTGAATTTCTATCCGAAACTGAGTGAGGTTTCTGTAAATTTACAGGATACTGGAAGTGGAGGTTTAACAGACGGGAAATGCAAACCAAACGTCACATCACAATCTGACAGAGTCACTCGATTAATCAGAACCTGAATATCAGCAGCATCTGGGTGTGGAAGGTAAAAGGTTTGTCTGTTCTGTCTGTGATGGAAGATTTCAGGTCTCAGTGTGACTGGAAAAGCCCCGAGATTCACAAACCCTGGTTAGACCAAACCTGGAGAACTGTGTTCAGTTCTGGACAACAAACCGGAAGAATAGAATGGCCTCAGAGGGAGTGTAGCACAGATTTACCTGAGTGATATCTGAACCCCCCGGGGTTAAATTACAAGGCGAGATTAGACAAAAATTTTAGAATCGGCTGGCAGCACGGTGGTTCGATCCCGGCTCTGGGTCACTGCCCATGTGGAGTTTGCACATTCTCCTGGTGTTTGCGTGGGTTTCGCCCCCACAGCCCAAAGATGTGCAGGCTAGGTGGATTGACCACGCTAAATTGCCCCTTAATTTGAAAATATGAATTGGGTACTCTAAATTTATTTTAAAACATTATGGGCAGAGAAGGGCATTCGGTCCATTGAGTCCATCCTAGCTCTCTAATCGGCACGGTGGTTAACACTGTTGCTTCACAGCACCAGGGACTCGGGTTCGATTCCCGGCTTGGGTCACTGTCTGTGCGGAGTCTGCATGTTCTCCCCGTGTCTGCTGTGGGTTTCCTCCAGGTGCTGCGGTTTCCTCCCACAAGTCCCGAAAAACGTGCTTGTTAGGTGAATTGGACATTCTGAATTCTCGCTCAGTGCACCCGAACAGGTGCTGGAGTGTGGTGACTTGGGGATTTTCACAGTAACTTCATTGCAGTGTTAATGTAAGCCTACTTTTGACACTAATAAGGATTATTATTACCTGGAGCAATCCAGTCAGAGTCATTCTCCTGCTCTGTCTCTGTATCCTCACAGCTTTATTTCTCTCAGGTTTCTATCCAATTTTTTAAAAACATCATTTATTGTGTCTATTTCCAAACTCTGTCATAGGCAGCAAGTTTAAGGTCATTGCCACTGGCTGTGTAAAAACATTCTTCCTCATACCTCCTGGACCATTTACATGCATAGATACGGAGCAACGTAGAAAATAGGAGCAGGAGGGGACCATTTGGCCCTTCGAGCCTGCTCCACCATTCATTACCATCAGAGCTGATTAGGCTCAATAGCCTAATCCTGCTTTCCCCCATATCCTTTGATCCCTTTCACCCTCAGTGCTGTATCTAACTGCTTCTTGAAAAGATGCAATGTTTTGGCCTTAATTAGTTCTTGAGGCGATGAATTCCATAGGCTCACCACTCTCTGGGTGAAGAAATTTCTCCTCATCTCTGTCCTAAATGGTCTACCCAGTATCCTCAGATTATGATCCCTATTTCTGGACACACCCACTATCGGGAACATCCTTCCTGAATCTACTCTGTCTCGCCCTGTTTTTTTTTAAAACAGAAATTTAGACTCCACAATTCTTTTTTTGCAATCAAGGGGCAATTTCAGCGTGGCCAATCTAACCCCCCTGCGCAGCTTTGGATTTGTGGGGGTGAGAGCCATGCAAACACAGGAAGAATGTGCAACCTCCGCACAGACAGCGACCCGGGGCTGGGATCGAACCCGGGTCCTCGGCGGCATGAAGCAGCTGTGCTAACCACTGCGCCACTCACTTTTTCTAGGTTTCTATGAGATCCGCCCTCATTCTTCTGAACTTGGGGCAGCACGGTAGCACAAGTGGATAGCACTGTGGCTTCACAGCGCCTGGGTCCCAGGTTCGATTTCCCCGCTGTCTGTGCGGAGTCTACACATTCTTTGTGTCTGTGTGGGTTTCCTCCAGGTGCTCAGGTTTCCTCCCACGTCCAAAGATGTGCAGGTTAGGTGGATTGGCCATGATAAATTGCCCTTCGTGACCAAAAAGATCAAGAGGGGTTATTGGGTTACGGGGATAGGGGGGAAGTGAGGGCTTAAGTGGGTCGGTGCAGACTCGATGGGCCGAATGGCCTTCTGTACTGTATGTTCTATGTTCCAGCGAATACAATCCTCACCGATTCAACCTAACCTACCTATCTTTGAACTGTGGGAGGAAACCGGAGCACCCAGAGGAAACCCACACAGACACGGGAGAAAGTGGAAACTCCACACAGTCAGGGTGGGAATTGAACCCGGGTCCCTTGTGCTGTGAGGCAGCAGTGCTAAGCACTATGCCATCCCCTGTCTTGCAACCTCAAGAGAAAAACAAATCCTTATCCCCATCTGAAATGGGTGACCCCTCACCTTGTTCCAGATTCTCCCTCAAGAGGAAACATCCTCTCCACACCCACCCTCTCAAGACCCCTCAGGATCTTACATTGTTCAATCCAGTTTTACCCAAAACTTTAAATCTGTGTCCCGACTGCTTGTACGATTAGTGAATGGAAACAGTGTTTCTTTGTCCACCTGATGGTAACCTGGCGTAATCTTGTGTCCCTGAATCAAATCTCCCCTCAACCTCCTTTGCTGGAACCATTCTGGTAAATCTCCTCTGCACCTTCTCCAAGAACCTTCACATTCTTCCTGAAGAGTGGTGACCAGAGCTTTATAAAGATTCATAGAATAGAATTAGAACCATAGAATTCCTACAGTGCAGGAGGCCATTCGGCCCATCAAATCTGCACTGATCCTCTGAAAGGGCACCCTGCCTCGGCCCACACCCCTACCCTGTCCCGGTAACCCCATAGCCCCACCTAACCTGTGCATCCCTGGAGACTAAGGGGCAATTTATCAAGGCCAATCCACCTAACTTGCCATTCTTTAGACTGTGGGAGGAAACCTGAGCACCGGGTGGAAACCCACGCAGACACGGGGAGAAAGTGCAAACTCCACACAGACAGTCACCAAGGCCGGAATTGAACCCGGGTCCCTGGCACTGTGATGCAGCAGTGCTAATCACTGTGCCACCAGAAGCATAGTTTCTGTGTCAGTATTACTGTTTATAAAGCTCAAGATCGAATTTGCTTTGCCAACTACTCTCTTAATATGTCTTGTAAATATACAAAATCCCTCTTCACCTCTTTCTCTCTCCTCCCAAAGAGGCCAGTTTGTTTTTTACAACAATCCAGCTGTTTTCATGGTCACTTTTTCCCAGTGCCGGCCCCACAAATGACCAGATTCATTCAGCTCAATTTCACAACCTGCCTTTGTGTTTTTGTGGGTTCTCTCTCATTCCCTATTTTCTGTTTTAAATAAGTTTCGCAGGGTGTTTGAAGGGGAGGCTTCAAAGTCCGGAAACTCAAACCAAGCATCACATCAGGATCTGACAGAGTCCTCAGTTTATCATATCCTGAATATCATCGTACTTTGAACATGGAAGGAAAAAGCATTGTTCACAGTGGGGAGAAACCGTACACGTGTTGTGTGTGTGGACGAGGATTCACTCGATCATCAGGCCTCGCAAGACACAAATGCAGTCACACTGAGGAGAAACCGTGGAAATGTGGGGACTGTGGGAAAGGATTCACTTCCCCATCCCAGCTGGAAATTCATCGACACAGTCACACTGGAGAGAGACCATTCACCTGCTCAGAGTGTGGGAAGAGATTCACTCAGTTATCCAATCTGTCTGCACACCAGCAAGTTCACACTGGGGAGAGACCATTCACCTGCTCCAAATGTGGGAAGGGATTTACTGTTTCAGCCCACTTGCTGAGACACCAGCGAGTTCACACTGATGAGAGACCATTTCAATGTCCAGACTGCGGGAATTGCTATAAAAGTTCTGGGAATCTGATGTTCCATCAACGTGTTAACACTGATGAGAGACCGTTCCAGTGCTCTCACTGTGGGACTGGGTTCAGACAATCATCTGACCTCACTGTACATCAGCGAATTCACACTGGGGAGAGACCATTCACCTGCTCTCAGTGTGGGAAGGGATTCACCACTTCATCCAACCTGCTGACACACCAACGAGGTCACAAGTAACCACAGTGATTGGATTTTGCTGTTTCTCACATTCAGGACTGAACCATGTTCATTTGGGTATCTTTCTGCTGATAACAAACTCCAGCCAATTTACAGGGGCTAATATTCTGGCTAAAAGTCTAATAAATCAGATTTGTGTGAAATACGCAGTGTGTTGAAACTTTTAATATCTCTGACACAAGTTAGTTCCTTTTGAAGTACTCTCGCTCTCCCCTGTCTCTTCCATCCTCACCTCCAACAAGAAGTGTGAGGAGCTTGTGGAGCTTCTTTGTGACTGAGATTGAGTAAATCCGATCAGCCGCCTCTGCTGCTTCCCTCCGTTCCGCGAGCCCACCGGACCAAACTGTCTCTAAATGTCATCCTTTCCTGAGCCCTGAACTCATCTTTATCTAGTTTCTCTCCCCTCATGCCCACTCAGAGCTCATCTTGTCCATGAGACCCAGCTCCTGCTCCAGCGACCCTATTCCCACTGAGCTACTGATCAACCAACTACCCTGTGTCCATGGATATTGTCAACATTTCTCTCTCTTCAGGTACTGTCCCTCTGTCCTTCAAATCTGCCATCATCAAACCCTCCTCAATAAAACAAACCCTTGACCCTGCCATCCTTACAAATTACTGCCCCATCATCAACCTCCCTCTCCTCTCCAAACTCTTTGAACATGTTGCCACCTCCGAAATCCTTGCCCATTTTTCCCAGAACTTCCATGTTTGAATCCCTTCAATCAGGTCTCCGCCCTGTCACAGTGAAATACAAGAGACAAACAGAATCTTACCCGGAGAGAAGACAGACAATCCGGGAGCTTGGATGCAAGGGTGGCACGGTAGCACAGTGGGTAGCACTGTTGCTTCACAGCGCCAGGGTCCTAGGTTTGATTCGCGTATTGGGTCACTGTCTGTGCGGAGTCTGCAAGTTCTCCCAGTGTCTGCATGGTTTTCCTCCTGGTGCTCCGGTTTCCTCCCACAGTCCAAATATATGCAGGTTAGGTGGATTGACTATGCTAAATTGCCCTTGGTGTCCAAAAAGGTTGGGTGGGGTTACAGGGATAGGTTGGAAGTGTGTGGGATTAAATGGGGTGTACTTTCAAAAGGGCCGGTGCAGACCCAATGGGTCGAGTGGCCTCCTTCTGCACTGTACATTCTGCGATTATATTCTATCTATGATTCTGAGATCGAGATAGCTGAGGAAATTGTGGAGGTATTGGTGATGATCTTTCAGGAATCACTGGAGGCAGGAAGGGTCCCAGAGGACTGGAATGTGGCTCATGTAACACCACTGTTTAAGAATGGAGGGAGGCAGAAGATGGGAAATTATAGGCCGGTTAGCCTGATTTTGGTCATTGGTAAGATTTTAGAGTCTGTTATTAAAGAAGAGATCGTGGAGTACTTGGAAGTGCATGGTAAAATAGGACTGAGTCAGCAAGGCTTTGTCAAAGGGAGGTCGTGCCTGACAAATCTGTTAAGAGTTCTTTGAGGCGGTAACAAGGAAGTTAGACAAAGGAGAACCAGTAGACGTGCTTTATTTAGATTTCCAGAAGGCATTTGACAAGGTGCCACATAGGAGACTGTTAAATAAGTTAAAATCCCATGGTGTTAAGTGTAAGATCCTGGCTTGGATAGATGATTGGCTGACTGGCAGAAGGCAGAGAGTGGGGATAAAGGGGTCGTTTTCAGGATGGCAGCCGGTGACTAGTGGTGTGCCTCAGGGGTCTGTGCTGGGACCACAACTTTTTACAATATACATTAATGATCTGGAAGAAGGAACTGAAGGCACTGTTGCTAAGTTTGCACATGATACCAGATATTGAGGAAGCAAGGGGGCTGCAGAAGGATTTGGACAAGCTAGGAGATGGCCAATGAAGTGGCAAATGATTTCCAATGTGGAAAAGTGTGAGGTTATGCACTTTGGAAGGAGGAATTTAGGCATAGACTATTTTCTAAATGGGGAAATGCTTAGAAAATCAGAAGCACAAAGGAACTTGGGAGTCCTTGTCCATGATACTCTTAAGGTTGATGTGCAGGTTCAGTCGGCAGTTAAGAAGCCAAATGCAATGTTCGCATTTATGTCAAGACGGCTCGACTACAAGACCAAGGATGTACTTCTGAGGCTGTATAAGGCTCTGGTCAGACCCCATGTGGAGTATTGTGAGCAGTTTTGGGCCCTGTATCTAAGGAAGGATGTGCTGGCCTTGGAAAGGGTCCAGAGGAGGTTCACAAGAATGATCCCTGGAATAAAGAACTTGTATGAGGAATGGTTGAGGGCTCTGGGTCTGTACTCGTTGGAGTTTAGAAGGATGAGGGGGGATCTTATTGAGACTTACAGGATATTGCGAGGCCTGGATAGAGTGCACGTGGAGAGGATGTTTCCACTTGTAGGAAAAACGAGAACCAGAGGACACCATCTCAGACTAAAGGGACGATCCTTTAAAACAGTGATGAGGAGGAATTTCTTCAGCCAGAGGGTAGTGAATCTGTGGAACTCTTTGCCACAGAAGGCTGTGGAGGCCAAATCACCGAGTGTCTTTAAGACAGAGATAGATAGGTTTGAGGTCAATAAGGGGATCAGGGGTTATGGGGAGAAGGCAGGAGAATGGGGATGAGAAAATATCAGCCATTGAATGGCAGAGCAGACTCGATGGGCCGAGTCGCCTAATTCTGCTCCTATATCTTTTGGTGATTCTAGAATAGCCAAACCTGCACATCTTTAGACGGTGGGAGAAAACTGGAGCACCTGGAGGAAATACACACAGTCACAGGGAGAAGGTGCAGCTTCACACAGTCACCCAAGGCCGGAATTGAACCCAAGTCACTGGTGCTGTGATGCAACAGTGCTAACCACTGTGCTACATCTGTGGTGAGAGAAACAGAGTTAATGTTTGTTGTTCTTTGTTGTAAACGTTCTGTAGAAGGGTCAATGGACTCTTTAAAAAGTCCATGAAATGAAAAGAAGTGGAAAGAAAGTGTTTTACTCAGAGAAGATTCAGTCTGTGTGTAGCTCAATCGTCATTCACACAAAGCCTGCAGTCTGATTGGCTGGGGAACAGAGTCCATCCAGTCCTCCAAATCTTCCCATTGGTCAACACCTCTCAGACAGGAAATGAGGTTTGGAACCCGCGCCCACGTGGCCAATGCGAAGAACTCAAAATGATGCAGAGTCTCAGCCAATGAGGGAGATCCAGGATCAGCCGCGCCCCTCATTCACTCCGATTGGTTGGAGGACCAGCAGCTCCCTCTCGGTCCCCCAGCCCTCCCCCTCTTCCTATTGGTCCAGAGCTGCCGTCAATCAGCACGGGCATTGTGATTCGGAGCATGCACAGTGTGGCTGCAGGACATGGATTTTGGCGCTTGTTTGTCCCGGAGAAACGGAGTCAGCGTCAGGCGGTGGGTGGGAAGATTTGGAAACACTTTGTGGATCTGCAAACCATTCACAATCATTGTCAGCTCCCTGGTTTGCAGCTGCGGGGCTTCTCCCTCCCTCCCGGGAACAGGCCCAGGTTAACGGGCACCATCCTGCTTCAGACACTGGAGGATGGTTCACAGAGGATGGGGGAGGGGGACAAGAAATAAGAGTGTACACTTTTTACTCAAATCAATGAGGCCTCTGATCTCTGGGAAGGAAGGAAACCCTGGCAGGTGGGTGGGGAGGATTCACAAATACCCGCTGGAGGCCCCAAACCCCCAATAAGACCCATTGATTTTATTGTCAGTCTGCAGACAGGAGCTGGAGAACTGGACCCAGGCAGAGGAGAGGGAGGGAGAAAACTGGGAGTGGAGGAAATAAATGGTGCGGATGGTGAGATGGGTTTGGATTTCAGCCCAGGGAGGAGGGAGAGTGTGTGGGACGGGGATTTACAGCTTTGGGGGAACAAGAGAGGGGAAAATGTTCCAGAGAAACGAGAATTGTCTGTTCAGAATTTCTATCCTGGATTGACAGTGATGGCTTTTGTAAACGCCTTTTACAGGATATTAGAAGTGGAGGATTGGCCAACAGGAAACTCAAACCAAACATCTCATCGAGCTCTCAAAGAGTCACTCAATTCATTACAATCTTAATATCATCAGTGGAAGGTAAAATGTTTCTCTATTGTGTCTGTGGGAAAAGATTTCAAACATCAGTGACTGGAAAAGCATCGCGACGCACACACACCCGAGTGAGAATGTTCCAGTGAACTTTAACCAGACATACAGCGTGAAAAAATATCACCATTCACAGCGGGGAGAAACCGTACAAGTATTCTGTGTGTCTTCGAGGCTTCAACTGATCTCCAACCTGGAGAGACACACGGACACGAGTACCATGGAGAAACCATGGAAATGTGAAGATTGTGGTAAAGGATTCAATTTTCCATCCTTGCTGGAAAACCACCGACGCAGTCACACTGGGGAGAAACCATTTACTTGCTGTGTGTGTGGAAAGGGATTTACTCAGTTATCCTGCTTCCAGTCGCACCAACAAACCCACACCGAAGAGAGGCCGTTCAGCTGCACCTCCTGTGGAAAGAGGTTCAGGTCTTCATCCAACCTCACTGCTCACCAGCGAGTTCACACTGGGGAGAGACCATTCAGCTGCTCTGTATGTGGGAAGGGATTCACTCGGTCCTCCCATCTGCTGGAACACCAGCAAACACACAGCGAGGAGAGGCCGTTCAGCTGCACCACTTGTGGAAAGAGGTTCAGGTCTTCACCCAATCTCATTGCACATCAACGGGTCCACTCTGGGAAGAAACCATTCACCTGCTCTGTGTGTGGTAAGGAATACACTCACCCATCGAACCTGCTGATACACCAGCGAACTCACACAGGGGAGAGGCCATTCACCTGTTCCGACTGTGGGAAGGCATTCACCAAGTCCTTTAACCTAGTGATCCACCAACGCACTTACACTGGGGAAAGGCCGTTCACCTGCTCCGTGCGTGGGAAGGGATTCACTCAGCCATCTAACCTGCTGACACACCAGCAAATTCATAAGTAACTGCAGGGGTTGGATTAATTAGTTTCGCTGCTGTTAATCACAGCCAGGATTGTTAGTCTGATAATATTTGGTTTGCTCCTGCTGATGTTAACAAATCGTATAAATGGCTGGCATTTAAATACCTTCAGACATGTCACTGATCTTTGGGGCTGTGATGTCCCTTTTTGGAAGCACCGTCTGTGATGTTTTCCTTTGATTCAAGAACGCCTCCACCTGGAAGTTCACCTCCAAGTCACTCACCATCTCCACTTGGAATTATATCGACATTCCTTCACTGCAGCTGGATCAAAACCTTGGAATTCCCTTCCTAACATGGTTGGACTGCAGCGGTTCAAGAAGGCTGCTCAACACCATCTTTCCAAGGGCAATTAGGGATGGACAATAAATGCTGACCGAGCCAGCGACACCCACATCCCATGAAGGATTTTTTAAAAAGTCTCAACAAGAACTCATTCACAAAATTATGAACTTTCAGTTCAATCCTAAATTGATCTTTCACTTCGTCTCTTGTCAACTCTACATGGCCGCCCATTGCCATCTGTACAGGCAGCCTGGTCACAGAACTCTAATCACTTCACTCCGCTGTGTTGGTAGTTTTGAAATCAATGGTTTTAACGTAACGAAACTATTTTCAGGTTAATTCACTTTCGAGTCATTGTCATGAAAGGTTAAAATGCCATTTTGTACACGAGCAGATGTCGGGCCAAATATAAATCAGCAGTCCATTAAGTTAACCAGTTATTGTTGACACTTTGGCTAATTAGAGATTAGAAAAGTTGAGCTGAGGGAATAAAACTAATGTTTTGATGAACCATTTTGTTAACATGTTACCACGTTTTTACTTCCTGTCTTTCGCCTGCTCAACTGAGGAAAGTTGTAAGAAGTCTGTTTAATTGTTAAAGATAAACTTCTCTGTCAATTACTGTCCATTAAACTTTGTTTTTTAACTTTCTGACTTATCTTTTTTGAAAATTTAGAGCACCCAATTATTTTTTTCTAACTAAGGGGCAATTTACCGTGGCCAATTCACCTGCCCTGCACAGATTTTTGGATTGTGAGGGTGAGACCCACGCAGACACGGGGAGAACGTGCAAACTCCAGACGGTCAGTGACCCAGGGCCGGGATCGAACCCGGGTCCTCGGCGCCATGAGGCAGCAGTGCTAACCACTGTGCCACCGTGCCGCCCCCGACATGTTTCCTTTCTACCTTTTAATGGTTTAAAAATATTTTGAATTTACCATTTAAAGTAATCATTCTGTCAGATAGTTAAATCTTGCATAATCTGATTTAATTGAAAGTTGGGGATTTATTGCAAATAATCTGTACCCCATAAATCAACTTCAAAATGTAAATGTTACCTGGATTTGGTGTCTCGGCGTAAGTGGTCCCTGGCTTTAGTGTCTCGCCAAAAGTGGTCCCTGGATTTGGTGTCTTGGCATAAGTAGTCCCTGGGTTTACTGTCTCGTCAAAAGTGGTCCCTGGATTCGGTGTCTCAGTGTAAGTGGCCCCTCGATTTGCTGTGTCAGAGTAAGTGATCTCCGGCTTTGGGGTCTCAGTACAAGTGGGCTCAGCTCTGCTTCCAACCCAGTCTCTCATCTTTCATTAATTTCAATTGAATGGAAACTGACTGCAGGAACCTGTCAGCATTTGAAAGATATTTACAAATGATTTGAGAGTTTCTTACAGTTGGGGATCTTTCTCTGTTCTGTCCATTCGAGGTGTTTGATAACAGACTTTCTCCTGTGAATATCCAGCTGGAGTTTGGGGCCCTGATGTGTTTCCTTGTTCATCCTGTTGACTCTAAACATTGAATCTTGTGGTTCAGACACCAGAGAATCAAACTCCCAGCAACAGATTGTATTTTACTGACGTTATTAACAGCTCTGCAATAATACAGAGAAAGTAGAGTTACTGGAGAACAGAGATAATACAGGGATTCAGAGCTCCCTTTTCCTCAGCTCTGATCTAACAAGCTGCAGCCACACTGGAAATATTTATATTTAACTTTTCCACTACATCTGTGATCTGACCCTTTCAAACCCTCACCACAAGGATATCTTTGTTCTGAGTGTGAGCACAAAGCTGTGTCTCTGTCACACACACAGATACCATTTCCTTGGTTCACATCTCCACACAGAGGCCAGCCCTTTACACATCCCCTTTCTACACAACTGCAGCAATATGAGCAAGGATGTGAGGCTCAGTAATATTCACCCATAATTTAGAACAGCAAAGGTTCCACTGGAACAAAGATTCAGTCATTTTCTATTTCAGGCAAAATACAGAGCAGTACAGGAGCACACTGACAGTGTAGCAGTCTCATGGGCTCCTGTTAAATACAGAGCAGTACAGCAGCACACTGACAGTGTAACACAGTCTTATTAGTCTGCAGACTCCTGTTAAATACAGAGCAGTACAGCAGCACACTGACAGTGTAACACAGTCTTATTAGACTGCAGACTCCTGTTAAATACAGAGCAGTCAGGAGGGCTAGAAGGGGTCACGAAAAGTCATTGGCAAATAGGGTTAAGGAAAATCCCAATGCTTTTTACACGTACATAAAAAGCAAGAGGGTAGCCAGGGAAAGGGTTGGCCCACTGAAGGATAGGCAAGGGAATCTATGTGTGGAGCCAGAGGAAATGGGTAAGGTACTAAACAAATACTTTGCATCAGTATTCAGCAAACAGAAGGAATTGGTGGATGTTGAGTCTGGAGAAGGGTGTGTAGATAGCCTGGGTCACATTGAGATCCAAAAAGACGAGGTGTTGGGCGTCTTGAAAAATATTAAGGTAGATAAGTCCCCAGGGCCTGATGGGATCTACCCCAGAGTACTGAAGGAGGCTAGAGAGGAAATTGTTGAGACCTTGACAGAAATCTTTGGATCCTCATTGTCTTCAGGTGATGTCCCGGAGGACTGGAGAATAGCCAATGTTGTTCCTTTGTTTAAGAAGGGTAGCAAGGATAATCCAGGGAACTACAGGCCGGTGAGCATTACGTCAGTGGTAGGGAAATTACTGGAGAGAATTCTTCGAGACAGGATCTACTCCCATTTGGAAGCAAATTAACGTATTAGTGAGAGGCAGCATGGTTTTGTGAAGGGGAGGTCATGTCTCACTAACTTGATAGAGTTTTTCGAAGAGGTCACAAAGATGATTGATGCAGGTAGGGCAGTGGATGTTGTCTATATGAACTTCAGTAAGGCCTTTGACAAGGTACCTCATGGTAGACTGGTACAAAAGGTGAAGTCACACAGGATCAGGGGTGAGCTGGCAAGGTGGCTACAGAACTGACTAGGTTATAGAAGGCAGAGTAGCAATGGAAGGGTGCTTTTCTAATTGGAGGGCTGTGATTAGTGGTGTTCCGCAGGGATCAATGCTGGGGACATCAGTGCTGGGACCTTTGATGTCCGTAGTATATATAAATGATTTGGAGGAAAATGGAACTGGTCTGATTAGTAAGTTTGCAGACGACACAAAGGTTGGTGTAATTGCAGATAGCGATGAGGACTGTAAGAGGATACAGCAGGATTTAGAACGTTTGGAGACTTGGGCGGAGAGATGGCAGATGGAGTTTACTCCGGACAAATGTGAGGTAATGCATTTTGGAAGGTCTAATGCAGGTAGGGAATATACAGTGAATGGTAGAACCCTCAAGAGTATTGACAGACAGAGAGATCTAGGTGTACAGGTCACTGAAAGGGTCAACACAGGTGGAGAAGGTAGTCAAGAAGGCATATGACTTGCTTGCCTTCATTGGACAGGGCATTGAGCATAAGAATTGGCAAGTCATGTTGCAGCTGTATAGAACCTTAGCTAGGCCACACTTGGAGTATAGTGTTCAATTCTGGTTGTCACACTACCAGAAGGATGTGGAGGCTTTAGAGAGGGTGCAGAAGAGATTTACCAGAATGTTGCCTGGTATGGAGGGCATTAGCTGTGAGGAGCGGTTGAATAAACTTGGTTTGTTCTCACTGGAACGAAGGAGGTTGAGGGGAGACCTGATAGAGGTATACAAAATTATGAGGGGCATAGACAGAGTGGATAGTCATAGGCTTTTCCCCAGGGTAGAGGGGTCAATTACTAGGGGGCATAGGTTCAAGGTGTGAGGGGCAAGGTTTAGAGGAGATGTATGAGGCAAGTTTTTTACACAGAGGGTAGTGGGTGCCTGGAACTCGCTGCCGGAGGAGGTGGCGGAAGCAGGGACAATAGTGACATTTAAGGGGCATCTTGACAAATACATGAATAGGATGGGAATAGAGGGATACGGACCCAGGAAGTGTAGAAGATTGTAGTTTAGTCGGGCAGCATGGTCGGCACGGGCTTGGAGGGCTGAAGGGCCTGTTCCTGTGCTGTACATTTCTTTGTTCTTTGTTCAGTACCGGAGCACACCGACAGTGTAACACAGTCTCATCAGTCTGCAGACTCCTGTTAAATACAGAGCAGTACAGGAGCACACTGACTGTATAACAGTCTCATCAGCCTGCAGGCTCCTGTTAAATACAGAGCAGTACAGGAGCACACCAACAGTGTAACACAGTCTCATCAGTCTGCAGACTCCTGTTAAATACAGAGCAGTACAGGAGCACACTGACAGTGTAACACAGTCTCATCAGTCTGCAGGCTCCTGTTAAATACAGAGCAGTACAGGAGCACACCAACAGTGTAACACAGTCTCATCAGTCTGCAGACTCCTGTTAAATACAGAGCAGTACAGGAGCACACCGACAGTGTAACACAGTCTCATCAGTCTGCAGACTCCTGTTAAATACAGAGCAGTACAGGAGCACACTGACAGTGTACACAGTCTCATCAGTCTGCAGACTCCTGTTAAATACAGAGCAGTACAGGAGCACACTGTCAGTGTAACACAGTCTCATCAGGCTGCAGCCTCCTGTTAAATACAGAGCAATACAGGAGCACGCTGACAGTGTAACACAGTCTCATCAGTCTGCAGACTCCTGTTACATACAGAGCAGTACAGGAACACACTGACAGTGTAACACAGTCGCATCAGTCTGCAGACTCCTGTTAAATACAGAGCAGTACCGGAGCACACTGACAGTGCAACACAGTCTCATCAGTCTGCAGGTTCCTGTTAAATACAGAGCAGTACAGGAGCACAATGATAGTGTAACACAGTCTCATCAATCTGTAGACTCCTGTTGAATCCAGAGCAGTACAGGAGCACACTGACTGTATAACACAGTCTCATCAGTCTGCAGACACCTGTTAAATACAGAGCAGTACAGGAGCACACTGACAGTGTAACACAGTCTCATCAGTCTTAAGACTCCTGTTAAATACAGAGCAGTACAGGAGCACACTGACTGCATAACACAGTCTCATCAGTCTGCAGGTTCCTGTTAAATACAGAGCAGTACAGGAGCACAATGATAGTGTAACACAGTCTCATCAGTCTGCAGACACCTGTTAAATACAGAGCAGTACAGGAGCACACTGACACTGTAACACAAACTCATCAGTCTGCAGACACCTGTTAAATACAGAGCAGTACAGGAGCACACTGACAGTGTAACACAGCCTCATCAGTCTGCAGACTCCTGTTAAATACAGAGCAGTACAGGTGCACGCTGACAGTGTAACAGAGTCTCATCAGTCTGCAGACTCCTGTTAAATACAGAGCAGTACAGGAACACACTGACAGTGTAACACAGTCGCATCAGTCTGCAGACTCCTGTTAAATACAGAGCAGTACCGGAGCACACTGACAGTGTAACACAGTCTCATCAGTCTGCAGACTCCTGTTAAATACAGAGCAGTACAGGAGCACACTGACAGTGTAACACAGTCTCATCAGTCTGCAGACTCCTGTTAAATACAGAGCAGTACAGGAGCACACTGACAGTGTAACACAGTCTCATCAGTCTGCAGACTCCTGTTAAATACAGAGCAGTACAGGAGCACACTGACAGTGTAACACAGCTTCATCAGTCTGCAGACTCCTGTTAAATAGAGAGCAGTACAGGAGCACACTGACAGTGTAACACAGTCTCATCAGTCTGCAGGCTCCTGTTAATTATAAAGCAGTACAGGAGCACACTGACAGTGTAACAGAGTCTCATCAGTCTGCAGGCTCCTGTTAAATACAGAGCAGTACAGGAGCACACTGACAGTGTAACACAGTCTCATCAGTCTGCAGACTCCTGTTAAATACAGAGCAGTACAGGAAGACACTGACAGTGTAACACAGTCGCATCAGTCTGCAGACTCCTGTTAAATACAGAGCAGTACCGGAGCACACTGACAGTGTAACACAGTCTCATCAGTCTGCAGACTCCTGTTAAATACAGAGCAGTACAGGAGCACACTGACAGTGTAACACAGTCTCATCAGTCTGCAGACTCCTGTTAAATACAGAGCAGTACAGGAGCACACTGACTGTATAACACAGTCTCATCAGTCTGCAGACACCTGTTAAATACAGAGCAGTACAGGAGCACACTGACAGTGTAACACAGTCTCATCAGTCTGCAGGCTCCTGTTAAATACAGAGCAGTACAGGAGCACACTGACAGTGTAACACAGCTTCATCAGTCTGCAGACTCCTGTTAAATAGAGAGCAGTACAGGAGCACACTGACAGTGTAACACAGCTTCATCAGTCTGCAGGCTCCTGTTAATTATAAAGCAGTACAGGAGCATACTGACAGTGTAACACAGTCTCATCAGTCTGCAGACTCCTGTTAAATACAGAGCAGTACAGGAGCACACTGACTGTATAACACAGTCTCATCAGTCTGCAGACACCTGTTAAATACAGAGCAGTACAGGAGCACACTGACAGTGTAACACAGTCTCATCAGTCTGCAGACTCCTGTTAAATACAGAGCAGTACAGGAGCACACTGACAGTGTAACACAGCTTCATCAGTCTGCAGACTCCTGTTAAATAGAGAGCAGTACAGGAGCACACTGACAGTGTAACACAGCTTCATCAGTCTGCAGGCTCCTGTTAATTATAAAGCAGTACAGGAGCATACTGACAGTGTAACACAGTCTCATCAGTCTGCAGACTCCTGTTAAATACAGAGCAGTACAGGAGCACACTGACTGTATAACACAGTCTCATCAGTCTGCAGACACCTGTTAAATACAGAGCAGTGCAGGAACACACTGACAGTGTAACACAGTCTCATCAGTCTGCAGACTCCTGTTAAATACAGAGCAGTACAGGAGCACACTGACAGTGCAACACAGTCTCATCAGTCTGCAGGTTCCTGTTAAATACAGAGCAGTACAGGAGCACACTGACAGTGTAACACAGCTTCATCAGTCTGCAGACTCCTGTTAAATACAGAGCAGTACAGGAGCACACTGACTGTATAACACAGTCTCATCAGTATGCAGACACCTATTAAATACAGAGCAGTACAGGAACACACTGACTGTGTAACACAGTCTCATCAGTCTGCAGGCTCCTGTTAAATACAGAGCAGTACAGGAGCACACTGACAGTGTAACACAGTCTCATCAGGCTGCAGGCTCCTGTTAAATACAGAGCAGTACAGGAGCACGCTGACTGTGTAACACAGTCTCTCAGTCTGCAGACTCCTGTTACATACAGAGCAGTACAGAAACACACTGACTGTATAACACAGTCTCATCAGTCTGCAGACTCCTGTTAAATGCAGAGCAGTACAGGAGCACGCTGACAGTGTAACAGAGTCTCATCAGTCTGCAGACTCCTGTTAAATACAGAGCAGTACAGGAACACACTGACAGTGTAACACAGTCGCATCAGTCTGCAGACTCCTGTTAAATACAGAGCAGTACCGGAGCACACTGACAGTGTAACACAGTCTCATCAGTCTGCAGACTCCTGTTAAATACAGAGCAGTACAGGAGCATGCTGACAGTGTAACACAGTCTCTCAGTCTGCAGACTCCTGTTACATACAGAGCAGTACAGGAGCACACTGACAGTGTAACACAGTCTCATCAGTCTGCAGACTCCTGTTAAATACAGAGCAGTACAGGAGCACGCTGACAGTGTAACAGAGTCTCATCAGTCTGCAGACTCCTGTTAAATACAGAGCAGTACCGGAGCACACTGACAGTGTAACACAGTCTCATCAGTCTGCAGACTCCTGTTAAATACAGAGCAGTACAGGAGCACACTGACAGTGTAACACAGTCTCATCAGTCTGCAGACTCCTGTTAAATACAGAGCAGTACAGGAGCACACTGACAGTGTAACACAGCTTCATCAGTCTGTAGACTCCTGTTAAATACAGAGCAGTACAGGAGCACACTGACAGTGTAACACAGACTCATCAGTCTGCAGACACCTGTTAAATACAGAGCAGTACAGGAGCACACTGACAGTGTAACACAGTCTCATCAGTCTGCAGACTCCTGTTAAATACAGAGCAGTACAGGAGCACACTGACAGTGCAACACAGTCTCATCAGTCTGCAGACTCCTGTTAAATACAGAGCAGTACAGGAGCACACTGACAGTGTAACACAGACTCATCAGTCTGCAGACACCTGTTAAATACAGAGCAGTACAGGAGCACACTGACAGTGTAACACAGTCTCATCAGTCTGCAGACTCCTGTTAAATACAGAGCAGTACAGGAGCACACTGACAGTGTAACACAGTCTCATCAGTCTGCAGACTCCTGTTAAATACAGAGCAGTACAGGAGCACACTGACAGTGTAACACAGCTTCATCAGTGTGCAGACTCCTGTTAAATACAGAGCAGTACAGGCGCACACTGACAGTGTAACACAGCTTCATCAGTCTGCAGGCTCCTGTTAAATATAAAGCAGTACAGGAGCATACTGACAGTGTAACACAGTCTGATCAGTCTGCAGACTCCTGTTAAATACAGAGCAGTACAGGAGCACACTGACTGTATAACACAGTCTCATCAGTCTGCAGACACCTGTTAAATACAGAGCAGTGCTGGAACACACTGACAGTGTAACACAGTCTCATCAGTCTGCAGACTCCTGTTAAATACAGAGCAGTACACGAACACACTGACTGTGTAACACAGTCTCATCAATCTGCAGACTCCTGTTGAATACAGAGCAGTACAGGAGCACACTGACTGTATAACACAGTCTCATCACTCTGCAGACACCTGTTAAATACAGAGCAGTACAGGAGCACACTGACAGTGTAATACAGTCTCATCAGTCTGCAGACTCCTGTTAAATACAGAGCAGTACAGGAGCACACTGACTGTATAACACAGTCTCATCAGTCTGCAGACTCCTGTTAAATACAGAGCAGTACAGGAACACACTGACTGTGTAACACAGTCTCATCAGTTTGCAGACTCCTGTTGAATACAGAGCAGTACAGGAGCACACAGACTGTATAACACAGTCTCAGCAGTCTGCAGTCTCCTGTTAAATACAGCGCAGTACCGGAGCACACTGTCAGTGTAACACAGTCTCATCAGTCTGCAGACTCCTGTTAAATACAGAGCAGTACAGGAGCACACTGACAGTGTAACACAGTCTCATCAGTCTGCAGACTCCTGTTAAATACAGAGCAGTACAGGAGCACACTGACAGTGTAACACAGCTTCATCAGTCTGCAGACTCCTGTTAAATACAGAGCAGTACAGGAGCACACTGACAGTGTAACACAGCTTCATCAGTCTGCAGGCTCCTGTTAAATATAAAGCAGTACAGGAGCATACTGACAGTGTAACACAGTCTCATCAGTCTGCAGACTCCTGTTAAATACAGAGCAGTACAGGAGCACACTGACAGTGTAACACAGTCTCATCAGTCTGCAGACTCCTGTTAAATACAGAGCAGTACAGGAGCACACTGACAGTGCAACACAGTCTCATCAATCTGCAGACCCCTGTTAAATACAGAGCAGTACAGGAGCACACTGACTGTATAACACAGTCTCATCAGTCTGCAGACTCCTGTTAAATACAGAGCAGTACAGGAACACACTGACTGTGTAACACAGTCTCATCAGTCTGCAGACTCCTGTTGAATACCCAGCAGTACAGGAGCACACTGACTGTATAACACAGTCTCAGCAGTCTGCAGACTCCTGTTAAATACAGCGCAGTACAGGAGCACACTGACAGTGTAACACAATCTCATCAGTCTGCAGACTCCTGTTAAATACAGAGCAGTACAGGAGCACACTGACAGTGTAACAGAGTCTCATCAGTCTGCAGACTCCTGTTAAATACAGAGCAGTACAGGAGCACATTGACAGTGTAACAGAGGGTGACGTTCAAAGGCCGAGAGTAACTAACCAATTCCGTTTCGAATTTATTGATCCCAGGAGTGTTTCCAATATCTTCCCAGGACCCCAGTGGTAGGATAATAATAATAATCACTTATTGTAACAAGTAGGTTTCAATGAAGTTAATGTGAAAAGCCCCTGGTCGCCCCTGGTGTGGGAAGGCCGGTATGGGAATTGAACCCGTGCTGTTTAGACACTGTGCTGAACCCAGCCCCCTAAACCAGGAGACACACTCTGGAAGATATGAGGAGCTGGGAATTGTCCATGAGAGTAACTGAAGCTATGAGAACTGAAATAATATAGAGATAGAAAAGAGAATAGAACCCAAAAATGAAGCAGTCAGCAACAGGACATTGATTAATCTCCTCTTACATTGGAGAACATGGAACATAACACTGTGTATTTGCACAAAGACTGACTTAGCTGACATTCATCTCGAATTTTAATCACCCTGATGATGGGGCTGAAGTTTACCAACAGCAGAAACAAACAGTGAAAGTGATGAACAGCACAATCCCGCCCCTGCAATCACATATAAACTCACTGCTCTCACAATAGGTGCTGTGACTGAGTGAACCCTTTTCACACACAGAGCAGGTGACCAGCCTCTCCCCAACGCGAGTGCGTTGGTGTGTCTGCACCTCACTTGCACTTCTCACATTCATAACAAGAGGTCATTTATCAATGTGAACACGTTGATGTGTAGCGAGGGTGCTTAACCAAGTCAATCCCTTCCCACACACAGAGCAGGTGAATGGCCTCTCCCCAGTGTGAACCCGCTGGTGCCTCAGCAGGGTGGATGACTGAATGAATTTCCTCTCACACACAGAGCAGGCGAATGGCCTTTTTACAGTGTGAGTCTGCTGGTGCCTCAGCAGGGTGGCTGACTGAGTGAATCCTTTCCCACACATGGAGCAGGTGAACGGCCTCTCCCCAGTGTGAGTGTGTTGGTGTTGCATCAGGTTCTTCCTGCTTTTAAAGCTCTTCCCACAGTCAGAACATTCTAAAGGTCTCTTATTGGAGTGAGCACGCTGGTGTGACTGCAGGTGTTGTGACTGAATGAAATCATTTCCACACAAGGAGCAGGTGAACGGCCTCTCCCGTGTGACTGGGTCGATGAGTTTCGAGATGGGATGGGTAATTGAATCCCTTCCCACAGTCCCCACATTTCCACGGTTTCTCCATGGTGCCGACTCCTGTTAAATACAGAGCAGTACAGGAGCATGCCTCTCCAGGTTCGATGATCAGTTGAAGCCTTGTCCACACACAGACCACGTGTATGGTTTCTCCTCACTGTGAATGGTGGAATTTTTGTTCAGGCTGTGTAACTGGTTAAAGCTCTTTCCACAGTCACTTCACTGGATCACTCTCACCCGTGTGTGTGCGTGTATGTATGTGTCTCGGTGCTTTTCCAGTCACACTGATATTTGAAATCTTTTCCCAGGCAGAAGACAAACATTTCTCCTTCCACATCCAAAGGCCAAGGAGATTCAGGTCCTGATAATCGAATGACTTTGTTGAATCTTGATGTGATGCTTAGGAATTTCCCGTTTGTAAATCATCCCCTTCGAATATCCTGTAAATGGTGATTATCAAAGTCAAAGACGTAAATCCCCATCCCACACACTGTCCCTTCTCCCGGGGCTGAAATCCAAACCTATTTCTTTCCTCCACTCCCACTTTTCTCCCTCCCTCTCCTCTGCCTGGGTTCAGTTCTCCTGTCTGCAGACTGACAATAAAATCAATGGGTCTTATGGTGGTGGGGGGGTGGGGTTTGGGCTCCCCTCTTACCCGCCTGAAGCCAGAGCAAGAACCCGCACTGCACGTGTTCCAGCTCACAATGCCCGAGTTGCGATTGACGGCATCTCTGGACCTATAAGAAGCAGCAGTGGGGCTGGAGGACCGAGCAGGAGCAGCTGTTCCTCCAACCAATCAGAGTGAATGAGGGGCGGAGCTGAGCCCGGATCTCCCTCATTGGCTGAAACTCTGCATCATTTTGAAAACTGATTTGTCTCAAACTCCAGGAGAAAAGTGAACCTTTCTGTCTGTGTTGGGAGACACCCACTACACATGCAGCGAGCGGGACTGCCCTGGAGCTCAATTATACTCAAATTCTGATAATGTTCAGGTTCTGATGAACAGAGTGACTCTGTTATATCTTGATATGATCTCTGATTTGAGTTTTCTGTGTAAATCCAGCCTCCTAACCCCCTGTAAAAGGAGTTTGCAGAATCCATCCCTGTCAGTCCAGGAGAGAAATTCACAAAATTCTCTCCTCCTGCTGACAGGGAGCACCGCGCATGCGCCCTTAACACGGGCCTCTCACTCCAGACGCGGTTCCGCCGCGTCCGCCGCACAGATACAAACCCGGCACCGGCGCTTCTTATTCCGGTGTCAGAGCCGCATCGGGGACTCAAGGCCCCTCCCCGTCCACCTCTCAGCTCCGTCTCTCCCTCCATTCCGCCATTTCCCTCACCGCCTGTGGATCTGACAAACAAGCTTCTGTCCCTGGACACCGCCCGCACTGCGCATGCACAACGTCACAATGCCCGGAGAGTGATTGACGGCAGGGCCAGACCAATAGGAAGGGGCCAGGCCGGAGGACCGAGCAGCAGCGGCTGGTCCTCCCACCAATCGGAGTGAAAGAAGTGGGGCTGGGGGCTCAGCACTGACTGAAGCATGCGCCGTACGAGCCCCAAGAGCTGGAAAAGACGGTCCAGTTGAGGTCATGATGTGGAGATGCCGGCATTGCACTGGGTTGGGCACAGTAAGAAGTCTTCCACCAGGTTAAAGTCCAACATGTTTGTATTGAGGTCACAAAGAGTGAGAAGGGAATCCGGGCGGGGCGGGGATTGTGACCAAAGCGGGAGGTTGGGAGCCAGGGATGAGATGGTGGTGGAGTGGGAATGTGCCTGGGCGGGTATTACTGAGTCCCCGAGGGTAATGGTCTGAGGAGCTATTGGAATATTTCAGGTTACCAAACAACTACATTCAATTCATAAAACAGTGAAAACTAGTATCAGTAATGGTGACCATGCAGCTATCACTGGTTGTGTTGAAACTGATCTGGTTCACTAATGGCCTTCAAGAAATCTGCCAACCCTACCTGGTCTGGCCTACATGTGACTCCAGAGCCACAGCAGTAAATCTGCCCTCTGAAATAGACCAGCAAGCCATTCAGTTCTAGAGCAATTCGGGATCGGCAACAAATAAGGGGGCAGCACGGCAGCATTGTGGATAGCACAATTACTGCACAGCTCCAGGGTCCCAGTTTTGATTCCGGCTTGGGTCACTGTCTGTGTGGAGTCTGCACATCCTCCCCGTGTCTGCGTGGGTTTCCTCCGGGTGCTCCGGTTTCCTCCCACAGTCCAAAGATGTGCAGGTTAGGTGGATTGGCCGTGCTAAAATTGTCTTTAGTGTCAAAAATTGCCCTTAGTGTTGGGTGGGTTTACTGGGTTATGGGGATAGGGTGGAGATGTGGACCTTGGGTAGGGTCTCTTTCCAAGAGCTGGTGCAGACTCGATGGGCCGAATGGCCTCCATCTGCACTGTAAATTCTATGAAAGATAGTGGATTCACCAGGGATTGCCACAGGAATTGTCATTTATGGGAGAGAATTCCAAATGTGTCCCAGATTTTGTGTCAAGTGTTTCCTCATTTCACACTGAGTTCTGTGACCTGGCTACAATTTTTAGGCAATGTCCTTACTGCCCAGTCAGCAGAAATCACTCCTCTCTGTCTTTGATTAAATCATGCTGTAATTTACTAAACACCAGGACGTGGAGATGCCGGCGTTGCACTGGGGTGGGCACAGTGAGAAGTCTTACAACACCAGGTTAAAGTCCAACAGATTTGTTTCGAATCACGAGCATTCAGAGCATAGCTCCTTCCTCAGCTGTGCTCCAAAAGCTAGTGATTCTAAATAAACCTGTTGGACTTTAATCTGGTGTTGTAAGACTGCTTACTGTGCCCACCCCAGTGCAACGCCTACATCTCCACATTTCATAGAATTTACAGTGCAGAAGGAGGCCATTCGGCCCATCGAGTCTGCACCGGCTCTTGGAAAGAGCACCCTACCCAAGGTACACACCTCCACCCTATCCCCATAATCCAGTAACCCCACCCAACATCATGGCCTGAAGATGAGACAAACAAGCGTCTGTCCGTGGGCATGAGCCGCACTGCGCATGCTCCACATCACAATGCCTGGCGAGTGATTGACAGTAGCTTTGCACCAATAGGAAGAGGAGGCGGGACTGCAGGACCGAACGACAGCAGCTGGTCCTCCACCCAATTGGAGTGAATGAGGGGCGTTGCTGCTCAGATCTCCCTCATTGGCTGAGACTGCATCATTTTGAGTTCTTCCCATTAGCCACGTGTGCACGGGTTCCACAACCTCATTTCCTGTCTGAGAGGGGTTGACCAACGGGAAGATTGGGAGGACGGGATGGATTCTGGTCCTTCAGCCAATCAGACTGTGGGCTGTGTGTGAATGAAACTGGAGCTTCACACAGAGTGAAACTTGTTCCTGTGTCAAACCGCTTCAATGGACAAAAACGTCTTATTTCGACTTCAATGGACTTTTTTAGAATCCATTGATCCTTCTACAGAACTGTTACAAGGAACAACAAACATTAACTCTGTTTCTCTCATCACAGATGTGGCACAATGGTTAGCACTGCTGCCTCACAGGGCCAGTGACCAGGGTTCAATTCCGGCCTTGGATGACTGTGTGGAGTTTGCACATTCTTCCCGTGTCTGTGTGGTTCCCTCTGGGTGCTCCAGTTTTCTCCCACGAGAATGTGTAGGCTTGATGGATTGGCTATGCTAAATTGCTCCTTAGTGTCCAAAGGTGAAGTGGGTTATGGGGAGAGGGTGGGGAAGTGCACCTGGGTGGGACGCTCTTTTGTAGGGTTGGTGCAAACGCGATGGACCGTATGGCCTCCTTCTGCACTTTAGGGATTCGATGATACTACCAGACCTGTTGAGATAATCTCGCATTTTCTGTTTTACTATATATTACACACCTTTTTAATCCACTGATTATATTTATTGAACCACGATACCATCAACCACCAGGAGCAGTGTGTTGATGTTTCAGCTTTTTCAGCCTTGAGTGACTGGGTAAAGTTTGCACATTTTCCCCGTGTCTCTTCCCTCCGGGTGCTCCAGTTTTCTCCCACCGTCCAAAGAGTTAAGGTCGATTGGCCGCTTAGTGTCCAAATAAAGGTTAGGTGAGTTACTGGGATGGGCTTAAGTAGGGTATTCTTTCTGAGGGCCGGTGCAGGCTAAATGGGCCAAATGGTCTCTTTCTGCACTGTAAATTCTATGATTCTGTTGGATTTTCTCTCCCACAGTCTTGGCCCGGTGGGTCTGTCTGGTGGTATTTCCCTGGTACTGTCCATGTGTTTGGATGTTTGGGTATTTTAGGGAGCAGGTAGAACTTCCTTGGTTCTACCTGTTTTCTTTGGTTAATATGTCTGGAGTCTTTGAGTTCTTCCAGTCCGTCTCCAATTCTCCTTCCTGTCTCGGGTATATGGGTCTAGGTAGCTTGGTGTTGTGATTCGTGTTGTTTAGTTGTCTGTCTGTCTCCAGCAGGTATTGTTGTCTCTCGATAATGACTGTGCTGCTACCCTAGTCTTCTGGTCTTATGGACATATCCGTGTTGGATCCAAGCTCCCGGATTGTCTGTCTTTCTCTCCGGGTAAGATTCTGTTTGTCTCTTGTATTTCACTGTGACAGGGCAGAGACCTGATTGAAGGGATTCAAACATGGGAATTTCTGGGAAAGATGGGCAAGGATTTGGGAGGGACAACATGTTCAAAGAGTTTGTGAGGAGAGGGAGGTTGAAGATGGGGCAGTAATTTGTAAGGATGACAGGGTCAAGGGTTTGTTTTATTGAGGGGGTGATGATGGCAGATTTGAAGGACAGAGGGACAGTACCTGAAGAGAGAGAAATGTTGACAATATCCATGGACACAGGGTAGTTGGCTGATCAGTAGCTCAGTGGGAATAGGGTTGATGGAGCAGGAGCTGGGTCTCATGGACAAGATGAGCTCTGAGATGGCATGAGGGGAGCTGGGAGAGAAACTAGAGAAAGATGAGGGTTCAGGGCTCGGGAAAGGATGAAATTTAGAGACAGTTTGGTCCGGTGGGCTCGTGGAAGGGAGGGAAGCAGCAGAGGCGGCTGATCGGATTTACTCAATCTCAGTCACAAAGAAGCTCCTCACACTTCTTGTTGGAGGTGAGGATGGAAGAGACGGGAGAGCGAGATTACTTCAAAAGGAACTAACTTGTGTCAGAGTAATTAAAAAGTTTCAGCACACTGCATATTTCACACAAATCTAATTTATTAGACTTTTAGCCAGAATATTAGCCCCTGTAAATGGGCTGGAGTTTGTTATCAGCAGAAAGAGACCCAAATGAACATGGTTCAGTCCTGTCTGTGAGGAACAGCAAAATCCAATCACTGTCGTTATTTGTGGCCTCGTTGGTGTTTCAGCAGGAGGGATGAAGTGGTGAATCCCTTCCTACACTTGGAACAGGTGAACGGTCTCTCCCCAGTGTGAACTCGCTGGTGCTTCTGCAGGGCGGATGACTGAGTGAATCCCTTCCCACACCAGGAGCAGGCGAATGGCTTCTCCCCAGTGTGAATTCGCTGATGTGCAGTGAGGTGAGACGATTGTCTGAACCCAGTCCCACAATGAGAGCACCTAAACGGTCTCTTGTCAGTGTGAACACGTTGATGGCGCATCAGATCCCCAGAACGTTTATAACAATTCCCGCAGTCTGGACAATGAAATGGTCTCTCATCAGTGTGAATTCGCTGGTGATTCAGAAGTTCTGCTGACTGAGTGAATCCCTTCCCACACTCTGAGCAGGTGAATGGTCTCTCCCCAGTGTGAGTTCGCTGATGTACAGTGAGATGAGATGATCGTCTGAACCCAGTCCCGCAGTGAGAGCACCTAAACTGTCTCTCGTCAGTGTGAACACGTTGATGTTGTAACAGTTCCCCAAAACGTTTACAGCACTTCTCGCAGTCTGGACATTGAAACGGTCTCTCCCCAGTGTGAATTCGCTGATGCTTCTGCAGGTCGGATGACTGAGTGAATCTCTTCCCACACTTGGTGCAGACGAATGGCCTCTCCACTGTGTGAGTTCGCTGATGTACAGTGAGGTTAGACGATCGTCTGAACCCAGTCCCACACTGAGAGCACCTGAATGGTCTCTCGTCAGTGTGAACACGTTGATGGCACATCAGATCCCCAGATCTTTTATAGCACCTCCCGCAGTCTGGACATTGAAACGGTTTCTCATCAGTGTGAACTAGCTGGTGACTCAGCAAGTGGGCTGAAATAGTAAATCCTTTCCCACATGTGGAGCAGGTGAATGGTCTCTCCCTGGAGTGAAGTCGCTGGTGTGTGGACAGAGCGGATGGCTGAGTGAATCCCTTCCCACACGTGGAGCAGATGAATGGTCTCTCCCCAGTGTGACTGCGTCGATGAGTTTCCAGCTTGGATGGATAAGTGAATCCTTTCCCACAGTCCGCACATTTCCACGGTTTCTCCTCAGTGTGACTGCATTTGTGGCTTGTGAGGCCTGATGATCGACTGAATTCTCGTCCACACACACAACACGAGTATGGTTTCTCCCCACTGTGAACGATGCTTTTTCCTTCCATGTTCAAAATCTCATGATATTCAGCAATGATAAATTGAGGACTCTGTCAGACCCTGATGTGATGCTTGGTTTGTGTTTCCGGATCTTGAAGTCTCACCTTCGAACACCCTGTGAAACTGATTGAAAACAGAAAATAGGGAGTGAGAGAGAACCCACAAAAACACAAAGGCAGGTTGTGAAATTGAGCTGAATGAATCTGGTCATTTGTGGGGCCGGCACTGGGAAAAGACACCATGAAAACTGCTGGATTGTTGTAAAAACCCAACTGGCCTCTTTGGGAGGAGAGAGGAAGAGGTGAAGAGGGATTTTGTATATCTACAAGACATATTAAGAGAGTAGTTGGCAAAGCAAATTCGACCTTGAGCTTCATAACTGACACAGAAACTATGCTTCCGGTGGCAGTGATTGGCACTGCTGCCTCACAATGCCAAGGACTCGGGTTCAATTCTGGCCTTGATGATTGTCTGTGTGGAGTTTGCACTTTCTCCCCGTGTCTGCGTGGGTTTCCACCCGGTGCTCAGGATTCCTCCAACAGACCAAAAAATAATGATAATAATAATCACTTATTGTCACAAGTAGGCTTCAGTTAAGTTACTGTGAAAAGCCCCTAGTCGCCACATTCCGGCGCCTGTTCGGGGAGGCCGGTACGGGACTTGAACCCGCGCTGCTGGTCTTGTTCTGCATTACAAGCCATCTGTCTTAACCCACTGTGCTGTACCAGCCCCAAAGCCCCTAGTCGCCACATTCCGGCGCCTGTTTGGGGAGGCTGATAGGGGAGCAAGTTAGATGGATTGGCCTTGATAAATTGCCCCTTAGTATCCAGGGATGTGCAGGTTTGGTGGGGCTATGGGGTTACAGGGACAGGGTAGGGGTGTGGGCCTCGGCAGGGTGCCCTTTCAGTGAATCAGTACACACTTGATGGGCCGAATGGCCTCCTTCTGCACTGCAGGAATTCTATGGTTCTAATTCTATTCTATGAATCTTTATAAAGCTCTGGTCACCACTCTTCAGGAAGAATGTGAAGATTCTTGGAGAAGGCGCAGAGGAGATTTACCAGAATGGTTCCAGCAAAGGAGGTTGAGGGGAGATTTGATTCAGGGACACAAGATTATGCCAGGTTTCCATCGGGTGGACAAAGAAACACTGTTTCCATTCACTGATCGTACAAGCAGCCGGGACACAGATTCAAAGTTTTGGGCAAAACCTGGATTGAACGATATAAGATGCTGAGGGGTCTTGACAGGGTGGATGTGGAGAGGATGTTTCCTCTTGTGGGAGAATCTGGAACAAGGGGGTCACTGTTGGAAAGTGAGGGGTCACCCATTTCAGATGGGGATAAGGATTTTTTTTTCGCTCAAGGGTTGTAAAAGAGGGGGTGGCACAGTGGTTAGCGCTGCTGCATCACAGCACCAGGGACCCAGGTTCACGCCTGACCCTGGATAACTGTGTGGAGTTTGCACATTCTTCCCTTGTCTGTGTGGGTTTCTTCCGGGTGCTCCGGTTTCCTCACACAGTTCAAAGATTTGCAGGTTAGGTGCTAAATTGCCTCTTCATCTCCAAGGGTGTGCACGTTGGGTGGGAATTGAGGATGGGGCAGGGTGGGGGGGGGGGGGGCGGTTTCGGAGGGTTGGTACTAACTTGGGCTCCTTCTGCACTGTGGGGATTCTATGACTTAGATCTTGCGTCCTTAAAACGCAGTGGAAGTCGAGTCCTTGAATATTTTTAAGGCAGAGATGGATAGATTCTCGATAAGCAAGGGGGTGAAAGGTTATCGGGGTCGGCAGGAATATGGAGTTGAGGTTAAAATTATTGTATGATGGAGCAGGCTCGAGGGGCCGACTCCTAGTTTGTGTGTAAGGAGCAGGCTCGAGGGGCCGACTCCTAGTTTGTGTGTAAGGAGCAGGCTCGAGGGGCCAACTCCTAGTTTGTGTGTAAGGAGCAGGCTCGAGGGGCTGACTTTAGTTTTGTGTAAGGAGCAGGCTCGAGGGGCCGAGTGGCCTGCTCCTAGTTTGTATGGAAGCATGCAAATACAGCATGCGGTAAAGAAGGCAAATGGTTTTTTGGCCTTCATAGCAAGAGGATTCGAGTAGAGGAGCAGGGATGTCTTGCTGCAATTATACAGGGCATTGGTGAGGCCACACCTGGAATATTGTGTGCAGTATTAGTCTCCTTATCTGAGGAAAGATGATCTCGCTAAAGAGGAAGAGCAGCAAAGTTTTGCCAGACTGATTCCTGGGATGGTGGGACTGACGTATGAGAGATTGAATCGGTCAGGATTGTATTCGCTGGAGTTCAGAAGAATGAGGAGGAATCTCATAGAAACCTATAGAATGTGGGCTGCATGATGGCGCAGTGGTTAGCACTGTTGCCTCACGTCACCAAGGACCTAGGTTCGATCCCGGCCCTGGGTCACTGTCCGTGTAGAGTTTGCGCATTCTCCCTGTGTCTGTGTGGGTCCCACCCCCACAACACAAAGATGTGCAGGGTAGGTAGATTGGCCATGCTAAAATTACCCCTTAATTGGGAAAAAAAAGAATTGGGCACTCTGAATTTATATTTTAAAAAACCTATAACGTTCTAACAGGGCGAGACAGATTAGATTCGGGAAGGATGTTCCCGATGGTGGGAGTGTCCAGAACCCGGGGTCACAGTCTGAGGATACGGGATAGCACGGGCAGCACAAGTGGCTAGCACTGTGGCTTCACAGCGCCAGGGCCCAGGTTCGATTCCCTGCTGAGTTACTGTCTGTGCGGAGTCTGCACGTTCTCCCAGTGTCTGCGTGGGTTTCCTCCGGATGCTCCGCCTTCCTCCCACAGTCCAAAGATGTGCAGGTTAGGTGGATTAGCCACGCTAAATTGTCCTTAGTGTCCAAAAAGGTTAGGAGGGGTTATTGGGTTACGGGGATTGGGTGGAAGTGAGGATTTAAGTGGGTCGGTGCAGACTCGATGGGCGAATGGCCTCCTTCTGCACTGTATGTTCTATGACAGACCATTTAGGACAGAGGTGAGGAGAAATGTCTTCACCCAGAGAGTGGTGAGTCTGTGGAATTCATCACCACAGGAAGAATTGAGACCAAAACATTTCATGTTTTCAAGAAGCAGTTAGATTCAGCACTGAGGGTGAAGGGGATCAAAGGATATGGGGGGAAAGCGGGATTAGGCTATTGAGCCTAATCAGCTCTGATCGTAATGAATGGTGGAGCAGGCTCGAAGGGCCAAATGGTCTCCTCCTGCTCCAATTTTCTACGTTGCTCCGTATCTATGCATGTAAATGGTCCAGGAGGTATGAGGAAGAAGGTTTTTACACAGCCAGTGGCAAGTACCTGAACCTTGCTGCCTATGACAGAGTTTAGAAATAGACACCAATGAATGATTTTTTTAAAAATTGGATAGAAACCTGAGAGAAATAAAGCTGTTAGGATACAGAGACAGAGCAGGAGAATGAGACTGACTGGATTGTTCCAGATAATAAGGGTAATCTTTATTAGTCTCACAAGTATGAATGTTTGAGGTGAGGGGCGCCGTCAGTGTCCCTGCTGATTTCACTGGTGGGAAGCGCACCCATCTCCAGCTCCTCAGAAACCGCGTTAAGGAACTGGAGGTGGAGCTGGATGAACTTCGGATCATTCGGGAGGCAGAGGTGGTCATAGAAAGTAGCTTCAGGAATGTAGTTACTCCGAAGAATCAAGACGGTGACGGTGAGAGGGGCTGGGAGGAAGCAGTCAGTGCAGGGATCCTCTGTGGTCGCTCCCCTCAGTAACAAGTATACCGTTTTGGATACTGTTGAGGGGGACGACCTACCAGGGGTAAGCCACGGTGAACAGATCTCCAGCACTGAGTCCGTCCCTGTAGCTCAGAAGAGAAGGAGGGAGAGCAGGAGAGCAATAGTTATTGGGGACTCGATAGTTAGAGGGACAGATAGACGGTTCTGTGGCAGCGAAAGAGACTCACGGATGGTATGTTGCCTCCCGGGTGCCAGGGTCCATGACGCCTCGGACCGTGTTTTCAGAATCCTTAAAGGGGAGGGGGAGCAGTCACAAGTCGTGGTACAGATCAGTACCAACGACATAGGTAAGAGAAGGGACGGGGATTTAAACCAGGAACTAAGGGAGCTAGGGAGGAAGCTGAGAGCCAGGACAAACCATGTTGTCATCTCTGGTTTGTTGCTGGTGCCACGTGCTCGTGAGGTGAGGAACAGGGAGAGAGTGCAGATAAACATGTGGCTGCAGGGATGGTGTAGGAGGGAGGGTTTCAGGTACGTGGATAATTGGAAAACATTCTGGGGAAGGTGGAACCTGTACAGACAGGACGGTTTGCACCTGAACCAGAGGGGCACCAATATCCTGGGAGGGAAATTTGCTACGGCTCTTTGGGGGGGGTTTAAACTAATTTGTCAGGGGGCTGGGAAAACGAGCTGTAGTCCAGAAGCCAGTGTTGAGAGTAGTGAGGTACTGAGGTGGGTATCAAGGTCGCAGGAGTGTATCGGCAGACAGAAAGATAGGTAGAAGTGTGTCTACTTCAATGCAAGGAGCATCCGGAATAAGGTAGGTGAACTTGGAGCATAGGTTGGTACTTGGGACTACGATGTTGTGGCCATTTCGGAGACATGGTTAGAACACGGACAGGAATGGTTGTTGGAAGTTCCGGGGTATAGATGTTTCAGTAAGAGTAGGGAAGGTGATAAAAGAGGTGGAGGAGTAGCATTGTTAATCAAGGATAGTTTAACGGCTGCAGAAAGGCAGTTTGAAGGGGATCTGCCTACTGAGGTAATATGGGTTGAAGTTAGAAATAGGAAAGGAGCGGTCACATTGTTGGGAGTTTTCTATAGGCCCCCAAATAGTAATAGAGATGTGGAGGAAGAAATTGCAAAACAGATTATGGATAGGTGTGGAGGTATCAGGGTAGTTGTCATGGGTGACTTTAACTTTCAAAATATTGATTGGAACCTCTATAAGTCGAACAGTTCGGATGGGGCAGTTTTTGTACAGTGTGGATAGGCCGACAAGTGGGGGGGCCACATTGGATTTGATACTGGGTAATGAACAGGGCCAAGTGTTAGATTTGTTTGTGGGAGAGCACTTTGGAGATAGTGACCACAATTCGGTGTCTTTCATTATTGCAATGGAGAGGGATAGGGCCAGACGATAGGGCAAGGTTTATAATTGGGGGAGGGGTAATTATGATGCGATTAGGCAAGAATTAGGGAGCATAAGATGGGAACAGAAACTGTCAGGGAAAGGCACAAATGAAAAGTGGAGCTTGTTCAAGGAACAAATACTGCGTGTCCTTGATAGGCATGTCCCTGTCAGGCAGGGTGAAAATGGCCGTGTGAGGGAACCATGGTTCACAAAAGAGGTTGAATGTCTTGTCAAGAGGAAAAAGGAAGAGTATGTAAGGATGAGAAAACAAGGTTTAGTAGGGTCGCTTGAGAGTTATAAGGTAGCAAGGAATGAGCTGAAAAAAGGGCTTAGGAGAGCTAGGAGGGGGCATGAGAAGTCCTTGGCGGGTTGGATCAAGGAAAACCCCAAGGCATTTTACTCTTATGTGAGAAATAAAAGAATGACTAGGGTGACGGTAGGGCCTGTCAAGGACAGTAGTGGGAACTTGTGCATGGAGTCAGAAGAGATAGGAGGAGCGTTGAATGAATACTTTTCTTCAGTGTTCACAAAGGAGAGGGACCATGTTTTTGGGGATGAGAGTGTGATACAGGCGGGTAGGCTGGAGGAGGTAGATGTTCTGAGGAAGAATGTATTTGCAATTTTGAAAAACCTGAGGGTCGACAAGCCCCCTGGTCCTGATGGGATATATCCAAGGATTCTTTGGGAGGCAAGGGATAAGATTGCAGAGCCTTTGGCTTTGATCTTTGGGTCCTCACTGTCCACGGGGATAGTCATGATGTGGAGATGCACGGGGATAGTGCCAGAGAGTGTCGAATGTTGTTCCTCTGTTCAAGAAAGGGAATAGGAATGACCCTGGTAATTATAGGCCAGTTAGTCTTTCTTCGGTGGTCGGTAAGATAATGGAAAAGGTCCTGAAGGATAGGATTTTTAACCATTTGGAAAGATGCAGCTTAATCCGGGATAGTCAACACGGATTCATGAAGGGTAGGTCTTGCCTCACAAATTTGATTGATTTCTTTGAGGAGGTAACGAAGTGTGTAGATGAAGGTAGAGCAGTTGATGTTGTATACATGGATTTTAGTAAGGCGTTGATAAGGTTCCCCATGGTCTGCTCATGAAGAAAGTAAGGAGGTGTCGGATCGAGGGAAATTTGGCCAATTGGATAAGTAACTGGTTATCACATAGAAGACAGAGGGTGGTGGTGGATGGAAAATTTTCAGACTGGAGACCAGTTACCAGCGGTGTACCACAAGGATCAGTGCTGGGTCCTCTGCTATTTGTGATTTTTATCAATGACTTGGAGGAGGGGGCTGAAGGGTGGGTCAGTAAATTTGCTGATGACACCAAGATTGGTGGAGTAGTGGATGAGGTGGAGGGCTGTTGTCAGCTGCAAATAGACATTAATAGGATGCAGAGCTGGGCCGAAAAATGGCAGATGGAGTTTTACCCTGATAAGTGCGAGGTGATTCATTTTGGTAGAAAAAAATTTGAATGCGGATTACTGGGCCAATGGCAGGGTTCTGAGGAATGTGGCGGAACAGAGAGATCTTGGGGTTCATGTCCACAGATCTCTGAAGGTTGCCACTCAAATGGATAGAGCAGTGAAGAAGGCTTATAGTGTGTTAACGTTTATTAAAGGGGGCTTGAGCTTAAGAGCCGCGGGGTTATGCTGCAACTATACATGATTGTGTGAGACCACATTTGGAGTATTGTGTGCAGTTCTGGTCACCTCATTATAGGAAGGATGTGGAAGCATTGGAAAGGGTGCAAAGGAGATTTACCAGGATGCTGCCTGGTTTGCAGAATAGGTCTTATGAGGAAAGGTTGAGCGAGCTAAGGCTTTTCTCTTTGGAGTGGAGGAGGATGAGAGGTGACTTAATGGAGGTTTATAAGATGATCAGGGGGACAGATAGAGTGGACGTTCAGAGACTATTTCCTCGGGTGGAGGTAGCTGTTACAACGGGTATAACTATAAGATTAAGGGTTGGAGATATAGGAGGGATTTCTGAGGTAGGTTGTTTACTCAGAGTGGTTCGGGGGTGGAATGGACTGCCTGCTGTGACAGTGGAGTCGGACACTTTAGGAACTTTCAAGCGGTTATTGGATAGGCACATGGAGCACACCACAATGACAGGGAGTGGGATAGCTTGATCTTGGTTTTGGACAATGCTCGGCACAACATCGAGGGCCGAAGGGCCTGTTCTGTGCTGTACTGTTCGATGTTCTAAGTAGGCTTACATTAACACTGCAATGAAGTTCCTGTGAAAAGCCCCTTGTCGCCACATTCCGGCACCTTTTGGGTAGACCAGAGGGAGAATTCAGAATGTCCAATTCACCTAGCAAGCACACCTTCCGGGATTTGTGGGAGGAAACCGGAGCACCCGGAGGAAACCCACGCAGACACGGGGAGAACGTGCAGACTCCACCCATTCAGTGACCCAAGCCGGGAAAGAAACCGGGTTCCCTGGCGCTGTGAAGCAATGGTGCTACCATGTCGATTAGAGAGCTGGCATGGACTGAATGCTTTTCTCTGTCCCACAATTACAGATTTTTTTGTGCAATCTAGTTTTGTAATTTAACCCCGAGGGGTTCAGATAAATCTGTGCTGCACTCCCTCCGAGGCCATTCTATCCTTCCTCAGGTTTGTTGTCCAGAACTGAACACAGTTCTCCAGGTTTGGTCGAACCAGGGTTTGTGAATCTCGGGGCTTTTCTAATCACACTGAGATCTGAAATCTTCACTCACAGACAGAACAGACAAACCTTTTACCTTCCACACCCAGATGCTGCTGATATTCAGGTTCTGATGAACCGAGTGACTCTGTCAGATTGCAATGTGATGTTTGGTTTGCGTTTCCCGTCTGTTAAACCTCCAATTCCAGTATCCTGTAAATTTACAGAAACCTCACTGTCAGTTTAGGATAGAAATTCACAACATTCTCTCCTCGCCAACTTTGATTAAATGTATTCCTGGAGGTTTGATCACATGACCCAGCCCCCATCCTCCAGCCATTAATCGGTCAACACATCCATCCTTGTGACACACTGCCTTCCTCGGCCAATTGGGAAGCAAAAGGACTAATTACCTCACAGGACAGTGTTTGACTGTCAGCCAATCAACCTGTATCCCATTTTCAATAATTTATATCCGCTGAAGAGAAATGTTCAAAAAAATATTTTTTACTATCCTAATCATTTTCCAAAGATCCAAAAATATTTTCCACTGTCCTAATGATTTCCTAAGTATGAATCTCACCGAGACTGAAGGTAAAATTTGAATTCATTGCAAGTCTACTGATGACCATGAAACCATTGTCAATTGTTGTAAAGACACATCTGTCCACTCATGTCCTTCAGTGAAGGAAATAATCTATCCTTACCTCGTCTGGCTGACACAATTCCAAATCACAGCAATATGGTTGACTCTTTAAATGCCCTCCGAGATGGCCGAGCAAGCCACTCAGTTCAAGAGAAATTAGGGATGGGCAATAAATGTTGACCCAGCCAGTGACTTCCACAAATGATCAAAATAAAATTCGGGGGCAGCACAGTGGGCTATCCCTGATGGCTCACGGCGCTGAGGACCCTCGGTTCGATCCCTGCTCTGGGTCACTGTCCTTGTGGAGTTTGCACATTCTCCCCGTGTTTATGTGGGTTTTGCCCCCACAACCCAAAGATGTGCAGGGTCGGTGGATTGGCCAGACAAAATTGCCCCTTAATTGGATAAAATTAATTGGATACACTAAATTTATGAAAAAAAAAAAAATCCTGGAGACTCCAGTCAGTGAATCCGGGAGAGTTGGCATCCGGCTCGCAGCGCATGCGCCCTGTGGCACCTTGTCCACTGTAAAGATGGCAGCCGGTAACCCGGGCCTGTTACCGCTCAGCCCTCAGTCGATAGAGAAACTACCAAAGCCACAACATTCACCAGCTCTCAGGACACACCTTAGCTCCCTTTCCAATCTGAAAGCAGCCTGAGCTGGATTTACATTCCCCTTAATTGATCATTGCTGGGTGATAATCCTGTACTTCCTGACCTCACACCACTGTGACAGCACCTTCACTACACAGACTGCAGCAACTGACCAAACATCACCTTCCCAGTTATTCCTGAAGGCACCGCCTTCCCAACCTGGCCGCTTGCCTGAGGTGCGGTGATCCTCAGGTCACATCACCGCCGGTCAGCTCTCTCCCGGGACCAGGCCCTGGTTCACAGCCGCCATCTTGGGGAAGCAGAGCGCATGCGCTGGCGTCTTGTTGACGCAACAGCTAGTGGGCGGGGCCTGAACGTTTCTGTTCCCAGCCGGGTCCTAGTGCCGGTGAAAAAATTCCTGCAATACAGGTTTTTAATAAGTTTCACCCACTCCCAGGATCCAGCTGATCTTTGTAGCCTGGATCACGGATACATTCAGTGTGAGAGGCTGCAGCATCTATATAGCTACCTGAAGGGGGTTATACAGCGTTTGATTACATTTCGTGGTCCTTTCCAGTTTATTATCAGGATGTTTGTGTGATATTTTCTGACCCTCAGTGTGATATTTCTTTATTTAAAATACATTTCAGCCGCAAGCTTACTGGTGATTTTTTAAAGGAAAGGAGGTTATTTATTATCACACAATTTCCTGGATGTTTGAACATCTCAGTTTCTCGTCTATTTCACACTCACTGACACATACACAGAAATCAGGTACAGATCAAGTTGAAGCTGGAATGATGAAAATGGAATGTAGACTACAATCTTTATATCGCTGCAGGTCTGTTGTCTTCTTGTTGAGCTGGTCCTTTAGTTGGAGTCAAGGGTTTTTAGAAACAAATAATTCTCATGAGGCTCTGAAGCTTCTTGTAGACGAATAGCCAGGAGGTTGGTTCTCAGGTGGACTTGGAAGCTGGAATAAGTTCAGTACTGTGGCTGCACTGGGAGACATTCAGCTCTGCGGGTTCAGCTGCTTCAAATGCTTCTCACACACACATTTGCTTTGTTCGGGGTTTATTATACTGCATCCCTGACAATTAACTGCAGGGTTACAACTCTGAGACCCAGAACACCCCGATACAATAGCAGTTTACGATGCTCACTCACGCTTATCTCGGTCCCAATTCGAGCTCATTCTCCTGTGTTCAATACGGCACTTGGAGACAAACAGTCCAGAGATTTCATATTCCTCAAATGCTGGTTCATCCTGACACAACGAGACATTTAAACTTCACAGGTGGCTCAAAGTTTCCTTATTCAGGTCTGTGTTTAACTAATTATTGGTCACAGAATCGAATATTGCCCACAGTTTAATGCCCATAATAACCTGTTAAATTGCAGCCATCTTGGCAGAGTTTGTGGATCTTACAATCTATAATATCTAGTATCCTTGTGCTGAGCGTAAGATCTTGAATCTAATCTTGGGCCTGGTTAAAACAGTGAATTGTTGCTGGGTGAGGACCTTGGAGGTGGGTGGGTGGTTACTCTGGCTGCCGACTGTGTTGCGTGGTTTTGTCTATTCCCAGTGGCTCTGCAGAGGGAGCATGCGGTATCCACCGGAATGCTTGACACCTCCCACAACCAGTGGAATGCTTGACACCTTCCACAACCACACCTCAGCGGACAGCTGTTTCAGAGTCACTGGGAACAATATTCTGGTTCAGTCAGGAAGGTTCCCGACACTTTTGTTGGGACTTCCAGCTGATTTTGGTCTTTTTGTTTGACTGGACCACATGCTTGGGGAAAGCAAGAGAGGAAAGAAGGTTCGATAGAAACTAGAATGATCTGTTGTGAATTTCTATCCTATTCGTACAGTGATCATTTTTGGAAACCTACTTTTCAGAGCATTAAAATGGGAGGTTTGGCAGCTGGGCAACTCGAACCAAACATCATATTGAGATCTGACAGTGTCATTCAATTCATTACGACCTAAAAAGCACAAACTTTCAATGTGTTTGTCTGTTCTGTCTGTGGGCAAAGATTTCAAATATCAGTGTGATACCCGAGTGAGAAAGTTCCAGTGAACTAACTGTGGAAGGAGATTTAACCAGTTTCACAGCCTGAAAGAACATCACACCATTCACAGCAAGGAAAGACTGTACACGTGTTCTGTGTGTGGACGAGGATTCAACTGATCATTGGGTTGGATTGGATTGGATTTGTTTATTGTCACATGTACCGAGATACAATGAAAAGTATTTTTCTGCGAGCAGCTCAACAGATCATTGAGTACATGAAACGAAAAGAGAATACAAGAAAATACATAATAGGGCAACACAGGGTACACAATGTAACTGTGTAAGCACCGGCATCGGATGAAGCTTACAGAGGTGTAGTGTCAATGAGGTCAGTCCATAAGAGGGTTGTTTAGGACTCTGGTAACAGCGGGAAGAAGAGGACTTCTGGGGGCGGCTATGAAGGAGTAAGTCACACATTTGCTGGCTCCCACTCGAGTCAGCATTTTGGGCCTTTTCCCCCAATTTTCTACCGGACTTGAATTGTAAAACTGATGACAGAGGCAATTGTGTACTGAATTCCCACATTGGTGCATGGAGAGAAGGACTAGACGTGCTCGTCAAGGCAGAAACAGAAAGACAGAGAAGGCTTGGGCTGAAGCTGCAGCAGGAGACAGCATAGCGGATGACCGGACCTCTGGTTTGTCGACCCAGCAGTCTCTGGAGCAGCTGATGCAAGTTATTCAGGAAGGCTTTGCTTAGCAGAAACTGGACAGCTTGGACCCAATAAAAGAGTCAATTGACGGCTGGAGCTTAGATTGGACGCCCAAGATTGGGCGATCCAGAAGGTAGAGAAGGCACTGGCTGAACAGGAGGAACATCAAACTGCAGTGGAGTTGGAGGTGGGGATGCTGAGAGACCAGCAGACGCAGCCCCTGGAGAAGGTGGAGGACCAAGAGAACAGGTCTCGCCGGCAGAAATTGAGAATTGTTGGGCTCCCGGAGGTGTCTGAAGGAGCAGACGCTGGGGCATACATCACGGACATGTTTGAGAAGCTGCTGGGGGATGGGGCATTCCCCCGACCCTTGGAAGTGGACAGAGCTCACAGAGCGCTCGCGCGGAAGCCGTGAATGGGAGACCCCCCTGAGGGCAATGGTCGTGAGATTCCACAGGTTCTTGGGTAAGGAGCGCATTCTACAATGGGCCAAGCAGACACGGAGCTGTAAGTGGGACAACAGTATCCTGCGGATCTATCAGGACCTGAGTGTGGAGGTGGCCAGGAGAAGAGCAGGCTTCAACCAGATCAGGTCAATCCTTTTTAAGAAAAAGGTGAAGTTCAAACTGTTGTCTCCGGCCCATCTTTGGGTCACGCACGAGGAGCAGCACTTTTATTTTGAGTCACCTGAGGACGCGCTGGACTTCGCGAAAAGGAAAGGACTGGTGGTGGACCGAGAACTTTTGAACTTTGCTGCAATGTTCATTTTTTTTTTTTTGGTTCTCCTGTTCTTTTTTTAAAAAAAGTTTCTTGTTTCTCGTATTCTGGAAGCTCTTTGTAATCCATTTTGCATTGATTTGGGACCAGCGGTAGAGCTGAGTGAGTTAAGGTTTTCATTTGCACTGTTGGGGGATGGAGGTATGCTTGTTTAGATTTTGGTGTTTTCTGTCGGGCAATTGTGTGGGGATTGTATGATGTTGGAGTTTGTTTGTATGAGCAAGGGGAGGGTGGGGAGGGAACAATAGGTGCGAGACAATCCAGCGCCAGGGATGGGGGCCACCAAGCGAGCTGGGCGGGCTTGCTCATGGAAGCGCAGTTGGGGGGGGGGGGCGGGTGCATATGTTCGGTTTATTAAAGGGTTCGGGTTACAGAGTGTGGTTACTAGTGGGAGGGAGGGGGTGAATTTGGGCTAAGGGACAGAGAGGAGGTTGGGGGCGGAGGCTGTCGTGGAGCATGGGCTGCAGGTGGGCCCAAAAAAGGGGATGGCTGATCGTTGAAAGGGGGGGGGGGGCAATGAGTCCCTCCACTAGGCTGATCACCTGGAATGTTCGAGGGTTAAATGGGCCAGTCAAGAGGGCACATGTGTTCGCGCATCTTAGGGGACTGAAGGCAGACGTGGTAATGTTGCAGGAGATGCACCTGAGAGTAACTGATCAGATTAGATGGAGGAAAGGCTGGGTCAGTCTGGTCTTTCACTCGGGACTAGACTCAGAGACTGGAGGGGTCGCGATCCTGATCAATAAACGGCTGGTGTTTGAGGCAGGTAGAATAATTTCAGATGTGGGTGGTCGGTACATTATGGTCCGTGGGAAACTGGAGGGGATGCAGGTGGTATTAGTAAATATATACGTGCCAAATTGGAATGATGTGAAGTTTATAAAGAGGCGGGGGGGGGGGGCGGGGAGTGGGGGGGGGGGGGGGGGGGGGGGGGGCGGATCCATGGAGATTTGGGCAGCCGAGGGTGAAGGAGTTCTCCTTCTACTCACACGTGCATAGAGAGTACTCCCGGATTGATTTCTTTGTTTTTGAGTAGGGGAGTAGGGCCTTATTGACAGGGGTGGTGGACACAGGGTACTCGGTGATCACAATCTCAGACCATGCTCCACACTGGGTTGACCTGCAGGTTAGAAAAGACAGTAACCAGCGCCCGCATTGGAGGTTGGATGTGGGACTTTTGGCCGACGAAGGGGTATGCGAGCGGCTGAGGAAATGTATTCAGAATTACCTGCAGGTCAACGACAGGGGGGAAATTTAAGCAGCGATGGTCTAGGAAGCAATGAGGGCAGCGGTCAGAGGGGAGCTGATCTCGTTTCGGGCCCAGAGGGAGAAGGTGGACAGGGCAGAGACGGGCCGACTGGTAAAGGAGATATTACAAATTGATAGGAGGTATGCGGAGACCCCAGAGGCAGGGCTTTTAAGGGAATTGCGGAGGCTACATCGGAGTCTGGCTTGTTAACCACAGGGAGGGTGGTGGAGCAGCTGAGAAAGGCGAGGGGGGCGATCTATGGGTATGGAGAGAAGGCCAGTAGAATGCGTGCACAGCAGCTTAGAAAGAGGGAGGCAGCCAGGGAGATAGGGAAAGTAAATGACGGAGATGGGAACCTGGTTGGAGATTCAGCAGGGGTGAATAAGGCATTTAGGGATTTCTACAGTAGGCTGTATAGGTCAGAACCCCCTACGGGGCCGGAGGTCCACCAAAGGTGGACGGGGAGCTGGTAGAAGGGCTGAGGGCCCCGATCGGGCTGGAAGAGATAGTGGAGGGCTTGAAGGCCATGCAGTCGGGTAAAACCCCCGGGCCAGACGGGTACCCAGTGGAGATTTACAAAAGGTTCTCTGGGATATTGGGGCCGGTGTTGTTGAGGATGTTCAATGAGACAAAGGAAAGAGGGGTGCTGCCCCCGACGTTGTCACAGGCCACGATTTCGCTGATCCTTAAGCGGGACAAGAGCCCGGAGCTGTGTGGATCCTATAGGCCGATCTCCCTGTTGAATGTAGATGCCAAATTGCTGGCCAAAATTTTGTCCTCCAGGATTGAGGATTGAGTTCCTGACGTTATTGGGGAGGACCAGACGGAGTTTGTTAATGGTAGGCAGTTGGTGGCCAATGTAAGAAGGTTGTTAAACGTGATCATGATTCCCCCGGAAGGTAGGGAGTTGGAGGTAGTGATCGCAATGGATGTAGAAAAGGCCTTTGATCAGGTCATCTTTGATGGGATTATCTGTGGGAGGTACTGGGACGGTTTGGATTTGGGCGGGGTTTTATTGACTGGGTCAGGTTGCTGTATAAGGCTCCTGTGGCAAGTGTATGGATGAATAGGACGACATCGGACTATTTTAGTCTGCACAGAGGGGCGAGACAGAGATGCCCCCTTTCCCCACTGTTGTTTGCGCTGGCTATAGAGCCACTGGCGATTGCTCTGAAAGCCTCAAGGGGCTGGAAGGGGCTGGTCCGGGAGGGGGGGGCGGGGGGTGGAGCACAGAGTCTCGCTCTATGCAGACGACCTGCTTCTGTATGTATCGGACCCAATAGAGGGGATGGAAGAAATTATGAGGATTCTCGGGGAATTTAGCTGGTTTTCGGGGTACAAGTTAAATATGGGGAAAAGTGAGATATTTGTGGTCCAGACAAGGGGACAGGAGAGGCGATTGGGGGAGCTGTCGTTTAGATTAGTAGGGGGAACCTTTAGGTACTTAACCATCAAAGAGGCGCGGGAATGAGACCGGCTGCATAAATTAAATTTGGCCCGGCGAGTAGACCAAATGAAGGATGATTTCTGAAAGTGGGACGCGGTTCCGTCGTCACTGGCTGGGAGGGTGCAGACGGTGAAGATGACAGTCCTCCCAAGATTCCTGTTCGCGTTTCAATGTCTCCCAATTTTTATTCCGCAGTCCTTTTTTAAACGGGTTGACAAAGTGATCACTGGCAAGACCCCGCGAGTAAGGAAGGTAATGCTTGAGCGGAGTCGGGGAGAGGGCGGGCTGGCGCTGCCAAATTTTAGTAACTATTACTGGGCAGCGAATATAGCCATGATCAGGAAGTGGGTGGTGGGGGAGGTGTGGGCATGGGAGCGTATGGAGGTGGCTTCATGCAAGGGCACCAGTCTGGGGGCATGGGTAACTGTGCCTCTGTCATTCCCATTGGCACGATACTCCACCAGCCCCGTGGTGGTGGTGGCCCTGAGAGTCCGGGGGCAATGGAGGAGACATGTGGGAGCAGAGGGAGCATCGGTCTGGTCCCCAATCTGTAATAATCAACGGTTTGCCCCGGGAAGTATGGATGGGGGGTTTCGGATATGGTGGAGAGCAGGGATTGAGAGGATGGGGGATATGTTTATAGAGGGGAGCTTTCCGAGTATGAGGGCACTGGAGGAGAAGTTTGGGTTGGCGACGGGATACGAATTCAGGTATCTGCAGGTGCGGGACTTCCTACATAAAGAGGTGTCAACCTTCCTGCTCCTACCGCTAAGGGGAATTCAGGACAGGGTAGATTCCAGAGGCTGGGTAGGTGAAGGGAGCGTCTCTGACATTTACAAGGAACATATGGGGTCAGAGGAGATGCAGACCAAGGAGCTGAAGCGCAAGTGGGAGAAGGAGCTGGGAGGAGATAGGAGACAGATGTGCAAAATGTGCGGGAGGACCAGCAAACCATGTCCACATGTTCTGGACATGTCTGAAGCTTAGGGTATTTTGGCAGGGGTTTGCAGATGCCATGTCCACGGTGTTTAAAACAAGGGTGACATTGAGTCCAGAGGTGGCGATTTTCGGAATGTCAGAAGACCCAGGAATCCAGGAGGAGAAAGAGGCAGACGTTCTGGCCTTTGCTTCCCTGGTTGCCCGGAAACAGATATTATTAGCTTGGAGGGACTCAAAGCCCCCGAAGTCAGAGACCTGGCTATTGGACATGGCTAGCTTCCTCTGTTTGGAGAAAATCTAGTTCGCCTTGAGAGGGTCAATGTTAGGGTTCACCCGGAGGTGGCAACCGTTCGTCGACTTCTTCGTGGAAAATTGATCATCAGCAGAAGGTGGGGGCGGGGGGATAGTTTAGCTTAAAGTAGGGGGTTATTAAAGGTGGGACCTGTAAGGGCGGGTGACGGCTTTTGCACTATGTATATAGTTTCATGTACATTGTTTATTTTGTTGTTACAACACCAAAAAATACCTCAATAAAATGTTTATTTTAAAAAAACAGCGGGAAGGAGCTGTTTTTGAGTCTCTCCGTGCGTGTTCTCAGCCTTCTGTATCTCCTGCCCGATGGAAGAAGTTGGAAGAGTGAGTAAGCCGGGTGGGAGGGGTCTTTGATTATGCTGCCCGCTTTCCCCAGGCCATGAGAGGTGTAGATGGAATCAATGGATGGGAGGCAGGTTTGTGTGATGGACTGAGCTATGTTCATGACTCTCTGAAGTTTCTTGCTATCTTGGGCCGAGCAGTTGCCATACCAGGCTGTGATGCAGCCAGATAGGATGCTTTCTATGGTGCATCTGCAAAGGTTGGCAAGACTAAATGTGGACATGCTGAATTTCCTTAGTTTCCTGAGGAAGTTTAGGCGCTGTTGTGCTTTCTTGGTGGTAGCGTCAACATGGGTGGACCAGGACAGGACAGATTTTTTGAGATGTGCACCCATAGGAATTTGAAACGGCTAACCATCTCCCCCTCGGCCCCGTTGATGCTGACAGGGGTGTGTGTACAGTACTTTGCTTCCTGCAGTCAATGACCAGCTCGCTAGTTTTGCTGGCATTGAGGGATAGACTGTTGGTTTTGGAGCTTTGATATGAGCTTGGCTGGGATTATGGTGTTGAAGGCGGATATTTGTAAATAAATAGGAGTCTGATGTCGGAGTCCTTGCTGTCGAGATGCTCTAGGGATGAGTGTAGGGCCAGAGAAATGGCATCTGCTGTGGACCGGTTGTGGTGGTATGCGAATTGCAATGGATCAAGGCGTTCTGGGAGTATGGAGGTGATGCGCTTCATGATCAACCTATCGAAGTACTTCATTATGACTGAAGTCAGGGCCACTGGATGGTAGTCATTGAGGCACGCTGCCTGGTTCTTCTTTGGCACCGGTGTATGATGGTGGTCTTCTTGAAGCCAATCTGGACAGACACAAGGACACTGGCACCATGGAGAAACCATGGAAATGTGGGAATTGTGGGAAGAGATTCAGATCCCTGTCTGTGCTGGAAATTCATCAATGGAGTCACACCGGGAGAGGCCATTCATCTGCTCAGAATGTGGTCAAGGATTCACTCAGCTATCCAACTTACATAAACACCAGAGAACCCGCGCCAGCGAGAAACTGTTCATCTGCTCTATTTGTGAGAAGGGATTGTCAACTAACTGACCTCACTTCAAACCGACTTCTTCACTCTGACTTGAGGCCGTTTAAATGCTCCAGCTGGGAAAAGAGCTTTAAAAGTAACAAGCTTTTGCTGACTCACCGGCGAATTCAAAGTGGGGAGAGACTATTCACCTGCTCCGTGTGAGGGAAGTGATTCACTCATTCAGCCTACTGAAACACCACCGAATTCACACCGGGGAGAGACCATTCACCTGCTTTGTGTCTGGGAAGGGATTCACTCAATCATTCAGCCTGCTGAAACACCAGATTACACCGGGAAGAGACCATTCACTGCTCTGTGTGTGGGAAGAGATTCACCAGTCATCCACCCTGCTGAATCACCAGTGGGTTCACACTGGGGAGAGACCATTCATTTGCTTCATGTGTGAGAAGCGATTCACTCAGTTATCCCAGTTTCAGAGGCGGTGTATAGGGGAGATGGTGGCGTAGTGGTCTTGTCGCTGGACTAATGATCCAGATACCCAGGGTCATGACCTGTGGACCTGGGAAGATGATTGGGCCTAGGACACTACCCCGAGGAACTCCTGCAGTGATGTCCTGGAGCTGAGATGATTGACCTCCAAACACCACGACCATTTTCCTTTGTGCCAGATATGACTCCAGTAAGTGGAGAGTTTTTCCCCTGATTCCCATTGACTCCAGTTTACCTAGGGCTCCTTGATGCCATACTCTATCAAATGCTGCCTTGATGTCAAGGGCAGTCATTCTCACCTCTCACATTCAGCTCTTGTGTCCATGTTTGAACCAAGGTTGTAATGAGGTTAGGAGCAGATTGACCCTGGCGGAACCCCAACTGAGCACCCAAGAGAAGGGTATTACTGAGTAAGTGCCACTTGATCGCACTACTGATGACTCCTTCCATCACTTTGCTGATCATGGAGAGTAGATTGACAGTGTGATAATTGGCTGGGTTGCATTTGTCATGTTGTGTACAGGACACGCCTGGGCAATTTTCGACAGTGTAGATGCCAGTGTTCTAGCTGTGCTGGGACAGCTTGGCTAGGGGTGCGGCAAGTTCAGGAGCACAAATCATCAGTACTATTGTCCCTACATTGTCAGAGCCCAAAGCCTTTGCAGTATCCAATGCCTTCAGCCGTTTCTTCATATCACGTGGAGTGAATTTCTCGACTGAAGACTGACATCTGTAATGCTGGGGACCTCCGAAAGAGACTGAGATGGATCATCCAGTCGGTACTTCTGGCTGATGATTGTTGCAAATACCTCAGCCTTGCCTTTTGCACATATGTGCTTGGCTCCTCCATCATTGAGGATGGGGATATTTGTGGAGCCTCCTCCTCCAGTGAATTGTTTAATTGTCCACAACCATACGTGACTGGATGTGGCAGAACTGCAGAATTTGGATCTGATGTGTTCGATATGGAACCGTTCAGCTCTATCTCTTACTTGTAGCTTATGCTGTTTGGCACACAAGACGTCATGTGTTGTAGCTTCACCAGGTTGACACCTAATCTTTTGGTATGTCTAATGTTGTTCCTGGTGTGCTCTCCTGCACTCTTCATAGAATCAGTGTTGATCCCCTGGCTTGATGGTAATGGTAGAGTGGTGGCCATGAGGGTGGCAAGTTGTGGTTGAATACAATTCTGCTGCTGCTGATGGCCCACATAGTCTCATAGACGCCCAGTTTTGAGTTTCAAGATCTGTTCGAAGTCTATCCCATTTAGCACAGTGGTAATGCCACACAACACGATGGAGATAATATCCTCAATGTGAAGATGGGACTTTGTCACCACAAGGACTGTCCGGTGGTCACTTCTACTGATACTGTCATGGACAGATGCATCTTCAGCAGGCAGATTGGTGAGGATGAGGTCAAGTATGCTCTTCCCTCTTGTTGGTCCCCTCACCACCTGCTGCAGTCCCAGTCTAGCGGCTATGTCCTTTAGGGCCCGGCCAGCTCGGTCTGTGGTGGTACTACCAAGACACTCTTAGTGATGGACATTGAAGTACCCCCCCCAGAGCATAATCTGCTCCCTTGCCACCCTCAGTGCTTCCTCCAAGTGGTGTTCAACATGGAGGCGTACATCATTCATCAGCGGATGGTGGCCGGTACATTGTAATCAGCGGATGGTGGCCGGTACATTGCCCATATTTAACCTGATGCTGTGGGACCTCATGTTGTCTTCATGTTCTCAACAGAGTCCATGTTCAAGACTCCCAGGGCATCACCTTCCTGAATGTATACCACTGTGCCGCTGCCTCTGCTGGATCTGTCCTACCGGTGAAACAGGACATACCCAGGAATGGTAACAGTGCTGTCTGGGATATTGTCTGTAAGGTATGATTCTGTGAGTATGACTATGTCAGGTTGTTGCTTTTAAAAATAATTTTTTTAAATATATTTTATTCAAGATTATTTGGCCAAACATAACAGTACATAGTGTTTCTTTTAAACACCAATAAAGCAATATAAATAACAGTGGCCAGTTTTAAACAATTAAATAAATTTTATATGAACAGAAACAAAAACCAAACTAAATGGCAGCTGCCTTGTCAAAAATAACTACTCTCCAAAGATACAATCCAACAGTCCAATATACATTACCTAAAACAAGTGCCTATACATATACAATAACATCCCTGAGAGTCTGTCCGATTCCTCTCCCCCCCCCCCCCCCCCCCCCCCCTCCCCCCCCTCCCCCCCCCCCCGGGTTGCTGCTGTTCTCTTCTTCTTTTCCATTCCCTCTATCTTTCTGTGAGGTAGTCGACGAACGGTTGCCACCGCCTGGTGAACCCTTGAGCCGAACCCCTTAGTACGAACTTAATTCGTTCTAACTTTATAAACCCTGCCATGTCATTTATCCAGGTCTCCACACCCGGGGGTTTGGCTTCCTTCCACATTAACAATATCCTGCGCCGGGCTACTAGGGACGCAAAGGCCAAAACATCGGCCTCTCTCGCCTCCTGCACTCCCGGCTCTTCTGCAACCCCAAATATAGCTAACCCCCAGCTTGGTTCGACCTGGACCCCCACCACCTTCGAAAGCACCTTTGCCACCCCCACCCAAAACCCCTGTAGTGCCGGGCATGACCAGAACATGTGGGTGTGATTCGCTGGGCTTCTCGCGCATCTCGCACACCTATCCTCTACCCCAGAAAATTTACTGAGCCGTGCTCCAGTCATATGCGCTTAGCCTGATACTCACGATAGTATCTGATAGTCAGGCTTAGCCTGATACTCACGAGGACGATGAGTTTACCCTACGTACCCTACGTAGGGCATCAGCCCACAGCCCCTCCTCAATCTCCTCCCCCAGCTCTTCTTCCCATTTCCCTTTCAGCTCATCTACCATGATCTCCCCCTCGTCCCTCATTTCCCTATATATATCCGACACCTTACCATCCCCCACCCATGTCTCTGAGATCACTCTATTCTGCACCTCCTGCGTCGGGAGCTGCGGGAATTCCCTCACCTGTTGCCTCGCAAAAGCCCTCAGTTGCATATACCGAAATGCATTCCCTTGGGGCAACCCATATTTTTCCGTCAGCGCTCCCAGACTCGCAAACGTCCCATCTACGAACAGATCTCTCAATTGTGCTACCCCTGCTCTTTGCCATGCTCCAAATCCCCCATCCATTCTCCCCGGAACAAACCTATGGTTATTTCTTATCGGGGACCACACCGAGGCTCCTGTCTTTCCCCTATGCCGTCTCCACTGCCCCCAAATTTTCAATGTAGCCACCACCACCGGGCTTGTGGTGTATTTCTTCGGTGAGAACGGCAACGGTGCCGTCACCATAGCTTGTAGGCTAGTCCCCCTGCAGGACGCCCTCTCCAATCTCTTCCACGCCGCTCCCTCCCCTTCTCCCATCCACTTACACACCATTGAGATATTGGCGGCCCAGTAGTACTCACTTAGGCTCGGTAGAGCCAGCCCCCCCCTGTCCCGACTACGCTGCAAAAATCCCCTCCTCACTCTCGGGGTCTTCCCGGCCCACACAAAACTCATAATACTCTTCTCAATTCTTTTGAAAAAAGCCTTCATGACCAACACCGGGAGGCACTGAAACACAAAAAGGAATCTCGGGAGGACCACCATTTTAACCGCCTGCACCCTACCTGCCAGTGACAGGGATACCATGTCCCACCTCTTAAAGTCCTCCTCCATCTGTTCCACCAACCGCGTTAAATTAAGCCTATGTAATGTACCCCAATTCTTGGCTATCTGGATCCCCAAGTACCGAAAGTCCCTTGTTACCTTCCTCAACGGTAGATCCTCTATTTCTCTGCTCTGCTCCCCTGGATGCACCACAAACAACTCACTTTTCCCCATGTTCAATTTATACCCTGAAAAATCCCCAAACTCCCCAAGTATCTGCATTATCTCTGGCATCCCCTCCGCCGGGTCCGCCACATATAGTAACAAATCATCCGCATACAGAGATACCCGGTGTTCTTCTCCTCCCCGAGTACTCCCCTCCACTTCCTGGAACCCCTCAATGCTATGGCCAGGGGCTCAATCGCCAGTGCAAACAATAACGGGGACAGAGGACATCCCTGCCTCGTCCCTCTATGGAGCTGAAAATAATCAGACCCCCGTCCATTCGTGACCACGCTCGCCATCGGGGCCCTACACAGCAACTGTACCCATCTGATATACCCATCTCCAAAGCCAAATCTCCTCAGCACCTCCCACAAATAATCCCACTCCACTCTATCAAATGCTTTCTCGGCATCCATCGCCACCACTATCTCCGCTTCCCCCTCTGGCGGGGGCATCATCATTACCCCTAGCAGCCTCTGTATATTTGTATTCAGCTGTCTCCCCTTCACAAACCCAGTTTGGTCCTCATGAACCACCCCCGGGACACAATCCTCTATCCTCGTTGCCATTACCTTGGCCAGAACCTTAGCGTCCGCATTCAGGAGGTAAATAGGCCTATAGGACCCGCATTGCAGCGGGTCTTTTTCTTTCTTTAGGAGGAGCGATATCGTTGCCTCTGACATAGTCGGGGGCAGTTGCCCCCTTTCCTTCGCCTCATTAAAGGTTCTCATCAGTAGCGGGGCCAGCAAGTCCATATATTTCCTATAGAATTTAACTGTGAATCCGTCTGGTCCCGGGGCCTTCCCCGCCTGCATGCTCCCAATCCCTTTCACTACTTCCTCCGTCTCAATCTGTGCTCCCAGTCCCGCCCTCTCCTGCTCCTCCACCTTAGGAAATTCCAGCTGATCCAGAAAGCACATCATTCTCTCCTTCCCATCCGGGGGCTGAGCTTCATATAATCTTTCATAAAATGCCTTGAACACTCCATTCACTCTCTCCGCTCCCCGCTCCATCTCTCCCTCCTCATCTCTCACCCCCTCGCTGCTCCCCTTTTCCTCAGTTGGTGGGCCAGCAACCTGCTCGCCTTCTCCCCATATTCGTACTGTACACCCTGTGCCTTCCTCCATTGTGCCTCTGCATTACCCGTAGTCAACAACTCAAATTCTACATGTAGCCTTTGCCTTTCCCTGTACAGTCCCTCCTCCGGTGCCTCCGCATATTGTCTGTCCACCCTCAGAAGTTCTTTCAACAACCGCTCCCTTTCCCTACCCTCCTGCTTTCCTTTATGTGCCCTAATAGATATCAGCTCCCCTCTAACCACTGCCTTCAGCGCCTCCCAGACCACTCCCATCTGAACCTCCCCATTATCATTGAGTTCCAAGTACCTTTCAATACACCCCCTCACCCTTAAACCCCCCCCCCCCTCATCTGCCAATAATCCCATGTCCATTCTCCAGGGTGGACGCTGTTCTTTTTCCTCCCCTATCTCCAGGTCCACCCAATGTGGTGCATGATCCGAAATAGCTATAGCCGTGTACTCCGTCCCCGTCACCTTCGGGATCAGTGCCCTTCCCAAAACAAAAAAGTCTATCCGTGAATAAACTTTGTGGACATAGGAGAAAAACGAAAACTCCTTACTCCTAGGTCTACTAAATCTCCAGGGGTCTACTCCTCCCATCTGCACCATAAAATCCTTAAGCACCCTAGCTGCAGCCGGCCTCCTTCCGGTCCTGGACCTCGATCTGTCCAGCCCTGGGTCCAGCACCGTATTAAAATCTCCACCCATTACCAACTTCCCCACCTCTAGGTCCGGGATACGTCCTAACATACGCCTCATAAAGTTGGCATCATCCCAGTTCGGGGCATATACGTTCACTAAGACCACCGCCTCCCCTTGCAATTTGCCACTCACCATCACGTATCTGCCCCCACTTTCCACCACTATGGTCTTTGCTTCAAATATTCCCCACTTCCCCACTAGTATAGCCACCCCCCTGTTTTTTTGCGTCTAGCCCCAAATGAAACACCTGCCCCACCCATCCTTTGCGTAGTCTGACCTGGTCTATCAGTTTCAGATGCGTCTCCTGCAGCATAACCACATCTGCCTTAAGTTTCTTTAGGTGTGCAGGTACCCATGCCCTCTTTATCGGCCCGTTCAGCCCTCTCACATTCCACGTGATCAGCCGGGTTGGGGGGCTCTTTACCCCCCCCCTTGTCGACTAGCCATCTCCTTTTTCAATCCAGCTCCTCACCTGGTTCCCACGTAGCCGTATCTCCCCCCAACGGCGCCCTCCTGCCCCGACCACCCCACCCCATACCAGCTCCCCCTTCTCCCCAGCAGCAGCAACCCAGTTAACCCCCCCCCCCCGCTAGATCCCTCACTAGCGTAATTGCACCCCCCATGTTGCTCCCAGAAGTCAGCAAACTCTGGCCAACCTCGGCTGCCCCCTGTGACCTCGGCTCCCATGGTGCGAGGCCCCCTCCTTCCTGCTTCCCTGTTCCCGCCATGATTACCATAGCGCGGGAACAAAGCCCGCGCTTCCCATTTGGCCCCGCCCCCAATGGCCGGCGCCCCCAGCTCCTCATCCTCCCTCCCCCCCTCCCCCACGACATGGGGAAGATAGAAAAGTTACAGGGTCGCAGGATTAACAACTTGGGCAATCATCTCTTCCCCCTTTTCCCCCTCTTCACCCCACATATTCGCCCCACCACTTTGTCCCAAACGTTCTTTTTCTAGCCCGCTTATTCCAGTTTCTCCTTGACAATAAATGTCCACGCCTCTTCTGCCGTTTCAAAGTAGTGGTGTTTCCCTTGATGTGTGACCCACAGTCTTGCCGGCTGCAGCATTCCAAATTTAACCTTCCTTTTGTGCGGCACCGCCTTGGCCCGATTAAAGCTTGCCCTCCTTCTCGCCACCTCCGCACTCCAATCTTGGTATACGCGGATCACCGCGTTCTCCCGTGTTTTCTTTGCCCATCTGAGGACCATCTCTCTGTCCTTATATCGGAGAAATCTCACCACTATGGCTCGAGGAATTTCTCCAGCCCTCGGTCTTCGCGCCATAACTCAATAGACTCCCTCCACCTCCAACGGGCCCGTCGGGGCCTCCGATCCCATTAACGAGTGCAGCATCGTGCTCACATATGCCCCGACGTCCGCGCCTTCTGCACCTTCAGGAAGACCAAGAATCCTTAAATTCTTCCTCCTCGCATTATTCTCCAGCACCTCCAGCCTTTCCACACACCTTTTGTGTTGTGCCTCGTGCATCTCTGACTTCACTACCAGGCCCTGTATTTCGTCCTCATTCTCAGCAGCCTTTGCCTTCACGACCCGAAGCTCCTGCTCCTGGGTCTTTTGCTCCTCCTTTAGCCCTTCAATCGCCTGTAATATTGGGGCCAACAGCTCCTTCTTTATCTCCTTTTTAAGTTCTTCCACGCAACGCCACAGGAACTCTTGTTGGTCAGGGCCCCATATTAAACTGCCTCCTTCCGACGCCATCTTGCTTTGTACTTGCCTTCCTGGCCGCTACTCTAGAGGATCCACCGCAATCCGGCCACTTTCCTCTCCTTTTTCCATCCGTGTCCAGGGGGGATTCCCTTCTGGTTTTCCGCACAGTGTTTTTAGCCATTAAAATTGCCGTTGAGACTCCTATTAAGAGCCCAAAAGCCCTTTCCACCGGGGGCTGCCGAAACGTGCGACTTAGCTGGTCATCGCCGCACCCGGAAGTCATTCAGGTTGTTGCTTAACTAGTCTGTGAGGCAGCTCTGCCAAGTTAAATATAGTCTTCAACTCAAAGTCAAAATGTATCTTGGCAAATATATTCCCAGAGGTTTGGGAAAGTTTTCAGAAAAGAAGCAGTAGATGAGCAAAAACAGGGAGGACATATACCATGAGGATAAACTAGGAAGTAATATAGAAATGGACAGCAAGAGTTTCCTTAATTTCTTAAAAATGAAGAGAGGCCCTGAAGTGGACGTCGGTTCCTGAGAGAATGAGACTGCGGAAAGAATAATGGGGAGTCAGGAAATGGCAGAGGAGTTAAATAAATACTGTGAGTCAGTCTTCACGGCAGGAGACAGTAATAGCATTCCACAAATACTAAATAATCAAAGGCAAAAGGGGAAGGGAATAAACACAATAACTACACCAGAGAAAAAGTATTCGGAAACGAATGGAGCAAAAGTCTGCTATGTTCCTGGCCTGATGGGTTGCCTCCCAGGATAGTAAAGGAAGTAGCTGCAGAGATAGTGGATGCCCTGGTCAAATTCTTGAAAAGTCCCGAAGGATTGGAAAACTGCTAATGCAACATCTTTATTTAATAAAGGAGGGAGAAAAGAAACAAGTAACGATAGGCCAATAAACTTAACATCTATCATTGGGAAAATGTTAAGAGTCCATTTTAAAGGATGTAATAGAACATTTTGAAAAGCATAATATAATCAAACAGAGTCAGCATGGCCTCATGAAGGGGAAATCATGTTTGAAACATTTGGTAGAAATTTTTGAGGTGGTAACAAGCAGGATAGATGATGGGGAGCCAGTAGATCTAATATACTTGGATTTCCAAAAAGTGTTTGATAAGGTACCACACAACCGGCTACATAATAAGATAAGAGCTCATAGTGTTGGGGAACTGACCATGATAATGCACGTTCTCCCCGTGTCTCCGTGGGTTTCCTCCAGGTGCTCCGGTTTCCTCCCACAAGTCCCGAAGACATGGTTGTTAGGTGAATTGGACATTCTGAATTCTCCCTCAGTGTACCCGAACACGCGTTGGTGTGTGGCGACTAGGGGGTTTTCACAGTAACTACATTGCAATGTTAATGGAAGCCTACTTGTGACAATAATTATTACTATTATAAAAGACAGAAAATTGGGATAAGGGGGCATTTTCAGAATGGCAACATAACTAGCGGAGTGCCGCTGGGATCCATACTGGGGCCACAGTTATTTACCATATATATTAATGACTTGGACAAGGGAAGCGAATGCACTTTTGCAAACTTTGTGGATGACACAAAAATAGGTGGGAAGTCTACACACGGCTATAAACAGGTTAGTTGAGTGGGCAAAAACTTGAGAAATGGAATATAATGTAGGAAACCGAAAATGTATGCACTTTGATGGGAAGAATAAAGGAGCTGAATATTATTCAAAGTGAGAAAGACTGCAGAAAACTGCAGCACAGAGGGACCTGGGGGTCCTCGGGCATTAATCACAAAAGCTAGCGTGCAGGTTCAGCAGGTCATTGGGAAGGTAAATGGAAGGTTGGCCTTTATTTCAAAGGGAATGCAGCATAAAAATAGAGAAGTCCAGCTGAAATTATACAAGGCAATAGTTAGACCACACTTGGAATACTGTGAACAACATTAGTCCCCTTTCCTGAGGAAAGATATGCGGGCATTGGAGACAGTCCAGAGAAGGTTCACTAGGTTAGAACATAGAACATAGAAAAATACAGCACAGAACAGGCCCTTCGGCTCATGATATTGTGCCGAACCTTTGTCCTAGATTAATCATAGATTATCACAGAATTTACAGTGCAGAAGGAGGCCATTCGGCCCATCGAGTCTGCACCAGCTCTTGGAAAGAGCACCCTACCCAAGGTCAACACCTCCACCCTATCGCCATAGCCCAGTAACCCCACCCAACACTAAGGGCAATTTTGGACAATAAGGGCAATTTATCATGGCCAATCCACCTAACCTGCACATCTTTGGACTGTGGGAGGAAACCGGAGCACCCGGAGGAGACCCACGCACACACAGGGAGGATGTGCAGACTCCGCACAGACAGTGACCCAAGCCGGAATCGAACCTGGGACCCTGGAGCTGTGAAGCTATTGTGCTATCCACAATGCTACCGTGCTGCCCTTAAGAACAAATTAATCTACACTATATCATTCTACCGGGATCCATGTACCTATCCAATAGCCGCTTGAAGGTTCCTAATGTTTCCGACTCAACTACTTCCACAGGCAGTGCATTCCATGCCCCCACTACTCTTTGGGTAAAGAACCTACCTCTGACATCCCCCCTATATCTTCCACCATTCACCTTAAATTTATGTCCCCTTGTAATGGTTTGTTCCACCCGGGGGAAAAGTCTCTGACTGACTACTCTATCTATTCGCCTGATCATCTGAAAAACCTCTATCAAGTCGCCCCTCATCCTTCTCCGTTCTAATGAGTAAAGGCCTAGCACCCTCAACCTTTCCTCGTAAGACATACTCTCCATTCCAGGCAACATCCTGGTAAATCTCCTTTGCACCTTTTCCAAAGCTTCCACATCCTTCCTAAAATGAGGTGACCAGAACTGTACACAGTACTCCAAATTTGGCCTTACCAACGTTTTGTACAGCTGCATCATCACCGCACAGCTCTTAAATTCAATCTCTCTGTTAATGAACACTAGCACACCATAGGCCTTCTTCACAGCTCTATCCACTTGAGTGGCAACTTTCAAAGATATATGAACATAGACCCCAAGATGTCTGCTCCCCTACATTGCCAAGAACCCTACCATTAACCCTGTATTCCGCATTCATATTTGTCCTTCCAAAATGGGCAACCTCACACTTTTCAGGGTTAAACTACATCTGCCATTTCTCAGCCCAGCTCTGCATCCTATCTATGTCTCTTTGCAGCCGACAACAGCCGTCCTCACGATCCACAACTCCACCAATCTTCACATCGTCTGCAAATTTACTGACCCACCCTTCAACTCCCTCATCCAAGTCATTAATGAAAATCACAAACAGCAGAGGACCCAGAATTGATCCCTGCGGTACGCCACTGGTAACTGGGATCCAGGCTGAATATTTGCCATCCACCACCACTCTCTGACTTCCAGCGGTTAGCCAGTTCGTTATGCAACTGGCCAAATTTCCCGCTACCCCATGCTTCCTTACTTTCTACATAAGCCTACCATGGGGAACCTTATCAAATGCCTTACTAAAATCCATGTACACTACATCCACTGCTTTACCTTCATCCACATGCTTGGTCACCTCCTCAAAGAATTCAATAAGACTTGTAAGGCAAGACGTGCCCCTCACAAATCCGTGCTGACTATCCCTAATCAAGCAGTGTCTTTCCAGATGCTCAGAAATCCTATCCCTCAATACACTTTCCATTACTTTGCCTACCACCGATGTAAGACTAACTGGCCTGTAATTCCCAGGGTTATCCCTATTCCCTTTTTTGAACAGGGGCACGGCATTCGCCACTCTCCAATCCCCTGGTACCACCCCTGTTGACAGTGAGGACGAAAAGATCATTGCCAATGGCTCTGCAATTTCATCTCTTGCTTTCCATAGAATCCTTGGATATATCCCGTCAAGCCCGGGCGACTTGTTTATCCTCAAGTTTTTCAAAATGCCCAACACATCTTCCTTCCTAACAAGCATTTCCTCGAGCTTACCAGTCTGTTTCACACTGTCCTCTCCAACAATATGGCCCCTCTCATTTGTAAATACAGAAGAAAAGTACTCGTTCAAGACCTCTCCTATCTCTTCAGACTCAATACACAATCTCCCGCTACTATCCTTGATCGGACCTACCCTTGCTCTAGTCATTCTCATATTTCTCACATATGTGTAAAAGATCTTGGGGTTTTCCTTGATCCTACCCGCCAAAGATTGTTCATGCCCTCTCTTAGCTCTCCTAATCCCTTTCTTCAGTTCCCTCCTGGCTATCTTGTATCCCTCCAGCGCCCTGTCTGAACCTTGTTTCCTCAGCCTTACATAAGTCTCCTTCTTCCTCTTAACAAGACATTCAACCTCTCTTGTCAACCATGGTTCCCTCACTCGACAATCTCTTCCCTGCCTGACAGGGACATACATATCAAGGACACGTAGTACCTGTTCCTTGAACAAGTTCCACATTTCACTTCTGTCCTTCCCTGACAGCCTATGTTCCCAACTTATGCACTTCAGTTCTTGTCTGACAACATCGTATTTACCCTTCCCCCAATTGTAAACCTTGCCCTGTAGCACGCACCTATCCCTCTCCATTACTACAGTGAAAGTCACAGAATTGTGGTCACTATCTCCAAAATGCACCCCCACTAACAAATCTATCACTTGCCCGGGTTCATTACCAATTACCAAATCCAATATGGCCTCCCCTCTGGTCGGACAATCTACGTACTGTGTTAGAAAAGCTTCCTGGACACACTGCACAAACACCACCCCATCCAAACTATTTGATCTAAAGAGTTTCCACTCAATGTTTGGGAAGTTGAAGTCACCCATGACTACTACCCTGCGACTTCTGCACCTTTCCAAAATCCGTTTCCCAATCTGTTCCTCCACATCTCTGCTACTATTGGGGGGCCTATAGAAAACTCCCAACAAGGTGACTGCTCCTTTCCTATTTCTGACTTCATCCCATACTGCCTCAGTAGGTAGATACTCCTCGAACTGCCTTTCTGCAGCTGTTATACTATCTCTAATTAACAATGCCACCCCCCCCCCACCTCTTTTACCACCCTCCCGAATGTTATTGAACCATCTATAACCAGGGACCTCCAACAACCATTTCTGCCCCTCTTCTATCCAAGTTTCTGTGATGGCCACCACATCGTAGTCCCAAGTACCGATCCATGCCTGAAGTTCACCCACCTTATTCCTGATGCTTCTTGTGTTGAAGTATACACACTTCAACCCATCTCCGTGCCTGCAAGCACTCTCCTTTGTCAGTGTTCCCTTCCCCACTGCCTCACTACACGCTTTGGCGTCCTGAATAGCGGCTAACTTAGTTGCTGCACTACAAATCCGGTTCCCATTCCCATGCCAAATTAGTTTAAACCCTCCCGAAGAGTACTAGAAAACCTCCCTCCCAGGATATTGGTGCCCCTCTGGTTCAGATGCAACCTGCCCTGCTTGTACAGGTCTCACCTTCCCCAGAATGCACTCCAATTATCCAAATACCTGAAGCCCTCCCTCTTAGACCATTCCTGCAGCCATGTGTTCAATTGCACTCTCTCCCTATTCCTAGCCTCGATATCACGTGGCACCGGCAACAAACCAGAGATGACAACTCTGTCTGTCCTGGCTTTTAACTTCCAGCCGAACTCCCTAAACTTGTTTATTACCTCCACGCCCCTTTTCCTACCTACGTCATTGGTACCAATGTGCACCACGACTTCTGGCTGCTCCCCCTCCCCCTTAAGGATCCTGAAGACACGATCCGAGACATCCCTGGCCTTGGCAACCAGGAGGCAACATACCTTCCGGGAGTCTCACTCGCGACCACAGAATCTCCTATCTATTCCCCTAACCATTGAATCTCCTATTACCATTGCTTTTCCATTCTCCCCCCTTCCCTTCTGAGCCCCAGAGTCAGACTCAGTGCCAGAGACCTGGCCGCTAGGGCATTCCCCCGGTAGGTCATCCCCCCCAACAGCATCCAAAACGGTATACTTGTTTTGAAGGGGAATGGCCACGAGGGATCCCTGCACTGTCTGCCTGTTTGTTTCCTTTCCCCTGACTGTAACCCAGGTACTCTTGTCCTGGACCTTGGGTGTGGTTACCTCCCTGTAACTCTTCTCTATAACCCCCTCTGCCTCCCGGATGATCCGAAGTTCATCCAGCTCCAGCTCCAGTTCCCTAACACAGTCCCCAAGGAGCTGGAGTTGGGTGCACTTCCCGCAGGTATAGTCAGCGGGGACACTGATGGTATCCCTCACCACCCACATCCTACAGGAGGAGCATGCAACTGGCCTAGCCTCAATCCCCTCTTACCTTACAAAATATAGCTGCCCTGTGGACCAACTGGACCTCCGCCCTCCGACTCTGCTCCCAGTCAGTTGCACTCACTGTAAACTCCTGGCTCCCTTCTCGCTCTTTGAGGAAATGTAGGAAACAAAATGAAAGGAGCACCTTACTCCCTCCTCACCCAACTCCCTCAGTCACCAAACTCTCACTATAGCACTCAAATGCACCAAATTCAGCACTCAGTGCAAACAAAGTCTGCACTGTCGGTGGATCATTTTTATACTGTGAATCTAGCCTCTGAAAACTGGCCTAATCCAATGAACTAAAGGTTAGTCCCGGATATGGAGAGAGTTTCTTATTAGAAGAGGTTGAGTTGTTTGGGCCTGTACTCATTGGAGTTGAGGCGAATGAGAGGTGACCTTTTTGAGACATAAGCATTCTCAGGGGGGTTGACAGGGTAGATGCTGAGAGGATGTTTCCTCTTGTGGGAGAGTCCAGGACCAGAGGGCATAATCTCAAAGTAAGGGGTCTCAAATTTAAGACAGACATGAAGCGACATTTCTTCTCTCAGAGCGCAGTGAATCTGTGGAATCCTTTAGCTGTGCAATCATCCTGTCGCTGGAGTTTAACCATAAAAAGGCAAAGGTGAAGGTGTGTTTACCCGGATGGGCCGCTTGGTGGCGCAGTGGCGCTTTCACTGAGGGGCCTTGAGTTCAAACACATCCCAGACAGGACTGGTGAGAAATATCTGTCTGGGAAAGGGGAGAAAACTGTGTAATCGGGGAAATGGAGCGGTGCCGATGGGCCTGAGAGAAAGGATTCAGACAAGTCTTATTTTCTTCATTTTTCATTCAATGTTTATTAAAATTTCAGGGAAAATATTACACAAAAGTTTATTTTGAAGTTGACGAAAGGAAACATAACGATTGAGGGTCACAGTGAGAACAGAACACATGCCCTCTGAACTGCCAAATGTATGTACAACTGTAACAGACATCAGAAAGAAAGAACAGGAGCTCAATGTAAAGGGAAGGCCAAAGTTATGAGTAAGGAACGAGATAAGTTACTTTATTGAGACATGATATTGGGGGAAATTATTAGCTACAATTACATTACAGCCAAAATTATCTCGTACATTTCAAACTGGGAAACAGAAATACTGTCCATGATTGTCTCAGTTACAGATGCAGAATAATAAACTGAGAGAATTTTGCTGTTAGAGTCACCAAGAGGAGATATTGTATTTGTGTCACACACAGATCATAATAAACAGCTGAGGAAAATCTACAGCGCCCGAACGTCAACCGATCATTTGATCTGTAAAAGAGAGAGAAAATGATGAAGTAGATGTTTATAATCTGGGACATTGATGTTAGAGTTTTTAATCAATCAAACATTTAGGGTTTTTCAACGGCTTCTGTCAGTTTGAAGTGTGAGTGGATTGAATCTTCTCACCTTCACCAGAGTGACTGCAGCGCTGTAGGAAATGCTCAGAAAGAACAGGGTGATGAATGTGGAAGCGGTTGTCCAGATGTTCCCGTTATCATCCTCATCGTCTTCAGTCCAGGTGTGGTCTGTGGTATCTATGAGGATAGAGCCGAATAAATATAATCAGATTGTTTATTAATCCAGGATTTATTTTTAATATTCTCGTTTCATTTTCTCCCGCTGCTAATTCATTCTTTAATATATTTGTCATTGCATATCTACTGTTGCGTTCATGACTCTCAGAAATTGATGTCTTTAACTTTTTTTTTCTAATTAAGGGGCAATTTAGCATGGCCAATCCACCTACCCTGCACATCTTTGGGTTGTCGGGGTGAGACACACGGGTCATGGGGAGAATGTGAAAACTCCACTGGGACAGGGACCCAGGAGCGGGATCAACCCCAGGTCCATGGTGGCGTGAGGCAGCAGCGCTAACCACTATGCCACCGTGCCGCCATTGCCTGCCGTTTGTGTTTGTTCCTTAGCTTTTGTGTCTGTGTCGATGCGAAATTCCGTGTTTTGATTTACTCCTCTGTTGTGTGTCCAGATGTCTGTGTAGGTTCACTGTGTGTTCATCGTGTCAATGAGTATTGGTCTGTGTATTTGTGTGTCAGCGCCTGTGTGTGAACTTTGTTTGTCTTCTGTCAATGTGTATATATGAGTGATATATTGTATGTGTATGTGTTGAAATCTATGTTTATATATTATTGCCTGTGTTAATATGTGTTTATACTTTCCTGTCCAGTAATATATGTGTTAATGTGTCTTTTTGCGTTCAACATGCATGCCAGTGTCTTAATGTTTGTGCCTGGATAAATGCGCGTGTGTGTGTGTGTGTCAATGCGTGTATTTCATCATAGAATCATCATCATATAATCCCTACAGTGGAGAACGAGGCCATTCGGCCTATTGAGTCTGCACCTACCCTCCGAAAGAACACCCTACCGAGGTGCACGGTGCACGCCCTCCCCTATCCCCAGAACCTCGTAACACCACCTAACGTTTTGGGCGCGAAGGGGTGATATAGCATGGCTAATCCCCCTAACCTGCACATCTTTGGACTGTGGGAGGAAACTGGAGCACGCGGAGGAAACACGGACACGGGAGAATGTGGAAACTCAACACGGACAATCACCCGAGGCTGGAATTGAACCCGGGTTTCTGGCGCTGTGAGGCAGCAGTGCTATTTGTGCGTTGATGTTTGTTTATATCTATTGCTGTGTATTGACGCCTCCATGTGTATTCATGTGTGTTTGTATGAGCGTGTGTACGAATCTGTTAATATGTAACTACATGTGCCCATTAGTGTGTTAATGTGGATTATTGTCTCTGTTTTAATGGAAATATTTCTGTCATTGTGAAATTGTGCGATTACGGGCGGCGCGGTAGCACAGTGGTTAGCACTGTTGCTTCACAGCGCCAGAGTCCCAGGTTCGATTCCTGGCTTGGGTTACTGTCTGTGCGGAGTCTGCACGTTCTCCCTGTGTCCGTGTGGGTTTCGTCCGGTGCTCCGGTTTCTTCCCACAAGTCCCGAAAGATGTGCTTGTGAGGTAATTTGGACATTCAAAATTTTCCCTCTGTGTACCCGAACAGGCGCCAAGAGTGTGGCGACTAGGGTTTTTTCACAGTAACTTCTTGCAGTGTTAATGTAAGCCTTCTTGTGACAATAAACTTTATTTTTACTATTATGTATATGTTATTGCTTACAGTTGTGTTTCATATTCTTGGGTCAGTCTGCGTGTACGGTTTTATATGTTTGTGTTTGCATATTTGTGTGTCTGTGTGGACATGTGGATGTATGTGCATGTTTGTGCATGCCGGCTTGTGTGTGTGGATTTGTGTGTGTGTGTACACGAGTGTCTTTGTGTACATAAACGTGTGCTTGTTTGTGTTTATGTGCATGTTTGTAAATTTTTGTTTGTTTGTGTGTACATGTATGCATGTGTTTCTATGTGTACATCTATGTGTGTGTTTGTGTCTATGTGTGCTCATGTATATGGTTGTGGGTGTGTGTACGTGTGCATGTATGTTTAGTGTTTGTGTCTTTATCTGTCTGTGTATTTGTATCAGCTGCCTGTAGCTTTGCCAGTTGTGGGTATTATTGGTACCGATGTGGAATATGTTGAACTTTCTGCTTATAAATGTGTTTTCTGTGAGGTGCAAGCTGACATCATTGACAGAATGCAAAAATACAAGGAAGTGCCTCAGGAGAGAACAGTGAAAACCCAGGGAGAATTCAATCACCATCTGGATTTGGATTTTGGGAAATCAGTTGTCGCATATGGATAAGAGGAACAAGGGTGCTAAAGAAAAATATGTTGCGTGAATAGATAGTTTAAGAACATCTTTAGCATGATGGGCTTTTAAAATCTTCAGCCAGTAAGCTACAAGCCATCTTGTAATGTCAGTAACTGAATCCTTAGTGTAGAGACACATCCACTCCCAAATTCCCTGCTTGGAGAGTAGGTGGATAGTGATTTAATAGTCTCTCCCTCTCTGGCCAGCTGAACAAATTCTCTTTGGGTTCCCCCTGCTGAGGAGGTGGAGATACAGAGAGTTCACTCATCACATTCCTTCTCTTTTGGTCGGGAAAGTGGAGGTAAAATGGGTTTATAATGCCCATCCCCCTCTCTCTGTTGGGGAAGTGGGCGGACAGTGCATTTATTTAGGCCCTCCCCCTCTCTTTGTTGGAAGCGGCTGTACAGTGAATTAACTAATGTCCCAGCTCTTTGGTGGGAAAGTGGGGGTACAGGGTTAATTAATGCTCCTCCCCCACTATTTGTTGGGGCGTGGTGATACACTGGATTAACTACTGCCCCCATGCTTTGGTGTGGAAGTGAGGGGTATAGTGGGTTCACTAAGTCCCTTCCTCTTTGTTAGGGAGTTGGGGTGCAGGGCATTAGCGAACGTCCATTCCCCACTCTCTGTTGGAGAAGTGGGGGTGCAGTCGATTAACTATAACCCCTCCCCCTCTCTGTTTGGGAAGTGTGGTTGCAGTGGATTAATTTATGCCCCTTCCTCTCTCTTTTGAGGAAGTGGCAGTAGAGTGCATTAACTAATGCCCCTCCTCCTGTCTCTGTTGGGGAGGTGGGGGGACAGTGGATTAACTAACGCCCCTCCTCCTGATTTTGTAGGAGAGGTGGAGATATAATGCATTAACAATTTATCTTTCCCCTCTCCGTGATGGGCGATTGTTGGTCCTTGTTTCTGTTTGATTCTCAATTCAGTTCCCAGTGGGTGTGATGCAGCAATTTTAAGCTGACATCAATTTTAAAGGGATGGGCAATGGGAGAAGCAGGAACACCGAGATCTAAATGTGATGTGTTTGTCTGTCTGAAATGGGAAATTGTCCGATTTCTCCTCAGCGGGAAGAAAGTCAATGAATATATTTTGTGAATACTGCAATGAATGAATTTTACTCTGTCTCTGACCCAGGGTGTATCTGAGCTCGGAGCTCTGGTTGTATCAGACTTGGGGCTGAGACCTGTAGAAATCTTGGTCTCCTTGAACAGATCTAATATCAGCAAAGTCGAAGCTCCATTAATTAAGCGGCTGTGCATTTAAATCACAATTAGAGGAAAAAAAACTTTATTATTTTTAATTTAGTTCGAAATGCAATTGATAGATTCTCATTGACATGAATTAACGGTGTCCATCAGAGCGAGGGAAATGTTCACAAAACTCGGTTTACCGCTGGATTTATCAACCGTTCTGTTGATGATCTTCAAGGGGATGGCTTCATGTCCCACCACACAGGAGTAAGAAGCGCCGCTGGCCCACTCCTCCGCTGCAATGGATAACAGGCTGTACATGAAGAAGGAGCTATTGCCGTTCTCCGCCATCACCTCGGTGTTCTTGTAGTTCCCGGGATTCACCGGCTTGTCGTTGACGGTCCACTTGACGAAGATCTCTCGGGGGGAGAAACCTCTCACTAAGCAGCTGAGGGAGACGAATCTCTGAGCGGAGACGTCTTCAGCCGAGGGCAGGAGGACAGAGACGGACGGTTCCCGCGGATTGGGATCTGCAGAAGATGTACAATAAATGTCAATAAAATGGGGAATTCGGGAGACATTGGAACCGCGGGTTCGATGTGAGAGAAATGTGTTTTTTGTTGGATTTTAAAGGTTTCCATTTTCCACTTTGGGATCTGTCCGGTTTCCGAGCTCGGAGCTGAGGTGGACACAAGCCTTTACCCTGAGAATTTACGGATATTGGATTCGAAAGTTTCAGAAAGTGTACAGCAGGGAAACAGGCCATTCGGCCCGCCTGTTTTGTGCTGGTGTATAAGCTCCACACCAAGCTCCTCCCACCTTACTCCCAAAGGATTGGGAAACTGCCAATGTAACACCCTTATTCAAAAGGGAGGGAGACAAAAGCAGGTAACTATCGGCCAGTGACCTTAACATCTGTCAGTGGGAGACGGTTAGAGTCCATTATAACGGATCCAATCGCTGAGCATTTAGAAATACTCAGTACAATCAACAGAGTCAGCGCGGCCTCGTGAAGGGGGAATCAGTGCCGAACAAATTTAGATGGAGAAATACTGGATAAAGCTGAAGTAACGGGGGAATTGGGGGCCCCCGTGCAGAAACCACACAAAGCAAGTTCCGCAGGTAATATGGAGACAAATTGAATGTTGACATTTATTTCAAAGGAAATGGAATATAAACATGGGGAAGTCTGGCTAAAACTATACAAGGCACTAGTTAGTCGACACCTGGTATACTTTGAATCGTTTTGGTGCCCTTATCTAAGGAAGGCAGATTGGTTTTGAAGGCAGTCCAGAGAAGGATCACGAGGTTGATCCTGAGTATGGAGGGATTTTCTTATGGGGAGAGGGTAAGTAGGCTGGGCTGTACTGATTGGAGTTTAGAAGAATGAAGGCGACCTAATCGAGACATGAAAGATTTTCAGGGAGCTTCTTAGGATAGACGCTGGGAGGTTGTTTTCCCGTGTGGGAGCGTCTAGGACCAGAGCGCAGGATCACAAAGTGAGGGTTCTCCCATTTAACACAGAGATGAGGTGGAACTTCCTCTCTCAGAGAGTAGTGAAGCTGTGGAATTATTTAACCCGGGGGCAGTAGATTCTGGGTTGTTCAATATGTTCAAGGTTGAGAGAGAAATATTTTAAATCAGTAAAGGCGTTAAGGGATATGGGGATAAGTCGGGAAAGAGGAGTTGAAGATTATCACATCAGATCAGTCATGACCTCACTGCCGGCTGGACCGGTGTTGATGGGCCCAATGGCCTATGTCTGTTCCTAAGTCTTGTGGTCTATGGTCTCACTCCATCTAAACCCAATATCACTGCTTTCAATTCATTGTTCGTTCATCTGCATATCAATTTCCCCCTTAAACTCTAATCGCCCAGAGTATTTAGTTAGTGAAATTCCCAATCAGAATGGACCATAAGTACCCTGAATGCTAAATACTGACCGCTGCACTGACACTAGAAATAGACACAATGACTCACTTATTGCTTCAATCTCTCTACCCACCTATTTTTTTGTGGATTGAAATTCTTAAAGGAGTTGGCAGGTCCTGATGGCTCGCCACACAGTCAAACACAGCCCCACTCAACCAGGCTTGTGTCGAGATGTTTAATTTGCTGACCACGCTTTCAGTATCTGCCCCAGGCTGGTCGGCAATCTCTGATTTCAGCGGCTTCTTCGCTTCACTCCAGGACACGTTGACTCCATAAGGAGCCTTTGAAATGACGCAGGTTAAGGTTACGGTCGCCTCCAATAAGACCTGTTCTATTGGTGGTGGCAGTATTGTTACTGAGGCATCAGTGCAACCGGAAGGATCTGCGAATGAAAAAAGTGGAAATTAACCCAAGTTTGATCTTCAGAATCAGGGCAGCAGTACTCAGCCTTCACTCTACATGGGAATAAATCAACTTAGAAACATCAACCTCTAAAGATCGCCTTTAATCTTCTGTAAGCAATGGAAAACCAGTTTGGTTTGTGAAAACTATTCTCATTGTGAAATACAGTCAGCCCCGATATCGTTCTAACGAATCAGCATTTCAGCATTCCCAATACAAATATTCCACTCCTGATCTCAGGAACGAAGTACTGGCGGCTGATCCATAAATAGGTTGGATGAACTTCCAACACTTTCCCCCGGAGCTGTTATCAGTTAAGTGTTTGAGACACCCACTGACTCAAATATAATCAGCTGTCTCAGGATAAAGCTGGCATCAAGTCCACCAGGGGCTGGTTTAGCACAGGGCAAAATAGCTGGCTTTTAAAGCAGACCAAGGCAGGCCACCAGCGCGGGTCCAATTCCCATACCAGCCTCCCCGAACAGGCGCCGGAATGTGGCGACTAGGGGCTTTTCACAGTAACCTCATTTGAAGCCTACTTGTGACAAGAAGCGATTTTCATTTCATTCATTCACCTCACTCACTAAATGACTTCAAATTATACGGATACATTTATTTCTATATTCATAAAATCGTGAATGATTAGCAACCCTCATGCAGCGCTTACATCAGAATGAAACACAAACGACATGGCAGTAAATTAGAAGTTATTCTGTGCTTTGCACTAACTTCAGTAAATTCCTGATTTGGATTAACATCAGAGTGCAGGATGATTTATTGTTTCCTCTGTTTGAGTCTCTTACCAGACGCGGTGATGTTGCGACTTTGGGTGACCTCTTGATGAGTGACCAGGCAGGTATAGACGGCTTTGCTGAACCATTCCCGAGCGGAGACTGTCAGCCGACTGCTCGCCGAGAAGTTCCCGTTCACTTCACAGGGGGGCGAGGTGACAAATCCTGAACCCATGGGTTGTCCATTCTTCAGCCACTTTACCGTCATTGACTTTGGCTGGAAATCGTTGATTGAACAGACCATGGTTGCAAATTTCTGTCTTGAGATTTCTTCATTGGAACTCACGGTGAGGAGAACATTTGGAGTGTTGACAGGTGGAGGGCCTTCAAGAAACACAAGTTAGACATTTCTTGAGGAAGATATTGTAACGAATAAAATGACGAATTATATTTTAACAGTTTCTCTGTGGTCACTATTTCGCGCAGGGATCAGAACTATGCAGAGAACCATGAATGTGTAATCACCAAAGATGTAAATAAAGTAATCAAAGCATCTGTTTCTCACAGATTCCACAAAACTTACAAGGAATTCCAATGCTCTTGTCTGAGCCGCTGTGTCGAACCTCACAGCTGATTTTGCTGCATCCCCCCTCTGACTCGGTGATGGTTAACTGGCTGCTCAGGGTGTAGGTTCCCTTCTTGTTTCTCACTGACGGGTATTTCTTAACTCCAGTGGTGATCAGCTGCCCATCTTTCTTCCAGGTAAGGCTGGTGATTTCTGGGGAGTAGTCCATCGCCAAACAGCCGTAGGTCACGGAGCCGTCATTGTTGTGTTGCTGACAGGAGGAGACCAGGCTGTAGAGAGTGGGTGGAGACGGTGTTGCTGGGAAAGAATGGCCCATTCAACAAGTTAGACTCTGTTATTTGTGATCTATAAGTTACCAAGCACATCAAAATGTGACGATGCATTTAACCTAACATGTTCTCATTAACTGTTACATCCATATTTCAGCGTCTATTAGTTCTATGATTTGAGAATCACCATCTCTTTGCCGCCTCATTAGAAACTCGCATCCCTTTCTCCGTTTCTAACACATACAAAAAATAACATTTGATGCCGCCTGAATGATGTAACTGTCATTGGATTGAAGGAGAGGAGCAGAGAGTTTCCCCCATTATTTCAGCCACCATGTAAAATAAAATAGAAATGTTGCCATAGTCCCGGGGACTGCCCTTTCCTTCTGAGAGCTGACTGGTGGTGATTTAACCTGAGGGTCACCACACTCTCTTTATGAATATCCTCAGCCGGTACAACAATTGAATCCGCGTTGTTGGGATCGCTCTTCATCACAAACCAGCCGTCCAGCTAACTGAGTTGTATACGTCACAATCCAGCTAACTGAGCTGCGTACGTCACAATCCAGCTAACTGAGCTGTGTACGTCACAATCCAGCTAACTGAGCTGTGTACGTCACAATCCAGCTAACTGAGCTGTGTACGTCACACTCCAGCTAACTGAGCTGTGTACTTCACAATCCAGCTAACTGAGCTGTGTACGTCACAATCCAGCTAACTGAGCTGCGTACGTCACAATCCAGCTAACTGAGCGGTGCACGTCACAATCCAGCGAACTGAGCTGTGTACGTTACAATCCAGCTAACTGAGCTGTGTACTTCACAATCCAGCTAACTGAGCTGTGTACGTCACAATCCAGCTAACTGAGCTGTGTACTTCACAATCCAGCTAACTGAGCTGTGTACGTCACAATCCAGCTAACTGAGCTGTGTACGTCACAATCCAGCTAACTGAGCTGTGTACATCACAATGCAGCTATCTGAGCTGTGTACGTCACAATCCAGCTAACTGAGCTGTGTACGTCACACTCCAGCTAACTGAGCTGTGTACGTCACAATCCAGCTAACTGAGCTGTGTACGTCACAATCCAGCTAACTGAGCTGTGTACGTCACAATCCAGCTAACTGAGCTGTGTACGTCACAATCCAGCTATCTGAGCTGTGTACGTCACAATCCAGCTAACTGAGCTGTGTACGTCACAATCCAGCTAACTGAGCTGTGTACGTCACAATCCAGCTCACTGAGCTGTGTACGTCACAATCCAGCTCACTGAGCTGTGTACGTCACAATCCAGCTAACTGAGCTGTGTACGTCACAATCCAGCTAACTGAGCTGTGTACGTCACAATCCAGCTAACTGAGCTGTGTACGTCACAATCCAGCTAACTGAGCTGTGTACGTCACAATCCAGCTAACTGAGCTGTGTACGTCACAATCCAGCTAACTGAGCTGTGTACGTCACAATCCAGCTATCTGAGCTGTGTACGTCACAATCCAGCTAACTGAGCTGTGTACGTCACAATCCAGCTAACTGAGCTGTGTACGTCACAATCCAGCTCACTGAGCTGTGTACGTCACAATCCAGCTCACTGAGCTGTGTACGTCACAATCCAGCTAACTGAGCTGCGGATGTCACAATCCAGCGAACTGATCTGTGGACGTCACAATCCAGCTAACTGAGCTGTGTACGTCACAATCCAGCTAACTGAGCTGTGTACGTCACAATCCAGCTAGCAGAGCTGTGTACTTCACAATCCAGCTAACAGAGCTGCGTACGTCACAATCCAGCTAACTGAGCTGTGTACGTCACAATCCAGCTATCTGAGCTGTGTACGTCACAATCCAGCTCACAGAGCTGTGTACTTCACAATCCAGCTAACTGAGCTGGGTACGTCACAATCCAGCTCACTGAGCTGTGTACATGACAATCCAGCTAACTGAGCTGTGTACTTCACAATCCAGCTATCTGAGCTGTGTACGTCACAATCCAGCTAACTGAGCAGGGTACGTCACAATCCAGCTAACAGAGCTGTGTACGTCACAATCCAGCTAACTGAGCTGTGTATGTCACAATCCAGCTAACTGAGCTGTGTACGTCACAATCCAGCTCACAGAGCTGTGTACTTCACAATCCAGCTAACTGAGCTGGGTACGTCACAATCCAGCTCACTGAGCTGTGTACATGACAATCCAGCTAACTGAGCTGTGTACTTCACAATCCAGCTATCTGAGCTGTGTATGTCACAATCCAGCTAACTGAGCTGTGTACGTCACAATCCAGCTCACAGAGCTGTGTACTTCACAATCCAGCTAACTGAGCTGGGTACGTCACAATCCAGCTAACTGAGCTGTGTACGTCACAATCCAGCTAACTGAGCTGTGTACATGACAATCCAGCTAACTGAGCTGTGTACGCCACAGTCCAGCTAGCTGAGCTGTGTACGCCACACTCCAGCTAACTGAGCTGTGTACGCCACAGTCCAGCTAACTGAGCTGCGTACGTCACAATCCAGCTAGCTGAGCTGTGTACGTCACACTCCAGCTAACTGAGCTGTGTCCGTCACAATCCAGCTAGCTGAGCTGTGTATGTCACAATCCAGCTAATTGAGCTGTGTACGTCACAATCCAGCTAACTGAGCTGTGTACATCACAATCCAGCTAGCTGAGCTGTGTACGTCACACTCCAGCTAACTGAGCTGTGTACGCCACAGTCCAGCTAGCTGAGCTGTGTACGCCACACTCCAGCTAACTGAGCTGTGTACGCCACAGTCCAGCTAACTGAGCTGTTACGTCACAATCCAGCTAACTGAGCTGTGTACGTCACAATCCAGCTAATTGAGCTGTGTACGTCACAATCCAGCTAACTGAGCTGTGTACGTCACAATCCAGCTATCTGAGCTGTGTACGCCACAGTCCAGCTAGCTGAGCTGTGTACGTCACAATCCAGCTAACTGAGCTGTGTATGTCACAATCCAGCTAATTGAGCTGTGTACGTCACAATCCAGCTAACTGAGCTGTGTACGTCACAATCCAGCTATCTGAGCTGTGTACGCCACAGTCCAGCTAGCTGAGCTGTGTACGCCACACTCCAGCTAACTGAGCTGTGTACGCCACAGTCCAGCTAACTGAGCTGTTACGTCACAATCCAGCTAACTGAGCTGTGTACGTCACAATCCAGCTATCTGAGCTGTGTACGCCACAGTCCAGCTAGCTGAGCTGTGTACGCCACACTCCAGCTAACTGAGCTGTGTGCGTCACAATCCAGCTATCTGAGCTGTGTACGTCACACTCCAGCTAACTGAGCTGTGTACGCCACAGTCCAGCTAACTGAGCTGTTACGTCACAATCCAGCTAGCTGAGCTGTGTACGTCACACTCCAGCTAACTGAGCTGTGTCCGTCACAATCCAGCTAGCTGAGCTGTGTACGTCACAATCCAGCTAACTGAGCTGTGTACGTCACAATCCAGCTAACTGAGCTGTGTATGTCACAATCCAGCTAATTGAGCTGTGTACGTCACAATCCAGCTAACTGAGCTGTGTACGTCACAATCCAGCTAACTGAGCTGTGTACGTCACAATCCAGCTAACTGAGCTGTGTATGTCACAATCCAGCTAACTGAGCTGTGTACGTCACAATCCAGCTCACTGAGCTGTGTACGTCACAATCCAGCTAACTGAGCTGTGTACGTCACAATCCAGCTAACTGAGCTGTGTACGTCACAATCCAGCTAACTGAGCTGTGTACGTCACAATCCAACTAACTGAGCTGTATATGTCACAATCCAGCTAACTGAGCTGTGTACGTCACAATCCAGCTAGCTGAGCTGTGTACGCCACAGTCCAGCTAACTGAGCTGCGTACGTTGCAATCCAGCTAGCTGAGCCATGTACGTCACACTCCAGCTAACTGAGCTGTGTACGCCACAGTCCAGCTAACTGAGCTGCGTACGTCACAATCCAGCTCGCTGAGCTGTGTACGTCACACTCCAGCTAACTGAGCTGTGTACGTCACAATCCAGCTAGCTGAGCTGTATACGTCACACTCCAGCTAACTGAGCTGTGTACGTCACAATCCAGCTAGCTGAGCTGTGTATGTCACAATCCAGCTAATTGAGCTGTATACGTCACAATCCAGCTAACTGAGCTGTGTACATCACAATCCAGCTAGCTGAGCTGTGTACGTCACACTCCAGCTAACTGAGCTGTGTACGCCACAGTCCAGCTAGCTGAGCTGTGTACGCCACACTCCAGCTAACTGAGCTGTGTACGCCACAGTCCAGCTAACTGAGCTGCGTACGTCACAATCCAGCTAGCTGAGCTGTGTACGTCACACTCCAGCTAACTGAGCTGTGTCCGTCACAATCCAGCTAGCTGAGCTGTGTACGTCACAATCCAGCTAGCTGAGCTGTGTACGTCACAATCCAGCTAACTGAGCTGTGTCCGTCACAATCCAGCTAACTGAGCTGTCTACGTCACAATCCAGCTAGCTGAGCTGTGTACGTCACAATCCAGCTAACTGAGCTGTCTACGTCACAATCCAGCTAATTGAGCTGTGTACGTCACAATCCAGCTAGCTGAGCTGTGTACGTCACAATCCAGCTCACTGAGCTGTGTACGCCACAATCAATTTGTGTTAAAGATGTTGTCTCTTCATTTGTACCTTTGCAGTTTTGGGAAATTCCCTTTGTTCAAACTGACTGATACCACCTCCTCTCTCCATTTCACTACCCCATTCTCCAAACTAGAGAATAGTGGCATTGCTTCAAAAATACCTTCGGAATGCACATTTATATAATTACAATAAGGTACTACATTTGAGTAATTGCAACATTCTCTAATTTTAAGATCATGAGGGAGGCGGCCATTCAGTCGGTCGAGCCTCCTCCCCCATTCAGTAAGCTCCTGGCTGTGCTGATTGTGGTGTTAACTCCATATTCCGCCTGTCACTGAGACCGGGCTGTCTGCAACCCCCCCGCACCCCGCCCCGCGCTCCCTGTGCGTTCCCCCATCTCTCTGCGGTTCCCGCTGGATTTCTGTACCTTTCTCCTGGTCCCTTCACTTTCGTTTAGCTCTCTGCTCTTTTCTACGGCTCTCTGCGCTTTCCTCCGCATCTCTGCACTTTCTCTCGACTCTGCATTTTCTTCCTGCTCTTTAGTGCTTTGCCCAGGTGTGCAGCACTTTTCCCAGTTCTTTGTGCTTTTCCCGGTTCCTGGCACTTTGTGCGGGCTTTTTGAGGTTTTCGCCAGCACTGTGCGCTTTACTCCGATTCTTACCGCTTATCGCCCACTCCATGGACTTTCTTCCGGTTCTCAGCACTTCCCCCGGCTCTGTGCTCCTTCACCCGGCTCTCTGCACATCCCCGGCTCCCTGCACTCCACCCCCCCCCCCCCGCCCCGTCCCCCTCCCCCTCCCCCTCTCCCGGCTCTCCACACATCCCCCGGCTCTCTTCACTTTCCCCGGTCCACGCACTCTCACCACCACCACCACCCCCCACCCCCTCCCCCCCCGCCCCCCATCCCCATCGGCTCTCTGCACCTTTCCCTTGCTCTCCCCACTTCTTTCCAACTCTCTGTCCTTTTCTCCGACTCTCTGTGTGTTCCGCTGCATCTCGGTCTATTCCCCTGCATTTCTGTCCTTTCCCCTGCATCTCGATGCTTTCCTCCCAACTCTGCCTTTTCGCCGCCTCTTTGCTCTTTTCCACCGCCTCGGCGCTTTCTCCCGGCTCCGGGGTCTTTCCCCGGCTCTCTGCACTTTCCCCGGCTCCCGGCAGTCCCGTGTCATGCAGCCACATTCGGGCGCCACTCGTCATCAGTTTCGCTCCAGTTCTCCATTCCTCTCTCGATGCAGCCGCTCCCTTGCCCATTTCCTGGGCATGAGTGAGAGAGGATGAGTGAGTAACTGAGTGAGGGTAGGAGAGTGAGTGCGGGTGAGTGAGTAACTGAGTGAGGGTAGGAGAGTGAGTGCGGGTGAGTGAGTAACTGAGTGAGGGCAGGGGAGTGAGTGCGGGTGAGTGAGTAACTGAGTGAGGGTAGGAGAGTGAGTGTGGGTGAGTAACTGAGTGAGGGCAGGGGAGTGAGTGCGGGTGAGTGAGTAACTGAGTGAGGGTAGGAGAGTGAGTGTGGGTGAGTGAGTAACTGAGTGAGGGCAGGGGAGTGAGTGCGGGTGTGAGTAACTGAGTGAGTGTAGGAGAGTGAGTGCGGGTGAGTGAGTAACCGAGTGAGGGTAGGAGAGTGAGTGTGGGTGAGTGAGTAACTGAGTGAGGATAGGAGAGTGAGTGTGGGTGAGTGAGTAACCGAGTGAGGGTAGGAGAGTGAGTGTGGGTGAGTGAGTAACTGAGTGAGGGTAGGAGAGTGAGTGTGGGTTAGTGAGTAACTGAGTGAGGGTAGGAGAGTGAGTGTGGGTGAGTGCGTAACCGAGTGAGGGTAGGAGAGTGAGTGTGGGTTAGTGAGTAACTGAGTGAGGGTAGGAGAGTGAGTGTGGGTGAGTGCGTAACCGAGTGAGGGTAGGAGAGTGAGTGTGGGTGAGTGCGTAACCGAGTGAGGGTAGGAGAGTGAGTGTGGGTTAGTGAGTAACTGAGTGAGGGTAGGAGAGTGAGTGTGGGTGAGTGAGTAACCGAGTGAGGGTAGGAGAGTGAGTGTGGGTGAGTGAGTAACTGAGTGAGGGTAGGAGAGTGAGTGCGGGTGAGTGAGTAACTGAGTGAGGGTAGGAGAGTGAGTGTGGGTGAGTGAGTAACTGAGTGAGGGTAGGAGAGTGAGTGTGGGTTAGTGAGTAACTGAGTGAGGGTAGGAGAGTGAGTGTGGGTGAGTGCGTAACCGAGTGAGGGTAGGAGAGTGAGTGTGGGTTAGTGAGTAACCGAGTGAGGGTAGGAGAGTGATTGTGGGTTAGTGAGTAACTGAGTGAGGGTGAGTGAGTTGGGTGATTGAGGATGTATGAATGTTGATAAGTGGCGGATCAGGGGTGACTGACTGAGTGAGGGTAGGTATGTCACCGAGGACAAATGAAGGGTGTGTGAGGGAGAGTGAGTGAGACGCAGAGAATGTGTGACTCTGGGTGAGTGAGGTTGTGTAGTGAGAGTCAGTGAAGGTGAGTGAGCGAGGGTCACTGAGTGAGGGTGAGTGAGTGAGGGTGGGTGAGCGAGGGTGGGTGAATGAGGGTGAGTGAGTCAGGGGGTCGACTGCTGGTGAGTGAATGTAGTGGGTGAATGAATGAGGGGAAGTCAGTGAGCGTGGGTGAGTGAGGGTGAACGAGTGAGGGTGGTTGAGGGACGATTGAGTGAGGGTGGGTGAGTGAGAGTGTGTCAGGGTGGGTGGGTAATTGAGGGTGGGTGAGTGAGGTGTGTCAGGGAGGGCGGCTGAGTGAGGGTAGGTGAGTGAGTAAACGTGAGTGTAGGTGGGAGAGTGAGTGAGTGTGAGCGCCTGAATGAGGGTGAGTGAGGATACGTAGGTGTTTGAGGATGAGTGAGTGACGGTAGTTTACTGAATGAGGGTGTGTGAGGGTGGGTGAGTGAGGGTGGGTGAGTGAGAATGTGTGAGGGTGGGTGAGTGAGGGTCTGTGAAGGTGAGCAAGTGGGCGTGGGTGGGTGACTGTGTGAGGTTGAGAGCCTGAATGAGGGTGGGTGAGGATGGGTGGGTGTTTGAGGATGAGTGGGTGAGAGTGTGTGAGTGAGGGTGAACGAGTTAGGTTGGGCGTGTAAGGGTGAGTCAATAACGGTGAGTGGTGCTGAATAAGGATGGGTGAGTGTGCGTGAGGGTGAGAGTGAGGGTGGGTGAGTGAGAATGTGTCAGGGAGGGTTGGTGACCTAGGGTGGGCGAGTGAGAGTGTGCGAGGCGTGTGAGCAACAGTGTGCGAGGCGTGTGAGCAACAGTGTGCGAGGCGTGTGAGCAAGAGTGTGTGAAGCGTGTGAGGGAGGGTGGGTGTGTGAGCGTGTGTCAGGGAGGGTGTGTGAGTGATGGTGGATGAGTGAGAGTGTGTGAGGTTGGGGGGGGTGGGGGAGTGAGGGAGCATGAGGGTGGGGAAGTGAGGGTGTGTGAGGGTGGGTGAGTGAGTGTGTCAGGGAGGGTGGGTGAGTGATGGTGTGGGAGTATGGGTGACTGAGGGTGTGTGAAGGTGGGGGAGGGTGTGTGAGGGTGTGTGAATGAGAGTGTGTCAGGGAGGGTGGGTGAGTGAGGGTGTGTGAGGGTGGGGGTGTGAGGGGGTGTGAGGGTGGGTGATTGAGGCCGTGTGAGGGTGGGGGAGTGAGGGTGTGTGAGGGTGGGTGATTGAGGGTTTGTGAGGGTGGGTGAGTGAGAGTGTGTCAGGGAGGGTGGGTGAGTGAGGGTGTGTGAGGTTGGTTTACAGAATGAGGGCTTGTGAGGGCGGGTGAGTGGGGGGGGGTGTGAATGACTGAGTGAGGATGAGAGCCTGAATGATGGGGAGTGAGGGTGGGTTTGGATGGGTGGGTGAGGGTGGGCGAATGAGTGTGGGTGGGTGGCTGAGTGAGGGTGAGAGCCTGATTGAGAATGGGTGAGGATGAGTGAGGATGGGTGGGTGTTTGAGGATGAGTGGGTGAGAGTGTGTGAGTGAGGGTGAGAGTTGGTTTGGGCGTCTAAGGGTGAGTCAATGACAGTGAGTGTTGCTGAATGAGGATGTGTGTGTGTGAGGGTGTGAGAGTGAGGGCGGGTCAGTGAGAGTGTGTGAGGTGGGGGAGTGAGTGTGGGTGGGTGACTGAGTGAGGGTGAGAGCCTGAATGAGGGGGGTGGGGGTGAGGATGGGTGGGTGTGTGAGGATGAGTGGGTGAGAGTGTGTGAGTGAGGGTGAGAGTTAGGTTGGGCGTCTATGGGTGAGTCAATGGCAGTGAGTGTTGCTGAATGAGGATGTGTGAGTGTGTGTGTGAGGGTGTGAGAGTGAGGGTGGGTGAGTGAGAGTGTGTCAGGGGGGTGAATGACGGTAGATGAATGAGGGTGGGAGTGTGAGTCTGCGTGTGAGGGTGGTTAAGGAAAGGTGTATCATTGTGGATGGTTGAGTGAGGGTCAATGAGTGACGGTGAGAATGGTGAGTGAGGGTACGTGAGTGAGTGTGGGTGAGTGATCATTCCCAGGTGCTCCCAGCCCATTGGGACGATGTTTCTTGGGATGATTTTCCGCTCAGGCTCAGCTTTCTGTTGCCTGTTGTCCACAGCCGAGCTTGGGGCTCCTCCATTCGGGTCCACCACCCCCACCTCCTCCTCTTCCTCTCCATCGATCCTGTCCTGATTCTCCACATTGATCAGCTTTCAGTAACACCGGCTGTGTACAGTCAGACAGCAGTGTAGATCACTGGGCAGCTGCTTTAATACTTTCAGTAACACCGGCTGTGTAAAGTCAGACAGCAGTGTAGATCACTGGGCAGCTGCTTTAATAGTTTCAGTAACACTGGCTGTGTAAAGTCAGGCAGCAGTGTAGATCACTGGGCAGCTGCTTTAATACTTTCAGTAACACCGGCTGTGTACAGTCAGACAGCAGTGTAGATCACTGGACAGCTGCTTTAATACTTTCAGTAACACCGGCTGTGTACAGTCAGACAGCAGTGTAGATCACGGGGCAGCTGCTTTAATACTTTCAGTAACACTGGCTGTGTAAAGTCAGACAGCAGTGTAGATCACTGTGCAGCTGCTTTAATACTTTCAGTAACACCGGCTGTGTACAGTCAGACAGCAGTGTAGATCACTGGGCAGCTGCTTTAATACTTTCAGTAACACCGGCTGTGTACAGTCAGACAGCAGTGTAGATCACTGGACAGTGCTTTAATACTTTCAGTAACACCAGCTGTGTAAAGTCAGGCAGCAGTGTAGATCACGGGGCAGCTGCTTTAATACTTTCAGTAACACCGGCTGTGTACAGTCAGACAGCAGTGTAGGTCACTGGACAGCTGCTTTAATACTTTCAGTAACACCGGCTGTGTACAGTCAGACAGCAGTGTAGATCACTGGACAGCTGCTTTAATACTTTCAGTAACACCGGCTGTGTACAGTCGGACAGCAGTGTGGATCACTGGGCAGCTGCTTTAATACTTTCAGTAACACCGGCTGTGTACAGTCAGACAGCAGTGTAGATCACTGGACAGCTGCTTTAATACTTTCAGTAACACCGGCTGTGTACAGTCAGACAGCAGTGTAGATCACTGGGCAGCTGCTTTAATACTTTCAGTAACACCGGCTGTGTAAAGTCAGGCAGCAGTGTAGATCACTGGACAGCTGCTTTAATACTTTCAGTAACACCAGCTGTGTAAAGTCAGACAGCAGTGTAGATCACTGGGCAGCTGCTTTAATACTTTCAGTAACACCGGCTGTGTACAGTCAGACAGCAGTGTAGATCACTGGGCAGCTGCTTTAATACTTTCAGTAACACCGGCTGTGTACAGTCAGACAGCAGTGTAGATCACTGGGCAGCTGCTTTAATACTTTCAGTAACACCGGCTGTGTACAGTCAGACAGCAGTGTAGATCACTGGACAGCTGCTTTAATACTTTCAGTAACACCAGCTGTGTAAAGTCAGACAGCAATATAGATCACTGGGCAGCTGCTTTAATACTTTCAGTAACACCGGCTGTGTACAGTCAGACAGCAGTGTAGATCACTGGGCAGCTGCTTTAATACTTTCAGTAACACCGGCTGTGTAAAGTCAGACAACAGTGTAGATCACTGGGCAGCTGCTTTAATACTTTCAGTAACACCGGCTGTGTACAGTCAGACAGCAGTGTAGATCACTGGACAGCTGCTTTAATACTTTCAGTAACACCGGCTGTGTACAGTCACACAGCAGTGTAGATCACTGGGCAGCTGCTTTAATACTTTCAGTAACACCGGCTGTGTAAAGTCAGACAGCAGTGTAGATCACTGGGCAGCTGCTTTAATACTTTCAGTAACACCGGCTGTGTACAGTCAGACAGCAGTGTAGATCACTGGACAGCTGCTTTAATACTTTCAGTAACACCGGCTGTGTACAGTCAGACAGCAGTGTATATCACTGGGCAGCTGCTTTAATACTTTCAGTAACACCGGCTGTGTAAAGTCAGACAGCAGTGTAGATCACTGGACAGCTGCTTTAATACTTTCAGTAACACCGGCTGTGTACAGTCAGACAGCAGTGTAGATCACTGGACAGCTACTTTAATACTTTCGGTAACACCGGCTGTGTACAGTCAGACAGCAGTGTATATCACTGGGCAGCTGCTTTAATACTTTCAGTAACACCGGCTGTGTACAGTCAGACAGCAGTGTAGATCATTGGACAGCTGCTTTAATACTTTCAGTAACACCGGCTGTGTACAGTCAGACAGCAGTGTTGATCACTGGGCAGCTGCTTTAATACTTTAAGTAACACCGGCTGTGTACAGTCAGACAGCAGTGTAGATCATTGGACAGCTGCTTTAATACTTTCAGTAACACCGGCTGTGTACAGTCAGACAGCAGTGTAGATCACTGGGCAGCTGCTTTAATACTTTCAGTAACACCGGCTGTGTACAGTCAGACAGCAGTGTAGATCACTGGGCAGCTGCTTTAATACTTTCAGTAACACCGGCTGTGTACAGTCAGACAGCAGTGTTGATCACTGGGCAGCTGCTTTAATACTTTCAGTCACACCGGCTGTGTACAGTCAGACAGCAGTGTAGATCACTGGGCAGCTGCTTTAATACTTTCAGTCACACCGGCTGTGTACAGTCAGACAGCAGCGTAGATCACTGGGCAGCTGCTTTAATACTTTCAGTCACACCGGCTGTGTACAGTCAGACAGCAGTGTAGATCACTGGGCAGCTGCTTTAATACTTTCAGTAACACCGGCTGTGTCCAGTCAGACAGCAGTGTAGATCACTGGGCAGCTGCTTTAATACTTTCAGTAACACCGGCTGTGTACAGTCAGACAGCAGAGTAGATCACTGGGCAGCTGCTTTAATACTTTCAGTAACACCGGCTGTGTAAAGTCAGACAGCAGTGTAGATCACTGGGCAGCTGCTTTAATACTTTCAGTAACACCGGCTGTGTACAGTCAGACAGCAGTGTAGATCACTGGGCAGCTGCTTTAATGCCGATGTAATTTCATTTTCCACAAAACAATTTAGAACTGGGACAATGAACATTCCTGCGACTTAACGGATTTTCATTTTGTAAATGGGATTTTTCTGCCCGTAAAATTCTTGTCATATTGTGTCAGAGAGAGTGTGTTGTGTTTATTCATTCTTGTGATGTAGGCGTCTCTGGCTCGGCCAGCATTTATTTTCCATCACTCATTGACTTTGAGAAGGTGGCGAGCTTCCTTCTTTAACCATTGCAGTCCATGTGGTGTTTCCCCGAGTCAGTTACATGATTTTGAACCAGCGGCAGTGAAGGAACGGTGATATATTTTATAGTCATGATGCTGAATGGCTTGGGATTGAACTTCCAGTTGGTGGTGTTCCCATGTCTCTGCTGTCCTTGTCCAGGTGGCCGCTGTCATGGGTTTGGAAGGTGCTGTCTAGGGAGACATGATGAGCTTCTGCAGCGGATCTTTAGATGGCGGACAGGCTTTGGGGAGTCAGGAGATGAGTTTTTCACCGCAGGATTCCTCACCTTTGATCTGTTCTTCTGGCCTCAACATTTATATGACTCGTCCAGATCACTTTCTGGTCCATGTTAATCCCCAAGAGGTTGTTAGTGGGGATTCAATGATGGTAATGCCAGTGAATGTCAAGGGGCGGTGGTTAGATCCGTTCTTACTGGAGGTGGGCACTGCCTTCAATTGGGTGACTTGACTGTTACTTACCACTTGTCAGCCAGAACCGGATAGAGCCCCCATGTTGCTTTATTTACAGGTTTATTTAGTGACTGCACAGTTGCAAATTGTGCTGAGCATGGTGCAATCATCTGCCATCAACCCCTGTTCAGACCTGATGATGGAAAGAAGGTCATTGATGAACAAGCTGAAGATGGCTGGACCTGGGACACTGCCCTGAAGAAGTCTCGCAGTGATGTCCTGGAACTGAGCTGATTGGCCTCCAGCAATGGAATCCATCCACCTTGGTGCTGGTTGTGACTCCAACCAGCGGAGATTCTTCCCCTGATTCCCATCCATTCATTCTTTGGTTGGGCTGCTTGAGGTCACACGTTTCAATGCTGCCTTGATTTGGCGGCACGGCAGCACAGTGGTTAACCCTGTTGCTTCACAGTGCCAGGGACCCGGGCTCGATTCCCACTTGGGTCATTGCCTGTGTGGAGTCTGCACGTTCTCCCCGTGTCTGGGTGGGTTTTCTCCGGGGGCTCCGCTTTCCTCCCACAAGTCCTGAAAAACGACCTGTTAGGTGGTTTGGACATTCTGAATTCTCCCTCTGTGTACCCGAACAGGCGCCAGAGTGTGGCGACTTGGGGCCTTTCACAGTAACTGCATTGCAGTGTTAATGTAAGCCTACTTGTGACAGTAATAAAGATTATTATTTTTATTATTGATGTTAGTTCAGTCGCTCTCACCTGTGTATCTGGAAGTGTGTGCGTGTCTGAGTGTGTTTGTGCGAGGGAGAGTGTGGGTATGTGTCTGAGAGCGTGTGTCTGTGTCTATGTATGTGTCTGCATGCATGTGTGTGAATGCGTGTGTGTTTCTGCAAGAGATGGATCAAGAGAGTGGGAGAGAGTACACGTGTGAGTGTGAGAGAGTATCTGTGTGTGAGGGAATATCTGTGCGTGAGAGAATATCTGTGTGTGAGAGCGCGATTGTGTGTATTTGTGCGAGCGAGAGGATGTGTGAGGAGCAAAATAGTGTGCACAGGAGAGAGACTGCATGTGCAAAATTGTGTGTGTGAGAGGGCATGTGTGTGAAAGAGTGCTTTCACAAGAGAGCATGTGTGAGAGAGCATGTATGCACCAAAGCATGTGAGCGAGACAGCATGTATGTGAGAGAGCATGTGTGCGAGAGATCACGTGTGTGAGAGTGTGTGTGCATGAGACAGCATGTGTGCAAAATAACATGTGTGTGAGAGAGCATGTGTGCGAGAGTGCATGAGTACGAGAGAGCATGTGTGAGAGAGCATGTGTGAGAGAGTATGTGTGTGAGAGCATGTGTGTGAGAGAGCGTAAGTGCAAGAGAGAATGAGAGAGCATGTCTGTGAGAGAGCGTGTGTGGATGAGAGCATGAGTGTGAGAGAGTGAGTGTATGAGAGAGCATGTATGTGAGAGAGCAAGTGTATGAGAGAGCATGTGTGAGAGGGCATGTGTGTCAGGGAGTGTGTCTGCAAGAGAGCATGAGTGTGAGAGATGTGTGTGAGAGAGCGTGTGTGTGAGAAAGAATGTGTGGGAGAGTACATGTGTGTGAGAGAGCATGTATGCAATGGAGCATGTGTGTGAGAAAGCACGTGAGAGAGAGAGCATATGTGTAAGCGACCATGAGTGTGAGTGAGCAAGTGAGTGAGAGAGTGTGTGCGAGAGAGTGTGAGTATCAGAGCGCATGTGTATGAGAGAGCATGTATGCAAGAGAGGATATATGTGAGAGAGAGCAGGTGTGCAAGAGAGCATGTGTGTGCGAGAGGCCGTGTGTGTGAGAGAGCATGTGTGTGAGAGAGTGTGCGTGCGAGAGACCATGCATGTCCGAGAGAGTGTGTGAGAGAGAGTGTATGTGTGAGAGAGTGTATGTGTGAGAGAGTGTATGTGTGAGAGAACGGATGTGTGAGAGAGCCTGTATGTGAGAGAGCGTTTTTGTGTGAGAGAGATGTGTGTGACAGGGCATGTGTGTGAACAAGCGTGTGTGCAAGAGATAATGTGTGCGAGAGTGCATGTGTGTGAGAGTGTGTCTGTGAATGATTGTGTATGTGAGTGAGATTGCTAAAACGTGTAAGAGAGAGTGTGTTTGTGAGAGTGTGTGAGAGAGGGAGATTGTCTGTGAAGAGAGAGAGGGATAATGTGCCTGTGTATGTGAGAGAGCGAGTGACAGTCTGTTGGTGTGTGAGGGAGAGTTGGAGAGAGAGAGAGAAAGTTGGAGACAGAGAGTATGTAAGAGAATGAATGTGTGAGGCAGTGCGTGTGTGTGACCGAGTGTGTGTGTGAGAGACTGTGTGTTTTTGAAGAGCTATTGTGTATGTGAGAGTGTCAGTGAGAGAGAGTGTCTGTGTGTTTGAGGAATAGTCCGGGTTTCTGGGAGAGAGGGAGTGTGTGAGGGAGAAACAGTGTGCGGATGAGAGTGTACCTAGTGTGTCAAATTTCACTCTGAAACACAGGGGAACGAATCATTCAACTGCTTGATTCAAATTGATAAATAGTCAATTTACGACAAAAGAAATTCAATAACCTCTTTGAAATTAAACTCATATTAATTTCAAACTCCCTTCGCCTTTCAGCCATTTCTGGGCAAAATATATTTTCACTAAGAATGAACACATTAAATATAACAGATTGAGGGGAGTTTAATGTCCGTGACAGAGATCCAGTGTTTGATAAGAAATAAACAAACCAGGAAACATTCACATTGGAAACTGATTACCTGATTTGATCCAATGTCTTAATTAAATACAATCAACAAAACAATGGAGGCGGGCCACCTCATCAACCGGAGCAAATAAATGTATTGTTTTCTAAATTATTTTCAGTACAATTAAACATTCTCCAATAGCTGTGATATCACACGCCAGTATGCTACTCAATTGTAGGAGTTAATTTATGTTGAATTAGTTAGTACTAATGTCGCATTGCAAGTTATTGCCAATTGTCAATTAGTTGACCTGTCAGCTGATTTGTACTCTATAATATAAATAATAAAACATGGTTCTCTGTAATTCAAAACCTGCTCCTGCCTGAGATTTGATAAATAATTTGGATTTAATTTAATATTAAACTTCAAATTATCGGATGGAATAATTCAGACATGTGTAATATCTCATCTGTTTGTTAAAGCGGTATTCCCGGATTGATAAACTGTTGTAATTCGAAACCATATATATATATATATAAAACAATAAAGTCCTTGGTAGATTGTGATCAATAAATGTGTTTCTGAGATTTAATCATTCAGGCAATTCGATTAACTTTATTATTGAAAATATTGCTTAAGAAGAGGAGATCCAAATTAATCAGTGCAAAACTTAATGAAAACAATTCAGTCAGATCCTCCACAGCCCTGAAACATAATGAGAAAATGATGGAGAAATGTTGTTATTCAATTTACGAGCTTGAGGCTCAGATATAATCTATTCATCTATTGTATAATTTGTTTTATTTCTATAATGTTATATTGTGTACCGCACAGCTCTGCGAGACAGGATGTTATTATTATTGCAAAGCTAATATTCTCCTTTTGTAATTAAATTAATCTATTTGAATTTCAAGCTTTTACTTGTCAATCTCCAGCCCTGTGCAGTCTGAACATTTCTACAATTTAAATAAAATAATAAGAACAATTCCTGCACTGTCAGTGACTTCCACCTCTGAGAAAACTCTTTATGATTAGGTTAGAGACAACTACAAATATTGAAGAGATAATATTCTTGCTGCTGCACATAAATAATACAATAACCGGATACATAAATCGCCAAACTGCAATATAAAACTCCTATTTAAGTAACTGCAAACGTAATCAGAGAAATAAAAAATAATTCAAATACATCTTGTGTAACTGAAAAGTGCTGTAGAATCAGTATATTATTATTAAAACAGTTTCATAAATAATCACAAAATATTCCCAGCCTAGAAACCTTTCCGGTCATGCTAATGGTGTACAAAGCACAGCAGAATTGTGGAAGGAGATTGATGATTAATGATATTAATATGAAAATATATTTGGATAATACGGTGATAGTACCGCATTATAATTGTTTGTTATATTAATTTTACTCACGAATTTGAAAACGTTTTAATTAAATAGTTTCAGACTGCAGTAACGAATTGCGTTCTTAATGACGCCATGGTTTAGTTTAATCAGTAATCAGTAGGTAAAATTTAAAAATGTCCATCAAATCTTTAATTCCTTTCTAATCCGGCCACGTTTACTCCCCACAATTGTGTTTCAAGGAGATTCAAACGCGCAAACCTTTTTACATTTAACCAGAAAACGTGTAACTGCTCAATGTCACCCAGTTTGAACAATGCAGAAACAACGTAGAAACAGAAAACCGCTTCACAAATTGTACTTATTCAAAGTCACCCAGACACACCATCTCCTCAGCAGCAAAACACCAAAACTCATCGTGAGGACTGACCCCGTTTCATTGAGAAGCAGCTCAATTCTACATTCAACAGAATCAAACGTAACATTTCAAAAACTTCTGAATATCGAGTCCAGCAAACCAGTTCGACACCAAATGTATGAATTATCAAACTAAATAGAAATACAGAACAACAGTAATATCACTGTGAGCAGGTGGGGTATGTCCAAAATATTTTTGAAACTTTACCACATTTTATTCATGTTGGACCATATTTCAAACGCATTTAAACAGTTGGCAGGAGAGATAAAAACTGCATCCATCAATCCCACCAAGATGGAACATTGAAGAAAAGCCAGGCTGTGATTGCAGGAACAAATTATGTTCGGAAAGAGCATTTTAAACCGAGGTTCACTTTAATCTGCAATCATCACTTTTAAAAAATACTCTAAAACGCTGACTGTTTTCCACCTACAATCGTGTGCCAAGCAGTTTCAAATACGTGTACTGTTTTCATTCAATTACGAAACATGGAAACGCTCAATATCACCGAGTTTAAATAATATAGAAACGCCAGAACAGTTTCACAAACTTTACTCATTCAAAATCACCCAGACACAATCTCCTCAGCAGAAATACACCAAATTACATCACCGAGGGGCTGAAACTCGTCTCATGGAGAACCAGCTCAATTCTACAAACACTTTCAACAGAATCAAACAGCATTTCAAGAAAATGTATATCTAGAACCCACCAAATACGCCTTTCAGCAAGTGAATGAACCATTAAAACAAACAGAAATATGGAAGAATATCATCAGCATTGTCAATATGCGGGAAGTGTTCAATAAATTGACACAGAGACGTCAGCATATTTTGTGAATATTGGGTAGATTTCTAACACTTGTTCAGGAGGCGGTAAAATCTGCAGCCACCAGATGTCACCGAGATTAAACATTGCAGAAATACCAAACTGTTTAACAGGCGTTGGGTATTTAAAGTAACCCAGCCACACAGTGTCCTCAGCAAATAAACATCAAATCACAACAACCAGGGACTGACTCCCTCAGCAGAACCTTTTGTCAAGAGGCAGAATAATTCCTTTTTCAGCAGAATCACATAAAACATGACAACAAAATCTCAATACAGAATCCAGCAAACCCGCAATTCATTGAACGAATGCATACTTAAAATAGAAATAAATAAATAAAATAAAGACTCAAGTAAAACAGTTCATAAATAATGGAATGGTTCTTACCTGCAGTCACCGTCACCATGGTGCCTTGTCCCCAGTAGTCCATAGCGTCACAGTGTCACATTCCCTGGGCAGCTCCGTACAATAACCGGACCTGCACAAAATAGACAGAAATCCACCATTATTTTAAATATTCACAGCCCAGCGGCAAAGTAAACTTGTAATGAATTTTCATTAAATTAGAATTGCATTTGTGGATATCACTTGCTGTTCAGAAATGACCCTAATGTTTTATATTTCAGAGTAACACATGATCATGTTATTGAAATCACTAACTAATAAGTGAAGAATTATCACAGGTTTTCCATATTAATTATTGTCATTTTGTCAGAGCTAGACATAAATAATGCTTCACTGTGAATAAAGTTGGATTGTAAAAGCGAGCACTGATCCAACCTCAGTTAATTAGTGCTGAGGGGCTTTTTGTATTGACAGTAACTGCTGTGCCCCAGTTATCACAGTGAGACCCAGCGTGTCAAATACTGCGGCAGACTGTTAACTGTAAAATACAGAGATTTAATTTCATTGCGCGTTCAAAAAACTAACTCTGTCTCTTCCAAGAGCGAATCTGTGAGTTATTTCAGCTTGTCCTGGTCATTACATTTATAAAGAGGATCGGAACACTTTTAAACCCTCGGGGCACATTTAGCGTGTCGGTCAACAATGATAAAGTGGAAGATTGTTATACCTTTTCACAAACTAATATTTTGTTTTATTTAACCCTCATTTAAGTTGACAATCCTGCTGTGGCCCTGATCACCAATTTGGACAAACACTTTCACTGAGGTTTTTGTATGAGGATGTCGCTGTGCACAGCACTGTGACCCACTGTAGTCACAGTGACAGACACCCGCACAAAAACTGCACCCACTCTCTGTTCAGTCCTGCCGCTCAATATTCTCTTCAAATAGATGCGTCGTTTAGAATTCATGCAACATTTCACAAAACACAATGCACAAAGGTCTCCTCTGTGTAACAGACATATTCAAGATAACATTATATCCAGACCTGTAATTGCTAAAACTGTTGACAGAGAAGATAAACACAACTAAAGTCTCACCACATTAAGTAGGTTGGTTTGTTAGATTTTACGATTACATTTTCTCCAGATTGGTTTTGTAGCGGACGGCTTGGGGTCTGGCTCACTGATATTAACATTACATTTAAAACAAGTACTGACCTTCAGGTTAAGATGAAAGTTGCTGAATTCCCTCTCGAGCTGTTCTTGTGCGGGTCCAGCCCTGGTTCCTCTCGCTGTGGTCTCTTGCACAGTAATAGATGGCCGTGTCTTCGGTCTTCAGGTTCGTCATGGCCAAAGAGAAGATGCTGTTTGAAAGGTCTTTGGACGCAGTGAATCGGCCTTGAATCGCTGAGGCGTAGTACTGACTAGATGAACGATAGTAGGCAGCCAGCCACTCCAGCCCCTGTCCGGGAACCTGGCGGACCCAGTTCATGTAGTAGCTGTTGAGATCGAAGCCGCTGGTTTTACAGGTCAGTCTCAGGGAGCCTCCGGGACGCCCGGTCTCTGCCTCCGGCTGAGTCAACACAACATCCGACTGGACACCTGTAAAAATATATCAAAAAGCCCGAGGATTAATGCTGGTGAAATGTTTGGTGATTCTGGAACATTCCAGAGAGAGACTAACACTGAGACAGTAACAGTGAGAGACTTGGACAATAAAAACTACTCACGGGATAAGAAAGTCAGCAACAAACTGAGAGAAATGGCCCACCTCATCCTTCTGGTCATTTGGGGGAAATGGTTGTGTCAGGAACTCAGTGAACAAACCAGCTCCCGGACTGTTGGATTCGGGTCCCAGTGAGCGGCATTTAAATACCCGGCAGAAGGGGCGGGTTTCCAGGCGCCGCCTGTTGATTCCCTGGTGGAGGCGGCGACTGGATCCACGTCCCACCTTCCACCCCGCCCCCCCCCCCCTCCCCCCCCCCGCCCCCCCCCCCCCAAACAGAATGGACCCGGAGATTTACTATGGGTTATTATTAAATAGACATTTATCTGTATCGGGATATTTGTTTGTCTGAATTGATTCTTTATAATGTCCTCATTGCGAAATTACGTCTGCTCATCTGTTAAGAAAAGAACTATTCCATTGCAAGTTCAGTCCCTTTATTTCTACTCCAATATATTGAGATGATCTTAAAAAGACTAATTATTTTGTCAGGGAATAGATTGTATGTCAGTCTGATTTGCAACACTCCGAGTCCCTATTCCATTTGCAAAAAAGTATAATTTATCAGAGGAATTGTTGACGATTTATGTCGGAATGCGAGAATGAACAAGGTGATTCCATTTGCAGTGCGGATGGCTATCACTGAGCATTGCGGGTCTGCAGACAAGGCTCCTAACATGACACCATGTCTCTCCTTACATTTCTGGAACTGCCCCTGAGCCTCAGACAGTCCTGTGAAAATTAGCGGTAAAAGAAACCCGCTTGCAAACATAAAATTGACATTAACATTTGACAGAATGAATCAGAACGGACAGGGCGATCAGCAAAGTTATCCTTCAGCATCCAAATCAATGCCGCTAATTTCACTGACCACCGGCTGTCTAACATTCGCTATGTTGGGAACACAGGATATCAGGATTTTGGGGAATATTACACACTATCACAAGAATAAATGTTTTATGTTCCACTGAAGCAGGTCATGAACTGGTCATTTCTCCACTCATTGGCAGAAATGAGAGGGACTGTTGAATAATAATGGAAATCAGCACAAATTAAACTGCACAGAACACGGTGCTGATCAGGTATAAGAGACGCCTCCGTTTAAATGAAGTCAACAACTCGGAGAATATTCCAGGAATTCAGGCGGGTTCAAGGCAGTTTTATGATTTTATTTAAGTACCTCGTCTTATTGGGCTTGTGGATTGGGTCCATCAACACCACTCACTCTCACTTCATTAGGTTTTTAACAAACGGACTTCAATAACTACAGTGACCTTTACTCGGAACTAATATAAATTAAATAGCATCTGGTCAGTTTACAATGTTCCGATCGCGTCTAATCTCAGCGTGATCACAGCATTCACTGAATATATTTATTTCGATGGAACACCATTTAAAACGTTTACTTCATGTGCGACTGAAACATTTATTGTTTGAATGGATAAATCCCATTTTGTCCATTCATATTCAGGCTAATCTGCCCCACACAGTATTTGGCAGCAATCCAACCGCTTGCAGCAGGCAGGCTCGAATGTTCAAAGTTGTTTACAGGAAGCATCTGGATTTTTTTTCAGAGATCTGTTTCTTCAGTACTGACCGTTTGGCTGCAAGCCAGCTTCAAACTCTTAACATTGTCAATGAGGACTATTTATAAACAAATCTACCCAGCAACAGTACTGGACATCATTTTACGTTTTAAATTGCGAACCTATCTGAACTGTTCCCATCTCAGGAAAGGAGAGTTATCCAGCTTTTCTAGCCTCTCTTAGCAACAACAGCCAGCTGGAGATCTCTCCCACATCTCATAACATTGTGATGATGGATAGAAATACAATTAGACTATCAGACAGGGGCCCATTTGCAACAGATCAACATGTATATTCTGTATTTTTTCCTACATGCTTCCATGGAATGTGGGACTCACCGGCAAGACCACCATGTGTTCCCTGTCCCTAATTGCTGTTGAACTGAGTGGTTTGCTGGGGCAGCTCAGAAGGAACTGAAGAGTCAGACATGTTGCTGTCTGACTGGAGCCACATGTAGGTGAGACCAGGGAGGGATGTCACATTTCCTTCATTGGTGAAGCGGAGGGGATTCCAGGGACACAGTTAGTCTATATTCCAGATTTATTAATTCAACTCAAATTCCCCCACCGGCCATGGTAGGATTTGTTCGCAAGTTCCAACAGAATTAGCCTGAGCCTTGGCATTATTGGTTCAGTGACATTAATACTCCCCCACCACCACCCAACCAAAAGATAAAAGGATTACTGCTTTGATGTAGGGATGGATGTTGGTTGGATGCCTAAATATGTTGATTGAGGAATCAGTGAATGGGGTTGATGGATGGATGGATAGATGGTCCTGAAAGATGCTGTTCTACATTCTCAGTTTTGCGCTTGATGACTTCACAAATTAAAGCTGGTCCTTTATAATTTGCGTCAGAGTGATACAATCGGTGGCTGAAGATTTCCTGTGTGAATTCCATCCCCAGACTATTGGGAACAGACCAGCTGGGCGTTACTAGGAGGAAACTGGAGATACTCCTGTGGTGCTGGTGTTCTTCTCTGCTGATGGTGAATCTTCATCTCAAAGACAGAAAGCGGGAACATGATTAGGTTGAGGAGGGACGGTAATATTTGGAACATGTGGTCATTTCATGTACAATAAGTCACTCAAGATGTCCTCACCCAAATTAATGAAGACACCAGACTAAAAACGTATTAATGTGAAAACAGAAATACCGTGAAACTCAGTGGACAGCTGCAGACTTTGAATTACTTTCCAAAACAGTGTAATAACAAATCGGGATTTAAAGGTGCAATAACGTCACATTAGGTACAGACATTTTCATTTCTACCATCACCACCTGGAAAGTCCGCTCCAAATCACTGACTCCCCTGACTTGGAAATATATCGCCGAATCTTCGCTGTCGCTGGTTCAAATGACTAGAACTCCCTCCCTAACAGCATCGTCGGTGTGCCTGCACTAGAGTGACGGCAGAGGTTCAAACACGCAGTTCACCGCCCTTTGTGAAGGGTAATTAGCGATGGACAATAAATCATGGCGAGCCTGCGACGGCCACACCGTATAACTTAATTTAAAACTGTTGTAATCTTTGTGAAACGATGGTAGTTGGTGAATCTAATTATTTATGTTCATAAATAAATGAAAAACTGTGAATATAATTACTATGTTTCTGAACATTTATGGCCTTCTCCTTCTCTGCTGGAAAATATAAACCATCCCACAGGAGATTCATGATGTAAAATCATAACCAATATGTGAAAGCAAAGTGGACAGAGGAAACTGCAGCAACTATTGACATATCTCACTCATAGCAGCACTGGAAAGGCCATTGCTAGTTTCACACTTTAAATACTTCATCTGCTTGCAGGCCGAATGTAGCTGGAAGCAAGGCGCGGTATTCATGTCGCAAGATTTACTCTGGACATGATCTGCTCCCTCTGCCACACGTCTACCTCTTCACCTTACTTTCATCAATCTCAATAAACTTTCGACACCGTCAGCAGAGCAGGGACTATACGATTTGGAGACATTTGGCTGTCTGCTAAAGCTCCACTGTTTCATTCACTCTTTCCATGGCAAAACACTGTACAGATTGATGATTCCACTTCCGACAGATTCTAAGTGAATAATTGAATGAAAGAGGACCGTGTCCCACACCCAACTTTATTGGACAGCATCCTGCTGATCTTCGCCTTCCCTGAAGATATGGATGAAGTCCACTTGCACACTAGGCCAGGCTGCAACCTCTACAATCTTCCAGTCATCAAAACGGAGACATAATCACAATACATCCTCAACAGAGAATTCCTCTACGCGGAATCATCCAAACAAAACATCATCTACAGAAACTATGTCTCCGGTGCCTGTAACTTGTTCTTCCTTACCAATGAGTAGTATGAGGAAAACCGTGGTCGTGGGACAAGGTGTTGCACTTTCGCCAATGGTCACACAAAATAAGAGCAGGCGATAATTTCTGCTGCCGAGTTTCCGCGCTGAGAGGCTGCTTTGAAGTAGAATGTGATGCTGTCATGGAGAAAGCAGATCCGACCTTTGTTTTACTCATTGAATGTCCATGGAATAATATCAAGCTGACCCTTTGGAACAAGCTGATGGTTTATAAGGCCCGAGCTCTCAGAACCTTGTTGTATGACTGTGAAACAACGACTTACAGCTGTCAAGAAAAATAGCTCAGCCAATTTCATCTTTGTTGTCCGCAATGCATTATGGATATTTACTGGCGGGACAAAATCAGAAATGCGGCAGTTCTCTCAAAGACAGAGCTTCCAAGTCTCTCCAAGACAATTAAAAATAGGTGGTTTGCACATTTCCAGTATGGTCCCTAAATGTGACATGGTCACACGACCAAGGAATTTCCACTTTGCGAAGTAGCCGGAGCCACGCATCCAGTGGGAAGCCCGATATTCCGCTTCAATGATTCTTCCAAGTGTGACATAATGTCCCTAAACCTAAACATTGATCATCACACTTGGGAGTCACCAGCTGCAAACGGAAAATAATAGCGACACCTCCGGCGGGCTGGTGTGAACCACCAGGACCAGTGGATTTAGCAGCTTTGAAATAGACACAAACCGAGAAAATGACAACCCAGAAGACAATTGGGAGCTTCAGGTGCAACATTTGTGGAACTATTTGCTGTGTATTTATTGGAAAAAGAAGGATGCCGTGGCCTTTGTGAAATTTAGTTGTACGCAACATGTGTTTCACACAAACACACACACACACACACAGTCTCTCACACACGCATTCTCTCTGCCTTACACGCACACCCACATTTCCCCTTTAAAATTAAAATCCCATGTTAACTTCCTGGGAAGCGTCGGAGACAATGACCCCAACCATTTTCCAGGTGGTATAATGAATCAATAAACTCTCCCCAACACTATGTTTGTTAGATGAATGTTACATTTCCCACGGACTCCATTAAGCGCCCAGGTAAAGATTCCTCCATTTAACAAAGATGAACATAAATGCATGACCAGGAATTGAGCCGCTTTGCTCTGGTGCTGATCTCAATGTGGGAGAATCAGCCAGCGACACCTGCAATTAGTTACACTTTAAATGTTGGCACCTCCCGCAGAAGGCGATGTGATTTTACATTTGTGGGAATGGATTATGGATACATCAACATCATAGATTATACCTGACAGCGACATTTTCACAGTAACTGCAATTGCAAAGTTTGGCCAGCAGATGGAATTTAAATCGAAATGCCTTGCATTACATGAAGCAGACATTGCCTCAATAATTACTGCTGTCTCTGCTCATTTTAAATTGGACTCCATCTGTATTTTTGTCAGACTAGACTCTGTCTTTGTTTATAATACGCGACTCTCTGTTTCAATTAGTACTGCACCAGTACTTGTTAATGTTTATATCACACAATCAATGTGATCCTATTTTCAATATACAGGATCTATCTCTGCAGTTTTGCCACATCCAGTCCTGAATATTAATGAATAAATAAACAAGTAGCCGGAATAGGAGCATCAATAAAATTTCCCTCTTCAATGATGGGGGACCCCAGCACGTCAGAGCAAAAAACAAGACTGAAAGTTTCTGCCAGAGGTGCCGAGAGGATGATCCATCTCGGCCTCCTCCGGTGGTCTGCATCATCATGGGTGTCAGTCTTCAGGAAATTTGATTCACTCCACACGATATCAAGAAATGGCAGACGGCGCTGCAAATGCATTATCCTTGGCAACATTCCAGCAACAATGTTGAAGGTTTGTGCTCCAGAACTGGCTGCGCCCCAGACAAGTTCCTCCAGTACATGTACAGCACTGGCATGTACCCAACAATGTGTATCATTGCCAAACATGACCCGTCCACAAAAGGCAGGATACATCCAACCCAGCTAATTATTTCCCTGTCAGTCCGCATTCGATTATCAGCAACTTCATGAGAAGTGTCAAGGATCACCCTGTCACATATAGTCTCCACAGCATAATGTCCCCGGCCCTAGCTTCTCAATTCATCATAACGTCAGAAGTGGGATGTTCGCTGATGATTACCCAGTATTCTGCACCATATTCGACTCCTATAATACTGAAGCAGTCTGTCTTCATATACAGCAAGACTTGGACAACATTCAGACTTGGGCTGACAAGTGTCAGGCAATGACTATCCCAAAAAGGGAGATTCTAACCATCTCGCCAGGATTTTAAATGACACCACCGTGATTGAATCACCCACTGTCAACATCCTCTGTATTATCATTGATTAATAACTGAATTGGAAGAATATTTTAAATACTATGGCTACAACAGCAGCTCAGTGGCTGGAAATTCTGCGGTGAGCATCTCACCTCCTGACCTCCTAACCCAGATCCATCATCGATAAGGCAGAAGTCAGGAGTTTAACTGAATGTTCTCCATTTGTCTGAAGTGTGCCCATCAAGCAACACTCGAGAATCGCGACGCCATCCACGACAAAGCAGCCGACTCGACGAACACCCCATCCACCAGCTTAAACATTCACTGCCTGAATCACGGGTGTACAATTCTAGCAGCGTGAACGATATTCAAGGATCTATTGCAGCAACTGCCTCCTCCCAAACCCACAAACTCAACCATCTAAAAGGACCAGGCCCGACCGATGCATTACAACAGCAGGCCTTGCAAGTTCCCCGCCAAGCCACACACCATCTTGATGGGAACTATGTTTCTGTTCCTTCACTGTCACTGGTCAAAATCCTGGAATCCCTTCCTATCAGCACTGTGGGTGCACTTAGTCAGTATGGAATGCAATGGTTCAATAAGAGGGCTCAGCACCTCATTCTCAAGGGCAATTAGGAATTGGCATCGAATGTTGACGTTACTGGTGACGCCAAGATCCCACTAAACCATTTTAAACATATCGCTCAACTTACATTCACCCAGCCCCCGCCTCGGATTACATTACACTCGGCCGTGTCTCTATCACATTGCAACAGGCTCTCTCTCAGTTTTCCTGCACTCGGCTGAATATCAGTTGTTAATCTACCAGCCCACACCCTGTTTATATTACAAATCATTAATTATGACGCACTGATCCATGTCTAGGTTAATCTGGTAAGAAATGCGTCACAATCGTTGCTGCATCAGAACTTTTATCTGTGCATCATAAACTGGAACAACATTCTGTTTGCATCACATGTGGTTCTGTCTCAGTTATTACTCGACTAGATATTTAGATTCTAATAAAGTCAATCCTGCTTTAGTTAATGCTACACCTGCCCATGTCCCTGTTTATATAACACTAGGCCCTGCCTGTTATTCTTGGATTGTACAATATCCTTCTTATTGCTGCATTGTTTATGTCTCAATTTGTATCAGTCGACACTCCGCTAGACCAGAACTCAGTTTAGGTTGCACTAGACCCAGTCTCTGCTTATGGTGCCGGCGGCACGGTGGCACAGTGGTTAGCACTGCTGCCTCATAGCTCCAGGGTTCAATTCTTGACTATCGTGCCGAGATTGCACTTTCTCCCTGTGTCTGAGTGGCTTTCCTCCGGGTGCTCCGGTTTCCTCCCATAGTCCAAAGATGCGTCGGTTAAGTTTATTGGCCATTCTAAATTGCGCAGGTCATGGTGCAAGGGCAGGGGATGGGGGAGGGTGATCTTTCATAGGTAGGTGCAGATGCTATGGGCCGAGTGACCTTCTGTCCTATAGGGATTCTATATTTGATCCTGAATCTGCCTATTTTTTCAGAGACCTGCTCGCTTTTATTAATGCACCATATGATACCTCTGTTTTTAACTGTGGGAGCATTATACCACATGTCTTTGAGATGGAAATATAATATATTAAATACATATTTTGGACAAGAAATCAGTATATGGCAACAGCCTGAAACGGGATGTATAGTGTCTACAGTGTGTGCGATGCAACATTTGATATTCATTTTCAGTGCAGTTAGCGGAATTAGATTTCAGTTGGCATTTCTTCTTTTCCAATGCCCAAGACCAATTTCTGCCCCAGAGAGCTGTATGTGTAGGAGGATGCAGAGTATTGTGTTCCCATGTGCTTGCTGCCATTGTGATTCTCGGAGGTCTCGGGTATGGAAGGTGCTGTTGAAGAATTCTTGGCGAGTTGTTGCAGTGCATCCCATCGATGTTACACACTGCAGCTACTGTGTGGCCGTTGTGAAGAGAATGAATGTTGCTGTAACATTAAGTACTCAGTTATTTATCTAATGGTCCTTTGCTTATGTTGCACAATTACAACTGGTCCATTCCCTTAGTTTATTGCACTAGGCCCAGGCAATAGAAGTTAAGTTGCACAATTTGAAATGGCTGCAAGAAGATCAGGGAGATCTGTGGTTGTATGTACACACAACTAGGGTGCTGACAAGACAGATGGCGACGTTTATCTGGGCATAGATCAGCATTGTTCACTGAAGAATTTTACATTATTACTGTTACCTCAGTTTTTCTTTATCTTCACAATTTCCACCCCAGCCACTTTCAACATTATTGTGCATGGTGTACCGCAGCAAATACTGAGGCCGGGCCCAATGTAATATGAACAGAGATATGGCCCAATGCAGAACTGAGGCTGTGTCTAATTTAATACAGAGACAGGTTTAAATTAATAGAAACAGAGTCAGGTTCTAGGTTAATGTAAACAGAGACAAACAGGTTCCATGTGTCCATAAGATATAGGAGCAGAATTAGGCCATTCGACCCATCGAGACTGCTCCGCCATTAAATCCTGGCCGATATGTTCCGAATCCCCATTCTCCTGCCTTCTTCCAATAACCCCTGAACTCCTTATTGATCAAGGCATGTCCTCTAATTGGTGGCCTAGTTTAATATGAACAATCAGTGGAAGGAATAACAGGAATGTGGAATATTTGGCTAATGGAAAAGTTCTTGAAAGTGTGGATCAGCAGAGGGATCTAGGTGTCCATGTACATAGATCCCTGAAAGTTGCCACCCAGGTTGATAGGGTGGTGAAGAAGGCCTATGGAGTGTTGGCCTTTATTGGTAGAGGGATTGAGTTCCGGAGTCAGGAGGTCATGTTGCAGCTGTACAGAACTCTGGTACGGCCGCATTTGGAGTATTGCGTACAGTTCTGGTCACCGCATTATAGGAAGGACGTGGAGGCTTTTGAGCGGGTGCAGAGGAGATTTACCAGGCTGTTGCCTGGTATGGAGGGAAAATCTTATGAGGAAAGGCTGATGGACTTGAGGTTGTTTTCGTTGGAGAGAAGAAGGTTAAGAGGAGACTTAATAGAGGCATACAAAATGATTAGGGGGTTGGATAGGGTGGACAGTGAGAGCCTTCTCCCGCGGATGGAAATGGCTGGCACGAGGGGACATAACTTTAAACTGAGGGGTAATAGATATAGGACAGAGGTCAGAGGTAGGTTCTTTACGCAGAGTCGTGAGGCCGTGGAATGCCCTACCTGCTACAGTAGTGAACTCGCCAACATTGAGGGCATTTAAAAGTTTATTGGATAAACATATGGATGATAATGGTATAGTGTAGGTTAGATGGCTTTTGTTTCGGTGCAACATCGTGGGCTGAAGGGCGTGTACTGCGCTGTATTGTTCTATGTTCTATAATCAGAAACAGATCCTTATTGAATATAAACTGACACGGGTACGAGGTAGTATAACATAAACAGAGGTGGGTTCACGGCCTGGTACAATACAGAGGCAGGGCCTACTGTCCCTTCAAACACTTGCAGGACAGTTGCATCATTGGTTGGAGGCAAGATGTTGCCAGGACTTCTTCAATCATACTGTCCCCATCAAACATTCCCAGAGCAGCTGCAGATTGCATGAGGGGCTGGTTTAGCACAGCGGGCTAAAAAGCTGGCTTGCAATGCAGACCAATGCCAGCAGTGCGGGTTCGATTACCATACCGGCCTCTCTCAACAGGCGGTGGAATGTAGCGACTTGAGGCTTTTCACAGTAACTTAATTGAACCCTACTTGTGACAATAAGCAATTATTATTTTGTGGAACGAAATTCCCTCTACATAACTCGCTTAGACATATTAAAGGCCTGAAAATCAAGGGTTCTATACCAGGCGAAAGCTCTTCTGCACTCTTCATTCCGAGATCCCCAAGCCAGGTTGACAGTGGGGTTAGTTACTGGGTAAAGAAACCTCTGCATTTTTCCATCAAACTCACCCAGGTCAGGTCCAGCAGAGTTCAGATACGGAGTAAATCTCCCTGTGCACATCCATAACAAACACTCACAGGGCAGGTTTAGTGCAGGTTACATGCAAGTAAAGCTTGCTCCACCCTGGGCAAACAAATGCTCCAAGGTCACGGCAGCTTGGTGAAGTACAAGGAAAGATTCTCCGGCCCTGCCACATCAAATCCTCGCCACCAGGGCCAGACCAGATAGGGTAAAATTTTCCTACAGTTCTCATTAAACACTCCAAGATCATTGAATGCTCCAACCACATTTTAGAGTTAAACTCCCTCTACGTATTCCAATTCATTGGATTCAATCCATTTAGTTGGAAACCAATGGGGTGCGATTGGGCTGAGAGAATGTATTGGCCACATGTTGACTTCATGTTGTCGATTAAGCACAATGACCCATCGTGGAGAGTTATCAGAAAGGCAGAGAAGGAGATAGGATACAGAAAAACTCTACGAACACATTTCGCAGGTCCTTATATTTAGAGATTAGAGGGAATCTTTCCTAATTCTGAACATGGATATCATCATGAAATTTTTCTCATATAACTGATAAATAGAAAATGTCGAAAAACAAGCATTACTGGAATCCGTTGATCTATTTGCATCCTTGCCTCTATTTCAGTGTTGTGTTGGTGGGGAAATATTTGTTTTGTTTTTCTCAGTCCACAATCTAAACTGGGACTTCTATTTCTGTGTTTATTTACCTAAACACCTCACTGGTCACAATTAAGTGTGCATTTCAGCAAAACGAGATAAACATATTCACGTATTGATTGGTTTCACTCCAAATAGTGGTTTATTTTAAGAATATTGACAGTTGGTTAAAGTGAATAGAAACTTCCATTAGAACAGATGTTACTTAATTGAAAGAAAAATAGATTTAAATTAAATATTCATTCTGAAAGTTATGAAGCCTCAATTAATAAAGCATCTTTAACCAGCTACTTTTCCACTGAATGTTACTTTGATTGAAATATTAACCAGTTTAAAGTATTTAAATTAAAACGTAAGGCAGAGGAGTGATCTATTGTCACATTAATCTCAGATCATTCGACATGTTACAACTTGCAGTTTAAAATGTAAACATTTGGAAAGCGCTTGCTTTTGTAAAACGCTTTACCCGATCTCAGGTCATCCCAACGCCCTTACAACTCACTGATATATTTTTGCTGAATTTAGTCACTGCTGTAATGTTGGAAGCAGAGCAGGGAATTAGTGCACAGCAAGCTCCCACAAACTGAGATGTGATAAGTGACCAGCTAATCTGTGATTTTAGTTGAAGAACGGACATTGGTCTAGCATACTGGGAAAAGCAGCTCTGCTCTTTAGAATTATGTCAATGAGGTAATCCACCTGAAATGTGAATCTGTTCCTCTCTCTGCTGATGCTCACTGACTTGCTGAGCAGCCTTTTTTGTTGTTTTAGTTTTAGGTTTCCAGAATCTGCAGCACTTTGAACAGTTTTGGATTCATTTTCGCCATATGGCCATCAGTGACACAGTCAGCATTAACTGTCCATCCCGAGGAGCCGGATGTGAACCACCTTTTTGATAAGGTGCACTTCGGCCGGTTTAATTCACATTTGACTTTCTGTAGCATCTTCCCATCAACAGACTTGCTTGCTCGGCAATATCGGAGATAGCTAATAGTCAACCCATCATTGTTGAACTAGAGTTACATATAGGGCAGAGAGATTAAGGAGGGAAGCTTTCTCCTCCTGAAGGACATTGGTGAATCTGCTGGATTTGGCGAAATTTCGATAGCTTCATGAGTATTATGAATGACACGATGATTTTTATTTCTGATTTATTAATTCATTCAATTGCTATTTCCCCCAGCTACCATAAAACTATAAGAGGGAGGAGCAGATGTTGGCCATTCAGCTGATGGAATATGATCTGCCATTCAATGAGATCGTGGCTGATCTGATAAAATCCACAACTGCTTCCGGTTGCGGCTATGCGGAGCTAAGCCGCACGATTCAGCAGCTCCCGCTACCACGGACTTTCGGGCTCGCTAGAGGAGCCCCAACGGAACTTTTTTTGACGTCAACCCGTGGGGAAGGGAAGAGAGAGGTCCCCCTCCAACTTCTATGAAAGGGACCAGATGTGTAACGGCCAAAAAATCGTCACTGGAGCAGCGGGAGAAGCGAGGGAAAGAAAACAAAATGGCGGCGGCCAGAGACAAAGGGTAGCTGCAGGAGTTCATCAAGCGCTGCTTCGAGGAGCAGTGCGAGGAGATGCGCAAGGAGATGCTGGCGCCTATGCTTTCGGCAATTGAAGGACTCGGGATCACCCAGAAGGCACACGATATTAAGATCCAGGAGGTAGAGAAAAGAGTCAGTCAGAACGAGGACGAGCTCTTGGGCCTGGCGGTGAGAGTGGAGCAGCATGAGGCGCTACACAAGAGGTGGGCGGGAAGACTCGAAGACCCGGAGAACAGGTCGAGGAGAAAGAATCTGCGGATCCTGGGTCTCCCTGAAGGATTGGAGGGGGCCGATGCTGGGGCATATGCGAGCACGATGCTCGGGGCGATGATGGGCAAGAAGGCCCCTTCGAGGCCGCTGGAGTTGGACGGGGCACACCGGGTGCTGGCGAGGAAGCCCCAGGCAAATGAGCCGCCAAGGGCGATGGTGGTGAGGTTTCACCGGTTCACGGACAGAGAGTGGGTCCTGAAATGGGCCAAGAAGGAGCGAAGCAGTAAGTGGGACAATGCAGAGATCCGAATATACCCGGACTGGAGCACGGAGGTTGCAAAGCGGAGAGCAGGTTTCAACCGGGCCAAAGCGGCGTTGTACCGGAAAGAAGGGAAATTCGGAATGCTGCAGCCAGCGTGACTGTGGGTCACATACAAGGGCCAACACTATTACTTCGAAACGCCTGAAGAGGCGTGGACCTTTATTCAAACCAGAAAGTTGGACTGTTACTGAGGGTTTGTGAGGGTGGGGGGGGACGTTTGAGGTTTGATGTGTGATGGTTGGTGTATATAGGGGGTCAACCACGCGCAGGAATGTTACATGGTCTGGGGGAGAGAGACAAGGCCGCGACAGGAGATGCGCCAGAGGGGGCGGAGTGGGCCGTGGAAAGCGCGGTGTTGGGAAGAAAGGCGGGAAGGGGAACGAAGGAATGCAGATAGATTGGGGGACTCCCACACGGGGAGGTCAATGGGACACCGGGGGAAGCCGGGGTCAGCAGGTGTCAGCTGACTTACGGGAGTGACATGGGGGGAGCAAAAAAGCTAGACAGGCGTCTAGCGGGGGGAGGGGAGAGGGGGAAGGGGGGTGGGGGGGGAAAGGGTTGCTGCTGCACTGGCCGAAAGGGAATGGGACACAGAAGAGGTGGTCGGGGCGGGGGTCCCCGTCTGGGGGACTGGAGGGCGAGGGAGGTGTGGACACGGGACTGGCCCAGAAAAGGAGATGGCTAGTCGGCGGGGGGGGGGGGGGTGAGAGCCCTTCCAATCCAGCTGATAACGTGGAATGTGAGGGGCCTGAATGGGCCGGTGAAGAGGGCTCGAGTGTTCGCGCACTTAAAGGGACTGAAGGCGGACGTGGTCATGCTCCAGGATGCGGTCATGCTCCAAGAGACACACCTGAAGGTGGCGGACCAGTTCAGGCTAAGAAAGGGATGGGTAGGACAGGTATTCCACTCGGGACTGGGCTTGAAGAATAGAGGGGTGGCAATATTGGTGGGAAAGCGGGTGACATTTGAGGCCAAGACTATTGTAGTGGACAATGGAGGGCGATATGTAATGGTGAGCAGTAGGCTGCAAGGACGTGGGTGGTGTTGGTAAACGTATACGCCCCGAACTGGGATGATGCAGGATTCATGAAGCGCATGTTGGGGCGCATTCCGGACCTGGAGATAGGAGGCCTGATAATGGGAGAGGACTTCAATACAGTGTTGGATCCAGCACTGGACCGCTCCAAATCAAGGACTGGAAAGAGGCCGGCGGTGGCCAAGGTACTTAAGGGGTTTATGGATCAGATGGGGGGAGTGGACCCATGGCGGTTTGCAAGGCTGCAGGCCAGGGAATTTTCTTTCTTCTCCCATGTACACAAAGTCCACTCCCGGATAGATTTCTTTGTTCTGGGTAGGGCGCTCATCCCGAGGGTGGAGGGGACGGAGTATTCGGCCATAGCCGTTTCGGACCATGCCCCGCACTGGGTGGAACTGGAGCTGGGAGAGGAGAGGGACCAACGCCCGCTGTGGCGGCTGGATGTGGGACTGCTGGCGGACGAGGTGGTGTGTGGGAAGGTGAGGGGGTGTATCGAAAGGTACTTGGAGGCCTACGACAATGGTGAGGTGCGGGTGGGGGTGGTATGGGAGGCGTTGAAGGCGGTGATCAGGGGAGAGCTAATCTCCATTAGGGCCCATAGGGAGAAGACAGAGGGCATGGAAAGGGAGAGGTTAGTGGGGGAGATTTTGAGAGTGGACAGGAGATACGCAGAGGCCCCGGAGGAAAGATTACTTGGGGAAAGACGACGGCTCCAGACGGAGTTTGACCTGTTGACCACAGGGAAGGCGGAGGCACAGTGGAGGAAAGCGCAGGGGGCGACCTACGAGTATGGGGAAAAGGCTAGTCGGATGCTGGCACACCAGCTCCGTAAGAGGATGGCAGCGAGGGAAATAGGGGGAGTCAGAGATGGAAGGGGTGCCACGGTTTGGAGTGCGACGAAAATAAACGAGGTATTTAAGGCCTTCTATGAAGAGCTGTACAGATCCCAGCCCCCAGCGGGGGAAGAGGGGACGAGACGATTCCTAGACCGGCTGAGATTCCTGAGTGTGTAGGAGCAAGAGGTGGCTGGTTTGGGGGCACCAATTGGGTTGGAGGAGCTGATCAAGGGTTTGGGGAGGCCGATTTGGGTTGGAGGAGTTGAGCAGGCGGGGAAGGCCCCGGGACCGGACGGATTCCCGGTGGAGTTCTACAGGAAGTACGTAGACCTGTTGGCCCCGCTATTAGTGAGGACCTTTAATGAGGCAAGAGAGGAGGGGACACTGCCTACGACAATGTCAGAAGTGACAATTTCTTTGACCCTAAAGCGGGACAAGGACCCACAGCAATGTGGATCAAACAGGCCGATCTCGCTCCTTAATGTGGATGCAAAGTTGCTGGCAAAAGTGCTGGCCACGAGGATCGAAGACTGTGTACCGGAGGTGATCCATGAAGACCAGAAGGGATTCGTAAAGGGCAGGCAATTAAACAGTAACGTGCGGCGGCTCTTAACCGTTATGATGACGCCATCGGTGGAGGGAGAGGCGGTGATAGTGGTAGTTATGGACGCGGAGAAGGCCTTTGACCGAGTAGAGTGGGAGTACCTCTGGGAGGTGCTGCGTAGGTTTGGGTTTGGGGGACGGTTTATCAGTTGGGTTAAGCTCCTTTACAGAGCCCCGGTGGCGAGTGTAGTGATGAACCGGCGGAGGTCGGAATACTTTCGACTGTACCGAGGGACGAGGCAGGGGTGCCCCCTGTCCCCCCTGTTGTTCGCATTGGCGATCAAACCATTGGCCATGTTATTGAGGGAGTATAATAAATGGAGGGGGGTGGTCCGAGGTGGAGAAGAGCATCGGGTGTCGCTATATGCGGATGACCTGTTGCTGTATGTGGTGGATCCAATGGAGGGGATGGTGGAGGTCATGCAGACTCTAAGGGAGTTTGGGGACTTTTTGGGCTATAAGCTCAATGTAGGGAAGAGTGAGCTCTTTGTATTACAGGCGGGGGACCAAGGAAGAGGGATAGGGGACCTACCGCTGAGGAGGGCGGAGGGGAGCTTTCGGTATCTGGGAATCCAGATAGCCAGGATTGGGGGGCCCTACCTAAACTGAATCTGACGAGGCTGGTGGAGCAAATGGAGGAGGATTTCAAAAGATGGGACATTTTACCGCTTTCGCTGGCGGGTAGGGTGCAGTCGGTCAAAATGGTGATCCTTCCGAGGTTTCTGTTTGTATTTCAGTGCCTTCCCAACGTGATCACTGAGGCCTTTTTTAAGAGAGTAGGTAGGAGTATAATGGGGTTTGTGTGGGCGAACAAGACCCCGAGGGTAAGGAGAGGTAGGGACCGAGGAGGGTTGGCGCTGCCAAACCTGGGGAGCTACTACTGGGCAGCAAATGTGGCGATGATCCGCAAGTGGGTTATGGAGTGAGAGGGGGCGGCATGGAAGAGGATGGAGATGGCATCCTGTAAAGGAACGAGTCTGTGGGTGTTGGTGATGACACCGCTGCCGCTCTCGCTGTCAAAGTATACCACAAGCCCGGAGGTGGCGGCAACGCTAAAGATCTGGGGCCAGTGGAGACGGCACAGGGGTGCAATGGGAGCATCGGTGTGGTCCCTGATCAGGGGTAACCACCGGTTTGTCCCGGGGAAGATGGATTGGGGGTTCCAGAGCTGGCATCAGGTGGGGATTAGAAGAATGGGGGACCTGTTCATTGACGGGACGTTTGCGAGTCGAGGGGCACTGGAGGAGAAGTTCGAGTTATCCCTGGGAAACGCCTTTAGATATATGCAGGTGAGGGCTTTTGTGAGGCGACCGGTGAGGGAGTTCCCGTTGCTCCCGGCACAAGAAATTCAAGACAGTGTGATCTCGGGTGTATGGGTCGGGGAGGTCAAGGTGTCGGCAATACACCAGGAGATGAAAGAAGATGGGGAAGCGCTGGTAGAAGAGTTGAAGGGTAAATGGGAGGAGGAGCTGGGGGAAGTGATCTAGGAAGGTTTGTGGGCTGATGCCCTAGGTCGGGTTAATTCCTCCTCCTCATGTGCCAGGCTCAGCCTGATACAATTTAAGGTGGTTCACAGAGCTCACATGACGGGGGCGAGGTTGAGCAGGTTCTTTTGGGTAGAGGACAGATGTGGAAGGTGCTCGGGGAGCCTGGCGAACCATGTCCATATGTTTTGGTCATGTCCGGCACTGGATTGGTTCTGGAGAGGAGTGGTGGGAGCAATATCTCAGGTGGCGAAAGTCCGGGTCAAACCAAGCTGGGGGCTAGCACTATTTGGAGTAGTGGATGAGCCGGGAGTGCAGGAGGCGAAAGAGGCCGGCATTCTGGCCTTTGCATCCCTAGTTGCCCGGCGAAGGATCTTGCTAATGTGGAAGGAGGCAAAGCCCCCCCAGCGTGGAGGCCTGGATAAATGATGTGGCTGGGTTCATAAAGTTGGAGAGAATTAAGATTGCCTTGAGAGGGTCTGCGCAGGGGTTCTACAGGCGGTGGCAACCGTTCCTAGACTATCTTGCGGAGCGTTAGAGGAAGGTCGGTAAGCAGCAGCAGCAACCTGGGGGGGGGGGGGGGGGATGCCCTGGGCGGGGGGGGGGGGGGGACTGCCTGGGAGGGGAACGAGCAAGAGTTAACATGAAGGATTGGGGAAACTGGCACGTACGGGAGAGAGCCAGTGTACAAAGCTATGTAAATATATCATCTTGTCATGTATATATCTTGCTCCGCGCGATTTCTTGCTCTTTTGTTACCGGGGTAAGGTGCCGCTCATTTCAGACGAGGATGAGGAGGAATTTCTTCTCTCAGAAGGTCGTGATTCTATGGAATGCTTATTGTTATTGTTTGTAAGGGAGAAAAAGTGTGTTAAAAAACTTTAATAAATATATATTTTTTTAAATATCCACAACCCTACTTTGCCGCCTCATCCCCATAACCCTTGATTGCCTTACTGATGAAAAATCTGCCTGTCTCAGCCTTGAACGTATTTATTGATCAGGCCAACTCTCTACGGCAAAGCATTCCATAGAATCACTACCCTCTGAGAGAAGAAATTCCTCTTCATCCTCGTCTGAAATGAGCGACACCTTACTCTGAGATTGTGGCCTATGGCCCTGGACTCTCCCACAAGCCGAAACAACCCCTATAGTCTCCACTGTCAAGCCCCTTAAGAACACTATATATCTCAGAAAGTTCACCACTCATTCTTCTAAACTCCAATGCGTGTCGGCCTAACCGACTTAAGCTCTGCCCATGTCAGTCTCTGAGGTGCAATTGGTCAGCGTGTTTGGCTGTTCACCGAAAGGCCTGTGATTCAAGGCCAGATTCTTCTTTTTCTGCTGACAGGTAGAGTAACGATGGGCCGAAAGGCCTCTTTCTGTGCTGTGAAATGCTACCTAGCTTTGAAAATCCCTCCATACTCGGGATTAACCGAAAGAACCTTCTCTGGACTGCCTCCAAAATATCTATCCTTATATAAGGAGACCAGAACTGTTCACAACATTACAATATGCCCTGGTGGAATTTGTACTCCTGTGTCTGGAGTCTTAGTTCAGACCTGCAGATTACCAGTTTTGTAATAATATTGTGAGACTATCCCAAAGACTGTAATATCATCACATCTAAAAGGTGGAACAATTGAACATTAAACACTCCTGCATTGGATCACAGGTCTGGATCATGTGCTCAGCTATCTGTTGTGGGAGGTGATATTGATTCTACTGAGACAAGACTGTTAACCTATCATGGTTTGCTTTTTGACATTCTGAAATATTGCTCGGGGAATCTAAAGTTCAAACTCAGGGTCCAGTCTTACATGGGTCAATTTAATTTTCAGAGGCTGGTCTTTTATTAGTCTTGGGTCTTATGCTGACACGATGCTAATGGTGAATCGGATTCCATTGGCTCCACACAAAATATCAGTTATTCCAAAAATAGAGCAAGGCAGAAACATAAGTACAATTTGATCTTCCCACTGCATGAGCTGCGCGATCAGAGCGGTTGGAAGCTGGGATTGTTTTCCTTTAACCGAGCAGGTTATGGCCAGGCCTGGTAAAAATGTTCAAACTTAAGAATTGTTTTGTTTGATTAATTAGGAAGAAACTTGATTCACTGGCAGGAGGGTCAGAAAAAGAGGACACTGATTAATTAGATATTAATTAATCCCCCCCTCTAATTCTAAACCGATCAAATTGCAACAGGACCAGACAGGGCGGATACAGAAAGGATGGTCCCGATGGTGGGGGAAGCTAGAACGAGGGGTCACCGTCTAAGAATACGAGGTAAACCATTTAGGATTGTGATGAGGAACAATATCTTCACCCTGGGAGCCGTGAATCTGTGGAATTCTCTACCACAGAACGAAGTTGAGTCGAAAGTATTGCATGTTTTAAAGAAACAGTTAGACATAGCTCTTGGGGATCAAAGCTCTAAAGGGACCAAATGAAACGGGGAAAAGCGGAGCAGGCTCGAAGGGCAGAATGGTTTACTCCTGCTCTATATTTTATGTCACTGTATTACATCAAATCCGTTCTCAAGCCGAATGAAACCCTGTCTTTATTTAAATTAAAGTAAGCCCTGTCCCTGTCTATACTACACTGTTCTGTTTCTGTTACACGCATTTAATACTACATTAGACCATGCATAGGATTATATTACATTAAGTTCCGCCTCTTTTATGTTCCACAGGAACTTGTCTCTTTACATCACACTAGGGCCTAACTCTATTGATATTTTACCGGACCATGTTCCTGTTGCCTGTCTCGATATAACGCATGATTGTATATTTTTGCTTGTTTGTACGAGTACAATCATTGTTGATTTGGAGATTATATTCATTTTTGTTAATACCTATAAGTAGTTCTATGAAATTTGTATTTGCTCTGCTATCATGTGGGTAATATTGAGTTCAATATTTTACCAACGTCCCAGTAATGAACTGGGCTTGAGGGACAGGTCTACATATGATCACCGGTGCACAGCACTTTCCAAAAGTTAATGGAAATCTCTGTTTTGTTCAAAATGATGAATTTACTCTTGTGTTACACTCTATCCATTGGAAAGTTGTTTTATGGCGAGGATTATATTCCTGCCTCGTTTTATATTCACCAATCATCTGATACACTGGCAATGTTAGACAGATCAGTGCTTTCACAGAATCCCCAGATTGGCACCCACAGGATAAATGTCCACCCAATCATCGAACTCTCATTTGGCTAAGAAGAGCAAGTGAATTCTCTGCAAAAAGGTATTGACCGTTCGTGTAGGTGTTTATCTAAAATATTGTTCTTAAGTTTTGCACCTGTAATCGATCACGGCGTAATGTTTCCTTCAGAATTAATTGTTTCACTTTGCGATGTCTTCATGCATCTCGGCCCTAATCTCTGGTATGAATTCCGTACTCATCTTTACCTCAATTCCCTTAATAAAATCATCCCATATAACCTGCCTCGTCGACCAAGTTTTTAATCATCTGACCTAATAAGTCTTTACACATATATTAATCCAGACCCTACAGCAGCAATGACTGCAATAGACCCTACCTCAGTTTATAATATTCCAGACACTGAATCAATAATCACTGCTCTATATCCTATATCATTTAAGGGTAATCAACCTTTGTATCAGTGATTTCTGCACCAGAACCTGTCTCGGTTTATGCTAGTCTAGACCTTGCATCAGTAATCACTGCACTAGATCCAATCTCAGTCGCACTGTTGCTTCACAGCTCCAGAGTCCTAACTGTGCACGTTCTCCCCGTGTCTGCGTGGGATTCCATCGGGTGCCCCGGTTTCCCCCGACAAGTCCCCGAAGATGTGCTGTTCGGTAATTTGGACATTCTGAATTCTCCGTCTGTGTACCCAAACAGGTGGCGGAATGTGGCGACTAGAATTTCTTCACAGTAACTTCATTGCAGTGCTAATGTCACCTTACTTGTGACAAAAATATTATTGGATTAGTTTAGGTTAATCTCCACCCTATATGAGTGATAATCGTTTTAGACCTTGTCACAGAGTCATGGAGAATTAACGGTTTACAATACAGAAGGGTGCCCTTCACCCACCATATCTGCGATGGCAATCAAGCACCTTTCTATTCTAAGATCATCCATAGATGGTCTTCCTACCATAAAACCATAAGACACAGGAGCAGAATTCGACGATTAGACCACTCGAGTGTGCTCCGCATTTAATCACGACTGTTATGTTTCTCATCGCCTATCTACTGCCTTCTCGCCATAACCCCTGATCCCCTTATTAATCAAAAAACTATCTATCTCTGTCAGACTGGTTAGATAAAGGGAAAGATCCCTCGGCACTGCCACATCAAATGCTCACCACTCTGTGCAGCTCAGGTTAGATACAGGGTAATTTTTTCTCTACAGTTCTCATTAAACCCTACAAAGTAATTGAATACTCCAACCACATTTTAGAGTAAAACTCCCTCTATATATTCCAATTAATTGGATTCAATCCATTTAGTTGGAAGCCAATGGGGTTAGATTGGGCTGAGAGAATATATTGGGCACATGTTGACTTCAAGTTGTCGATTAAAGGCAATGGCCCATTGTGGAGAGACATGAGACAGAACCAGTTAGGAGAAAGACACAGGTATCAGAGACAGGAAAACTCTACGAACACATTTCGCATGTCATTATATTTCGAGATTAGAGGGACACTTTCCTAATTCTGAACATGGATATCATCATGAATTTTTTCTCATATAACTGATAAAGAAACAAATGTCCAAAAACAATCACTACTGGAATCCGTTGATCCATTTACATCTTTGCCTCTATTTCTGTGCTGTGTCGGTGGGGAAATAGTTGTTATGTTTTTGTCAGTCTATAATCTAATCTGGGACTTCTATTTCTGTGTTTATTTACATAAACACCTCACTGGTCACAATTAAATGTTCATGTCAGCAAAACGAGATAAACACAGTCACATTGATTAGTTTCAACTCAAAATAGTAGTTTATTTTAAGAATATTGACAGTTGGTTAAAATGTATAGAAACATCCATTAGAACAGATGTTACTTAATTGAAATAAAAAATACATTTAAATTAAGAATTCATTCTGAAAGTTCTGATGCCTCAATTAATGAAGCATCTTTAACCAGGCTGTTATTCCACTGAATATTAATTTGATTGAAATAGTAACCGATTTAAACTAGATAAATTAAAACATCAGGCAGAGGAGTGACCGATAGTCACAGTAATCTCAGATCCTTCAACATATTACAACTTGCATTTTAAAATGTTAACATTTGGGAAGAGCTTGCTTTTGTAAAACTCTTTACCCAACCTCAGGTCATCCCAACGCCCTTAAAACTCACTGATATATTTTGCTGAATTTAGTCACTGATGTAATGTTGGAAACGGAGCAGGGAATGTGTGCACAGCAAGCTCCCACATACTGAGATGTGATAAGTGACCAGCTAATCTGTGATTTATGGTCAAGGACGGACATTGGTCGAGGATACTGGGAAAATCAGCTCTACTCTTTAGAATTATGTCAATGAGGTAATCCACCTGAAATGTGAACCTGTTTCTCTCTCTGTTGATGCTCACTGACCTGCTGAGCAGCCTTTTTTGTTGTTTTTGTTTTAGATTTCCGGAATCTGCAGCATTTTGCCCAGTTTTTAACATCCATTCTCGGCCTATGACTGTTACTGGTAAAGTCAGCATTAACTGTCCATCCTGAGAAGCCGGATGTGAACCACCTTTTAGATAAGGGGCACATTGGACGGTTGAATTCACATTTGACTTTATGTAGCAGCTTCTCTTCGGCTGACTTGCTTGTTCGGCAATACCAGAGGTAGATAAGCGTCAACCACATCACTGCTGAACTAGTCAGATATAGGCCAGACAGGGTAAGGAGGGAAGATTTCTTCTCCTGAAGGATGTTGGTGAACCTGCTGAGCTTTGGGAAATTTCGATAACTTCATGAGCATTATGAATGACACGACGATTTTTATTTCTGATTTATTAATTCATTTAATTGAAAGTTCCCCCAGGTGCCATAAAACCATAAGAGGGAGGAGCAGCAGTTGGGACATCACGGTAGCACACGTGGATAGCATTGTGGCTTCACAGCGCCAGGGTCCCAGGTCTGATTCCCCTCTGGGTCACTATCTGTGCGGAGTTTGCACATTCTCCCCTTGTCTGCGTGGGTTTACTCCGGGTGCTCTGGTTTCCTCCTAAAGTCCAAAGACGTGCAGGTTAGGTGGATTGGCCATGCTAAATTGTCCATAGTGTCCAAAAAAGATTAGGAGGGGTTATTGGGTTACGGGGATAGGGTGGAAGTGAGGTCTTAATATGGGTCAGTGCAGACTCGATGGGCCGAATGGTCTCCTTCTGCACTGGATGTTATATGTTCAGTTGGCCTTTCGGCCCATGGAATCTGATCTGGCATTCAATGAGATCGTGGCTGATCTGATAAAATCCTCAACTCCACGTTTCCGCCTTATCCGCATAACCCTTGATTACCTTACTGATGAAAAATCTGACTGTCTCAGCCTTGAACATATTTATTGACCCGGCCTCTCCAATTCTCTGTGGAAAATTCCCATAGAATCACTCCCCTCTGAGAGAATAAATTCCTCTTCATCCTCTTCTGTAATGAGTGACACCTTCCTCTGAGATTGTGCCCTATGGCCCTAGACTCTCCCACAAGCAGAAACAACCTCTAGCATCCACACTGTCAAGTGCGCTGAGAATACCAAATATCTCAGTAAGTTCGCCTCTCATTCTTCTAAACTCCAATGCGTGTAGGCCTAACCTACGTAACCTCTCCTCCTGTCAGTCTCTTTGGTGCAATTGGTCAACGTGTTTGGCTGTAAACCGAAAGGTCTGTGTTCAAGACCATCTAGGGCCGGATTCTTCTCCGTTTGATGACAGGCGCAGTAACGATGGGCCGAAGGACCCCTTTCTGTGCTGTGAAATTCCAGCTGCATATGAAAATCCATCCGTATTCGAGATTAACCTAATGAACCTTCCCTGGACTGCCTCCAAAATATCTATCCTTAGGTAAGGAGTCCAAAACTGCCCAAATCATTGCAGTATACCCTGGTGGAATTTGTACTCCTGCCTCTGGAGTAATAGCTCAGGTCTCCAGATTACCAGTCTAGTAATAATATTGCGAAGCATCCCTAAGATTGTAATATCATCACATCCAAAAGATGGAGCAACTGAACATAAAACGCCTCTTCTGCTTTGGACCAGAGGTCTGGATCATGGGCTCAAGTACCTGTTGTGAGAGGTGATATTGATTCTACTAAAAGAACACTGTTAACCTATCATGGTTTGCATTTTGACATTACATTCTGAAATATTGCTTAGTGTATCTAAAGTTCAAACTCTTTAATTTAATTTTCAGAGGCTGGTCTTTAATTAGTCTTGTGTATTATCCTGACACGATGGTAATGGTGAATGGGAATTCCACTGGCTCCATATAAAATGTCAATAATTCCAAAAATAGCATCTAAAAACAAGCAAGGCAGAAAAATATATACAACTTGATCTTCCCACTGCATCAGCTGCACGGTCAGAGCGGTTGGAAGCTGGGATTGTTTTCTGAAGAACCGAGCAGTTTCTGGGCAGGCGTGGTAAAGACGTACAAAATTCTGAAGGATTTTGTTTGATTAATTAGGAAGAAGCGTCGTTCACTGGCAGGACGGTCAGAAATCAGCAGATACTATTTTCTGAAATATTAATTTCCCCCTCTGATTATAAAGCTATCAAATTGTAACAGGATTAGACAGGGCGGATGCAGAAAGGATGTTCCGATTGGGGGGGGGGGGGAGCTAGAACCAGGGGTCATAGTCTCAGGATACGGGGTAAACCATTTAGGACTGAGATGAGGAGCAATATCTTCACCCTGGGAGTCGTGAATCTGTGGTATCCTCTACCAGAGAACGAAGTTATGTCCAAAGTATCGTATGTTTTCAAGAGGAAGTTCGATAAAGCTCTCGGGGATCAAAATTCTGAAGGGACCAAATGATATGGGGGAAAGTGGGAACAGGTTACTGAGATGGATGATCAGCACTGATCAGAATGAATAGCGGAGCAGGTTCGAAGGGCCGAATGGTCCACTCCTGCTCTATTTTCTATGCACTATATTACATCAAATCTGTTTATTCTCGTGTTGAATGAGACCCTGTCTTTATTTATATTTAAGTAAACCCTGTCCTTGTCTATGCTACACTGTTCTGTTTGTGCTACACTCAATTAATACAACGCTAAAACCATACATTGGATGATATTACATTAAGTTCGGCCTCTTTTATATTCCACAGGAATTTGTCTCTATCCATCACAGCAGGACCTGTCTCTGTTCATATTACACCAGACCATGTTCCTGTTGTCTGTCTCGATATTAAAATTATTGTATATATTTGCTTGTTTGTACAATAGAATCATTGTTGATTTGGAGATTATGTTAATTCTTGTTAATTAGTTGTATGACATTGGTATTTGCTCTGCTATCATGTGGGCAATATTGAGTTGAATATTTTACCAACGTCCCAGTAATGAACTGGGCTTGAGGGACATGTCTACATGGGAACACTGGTGCACTGCAATTTCCAAACGTTAACCGTGGGCAGCACGGTAGCATTGTGGATAGTACAATTACTTCACAGTTCCAGGGTCCCAGGTTCGATTCCGGCCTGGGTCACTGTCTGCGTGGAGTCTGCACATCCTCCCCATGTCTGCATGGGTTTCCTCCGGGTGCTCCGGTTTCCTCCCACAGTCCAAAGATGTGCAGGTTAGGTGGATTTGCCATGATAAATTGCCCTTAGTGTCCAAAATTGCCCTTAGTGTTGGGTGGGGTTACTGGGTTCTGGGGATAGGGTGGAGGTGTTGACCTTGGGTCGGGTGCTCTTTCCAAGAGCCGGTGCAGACTCGATGGGCCGGATGGCCTCCTTCTGCACTGTAAATTCTATGATATTAATGGCAATCTCTGTTTTGTTCAGAATTACAAATTTACTCTTGTGTTCAGGTGAGGGAGGAGCAGCGCTCTGAAAGCTAGTGACATCGAAACAAACCTGCTGGACTTTAACCTGGTGTTGCAAAACTTCTTACTATCCTTCCTTAGATACGGGGACCAAAACTGCTCACAACATTCCAAATGGGATGTGTCCCGAGCCTTATACATCAGAAGTGCATCCCTGCCCTTGTTTTCTAGCCCACTCAACATGAATGCCAACATGCATTTTCCTTTATAACTGCCAATTGAACCTCCATGTTAACCGTAAGAATTTAAAAGTAAATTACTGCGGAGGCTGGAATCTGAAACGAAAGAGAAAATGCTGGAAAATCTCAGCAGGTCTGGCAGCATCTGTAGGGAGAGAAAAGAGCTAACGTTTCGAGTCCAATGACTCTTTGGCAAACCATAGAGAATCCTGACCTAGAACTCCTAAGTCCCTTTGTGCTTCTGATTTGCTGAGCCTTTTCCCAATAGAAAAATAGTCTATGTCCCTATTTTTCCAACCAAAGTGCACAACCTCAATCTCACACTTTTCTACGTTGCATTCCATCTGCCAATTCTTTGCCCGCTTTCTTAGCCCGTCCAGGTCCTTCTGCAGCCTCCCTGCTTCCTCAACACAACCTGCCCCTCTACATACCTTTGTATCATCTGAAAACTTAGCAACAGTGCCCTCAGTTCAATAAAAATAAAAATCTTTGTTAGTGTCACAAGTAGGCTCACATTAACACATGAAGTTATGGTGAAAATCTTCTAGTCGCCATAGTACAGCACCTGTTCAGGTACACTGAGGGATAATTCAGAATATCTAATTCACCTAACAGGACATCTTTCGGAACTCGCGAGTGGAAACCGGAGCACCCGGAGGAAACCCACGCAGACATGCGGGGAATGTGCAGACTCCGCACAGATAGTGACCCAAGCCGGGAATTGAAACCGGTTCCCTGGCGCTGTGAAGCAACAGTGCTAACCACTGTGCTGCCATGTCGCCCTGTTCATTTATCTAGATCATTAATGCATACTATGAATAGCTGTGGTTCTAACACTGACCATCCTTGAAAAATACCCCTGTATCCACACTCTCTACCTTCTGTCGTCATCCAATTCTCTCTCTATGCCAGTATCTTTCCCATAACACCATGGGCTCTTATCTTATTTAACAGCCTCCGGTATCATATTGTCAAAGGCCCTTTGGAAATCCCAATTGATCACGTCCACTGGTTCTCCTTTGTCGAACTTCCTTGTTACCTCCTCAAATAATTCTAATTGATTTGTGAGGCATGATCTCCCATTGGAGAATCCATGCTGACTCAATCCTATTTTATTATGCATTTCTCAATACTCCGAAATCTCATCCCTAATTTTTAATAATAATAAATGTAGAGTATCAATTCTTTCTTTCCAATTGAGCGGCAATTTAGCTTGGCCAATTCACCTACCCTGCACATCTCTTTGGTTTATAGGGGTGAGACCCATACAGAAATGGGGAGAATGAGCAAACTCCACACGGACTGTAACCCGGGGCCAGGATCGAACACGGGTCCTTGGTGCCGTGAGACAGCAGTGCTAACCACTGCGCCACAGTGGTTCCCTCACTCTCATCCTTAATAATATACTCTAAAATCTTACCAACAACCGAACTCAAGCTAACCAGCCTATAATATCCTGTCTCCTACCTCCCTCCCTTCTTAAACAGGGGTGTTACATTAACCATTTTCCGATCCTCTGGGACCGTCCCTATCGCCAGTTAATCCTGAAAGTTTACCACCAATGCCTCCACAATGTCCTCAGCGATCTATTTTAGAACCCTGGACAGTAGTCCATTCGGTGGGTGTGAATTATCCACTTTCAGACCTTTCAGTTCCCCCAGCACCTTCTCTTTAGTGATGGCCCCTTCATTTTCCCCTGTCCCCTGACTGCTGAAGATCTGGTATCCCACTGGTGTCTTCCACTGTAAAGAAAAATGCAAAGTACCTATTCAGTTCCCCTGACATTTCTTTGTTTCCTATTACTACATCTGCAGCCTCAGTGGTCCATTCTTGCCTCGCTTCTACCTTTTATGTATCGGAAAAAATCTCTCAGCAATATTATTATATGTTATTAGCCAGCTTACACTCATATTTAATCTCCGCACCCCCCTTATTGATTTTTAGTTGTCCTCTGCTTGCTTTGAAAAGCTTCCCAATCCTCTGGCTTCCCAATAATCTTTGCCACATTGCATGCTTTTTCGTTTGCTTTCATGCTGTCATTGAATTCCTTCGTCAGCCATGTTTCCTCCGCTTTAGGATTAATTTATGTTGTCCTTGCTAATAATCCCCCCAAACTCCTCTCATTGCTGTTCAACTGTCTTCCCTGCTTGGCTCATTTTCCAATCAACTCTGGTCAGCTCCTCCCTCATAACTTCGTAGTTACCTTTAATCATCTGATTCCAACTTCTCCCTCTCAAACCGGAGGGTAGATTCTATCATATTGTGGGCACTGTCCCGAAAGGTTCCTTCACCTGAAGTTCCCTAATAAAATCCGCCTCATTACATAATGCCAAATCCAGAATTCCTTGTTCCCGAGTAGGTTCTGTCTCAAGCTACTCCAAAAAACCATCTATTTCACATTGCAAAATTCCTTTCCTTGGGATCCGCTACCAACCTGATTTTCCCCAATCCAACTGCATATTGAAGTCCCCCATGATTATTGTAATATTGCCTTTCTTACATGCATTTTCTGTCTCCTGATTTATTTTCTGCCCCACATTCTGATTCCTGCTCGGGGACCTGAACAAAACACCCAACAGGGTATTTTTTCCTTTGCGATTCCTCAACGCCACCCACAGAGATTCTATACCTTCTGACCCTATATTGCTTCTTGCTACTGAGTTAATTTCATTCCATACTAACAATGTAACCTGATCCTTCTGCCCGTCTCCCTATCCTTTCGTTTGGACACCTATCCTTGTATATTTAGATCCCAGCTCTGATCCCCTTGTAGCCACGTCTCTGTGATGTCCACAACACCGGAGCAGCTAATTTCAATGTGCGCAGTGAGTTCATTTACCTTATTCCATATGATGCACACATTTAGGTACAACGCCCTCTGTCCTGCGTTGACCACCCCCTTCTCACCTTGTCCTCTTTTCTGCTGTGCCGGAAGTTGGATACCTGCCACTTTTGTACATATTCTTCCACAGTCCATTTAATCGCATGAACATCAATTTTGCTCACTTTTCAAATATGACACGGACATTAAGACAATGGTCCCAGACCTCTCCATTTCCTGCGCCCATCAAAATTCCAAGGGCAGATTTAGTAACGCTCTTCTTGTCTAAAATATCGCGTCAAATTCTCGCAAGTCAGGTACAGCACGCGGTTGTGTACAGAGAAAAACTTCCTGCACACTGACCCAGCAAACACTCTCAGGCCAAATACATTACAGGATTCGATCAAAAATAACGCTTCCTGAAACCTGTCCCATTATACACTCCCAGGGCACCAACAGTAAAGATTTAGTTACCGAGCAAACTGCCCTTGACAATCTCCCCTCGAACACGCGGACAGGTACAGTACAGAGGAAAGCACTCTTCGCAACATCCGCTATCTAACATGTGAAGGACAGGTAAAGCACATGTAAGGAACATAGTAAAGCTTCCTCTTTGCCGCACCATCAGATACTTGCAGGGCAGGAAAATCGCGGGGTTATGTAGAGAGTTCAGTTCCCCATACTCCGTCCCATTAATTGGTGTATAAAACACAGGAATTATTTGTGTGTTTGTACAGGATTTTGGTGTGAAAATGTCCACACACACACAAACACACAGAAAAAGACAACATATGTCTTCATATATATAATCTCAACCCTGTAAGGGTGAACATAACACTCAGCCCTATATTGATCAACATTAATCTTGGGCCGACCCTTCAATCGACCATATCTCGTATTGTGCGAATCTATACCGGGAATCAGTAATCACTGCATTAGACCGTATCTCGGATTTCGGTAATCTAGACCCTGTAGCATTAATTACCACATAGAATATGACTCACTTTGTATCAATCTCGACCCTGCATTAGCAAATAGTGCATTAGACCCCTGTCTAAATTTACATTAATCTAGACCCCCCGCGCACCCCCCCCCCCCCCCCACCGCCGCCCCCCCCCCTCCCCGCCATCAGTAATCACTGAACCCGGTTCTGACTCAGTTTATATTAATCTAGACCCTGTATCAGCAATTAGTGCATTATACCCCTGTCTAAATCTACCTTAATGTAGACCCCTTCCCCCACCAGTAATCACTGACCTCGGCCCTGTCTCAGTTCAAATTAATGTCGACCCTGTATGATTAATTACTGCACTAGTCCCTGTTTCAGTTTAGATAGATTTTAGGATTTGTGGCATTACATAGAAACATAGAGACATAATCAATAGGTGCGGGAGTAGGCCATTCGGCCTCCTCTTCTATTCATTATGATCACATGGCTGATCATCCAACTAAACATACTGTTCTCGCTTTCCCTCCATATCCTATGATCCATATAGCTACAAGAGCTATATATAATTCCTTCTTGTAACGATACACTGCTTTGGCCTCAACTGCTTCCTGTGATCGAGATTTTCTCCCCATCTCAGTCCTAAATGGTATGCCCGATATCCTTAGACTGTGCCCCTTATTCTGGACTTCCCTCCATTAATCATTGCTGCACACCCTATCTCAGTTATTATGAATATACACCCTGCAATCGTAACCACTGCATTAGCACACTTTCCCAGTTATAATGAATCCCGGTCTGTCGGTATACACTGCACTACACCGTCTCCAATTGTATTAATCAACCCCCAGTTTTAGTAATTCCTGTACACCTCCGGCTCTGTTTATTTAATGCCAGTTCTGTGCCTGTAAATGTTGCGCCACAGATTGTTTTAGTTACTACTGTGCGAGACAATGCCATTATTAAGAGTGCAATGGGTTGCATTTCATTTATTACCGCGCTCCCCCATAGCTCGGTTTGAAATAAAATAGGTCCTTTCTCACTTCTCTCTAAATTATACCCTCTCAGAGTTTATGTCTTTTGATATTATAACAGTTATTAAGGCACTAGATCATGTGCCCCCTGTAATTTACTCTACTTGAGTTTTTACTGTAGTTAAACTACGTCTTTAGTTATATTTTATGACACATTGAGTTCCGCAGTATTACAGTGAGCCCTGCTTCAATTATCATTGTACTTAACCGTGTAACATCATTTGTTACCCTAGGTCTTGTCTTTGTAATGATTGTACTGGCCATATTTCGTTTTACCTTTGTATCTGTGTATGTAATGCTATCTGCAGTTAAACCTTTGAATAAGAAGGACCATGTTTCTATACAAACTACAAGGGCAGCACGGTAGCATTGTGGATAGCACAATTGCTTCACAGCTCCAGGGTCCCAGGTTCGATTCCGGCTTTGGTCACTGTCTGTGCGGAGTCTGCACATCCTCCCCGTGTGTGCGTGGGTTTCCTCCAGGTGCTCCGGTTTCCTCCCACAGTCCAAAGATGTGCAGGTTAGGTGGATTGGCCATGATAAATTGCCCTTAGTGTCCAAAATTGCCCTTAGTGTTGGGTGGGGTTACTGGGTTATGGGGATAGGGTGGAGGTGTTGACCTTGGGTAGGGTGCTCTTTCCAAGAGCCGGTGCAGACTCGATGGGCCGAATGGCCTCCTTCTACACTGTACATTCTATGATAATCTATGATCCTTTCTCAGTTATGACTGCAAGAGATTGTGTTTACTACTTTTTAAAATAAATTTAGAGTACCAATTATTATTATTTTTTCAATTAAGGGGCAAGTTAGTGTGGCCAATCCACATACCCTGCACATCTTCGGATTGTGGGGATGAAACCCACTCAGACATGGGGAGAATGTGCAAATTCCACATGGACAGTGACCCAGGGCCAGGATTCGAACCCGAGTCCTCAGTGCCATAGCTAGCAGTGCTAACCACTGTGCCACATGCCGCCTGTGTTTTCTACTTTATCCAATAGGTGCAGTCACGTTCAGAAATGCACTGAGCCACTTCCGCTTGCGGCTATGCCGAGGTAGGTCGCACGTTTGGCAGCTCCCGCCAGGAACGGACTTTCGGGCTCTTTAGAGGGGCCCCAACGGCAATTGTTCGACTGCTCCCAGTGTGGGAATGTGACAGTAAGGTTCCCCCGGCACTGTATGGATTGGACCAGGAGTGGAGCGGTTAAGAAAGTGATTTTGGTGCAGCAGAAACTGCGAGGGAGGAGAAGCAAGATGGCGGCGGATGGAGACCAAGCAGCGTGGGCGCAGTGGCCGCAGGAGCAGCAGGAGTTCCTCAAATGCTGCTTTGTGGAGCTGAAGGCAGAAATGCTGGCGCCAATGAAGGCGTTGATTGAGAAGCTGGTGGAGACCCAGAAGGCCCAAGGGGCGGCAATCCGGGACGTGCGGCAAAAAGCCTTGGAGAACGAGGGCGAGATCTTGGGCCTGGCGGTGAAGGTGGAGGCGCACGAGGCACTGCACAAGAGATGGGCGGAAAGATTTGAGGACCTGGAGAATAGGTCGAGGAGGAAGAATCTTTGGATTCTGGGTCTCACTGAAGGAGTGGAGGGGTCGGATGCCGGGGCATATCTGGTCATGATGATCAATTTACTTATGGGTGTGGGAGTTTTCCCGAGGCCGCTGGAGATGGATGGGGCTCATCGGGTCCTGGCAAGGAGACCCAAAGCCAACGAGCCGCCAAGGGCTGTAGTGGTGAGGTTCCACCGCTTTATGGACAGAGAGTGCATCCTGAGATGGGCCAAAAATGAACGGAGCAGCAGGTGGGAGAACACGGAGATCCGAATCTACCAGGACTGGAGTGCGGAGGTGGTTAAGAAGAGGGCTGGTTTCAACCGGGCTAAGGCAGTTCTCCATTGGAAGGGGGTGAAGTTCAGGATGCTGCAGCCAGCGCGATTGTGGCTCACGTTCCAAGATCGGCACCACTACTGTGAGATGCCTGATGAGGCGTGGAATTTTATCCAGTCTGAAAACTTGGACTCAAACTGAGGGTTTGTCACGGGGGTGGGGGGTGGGGGGGGGGTGGTTTACGGTGTTTACTGCGTTTTGGAAATGTTCTTTTTGTTTTGGTGCTGGATGGGGATGGATGAATGGATTTGATGTGGGGGCTGTGTGAGAGTGTGGGCGTTGGTGTTGGAGGGGCAGGGCCCCGCAGAGGAAGAGGGGAGGTGGAGGCCCGGGGTTGGGGAGATGGGGTAACGCCGCAAAAATGAGCTGCGCCAAAGGGGGCGGGGCCAGCTCAGACGGGAAGCGCGGGCTTTTTCCGCGCTAGGGAAGGAAGGGGGCGGGGCCGGGGGGAAGGGCGGTGCTGGAGAGGAGCACACACTGATTGCCAAGGGGAGGTGGGGGGATTCTCACCCTGGGGACCCGATGGATTGGCTGGAGAGGCCGGGGTCAGCAGGAGTCAGCTGACTTACGGGAGAGTCATGGGGGGAGCAAAATGGCTATATGAGGATCTAGCGGGGGGGGGGGGGGGTGAACTGGTTGTTGCTACATTGGCCAAAGGGCAAGCTGGAGGGAGGAGAGGTAGTCGGGGCGGGGGTCCGCCGCCTGGGAGACTGGAGGGTGCGGGAGGCGGGGGCACCTGGCTGGCCTAAAAAAGGAGATGGCTAGTCGGCGGGGGGGGGGGGGGTGGGGGGTGCGAGTAGCCCCCTGATCCGGCTGATAACTTGGAATGTGAGGGGCCTGAATGGGCCGGTCAAGAGGGCCCGGGTGTTCACGCACTTAAAGGGACTGAAGGCAGACGTGGTTCTGGTCCAGGAGACACATCTGAAGGTGGCAGATCAGGTTAGGCTGAGAAAGGGATGGGTACGGCAGGTCTTTCAGTCAGGGCTGGATGCGAAGAACAGAGGGGTTGCAATACTGGTGGGGAAGCGGGTGTCGTTCGAGGCACTGAATTTTGTGGTGGATAATGAAGGTCGATATGTGATGGTGAGTTGTACGTTGCAGGTGATGCAGGTGGTACTGGTGAATGTATATGCCCCGAATTAGGATGATGCCGGATTTATGAAACGCATGCTGGGTCGGATTCCGGATCTGGAAGTAGGAAGCTTGTTAATGGGGGTGGGGGGGTGGGGGGTGGGGACTTCAACACAGTGCTGGACCCAGCACTGGACCGTTCTAGGTCCAGGACTTGTAAGAGGCTGGCTGCGGCCAAGGTGCTCAGGGGGTTTATGGACCAGATGGGGGGAGTGGATCCATGGAGGTTTGCAAGGCCGCTGGCCAGGGAATTTTCCTTTTTTTCCCACGTCCATAAAGCCTACTCCCGGATAGATTTCTTCATCTTCAGTAGGGCGCTCATCCCGAAAGTGGTGGGAACGGAATATTCAGCCATAGCCATCTTGGATCACGCCCCGCATTGGGTGGAACTGGAGTTGGGAGAGGAGAGGGACCAGCGCCCATTGTGGCGCCTCGATGTGGGAATGTTGGCGGATGAGGGGGGGGGTGCGGGCGGGTTCGGGGGTGTATTGAAAGACACTTGGAGGCCAACGACAATGGGGAGGTGCAGGTGGGGGTAGTCTGGAAGGCGTTGAAGGTGGTGGTCAGGGGAGAGCTAATCTCCATTAGGGCCCACAGGGAGAAGAGAGAGAGGAGGGAGAGGGAGAGGTTGGTGGGGGAGACTTTCGGGGGGGACAGGAGCTTTGCAGAGGCCCCCGAGGAGGGGCTACTTAGGGAGTGACAGAACCTCCAGACGGAATTCGACCTGATGACTACGGGGAAAGCAGAGGCACAGTGGAGGAAAGCACAAGGGGCGGCGTATGAGTATGGGGAGAAGGCGAGTCGGATGCTGGCACATCAGCTTCGTAAGAGTGTGGCAGCGAGTGAGATTAGTGGACTTCGGGATAGAGGGGGGAATACGGTGCGGAGTGCGGTGAGAATAAACAAGGTATTTAGTGACTTCTATGGGGATCTGTACAGATCTGAGCCCCCGGCGGGGGAGGAGGGGATTCGATGGTTCCTAGATCAGCTGAGGTTCCCGAGGGTAGAGGAGGAGCAGGTGGTCAGGCTGGGGGCACCGATTGGGCTGGAGTAGCTGGTTAAATAATTGGGGAGCATACAGGCGGGGAAGGCCCCAGGGCCGGATGGGTTCCCGGTTGCATTCGACAGGAAATACGTGGACCTGCTGGACCCGTTGCTAGTGAAAACTTTTAATGAGGCGAGGGAGGAGGGGACCCTGCCCCCGACAATGTCCAGGGTGCTGATTTCTTTGATTTTGAAGTGGGACAAGGATCCATTGCAATGTGGGTCGACCGACCTCGCTCCTCAATGTTGATGCTAAGTTGCTGGCGAAGGTTCTGGCTACGAGAATTGAGGACTGTGTCCCGGGGGTGATTCATGAGGACCAGACGGGATTTGTGAAGGGTAGGTAGCTGAATACTAATATGCGGAGGCTCCTCAATGTGATTATGATGCCCTCGGTGGAGGGGGAAGCAGAGGTAGTGGTTGCTATGGACGCGGAGAAGGCCTTTGATCGGGTGGAGTGGGAGCATGTTTGGGAAGTGTTGCAGAGGTTTGGTTTCGGGAGGGGTCCATAAGTTGGGTCAGACTACTATATAGAGCCCCTGTGGCGAGTGTGGCTATGAACCGGCGGAGGTCGGATGAATTTCGACTGTAGCGGGGACGCAGCAGGGGTGTCCCATATCCCCCTTGTTGTTTGAACTGGCAATTGAGCCACTGGCCATGGCACTGACGGAATCCAGGAAATGGAGGGGATTGGTTCCGGGGGAGAGGAACACCGGGTGTTGTTGTATGCTGATGACCTGTTGTTGTATGTTGCGGACCCAGTGGAGGGGATGGCGGAGGTCACGCGGATCCTTAGGGAGTTTGGTGACTTTTCGGGGTATAAACTCAACGTAAGGAAGAGTGAGCTCTTTGTGGTGCATCCAGGGGACCAGGAAGGGGGATAGACGAGCTACCACTGAAGAGGGCGGAAAGGAGCTTTCGGTACCTGGGGATCCAGGTAGCTAGGAGTTGGGGGGCCCTGCACAAGCTCAATTTGACGCGGTTCGTGGAGCAGATGGAGGAGGATTTAAAAAGATGGGATATGCTGCCACTGTCACTAGCGGGTAGCGTGCAGTCAATCAAAATGACGTTCCTTCCGAGGTTTCACTTTGTGCTCCACTGACTTCCCATTTTGATCCCCAAGGCCTTTTTCAAATGGGTAAGCAGGAGCTTCATGGGATTCCTGTGGGCGAATAAGACCCCGAGGGTGAAGAGAGTGTTTCTGGAGCGTAGCAGGGACAGGGGGGTCTGGCGCTGCCGAATCTATGTGGCTATTATTGGGCAGCCAATGTGGCGATGATCTGTAAGTGGGTAATGGAGGGAGAGGGTGCAGCGTGGAAAAGTCTAGAGATGGCGTCCTGTGTGGGCACGAGCCTGAGGACGCTGGTGATGGCACCGCTGTCACTCCCGCCAACAAGGTACACCATGAGTCCAGTGGTGGCGGCGACGCTGATGATCTGGGGGCAGTGGAGGCGGCACCGGGGCGAGGTGGGAGCCTCGGGTTGGTCCCCGATTCGGGAGAATCGTTGGTTCATCCCGGGAAGGATGGATGGGGGGTTTCGGAACTGGCATCGGTCAGGGATTAAAAGAATGGGGTACCTGTTCATCGATGGGACGTTTGCGAGCCTGTGGGCCGCTGGAGGAGAAATTTGGGCTACCCCCGGGGAACGCTTTCAGGTAAATGCAAGTTTGTGAGGTGGCAGGTGAGGGAATTCCCGCTGCTTCCAACACGTAGGATTCAGGACAGGGTGATTTCGGGTGTATGGGTTGGAGAAGGCAAGGTTTTGGTAATTTACCAAGAGCTGCAGGAGGAGTTAAAGTGCAAGTGGGAGGAGGAGCTTGGGGAGGAGATAGATGAGGGTCTGTGGGCTGATGCCCTGAGTAGGGTTAATTCTTCCTCCAAGGTTGAGTAGGTTCTTTGGGGTGGAGGACAGATGTGTGAGGTGCTCCGGTAGCCCAGCAAATCACGCCCATATGTTCTGGGCATGCCCGGCGCTGGATGCGTTTTGGAGGGGTTTTGCGAGGACTATGTCGAAGCTGGTGAATACCCGGGTCAAGCCGAGCTGGGGGTTAGCAGTATTTGGGGTATTGAACAAGCCGAGACTGCAGGAGGCGAAAGAGGCCGGCATTCTGGCCTTTGCATCCCTGATAGCCCGGTGGAGGATTTTGTTACTGTGGAAAGATGCGAAGCTTGCCTTGCAAGGGTCTGTGCAAGGGTTTTTCAGGCGGTGGCAACCTTTCCTAGTCTATCTCGCTGAGCGTTAGGAGGAGGTCAGCAGCAGCAACCCGGGCGAGGGGGGGGATGGACGGGGGGAGGGGAGATTTCTTTTGGGGTGGCCAGATGGTGGGGGATGAATGTAATGCAACATGAATCCCAGGTCCCGGTTATAGATGGATAATCATCCCCCACCATCTGGCCTGCAAAATCCTACCAACTGTCCTGGCTTGACACAATTCACACCTCTTTAACCTGGGGTTACCCAATGTCTGGATCTGTAAAGATTTAATCACCTCGTATTCCAAGCATTGTCTGGCACCTTTGAATCTGTCTTTGTATATGTTTCTGGAACATATCTCTTCATTCACCTGAGGAAGGAGCAACGCTCCGAAAGCTAAGTGACATCGAAACAAACCTGTTGGACTTTAACCTGGTGTTGTAAGACTGTGCTCACCCCAGTCCAACGCCGGCATCTCCACATCATGATATTATTGTGTCAGATTCTGTTTCATTCACGGCTGAAGTCTTCTGTGTCTCATTTTATATTACAAACGGTCCTACCTCACAGCATAATGTACCTGATGTTTTTTCATTGGTTACCGCACAATCAAAATCCTGGGAGTTATCATTTGTTTTTTTAAATTTAGAGTACCCAATTCATTTTTTCCAATTAAGGGGCAATTTATTGAGGCCAATCCACCTAGCCTGGACATCTTTGGGTTGTGGGGGCGAAACCCACGCATACACGGGGAGAATGTGCAAACTCCACACCGACAGTGACCCAGAGCCGGGATCGAACCTGAGAGCTTGGCGCCATGAGGCAGCTGTGCTGCCCTCTGGGAGTTATCATTGACCGGAAACTGGATGAGTCAGACAAATGACTTGGTTGCCAGAGCAGTCCAACGTTTAGGAATCCTGGAGCGAGTAACTGACTTCCTGATTGCCCAAAGCCTGTCCATCGTCTGCAAAGCAAAATTCAGGAGTGTAATGGAATATTCTCCACGTGTCTAGAGTGCAGCTTCAACAAACCTCAAGAAGCTTTACACCATCCAGGACAAAGCAGTCCGCTTGACTGGTGCCATCCACAGAATGTACTGTAGGAACAAATCAAAGTTCCATAGTCAGCACCTACCATACCCCACGGTAACAAGCATCAACAAGGACAAGAGCAGCAGATACCTTGGAACACCTGGAGGTTCCTCTCCAAGTCATTCACCATCTTGACTCGGAAGTATATCATCATTCCTTCACTGTGGCTGGGTAAAAATACTGAAATTCTCTCGCTGATAGCAGTATGGGTGTAACTGCATGTCAGGGACTGCAGCGAGTCAAGAAGGCAGCTCACCACCACCTTCTGAATGGCAACTAGGAATGGGCCATAATTCCTGACCCAACCAGCGATGCCATATCGCGCAAATGGATGAAAGAAATAACGGTTGTCTAATAGATAGATAGATAGATAGATAGATGGACAGATAGAAAGATAGATAGATGGATGGATAGATAGATAGATAGTTGGTAGGTAGGTAGATAGTTAGATAGATAGGTATCTAGATAGATAGATAGGTGGATAGATTGATGGATTGATAGATGGATGGATAGTTAGTAGGTAGGTAGGTAGATAGATAGATAGATAGGTAGGTAGGTAAATAGATAGATAGATAGATAGATAGATAGATAGAAAGATAAATAGATTTTTTAAAAATTATTAAACGTTTTCATAAAATATCAATAACAAAATGAGAAAAAGAAGAACCCAACAGGGTTAAGTACAAAACACAGTCCAGAGAAGCAACCCTCCATACCCCCCTCCCCCCTGTACATAAATAATAAATTAACATTAACACCCCAACTTACACAACTGGTATATACAACCCCTCAGACCCTTCGGTGTAAATAACAAAACAGTAATCAAGTAACCCCCCCCCCCACTCTCCGAGCTGCTGCTGCCATTGACCAATGTCTATCGTTCTGCCAGAAAGTCTACGAACGGTTGCCACCGCCTAAAGAACCCTTGTAGCGACCCTCTGAAGGCGAATTTCACACGCTCCAATTTAATGAACGCCGCCATATCGCTGATCCAGGATTCCACGCTTGGGGGCCTCACATCCTTCCACTGAAGAAGAATCCTTTGCCGGGCTACCAGGGATACAAAGGCCTGAATACCGGCCTCGTTCGCCTCCTGCACTCCCGGCACCTCTGCCACCCCAAATATTGCGAGCCCCCAGCCCGGTTTGACCCTGGATCCTACTCCCCTCGACACCGTCCTCGCTACGCCCTTCCAAAATTCCTCCAGCGCTGGGCATGCCCAGAACATATGGGTGTGATTTGCTGGGCTCCCTGAGCACCTGACATACATATTCTCACCCCCAAAAAACCGGCTCATCCTTGTCCCGGTCATGTGTGCCCTGTGCAGCACCTTAAACTGTATGAGGCTGAGCCTCACGCATGATGAGGAAGAGTTCACCCTCTCCAGGGCATCTGCCCACGTCCCTTCCTCAATCTCCTCTCCCAACTCCTCCTCCCACTTACCTTTTGCCTCCACCACCGAGGCCTCCTCCTCCTCCTGCATCACCTGATAAGTTTCCGAGATCTTCCCCACTCACACCCCCACCCCACCCCCCCCACCCCTCCGAGAGCACCCTGTCCTGTACTGTGTGTGGCAGTAGCCATGGGAATTCTACCATCTGCTGCTTGGCAAACGCCCTTACCTGTAAGTACCTGAAGCTGTTCCCAGGGGCGAGCCCGTACTTCTCCTCCAGCTCACCCAGACTCGCGAACTTCCCGTCCACAAACAGGTCCCCCAACGTACGTGTCCCTGTCCTGTGTCACCCCAAAAACTCTCCATCTGTTCTTCCTGGGGCGAACCGGTGGTTGCCCCCTATTGGGGTCCATGCCGAGGCCCCAACATCCCCCCCCTGTGCCGTCTCCACTGACCCAAATTTTGAGGGCAGCCGCCACCACCGGGCTCGTGGTGTACCTCCTTGGAGGGAGCGGCAGCAGTGCCGTTGCCAGCGCCCCCAGACTCGTACCCACACAAGACGCCGTCTCCAGCCCCTTCCATGCAGCCCCATCCCCTTCCATCACCCACTTGCGCACCATCATCGCATTGGCGGCCCAGTAGTACCCACAGAGATTGGGCAGCGCCAGTCCCCCCTATCTCTACTCCGCTCCAGGAACACCCTTCTCACCCTCAGAGTAGGTCGCGCTCACACAAGCCCCATTATACTCCTATTGACCCGCCTGAAAAAAGCCTTCGGGATAAACACGGGGAGGCACTGGAACAGGAACAAAAACCTTGAGAGCACCGTCATTTTGATTGACTGAATCCTACCCGCCAAGGACAGCGGCAACGCGTCCCACCTCTTGAACTCCTCCTCCATTTGCTCCACCGGTCTTGTAAAATTAAGCCTATGCAGGGCCCCCCAGCTCCTGGCCACCTAGACCCCCAAATACCTGAAGCTCCTCTCCGCCCTTTTTAGTGGGAGCTCGCCAATTCCCCTCTCCTGTCCCCTGGATGAACTACGAACAGCTCGCTCTTCCCCTTGTTGAACTTGTGCCCCGAAAAGTCCCCGAACTCCCTAAGAATCCTCCTTACCTCCGGCATTCCTCCCACCGGGTCCGCCACATACAGCAGCAGGTCGTCCGCATAAAGTGACACCCTATGCTCCTCCCCACCCCGCACCAACCCCCTCCAGTTCCTTGACTCCCTCAGTGTCATACCCAGGGGTTCAATCGCCAGTGCAAAGAGCAGGGGGGATAGGGGACACCCCTGTCTTGTCCCTCGGTGCAACTGAAAGTACTCGGACCTCCTCCTGTTTGTGGCCACACTCGCCATCGGGACCTCACACAACAGCCTAACCCACCTGACAAACCCCTCCCCAAACCCGAATCTCTTCAGCACCTCCCACATGTACTCCCACCCTATCGAAGGCTTTCTCAGCGTCCATCGCTACCACTATCTCCACCTCCCCCCCCCTCGCCGGCATCATGATAACGTTCAAAAGCCTCCGCACATTCGCGTTCAACTGCCTCCCCTTCACAAACCCCGTCTGGTTTTCATGGATGACCTATGGCACAGAATCCTCAATCCTCGTGGCTAACACCTTCGCCAGCACCTTGGCATCTACATTTAGCAAGGAAATCGATCTGTAATACCCACATTGAAGGGGATCCTTGTCCCGCTTAAGGATCAAGGAGATCAGTGCCCGGCACATTGTCGGGGGCAAAGCTCCCCCCCTCTCTTGCCTTATTGAAGTTCCTGACTAACAGCGGGTCCAACAGATCCATATATTTTTTATAGAATTCGACCGGGAAACCGTCCGGCCCCGGTGCCTTCCCCGCCTGCATGCTTCCTATCCCTTTGATCAGCTCCTCCAGCCCAATCGGAGCCCCCAATCCCACCACCAGTCCCTCTTCCACCTTTGGAAACTCAATTGGTCCAGGAAGCGGCCCATCCCTCCCTCCTCCCGTGGGGGCTCGGATCGGTACAATTCCTTGTAAAAGTCCCTGAAGACCCCATTGATGCCAAACCCCACTGCACCACACTCCCTCCCTTGTCCTTAACTTCCCCGATCTCCCTAGCTGCGTCCCACTTCCGAAGCTGTTGCGCCAGCATCCGGCTTGCATTTTCTCCATACTCGTAAATCGCCCCCTGTGCCTTCCTCCACTGCACCTCCGCCTTCCTGGTGGTCACCAGGTCTAATTCGGCCTGGAGACTATGCCTCTTCCTCAACAATCCTTCCTCGGGCTCCTCCGCATACCTCCTGTCTACCCTCACCATCTCCCCCACCAGCCTGTCCCTCTCCCCCCTCTCCCTCCGCTCCTTGTGGGCCCTAATGGAGATCAGCTCTCCCCTCACCACCGCCTTCAGCCCCTTCCATATCATCCCCACTCAGACATCCCCATTGTCGTTGGTCTCCAAGTACCTCTCTATACTTTCTCGGACCTGCTCGCTCACCTCCTCGTCCGCCAACAGCCCCACCTCCAAGCGCCACAGCGGGCGCTGGTCCCTCTCCTCCCCCATCTCCAAGTCCACTCAATGCGGGGCGTGGTCCGAAATGGCTATTGACGAATACTCGGTATCCTCTACTTTCGCTATCAGCGCCCTACTCAAAATGAAAAAGTCGATTCGGGAATAAGCCTTATGGACATGTGAGAAGAATGAAAATTCCCTAGCCCCCGGCCTTGCAAATCTCCAAGGGTCCACCCCTCCATCTGGTCCATAAACCCCCGCAGCACTCTGGCCGCCGCCGGCTTCCTACCCGTCCTAGACCTGGAGCGATCCACTGCCGGATCCAGCACCATGTTAAAGTCTCCCCCCATTATCAGGCCCGCCACTTCCAAGTCTGGGATCCGACCCAACATACGCCGCATAAAACCCGCATCGTCCCAGTTCGGGGCTTACACATTGACCAGTACCACCCTCTCTCCCTGCAACTTACCACTTACCATTACGTACCTACCGCCATTATCTGCCACAATGCTCGACGCCTCGAATTACACCATCTTTCCCACCAAGATCGCCACCCCTCGATTTTTGGCACCCAGCACCGAGTGAAACACCTGACCTACCCAGCCTTTCCTCAATCTTACCTGGTCTGCCACCTTCAGGTGAGTCTCCTGGTGCATAACCACATCCGCCTTGAGCCCCTTGAGGTGCGCGAACTCGCGGGCCCGCTTAATCGGCCCATTCAGACCCCTTACATTCCAGGTTATCAGCCGGATCAGGGGCTACCCACCCCTTCCCCCGTCGACTAGCCATGACCCCCTCCTCGGCCAACCACGCGCCCGCACCCCACACCTGGCCCGTTCCCCACAGCTCAACCCGCCTCAACCCCCCCCCATATGCTCCAGCTCCTCCTTGACCATAGCAGCAGCAAGTCTATTCCCCCCCCCCCGCCCAACGCCCCCCCCCCACCCCGGCTAGGACCCATCCCAGCTGATTTACTCCCCCCATTGCACTTCCGCAAGTCAGCTGACTCCTGCTGACCCCGGCCACTCCCGCCTCTCCTTCGACTCCTCCCATTGTGTGACACACCCTCTTCTCCCGTTCCCCATCCATAGGCTCTCCCCCTCCCCCTTCCATTCTAAGCGTGGGTAACAACCTTCGCTTCCCCGCCCCCTCCAGTCTTCAGCGCGGGTAAAAGCCCGCGCTTTCCACCTACCAGGCCCCGCCACCTCTGACGCAGCTCCTTTTACAGGCCGGTCCCCTCACCCCCGACTCGGGCCTCCCCCTCCCCCTTGGGGCCCCATCTCACCGCCATCCACCACCCCTGTTCCGTTTACCTACCCCCCTCCAAGAGCCCCCCCCCCCCGCGACCAACCCGACCAAAACAGTACCCAACCCGCCCCAACCACCCTCACCGACCCGAAAGAGAAAAACTGAGAAAAAGAAGAAACCCGGAGCAATGCAAAGGCCCCCCCTCGAAAAAAGAATAAACATAACATATCAACCGCAGTCCCCAATCGCCCATCCCGACCCTCAATCTGTGTCCAACTTCTCGGCCTGAACAAAGGCCCACGCCTCCTCTGGAGACTCAAAATAATGGTGCCGGTCCTTGTAGGTAACCCACAGTCGCGCCGGCTGCAACATGCCAAACTTCACCCCCTTCCTGTGCACCGCCTTCGCTCGATTGTACCCGGCCCTCTTCTTCACCACCTCCGCACTCCACTCCTGGTATATTCAAACCTCCACATTCTCCCACCTGCTGCTCCTCTCCTTCTTGGCCCACCTGAGCACACACTCCCGATCGACGAACCAATGGAACCACACCAGCACCGCCCGTGGAGGCTCGTTAGCCTTGGGCCTCCTCGCCAGCATTCTATGGGCCCCTTCCAGCTCCAGGGGCCCCTGAAAGAACCCCGTTCCCATCAGCGAGTTCAACTTGGTGACCACATAGGCCCCCACGTCCGGCCCCTCCAGCCCCTCCAGGAGGCCCAGAATCCGCAGATTCTTCCGCCTCGACCGATTCTCCATCTCCTCGAACCGCTCCTCCCATTTCTTGTGGCGCACCTCGTGCACCTTTACCGCCAAGCCCAAGATCTCGTCCTCATTGTGAGAGATCTTTTGTTGAGCCTCGCGGATCGCCACCCCCTGGGCGTCTGTGTCTCCAGCAGCTTATCAATAGAAGCCTTCATCGGCTCTAGCAGGTCCGCTTTAATCTCCCTGAGCAGCGCTGGATACCCTCCTGCTGCTCCACCGCCCACTGCATCCACGCTGACTGGTCTCCGCCCGCCGCCATTTTCTTCTTCTTCCCTCGCACCTTCTTCGGGTCCACCACCACCTTTTTTGTCGCCCCGCTCCTAGTAGGAGCCATATAGTGACGGAGAGCTATTATTAACTCCTTCCCACACCGGGAAAAGTCAAACAAGTACCGTTGGGGGCCCTGAAAAGAGCCCAAAAGCTCGGCATAGCCGCAACCGGAAGTCCTCTAGATAGATAGATGGATAAAAAGAAAGCAAGCAAGAAAGAAAGGTAGATGGACAGAAAGAAGGAAGGATGAAACGAAAGCAAGAAAGAAAGCAAGAAAGAAAGAAAGAAAGAAAGAAAGAAAGAAAGAAAGAAAAAGATGGGCGCATTTTCATTTTCAAAACTCTAAATATGTTTTATTCGTTCATGCGATGTGTGAGTCGGTGGTTGGGCCGGCAGCAACTGCCCATCCCTGGGGGCATTTAAGAGTCAACCACATTGCTGTGGATGTGGAGTCATAGGAAGGACAATCTAGTTAAGGGCAACAGGTTTCCTTCCCTAAAGGACATCAGTGAACCAGATGGGTGTTTAGTACAATCGACAATGGTTTGATTGTCAGCATTAGATTTTAAATTCCTGAATTTTCTGGATTCAAGTTTCACCACCTGCCAATTTGACTCTGGGTCTCTGAATTACCAGTCCAGCGACAACATAGTTAAAGTTATATAGCTATAGCCAGAATCGTTAAACGTGACAGATGTCCTTCCTTAAAGGACATCAATAAACTAGATGGGTTTTTACTCCCATCGCTAATGGTTTCGTGGTCATCTTTTAATTCCAGATGTTTCTTGATTTGAATGTCACCACCTGTCGTGGTGGGAGCCCAGGTCCCCAGAGTTTGGCTCTGTGTCTCTGGGTTATTAGTCCGGCGACACTACCACTGCGCCACTGCCTTGGGGGCGTGAAAAGGGGCAGTCACTTCTGTTTTTAAGAATACATTTTGTCGTGTCAATAACTATTAGGGGTTGTGGACGTTCCTTGCAAAAGCAAATATAACTTCCAAATTACTGCCGATCTGTTCTCATCTCTTTGTTTCAGACTGCACGTAGATTAATTAAGCTCCCTTTTCTCTCTCAGATTTAATTCACTTACAAAAGCATAATGAATAACTATTTACATAAAACATACAGTGCAGAAGGAGGCTATTCGGCCCATCGAATCTGCACTGACCCATTTAAGCCCTCACTTTCACTCTATCCCCATAACCCAATAACGTCTCCTAACCTTTTTTTCGGACACGAAGGGCAATTTAGCATGGCCAATCCACCTAACCCGCACGTCTTTGGACTGTGGGAGGAATCCGGAGGGAACCCACGCAGACACGGCATAGACAGTGACCCAGCGGGGAATCGAAGCTTGGGCCCTGGCAGTGTGAAGTCACAGTTCTAGCCACGTGTGCTACCGTGCTGCCCTATGGTGTTGGTGTGATTGCTCCGGTGATACGTGTGTGTAATATTTTGCTGAAAGTTTGGAGTGAGTCATGTGACATTCACTTCATCAACAGAGAGAAGAAGAGGAATAAAGGAGCCATATTGAATTTCACATCACACAGCGCAGTCACAAACTCCATTGTGGTAGATATCACTAATTCATACTTGTGTTTATCTGTGACAATTACTCACTGTTTTTTTTAATGGTGCCAATTGTCTTTCACCCTTTTTGCTGAAGGGATTCCGTTTGCTTTTGCTGTGGCCAATGATTGAGAGAGACAGAGTCTGAAAGTGTGTGTGTAAGTGTGTGTGTGTCTGTATGCCTATGGTGGTCCGTTGGTCTGGAACACATCATTTTTCATTTTTTACAAAATGGTGGTACAAATAATTGCAATTATTTTTCAGCACTTGACGACATTGTGTTGAGATTACCTTCCAGATCCTATGCTACAGTCAATATTTACTGTTCTTGAGTTATTGTGACAGTAATATCAAGCTGTTCATTCCCTTGCAAAGGCAAATATATGTTTCAAATTACTTACATATCAGCACACCTCGCTTTCTCTGTTGATCCCGCTTCTCTCTCTCAGACTTAACTCCTATACACAGGTACACAGCAGTCGGGTCTCGCACCTAACGTTTAAATCTTTTTTTGTTGAAGGCACTTTATGTCTTTAAAGATTAATCTCTCTCTCCCTCTCTATTGCTCTCTATCTCTCTCTTTGTCTGTCTCTCTCTCTCTCTGTCTCTCACTCACAGAAACATCAACGCACTTCAAACTTTCTACTTTACCTCTGGTAGCGAAATTGTTGTTTTAATTCCCCTTCTTCTCCCCCAGTGACAACCTTCTATCCATCTCCCCTTCGGTTAATGTGTTTTTACACAAGTACTCTAACCTTTTAAAGGGAATGGGAATATAGGTGAATGTAATGCTGAGACCGGCAGCAATCTGTGTGGTTGTTCTTGATGCTGTCAGAGTGAGGTCACCATCACAGGCAGGAAGACTGTTCACTGTGATAACATGAAACTGACGCCTGCTGTTTCATTCTCAGGTAACACAACTTCCTGTTACTCTGCTGCCGGTACCAAACCGCAAATCTCACTTCTCAGCATAATATAAATCCAGGGACCACGATCTGGTGAGAACATCTGTCAGTGCGGCCTCTATCTGCCCACAGAGTCAGGGCAGAGTCACACAGATCACATTGTGGTGACATTTACAAATGAGCCTGGTGTGATCTGTTTAGACCTTCCACTCCAGGGCATAATTGGATGGTCAGTGGATCAGTCACTCGGTTCTCTGAATCCAGGAAATGATATCTTGCTCTCTTTCATTATTTTATCCTCCTCCCTCTCTCTGTGTAATTCATTTTTACTGTTTCTCAGCTTTTTTCTTTCAACCCACCGTCTCTCTTTCTCCTCTTCATGTTTGTTTGCTCACTTTTACTCTGCCTCTCTCTCCCTGTATCTCCCGCCATCTCTCTGTGTTGTCTATTTAACCAAACTGCTAAAACCATGAAGATTTGAACAGAGTAATTAAAGAGAGACTATTACAACTGGCAGGAGGCTCTGTAACCAGAGGACACAGTTTATTGTATTGAACAGGAGGATTATTTTTACACAGCGAGTTGTTATGAACTGGAAAACACAGCTGGAAAGAATGATAGAATCAGATTTAATAGTATCGTTGTAAAATGTACGATAAATATTTTAAGGCGTTAAGATATGCAGAATTATAGGCAATGGGGCCAGTCGGATGGCTCATTTCGAATCATTGTCCCAGTACCTCGTCTGTTTCGACCTCTGTCCTTCATTGACATCGAATTAAATGCAATCATTATATAGCTTTGCTCTTGTGCCAATCCGGTCATTTGGCAGAACCTGGGCGTGTGTAGGTAATTGTCAGGAAACTTTCAGCGGCACGGTGTTTGGCACTGCTGCCTCACAGCGCCAGGGAACAGACGATTCTGACCTCGCGTGACTGTGTGTGTCGAGGTTGCACTTTCTCCCCGTGTCTGCGTGGGTTTCCTCCGGGTGCTCCGGTTTCCACCCACAGTCCAAAGATGTGCAGGTTAGGTGGATTGGCCATGCTAAATTGCCCTTAGTGTCCAAAGGTTGGGCAGGGATACAGGACAAGATCGGTGATTGGACCCAGGTAGGCTGCTCTTTCGAACGGTCTGCGCAGACTCGATGGACATCTTCTGCACTTTCGCCATTCTATGAGAAATTCGTTCCTTTGAACAAAGAAACACTGGATAGAACTTGCTCAGAAAAAGTACAATTATCTTTAGCATTTGTGGCACGAATTCTTCATGCGATAGGGTTTTGATGATTTAGTTTCCATAACCTGGCGGATGCGGCTTCTCTGTGTCTGTGTAAATGGAGAAGTGTTGGTAAGAATGAGAAGAAACAGATGTTTTCGGTTCCCCTGAAAGATACATCATTATCACCTCAGATATCAGAAGTCTCTCGAGTCCGCCATGACTGTTCTCCTATTGGGTATAAAAGATCCCAGGTGGAGTCAGTCACACGCTCCTCACTCAGAGATGGTTGCAATCCCTTTTTAATGCAAGGCAGACTGGGCCAAGGCCCTAGGCATCATACCTGTCTCACAGTTTCACTTGCGAATAAAACTAAGCTCCCTGCCTCCCTTGATACATATTATCTGCAGACGGCTGTTGATCCACTGGAGCCGGTCTCTGTGATTATTATTATACCTGACCCCAGTCTGACCCCGGGCCCGGCAGTCTCTGTTATTGATACACTGGAGCCGGTCTCTGTGATTATTATTATACCAGACCCCAGTCTGACCCCGGGCCCGGCAGTCTCTGTTATTGATACACTGGAGCCGGTCTCTGTGATTATTATTATACCTGACCCCAGTCTGACCCCGGGACCGGCAGTCTCTGTTATTGATACACTGGAGCCGGTCTCTGTAATTATTATTATACCAGACCCCAGTCTGACCCCGGGACCGGCAGTCTCTGTTATTGATACACTGGAGCCGGTCTCTGTGATTATTATTATACCAGACCCCAGTCTGACCCCGGGCCCGGCAGTCTCTGTTATTGATACACTGGAGCCGGTCTCTGTGATTATTATTATACCAGACCCCAGTCTGACCCCGGGCCCGGCAGTCTCTGTTATTGATACACTGGAGCCGGTCTTTGTGATTATTATTATACCTGACCCCAGTCTGACCCCGGGACCGGCAGTCTCTGTTATTAATACACTGGAGCCGGTCTTTGTGATTATTATTATACCTGACCCCAGTCTGACCCCGGGACCGGCAGTCTCTGTTATTAATACACTGGAGCCGGTCTTTGTGATTATTATTATACCAGACCCCAGTCTGACCCCGGGCCCGGCAGTCTCTGTTATTGATACACTGGAGCCGGTCTTTGTGATTATTATTATACCTGACCCCAGTCTGACCCCGGGCCAGGCAGTCCCTGTTATTGATACACTGGAGCCGGTCTCTGTGATTATTATTATACCAGACCCCAGTCTGACCCCGGGCGCGGCAGCCTCTGTTATTGATGGTAGAGAACCTTGGTTTTCCGGATGCTTAGTCTGAGATCCATTCTCTCATTTGCCTCGGTCACCGATGATTTGCAGCTCAGCCTCTGAATGTGTGAACACACAGGCGTCGGCTGCGTACTGCAGCTCGATGACTGAGGATGGGATGGTCTTGCTTCTGGCCTGGTGGCGTCGGAGGATGAACAATTTTCCGCTTCTCTGTCGGTCTGCTCCACTACACGGGGAGCTTCAGTTGCCAGGGTGAGTGTTGCTGCAAAGAAGATGGAGAAATGTGTTGGTGCGATGACGCAGCCCTGTGTGGCTCCAGTTTGCACACGTATTGGATCTGAGTTGGTTCCTTGGATGAGGAGCACGGCCTGCATGTCATCATGGATCTATGCTTCCTGTAATATCAGCAATCACAGTGTCACTGCCATCCACTGGCCAAACATTGCTATTGCTGTTGCTGATTTAAAATATATATTTTGTGGCATGTGGGGCCCACTGGCAAGGTCAACATTTGTTGACCACGTTTGACCCCATGAACTGATAAGTTACTGCGCCATTTTGTCTGCTGTATTAGGATTTAAACACATGACCTTAGAGAATTAGCCTGCGCATGTCAATTTCAAGCCAGTGCCATTGCAGCTAACCCGCTGCCCTCTCTTTAAACATAGTCAGAGCACGTTATCAGTGCAGAAGAAGACCATTTGGACCGACATGTATGTGCTGTCCGATTGAAGGAGGATGCACACTATCACTCTTTTCTCCGATGCATAGCATTGTGTTTTTTTCCTTTTCAGATAGTAATCCATCAATTGACCCTGCCACCACCATACTCTCAAACAGTCCAGTCCACACCCTAACCATTCACCTATGTCTCCATTAATATTTTTCGAATTAACTTCCATCTGTGCCCTCTGGTACTCGATCCTCTTATCAATGGGATTAGACTCCCAAATCTGCTCTGTCTAGAACCCTCATGATTTTCAATACCTCTGCCAGATCACTTCTCAACATGTGAGTCAAGGAAAGTAGTCGTAACTTCTCTAATCTATCTTCGTCACTGAAATTGCTCATCTCCGGAACCATTCTTGTGAATATTTTCTTCATTCACTCTCATCATTTCACACCGGTGATGCTGGTGCTTATGCAGTTACATTGTGTATCTTGTGTTGCCCTATTATGTATTTTCTTTTATTTCCTTTTCTTTTCATGTACTAAATGATTTGTTGAGCTGCTCGCAGGAAAATACGTTTCACTGTACCTCCGAACACGTGACAATAAACAAATCCAATCCAATCCCTCGTCTAAGTGTGGTGCCCACAATGCTTCAGTTCATTCCGAACCAGAATTTACTACACGCTTAACATTACGTCTTTTCCTCTGTATTCTATATTCCCATCGATAATGCTCTTTATTAATTGCTTTATTGACCGTTTTCTCAACCTGTCCCACACCATCAATAATTTATGCACATATACACACGCTGCTTCCTCTGCTCCTGTACAGCCTTTTGAATGATTCCCTTTATTTTCTTTTGCCTTTTTGCATTCTGCCTGACATATGAATTACTTCACAATTCTCTGCAATAAATTTAATCTCGCAGTTTCCAGCCCATTGCACCAACCTCCCTGCCTGGTTTTGATGTTGTACATTATCCCACTGTTATGGGCCAGGGTTTAGAGAACACCAAAGTGTATCATGGAGTTCAACTGATCCACACTTTTAATAGATTGTGGTTATGGGGAGCACAAGGGCCTACTTTACAGGTGTGATGCAACAGAGATCTAAAGTACTTTTAAAACAAAACCATGTTGATTTATGAATCCAGTTAGCACTTTATAAACCCACAGTAAACATCTTAACAACTATTAACATCAATAATCCCCACAGATACAATATTCTATAAGTAACCCTTCATAACTTCCCTAACAACATCCATATGTTAAACCGTTTTCAAAGAAAGACAGCAGGTTTAAATTCTCTATAGAAACAGTTATTACTTTGAAATCCTCAAATGAGCTGAAGACAGTCTGTTGCTTGTAGAGAGAGATCATTATTCAGCTACTTGCTTTGCCTGCAGCTATCCAGCTCTGAAAACGAAACTAAAACGCACTGTAGCTGCCTGCTCGAAAACGAAAGTAAAGCAGACAGACAGCCCAGCTCCAATCACACTCTGACATCACTGCAGCTATTTGATAAACACACCCAGTTCTTAAAGGTACTCTCACATGACACCCACTGATGGTTCACAACACCTCCAAGTTTCATACCATCCGCAGGATTTCAAAATCGTCCTTCTCAACCATGGTCCAGATCATTCATGTGTCATAGATAAGGCCGTACTGCTGATCGCTGGAAACTTCACTACAAATCTGCTTTCACCCCAGAAAACAGCTGATCCACACTGCTGGTTGTTTTCTGGCAATTTCCTTTCGAACTTGGTACTGCCTATTTTACCCCATGATCTCCATTTCTGCTCACAAGGTTGCGCTATTGTCAAATAGCTTTTGAAACTTCAACAACAGCAATACTCAGATCAACCATCTCTGCTGCTCATCATAAAACTCAAACAGCTTAATTAACCACGAATTGCCCTCAGTAAATCCTTGCTGGTTTCAACTATCAAGAAACTATTTCCACTGATGTACCAGTTCATCACCATCGCTGGAGGTCCCAAAATTTTGGTTGTAACAAATTGCAGATGAACGTGGGTTAAATGCAGCTAAATAATAAAGTGCCTCAGTTGCTATTAATGTATTTTTCTGATTAATTTAGTTGAAGGGAGGAATGTGGAACCATGAGAACCACATGTTGAAATGTGATGATTTGTGTAAGTGAATGGGCTTAACACCATAAATATAATGTGAAGTTCACCAACCTTAGAAACCCAATTAATTATTTCCCTTGATTGAAAAGGAACGAAACAATTGCTGCTCTCCAGTGTGTTTCACACTCAATTCGACTCCACATTAACACTTCTTAGCACGGTGGCTTCACCATTTTCTCCCCGACGTCTTCCAATATCATAGAATCTCTACAGTGCAGAAGGAAGCCATTCGGCCCTTCGAGGCTGCAACGACCCTCTGAAAGAGCAGTAAATAATGTCCTTGGTAATATCTGGTGCAGGAATAAGAGAAATCGTTTTACATAATATAAAACGTGTCGTGACCGAGCGTAATATGCAAAGTTCAGAAGCTCAGAAGCATATAAAATATGAACAGGAATAGAGAATTCGGTCCTTCGAGTCTGCTTCCATATTCAATAGTGTGTCACATAATCCTCCATATCGACATCATTCTCCCGCTCAGTCACATAGCTCTTGTCGTCTATTGAGTCGAGGGATTTATCCATTTCCTTCTTAAATACATTCAGTGATTTGAGCTTTTGGAGCAGCCTGTGGTAGATAATTCTGCAGGTTCAACAACTGCTGAGTGAAGACCTTTCTCCTCATTTCAATCCTAAATGGATTACTCCTGAGACCGTGACGTCTTGCTGAACACTCCCCAATCATAGGAAACATCAAAGATCAAAGAACAAAGGAAAGTACAGCACAGGAACAGGCCCTTCGGCCCTCCAAGTCTGCGCCGACCATGCTACCCGTCTAAACTAAAATCTTGTACACTTCCGGGGTCCGTATCTCTCTATTCCCATCCTATTCATGTATTTGTCAAGGTGCCCCTCAAACGGCACTATCGTCCTTGCTTCCACCACCTCCTCCGGCAGCGGGTTCCAGGCACCCACTACCCTCTGTGTAAAAAACTTGCCTCGTACATCTACTTTAAACCTTGCCCCTCGCACCTTGAACCTATGCCTCCTAGTAATTGACCCCACTACCCTGGGAATAAGTCTCTGACTATCCACCCTGTCTATGCCCCTCATAATTTTGTAGACCTCTATCAGGTCGCCCCTCAACCTCCGTCATTCCAGTGAGATCAAACCGAGTTTATTCAACTCTCCTCATAGCTAATGCCCTCCATACCAGGCAACATGCTGGTAAATCTCTTCTGCACCCTCTCTAAAGCCTCCACATCCTTCTGGCAGTGTGGCGAACAGAATTGAATACTATACTCCAAGTGTGGCCTAACTAAGGTTCTATATAGCTGCAACATGACTTGCCAATTTTTATACTCAATGCCCCGGCCAATGAAGGCAAGCATGCCTTATGCCTTCTTGACTACCTTCTCCACATTTCCGTGACCTGTGGACCTGTACACCAAGATCTTTCTGACTGTCAATACTCTTGAGGGTTCCACCATTCACTGTATATTCCCTACCTGTATTAGACCTTCCAAAATGCATGACCTCACATTTGGCCAGATTAAACTCTGCCATCACTCCGCCCAAGCCGCCAGACGATCTAAATCCTGCTGTATCCTCTGACAGTCCTCTTCGCTATCCGCAATTCCACCAATTGCTGTGTCGTCCGCAAACTTACTAATTAGACCAGATACATATTCCTCCAAATCATTTATATATCCTTCGAACAGCAAAGCTCCCAGCACTGATCCCTGCGGAACACCACTAGTCACAGGCCTCCAATCAGAAAAGCACCGTTCCATTGCTACTCTCTGCCTTCTATGACCTAGCCAGTTCTGTATCCATCTTGCCAGCTCAGCTCTGATCTCGTGTGACTTCACCTTTTGTACCAGTCTACCATGCGGGACCTTGTCAAACACCTTACTGAAGTCCATATAGACAACATCCACTGCCCTACCTGCATCAATCATTTTTGTGACCTCCTCGAAAAACTCTATCAAGTTACTGAGACACGACCTCCTTCACAAAACCGTGCTGCCTCTCGCTAATGTGTCCACTTGCTTCCAAATGGGAGTAGATCCTGTCTCGAAGAATTCTCTCCAGTAATTTGCCTACCACTGACGTAAGGTTCACCGCCCTGTAGTTCCCTGGATTACCCTTGCTACCATTCTTAAAGAAAGGAACAACATTGGCTACTCTCCAGCCCTCCGGGACATCACCTGAAGACAGCGAGGATTCAAAGATTTCTGTCAAGGCCGCAGCTATTTCCTCTCTTGACCCAGGCTATCGACAAACCCTTCTCCAGACTCTTATCCAGACACCAATTCCTTCTCTTTGTTGCATACTGATGCAAAGTATTCATATAGTACCTCGCCCATTTCCTCTGGCTCCACACATAGATTCCGTTGCCTATCCTTCAGTGGGCCAACCCTTTCCCTGGCTATCCTTTTGCTTTTTATGTACGGATAAAAAGCCTTGGGATTTTCCTGAACCATATTTGCCTATGACTTTTCGTGACCCCCTTTAGCCCTCCTGACTCCTTGCTTACGTTCCTTATATTCCACACAGGCTTCGTCATTCCTGCATCCAGCTTCTCCGGCCCAGTCAGAATTGTACACACTTCAATGAGACCCCCTCTCTTTCTGCTAAACTCCAGTGAATGTAAGCCTGGTCGACCGAATCTCTCATCATACAACAATCCTGCCATCCCAGGCATCAGTCTGATGAACAATCGCTGCACTCCCTCGAGGGAAAGCATTTCCATTCTGGGATAAGGAGACGAAAACTGCCCACAATATTCCAGGTGTTTCCCCACCAATGGCCTGTATCGCTGCTGTAAGACAGCCTTGCTTCTGTACTCAAGTCATCTTGCAATGAAGGACAACACACAACTTGCCATCCAAACTGTTTGATGCACCTGCATGCTTGTTTTCAGTGATAGGGGTGTAAGGATTTCCAGGTACCTTTGTACATCAACATTCCCAATCTATTGCTATTTAGAAATATTCGGCCACTAAGTGGGTCAACTGGACAGTATTTAATCCGCTGTCAGGTGTGAGAAGGACCAAGAGGCACAGTAAACCACGGAAAGGCAAAGTGGAGGATAAAGTAAGTGAGATACAATTGAGAAATTGTTTTATTGCTAACAGAGAGACATGTTGCCGAAACTTTTCGTCTTGCACTGATCAGGACAAACTCCAGAATGACAAATTTCAAGCCGTTACAGTAATACACACAACAGGAGGAAAGGCTGCTAATTGTTTGGAAAGTCGACGCTGATCGGCTGAAGATTTGCCTTAGAGAAACCAGTGGGGAACTATAGACCTCCCAAAGTCCAGGTTAATTCAAAACGGTCTGCAAATTTTGTTTGCAGAACTGTTCATAAATAATGAGCGAACTTTCTGAAGTAAGAAACTGTTGGGGAACGTTCATTGTTAAGTCTGGATTTTAGCAGTTGTTACATTGAGACCCCGTCAGTCAGTATTGGTTCCTGCAACGTGACAGGCGGTGGGATGCGCCACCTGGTGGTCGGTTTGAATGAATCTCCCTTCAAATGACGTCACAGAGAGGGTAATGGTCCCAGTTGTCCTGGGCCTTTCTCTGTGTGTTGACCTGAGCACACAGCGCTGTCAGTGAGCTGCAGCCCATTCAATGTGAAAATGGTGATTTTGTTTGGCGTATTCAGAAGGAAAACGAATGTTAACCTCATTCGTTCCATCGAAACGTGTATGAAGTACGAAAGTGGGAGCCATGTTCTGGGTCTGACAATAAAAGTTGAACAGAAAAGTTCACATTTGGAGACTGAAGAGATGCAATATATGCTCAGCGAGATTGAGCTTCTGTTAGTCACTGCCCCACCCGATTTCCAGAAATCACTCCAATTTGTGGTTCACCGACACAGCAGACTGAAGAATTAATAGAAAGTTAGGTCATAAAAATAATGGTTGCGTCGATAGATTAGATGGATATATCAAGCGATCGATCGCTAGATAGATACGTAGATAGACAGAGAGATGGAATGAATATTGAAGCTCATAGTATGTTCTATTTTTTCAAGAACCCGTCGGACGGGTGCACTAATGGAGAGACTGGGTGAACCAACACGGACATAATACAACTTATAACGCAATACAGAGGCGAGTCGCTTTTATAAATCGATCATCACGGTTAATGGAAAATGCATTCCGCGATATTCATGCTGCTAAAATGTACAATTTAATGATGTGGAGATGCCGGCGTTGGACTGGGGTGAGCACAGTAAGAAGTCTTACAACACCAGGTTAAAGTCCAACAGGTTCGTTTCAAACACTCCCTTTCGGAGCACTGCCCCTTCCTCAGGTGAAGGAAGGAGGAATTTCACCTGAGGAAGGAGCAGTGCTCCGAAAGCTAGTGTTTGAAACACACCTGTTGGACTTTAACCTGGGTGGTGTAAGACATCTTACTGTACAATTTAATAGCAACGAACATCTAACATGACATTAGCACATTGACACAACCTCAGGGATTTCCATCTCAGAAAGCTCATCTTGAAAGTCCAAGGTATTTGAAAGTATCGCTGATAGCATTTCTCTTTTGTGTTTCTATGGCTGTGTTAATCTAGTTGTTCATCAAATTTAATGGTTGTCTGTGTGTCTGTTTGACAGATCAGTTTGGGGGTCGATCACCGTGTTTACTTGTCTCTGCGTCTATGTTTGTGCTGATTCTGTGCTGTAAACGAGGCTCCTGGGAGGTGGACATATTCACTTACTTTCATCATTAGCAACTCAGACTAATATGCAATCAAAAATCATGTCAACACTTGTTGGAATTTATTTCAGTGTCTGTGCATGCCAGGATGGATGTTTTACGGATATATCGTTGTACGCGGCCGTGTGTGTTTCCAATAGGCGGCTGTGCTGTCCACAGGAGGGCGCTCTCGGATCACTTATCAAACATCACGGACTCGTTCCCAGAGGAAGTGACTTTTAGACGTGAAAATGGGCGGAGCGAAGAAATCGGATTTGACCTCATAACATCTCGCTAATTGTTTCATCTCCTCCAATTGCAGGTCTGATACAGTCAGTGTAAACTGTCTCTGTTTCTGGAGCTCAGACTCTGAACATGGGGCTGATACTGGGTCTCTGGTTATTGTCCTGACCACAGGTTGGTTATATTGAAGCTCAGTACAAAATCCTCCAATTCCCAAATTTATTCTCATTTCCATCTCCGGCCACCCATCCTCCGCATGTTTCTCCTTCGAACCCGCTGTTGTATATTTTCAGGGATGAGTAAGGGAGACTCAGTGACCCAGTCAGAACAAAGAGTCGACAAAGAAGAGGGTGAAGTTTCAACAATACCCTGCAGTTACTCTGTATCGGGTTCAGCTACAGTATATTATCTGTTCTGGTATCGCCAGTATCCACACCGAGCTCCACAGTATCTGCTCAGAGCCGATAGTTACGAGTTTAACCAGACGGTTCCCGGCTTTGAACACTTCAGCGGGAAACTCAACCCGACACAAAGCACTTTTCACTTGTCCATGAAAGATTTGAGGATGACAGACAGCGCCGTGTATCGCTGCGCGCTGAGACCCAGAGTGAGTGAGGGCCCGGCGGGGCTCATACACAAACTGGCGTAATTTCCGTATCAAGAAAGCACAAGGAGTTACATTGCGTTACATATGTACTGATAATAAACGGGACAATTCAGCTCCATCTGAATGGGTTTCCCGCAATGAGGTCAATGGTTGTCACTGTTGGGCTATTTGACATTTGGCGGTCATATTACTCCAGGATCAAATTCCAATATTTGCCGATCTCATTTACATAAACCTGCCGATCTCCCGCGTGAATCGTTTCATCAATCTGTATTTTAAAAATTCTTGATCAGGTGGTAATCTACCATGCAGCACTTTTTAAAAGTGATCGAATATCAGAGTTGTCACTATTTAGATTTCCTGGGGTACAAATGATGACTGACTGAAATGAGTACTTTACCGGTACAAGAGATCCCAGTGGAAGCGCTTCTTGGTGTAGAATTGGATGACTATTTATCCCGGGTACCCCTAAAACAGTAATTATTAATTATGTTCCTGCACTGAATGCCCTCGTTAACATCTGTGTGTGAGACTGATTTTAAAGTATTTATTTCATCTTTCACATTTATTAGGGAGAAATATCTACCTCACGAAAGACGTGAACTTTGAGGTCGAGGGAAAACGATTTCAACTGAGAAAGAGACAGAATGACGGCAATGTGAGAAAGAGGGTGAGGAAGACAAACACAAAGCCAGGGATGGAATGTGACTGGATAGAACCCTGCGTAATAAACCCTCCGCGAACAGTGATTGGCCCTCAGCTGACATCAGAGCTTAGAAATAGCCAATCGTAGCACTGAGAAACGCCCCTCAGTTTCCCAAGAATTGATCTGCGTTTGCGCTTTGCCTCTGATCTGAGTTTCCTCTTTGATATGAGACTAGAAGCAGCAACATATTTGAAACAGTGTCGCTGTTCACTGTCCAATCAGGAACCATGTGCTCCCTGTGTGCTTTACTGGTAATAATGGTCTTGCTCTCCGGTGAGTCTGAGCTCAAATCCTCAGTCTGTCTTTCATGGGTTATATTTACTCCCAGATTTCTGACACATTTTATATGTTTTTACAGGAACCAGTGGCCAAGATTCGGTTTCCCAGGAACCGCCTGAATTACCGGTTCTGGAAGGACAGACAGCAATATTGAACTGCAGTTACAAAGCAAAATATACTGGCGAGACTCTCTTCTGGTACATCCAGTATCCAGGGGAAGCTCCGAGGTATCTACTGAAGAAATATAGCACGGGCAAGGGGGAAAGGTCTTCAGATTTCGCTGACCGGTTTTCTGCTGATTTAGACCAGGATAAGAAAACAGTTCCTTTAAATATCACCGGGGTCTGTGTCTCTGACTCTGCCGTGTATCTCTGTGCGCTGAGCCCCACACTGCGACAGAGGGACTCCCAACCCGTACAAAAACCGGTAAAGCACTCTCACCTCGGCTCACTGAATCAGATCTTTCAATTGGAATGTGAACTATTAATGTAAACAAAGCAATATTATAAAGAGCAGCTGGCCCTAATTATTTATTTCTGTGGTGCTGAACGTGTATCATTGTCTGTTAAATCCCTTTTTATAGTAGTTTCTGTGTTTTGCGAGCAGCTCTCCAAATGCCACCGTCATCACAACACTAAATAGCATCCATCTGTGCCCTGTTCAAAGATATGCTCAGTAACAGGACCAAGATATGCGTTCATGCCCTCTCTGTGTCACAGAGAGCGACGGTTGTTCGTCGTTTAGTTGTTTCGAGACATAAGTTGGATTTGGGCATATTCGGGGAAATAAAGGATATGAGGGTGGTGCAGGAAAGTAGATTTCAGGTCGAACAGCTATGATCTTGTACAATTGCAGAGCATCCCCGGGTGAAGGGGCAAATGGTCCACTACAGCTCCTGCTCCTTATCCTCTGATGTTGTGTTCAGTTCATTGTTCTGAAAACAGGTGCAAGTGGTTCCGTGCTCCTAGCTCTGACGTAACAAAGAAACGGATCTATTTGGATGAAATGTTGGACAAAGGAGCTTTGAGTTCATTGGGTCTCGCCTGCTGACTCTGTCAGGAATGAATCAATCGGTAGTGAGGCCGGATATTACTCGCCATCTTCTGAACTCTGGACTGCAACAATTCAGCTGTAACTCACTGAGTTCAAATCCACTACCATCTCTGTAAACATGTGATGCATTACCTTTTACATTTTCATGACAGGTGCAACTCACTTAACTGGTAAGTTCCCAAGGTGCACAATTTCCAGACAGCTCGCGATACTTTGGCTGCACGATAGCATTGTGGATAGCACAATTCCCTCACAGCTCCAAGGTCCCAGGTTCGATTCCAGCTTGGGTCACTGTCTGTGCGGAGTCTGCACATCCTCCCCGTGTGTGCGTGGGTTTCCGCCGGGTGCTCCGGTTTCCTCCCACAGTCCAAAGATGTGAAGGTTAGGTGGATTGGCCATGATAAAGCGTCCTAAATTGCCCTTAGTGTTGGGTGGGGTTACTGGGTTATGGGGATAGGGTGGAGGTGTTGACCTTGGGTAGGGTGCTCTTTCCAAGAGCCGGTGCAGACTCGATGGGCCGAATGGCCTCCTGCTCCACTGTAAATTCTATGATAATCTATGAAACTTACATTGTGATCCACGCTTAACTGTAATATGTACAATTCCATGATTGCATGATGTCTAACAAAGTAATACAAAGTTTAAGCTCGGATTTCTATTTTTTGCAGCTGTTATCGGTGCAGATTCGGTTTCACAGGGACCGGTTAGAGCGACAAAGTTTGAAGGAGAACCGCTTACTATTGATTTCAGCTATTCGACCACAGCTGGTAAATATTCTTTGCAATTGTACCGGCAGGACCGGGACGAAGCCCCCATATTCTTGATGTACATTCCTAATTACGGAGATGTTTCCAGAGCAGTGTGTGTGGAGTCGATTTTCTGCATCTTTGGACAGGTCAAGGAGTGAGGGGAATTTCACCATCCGGGAGCTGCGGCTGTCTGACAGCGCGGTGCATTACTGCGGACTGAGAGACACAGTGACAGCAACCAGAGGGAGCCTCGTACAAAAACACTGCCACAATATGACACGGTGAATGGAATTGGGTACATATTGGGAGATAATCCTGCAGATTGTTCTAATTTGAAAAATATTGAAATAAGTATGAAGCCGAAAGCCATAGTGCAGCATTGGGAAAGGTCTGTTCCATTCAATTCACATTGAATACATTCTAGACAGAATGAAAAGAAGTGTTTGGAGCATTTATACCATTTTGTAAATGAACGATGGTGCAAAACAAATGTTGAAAATAATACTTAACGATGTGATGTAGCGGTTACAGGAAGTAACACAAGTAAAGTGTGTTACTTCCTCCGCAGCAGCAGGTATATAAAGCTGGATTCAAAAACAGTTTCTTCCCTGCTGTTACCAGATTTCTGAATGACCCTCGTATGGACTGAACTGACCTTGTGTGGCGGCATTGGGATTTTCACAGTAACTCCATTGCAATGTTAATGTAAGCCTACTTGTGACACTAATAAAGATTATTATTATACTACACTCCGTATGCTCACCCGATGTCTGTGCCTAAATATCTACATTGTGTATCTATCGTATATCCTGTTTTTCATTAATGAAACAATCTGACTGGAGTGTACGCAGAACAATATTTTTCATTCTACCTCAGCACATGGGACACCAAATCCAAATCCAAGGCTGTGGAACATGTCGTGAAGAAAATGTTCTGGTTAATTTTCCACTTACTCGTTTTTCAGACCATCCGGTGACCATTTCGCTACTGAAAACAGACAACGCCTGACCTCACAGTTTACTGCATTATTGTTCATCGGCTTCTAATATGTCCTGAAAATACCCCCTTTATAACTGTTCATATGACTGTTCATTCTTAGTTTTAATATTCGTAAGTGTTTTTAACATTGAGAGGAATTTTATCAGCCTATTATATTTATTAGGAGCTTCCTCACCATGCTGGATTCGGCTTACATCATAGACTGATATCACAAACAAAAAAGTCTAGGTCCGGGTAGCAGAAACTCGCCTGTGTTGCTACATCTTGGCACCAGGAGATGTTGATTAGGAGGCAGACCCCACCTCCCCTTGCGTTGCCTGAGGCCGCCGTACGGTCCATTCGGTGGATTGAGAAGCCCTGTGGTTGTAGCGCACAGTCCGGTGTGAGCCATGTCACCGTGAAACAGAGCACACAGCTGACCCTTAGTTCTCTTTGAAAAGTGAGTGTGGCTTTACGTTTGTTTAGCTTGTTTTCTATAGATTGGACCTTAGCTAGGAGTAAGCTAGGCAGAGGGGCTTTGGGGCCGCGTTGTTTCACTCTCACCTGCAGGCCTGCACGTTTTCCACGCTTCCTGGAGTGACTGCTTCTTTTCGAGCGTTCCAGGGTGCTGTCGGGCTGCGGTTTGTCTTTACAGGTTGGTGGATATCCAGACCACGTTCCGGCGTGGATATGGTGAAGGCCGGTAAGTGGATGATGTCTCTCAGATCGCGGTTGTGGATGAGGCGATGGCCGGGTCCGTGTGTTGGGGTCCGCAGGGTCCTTTCCAGATCGCGGTCTTCCATCAGAGGATGGAGGATCTCTAGACCTGCAAGTAAATTTAAAAGAGCAGTATTACTGATTGTTAGGCTGTGGGAGTTGATTTTTAGGAGTGTGGGGTGACTGTAGAGGGGGGAGGGTGGAAGGAGTGCTTGGGGCTTGCAGGGGGTCGCAGCTCTCCGGGTCAGTGGGGTTGGGAGCTGGTGGGGCGTTGGGGGGGGGGGGGTGTGGAGGGCTGCGGCTGCTGCGAGTCTGGTCTGGTCGTTGAAGAGCAGCAGAGTGGAGGTCCCGGCCTCTGTGGGGGTTTCCAGGTCTCTGGGAGTTTGTCGAGTGAAGGCCTTGGCTTCTAGGGCGTTTTCCTGGTCTCTGGCAGCCGCTGCAGGGGAATTCCCAGGCCTGGGACTGCAGCTCCGGCAGCTGCTCACACGTGGTCGGCTGGTCCGGGTCGATTTTAGGCCGTCAGTTTCAGGTGTCTCCAGGGTCCTAAAGATCGCTAAATCTGTAAGTAATTGAATTAAAACATTGTTAGAGAGTGTAAAAGAGTGAGAATGAAGTTTTAGATGCATAGAACGAGATTAAAATATAGATTAAGAGGGTATGCTGGGCACAGCTTGCAAGAAGTCGCCTCGCTCCGGCGCCATCTTGGATGCATCTGTGCATCCCCTCCAACTCGATTTTGAAATTAGCTGATGACACCACCGTAGTGGGTCGGATTTCGAACAATGACGAGACAGAGTACAGGAATGAGATAGAGAATCTGGTGAACTAGTGCGACGATAATAATCTCTCCCTCAATGTCAACAAAATGAAATAGATTGTCATCGACTTCAGGAAGCGTAGTGGAGAACATGCCTCTGTCTACATCAATGGGAACGAAGTAGAAAGGGTCGAGAGCTTCAAGTTTTTAGGTGTACAGATTACCAACAGCCTGTCTTGGTTCCCCCATGCCGACACTATAGTTAAGAAAGCCCACCAATGACTACTTTCTCAGAAGACTAAGGGAATATGGTATGTCAGCTGCTACCCTCACCAACATCTATAGATGCACCATAGAAAGCATTCTTTCTGGTTGTATCGCAGCTTGGTATGGAGCCTGCTCTGCCCAAGACCGCAGGAAACTACAAAAGGTCGTGAATGTAGCCAAGGCCATCATTCAAACCAGCCTCCCATCCATTGACTCTATAATTCCCACTGCCTCAGAAAGGCAGCCTGCATAATTAAGGACCCCACGCACACTCTCTTCCACCTTCTTCCGTCAGGAAAAAGATACCAAAGTCTGAGGTCACGTACCAACCGACTCAAGAACAGCTTCTTCCCTACTGCCATCAGACTTTTGAATGGACCTACCTCGTATAAAGTTGATCTTTTCTCTGCACCTTGCTATCACTGTAACATTATATTTTGCAGTCTCTCCTTCCTTCCCTATGTACGGTATGCATTGTTTGTACAGAATGCAAGAAACACTACTTTTTACTGTATACTAATACATGTGACAGTAATCAAATCAAATCAGAGTCTTTGCTTTTAGTCTGTGAGTTATTTTTCCTCATCAGAGGTACACGGGTGTAACTAGTTCCAGACCACCCACGGGGCCCATAGGACCCATAGGACCCATAGGACCCATAGACCCATAGGACCCATAGGACTTTAAACTAAAGATTGGGGGGGAAGGGAAAGTCAGGGAACCAAGAGGTGAAGTAATCAGTGGGAAGCGTAGCTGCTTAGGAATACAAAAAAGTACGAAAAGACAAAACTCAGGAGAGGTTACGACAGTCCCCATCCCACAAAATATGACACAGTGTATGGAAAGGCTCAGTAAACCAAGGTCCACCACACTAAGAAAACAAAAAGGGACGGTCAATAGAGAATTAAAGGTGCTATATTTAAATGCGCGCAGTGTACGGAACAAGGTAGATGAGCTTGTGGCCCAGATTGTGACTGGCAGGTATGATGTGGTAGGCATCACAGAGACATGGTTGCAGGGGGTTCAGGACTGGCATTTAAACATCCAGGGATTCACAACCTATCGAAAAGACAGGGAGGTGGGCAGAGGGGGCGGGGTTGCCTTGTTAATTAGGAATGAAATTAAATCAATAGCACTAAATGACATAGGGTCAGATGATGCGGAGTCTGTGTGGGTAGAGTTGAGGAACCACAAAGGCAAAAAAACCATAATGGGAGTTATGTACAGGCCTCCTAACAGTGGTCAGGACCGGGGGCACAAAATGCACCACGAAATAGAAAGTGCATGTCAGAAAGGCAAGGTCACAGTGATCATGGGGGACTTCAATATGCAGGTGGACTGGGTAAATAATGCTGCCAGTGGACCCAAGGAAAGGGAATTCATTGAATGTTTACAGGAGGGCTTTTTGGAACAGCTTGTGATGGAGCCCACGAGGGAACAGGCCATTCTGGACTTAGTGTTATGTAATGAGCCAGACTTGATTAAAGATCTTAAAGTAAGGGAGCACTTAGGAGGCAGTGATCATAATATGGTAGAATTCAATCTCCAATTTGAAAGAAAGAAGGTAGAATCAGATGTAAAGGTGTGACAGTTAAATAAAGGTAACTACAGGGGCATGAGGGAGGAACTGACGAAAATCGACTGGGAGCAGAGCCTAGTGGGAAAGACAATAGAACAGCAATGGCAGGAGTTTCTGGGAGTAATTGAGGACACAGTGCAGAGGTTCATCCCAAAGAAAAGAAAGGTTATCAGAGGGGGGATTAGGCAGCCATGGCTGACAAAGGAAGGTAGGGAATGCATCAAAGCAAAAGTGAAAGCCTGTAATGTAGCAAAGAGTAGTGGGAAGTCAGAAGATTGGGAAGGCTACAAAAACAAACAGAGGAAAACAAAGAGAGAAATAAGGAAAGAGAGGGTCAAATATGAAGGTAGGCTAGCCAGTAACATTAGGAATGATAGTAAAAGTTTATTTTAATACATTAAAAACAAACAGGAGGCAAAAGTTGACATTGGGCCGCTCCAAAATGACGCTGGTAATTTTGTGATGGGAGACAAGGAAATAGCTGAGGAACTAAATAAGTACTTTGCGTCAGTCTTCACAGTAGAAAACATGAGTAATATCCCACCAATTCCGGAGAGTCAGGGGGCAGAGTTGAATATGGTAGCCATCACAAAGGAGAAAGTGCTAGAGAAACTAAGAGGTCTAAAAATTGATAAATCTCCGGGCCCAGATGGACTACATCCTAGAGTTCGAAAGGAGATAGCTGAAGAAATAGTGGAGGCGTTAGTTATGATCTTCCAAAAGTCACTGGAGTCCGGGAAAGTCCCAGAGGATTGGAAAATCGCTGTTGTAACCCCCCTGTTCAAGAAGGGAACAAGGAAAAAGATGGAAAATTATAGGCCAATTAGCCTAACCTCGGTTGTTGGCAAGATTCTAGAATCCATTGTTAAGGATTTAGACAGTTTAGGAGAGTGGTCCAAGAAATGGCTGATGAAATTCAATGTGGGCAAGTGCGAGGTCTTGCACTTTGGAAAAAAGAATAGAGGCATGGACTATTTTCTAAACGGTGACAAAATTCATAATGCTGAAGTGCAAAGGGACTTGGGAGTCCTAGTCCAGGATTCTCTAAAGGTAAACTTGCAGGTTGAGTCCGTAATTAAGAAAGCAAATGCAATGTTGTCATTCATCTCAAGAGGCTTGGAATATAAAAGCAGGGATGTACTTCTGAAGCTTTATAAAGCATTAGTTAGGCCCCATTTAGAATACTGTGAGCAATTTTGGGCCCCACACCTCAGGAAGGACATACTGGCACTGGAGCGGGTCCAGCGGAGATTCACACGGATGATCCCAGGAATGGTAGGCCTAACATACGATGAACGTCTGACGATCCTGGGATTATATTCATTGGAGTTTAGGAGGTTGAGGGGAGATCTAATAGAAACTTACAAGATAATGAATGGCTTAGATAGGGTGGATGTAGGGAAGTTGTTTCCATTAGCAGGGGAGACTAGGACCCGGGGGCACAGCTTTAGAATAAAAGGGAGTCACTTTAGTACAGAGATTAGGAGAAATTTCTTCAGCCAGAGAGTGGTGGGTCTGTGGAATTCATTGCCACAGACGGCGGTGGAGGCCGGGACGTTGAGTGTCTTTAAGACAGAAGTTGATAAATTCTTGTTTTCTCGAGGAATTAAGGGCTATGGAGAGAGAGCGGGTAAATGGAGTTGGAATCAGCCATGATTGAATGGCGGAGTGGACTCGATGGGCCGAATGGCCTTACTTCCGCTCCTATGTCTTATGGTCTTATGGGTGCCTGTACTCGCAGTGGTAGTAGCGAGTTCTCCAAGATACGAAATGAACAGCAGCAAGTACCTTCCTCTGACAGTTGATGCAATAATCAGACTGAATCAGTATTCAATGCGAACGATTTTAGGCGGTGCTACTATGGATTGTGCTGTAGTTTATATGCACGAGAATCTATTAACTTGTTAGTAGCCGACCTGCTGTTTAAAAACTCTTCAACAGACAGCAGCTGTGACCCAGAAACTTGAGGCAGTTTTTGTTCGAGATTTTCACTCACTCCCATCACTGTGACACTCTGCACAGTAAGAGACCGCGGAGTCAGACAGCCCCAGCTCCGAGATGGTCAATCGGTCCGACTTGTCCGACTGTTGGACTGAATGGAAAAATAATTTCTGCGCGAAATCCGCTTTAAGTGAATCACCGCCGTTCTTGTGCCTCCTGGCAACAACCCCAGGCTGTCTGTTAGGGTACTGACGGTGACGGAATAAGTGAAATACATCGTCGGCATAGGTACAGGTTAAAGTGACATCTTCCCCTCTGTCTGTGCGAGTGAGGAATCCCGCTGAGTAACAGAATCTCCATTGCTTAGAGCTGGAACACACGGTTATAGAAAGCGGAAATCATTGCTTAAAAATTCAACTGAACTGACAGTAAAAACTCGCAGTAAAAACTGTGTTCTAGAAAATGAAATAGAATTTGTACTCCTGAAAAGAACATCTGACTCAGTACCTAGATGCTCACACTTTCTACCAATGTCCTCTAAGCAGCTTCATCGCACTCGAGCATATCCTTCCAAACCCTCCTTGTCCCCTTAATTGCATCAATTCGCCTCTGTCACTACTTGTGATGGACATTTCCATATTCTAACCTCTACTGGGTGAAGACATTTCTCGTGAATTCTCGGATCTGCAATTCATCCGAGAGACAGTTTGATTTCTAATTGAGTTTCTCAGAGTTCCGGTTAGTATATTTTGTCTGACGCGACTGCTCCCTCCTTCCTGGGACACATTGCTTGGGGAAGTTGTCGAACATGGCAGACTGGGTGAAAATGCATGTTCCACATTCTGCACTTTCCTTTGTTTTAATAAATTTAAAGTACGCAATTCATTTGAATTTCAATCCAGGGGCAATTTAGCGTAGCCAATCCACCTACCCTGCACATCTTTGGGTTCGTGGGGGTGAGATCCTCACAGACACGGGGAGAACGTACACACGCCACATGGACAGTGACCCGAGGGCAAGGATCAAACCCGGCTCCTCAGCACCGTGAGGTAGCAGTGCTAACCACTGCGCCACCGTGTTGCCCCCATTCTGCACTTTGGTGACACAGGGCAGAAGGACAGAGAGGCTTCGAGACCCAGAGGAAAGAGATTGGCATACAGATATCCTGAACGATTGAAAGAGCCAGACAAGCATCGAGAAGAACAAAGGACGCAGAGAAAGACAGACAGTGTGAGATAGAGAAACAGTTAGACAGTCACTGAGCTCACACTAAACTGGTCGTTAGCCAATTGCTGATAGAGAGCACATGTATTCAACTTGTGTGAGCAGCAGCACCGAGAAGCCAGCCAATCCTACCATTGGGCAACGCCCCTTTAGTTACCCAATAAATGAAATCTGCCCTTGAATTTACTTTTTCATGTCAGACTATAAGAGTTATCATGTTTTTAGAATTCTGTGACTTCTGTGAAATTCCAAAGCAGCAACCATGTTCTCTCGATGTTCTTTACTAATACTGTTGGTCTTGATGCCCGGTGAGTCTATGTCCAAATGGTCACTGTCTGTTCCCAGCTTTCGCTCCCAGTTATTTAATAGATTCTGTAATTTGTTGCAGAATCCAATGGCAAAGATGAAGTGTCCCAGGATCCCTCTGAATTAACAGTTCTGGAAGGACAGACAATAATACTGGACTGCAGCTACTCGACAACTGGTGCTCCAACTCTTTTCTGGTACATCCAGTCTCCCGGGGAAGCTCCGAAATATTTATTCAAGATATATAGCTCAGGAGCTACGCCTCAAGATTTGCCAACCAGGTTCTCGGCTGTTTTGAACAAACAAAACAAAACGGTTCCTTTAAATATCGCCGCGGCGCTTCTCTCCGACACCGCAGTGTATTTCTGTGCCATGGAGCCCACACTGCTGCAGAGATATAGTGGAGCCCGTACAAAAACCTAGCCTGAGAGTCCCGGTTATTGTCAGCAGAGGGCGCTCTCGCACTGAAAACATAAACCATAACTGAGCCTGTGAGGGTCATTATTAAGATATGAGAACAAAACACAAAATCCAACAATAACAGGTGAGCAGCAGCTGAGGAATGTTATTAGTTAGTTTTTTTAACTTGCAGCTATACCGTAAATTAATTTCACAAATCAATTTATGGTGCTTTCACTCACGTTTTGCCGTTTTGTGATCTTGTCATGTCTTTCTCGGAATCAATGTGAAATCCTTTCTCCATTTACACTCTCAGTTTCTAGGTCTCTCAGACCACAGCTGACACATGGTGTCTATTTGACTAAAGTATTTTGCTGGTAACAAGCCGGGAGCTCAGAATTACCTCAATGTTTATTTACCTTTTGGTTGAATGTTTTCTGACACAATTCACAGCCCAATTCTTCCGCCTGACAATAGCCAGATGACCGGGGGCCATTCCTACTCCGTGCCTAACAATGAAACCTGTATTATTATCAGGATACTGACTAGATCACTGTTCGGGTTCTTTAGATTCACTGACAGTCAGTTCCACAAGTCCAGATGCAAAAGCACCATTGGGCTGCGGTGGAACAACGGTTAGCTCTGCAAAAAGCTGCTGAGGCGGACCTACAGTTTGTAACACTGTCGTTGGAAAACGTCCCTCAGTCGCCCCATAAGTGAAATCTGTTTCTCAGCTGCGTTTATTAACAAGGGTTCTTTTTCTACTTAAGTCTACATTATACACCGTGTTCTCTCCACGGCCGTTTCTGATAATGGCCGTGCTGCTTGGTAAGTCTATGTTCAAAGGGACATTGTCTATTGCATGTGTTAGAATCCATCCCAGATTTTGACACAGCCTTTGTTCTGTTGCCGCAACAAGTAACCACAGATTCACTACTCCTGGATTGCCTCTGTTGGAACATCAATATTCAGGTTAAGCTCCGAAATAATTACTGAGGTGATATAACTCGTATCATGGAGATAAGTCTCAGGGTTTCCTATACCGGTTTTCTGTTCATGTGCACAAGGAGAAAGACAGAATGCAAATGGGTCTTACATAATCCTGTCAGTTTTGTTCACTGCGGGCACGGAAATAGACACATTTCGCAGTTTGAGGCATCAAAAACACTCAGCCGAGAAGAAAATAGTCGCGGAGGTTGTTGTACGAGTTTTTGTCTTTTATCTGATACTGTGCCTCACTGCACAGTAATACACCGCTCCGTCCGCCACATACAGGGCGCTTATGTTCAGGTCACCAGGCTTTGTGGACTTATCATCAGTCGCCAGATATCGTCCTAAGATTTCATCTTTCTTCAGTTCTGCTACTTTGTTTCTGTTTCTGCCGATACCATTCCATAGTGCTTATAACCTGATCTGTATACTCGCAAATTAACTGCGCTGAACGCCCTTCTAATACAGTTAATGTCACTGGAGACTGAGTCAATGCACATAATCCGCCTGTGAAAGTAGATGAACAAAAGAGCACGAGATTAAAGAGAATAAAGCGAAACTTGTGTCTATCTGGACCTGAGTGTGTAAACTCTCATTTGCCAAGCTACACATAATATGTATACATCTTATCGTTAACGATATTAATGTTTAGTGCAAACTCTTTGCAATCAATATGCTAAACTGTCATGATGAACCTAATCGTATACTGACTGTCCCAGAGTGTCGCCAGTATTAGTAGAAACATGTCTGACTAAATTTCTCAGTGAATGGGAATGAAATGAGTCAGAATGAAAAAGAGAGAGAGATCCCGGGCTCTGTTCAACTCATTGTTCCAGCCACACACTGCAAGGCCAGGCCTATTGTGACATCACTCAGGATACCATCACGATTGGACTTTAACTTGGCGTTGGAAGACGTCTTACTGTGCTCGCCCCAGTCCAACGCCGGCATCTCCACATCACTATTGGCTTTGGCATTGATCTCACGTGACTTTCCAATTAGCATACTGCTGCCTGCCGCCCCCTGCTGTCGGATTCTCTTCAATCCAATTTAGAACTACTGAGTGGGTTTATTGAAATACACATCAAAACACAATGTTAAATATTGTGTCCCAGAAACCTAAATAGAAGGTGACTAAGCGCAATCTTTATTTTTCTTGATACTTAGGCCGCAGGGTAGTGCAGTAGCTAGCATTGTCGCTTCACAGCTCCAGGGTCCCGGGTCCGGGTCCTGGCTTGGGTCACTGTATGTGCGGAATCTGCACGTTCTCGCCGTGTCTGCGTGGGTTTCCTCCGAGAGCTCCTGTTTCCTCCCACAATCCAAAAATGTGCGATTAGGTGGATTGACCAAGGTAAATTGCCCTCAGTGCCTGAAGGGGTTGGGTAGCGTTACGGGTATGGGGCGGAGTGGGGTGCTCTTTCTAAGGGCCGGTGCAGACTCGATGGCCGGATGGTCTCCTTCTGCACTGTAAATTCCATGTTCTATATTTAGCTTGGAAAATGCTACTGATAAGTCAGCAGTTATACACCAGGAAAGCAATAATTGGAAAAAGGAAATGTCAAGTCGTGGGAAAAGGTATGGATGGGGTACACCAGAATCGCACCTGCAATGAGACTTCCCAAAAGAGAACAGTGTAAAGAAACTAAAATTGTTCTCCTTATATCAAAACAGTTCAAGGAGAGACTTAATTATGATTGGCTACAATTGAGTAGATCATACACAACTTTTTCCATAATACAAATAAGCCAAACATCCCGAATTAAGAGAAAAAAGTCAGATAAATCTTATTGATTGAAATGGATATGATTAAACCTGGAATGAACTGCTTGAAGGAGAGGTGGAGATACACACTTTCGTATATTTCAAGAGGGAATTGTCGAAAGCTTGGAAAGGGGAAAATGCCAGCCTATGTGAATATGCGAGTGTGATTGGGGCAATTTGGGTAATTCTCTCAAAGAGGTACAAGTAGGATAGGCCGAAGGGCCTCATTTCGTGCTGAAAGTTTCCACGATTCTAATCCCTTCATGACTCTCCTCTATTTGTTCTCAGTCACTTAAACAGTGAGCAGGTGCAGGATGGTCACAGACTTCTGAAGGTTCAACCATCGTATTTCCGCTCCATCAATTCCGAGTGCAGCTGCGAGGCACCGCACACCCACTCAATGCTGAGCCTGTGGTATTCCTGTCCAAAGCTTCCGTTTGCTTCTCTCGCTCTGTTCTGATCATGTTATTGGAGATAATGGTGCCGCTGGTCCTTGTCATTCGTTGAATCAGCATTTCAGTGGGACGGGATAGGATTCCATGCGCTTCCAGAATTGTAGGCTACCCAAGGAGCATGGGGAGCATGCTCCCGTCGCTCCTCATCACCATCTCTGTTACCAGTAAGTATTTCCTTCCCAGCAAAACATTCATCCTCCTCCTGGATGGGTTAACTCAGATGTTGGTTGTTGTTGGTAAACAAAACTAACAGTGATTGGTGGGAGATAACGATTATATTGCTCGAAATTAGGCTGATACTGATTGGATTTTTTCGCTATTTTTAAAGTTAGAATCGAACCACCAAAAAAAAGTGGAACAGGCGAATGCTGAAATAACCTCTGACGGGGAAAGTAATGTCCCACAAATCTGCAACTTGACAACAAGCGATTCGAACCTTCATCTGCCCCGGTACAGACAGCGTTCGGCAGCCCCGCAGTATATGCTTGATATTCTGGGAGGAAAGCTATGTCGGAACAGGGATATCACCTACGTTTAATAAAACTACCGGAGTGTTGAGCGAATGATCGGCAACATGCTGATCTCTAACAGTGCGATACATTTTGAAGCCATGGATCCAACACTGCTGCAGAAATCGAAAGGATGCTGTTCAAACTCGCGCATTGAGAGTTCTAGTTAGTGCTCCGCAGAGGGCGCTCCCACATTGTTGAACAGAAATAACAGCCAGGCAACCACAATGAGAGTTACGTAAACATGCAACAAAACACATCCGTTTACAAGAACAGATACTGACCACTTCAGCAGTAACGATAATATGCGAATTCAACTCGCACAGCTACTAACATGAACATGGCGAATCGATCTAAGGTGCCTTAACTCATATCATTCTTTGGATGCCCTTCCCTGCCTACTTGATCTTTATCATAGAACATAGAACAGGCCCAGTACAGGTCGGCCCTCGATGTTGCGCCGACCTGTGAAACCACTCTAAAGCCCATCTACACTATTTCCTTATCGTCCATATGTCTATCCAATTGCCATTTGAATGCCCTTAGTGTTGGCGAGTCCACTACTGTTGCAGGCAGGGCATTCCACGCCCTTACTACTCACATTCTATTTCCTCCAGAATTTCTGATATGATCTTCCCCTCGTCTTTCATTTAAACTTTTCAGATCTTTGATACCCCTTGGTATATTGACTCAATGACTCCAACGCAGTTGTCCATCGATTCATCCAGTTGAACAGATGTTGCGAATGAATCACTTGTTTACGATTGAAGAATGCATTAATCCTGACAAGTCCATGTTGTCCTTACTCTAGTCAATATGGAAAGTTCCTTGCCCAGTGAAGCAGTAGAGCCTCCTCCATTAAATGTTTTTAAGATAAAGATAGATAGTTTTTTGAAGAATAAAGGGATTAAGGGTTATGGTGTTCGGGCCGGAAAGTGGAGCTGAGTCCACAAAAGATCAGCCATGATCTCATTGAATGGTGGAGCAGGCTCGAGGGGGGCAGATGATCTACTCCTGCTCCTAGTTCTTATGTTCTATGTTCTTATGTTCTTTAAAACAGATGTCTCAACTCACAAGACCAGATGAAATATAACTTATATTGAACTGAAGCATTTGTTCAGCAAATCTCTAATGGCGAAATGCTCTCTTCAATTATTAATGCAGCAATCTTATCTTCCTCCGGAAAAACTCAACCAACGTTACACAGTATTTGTTTCGTTATTCAATGCTTAACATCAGTATAAGAATTGAGAATTATGTGTTGTTTATATTTGACCCCTCTGTGTTTTGATGTGTAACATGCTGCAGCCTAAATCCCGTTCATGTATAAGAAAGGAGGGGTGACAGCAAATCCGCACTGAGCCTGGATTCCCACAGTGGCTTTTCCTGTTTCTCCATCAGGAAGACCGTTTTTTCTTTCCAAAATGCTGGTCCAGTTAAGTCCCTGGAATTTCCTCTCATTCAGCTACAGTATCGTTTGTGTCTGTCCTTTTGAGTACACGTAATTACTATCAGACATCCTTCAATCTGGCCTGTTGCATTTGCTGATCCCAATGCCACCTACATTGGAGAGACTAAACGCCGACTTGGTGACCGCTTTGCAAAACACCTTCGCTCCATCCACAAGCTGGAGACAGACCCTCCTGTCGCTTGCTATTTCAACTCACTGTCCTGCTCTAATGTCCACATGTCCGATCATAGCCTTGTGCAATGTTCCCCTGCAGTCCAGCACAAAGCCGAGGAACAGCACGTCATCCTCCGATTTAGGCATGTTACAGCCTTGCGGATTTAACAGTCAGTTCAACAACTTCAGACCGTGAAAATCCCTCCTCCCCCTTCACCACATGTTTTTTCCATCAACTTATTTTCATTGCTTCCATTGATATGTTTTAACCCACCATTATCACACCGCCGCTCCCCACCCCATCCCATCCCTCTTGGGAAATCCGCCCCATGTTCCTCATTGTCCTCTGCCATTATTAACACATTCTAAACTGCTAATGCTCCTCTATCAACACCGTTCTTATCTTTGATTACAACATTCCCTTTTTCTTTCTGTCCAACACATTTTTGTCATTCTCCGCCTATCGCTGGCTCTCAATCGAGGCCCAATGCTTCACGCCCTCCCCCCACGCCCTCCCAAGTCCAAATCTGACCAAAAATCCAGTTCTCCAGCTTCGACAAAGAGTCACCCAGACCCGGAACGACAGCTGCCATCTCTCTCCACAGAGGCTGTCAGACCTGCTGAGATTGTCCAGTATTTTCTGTTTTTGTTGCCGATTGACGCATCCGCAGTAAGTTGTTTTTATCGCACATTTAGACATGTTTGAAATGGTGATTAAATATGTTCATCTGCATCTGTCAACCCATTAAATTCTGTAGTGGATGAACAAACTGCTAATATCCGAACTGTGCCAAAATAAGAAAATGTTTTTCTTCGCCTTGAAAATTCAGTCCTTCTGACTTTGTTGAATGAATTGTAATGTCTGATGTGAGACTAAATCTCATATTCCTTGAACCAACGAGATTGGGGAACGAACGTACTTTGTGCAAACATTTCTCACAAAACATGAGAAGTACTTGATGTTTCCGCCCGGCTTCGAACTGGGGACTTTTCGCGGGTTAGGCGAATGTGATAACCACTACACTACAGAAATCACTGGCAGGGCTGCAATCAGTGGACGTGTCAATGTTCAACCTCACTGTGTTGCTGCAGCTTCTCATGGTTCGGCTGAGAGGCCATGTAACTTATTACAAGAATACAGCCGTTTCTTTAAAACCGATGTCTCAACTTATAAAACCATCAGATATCGAACTTTACTGAACTTAAGATAAGTTTTGTTTTGCTTGAAGTGGAAGTTAAATTGAGAAGGCAAAGCTTTCCTAAATAACCACAGCCGATGCGAGAATTGATGATGCCCTGCTCACGTTGCTCTGCATCAAGAATCAGCTGTCCCACCCACTCAGCTAAAGCGGACGCCAATATTTCAAAGTCCGAGCCCGCCAGGAGTCGAACTTGGAAACTCCTGATTCGCACAGCCATAGCCGTACTTGGCTTTTGCTATTCCTCGTTGATGAAGACATGTTACGAGATTGAGGTAATATACAGCAACAGACTAAACTAGACGCATAAGATGTTTCTGCTCGGTTTTGAACCGAGGACGTTTCGCGTGTAAGGCGAATGTGATAACCACTACACTACAGAAACAACTGGCAATGCAGAAGTCAACAGACCTGTGCCACGTTCAACTGAACTGCCTTCCTGCCGTTTCTCAAGCTTCGATGAGAGGCCATGTCACTTCTTTCAAGAACACGTCTGTTTCTTTAAAACAGATGTCTCAACTTACAAAACCAGAAGAAGTAGAACCTATATTGAACTGAAGCATTTGTTCAGCAAATATCTAACGGCGAAATACTCTCTTCAATTATTAATGCAGCAATCTTATCTTCCTCCGGAAAAACTCAACCAACTTTACACAGTATTTGTTTCGTTTTTCAATGTTTACCATCAGTATAAGAATTGAGAATTATGTGTTGCTTATATTTGACCCCTCTGTGTTTTGATGTGTAACATGCTGCAGCCTAAATCCCGTTCATGTATAAGAAAGGAGGGCCGACAGCAAATCCGCACTGAGCCTGGATTCCCACAGTGGTGTTTCCTCTTTCTCCATCAGGAAGACCGTTTTTTCTTTTCAAATGCTGGTTCAATTAAATCTCTGGAATTTCCTCTCATTCAGCTGCAGTATCGTTTGTGTCTGTCCTTTTGAGTACACATTACTATAAGACATCCTTCAATCTGGCCTGTTGCATTCGCTGATCCCAATGCCACCTACATTGGAGAGACTAAATGCCGACTGGGTGACAGCTTTGCAAAACACCTTCGCTCCATTGACAAGCTGGAGGCAGACCCTCCTGTCGCTTGCTATTTCAACTCACTGTCCTGCTCTCATGTCCACATGTCCGATCTTAGCCTGCTGCAATGTTCCCGTGAAGCCCAGCGCAAAGCTGAGAAACAGCACGTCATCCTCCGATTTAGGCATGTGGACTTAACGGTCAGTTCAACAACTTAAGACTGTGAAAATCCCTCCTCCCCCTTCACCACATGTTTTTTCCATCAACTTATTTTCATTGCTTCCATTGATATGTTTTCCCCCACCACTATCCCACCGCCTCTCCCCAGCCCATCCCATCCCTCTTGGGAAATCCGCCCCCTGTTCCTTATTGTCCTCTGCCATTGACACATTCTAAGCTGCGAATGCTCCTCTATCAGCACCGTTCTTATCTTTGATTACAGCCATTTACATTCCCTTTTTCTTTCTGTCCAACACATTTTTGTCAGTCTCCGCCTATCGCTGGCCGTCTATCGAGGCCCAATGCTTCACGCCCTCCCCACATGCCTTCCCAAGTCCTAATCTGACCAAAAATCCAGTTGTCCAGCTTTGACAAAGAGTCACCCAGACCCGGAACGACAGCTGCCATCTCGCCCCACAGAGGCTGTCAGACCTGCTGAGATTGTCCAGTATTTTCTGTTTTTGTTTCCGATTGACGCATCCGCAGTAATTTGCTTTTATCGTATATTTAGACATGTTTGAAATGGTGATTAAATATGTTCATCTGCATCTGTCAACCCATTAAATTCTGTAGTGGATGAACAAACTGCTAATATCCGAACTGTGCCAAAATAGGAAAGGGTTTTCTTCTCCTTGCGTCTTGTAAATTCAGCACTTCTGACTTTGTTGAAGGAATTTTAATATCTTATGTGAGACCAAATCTCATATTCCTCGAACGTCGGAGACTGGGGAACAAACGTTTTTTGTGCAAACATCCGTCACAGAAAATGAGAAGCGCTGGATATTTCTGCCCGGTTTCGATCCGGGGAACTGTCGCGTGTTTGGCGAATGTGATAACCACTACACTACAGAAATCACTGGCAGGGCGGCAATCAGTGGACGTGTACAATGTTCAACCTCACTGTGTTGCTGCAGCTTCTAATGGTTCGGCTGAGAGGCCATGTCACTTATTACAAGAAGACAGCCGTTTCTTTAAAACCGATGTCACAACTTATAAAACAATCAGATATCGAACTTTACTGAACTTAAGATAAGTTATGTTTTGCTTGAAGTGGAAGTTAAATTCAGAAGGCAGGGCTTTCATAAATAACCACACCCGATACGAGAATCGATGATGCCCGGCTCACTTCAGCATCAAGAACCAGCTGTCCCACCCACTGACTTAAAGCGCACGCCAAAAGTTTGAACTCCGAGCGAGCCAGGAGTCCAACCTGGGATCTCCTGATTCGTAGTCAGACGCGTTATCCATTGCGCAACTGGCACACAGCAGTGCTAGGCTTTTGCTATTCTTCGATGATGAAGACCAGTTACGAGATTGAAGTCATGTTCAGCAACAGACTAAATTAGAACCACGAAATGCTTCTGCCCGGTTTCGAACTGGAGACCATTCGCGTGTAAGGCGAATGTGATAACCACTAAACTACAGAAACAGCTGGCAATGCAAAAGCCAATGGACCTGTGCCACGTTCACTGAACTGCCTTGCTGCAGCTTCTCATGGTTCGGCTTAGAGGCCATGTCACTTCTTACATGAACACGTCTGTTTCTTTAAAACAGATGTCTCAACTTACAAGCCGGAAGAAGTAGAACCTATATTGAAGTGAAGCATTTGTTCATCAAATCTCTCACGGCGAAATGCTCTCTTCCATTATTAATGCAGCATTCTTAATTCCTCCAGAAAAAAGCAACCAACCTTACACAATATTTGTTTCGTTATTCAATGCTTAAGTTGAGTTTAAGAATTGAGAATTACGTGTTTCTTATATGTTACCTCCCTGTGTTTTGGTGTGTAACATGCTGCAACCTAAATACCGTTCATGTATAAGAAAGGAGGGGTGACAGCAAATCCGCACTGAGCCTGGATTCCCACAGTGGTTTTTCCTGTTTCTCCATCAGGAAGACCGTTTTTACTTTCCCAAAGCTGGTTCAGTTAAGACTCTGGCATTTCCTCTAAGTCAGTTACAGTACCGTTTGTGTCTGTCCTTTTGAGTACACATTACTATCAGACATCCTTCAATCAGGCCTGTTGCATTTGCTGATCCCAATGCCATCTACTCTACATTGGAGAGACTAAATGCCGACTGGGTTACCGTTTTGGAAAACACCTTCGCTCCATCGACAAGCTGGTGGCAGACTCCAAAAGAATTCCCGATTGTCCCTCCTGATATTCAGAGATAACATTAATTGGTTTGAAGTATGCGTGCACCTGGACAAAGCTCCAGCACTCTTATTGGTTAAAGTCAGATGCTGCTGTGTACTACAGTGCAGTAAGACAGGGGGAAAAGCTACCCAGTCTGGGGTTCTGGTGCCGTAGTAGTAATGCCACTAAGTTAGTCGAATGAAATTTGTAATAGGAAACCAAATTCGGTGATTATATTCGTGAAACAGTCATCGCTATGTCCATAAATGCCTAACTGGTTCACTAGTGTCCTTGATGGAAGGAAATATGTGACCCTGAACTGGTCTGACCTAAATCTGACTCAATATGTGGTTGATTTTTCACTGTCCGCTGAAATAACCTAGCAAGTAAAAATCTTGAACACACATAATTAAATGTGAATTTTATATCAACCGTGTTATTTAATAGAACAAAATATAATTTCACAGTTTTCTTCAAATTACAATTACATTCCTCTCAATGTCACACAAAATCAGAGCTAATCGAAACAGAATGTATTTGTATTCGGCCCTGTTGTAGCTGCCCTGGCAGTCTTTGCCGCTGAATGCAGCTGTTTCCTGCTCTATCTGGCATTGAAATATTTTATGGGACGGTGCAGTGAAACTTTATTAGGTAACTAATACGTACGATACTGACTCTTGAAGTGAGTGATTGGGCAGTGAGTAGGGAGATATGTTGTTGTATAATATATGTATAGTCCCTGCCCTGAAACTGTTTGATAGGGCAAATATAGCCGATTTCGTTTCGTATCGAACCAATTTCGTTCCTGATTGATACGTTTGTTTCTTTACTTCCTTCCGCGCTTTCTTGCTATCTATGACCATTTGTCCCCGTGTGCTCGTTGCAAGTACATAGATAGTCTGCAAGTCGCTATATGTGTTCAACTGGAGGATTGTGAACATTGCGTTTTGGGCAGCACGGTAGCATAATGGTTAGCTTCACAGCTGCAGGCTCCCAGGTTCGATTCCCGGCTTGAGTCACTGTCTGTGCGTCGTCTACATGTTCTCCCCGTGTCTGCGTGGGTTTCCTCCGGGTGCTCCGGTTTCCTCCCACAGTTCAAAGATGCACAGGTTAGGTGGATTGGCCATGCTAAATTGCCCTTAGGTTAGATGGGGTTGCTGGGTTATGGGGATAGGGTGTAGGTGAGGGCTTCAGTAGAGTGCTCTTTCCAAGAGCCGGTGCAGACTCGATGGGTCGAATGGCCTCCTTCTGCACTGTACATACTATGAAATAATAGAGCTTAATTCCACATCAAGTAAAAATAATGCTGTTGGCTTCAGAATGGTTAACAGAACATGTTTGTTCAGTGACTGTACTAAATTCGTCTCGATAGACCCCGCTTGTGTCACCAGAGGGTTTTCCTCCTCTATTAATAAGGAATACTTGCGATGAGTCATTCACCAATGTGGGTGAGGGCATCACCTCTGGCACGAATAGGGACCGAGCACTCTACAGAGACGCTGAAAATGGCTAAGAGTCTTTCCCTAAACGGGCAGATAACGAATTTTCTCATTGAACTTCAGGAGGTGTTATATCCCACTCTGGCTGTTATTGGTGTTCCAAGTGAGTCTCTGTATTCAGCTATTAATTCGATAATCTATGCTTAACCCTATTAATATTTTTGTAGTTTACTATCTCTTTACTGCTATTCGTGTTTCTCGTAATACTGCAAATACAACTCCATATATTACCTATCACACCATTACTGTTCTCGTCTTATTTAAGGAGTCGATCTATCCACTGCCCTTTTTCTCACTGGTTTCGCTTTGTGTGTGCAGTTTCAATTGCCGTTTGTTTAATTATTACTCTGTAAGCAATTTCTTGAAATGAGAACAATGAATGGCACGTTCTTACTTTTACTTTGTCTGCTACATGTTTTATTCGGCTTTAGATTAAAGTATGCTTGGAGTCTCAACAGCATTTAGAAATCGGAATTCTATTTGGACAGATACAAATATTTGTCCCAAATTTTAGAAACCACCTCGGGCTGATAGATTACAAGTAGTTGTTGGAAAATCTCGCTCCAATGGATGAGATTCTATTTCCAACCTTCAAACTCAAATCACGATCAATGTTTCTATGTGTTTTGATGTTGTAATGATCTTGAATTATCACCCACAGCTAAGTGAATTATTTTTCTTTGACTTTTCAATTTACGTACTTCCAATTATTATTTGGAATAATTGAATTTCCTGGCAGCTGTTGAAGGGATTTCCCAATTATTTGAATGCTTAATTGTTTTGCGTCTCCCTCTATCCCCGCAAATGCTTGTTAGCATGCCGTTATATGAATTGTAGAAAACTTTGGCATTCTGCCTAAGTCGCTGCCTTAGGAAACGCATGAAGTTTCAAAATTATTTTTCATGGGATGTGAGGCTTCGCTGACTAGGCCAGTATGTGTTGCCCATCTCTAATTGCCCTTCAGAATCTCGTGGTGAGCTGCTTCTTGAAAGGCTGCAGTGCACGTGATGCAGGTACACTCACTGTGCGATTAGGGAGGGAGTTCCAGGATTTTGACCCTACTTCACTGAAGGAACTGAGATATATTTGCAAGTCAAGATGGCGAGTGACTTGAAGGGGAACCTCCAGGTGGCTGCGTTCCCCCATATCTGTTGTCGTTGACTTTCTAGATGGTAGTAGCCGTGGGTTTGAAAGGTGCTGCCACAGGAGCCTTGGTGAGTCGTGCAGGGTATCTTGTAGATGGTGCACGCTGCTACTACTATGCGGCGGTGCTGGAGTGAATGGGTACTTGTGAGGGGTGCCAATCAAGCGTGCAGGTTTGACCTAGATGGTGTAAAGCTTCTTCAGTGATGTTGGAGCTGCACTCATCGAGGTAACTATGGAGTATGCAATCACATTTTTGACTTGTGCCTTGTTGGCAGTGGACAGGCTTTGCGCGTCAGGAGCTGAGTTACTCGTTGCAAATTTCCTAGCCCCTGGATGTTTTCAAAACTGCATGAACTTTGTTACCTTCATTGAAATGGTTTCTATAATTCAGCGAAATGTATCCATGCTATTGGCAATCTTAGAACGTTCCTATAGAAAATTTGTGTAATCTGCTGACATTAGATATCACACGCAGTTACAAAATAATTTTCTTGATTCTATTTTCAATAAGCAATCAAATTGAAAGCTGTTTGAGAAAGCAGAAAGCCAACAATTTGGTATTTTAGCCCAAAATATCGTTTCTGTTTTACGGCTGTTGGAAGAAAATTGTATGCCGCACTGTCAGCGAAAAGAACACAATTATTGTTCTGTTAATTTCCGTTCATCACTCCATCGAATTGCACGTTTACAAATTTTAGAAATTACTCAGTCGAATTGATAATAGCATTTTAGGTGTAATTACGCCACAGTGACTGTGACAGTTCACTGAGGTAGTTCATCGCCACCTTCACAAGGGCAATTACGGATGAACACTAATGCTGAATAAGTCGTCGGCGCCCTTACACTGTGAAAGAATAAAAAGCCTGATTTGTAATGTTCTGTTCTTTTTCTCTTCCATGCAGTTAACTTGGTAACAATTGTAATCTTGTGTCGTGGTAAATGTGGTCTCTCTAAATGTGTCACTTACTATCTGGTGGCCATGGCAGCGGCGGATCTACTGGTCGTTATCATTGACCTGATATTGAGGCACATTCCTGTTCTTTTTTGGAAACAGTTTTCTTTTGTGTATGCCATTCATGTGTGTAATATCCACGCTGTTGTGCTTTATGCAGCCACAGACTGCTCGGTCTGGTTCACTGTCAGTTTCACGTTTGATAGATTTGTAGCCATTTGTTGCCAGAAATGGAAAGATAAATATTGCACTGTGAAAATTACACTTGTTGTCCTGGGTACAGAAACCGTGCTGAGTTGCTTGAAGAATATTTTCTGGTATTACATGCTATCACCAAGATATTGGCTTATCAATTTCCCTTGGTTTTGTGAGGTGAGAAGCGGTGTTATGGAGTCTCAATTCTGGGCCACAATCGAATTTCTTCATAATATCGTAACCCCGTGTGTCCCATTTGTTCTGATATTGTTTCTCAACAGTTTAACCATCAGACATGTATTAGTGGCCAGCAGAGCCCGGAGGAGACTCCAGAATCACAGCAGTGGAGAGAATATGAGAGACCCAGAGATGGAAAGCCGAAGGAAATCCATCATTTTGCTATTTGTTATCTCGGCGAATTTCATACTATTATGGACAATGTTTATGGTTTACTCTGTATGGTGGCGAATGTGGGTTCTGGGATATGAATCTGTACGGTTTCCTGACTTTATTCTTGAAATGGGCTTCATGCTGCAGCTCCTTAGTTGCTGCACAAACACTTGTATTTATGCTGTGACCCAGACAAGGTTCAGAGAGCAGTTGACGCTTGTGGTGAAATATCCCATTGCATTGTTTATAAAATCAATTAAAAGATGAAAAGAACATTTGAAGTGTTTCCCGCACCACAACTCAATTGCTTTTTGTTCAACTCAGTATCCCTTAGCGTGTCACTGATATAGGTTAATGCTAACCCAGCAGTGTCACACACTCCAAATTGTTGTCACAATATCTGTACAGAGTGAATTGTGTGCACACCGCCAAACTTTATACTGCGAACACTCTGACAGAAAACATTGGTTTACATTATTACAATCTCAAAGTTTGCTATCCATTGTATTCCACTGCCGAGGACGGACAACAATAAATAAAGCTCTTATTAAATTCTTGACTTGTACATGCAATGAAAGTGAATATGAGCCACGTGTGACCATCAACCCTATCCCGTGTACTATGGAGAGAGGCACAGAACCGACTTAGAACAGTGCAAGAGACAACCTCCAATGAGAAAGCAAAGAGCGTTCCCCTACAAATACTCAATATCATCACAATTGTAGAGACACAATTTTAATCGTTTTTAAAAAATAATTTTTCCAGGATGTCAGTTTTGTTGTCTAGGCAAACATTTGTTACTCATCCATAATTGCCCTTGACAAGGTGTTGTTGAGCTGCGTTCTTGAACAGCTGCAGTCTATGTGGTGTAGGTACACCCACTGTGCTCTTATGGTAAGATTTTCGGGAATTTGACCCAGCGTCAGTGAAGAAACTGTGAATTCCATATATTAACGACCCATTGAGAGAAGGAATTTCTCCTCGCATTCGTTTTACATCAGGGTTACTAACTGCTGGAGTCCGAGCCTTTGATTTTCTCTTGTAGCCACAGCATTTATTGTAGCCATAGTATTTAAATTGCAAGTGCAGTTCAGTATTTGGTCTATGGCGAACCCAGGATGTTGATAATGGATGATTCATTGCTGGTAATGCCATTGGATGACATGGGGCGATAGTTTGTTTCTTTCATATTTGAGATGATGATTGCCTGGCAATTTTATGGATCGAAATTTCCTTGCCACTTGTGAGCCCTAGCCTGGATATTGTCTAGGTCTTTCTGTATTTGCACGTGGACGGTTTCAGTGTCTGAGGAGTCTCGAATGGGGCTCAAAATAGTGCAATCATCAGCGACAATCCCCACTTCGGACTTTTATAATACTCCAAAAGTCTCTGGATGCAGGAATGGTTCAACTGGATTGTAAAAATGCTGATGTAACGTGGTTATTCAAAAAGGTGGGTTACAAAAAGGAGAAAACTATAGACCAATTAGCTTAACATCTGCCGTTGGGAGATTGTTGGAATCCATTGTTAAGGGAGTAAAAACAGAACATTTGAAGAGTTAAAACGCAATCTATCAGAGCCAGCATGGTTTTATGAAGGGTAATGGGTGTTTGACTAATTTGCTAGAGGACTTCGTAGATGTACCAAGCCAGTTGGATAATGGTGATCCTGTAGATCGGGTGTACATGGACTTCCAGAAGATGTTTGATAAGGTGCCGCACAAAGTATTTACACACAAGGTAAGACCTCATGGGATTAGGGCTTCTTTATTAGGTTAGATCGAAGGCTGGCTAACCGACAGAAGGCAGATCGTCGGAATAAATGTTTCTTTTTCTGGTTGGCGAGATGTAACTACTGGGGTACTACAGGGTTCGGTCCTAAGGCCCCAACACTTTGCAAGATATATTAATGACTTGAATGCAGTGATAGATGGACTATAGCCAAATTTGAAGATGTCCCTAAAATAGATGGGAAAAGAATTTACAATGAGGAAATAAGATATCTACAAATGGATGTAGATAGGTTTGGTGGTTGTGGCAAAATTTGACAGATGGAGTTCGACAATGAAAACTGTGGTCTCATCCATTTTGGTCCGAAAAATGGAAAGGCAACTTATTATCTAAATGGAGAAAAATGTCAGCGTGCACCGATGCAGAGGGATCTGGGTGTCCTAGTGCACGAATCGCAGAAAACTAACATGCAGGTACAGCAGGTAATAAGGAAGGCAAATTGAATTTTGTCCTTTATACTAGAAGGAACTGAGTTTAAAAATAGGTTAATGTTGCTGCAAATGTACAAGGCATTGGTGAGACTGCACCGGGAGTACTGTGTGCAGTTTTAGTTCCCTTATTTGAAGAAGGATGGAGTTGCATTGAGGCAGTTGAGAAGATGTCCACTAGATTGATTGCAGAGTTGAGGGCGTTGTATTTTTAAGAGAGATCTCGAAGTTTAGACCTGCACTTTCCCGAGTTTATAAGAATGAGACGAGATCTAATTGATTTATGTAAGATGATACAAAGGTATTGACAAAATAGGCGCAGAGCGGTTACTTCCTTTTGTGGGGAAATTTAGAATGGGTTAAGGTTTTATGATAAGGGGTAGCAGATGTAAAACAGAGGCGAGAAGAAATGTATTCCTCAAAGGGACATTAATCTGGGGAATTCACGATTCGAGAGAGCGCTGGCTGCTGGCACATATATTAAATTTAAAGAGAAGCTGGGCTGAGTAATGGGTTGAAGGGTTATGGAGAACGGACAGGAAAGTGGAGTTGAGACTGAAATAAGATCTCCATGATCATAGTGAATGGCGCAGCGAGTTCGGCGGGTTGAATTGCCCCCCATTGCTGCTAATTCTTATATCATTGTTCTTTGTTAGTGTGTGTATGTGTGTCTCCCTCTCAGCAGGCCTATCTTTCCCCCTCAAGCAATAGACCTTTTATCGTGCTTTAAACGTGCGCAATGTATCAGACACTCTGAGCATACATAGACTAAAATATCAGATGTAAATTAATTAGCCCCATTAATTGGTTATGAACTGGAAGCACACCTCTTGGGGGCTCTCGCCATGAAGCATTCTGGAACCCTCTGCCGAACAGCACTATGGATGCGCATATACTACATGGACTGCAGGTATTCAAGAATGCATCTTATCACCACATTCCCACCGGCAATTAATGTTGGGAAATTAAACCTGGCAACCGCAGTCCATGTGCTGTTCCAGATTAGACTCATTCTCTAGTCATTTTAGCAGAAGCAGCAGCCCGACTACATATTGTCTTTCAAAGTTGCAAGCTCGCTTTCAGTGGTGCAGGCAAGCGTCAGGTAGTATCAACCTCAAATGAACTCCGGACCCATGTTGTGGTGCACAGGGTTTAATACGTCACCTAGCGCGTGGCATCATTTAAAATCTCAGATATTTTTTAATTGAATTTAGTCAACAGAGTCCAGAACAGTCTCCAAATTCAATAACCTTCAAAGCAGCAGCACTGAAGTGAGAATAGACCACAGAACAATGTGCGACAGCTATTGAAAACAAACCTAGAAAGTACTCTTACCTCAACATTAGCGTCGAGGATTGAGGAATCTGTTGCTGTGCAATGAGGCACTGCAGCGTCAAGAAATGGCAAGGTCCGTGTACAGAAAGCCCGGCGAGTATTGACGCTTAACTTCGATGGTAACAGTTAACCACTGTTTGTTCTGCTGCCTTAGAGGTAGTACATCACCGGTGTCCATTTATTTACAAATATGCTGCTAATAATCGTCGGACAAGCACTTCAAACCAAACAGCAAACTGAACAACATGTTGAAAACAAATTACCCGCACCTTAAAATGTTTGGTCTAGTTAACAGCCTGCACAGCTCCCGCTTTCTTTTATGGAAGCGAGTGAACCGCAGATGATGGGCAGCATTGATCTGTTTACTTCCACCCTTTACACAACTTTCAAAGATTCCGGGTCAATTACAACGAGGCCGACAGTTCTGACACCGCCATTCATTGCCATGAAATGATCTCTCATATTGCTACAAAGAAAATACAGTTGCTCGTAAAGGAATGTAGACACACAGCATTGTGGTTGGATTTTAAATTCCTTTTCAAATGGCCAAGCAAGCCATCAGTTGTATTCAATCGCTAGAACAATACAAATATATAATCAGACTGGACGGACCACTCAGTATCGAATTAGACACCGGAAACATCAGGCAAACCCAGCACTGAACACCCTGCAAAGTCCTCCTTACTAACGTCTGGGGGCTTGTGCCAAATTTGGGAGAGCTGCCTCACAGACTAGTCAAGCAACATCCTGACATAGTTATACTCAAAGAATTATACCTTTCTGACAATGTCCCAGGCAACAGTATCACCATTCCTGTGTATGTCCTACTCATCGGCAGAGGTGTATCACAGTGGTATACAATCGCGAGGTAGTTGCCCTGCAAGTCCTGAACATCGACTGGACCTCATGAAGTCTAATGGTTTCAGGTTAAACATGGGCAAGGCCACCTCCTGTTGATTTACATCAGCACCAGCTGACGAATTGGTACTTTTCCATATTAAACATCACTTGGAGGAAGCACTGAGGGCTGCAAGGGCGTAGAATATATCTGGGTGCGGGACTTCGCTGTCCATCACCAAGAGTGGCTCGTTGTACACCAAAGACCGAACAGGCCGGGTCATAAAGGACATAGCTGCGAGACAGGGACTGCAGCAGGTGGTGAGGGAACCAACACGAGAGAAAACATACTTGACCTCATCCTCACCACCCTGACTGCTGCACGTGCATCCGTCCAATAGGGTAACATTGATGACGGCACCGTCTTCACGTTGAGGATGCCCTCCATTGTGCTCTATGGCACTACCATGTGATAAATGGGATCGACTTCGAACAGACCGAACAACTCAAGACTGTGAATCCTTGAGTCTCTGTGGGCCATCAGCAGCAGAATTGTATTCCACCGCAATCTGCAACCTTATGGCCCTGTATATCTCCCACTCTACCATTACCACCGAGCCAGGGGATCAACACTGGTTCAATGAAGAGTATAGGAAAGCATTCCAGAGCAACACCAGAACATCAGGCGTCAACCTGTTGAAATTACAACACAGGACTACCCGTGTGGCAAACAGCATGAGCAACAAGAATAGTCAGAGCTAAGCGATTCCACAACGGACGCATCATATCTCAGCTCTGCAGTTGTATCACATCCAGCTATGAATGGTGGTGGACAATCAAACAACTCACTGGAGGAGGAAGCTCCACAAATCTCTCCATCCTCAATAATGGAGGAGCCCAGCACATATCTGCAAAAGACAAGGCTGAGGCATTCGCAACAATCTTCAGCCAGAAGTGTCGAATGGATAGTCCATCTCGGTCTTCTCCAACAGATGGTAGTGTTCAGCCAATACGATTCACTCCACGTGATATCAAGAAACTGTGCTCCAGAACAGGCCGCACCGCGAGCCAAGCTGTTCGGTGCAGCTATAACACTGGCATTTACCCGACAATGTGGAAAATTGCCCAGGTATGTCCTGTACACAAGGAACATGCCTAATCCATCCCAGCCGATTACCACCCAATCAGTCTACTCTCCATCATCAGCAAAGTGATGTAAGGAGTCATCAATAGTGCTATCACATGGCACTTAATCAACAATAATCGGCTCACGGACGCTCAGTTTGGGTCCACCAGGGTGACTCAGATCCTGACCTCATTACAGCCTTGGTCCAAATATGGACAAAAGAGCTGAATGCCAGAGGTGAGGTGAGAGTGACTGTCCCTGACATCAAGGCAGCATTTTACCCAGTATGGCATCCAGGAGCCCTAGCAAAATCAGTGAGGAAACTCTCCACTGGATGGAGTCATACCTGGAACAAATGAAGGTGGATATGGTGTTGGAGGTCAATCATCTCAGCTCCTGAACATCATAGCAGGAGTTCCTCAGTGTAGTGTCCTAGGCCCAACCATCTTCAGCTGCTTCATCAATGAACTCCCTACCATGGTAAAGTCAGAATTGGGGGTTGTTCATAGATGACTGCATAATGTTCAGCACCATTCGCAAAACCACAGATAGTGAAGCAGTCCATGTCCAAATGCAGCAAAATCTGGATACTATCCAGGCTTGGGCTGACAAGTGGTGAATTACAGTCGCGCGCCACAAGTGCCAGGCAAGGACTATCTCCTGGAAGAGAGAATCTAACCATCTCCCCATGACATCCAATGGTATTACCAACGCTGAATCCCCACAATTAACATTTTGGTGGTTACATTGAGTAGACACTGAACTGGACCAATCATATTAATACTGTGGCTACCAGAACAGGCCAAAGGCCAGGGGTCCTAAGGCGAGTAACTCACCTCGTGATTCCCCAACGTTTGTCCACCATCCACTATATGTAAGTCAGGAGTTTAATGGAATACTTCACATTTGCCTGGATAAGTGCAGCTCCAACAACACTCAAGAAGCTCGACACTATTCAGTACAAAGCAGCGCACTTGATTGCGCCCCCTGTCCACAAACATTAAATTCCTCCACCACCGACGAACAGTGGCAGCCGTGTGTACCATATACAAGATGCACTGCAGGAACTCGCCATGCTGCCTCAGGCAACACCTTCCCAAGCTACGACCACTGCCATCTCGAAGGATAGAATCAGCAGATACCTGTGTACACCAACACCTGGAGATTCCCCTCCAAGTCACTCGCAATGCTGACTGCCGCTGGAGCAATATCCTCGAACTCCCTCCCTAATAACACAGTGGGTGTACCTATACCTCAAAGGCTGCAGTGGTTCAAGAAGGTAGCTCACCACCACCTTCTGAGAGGCAACTAGGGATTGGCAATAAATGCTGGTCTAATCAGCGACGCCCACATCCCGTAAATGAATTTCTACAAAATGAGTGTGCTGGTTAGTTCTCACAATGATAAAGAGGGCTACGTTTTATTCAGCCTCTAAAGGTAGAGTCACAGGAGCCTCCTCATTTCATAGGGGCTGACTTAGCACAGGGCTAAAGAGCTGGTTTTAATGCAGACCAAGGCAGGCCAGCAGCACGGTTGAATTCCCGTACCAGCCTGACCGAACAGGCGCCAGAATGTGGCGACTAGCGGCTTTTCACAGTAACTTCATTTGAAGCCTACTTGTGACAATAAGCCATTTTCATTTCATTCCATCTGGGTAATAAAACAGAGTACGCGACCAGAACAAGCCTTGTTTACTGAGACAAAAATATTACTTGATAATTTCACCTTCTGTTCCCAGTGAAAATTATGTTCACAAGTTCACCTCTGGTCTCTTAGCTCATCTTATTTCTGTCAATTGGATTTCCATGCTTCATGGCTCGATCTGATCCCCTGATTCCACACATTATCAGCCATTTCCACATCCCCTCTGTCAACTTCTAGGAGTCATATGCAAAGGCTTATTAACAGGATTGATTATATCGCATTGTGTTGCTGGGTTCGAGAGATTATTTTAAAAATGCACCGAATTCCCAACTTCACAAAGGCGATGTTACGAATAAGCAGCGTTTCCCAATGCACATCGTCCTTCAGCATATCTCCTTAATGGTGGGATGTTTGGTCTCAACATGAACAATGCCCAGGTGCTTGGGGAGAAATAGCGGACCCGGTTATCATTCTTACTCCAGACTCGAAAGGTGCAGCCGTTCTCCAATATTTATAACTCTACCCCACATCTGGAGATACATTCTCAGCCAGCCAGTTCCACGCACACGGACTACACAACGCCGCTGGGCAGTCAAGGAGGTCAGGTGTGAAGGACCTCAGGAAAACACGACAGCAGATTATTGAATATGTATATTCGAATAACTGAAGTTATATTACGTGATGTTTGGACTTTGTTATATTTATTATACCTTCATAGGTTGTGGGTGTCGCTCTCAAGGCCAGATTTTGCGGCACACCCCTCATTAGGATCTGAAATCACATGTATGCCGGACCAGAGAAATACAGCATATTTCGGCACAGGCTTGGAGGGCCGAAGTGGTTTTTTCTCTGTTGGACCATAAAACCAGAAGACATAGGAGCAGAATTTGGCCACTCGGCCCATCGAGTCTGCTCCGCCATTCAATCATGGCTGATATTTTCTCATCCCCATTCTCCTGCCTTCTCCCCTTAACCTCTGATCTCTTTATTAATCAAGAACCTATCTATCTCCGTCTTAAAGACACTCAATGATTTGGCCTCCACTGCCTTCTGTGGCAAAAGTTCCACAGACTCACCACCCTCTGGCCGAAGAACTTCCTCCTCATCTCTGTTTTAAAGGATCGTCCCTTTAATCTGCGATGGTGTCCTCTGGTTCTAGTTTCTCCTACAAGTGGAAACATCCTCTCCACGTCCACTCTATCCAGGCCTCGCAGTATCCTGTAAGTTTCAATAAGATCCCCCTCATCCTTCTAAACTCCAACGAGTACAGACCCAGAGTCCTCAACCGTTCCTCATACGACAAGTTCTTCATTCCAGGGATCATTCTTGTGAACCTCCTCTGGACACTTTCCAAGGCCAGCACATCCTTCCTTAGATACTCCAGATGGGGTCTGACCAGAGCCTTATACAGCCTCAGAACTACATCCCTGGTCTTTGTTCTTTGCTCTATTCCTAAAAGGAAAAGTGAGCCTGATGTGCTTTTGCGACAATCCTTGATAATTGCATGGTCAACATTAGCGTGACTGGAAAATTTCATTAATTTATTTGACGTCCCAAGGCTTGAAATGGTCGTATTTCCGCCTCTATTCCCAGAGCATACGCCCGGACCTTAGCATTGCCTAGCGCAGTGGCATTACCACTACACCAGCCCATCCTTCTCTCACCGTTGATTCAATTGGGTTCTGCCGTCTTTAATTTCTTCCTCATGGGTGACTCACATAGTTTTTCCTTAGATCAATTGATGGCAGTTGTGATGGTGACCGCAGAGAAACTTTCAATTCGAGATTTGTAAATTATCTAAAATTCCACCAGCCAATGGGGTGAACTTTAAGTCCATGAACACAGATAATTCATAGTTTAATACGTCACACTCATCGTGCATTCCTTTGATTCGCTTGCACTGGTCATTGGTTTGTCTCAGATTTCAATCATACAATATGTAGATGCCTCATATTGACCGAGTCATGGAAATCTACAGCACAGACAGGGCCCTTCGGCCCATCTCTTCTGCGGCGGTAGAAACAGCCACCCAATTAGTCTAATCGGGCAGCACGGTAGCATTGTGGATAGCACAGTTGCTTCACAGCTCCAGGGTCCCAGGTACGATTCCGGCTTGGGTCACTGTCTGTGCGGAGTCTGCACATCCTCCCCGTGTGTGCGTGGGTTAGGTGGATTGGCCATGATAAATTGCCCTTAGTGTCCAAAATTGCCCTTCGTGTTGGGTGGGGTTATTGTGTTAGGGGGATAGGGTGGAGGTGTTGACCTTGGGTAGGGTGCTCTTTCCAAGAGCCGGTGCAGACTCGATGGGCCGACTGGCCTCCTTCTGCACTGTAAATTCTATGATACAATCTCATTTTCTAGCACTTGGTCCATAACCTTTTATACCTTCGTATCGTAAGTACACACCTAAATACTTCTGAATAGGAAGTTATTGATGGTTATTGTCCGATGGAACAAATTATCTCCTTGCCGATTTCAAATGTTAATCTTCAAATCATTCGAAATTTCAAACAACTATAGAGAACCCTTATTCCACCAACTGCCTGTGGTCTCATCCAAATAGGGCACACTGAGCCCCGACGCCCTCTGCTGCATATTCTGAGAACTGCCCGCATGACTGTGGGGAGGATGTGAAACATTCTGATGTTTCCGCCGCACTTCCTATTTTTTGTTTGACAGCCTGGCGAGAGGTGTCCTACGTATGCAGCAATGCCAATTTTATAATGTTGACATGTTCAACTTTATTGTTAAATCAACTTCACAAACTTATCTGTGGTGTCTTCCTTCACCCATACTCTATCTAGCCCTTTGCAGGTTTGATTGTCATATCTCACCCCCGGAGCCTGCACTTCATCTGCGAACCTCCACATTCCCTTATTCCTGACCGCAACCTGCAAACGATTCACTTTCTGGTCTGAATATTTGTGAAGTGTTGCTTCAACAAACTGCCCTAAGCAGGAACTGAAGACAGGCGATTGAATACACAGGCAATTTCTCACACCCTGACCACCGATCTCTGCATTTTTCTTTTTTTTTTAAATAAATATTTCATTGAGAATTTTTGGTCAACCAACACAGTACATTGTGCATCCTTTACACAACATTATAACAATACAGATAACAATGACCTATTTTATATAAACAAAAAAACAAAAAATAAATAAATATTAAATAACAAAAATAAAAACTAGCCCTAATTGGCAACTGCCTTGTCACAAGCTACACCCCCCCCACCCCCCACCCCCACCCCCCCCCCACCCCCATCCCTCCCCCCCCCCCAAAATCCTGGGCTGCTGCTGCTGCCTTCTTTTTTCCCCCATCTATCTGTCCGCAAGATATTCGACGAACGGTTGCCACCGCCTGGTGAACCCTTGAGCCGACCCCCTTAGGACGAACTTAATCCGCTCTAGCTTTATGAACCCCGCCATGTCATTTATCCAGGTCTCCACCCCCGGGGGCTTGGCTTCTTTCCACATTAACAATATCCTGCGCTGGGCTACTAGGGACGCAAAGGCCAAAACATCGGCCTCTCTCGCCTCCTGCACTCCCGGCTCTTGTGCAACCCCAAATATAGCCAACCCCCAGCTTGGTTCGACCCGGACTCCTACTATTTTTGAAAGCGCCTTTGTCACCCCCATCCAAAACCCCTGTAGTGCCGGGCATGACCAAAACATATGGGTATGATTCGCTGGGCTTCTCGAGCACCTCGCACACCTATCCTCCACCCCAAAAAATTTACTGAGCCGTGTTCCAGTCATATGCGCCCTGTGTATTACCTTAAACTGAATCTGGCTTAGCCTGGCACACGAGGACGACGAGTTTACCCTGCTTAGGGCATCTGCCCACAGCCCCTCCTCGATCTCCTCCCCTAGCTCTTCTTCCCATTTCCCTTTTAGTTCATCCACCATAGTCTCCCCTTCGTCCCTCATTTCCCTATATATATCTGACACCTTACCATCCCCCACCCATTTCTTTGAGATCACTCTGTCCTGCACCTCTTGTGTCGGGAGCTGCGGAAATTCCCTCACCTGTTGCCTCGCAAAAGCCCTCAATTGCATATACCTGAATGCATTCCCTTGGGGCAACCCATATTTCTCGGTCAGCGCTCCCAGACTTGCGAACTTCCCATCCACAAATAGATCTTTCAGTTGCGTTATTCCCGCTCTTTGCCACATTCCATATCCCCCATCCATTCCCCCCGGGGCAAACCTATGGTTGTTTCTTATCGGGGACCCCCCCAATGCTCCAGTCTTTCCCCTATGTCGTCTCCACTGTCCCCAAATCTTCAGTGTAGCTACCACCACCGGGCTTGTGGTGTAGTTCCTCGGTGAGAACGGCAATGGGGCTGTCACCATAGCCTGCAGGCTAGTCCCCCTACAAGACGCCCTCTCTAATCTCTTCCACGCCGCTCCCTCCTCCTCTCCCATCCACTTACTCACCATTGAAATATTAGCGGCCCAATAGTACTCACTTAGGCTCGGTAGTGCCAGCCCCCCCCCCTATCCCTACTACGCTGTAAGAATCCCTTCCTCACTCTCGGAGTCTTCCCGGCCCAAACAAAACCCATGATGCTCTTTTCTATCCTTTTAAAAAAAGCCTTCGTGACCACCACCGGGAGGCACTGAAACGCAAAGAGGAATCTCGGGAGGACCACCATCTTAACCGCCTGCACCCTCCCCGCCATTGACAGGGCTACCATATCCCATCTCTTGAAATCTTCCTCCATCTGTTCAACCAACCGTGTTAAATTTAGCCTGTGCAATGTGCCCCAGTTCTTAGCTATCTGGATCCCCAGGTAACGAAAGTCTCTTGTTACCTTCCTCAACGGTAGGTCCTCTATTTCTCTACTCTGCTCCCCTGGATGCACCACAAACAGCTCACTCTTCCCCATGTTCAATTTATACCCTGAAAAATCCCCAAACTCCCCAAGTATCCGCATTATTTCTGGCATCCCCTCCGCCGGATCCGCCACATATAGTAGCAAATCATCCGCATACAAAGATACCCGGTGTTCTTCTCCTCACTAAGTACTCCCCTCCATCTCTTGGAACCCCTCAGCGCTATCGCCAGTGGCTCAATCGCCAGTGCAAACAGTAATGGGGACAGAGGACATCCCTGCCTTGTCCCTCTATGGAGCCGAAAATATGCCGATCCCCGTCCATTCGTGACCACACTCGCCACTGGGGCCCTATACAATAGCTGCACCCATCTAACATACCCCTCTCCAAAACCAAATCTCCTCAACACCTCCCACAAATAATCCCATTCCACTCTATCAAATGCTTTCTCGGCGTCCATCGCCACTACTATCTCCGTTTCACCCTCTGGTGGGGCCATCATCATTACCCCTAACAGCCTCCGTATATTCGTGTTCAGCTGTCTCCCCTTCACAAACCCAGTTTGGTCCTCGTGAACCACCCCCGGGACGCATTCCTCTATTCTCATTGCCATTACCTTGGCCAGGACCTTGGCATCCACATTTAGGAGGGAAATTGGTCTGTAGGACCCGCATTGTAGCGGGTCCTTTTCCTTCTTTAAGAGAAGCGATATCGTTGCTTCAGACATAGTCGGGGGCAGTTGTCCCCTTTCCTTTGCCTCGTTAAAGGTCCTCGTCAGTACCGGGGCGAACAAGTCCAAATATTTTCTGTAGAATTCAACTGGGAATCCGTCCGGTCCCGGGGCCTTTCCCGTCTGCATGTTCCTAATTCCTTTCACCACTTCTTCTACCTCGATCTGTGCTCCCAGTCCCACCCTTTCCTGCTCTTTCACCTTGGGAATTTCCAGCCGATCCAAAAAGTCCATCATTCTCTCCCTCCCATCCGGGGGTTGAGCTTCATATAGTTTTTTATAAAATGTCCTGAACACTTCATCCACTCTCTCCGCTCCCCGCTCCCTCTCCATCCTCGTCCCTCACTCCCCCTATTTCCCTCGATGCTCCCCTTTTCCTCAATTGGTGTGCCAGCAATCTGCTCGCCTTCTCCCCATATTCATACTGTACACCCTGCGCCTTCCTCCATTGTGCCTCTGCAGTGCCTGTAGTCAGCAAGTCAAATTCCACATGCAGCCTTTGCCTTTCCCTGTACAATCCCTCCTCCGGTGCTTCCGCATATTGTCTGTCCACCCTCAAAAGTTCTTGCAGCAACCGCTCCCGTTCCTTACTCTCCTGCTTCCCTTTATGTGCCCTTATTGATATCAGCTCCCCCCTAACCACCGCCTTCAACGCCTCCCAGACCACTCCCACCTGGACCTCCCCATTGTCATTGAGTTCCAAGTACTTTTCAATACATCCCCTCACCCTTAGACACACCCCCTCATCCGCCATTAGTCCCATGTCCATTCTCCAGGGTGGGCGCCCTCCTGTTTCCTCCCCTATCTCCAAGTCCACCCAATGTGGGGCATGATCCGAAATGGCTATAGCCGTATATTCCGTTCCCCTCACCTTCGGGATCAATGCCCTACCCAGCACAAAAAAGTCTATGCGCGAATAGACTTTATGGACATAGGAGAAAAACGAGAACTCCTTACTCCTAGGTCTACTGAATCTCCACGGGTCCACACCTCCCATCTGCTCCATAAAATCTTTAAGCACCTTGGCTGCTGCCGGCCTCCTACCAGTCCTGGACTTCGACCTATCCAGCCCTGGTTCCAACACCGTGTTAAAGTCTCCCCCCATTATCAGCTTTCCCGTCTCTAGGTCCGGAATGCGTCCTAGCATTCGCCTCATAAAATTGGCATCATCCCAGTTCGGGGCATATACGTTTACCAAAACCATCGTCTCCCCCTGTAGTTTGCCACTCACCATCACGTATCTGCCCCCGTTATCCGCCACTATAGTCTTTGCCTCGAACATTACCCGCTTCCCCACTAATATAGCCACCCCCCTGTTTTCGCATCCAGCCCCGAATGGAACATCTGCCCCACCCATCCTTTGCGCAGCCTAACCTGGTCTATCAGTTTCAGGTGCGTTTCCTGTAACATAACCACATCTGCTTTAAGTTTCTTAAGGTGTGCGAGTACTCGTGCCCTCTTTATCGGCCCGTTGAGCCCTCTCACGTTCCACGTGATCAGCCGAGTTGGGGGGCTTCCCACCCCCCCCCCCCCTTTGCCGATTAGCCATCATCTTTTTCCAGCTTCTCACCCAGTTCCCACGCAGCTATATCTCCCCCAGGCGGTGCCCCCCCGCCCATCCTCTCCCGTACCCACTCCCCCCTTTCCCCAGCAGCAGCAACCCAGTAACTCCCCCCTCCCACCCCCTCCCCCCGCTAGATCCCCCGCTAGCGTAATTACTCCCCCCATGTTGCTCCCAGAAGTCAGCAAACTCTGGCTGACCTCGGCTTCCCCCCGTGACCACGGCTCGCACCGTGCGACGCCCCCTCCTTCCTGCTTCTCTATTCCCGCCATAATTATCATAGCGCGGGAACCAAGCCCGCGCTTCTCCCTTGGCCCCGCCCCCCATGGCCAACGTCCCATCTCCTCTCCCTCCCCACCTCCCCCCATCACCACCTGTGGGAGAGAGAAAAGTTACCATACCGCAGGATTAGAACATAAAACCCCTCTTCGCCCCCCACATTCGCCCCACCACTTTGTCCAAACGTTCTTTTTAATAGTCCACTCATTCCAGTTTTTCTTCTACAATAAAAGTCCACGCTTCATCCGCCGTCTCAAAGTAGTGGCGCCTCCCTTGATATGTAACCCACAGTCTTGCCGGTTGCAGCATTCCAAATTTTATCTTCCTTTTATGAAGCACCGCCTTGGCCCGATTAAAGCTCGCCCTCCTTCTCGCCACCTCCGCACTCCAGTCTTGATAAACGCGGATCACCGCATTCTCCCATTTACTGCACCGAGTTCTCTTCGCCCATCTAAGGACCATTTCTCTATCCTTAAAACGGAGGAATCTCACCACTCACCACTATGGCTCTGGGAGTTTCTCCTGCTCTCGATCCTCGCACCATAACTCGGTACGCTCCCTCCACCTCCAACGGACCCGTCGGGGCCTCCGCTCCCATTAACGAGTGCAGCATCGTGCTCACATATGCCCCGACGTCCGCCCCCTCCACACCTTCAGGAAGACCAAGAATCCTCAGGTTGTTCCTCCTTGCGTTGTTTTCCAGTGCCTCCAACCTCTCCACACATCGTTTCTGATGTGCCTCCTGTATCTCCGTCTTCACCACCAGGCCCTGTATATCGTCCTCATTCTCGGCTGCCTTCGCCTTCACGACCCGAAGCTCCTGCTCCTGGGTCTTTTGTTCCTCCTTTAGCCCTTCGATCGCCTGTAGTATCGGGGCCAACAGCTCTTTCTTCATTTCCTTTTTTATTTCCTCCACGCAGCATTTTAAGAACTCTTGTTGTTCAGGGCCCCATATGAAACTGCCACCTTCCGACACCATCTTGGTTTTTGCTTGCCTTCCTTGCCGCTGTTCCAAAGGATCCGCTGCAATCCGGCCACTTTCCTCTCCTTTTTCCATCCGTGTCCAGGGGGAATTCCCTTCTGGTTTACCGCACGGTGTTTTTAGCCGTTAAAATTGCCGTTGGGGCTCCTATCAAGAGCCCAAAAGTCCGTTCCACCGGGAGCTGCCGAAACGTGCGACTTAGCTGGTCATCGCCGCACCCGGAAAACGATCTCTGCATTTTTCATGGAGCATGCACTAGAGACCATCCGACAGGAATGCTTCATATTTAGATCAAAGCGTGAAAAGTTAATAATTCGCTGTTTCTCCAATAGTTCTTCAAAGTGTGCATTAATTTGAGGACTGATAATTTAACTGCATTGGACAAGAATCATCACAAAGACGGCTTAACCATATAGAAGGTATTCCTTCTGATGTTAGTCAAAGAGCAGGGATATTGAAGTTCAGTTGTGGACGGTGGGGCAAGCAACATTGAGACGTAAACAAAACAAGCACCCTGATGCCTGATGTCAGCAACTATGATTTTGTTAACAAAGAACAAAGAAACGTACAGCACAGGAACAGGCACTTCGACCCTCCAAGCCAGCGCCGACGGTGCTGCCCGTCTAACCTAAAACCTTCTGCACTTCCGGTGTCCGTATCCCTCTATTCCCATTGTATTTTATTACTTGTCAAGACGTGCCTTAAAGGTCACTATCGTACCCGCTTCCAGCACCGTCTCTGGCAGCGAGTTCCATGCACCCACTAGCCTCTGTGTAAACACCTTCCCTCGAACATTTCCTTGAAACACTGCACCGAACACCTTAAACCTATGTCCACTAGTAATGGACTCTTACACCCTGGGAAAAAGCTTCTGACTGTTCACTCTGTCCATGCCCCTCATAATTATGTCGACTTCTATCAGGTCGCCTCTCAACCACAGTCGTTCCAGTGAGAACAAACCAAGTTTATCCAACCGCTCCTCGCAGCTAATGCTCTCCATACCAGGCAATATCCTGGTAAATCTCCTCTGCACCCTCTTCAAAGCCTCAACATCCTTCTGATAATGTGGCGACCAGAATTGAATACTATATTTCAAGTGTGACCTTTCTAATGTTCTATACAGCTTCAACATGACTTGCCAATTCTTATACTCAATGCCCAGACCGATGAAGGCGAGCATGCCTTCAAAGATAACAGGGCAAAGGACAAACTGACCCCTCCCAGTATTTGCATTCCTTCCAGGCGTCACATCCTTTTGTAATGCGAGTAATACCTGTGTGGATAGATTCTCATGCACAGTTTTGTTGAGTTCCTGTTACTCAGAGGCACCGCCCATGGGGGCTTTGAGCCAGATTCGCTAGCTTTCTACCGGAGAGCTATAATACACAGCGGCGTGATAACTTGCTGAAAAGCGCTAGTATTCTGCTCCTACCATTCTGTTCCCGTTTCTATTTATAATGGGTCTTCTTATTATCGATGCTTAAATACATATTTGCAACACGTTATAACAACAGCTGAAATATTAACATCAGACTGTATACATTAATTACTAAGATTTAAGTAATGACTAAGACAACCACAATGGGGGTTTGAATTGGTTACAACGCCGGCCCCGAGGTTTCTCCCTTTCGGGAGAAATTTTCACAAAGACTTCCCGCCACCAGGAGTAAAGAGAATTTCAGCTCTTTGGACAATTCATAAATTCAAATGTGAACAGCTGGCGAGAACAGCAGTAGATCAACAGACCACATCCTTTCGTGGGGCGAACAAAGTCCAATTGCAGCCCATCAAATAGCGGCAAAAGCACGTGACGGAAATCTTCACTGCTGCCGGCAACACGAACCGACTGGCGACTGTGCGCAGACGCTCTGAGTTCTTCTGATGTGAGCTCTGCTCCTCTCCGTTTGACATTTTCATTCCAATGATGTATCGCACGGTGCAAATGCAGCTGCTCCCGGTCATTCTCGTACTACTGACTTGTAAGTACAGGGGACGTACTCAATAATATGTGGATATAGTGTACTTATATTCACCTTGCTCCAATACCTCTTTATTTTTACAGGTCGATGTGGTTCGGACCAGGTGATCCAGTCTCCCACTGCGAGAACAACCCAGAGCGGGGATTCAGTGCAAATAAACTGCAGCTATGACTTGTCCAGCTTTTACGGAATGCATTGGTACAGACAGAAATCTGGTCAGGGACCGGAGTGGATAATAAGCACATTCACGGCTGGAAAAGAGAGAAAGAACCGACTCGAATTGGAACTTTCCACTGCGGATAAACGGGGACAATTGGTGATTGAAGACACGGAGAGCGCGGATGTCGCTGTGTATTACTGTGCGATACAGCCCACACTGAGAGGAAAGGCGCAGTCACTGTACAAAAACCTGGTTGCCATTCCGGAGCAGCTGCAGCAATGTCTCCACTAACACAGGCCCGGCAAGGTGGGTGAGAACGAGAGCAAGAAAGGGAGACTGTGAGCGGGGCTTGATCATTCCCTTGCGAAGCGGCTTTGACCAGAGATACTGATGGTCAAGGTATAAAGTGTCCGATTGAAGAAACAGTCTCTCAATGAGTGCAACGTTTGTGGGGAGGAAATCATCAGTATTGCGTCATTGTAGGATTGTAATTAACTGTACTAATTGGACATTAGACTGAATATTTGTTTAGTTATGTTGGTGTGTGACGGCTGACCGTGAATATTAATAACATTCTACTGTAAGATTCATGGTTACTTTGAAGCGTCCTTACTCTGCTGCGGATTTCTCCCCGTTCTTAATTCTTATGAAGCATCAACCGTCAAAGACCAGAACAACTCGCAGAGAAGGTTTCCGTAGAGACCAATTCAATATTTCCCCCTCGCCAGTGGTAGAAAATTCGATTTCACCCCGCGCCAAGCACCTCGTTCTGATAGTGACAGTGGGTGAATAAACTGAAAAACATCATCTACATTTGAAATTAAGTTCTGCTAATTTGAGGCAAGATCTTACCAGCAGCATCCACGCTAAGTAATCTCACTGGTGGGAATCCCAGCGCCTGGCTCTTATTATCTCTTAATATTCTCCTGACATCACATACGCAATGACATGATGGTTTCGGCCTTGGGGAAATGTGCGTTTTAGATTTCCGCCCTGTCTTCATGAATGTGATTTCATTCCAGATGTCACCTTCAAGATTTTGTTTCGGAAAGCGCCTTTACAAAGCTATGAAACCTTTTATTCTTAATTGACTGAAAGTCGAAAGTCTCATAAGATTATTATAATTAACCATCTTCCGATGCATTTTCACCATAAATGTTAGCCAAAATACGGGTGAGCTGGAGACAATTTTCTGAGTCCGAGAAACACAGAGCCAGTTAAAAATAAGATCAACAAGGCGATGGGTTTCCAGAACCCAGCAGGAACTTGGAACTGAGTCCCGCGGCGGGAGTGACAAACATGTGAAGACGGCGCCATCTGGCGGACATGATGCGGACGTCTGCACGGTTCAGATCATGATTGATAGTCAGTGTATCTGTTGGAATATTCCGTCGCCCAAGTCTTGTAACGTCTATGTGTTGTAACGATGCTTGTGGTCAATATCAACACTTATATCAACAATAACGGGGAATAAAATATAATCAGATGAAATGGAGATTGAAAATTCATAGCTTCCGCTCCCAGGTTAGACCCTTTATGAACTGCACCTTGAGCAGTATCAATAACTACATTTACATAAAACTGACGTTCGTTTATTTTCAATGTAATTGGCGCCAGATTACAGGATCTTTCTCTGCAGGATCTGTGCTGTGAAGAGATTTTTATTTGGCTAACCCTGCATTCCCGGATGTCCTATTTTCTCTTTCTCTGTGTGGCTGCGCTGCGCTGGTCTTCCTGCGCAGGACCCAGACAGACCCTGTCCATCAGTCTCTGACTCATCGGCCGGCTTACCTCTGTAAAGGAATTTATGTCATTTAGCTGCATTCTTCCATGGGTAACATGGAAATATTACAATTAATGGTAGATGTGCGTTGTGATTAGCAGCAGCAGGACGAAAGTAACTGTTCTGAGGTTTAGATTTGGCATAGTTGGAACGCTGTTGCATCTGAGGCAGGAGGTCCAGCTTTTAAATCTAAGTGCAGTGACTTCAGACCAAATAGTAGGTTGCTCCTCCCGCTGCCATTAACAGGAACGTTGATGTGTTTTCAAGCCAAGGGGATAGAAATTATGTTTGCGGGGTAGGAGTGATGAGAAAAAAAACAATATTGTTGTGGTGCCAATTCCAGAGTTTCTTAAGAGCTTCTCACTGGCCATGCTAACTGCATACAGCCTAAATATGAAGCGTAATAGTCAGGCCGTGGCCCCTGAGGGAACTGAACAGGGCAACATGGTAAATTACACAAATAGAACTGAAATGGGGACTGCCCAAAAGGTTTGAGAAAATTATTGTTGGTCAAACAAGTAGAATAAGTGGCATTTGGGAGAACAGATCAGTGAAGGGAGAATGGAGTTTTAAAGTGAAGGAAATATTCTCTGAGAATTAAGGTCATGATGAGGATCGGAACCATTTGTATCCTCATAATCGTTCCTGAATCAGCCCCTCATCAATGGAGGCAGTGATCAGCTGGAGCAGAAATACAGATTGCCAGACTACTCTGTTGCGGACCTATCCGATGCCAGTTCCTGGACCATGTGCAGCAATGTCTCCAACAGCACAATCATTTCAGAGTGAGAGCAGCAAACGGAAGCAGATGCCGCAGACTCAAAACTAGCCAAACTGTGCGGCTGTTGTCAGCTGCAGGTGCAACTGATGGAGCGGAAATAGCAACGGTTGAATCTCCAGAACTTTGGGTCTATCCTGCACGTGTTCACTGCTCAAGTGACTGAGAACGAATAGTGAGAGAGTCATTAGCGTCCAAAAGTCAGGGAGCATTATGGAACGGAATGAGAATTCGGCTTACCGTATCTGTGACTATTTGAAAATGGTATCCAAATCGTCTTTAACACCCCACATTTTCCATACTGCCTTCCCTTTTCAGATTATGAAATTCCCTTTTAAAATTGGCTGTAGAATTTTCTATCATCATTTTGTGTGCCGTACTCCAGATATTAGGAGATAGCATATTATAAATAAGTACATCATTTTCTATCATGTTTCTATTAAATCAGGCCGATTTATTCATTGTATCTGCTGCGAATGGATACAATTACAGATGGTCTACTCTCTCGAAAAGGCACATTTTTCAGCACAACATTTGAGTCTTCCTTCTACCTCCTTTCTTACAAGCAAACGAATCCAACGTTCTGTGGTATTTTGCATAAACGACCCTCGTTCCTCGGAATATTTTCAAGCTTCCTCGAAAGTCCTAACATTCTATCTCCTTTGTCGTGTACATGACTTGGATAGAGACGGCTAGCAAATATTTAATCGATTTAGCATCACTTTTTGACATAAACATCAATAGTAACAAAAACTATTTATAAGCAGATCCAGTGTAGTTTTCTGGGAAACATTTGTGTCATCTTGTGTATTTCAGTACACCCTGAATCAGTTCATTTGGTCGCATTCTATGATTCTGTGATTCTAACAGGAATTAAACTAATCCGGCACCAGAGGGCGCCACTTCAAACATGATAGCGTAGACTTCCCTGGTTTAGCACACTTGGATAAACGGTTGGCTTGTAATGCAGAACAAGGCTAGCAGCGAGGGGTCAATACCCGTACCGGCCTCCCGAGCAGGCGCCGGAATGTGGCGACTAGGGGGTTTTAACAGTAACTTCATTGAAGCCTACTTGTGACAATAAGCGATTACTTTCATGAATAGGATGGAAATAGAGGGATACGGACCCCGGAAGTGTAGAAGATTTCAGTTGAGACAGGCAGCATGGTCGGCGCAGGCTTGGACGGCTGGCGGGCCTGTTCCTGTCCTGTACCTTTCTTTGTTCTTTCATGCGGATGATGAAGTTCTGTGACGGCATCGTTATAGCCAATAGGCGTCGTAGTCTCAGTGAGATCACAAAGGCCCTGGCCCCCTCCAATGTGTGGATGGACCAATGAGCTAAACAGAGCCCGGTTTCCCTCTCTCCTTTCAATCTCTGGATCATTCCATTCACATTCATTCAGAAAGATGCAGTCAGACATGTTTCTGTTGTTAATAGTGGCGGCGCTGTTGGGCGGTACGTAATTGTCACTATTTACCATGCCAGATTAGCAGGTTATAGATTGTTATAACATTCAATCTAATTTACGACCAGAAATGATAAGTAGAGTTGAGTTTCCACTAACGTACACACATACAAACAAATTTAGATCAATTAAGATTAAACTCTTGATGATTCATTTCTCTTCCTTCACAGGCGGGCAAAGTGCAAATCCAGTAACTCAGTCACCGGTGACAGATGGTGTTTCAGCGCGGTTAGATTGTGAATACGCAGACATCAATATGGACTACATCCAATGGTCTCAGCATTAATATGAGTTGTTGCATTTGTTGTAGTTCAGTGAGACCTGACAGTTTACTGAGTGAGTGAGTCTGTACATCAAGATGTGAACAAGAAGCAGCAGTTAAGGAATCACAGATCGATTCATGAATCTTTTATCTGTATTGAATGTAAGTTCCAATCGTAAACTTGTATAACTGTGCAAGCGGACCTCACTATTGATGCTTTTGACAGTTGTGGCTTGTTACAATGTTTTTCACTCTCAGTGTAGAAACGGAACTATCTATGAAGCCCCCCCCCCTGCTGAGCAGTAGCTGGAACTGCCAGTGTGGGGTTTTTGTACGGGACCCACCATATCTCTGCAGCAGTGTGGGCTTCATGGCACAGAAATACACGGCGCTGTCGGAGATCATTGTGTTATAGATTGTTAGCTCGGTAGTCTTGTTCGTTTTATCAAACGTAGAAGAAAACCGATCGGCGAGTTCGGTGTTCCTTTGCACAGTCAGCCCAATAACTTGAAGCATGTAGCTTGGCGCTTTCCAGGGCTGCTGGCTATACCAGTACACATAAGGGTTAGGAGCAGTTGTTTTCAAGGTGCAGGTTAGTGTGACATTACTTTCCTCTTTAACCGTTATTTCGGGTTCCTTTTGCTCCACGGTGTCTTGGTGGCTCCATTCTAACAGAAGTGACAGCGATAATGACAATCAGAGTCAGCCTCATATTAAGCAACATAATCATCAGCAAAATAATTACTGTAATTTTACCAACAATAACATCTGGGTTACAGCATTCAGGAAGAGAATGGAATGTTACTGGGGAAAAAATACTGACTGAGAAGCGAGATAATGACGAGGAGCGAAGCGAGATGGTTCCTCATGCTCCTTCTTGAGTTTGTAACTCCACAATGAGAGAAATCCTCTGTCAGAGACATAAATACAGATCCCCGTCCCACTGCACTGCTGATCCGACCAATGAGAGGAATGTACCACCAGCAGCAATCTCTCCAGTAACACTATCGTGCCAGAGCGAGAGCAGCAACCGGAAGCTGTGGGCGGGGATACCGCAGTCTCAATATTGAGTGAAGTGTGCGGTGACTCTCAGCTGCACTCGGAACTGATGGAGCGGAAATAGTGACGGTGCAATCTTCATTACACCGTGACAATCCTGCACCTGCTCATTGTGCAAGTCACTGGGACGAGAATGGACTAGAATGTAGAATATTCTAGTCAGAGATGAGGCCACACGAAATATATTGCCCGAGACACTTTGAAAGAGTTATATTATTCTTCTTTCAAAATCTGCATTGTTTACATATCTCGGTTATCCCCGTTACATTTGTGTACAAGTTACTTCTTAAAGTTATTGTTGAATCTTCTTCTGCCTTTATTTAGACCGCCCTCTATAGTTTAACAAATCGCAGTGTAGATAATAGATGGAATTTTCCTGGTCTTTATTTATCATCAATCGTTGTATTATCCAAGGATCTGCTCTAGGAAGGAGCTCCGCGTGATCTTCATTAACAACCCACTTACATTTCAGCAACTCTTTTCAGTCTCTCCTTCACTTTCTTTGGCCTAAGGAGACGCGGCCGTGTGGCGCCATCATCAGTTTCCCTGCCTCAGGCCCCTAAGTCGTCGCGTTTTACAGCAACAACAGGCCCTTTGGCCCATCGTGTTCGCCCCGACCATCAAGTATCCATCTAATCGAAACCAATTTCCTCGCACTTGGTCCGTAACTTTGCATGCAATGGCGTTTCAAGTCCTCATCTAAACGCTTCTTCAGTGTTGTGAGTGTTCCGCCTCGGGAACACAGACAGTGTGTTCCAGGTTCTCACTACGCTCAAACTCCCTCCATATTCCTACCCCTTACCTTCAATCTATGCCCCCTGATTGTTGCCCCCTCTACTAAGGGGAAAGGTTTCTACCTATCTACGTTCCTCAGAATTTAGAACACCTCGATCAGACCTTCCGCAGCATTCTCTGCTTTAAAGGCAATAATCCCAACCTATCCATCCTCTCTTCACAACTGAAACACGCCTGCTCATAAAACTTCCTGATTAATCTCCTCTACACCCTCTCTGGTGCAATCACATTCTTCCCATAATATGGTGACCAGATGTGCAGAAAATACTCCAGCTGCGATCTAAGCAGCATTCTATGCAGCTTCATAATAACCTCCCTACTCTTCTATTCCATGCCACGGGGCTGGGAGGGGAGTTCGATAGCAGATGGTATGTATGGGCACCTCACCTGGACATCAAGGGGTTGTGGTGCTAGCTGCCACTAAGCTCTGAGGAGCAAGCACAAAGACCAGCACGTGCAAGGTGTCAGCCAGCCATGTGTTGGCGGGTGGGTTGGATTTGAGGGTAGGCAGGCGGGCCTGATGCCAAGAGAGAGGTGGTAACTGCCCTTGCAGGTCACTGGGGGTCATTGGTCTTTTTCCTACATTGGACGGCGGTCCCCCTTGCCATGCTCTCACACTGACAGTCATTGTCACTGCCTCCCAGGTTGCATTGGTGCCTCTGCTGCCGGCTCTGTGCCCCGCTCACCCCCCCCCCCCCTCCCCCGGGAGAACAGGGCATCCTTTCTCATGCATCCACAGCATCGAGAAACTTGGCCAGGTCGGCATCGCCAAAGCGAGGGGCAGCTCTAGCTATTGCCGTGCTTGTGTGTTGACTGCAGTGAATGGTGAGGGAGCATTTAAGAGCACCCCCCCCCCTCCACCCCCACATCCTTAGATGAGGTGCGGATCCAGCGAATCTGACGGCGTGGCAGCCAGTAATGGTGAGAAGCTCCTGGGGGTTACTTTCCAACACTAAGTGCCCTTAATTACGTGCTGCGATTTCGCCAATGCGGCCTTTGAGAAACATCCTGCCAATTGCGCCCAAAACGACACTTGTTTCCCATTAAATCGGGCTATAGGTTGATATATTTTATCATGACACTGCTAAAATAACACTTATCGAAAGGGAAAACACTATATTCATATATCATTACCTTTTCGCATCTCTCAGAATCACCTCCAAGCACTTCGTACATATCCGATGAGTTTCTTAAATATACGTAGTCTCATTAATCTCCTCTGCACCCTCTCTGGTGCAATCGCATCCTTCGCATAATGTGGCGACTAGATGTGCACAAAGTACCCCAACTGCGGGCTAACCAGCATTCTATACAGCTCCATAATAACCTCCCTACTCTTATATTCCATGCCTGGGCTAAGAAAGGCAAGTACCCCCTATGTCTCCTGAACCACCTTATCTACTTTTCCTGTTGACTTCGGGGATCTACGGACATGAACCCCAAGGTTCCTCTTGCCTCTATACTTCTTGGCGTCCTGCCGTTCATTGTGTATTTTCTCGCATTGTTAGTCCTCCCAAAATGCATCATCTCACCCTTTTCATGGTTAAATTCCATTTGCCGCTGTTCTGCCCATCTGGCCCGTCCGTCTATATCATGCTGCAATCTAAACCTTTCCCCCTCGCTATTTAGCACACCGCCCATTTTCATGGTGTCTGCGAACGACGGTTGGGAGTGGTTCAGGGGACTGGAAAGCCAGAACGCACTGGATTCCTGTTCCAGCTCTGGGATAGTTGCGACCAGACTTCCAGTGCAATATGAGCAGTATCCAGATTTAAATAGTCAATTCTCATTCCTGACATTGATGTTTTGACATACAAATCAATAATTACAGTGTTAATGTAAGCCTACCTGTGACAATAAAGATTTCTATATTATAAACATTAAGTCCATTCAGTAACCCCCATTCTGAACCGGATTGAACAGAATCCACCATCAGAGGGAGCAAAGCCCAAACATGATAATTAGAAAGTCACATGATAATTAGAAAGTCACATGAGACCAACTGCAGAGGTATCCTCAGTGATGTCACAATAGGCCCGCCCCCCTGCTGTGTCTTGGTGGAACACTGAGTTGGACTGAACCCGGGTCCCTCTCTCCTTCTAAAACTCTGACTCATTTCATTCCCATTCCCATAGATAAGTCCCCTGGGCTGGATGGGATTCATCCTAGGATTCTCTGGGAAGCTAGGGAGGAGTTTGCTGAGCTTTTGGCTTTGAACTTTATGTCATCATTGTCTACAGGAATAGTGCCAGAAGACTGGAGGATAGCAAATGCTGTCCCCTTGTTCAAGAAGGGGAGTAGAGACAACCCCGGTAACTATAGACCAGTGAGCCTTACTTCTGTTGTAGGCAAAGCCTTGGAAAGGTTTACAAGAGATAGGATGTATAATCATCTGGAAAGGAACAATTTGATTAGAGATAGTCAACACGGTTTTGTGAAGGGTAGGTCGTGCCTCACAAACCTTATTGAGTTCTTTGAGAACGTCACCAAACAGGTGGACGAGGGTAAAGCAGTTGATGTGGTGTATATGGATTTCAGTAAAGCGTTTGATAAGGTTCCCCACGATAGGCTATTGCAGAACATACGGAGGCATGGGATTCAGGGTGATTTAGCATTTTGGATCAGATATTGGCTAGTTGGAAGAAGACAAAGGGTGGTGGTTGATGGGAAATGTTCAGCCTGGAGTCCAGTTACTAGTGGTGTACCACAAGGATCTGTTTTGGGGCCACTGCTCTTTGTCATTTTTATAAATGACCTGGAGAAGGGCGTAGAAGGATGGGTGAGCAAATTTGCAGATGACACTGAAGTCGGTGGAGTTGTGGACAGTGCAGAAGGATGTTGCAAGTTACAGAGGGACATAGATAAGCTGCAGAGCTGGGCTGAGAGGTGGCAAATGGAGTTTAATGCAGAAAAGTGTGAGGTGATTCATTTTGGAAGGAATAACTGGAAGACAGAGCCCGGGCTAATCGTAAGATTCTTGGTAGTGTGGATGAGCAGAGATATCTCTGTGTGCATGTACATAGATCCTTGAAAGTTGCCACCCAGGTTGAGAGGGTTGTTAAAAAGGCGTACGGTGTGTTAGCTTTTATTGATAGAGGGATTGAGTTTCGGAGCCATGAGGTCATGTTGCAGCTGTACAGAACTCTGGTGCGGCAGCATTTGGAGTATTGCGTGCAATTCTGGTCGCCGCATTAGAGGAAGGACGTGGAAACATTGGAAAGGGTGCAGAGGAGATTTACCAGGATGTTGCCTGGTATGGAGGGAAGATCGTATGAGGGAAGGCTGAGGGACTTGAGACTGTTTTCGTTAGAGAGAAGAAGGTTAAGAGGTGACTTAACTGAGGCATACAAGATGATCAGAGGATTAGATAGGGGGGACAGAGAGAGCCTTTTTCCTCGGATGGTGATGTCCAGCACGAGGGGACATAGCTTTAAATTGAGGGGAGATAGATATAGGACAGGTGTCAGAGGTAGGTTCTTTACTCAGAGGGTAGTAAGGGCGTGGAATGCCCTGCCTGCAACAGTAGTGGATTCGCCAACACTAAGGGCATTCAAATGGTCATTGGATAAACATATGGATGATAAGGGAATATTGTAGATGGGCTTTAGAGTGGTTTCGCAGGTCGGCGCAACATCGAGGGCCGAAGGGCCTGTACTGCGCTGTTATGTCCTATGTTCTATGTTCATTCACTGAGCGATTCAATCAGACACGTTTCTCATAATACTGGCGATGCTCTTACCCATTAGGTACTAGATTATACTCATCAGTATTGTTTAACAGATTGATGGGAATTTACACAGACTCATACAGTTAATACATGTTTACCTCCATCAGCCGGGTTAATTTCATCCCAGGCCAATGGAGAACAAACATTGGCATGTTTGTTTATCCGTCTGCTCTTTTGATGCTCTACATTGACAGGCAGACTATTTGCAGATTCAGTGACGCAGTGTCTAGTGTCAGAAGCCGTGTGTAAAGAAGCCTCAGTTGCTTTATGTCCCTCCCGCTCGATTTGTTCTCAGTGGCTGGAGCAGTGAGCAGGTGCAGGATGGTCACAGTCTTCTGCAGATTCACCCCTTCCTATTTCCGCTCCGAGTGCACATGACAGTCACCGCATACTCAATATTGAGACTGCGGTATCCCCGGCCACCCCTTTCGGTTGCTGCTCTCGCTCTGACCCAATTGTGTCATTGGAGAAACTGCTGCCTCTGCCATTGGTCGATCAGCAGTGCTGTGGGCCGGGGATCTGTATTTCTGTCTCTGACAGAGGATTCCTCGCACTGCAGAGTTCCAGACCCAGGAAGGATTATGGGGAACCAGCTCGCTCAGATGCTCATCATTATCTCACTTCTCAGTAAGTATTTCCTTCCCAGTAAAACTCCATTTTCCTCCTGGCTGCTGTAACTCCGGTGTTATTGTTGGTAAAAACAATAGTGGTGGTGAAGATTAAGTTGATCAATTTGGGGGTGATACTGATTGTTGTTCTTAATCTATTTTTTATGTCAGATTGGAGCCACCAGGATACAGTGGAGCAGCCGGATGCAGAAATAAAGATTGAAGAGGAAAGCAATGTCACACTAACCTGCAACTTGAAGACGAGCGCTCCTAACCCGTATGTGTACTGGTACAGTCAGAGTCCCGGGAAGGCTCCACAATACATTCTCCGTGTTCAGGGAAAGAACCTTTACAGACACCCTGACATCACCGATCGCGTTTCAGCAACCTTAAACAAAACTGCGAAACTTAGCGAGCTAATGATAGGCAACACGCTGATGTCTGACAGCGCACTGTATCTCTGTGCCTTGCAGCCCACACTGCGACAGATATAGCGAGTCCCGTACAAAAACCCAGCAGTCAGAGTTCCAGTTAGTGCTCAGCAAAGAAACAATAATCCAGCCTCCACAGTGATAGTTACAGTCGGGGACCATTATAAACTTGCAACAAATCGCACCCTACTGCACTATATTCCAGATGTGATCCCACGCATACCCTCTATAATTGAAGCATAACCTCCATGTTTTTGTGATGAATTCACCTCACAATAAATAACAATATTCTCATTCTTGGCTGCACCTGGAAACTGACGTTTGTGATTCAGGCACGCGGAAACCCAGATCCCTCTGAATCTCAGTCCACTGCAATTCCTCAGATAATGAGCTCCTCTCTGTATCTACTTCCCAAAATTAGTCATTTCATATTTTCCACATTATAGTCTGTTTGCCAGACATTTGTCCATTCACTTACCCTGTCCATGCCCTTTTATAGGCCCCTACGGTCCTCTTCAACATTTACTTTCCTACATCTCTCTGTACCATCCAAGTCATTTATCTAAATTGTAAACATTCGAAGCCTCAGCACTAACGACATCCTGACTAACTGAAAGAAAACAGTTTGATGTTCATTGTGGATTTCAGGAAAAGGTTCGGGAAATACAGATCCCAGGACCCTTGCTGAGGCAGCAATAACAAACTGGGAAAGACCTCCACTATCACAGGGCAGACAATGTGTATCAGAGTTTGAACAAGCTGTTGTCGGGACGGCAGCTCGCAGCGTTACCGCGAGTCCTTTGTCGATAATTTAAAGTTGATAACAGGAAATACCTTGGAACACCTCGCCCTCTGGCGGGGTTCCCAGTGGGAGTAATTTATATGGACAGAACTGTGGAAAGGGTGTAGATTTACGTAACGAGCAATACCCAATAGCAGTTCTTCAAACGCCGTTTTTCAAGCCATAACGTCGAATTATCAAGGAAGATTGAATGATGTTAAAACAAAGGCCGTTTTACATTATGTCTGAGTCGCTTCATTTATGATGTTACCTGATCCTTCACTCTATGCATCACACTCGTTATTTTTCACTTTTTTACTTTTCTCTTTTCATTGTTTCAGAACGTGCGTTTTTTTACATATCTTTACGTATTCTTCTTTCACTCACTCCGGTTTGCATGTTAACGCTTCCCCTTCGACCGTATTTCCAACTCTCTTCATGTTTCACCCTCTTTAAATCTTCCCCTTCTCGCTACGTTTTGTTCTCATTCCCCCTTTCCATGGAATTCCACATCCCGCCTCATGAAACGCCGATATTTCAGACACAGCAAAGCGGCTTTGTAAGACGGTGCAGGTTTTTGTATGGGGTCTCCCTCCGTTAGTTACACTGTGGCTCACAGCGCAGAGATATGTGGCGGTGTCTGTAACTCGCGTGTCTTTCACAGTCAGGATATTGAGCTTGTTGTCTCCACCGATTGAAGCTGTAATCCTCCCGTGTTGGTCGGTTCCTCTTGTGGCCATTACCAGATGCTGGGGTGACTGGTTCAGGTACTGTCTGTACCAGAATACGAGGTCAAATGCAATGCTGCTGGTGCAGTTCATGGATACATTACCCGCTTCACTAACAACCATCCACCCAGGGAGCTGCAGCATCTCAGTTTCTCCGCTAACCTCCGTGCAGATCAGAATGAAAAACAGCAAAATGCCAGTGTGAACCCGAAGCATTATCAGTTAACAGGCAATACCGAGCTCGGCTCAGAGCCAGGAGATGAATACTCTGTTCTGAAAAATTAACGGGGTGCTAAACACTTACTTCGGGTACACTCAGTGACGTGTTTCTGTTGAACTAACTAAATGAGCTGAGCATTCCTTAATGTTTAACCACCCATTCTCCACGTTTCACGCTGACACCAGCTCGCACTGAGAGCACATACCTGACCTCCCACGTTAAATACTTTCCATACATCACACTGCTCTCTGGCGGTGTATACTGGTAAGTGCACGGTGCAATTATTCACTTGAACTGCCGCCAAGTTGCATAGTAACAAATGAGAACAGGTATTCCCTCCTTCCTGTTCTAGCTACTTTCTTGCGGGAGAGACTAAATCTCACCTTCACGTCTGCTGTCCAGCGATTGCGGTGCCTTTTGCTCACTCACTCTTCCTGCAAATCTGACCACTCGGTTTGACAAGAAGATCCTGATGAAGGTCCTTCTATCATTTTCTAATTTGAACACGTCAAAGGCGAACTCGTCTATCTATCGGACATTTGTAACATCCCAACAGTAATAGCAACAGTGAAAACACATGATAATAAATAACTTTTTTAATTTTAAGTTTCATATCAGTGTTAAAATAAAGTTTCTGTTTCCATATTGGTTACTTCCATCACATTTTCTTCACTCTATATACTCACCCAGTCTCTCACTGCCCCCTGGTGGCAGCGACAATCACTACAATGTGCGCCTCAAAATACCTGTCCCATTTCTGGAACATGAGGCCATAAGACATAGGAGCAGAATGAGGCCATTTGGCCCATCAGGTTTGCTCCGCCGGTCAATCACAGCTGATGTGTTTCTCATCCCCATTTTCCTGCCTTCTCCGTATAACCCTAATCCCCTTATTAATCAAGAACCTATCTATCTTTGTCCGGCGCGGGGCAACTGAGTCGCAGCAAGGTAAGAAGCACCTATTTCTTGCGGCACTACCTACCGGAAGAGAAGTGTTTAAAGGGACAATTAAAAAGGTAAGTGGGGCAGGCAAGGCGGGGGTATCGGACGAGGAGGGGGGCGGTACAATGGGGTGGGGGGCGGGGGGCGCGGTGATCGAACAGCAAGGGAGGGGGCCTCAGACCGGACGTGTGTCCGAAGGAACAAAGAAGAGGGAATGGGAGGCGCAGGAGTCGAGTCGGATCGGAGGGAGGAGGGTCAGGCTGGACTGGAGTGGGAGGGTCAGGCTGGACTGGAGCGGGAGGGTCAGGCTGGACTGGAGTGGGAGGGTCAGGTTGGACTGGAGTGGGAGGGTCAGGCTGGACTGGAGTGGGAGGGTCAGGCTGGACTGGAGTGGGAGGGTCAGGCTGGACTGGAGTGGGAGGGTCAGGCTGGACTGGAGTGGGAGGGTCAGGCTGGACTGGAGTGGGAGGGTCAGGCTGGACTGGAGTGGGAGGGTCAGGACTGGAGTGGAGTGGGAGGGTCAGGCTGGACTGGAGTGGGAGGGTCAGGCTGGACTGGAGTGGGGGAGGGTCAGTCTGGACTGGAGTGGGGGAGGGTCAGGCTGGACTGGAGTGGGAGGGTCAGGCTGGACTGGAGTGGGAGGGTCAGGCTGGACTGAAGGGGTTCAGATCGCACCAGAGCTAGTAAGGTGGGGTTGGACTGAGTGGGTTATCGGGCTCGACTGGAGTGGGAGGGGAGGGTTGGACTGGATTGGGGCGGTCAGGATGGACTGGAGTGGGAGGGTGAGGACTGGACTGGAGTGGGAGGGTCAGGCTGGACTGGAGTGGGAGGGTCAGGCTGGACTGGAGTGGGAGGGTCAGGCTGGACTGGAGTGGGAGGGTCAGGCTGGACTGGAGTGGGAGGGTCAGGCTGGACTGGAGTTGGGGGGTCAGGTTGGACTGGAGTGGGAGGGTCAGGCTGGACTGGAGTGGGAGGGTCAGGCTGGACTGGAGTGGGAGGGTCAGGCTGGACTGGAGTTGGGGGGTCAGATTGGACTGGAGTGGGAGGGTCAGGCTGGACTGGAGTGGGAGGGTCAGGCTGGACTGGAGTGGGAGGGTCAGGCTGGACTGGAGTGGGAGGGTCAGGCTGGACTGGAGTTGGGGGGTCAGGTTGGACTGGAGTGGGAGGGTCAGGCTGGACTGGAGTGGGAGGGTCAGGCTGGACTGGATTGGGAGGGTCAGGCTGGACTGGAGTGGGAGGGTCAGGCTGGACTGGAGTGGGAGGGTCAGATTGGACTGGAGTGGGAGGGTCAGGCTGGACTGGAGTGGGAGGGTCAGATTGGACTGGAGTGGGAGGGTCAGGCTGGACTGGAGTGGGAGGGTCAGATTGGACTGGAGTGGGAGGGCCAGGTTGGACTGGAGTGGGAGGGTCAGGCTGGACTGGAGTGGGAGGGTCAGGCTGGACTGGAGTGGGAGGGTCAGGCTGGACTGGAGTGGGAGGGTCAGGCTGGACTGGAGTGGGAGGGTCAGATTGGACTGGAGTGGGAGGGTCAGGCTGGACTGGAGTGGGAGGGTCAGGCTGGACTGGAGTGGGAGGGTCAGGCTGGACTGGAGTTGGGGGGTCAGGCTGGACTGGAGTGGGAGGGTCAGGCTGGACTGGAGTGGGAGGGTCAGGCTGGACTGGAGTGGGAGGGTCAGGCTGGACTGGAGTTGGGGGGTCAGGTTGGACTGGACTGGGAGGGTCAGGCTGGACTGAAGTGGGGGAGGGTCAGGCTGGACTGGAGTGGGAGGGTCAGGCTGGACTGGAGTTGGGGGGTCAGGTTGGACTGGACTGGGAGGGTCAGGCTGGACTGGAGTGGGAGGGTCAGGCAGGACTGGAGTGGGAGGGTCAGGCTGGACTGGAGTCGGGGCTTGGGGGGGAGGGTGTGGCGTCAGGCATTTGGCCCATCCAGTCTGCACCGTCCCTCTGAAAGAGCACTCTACCTCGGCCCACTCCCCAGCCCTAAACCCTGCAACCCCACTTAACCTGCACATCCTGGGACATTAAGGGACAATTTTTGCATGGCTAATCCACTTATCCTGCACATCTATGTTGCTGACGGTGTAGCCTCTGGGATGGTCACGTCCCGATTACAAAATGGACACTTGCAAAGAATGCAGGGAAAATTGGACAATGTTAAGAAACAAGCAGGTGCAAGCTCTGTCTGTTGACTAGAACCTTAAACTCTCAGACAGGACAGAAACTACCAATCAATCTACATACTAATGAGCCATCTCCTGGGACAAAAGGGAAACATTTAAATACAGAATGTTAAGGCAGACTCCCCGGAGCGAGGATAGGCTAAGACAAAGCAGACTAACAGTCACCAGGACACACCCAGCGATCAGGGAACCACCCCTCTATTGGAGGAAAATCGACTCGACTGATTGAGAAAGACGCAATTAGTTGAGGTTAAGTTCAAGGCCTGCCCAAAAGCGCGCAAACCTCTTTTCAGTATAAAAAATGTTCCCCAAGGGAGAATCTTCCTCCTTTGGCTTTGGCTCTCTCCGAAGAGAGGGATGAGCCTAGCAGCTGCACCAGACCAAGTAAGTTCCAAGTCAATGCACGCTACGTGATAGACGCTCCGAGTGGCTACACTGTAAACAACTCAACCCATCAGCCTCAGAACCGAGAAACGGCCATTGTTCCTCTGACTGAGTGGGCACCCGAAACTAAGTATAGGCTTTAGTAATAGTGGTTGTCTAGTTTGTAGAGTTTATGCATGAGTAGATTTGCCTGTGTGTAAATGAATGAGCATTGCTTTTGAACTTACTAACTGGTGTATCGAGTCATTGATCAGTATTCGGTTGAAATTGAAAATCGCTTATTATCACAAGTAGACTTCAAATGAAGTTACTGTGAAAAGCCCCTAGTCGCCACATTCCGGCGCCTGTTCGGGAGGCTGTTACGGGAATGAACCATGCTGCTAGCCTGCCTTGGTCAGCTTTCAAAGCCAGCGATTTAGCACAGTGTGCTAAATAGCCCCGGTTCTGAACCATGTGGCGGTGTCGAAAGATACCTGGCGACTCTTGAGCAAACATAATTAAGCAGAGCCAAATTAAGAGCCAAACAAAGACAGCAACAACGGCTCAGTATATCATCATATTCGCAAGGCCTATTGTTCATGCAAAATACAGAGTTCGCATCCAAACGCCCATTGTTTACAACAATGCCCACCAAATTCATTATAATTTAATTTGTTCCAGCTCTGGGTGAAACAACTGCCTACCTCACATTATAAATAACCTGTTCCTGTCAACCTATTTAAAGATTGCTCCTGAGGAAGGAGCAGCGCTCCGAAAGCTAGTGATATCGAAACAAACCTGTTGGACTTTAACCTGGAGTTGTAAGACTTCTTACTATTTAAAGATTAGCATGGGGATGAACAAATTCACGTTGTCGCTTTCGATCTGCGCCAACAGGATGAACTGGAGATCCAAAGCCCTGTGAGAACATTGATTCAATTGAAGAGAAAAGGGGCTTACAGGCAATTGGATGTGACTCGATGACGTTGTGAGCAATGTACCAATCAGCAGGCACTCGGATGTGACTCAACCTCTTCACAACTCTTGACGAAAACAATTTCAGCCTCAACCAGTTCTGCTGAAAGCTGCCACGGTCTCTCTGCAAACATGTCACCTGTTACTTTGTATTTATTCCTCACAGCGGTCTCGCTTTTAACCGGTAACTTCACCGTTTACTCAACTCTTTATGTCACAGCTTTTCTACACATGACATTCTGTCAGGCAGTGCGCTCAATACAAGGGGGTGGTGTGGGTGGTCGGACAAATAGATTGACCCCAACTTCGAAAGGTCATCCGAATTTCGCTGGTCCCAGCGCGGAACACTGCTGGAAGTCGGCACATTTCCCGAGGGGATGAGAGCGGAAGAGTTGGGCTGAGATTGAAGCTCCTCTGGTGCCAGTGAATGACATTGACAAACAGCAGACTGTCAAACACACAGACCGTTAGTACTTTGCGCTTCCAGTTGCAGTGACTGAAGGTGAGGACCGGATCTCGTTCGAAAGAACGGAATCTTTGTGTTAGAAGATTCATTTAATCCGTCCAAACATTTTCCCGTTGCAACCACTGAGCTGTGGAAAATATATTTCTATTGTCTTGTCTGATCACTCTCTGAGGTTATTATTCAGGATGACGGGACGAATCTGCGGTATAGACTCAGTGAATTCGCATTGTTTAATTTAAAATCACTCTTGGTTCTTACAGGACATTGTCGAGGAGATTCCGTTTCACAGACACCGGCTGCAGTCACAGTGAGTGAAAGAGATGATGTTCAGTTGTTCTGTAATTATACAGCTACAGGCACGAGCAACCCTTACCTATTCTGGTACCGTCAGTATCCCAGCGGATCCATGGAGTTCCTGCTGCAGATTAGTAAATTCACCGGGAACACCGAGAGATCCCCAGGGGACCGTTTCTCAGCGGAGCTCAATGATACAATCCGCACCGTCCGGCTGAGCGTGACTAATACAGAGCTGACAGACTCCGCGGTGTATTACTGCGCGCTGAGACCCACAGAGACACAGAGCTGGGCTGAACGTGTACAAAAACTGTCACCACTCAGCATAACAGAGCGTTAGGCAAACACTGTGATGAGCGGCGAGTCTGAAATGGAGCCTGAAATCGAGGTGAGATCTCAACTTTTCAATTCTAACTTACACTTTTAGCACTAATAAATTTATTGCCAAAATAAAGCAATGGAAGGGGGCAGTTTCGAGAATGAAAATTAGAATATTTATAGAGCTTCAGGTTCCAAAGTATTTCACCATCACTGTTACAACACAATGTAGAAAACCCAGCAGATAATTGGACTCAGCATATCATCCCATACAGTAATATTTAACCGTCCCGCTGTTACAGTAATTGTGATTGGTGGATGGATATTGGACAGGGCGTCTCTCCTGCTCTTTTTTTGGAAATGGTGGCCATGCGATGTGAATACCTCCATTGGTATGTGTTTCACTGTGTCTGCTTCGCACAGAGATACATTCTGGAGGAAGGCAGTGTCCTCAATTTAACATATCATCCAGAGGCCAGGAACTCTGAGAGTGCAGCATTCCCTGAGGAATGCACCGTCTCCTCGGTAAATTCCAGGATTCTTGTTCCTGACGGACTGCCGGTGTCCTGTTGAGAGGAAATAACCTCTGAACATGCTGGACCATAAGACCATAAGACATAGGAGCGGAAGTAAGGCCATTCGGCCCATCGAGTCCACTCCACCATTCAATCATGGCTGATTTCAACTCCATTTACCCGCTCTCTCTCCATAGCCCTTAATTCCTCGAGAAATCAAGAATTTATCAACTTCTGTCTTAAAGACACTCAACGTCCCGGCTTCCACCGCCCTCTGTGGCAATGAATTCCACAGACCCACCACTCTCTGGCTGAAGAAATTTCTCCTCAACTCTGTTCGAAAGTGACTCCCTTTTATTCTAAGGCTGTGCCCCCGGGTCCTAGTCTCCCCTGCTAATGGAAATAACTTCCCTACGTCCAACCTATCTAAGCCATTCATTAACTTGTAAGTTTATATTAGATCTCCCCTCAACCTCCTAAACTCCAATGAATATAATCCCAGGATCCTCAGACGTTCATCGTATGTTAGGCCTACCATTCTGGGATCATCCGTGTGAATCTCCGCTGGACCCGCTCCAGTGCCAGTCTGATAAAAACGAACAGAAAACAATTCAAATGTCAAAATTCAGAATCAGCCTCATATCGACCAACATAACGCTCACCCGCACCATCTCAATATCATTTAATGAACAAGAATATCCGGTTACTCAGTGAGGGGAGAATGGGGATTTTGCAGTGAAGGAAATCCTAAGTAGGGAGATCATAACGAGGAGATCGAGAGGCGGTTCCCCGCGATAGTTCCGGGGGGGGGGGGGGGGGGGTTCAACTGACGCTACCTGCACCTATTTGTAAGAGATATTTCTATTGGCCCTTTTCGCCCTGACAATAACTTTTGAAATGTTCTGTTGATTCTTCTTCTCTCATCAATTTTGGCAAATGGTAACAACTCACAGTGCAATTAATATCGTTCACCTCCACACGGTGCGGTGGCCAAAAGGAAAGGCGTTGGCCTCGTAAACCAAATAATCGCGGGTTTGAATCCCGTCCGTTCCTTGGTGTCGCTGCTCGGCTCCCCTGAGCTCCTTGTGCTGAGCCAATCAAAGTCCTTTGATTCATCTTTTCCCACACGCACCCGCAACAGGAAATATCATCCATCTGCCCCTTTCCATCTGTCTATTTTACAAAACATTGAACCTTCAGCTGATGGAAATAATTCCGCACAATCTGGTCTCTGAAAAAAACTAAATTCTGAGCACATCACATGAGGAGCAGGAGGTAATGGGGGATTTGAGGGAAATCTTATTTACCTAGAGGGTGGTGACGGTCTGGAATAAACTACCTGGAAGGGTGGGAGAGGCAGTCTGCTTCACATCCTTTAAATAGTACCAGGATGAGCACATGGCACGTCAGAACATTCAAGGCTATGGGCCAAGTGCTGGTAAATAGGGTTAGGTAGGTCGGTCCGGTGTTTTTCGCGTGTTGGTGCAGACACGAGGGGCCGAAGGGCCTCGTCTGAACTGTGTGGTTCTGTGTGTCTGCGATTCCGAGTGCTAGAACATTCCTGTCATTAGGTTAATTCCACGAGTTACAAACTTCCGGGTGTGCCACGTACACATTTATATCCAGATATTGGCTGCCCAATACTACTGGCCTTGCCTTTCACTGGAGTGTCGCTGGCAATCGGAGGAATGCATTTCTCTGCTGCAATGAAGCAAGATGTGATAATTTTCTGGCAACAAGTACCGCGAACCGGCTGCGGCATAGGGTTCGCCACACCATTGAATGATAACGAACACTCACTCGGGAAAATGCAGGGCCTTTTCATTGCCATATGAGCATCCGACTTAGGAGCAGGGAGTCGGTCAATCGGCCACTCGAGTTTACTCCACAATTCAATTAGATCATGACTAAGGTGACCATGGCCTCAGCTCCACATTCGGTGTAACCCAAGGACGCTGGCAAGAGGTATGAGCAGTAAGTTCGCAGACTCCGAGAAAATGCTTGATGTGGTTGATAGTGAGGAGGAAAACCTTAGAATAGTGGCAAATGGACTCTGAAGTGCGAGTTGATACATTTTGGCAGGACTAAAAAGGCAAGGGAATATACAATGAACGGTAGGACGCTAGGAATTACAGTAACCAGAGGGAACCCGGGTGCGGATCCAAAGACCCCTAAAGGTAGAGGACAAGTGGTTAAGAAGGTTTATGAAATATTTGAGTTTATTTTCCGTTCAGTATAAGAGCAGGGAGGTTATGAAGGAGCTGTAGGAACGCATGATAGGCAACAGCTGGAGTATTGTGTGCAGTTCTGGTCACTACACTGCAGCAAGGATTTGATTGCAGTAGAGAGGGTGCAGTGTAGAGTCACCAGCATGATGCCGGGGATGGAGTGTTTCAGCTATGAAGAGAGGCTGGTTAGGTTGGGGATGTTTTCCATGGACCAGAGAAGGCTGAAGGGGGACCTGATTGAGGTGTATTAAATGCACCTAATCCACCTGTTCTGCATATTGTTATCCACAGCATATTTTTGGATTGAGGGAGGAAACCAAATCAGACACGGGCACCTCATGCAAACGCCACAAACTCGCCCAAGGCCAGGATTGAATCTGGGTCCCTGGCGCTGTGAAGTAGCAGTGCTAGCCACTGTGCCACCCCAAACAACCAAACTCTTTGACCACGTTTTTGGCCATACGACCTAAATGTTCCTCTGAAACTCAATGGGACATGTAATGATTTGAAAAGCTCGACATGTACATAAATTGCTGCATTTGTTATAGTTCAGTGAGACCTGCTAGTTTACTGAGTGAGTGAGTCTGTACACCAAGATATGAACAAGAAGCAGGAGTTAAGGGATCATAGATCGATTCGTCAATCTTATATCTGTTATGAAGCGAGCTGCAATTGTCAACTAGAATAACTGTGCAAGTGGACCTCACCTCTTGCTGTTTTTGAGTTGTTTTCTTACAAATTTTGTAACTGTCACTATGGAAACTGAACTACTCATGAGGACCCGCCCCCTGCTGAGCAGCAGCTGGAACTGCCAGTGTGGGTTTTTGTACGGGATCCCCCATATCTCTGCAGCAGTGTGGGCTTCATGGCACAGAAATACACGGCGCTGTCGGAGATCATTGTGTTACTGATCGTTAGCTCGGTAGTCTTGTTCTTTTTATCAAACGTAGAAGAAAACCGATCATTGAGGTCGGTGTTCCTTTGCACATTCAGTCCAATAAGACGGAGCATGAACATTGGAGCTTTCTCGGGCTGCTGACTGTACCAGTACACATACGGGCTAGAATCGCTTGTTTTCAAGGTGCAGGTTAATGTGACATTACTTTCCTCTGTAACCGTTATTTCAGGTTCCTTTTGTTCCACGGTGTCTTGATGGCTCCATTCTAACAGAAGTGACAGCGAGAATGACAATCAGAGCCAGCCTCATATTAAGCAATAAAAGAATTTGCAAAAGAATCACTGTCATTTTACCAACAGTAACATCTGGGTTACAGCAGTCAGGAGGAGAATGGAGTGTTACTGGGAAGGAAATACTTACTGAGAAGTGAGATAACAATGAGGAGCGAAGCGAGACGGTACCTCATGATCCTCCTTGACTCTGTAACTCTCCAATGAGAGAAATCCTCTGTCAGAGACAGAAATACAGATCCCCGTCTCACTGCACTGCTGATCCGGCCAATGAGAGGAATGAACCAGCAGCAGCAATCTCTCCAGTAACACTGTTGGGTCAGAATGAGAGCAGCAACCGGAAGCTGTGGGCGGGGATACCGCAGTCTCAATATTGAGTGAAGTGTGCGGTGACTCTCAGCTTCACTCGGAACTGATGGAGCGGAAATAGCCACGGTTCAATCTTCCCTACACCGTCACCACCCTGCACCTGCTCACTGTGCAAGTCACTGAAAATAAATATATCGGGAAGTACATGACGGAGTAGAATCTAGAATCTTCGAGTCAGGGATGAGGCCACACGATCTATATTGCCCGAGACACTTTGAAATCGTGACCTTATTCTTCTTACAAAAACAGCATTTTCTATATACCCCGGTAATTCCCTTTACATTTCCTTCTTAAAGCTATTGTTGAATCTTCTTCCTTTATTTAGACACGTCTTCTATAGTTTAGCAAATCGCAGTGTCCCTCTCCATGCGGTCAACTGTGAGCCTTGAGGGAGCAGCGGGAAACGTGTGACCATGTCGCCCTCTGGTGGATATGATCAAAACTTGACACCGGTCGGACACTTGAAGAAAACCGAAAATAAGAATATCAATTCTAGGGGAATGAACGAAGAAGGGGGAAATATACACAAAGCCTGCAGCTTGTCGACAAAGCGCATCCACACCAGTTGAACAGAGGGGAATATAAGTTAATATTTGAGTATGCTTGTTGTGGTTTGTTGTTGTTCATTGTGCAGCTCAGAACGGGAAATACCGACAGGCAGCAGCTGGGAATTTTCATTCTTAAATTAATTTGATTATTGTTTTATGTCCTGGTGAGTGTTGCACAAGCCTGGACATTCACCAACAGCATTACTTTATAAATTGACGCTACACAAACGCACACTGCTAACTGTACTGGTATATTTTGCTATTAAGAATGAGTATAATTTATATTCAGATGAGCAGCACGGTAGGATAGTGGTTAACACAATTGCTTCACGGATCCAGGTCCCAGGTTCGATTCCCGGCTTGGGTCACTGTCTGTGCGGACTCTGCACATTCTCCCCGTGTGTGCGTGGATTTCCTCCGGTTTCCTCCCACAATCCAAAGAAGTGCAGGTTAGGTGGATTGGCCATGCTAAATTGCCCTTAGTGTCCAAAATTGCCCTCAGTTTTGGGTGGGGTTACTGGGTTATGGGGATAGGGTGGGGGTGTGGGCTTGGGTAGGGTGTTCTTTCAAAGAGCCGGTGCCGACTCGATGGGCCGAATGGCCTCCTTCTGGACTGCAAATTCTCTGATGACCACATAAGAGACTTAGCACAATGAGCTAAATAGCTGGCTTGTAATGCAGAGCAATGCTAGCAGCGCGGGTTCAATCCCCGTACCGACCTCCCCGAACATGCGCCGGAATGTGGCGACTATGGGCTTTTCACAGTAACTTCATTTAAGTCTGCTTGTGACAATAAGCGGTTGTTAGTATAACGGCAAGGTGGGACGCTGGTGGGAGATCTTCGACACCCTCTGATTACAACATCATTGAAGTGCTGTTAAGTGCATTAACGCGTTGACAGTTTTTGTCCAGGTTCAGCGGGTTCTGTGTGGCTGTGGGTCTCAGTGCGCAGTAATACACGGCGGAGTCACTCAGTTGTGCCTTAGAGACTTTCAGCGGGACGGTCCGACCAGATTCATCGAGCTTCGCTGAAAAGCGGTTCTCAGGAATGCCCTCCGTTTTCTCACTGTATCTGTTCCTCTGCAGCAAGTACTCCAAGGAGCCGCTGGGACACTGGCGGTAGCAATACAGGTAAGGAACGTCGCTGCTTGTAGATGTGAAATTACAGAACAGTTCAATGTCACCTCCTTCCTGTACTGAGGTTTCAGCTGGTGTCTGTGAAACCGAATCTCCTCGACAATACTCTGTAAGAGCCCAGAGCGATATTAAATTAAACAACGTCGCTCCACTATCTATCCCCATTATCAGTCGATCACTCCCAACACTTACCTGGGAATTAAATCAGATGTGTTAAGCAGAAAGCCATTCCCCAAAAAATGTGACTCAAGGAGGAGGGGTTTTGTTGAGAACAAAAAGCCCTTTGAACAACTTTCAGCACTTTCCAGCGGGGTAAGATTAGGGGCAGTGGGGGGGAGAATGCGAATTTCCAGAAGAGTTTTCAGCGTTAAGTTCAGATCGGTCTGAATGATTGTTTCTGCACTTAGGATCAAGGTGTGGATATTTCTGTGTTGTCCATTCTGACCTCTTAAATATAACGTATGAGATAGATGTGAAACGCATAGTTATGTAACATTCGAACTTATCAGTTAAGACAGCAGCAGCTGTGAAGATAAAGGATAAAGTAGCAGTGAACATGTTCAAACAGAGATGATGGCGGGTTTGAAGAGGCTTCTTCCACCTGAAATAGTTTTCACTCAAGAACTGGGTAGAGATTGACTCATATCCAGCCTCTTTGCGGATTGGTCGGTTCTTGACAGAGACAGCCCATCAACCATTAATCTTCAAATCATCCAATCAACTCGCAGTTTCTTTGCTCCCAGATTCATGACGTCAGAGCTGGGCGGGGCAAACAGAGTGAAATTGAACCTGAAATTCTCACCGAGTGTAAATTGTTGCCTTCGAAATTGGGTAATCTGGGATCCGTCCTATTGAGTAGAAGGCGATGAACTTCCACAGGAGGGCGTGTTTGGTAAATCATTCTAAAAGTGTTCTCTCACATCGAGGAACAGTTTGTGCAGAAAGCCCACGGTTTGCCCATGCAGATGTCCAGTCTGTGAGATATTTAATGTGGCATCAGTGCCGGAAATTGACATTAATATCTCTGCTGTCTCCCTCTGCTGTTGTATATTTGTCACGGATTGTATGTTGTGAATATCAATCTTCACACCGACAGTGTTCCTCTGACCAGACTACACGCAAATAGTTTCAGTTCAGAACGTATTTATTCAAGTTATAGAAGGGGAGTTAAACACCCACAAGGTGATTTATCGGCTCCCCGATCATAGAAAATACAGAACAATTATATTTTTCATATATTTCAGGTAATTATCATACTCTAACAAAAATAATACTGTGGCACAGTGGGTAACACTGCAGCCTCGCAGCGCCAGGGACCCGGCCTCATTCTGTGTGGGCTTCCTTCCGGTGCTCCGGTTTCCTCGCATTGATGTGCAGGTTAGGTGAGGTTACAGGGCGGGCGATTGGACCTAGGTAAGGTGGTCTTTCTGAGTATCCCTGCAGACTCGATAGGCCGAATGGCCTCTTTCTGCATTGTGGGGATTCTGTGGCACAAACAGCTGATGACATCCTATCAACGTCCCTTGTGTCACAATCCAGCAATTCACAGCAAAGCTCTTTGTTTTCTGGTTAATGATAATAATGTAGAGGGTGGTGGGGGTGGAATTGTTCTCCTCACAACAGGAACGATGACTTCAGTGAAGACAATGTTGGTCACTGAACAGGATCAGTCTTTGAGGTGGGATAGCGGAGTGACATTTACTGTATTTATTTTGTCAGCGCCCGAGATTCCCTCAAAATAATCTGCTGAGCGGCGGCAGCAAGCAGAAAGATGCTGGATTGAATTAACACAAACAGATATTTAGCAAAGCTGATCCACACATTGTGATTCCTCACATGATATCAGTTCACAGTCAATGTGGGGATGTGAGAGTGCCTTGCCGGTTTTTCTGTGGACTGACTGTGGCTCTGTAACAGTGTGTGTCTCAGAGCACAGTGATACACAGCAGAGTCAGAGACACGGACCCCGGTGATACTTAAAGGAACTGTTTTCTCTTCCTGGTCCAAATGAACAGAAAACCAATCGAGGAGATGTGGCGACTTATCTCCCCCTGTCTTGCCGTACTTGTTCAGTAAATATCGCGGAGATTGCCCGGGATACTGGATGTACCAGAAGAGGTAGGAATAGGTATCGGTTGTGGACTAATTGCAGTTCAATATTATTGTGTCGCCCTCCTGAACCGTCACATCAGGCGGATCCTGGGAAACTGTATCCTTTCCCTCTGTTCCTGAAATAAAGAACAGACTGTGTTAAACATTTGGGAGTAAACCTGATCAATGCACACAGGCGTATTGAACAGTCGACTCACCGGGTAACAGAACCATGATTATCAGCAAAGGATATACGCAGCACATGGTGTGTGCTGCGCAGTCCGATTAGCAGAACAGAATGGTTCAAACTGCGGAACCTTTCATTCTCATGTTTAAAAGTACAAACAGACAACGGATTACTGCCCTTATTCAGGCACTGAGGGTGCTGCTCACGAAGGGGATTGGCTGATTAAAAAAAAAAACAGACACGCACTGTCAACCAATCAGTATCACTAATTTGTAATTAACCCAGCCACTCTCACCTGTTCCCCCCGAAGTCCGCCTGAGGATATCGCGCTTCTCGCCGCTTCTCTTGCTGCACAGTCAGCTGCAGACGCTGAAATGCGCACACTCAGACACACACATACATGGAAAAATACAGGCACACTCACACACACTTTCACACACAAACACATGGATACACACATAGAACAGCTGTCGGCATTTGGCGACTAGGGGCTTTTCACAGTAACTTCATACTTGTGACAATAAAAAAAGGTTATTATTCTGGACAGGCACGCACACACTTTCTCACACACTGAGACACCCGTACTTGACACAAAAACAGACACACACACAGACACAGAAAGACAGACAAACAAGCGCAGATACACGGTCACCTACAGACACATAAACATGCAGAAATAAACACGCAACAAACAGAAGCACAGGCAAACAAACACACGCATACAGATACACACAAACAAGCACACAAATAAAGCAACACACAGGAAAAAAACAAACATACACAGGGACACATACACCCACGCACACAGACAAATAGCCATTCACATTTATGCACACGCAAAAATAGACACGCGGGCACAGAGACTACACAGACACATAAAACCACACACAAACACAGAAAAACAGGCACAGACGCATCTAGAAGGCACAGACAGACGCACATAGACACATAGACATGTACATAAATATAGACACCCAGATGGACACACGGACATACACATATACACACATACACAAACACACATAGACACACAAACACCGGCACACTCACTCACATACACACACATGCACAAAGACATACATACGCACCTACAGACATTATAGGGTACAGACAGACAAAAACACACACACATACTAAGACACAGAGATAAAGAGACATGCCAACATACACAAATACAAACAAAACCACACCAAGGCAAGTACAAACACAGGTAGATACACATATATACACCCACACGTACTGGCACACACACATTAACACACACAGACAAAATGCAGACACGCAGAAACACAAAGACAGACCAACACTCACAGGCACACTCACATAGTCATAACACTGACACACAGGCACACACACAAAAACGCGGACGCACACACACAAAACAAAGACACACAATTAAATACTGACAAACGCACACACTGATCCACACAGGCACGCACGCACACAAAGATACAGTCAGACAAACATGCGAAAACATAGATACACACAAAATACACGCACAGACAAGCGCAAAATAAGACATGTACACCCACAAACACAGACCGACACATATCCATAAGAACAAATCACAAGTACACAGACAAACACGGAAACACACAGATACAACCACCTTGGACGCACAAAGAAATCACACACCGACACGCAGTGGTTTGCACTGCTGCCTCATAGCGCCAGGGATCCGGCTACAATTCCAGTCTGGGGTGACTGCTGCTGTGGAGTTTGCACACTGTCAGCGTGGGTTTCCTCCGGAGCCTCCGGTTTCCCCTTTCGGTCCAACGATATGTTACTGACTTACTTTCGCTCCAGGCCTCTTGCTGATTCATCCTCTTTCCTCGGTATCACTTCTCCATGTCTCTCTCACATATTGCTGCATTTGTCCTTTCATTCAGTTGAAAATTGACGCTGCATGGAATTGAAGTGATCCGTCAAATAGTTGAACTGAAATAATGCGGGAAATATAAAACGAATGGGTAAAAGATACACGAACTGATTATAGATTTGAAAGTTATGCACGGACACTCGACTGTGTTTGGCGTGAAAAATATTTAACAAGTGATGAAGTAGCGCCATCCTGTGCCCAGTACAAGCCGCTCGTATAGTAGTGGGGAAAGCTGATTGCGAGAACCCCACACAGGTACATGCAGAGACACACAATACAGCCACTTGCATCTGCACTCAATGATTTGCATACTCGACCACATACTCGCTAACAGAGACACACAAACGCACACACAGGCACGTAACTGCCCAGACATAAGTGCCGATGTAAACTGATGAATACATATTGCACCCGGATGCGCACACACGCGAGCACACATATACACAAGACAAATACACACACAACGCACACACACGCAAGCAGACATACAGCACACATACACCAACACAAACACAGATGGATACGCCGTTGTTGATATCCGGTGGTGTCTGTCGAGGTACATTTAACGGCACCGTACACAGGCGTTAACGAATAAAACCTGTAGAGAAATTGTTCTGCAATCTGATCCACTCGGTTTCTTTGCATTTGTGAAAATATTTTCCAACCTGTCGGAACATTCCGAAGGATTATGTGAGAAGTTGATTCGCGGGTTGTCCTTTCTCCCTGCTCAAAGCGGATACTAGGCACTATCCTCACTTTCAACATTCCGCCAGCCTCTACCTACTTTTGACTCTGATTTCCAATGATTTGTTTGAACTTCAGGCGAGTGAATGTTCATGGGGGTCGTCAGGAAAGTGGAGTTAAGTGGTTAGCACTGTACGTTCACAGCACCAGGGTCACAGATTCGATTCCCTCTTGGGCCACTGTCTGTGCGGAGTCTGCACATTGTTCCCGTGTCTGCGGGTTTCCTCCGGGCGCTCCGGTTTCCACCCACAAGTCACGAAAGACGTGCTGTTAGGTGAATTGGACATTCTGAATTCTCCCTCCGTGTACCCGAACAGGCGCCGGAATGTGGCGACTGGGGCCTTTTCACAGTAACTTCATTGCAGTGTTAATGTCAGCCTACTTGTGACAATAAAGATTATTAATTAAATACAATGGTTTCTTTTGCTCGTGTTTCTGATCTGTTCTTGTGTTTACCTTCCATTTTGCTAATACGCACACGGCCCAAATGTCACTAAAATATAAACTTAGATCTCACGTTCCTTAGGAAAACCCTATGGTCAGTGTGTCCTAATACAAGGGGACAATATCTCTCAAGGGTGACAGTCTATGACGAGGAGGCTGTGACGCCGATTAGCCAATGTTATTGTGGTACAAATGTCAGAGATTCTGAGGAGCAGAGTTTAGTTCTGATCGCTTTAACTGTCTTGAGGATAGAAAAGAGGAGTAATAGACAAGCAGTGGTATCTGAAGGACTTGAACAGAATCTGCTTGTTTGCTCATTCAAGGATGTAGGCTTCGCTGGCCCCATCGCTTTAGAAACTGGCGATGAGCTGCCTCCTGGAACCGCTGCCCTCCAAATTACAGAAATAGAACTGAAATGGGAAGTGACATCAGAGTTTGGAGAAGACTGGGACTGCGGGAACAACAAGAGCAATTAATGATATTTGCGAAAATAAACCATATAAATATTTCCAACATGTTATTGATCATGCGTTTATCGTACCAACTCTATCGATCAAATTCACAGCAATCACACAATGTTCTGCTGCATAGATAATTAACTTGTTCACGTGTAAGCCGAAGGAGAAGTGAGCAGCTCTGCAAAAAAACACCTCCATATATCGGCAGTCTGATTCTAGCCAATCAAATCGCAGAGAAAAACGTGTCTGAACATTTATCCGGTGCCTCTTCCATTAGCCGGATATTGAAGCCGCTGATTGACTTCGTGCTCCTCTGATCTGAGCTGTGCTCCGTTTTCTGATTGCCATTTTTATTGAACGATGTGCTACACGGTGCAAACGAAGCTGCTGCCTTTCATTCTGGTACTAACTTGTAGGTGTAGGAAATTTACTCCATCATCTGCACATAATGTTTATTTATATCGGTGATGGTCCAGTGTCTCATTGAACGTTTTTACAGATCGATGTCGCTCGGACCAAGTTTTCCAAACTCCCACTGCGAGAACAGTCCAGAGCGGAGATTCGGTGCAGATAAACTGCAGCTATGACATGTCCAGCATATCCGAAATGTATTGGTACAGACAAACGTCTGGTCAGGGTCTGGAGTGGATAATAAGGCGAATATCGGCTGGAAAAGAGAGGGCCGATTCGAATTGGACCTTTCCAAGAACAAAGAACAAAGAACAAAGAAATGTACAGCACAGGAACAGGCCCTTCGGCCCTCCAAGCCCGTGCCGACCATACTGCCCGACTAAACTACAATCTTCTACACTTCCTGGGTCCGTATCCTTCTATTCCCATCCTATTCATATATTTGTCAAGATGCCCCTTAAATGTCCCTATCGTCCCTGCCTCCACTACCTCCTCCGGTAGTGAGTTCCAGGCACCCACTACCCACTACCCACTACCCACTACCCACTACCCACTACCCACTTGCCACTGCAGATAAACAGGGCAAATTGGTTATTGGACACACAGGGAGCGCAGACACCGCTGTTTATTACTGTGTGCTAAAGCCCACAGTGGAAGAAAAGGCGCCAGTCACTGTACAAAAACCTCCTCCTCTTTACAATTGCTACATCAATCTACCAAATAGCAAACGGCATGCCTGACGTGTCAGAACGAGAGCAGGAAATGGGGGAAAAAGGCTCCCGGGCCTTTGCAATTTCATTCTGCTCGTTTGTCTGCACGAATATGCGAACAGTCAGAGCATACATTATCCGATTGAACAAACAGTCACTCAATCAATGAGTGCGGTCTATCTGGTGAGGAAATCTACGATGATTAATTTTAAGGATTATAATCAACTGTCTCGATTTGGAGTAAAATAGAGTTGAGGAGAAACTACTTCTCCCAAAGGATTGTGAATCTGTAGAATTCGCTACCCCAGAATGCGGTGGAAGCTGGGACAGTGAGTAAATTTAAGGAGGGGTTGCACAGAAGAGTGAATAGTTGCAGGAGCACTCACCGCCAGAGGGCAGTGCGAATCGGTTCGAAATTCTGAATGTGGGCGGCCCTGTGTGAACTCAGTGGCAGTGTGAGCCGCTGCTCGTTTAAAACCTCAAGCGGTAAAGCCCAAGATACGGTTTCTTTTTCTTCATTTCGACTGGAGGAAGCCTCTGAGTTGCATCTGAACTGGGTCTTTGGCTCATTTTTCGTTCATATTAACTTAATCTACGTTTCCTGGTGCCAATCTGAACACCCAGGAGAATTGCTTCCGCCGGCATTTCCGGTGATTTGATAATGGTCCGAGTTTACAGAGTCTCTTTGCTGTTTTTCACTCTGATCTGCACCGCTGTGACTGCAGAAGATGAGCTGCTGCAGATCGGCGGATGGGTGATAATGAAGCGGGAATCGTGTCCATGAGCTGCACCAGCGCCGTCGTGATGAACATGCTGCGTTGGTACAGACAGCAGCCAAATCAGCCACCCCAGCATCTTGTGCTGGCCACAAGAGAAACCGATCAACCCGCCAGGATCACTGCCTCAATCGGGGGAGAAAACAAACACAGTGTCCTGACTGTGAGAGAAGTCCGAGTTACAGACACTGCCACCTATCTCTGCGCCGGGAGGCACAGTGTTAGAAGTAGATGGAGAGCTCGTACAGAAACCTACACCGAGTGGGAGCACTGCTCGACTGTGCTCGGAGAATCGGCATTGTGATTGGCGCAGTAATAATACAACTGCCTGGGAAATGAGAGCAAGAGCCAGAAAATATAACAGAGGAAGGATTAGAGATGAATGAAATGAAAATCGCTTATTGTCACAAGTAGGCTTCAAATGAAGTTACTGTGAAAAGCCCCTAGTCGCCACATTCCGGCGCCTGTTCGGGGAGGCTGGTACGGGAATTGAACCGTGCTGCTGGCCTGCCTTGGTCTGCTTTCAAAGTCAGCGATTTAGCCCTGTGCTAAACAGCCCCAGATGAAGAATGTTAGAAACATAGACAAAGAGAAACGAGGAACAATCAGGCGAGCGAGATTGAGTGCGCAACAAAGGAAAACTAAAATGTACAGGAATCGCAGAGAATATAAAATCAAAGCACTGTGGAAAAAGAAATTAGATAATGTGAAAAGGAACAAGCATCATGCGTTTAAAGATGAGATCAAGTCATAATGGTAAATCATCCCAAATCAATTTAAATTTTCTCTTCTTTAACACATCTCACATTTCCTTGATAGTTAGACAGTTTAATCCTCTGAAAACGTTCTCTAATAACTGGTCCCTGGATATCGCTGCAGTAAATGAACTGTTTTCTCGTTGTTCTGCAAAGTTCTTTCCGATCACCGCCCCCCCCCCCCCCCCCCCCAGGTTGCAGTGATCCCGCACTCCTCATTATAGCCTGTGAAATGTATTCGTTTTCTACCAACGGTGTCTAAACTAACAATATGCTCTGAACAAATAGACAATGTGCACCGGCTGTGGTCAAAGTGACGCAGAAACGGAGAGAGAAGATTGAGAAAGGACTGCACATGAATTCAGACAGACAGGGAAGCTCACAAAAAGGCTGAATGTGAGTGAACACAACATACTTTGATTTATGAAATTAATTTTCAGCATGGATCCTAGTTAGAAGTAATTAATATAATTATTCAGTTCCTGCTCAATTGTTTTTGTTTAGTGTTGTGTTTTGTTATTTTACTAATGGCTCTGAGACCCCCACAGGCTGTCGACTCGTTTCTGTCTATCAGTGCGAGCGCGCCCTCTGCTGATCAGTAACTGGAACTCTCAGTGTGGGTTTTTTGTACGAGAGCCCCTCGACCTGCAGCAGTGTGGGCTCCATGGCACAGAAATACACCGCGCTGTCGGATAGACGAGCACTGGCGGTAGTTAAAGTGACCGTTTTGTTTCCGCTGTGCCAAACAGCAGAAAATCTTTCTGGTAAATCTTCAGATGTATCTCCCGTGCTATATATAACGAATAAATAACTGAGTGCTTCTGCGGGAGACTGGCTGTGCCAGAGCAGATTTCGAGAACCAGCTGCCGGGTAACTGCAGTCCAATGTGACGGTCTGTTCTTCCAGAACGGTTAATTCAGGGGGATTCTGGGACACTGCATGTCTGCCATTGGTTCCTGCAACACATTACAGAATCTGTTAAATGTCTGTAAGAAAACCCTGGCGACAGACACTGACTATTAAAATACAGACTCACTGGGTAACAAGACCAATAGGATAAGTGAGAACATGGTTCCTGCTTTGGAATTTCACAGAAGTCACAGCAGTTTTAAAGTATATGAACACTTATAGTCTAACATGAGAGAAGTAAATGCAGATCATGGGCAGGCTTCATTTATTGGGAAACTGAGGGGCGGTGTCCAATGGCATGATTGGCGGACTGTGCGCAGATCCAGTAACTCAGTCACCGGTGACAATACCCGCATCAGAAGGGGGTTCAGTGCGCTTCGATTGCGAATATACAGGAAACGATTCTCCACCCCCACACCAAAGTGGCCGCGCCGTCGTGAACGCCGTCGAGGTTCACGACGGCGCGGAACGGCCCCGGTCCCGACCGATTCAGACCCTGACAATGAGCCAGTATCGGGGCCGCATCATCTACCCGCTCCAGGTCTTGTCGCCCGCGTAAAAGCGGCGCCGCATAGATGACGTGGCCGGCGCCGCATAACGGACGTCGTCCGTGCATGTGCGGGTTGGCCGGCGCCAACCCGCGCATGCGTGGTTGCCGTCCTGTCCAAATCCGCCCTGCAAGCAGATGGGGGACGGATCTTGCGGGGCCGCGGAAGGAAGAAGGTCCTCCTTCAGAGAGGACAGCCCGACGATTGGTGGGCACCGATCGCGGGCCACCCCACATTCCAGGTGAAGCCCGGTGCAGGAACCCCCTCGCCCCCCCCACAGGCCGCCCCCCAGCGTTCACGCACCGCCCACGACTGCAGCGACCAGGTGTGGACGGCGCCGGGGGGAACCCGCCGTTTTGGCCTGGCCGCTCGGCCCATCCGGGCCTCAGAATAGCGGGGGTGCCGGAGAATCGCCATTTTGCGTGTCTCCGGCGATTCTCCGGCCTGCAGCCTGCGAAACTTGACTGGGCCGTTCCCGCCACTTGGGAGAATCGCGGGAGGGCGTCGGACCGGTGTGCCCGGAAATTTTGGCGGCCCAGGGGATTCTCCCAACCGGTGTGGGAGTGGAGAATCGCGCCCACAGACCCGACTATGTACCACATGCTATGGCAGCACAGCCGCCGAAATTGATCATCATTAACATATTGGCGATTAAAAAAGCGGAGATCTCAGGGCGATATCTGGCGGCTGCCAACAACTGTAAAAGGAATGATCATCTCAATATAAATGCGCTCAGTGTGGAGGACGGGGTCTATTGCTGGACATTGAGCACAGTGTCACATAGCAGCTAAACCACGTACAAAAACCTCAGAGTTTTTTAAATTCCACTAATGTTGTGTTCCTGCCCTTGACCGATTCTCCATGTCCTTGAACTTCTCCTGCCATTTCTTATGCAGCGCCTCGTGCGCCTCCACCTTCACCGCCAGGCCCACTATCTCGTCCTCATTCTCCGAGGCCTTCTGCCACACCACCCGGATCGCCATCCCTTGGGCCTTCTGGGTCTCGACCAGCTTGCCGATCGTAGCCTTCATCGACTACAGCAGCTCTGCTTTCAATTCCATTAAGCAGCGCTTGAGAAACTCCTGCTGCTCTTGCGCCCACACTGCCTGGTCGCCACCCACCGCCATCTTGGCTTTCCTCCCTCGCACTTTTCGCTGCACCAAAATTACTTTTTTCACCGCTCCACTCCTGGTACAATCCATACAGTGCCGGGGAAATCGTACTGTCATCTTCACACACTGGGAACCATCGAACAAATGCCGCTGGGGCCCCTCAAAAGAGCCCAAAACTCCGTTTCTGGCGGGAGCTGCCGAACGTGCGACTTAGCTCAGCATAGCCGCAACCAGAAGTCAACCTGAGTATTAGTCAGGTTAAAGGTACTGTCTACCTATGTGACAGGAAGTATTCCTGTATTAGTGTGTGTGTCTGTGGTTCTGTGTATGAGAATGTGGTTGTGTGTCTGCAGAATATCTGTGCTGCTTCTAATCAGCTGCAACACAAACTTCCTCTCTCTGAGCAAATGATGCTGGTTCACTGAGAATCCCATCCAGTGATTTGAAAAGTACCACTCAGAGATTCATAAAATTGTAGGAGGCCATTCGGCCCATCACTTCACCAACAACCCTTTGAAAGATCAACTTAACTAGGCCCAATCCCCTGCCCTATTCCTGCAACCCCACCCTAAGGGGCAATTTAGCATAGCCAATCCACCTAACGTGCACATCATTGGACTATGGACAGAAACCAGAGCACTCTGTTGGAGGAAACTCACGCAGATAGGGTGGGGGGGGGGGGGGGAATTCAAGGAGACTGTCACCTCCAGCCACAGAGATCACCATCCCCCTGATGTGGGTCCAGTAAACTGTTCCCACCTGATCCAGGGTCATATGCCTTTTCTGTCTATTTAGCTGATGCATTATATCTAAACTGCTGCTTCTTAATCAACTGCTTTATATTCACCTTTGATTTCAACCCCCTTTTTGGATAATCTGTGACTCCCGGACACTTGTCCGTTGAAGTAGCGGAAGGTCTGAGAACTGAAATAATGCAGAGTAATGATGAGGTGTATTTCTATCACCACTTTTCTTTGAAATCTCCCCCTAAACCAAAAAGAGTCAAAAAGGTTCTTTAAATGGTGTACAAGGAGTTTCACTCCTTAAGGCAGACTTAAGTAGGTGCTATTCAGGGTCAAACTAATATTTCAAGTTATTCCTGGTATAACCTAGATCTACAAAGAAGTAAAAGATCTTACTTCTGGAGTGCCGTTCGAGTTGATCAGACCTTTGTGACCCCCTTCACAATCTCTCTTCTTATCTGTGGGTGTTCTCAGTAGTTTTGATTCTCTGTTCGGCTCCTCAGTACTGCAGTCCCCATGCACCGAAGTAGCTGTAAAAGCTCATGCTGGTAATTAGCGATTCAGGGTATTTATTACCCTTCTAGCAGCCTTACCGTTTACATGATCTTCTCCTGAAGTAATATCTTCTGCTTATTGATATATATATTTTGTCCATTTCTTAACATATGTTTAATTCTGCTGAAGCGTAAGTACACCTCTTTTTAATGTGGTGTTAACATGACCTTAGCTTGTCAGACATTTACTTAAAGAGTGATACATCTGACCTTAGCTTGTCAGAACACTGGCAGGGAAGCTTCCTGCTAATGATTTTGTTGTATTTCAGTCTTTTAACCCATCATTTTTAAGCATTGCACTTTGTCATATTCCTTTCAAATGTTTCAAATGACATTCTTTCTATTTTACAATTTTACAAAAGTGTTGGTTGCTTTTTGGGAAGAAATTGTACCATAGCAAAGGCAACTGTCATATCCAGATTTCCACTTTTAACTGGTGTCATTAAGTTTCTAACTTTCACAAATAAACATTATTTCAAGTAATTCAAACTTAAGACTCTGGCAATTCCAATCAATTGCTTGCTAAAATAATTACCTTCTATCAAAGGGACTTGTTCCCTTTATGTAACTTAAAACTTAACTTTGCTAGAATGTCTCTAACTTTAAGAAAGATATTGGGTTACAGCACGAGTTGTTGCGAGGTGTTATCTCAAAGCCTGTGTGATAATAACTGTCTGCAGTCTGAAACGTTTTGCTGCTGTTAACCCTTTGAGAGACTTCTGCTTTAACTTCTCTATATTATTTTTAAGCATTGCATTTTCTCATATTCCTTCGGGTTGATCATCAGACCTTCATATTTCAAATGACATTCTTCCTATTTTAATTTACAGGTGTTAGTGTGGCTCAGTGGTTACATTCCTATCTCTAAAGTCAGCAGGTTCTGGGTTCAAATCCACCTCCAGAAACATGAGCATCAAATCCAGGTTGATGATCTGATGCAGTCCTGAGGGAGCACTGCACTGTCAAAGGTCCAGTGTTCCAGATCAAATCTTCAACTCTGGTCCCATCTGCTCTCAGTTGGGTGTAAAAGTTCCCATGATGTTATTCCAAAGAGTAGGGGAGTTCGCCCTGGTTTACTGCTTAATATTCATCCCTCAACAAACATCACTGAACAGATTCTCTGGTTACCGTCACATTTCTGTTTGTGGGATCTTGGTGGATTGGCTGTGCTAAATTGCCCCTTAGTGTCCAAAGGTGAAGTGGGGTTACAGGGAAAGGGTGGGGGAAGTGCACCTGGGTGGGGTGCTCTTTTGTAGGGTTGGTGCAAACTCGATGGCCAAATAGCCTCCTTCTGCACTGTAGGGATTCTTCGATGCTGCCAGACCTGTTGAGTTAATTTAGCATTTTCTGCTTTTATTCTATATTACACACCCTTTTAATCCACTTATTATATTTATTGAACACTGTACCATCGACTACCAGGAAGTGTGTTGATGTTTCAGCTATTCTGGCCTTGGGTGACTGTGTGGAGTTTGCACATTCTCCCCGTGTCTGTGTGGGTTCCCTCCGGGTGTCCCAGTTTTCACTCTGTCCAAAGATGTGCAGGTTAGGTGGATTGGCTGTGCTAAATTGCCCCTTAGTGTCCAAAAAAAAGTTAGGTGGAGTTACTGGGTTACGGGGATAGGGTGGAGGCATGGGTTTAAGTAGGGTGCTCTTTCCAAGGACCAGTGCAGGCTCGATGGGCCGAATGGCCTCCTTCTGCACTGTAAATTCTATGATTCAGTATGATTTTCTCTTTCATCTGATCCAATGGGTCTGTCTGGTAATATTTCCCTGATTGTATTACAGTGGTTAGCACTGTTGCTTCATAACGCCGGGGTCCCGAGTTCAAATCCTGCTTGGTCACTGTCTGTGCGGATTCTCCCCACGTCTGCATGAGTTTCCTCCGGGTGCTCTGGTTTCCTCCAAGTCCTCAAAGACGTATTTGTTAGGTGAATTGGACAGTCTGAATTCTCCCTGTGTACCATAACACGCACCAGAGAGTGGCGACCAGAGGCTTTTCACAGTCACTTCATTGCAAAGTTAATGTAAGCCTATTTGTGACAATAATAATAATCTTTATGTGTCAGGGTGTTTGGTATTTTAGGGAGCAGGTAGAACTTCCTTGGTTCGACCTGTTGTCCCCTCAGATATTCCATCTGTTTTTGGTTAATGTGTCTGGAGTCTTTGAGTTCTTCCAGTCTGTCTCCAATTCTCCTTCCTGTCTCGGGTATATGAGTCAAGGGATCTTGGGACTGTGATTCGTGTTGTTTAGTTGTCTGTCTGTCTCCTGCAGGTATTGTTGTCTCTCAATAATGACTATGATGCTGCCCTTGCTTCTGGTCTTATGAACATATCGGTGTTGGATCCAAGCTCCCGGATTGTCTGTCTTTCTCTCCGGGTAAGATTCTGTTTGTCTCTTGTATTTCACTGTGATAGGGCAGAGACCTGATTGAAGGGATTCAAACATGGAAGTTCTGGGAATGATGGACAAGGATTTGGAAGGTGGTAACATGTTCAAAGAGTTTGGAGAGGAGAGGGAGGTTGAAGATGGGGCAGTAATTTGTAAGGAGGGCAGGGTCAAGGGTTTGTTTTATTGAGGAGGGAGTGAGGATGGCAATTTGAAGGACAGAGTGACAGTACCTGAAGAGAGAGAAATGTTGACAATATCCATAGACACAGGGTAGTTGGCTGATCGGCAGCTCAGTGGGAATAGGGTCGATGGAGCAGCAGCTGGGTCTCATGGACAAGATGAGCTCTGAGAGGGCATGAGGGAAGAAGGGGGAGAAACTAGAGAAAAATGTGGGTTCTGGGTTCGGGAAAGGATGTAATTTAGAGACAGTTTGGTCCGGTGGGCTCATGGAAGGGAGGGAAGCAGCAGAGGCAGCTGATCGGATTTACTCAATCTCAGTCACAAAGCAGCTCCACAAGCTCCTCACACATCTTGTTGGAGGTGAGGATGGAAGAGACGGGGGAGAGTGAGAGTACTTCAAAAGGAACTAACTTGTGTCAGAGATATTAAAAAGTTTCAGCACACAGCGTATTTCACACAAATTTAATTTATTTGACTTCTAGCCAGAATATTAGCCCCTGTAAATGGGCTGGAGTTTGTTATCAGCAGAAAGAGACCCAAATGAACATGGTTCAGTCCTGAATGTGAGGAACAGCAAAATCCATTCACTGTGGTTACTTGTGGCCTCGTTGATGTGCCTGCAGGTTGGATGATCGAGTGAATCCCTTCCCACACTCGGAGCAGGTGAATGGCCTCTCTCCGGTGTGAACTCGCTGATGTACAGTGAGGTCAGATGATCGTCTGAACCCAGTCCCGCAGTGAGAGCACCTGAACGGTCTCTCGTCAGTGTGAACACGTTGATGGAACATCAGATTCGTAGAACTTTTAAAGCACTTCCCGCAGTCTGGACATTGGAACGGTCTCTCATCAGTGTGAACTCGCTGGTGACTCACCAGGTGGGATGACCGAGTGAATCCCTTCCCACACTCTGAGCAGGTGAATGGTCTCTCCCCAGTGTGGGTTCGCTGATGTGCAGTGAGGTCAGATGATTGCCTGAACCCAGTCCCGCAGTGAGAGCACCTGAACGGTCTCTCGTCAGTGTGAACACGTTGATGGAACATCAGATTCCCAGAATTTTTATAGCACTTCTCGCAGTCTGGACATTGAAATGGTCTCTCATCAGTGTGAACTCGCTGGTGACTCACCAGGTGGGATGACCGAGTGAATCCCTTCCCACACTTGGAGCAGGTGAATGGTCTCTCCCCAGTGTGACTGTGTCGATGAGTTTCCAGCTTTGATGGGAAAGTGAATCCTTTCCCACAGTCTGCACATTTCCACGGTTTCTCCTCAGTGTGACTGTGTTTGTGGCTTCTGAGGCCTGATGATTGACTGAATCCTCGTCCACACACACAACACGTGTACGGTTTCTCCCCACTATGAACAATGCGTTTTCCTTCCATGTTCAAAGTACGATGGTATTCAGGATAAGATAAATTGAGGACTCTGTCAGATCCTGAAGTGATGTTAGGTTAGAGTTTCTGGACTTGAAGCCTCCCTTTCGAACACCCTGTGAAACTGATTTAAAACAGAAAAGAGATAGTGAGAGAGAACCCACAAAATCACAAAGGCAGGTGGTGAAATTGCTGAATGAATCTGGTCATTTGTGGGGCCGGCACTGGGAAAAAGTGACCATGAAAACGGCTGGATTGTTATAAAACCCAACTGGCCTCCTTGGGAGGAGGGGGAAAGAGGTGAAGAGGGATTTTGTATATCTGCAAGGCATATTAAGACAGTATTTGGCAAAGCATATTCGACCTTGAGCTTCATAAATTGAAATATTGATAGTAAAATGATGCTCCTGGTGGAAAAGTGGTTAGCACTGCTGCCTCACAGCTCCAGGGTCCCGGGTTCAATTCGAGTCTTGGATGACGAGGTCTGAAGTTTGCAGTTTCTCCCCGTGTCTGCGTGGGTTTCCTCCCACAGTCCAAAGATGTGCAGGTTAGGTGGATTGGCCACAATAAATTGCCCCTTCGTGTCCGAAGGTTAGTTGGAGTCACTGGGTTCCGGGGACAGGGTGGAGGCGTGGGTGTAAGCTCAAGTAGGGTGCTCTTTCCAAAGGCCAGTGCAGACCTGATGGGCTGAAATGCCTCCTTCTGCACTGTAAATTCTATGATTCTGCACTGTAGGAATTCTATGAACCTCGGGTCACCACGCTTCAGGAAAGATGTGAAGAGGGCAGCACGGTGGCGCAGAACGTTAGCCCTGCTGCCTCATGGTGCTGAGGTCCCAGGTTCAATCCCAGCTCTGGGTCACTGTCCGTTTGGAGTTTGCACATTCTCCCCGTGTTTGCGCGGGTTTCGCACCCACAACCCAAAGGTGTGCAGGCTAGGTGGATTGGCCACGCTAATTTGCATTCACATTCATTTAATTGGAAAAAATGAATTGGATACTCTGAAATTTTTTAAAAAGGAAGGATATGAAGGTTCTTGGAGAAGGTGCAGAGGAGATTTACCAGAATGGTTCCAGCAAAGGACATTGAGGGGAGATGTGATTCAGGTCCACAAGATTATGCCAGATTTCCATCAGGTGGACAAAGAAACGGTTTCCATTCACTGATCGTGCATGCAGTCGGGACACAGATTTAAAGTTTGGGGTAAAACCTGGATTGAACAATATAAGATCCTGAGGGGTCTTGACAGGGTAGATGTGGAGAGGATGTTTCCTCTTGTGGGAGAATCGAGAACGAGGGCATCACTGTTGCAAAATAAGGAGTCGCCCATTTAAGATGGAGATGAGGATTTTTTTTTCTCTTGTGGGTTGTAAAACTTTGGAACTCACTTCCTTAAAAGGCAGTGGAAGCAGAGTCCTTGAATATTTTTAAGGCAGAGCGGGATAGATTCTTGATGAGCAAGGAGGTGAAAGGTTATCAGGGCTAGGCAGGAATGTGGAGTTGAGGTTAGAATGAGATCAGCTGCAATTTTATTGAATGCTGAGCAGGCTCGAGGGGCCAAGTGGCCTGTCCATAGTTTGTATGTATAAGGTACAGGAGATATGAGGTGATATGAGATACGTTTTACACAGCGAGCGGCAATGACCTGAAACTTGCTGCCTATGAGGGAGTTTGAAAATAGACACAATGAATGATTTGATTTCAAAAGGAAATTGGATAGACATCTGAGGGAAATAAACCTGCGAGGATACAGGGAGCAGGAGAATGGGACTAACTGGATTGCTCCAGAGACCTGGCATGGACTCAATGGGCCGAATTTTCTTCTTTGTGCCACCATGTCTCTGACTCTTTTGTGTCATCTAGTTTTGTAATTTAACCCCGGAGGGTTCAAATATCACTCAGGTAAATCTGTGCTACACTCTCTCCGAGGCCATTCTATCCTTCCTCAGGTTTGTTGCCCAGAACTGAACACAGTTCTTCAGGTTTGGTCTAACCAGGGTTTGTGAATCTCGGGGCTTTTCCAGTCACACTGAGACCTGAAATCTTCACTCACAGACAGAACAGACAAACCTTTTACCTTCCACACCCAGATGCTGCTGATATTCAGGTTCTGATGAATCGAGTGACTCTGTCAGATCGCGATGTGATGTTTGGTTTGCTTTTCCCGTCTGTTAAACCTCCACTTCCAGTATCCTGTAAATTTACAGAAACCTCACTGTCAGTTTAGGATAGAAATTCACAACATTCTCTCCTCACCAACTTTGATTAAATGTATTCCTGGAGGTTTGATTACGTGACCTGCCCTCATCCTCCAGCCATTAATCGGTCAACACATCCATCCTTGTGACACACTGCCTTCCTCGGCCAATTGGGAAGCAAAAGGACTCATTACCTTACAGGACAGTGTTTGACTGTCAGCCAAACAACCTTTATCCCATTTTCAATATTTTTATATCCGCTGAAGAGAAATGTTTAAAGAAAATTACAAAAAAATCTTCTTTACTGTCCCAATGATTTTCCAGACACCCAGACATGAATCTCACCAAGGCAGAAAGTAAAATTTGAATTTATTGAAAGTCTAGTGGTGACAATGAAACCATTGTTGGTTGTTGCAAAGACCCATCTGGTTCAAGGAAATCTTCTATCCTTACATAGCCTAACCCACAAGTGACTCCAGATCCACAGTCAGCTTGTTGACTCTTAAAATGCTCTCTGAGATGCACTCAGTTGAAGGGCAATTAGGGATGGGCAGTGAATGCTGGCCCAGCCAGCGACACCCACATCCCGTGAATGAATAGAAAAGAAAATCTGCCATCCTTACCTGGCCTGGCCAACACGATTCCAAACCACAGCAATGTGGTTGACTCTTTAAATGCCCTCCGAGATGGCCGAGCAAGCCACTCGGTTTGAGGGAAATTAGGGATGGGCAATAAATGTTGGCCCAGCCAGTGACTCCCACAAATGATTAAAATAAAATCCTGGAGACTCCAGTCAGTCAATCCGGGAGAGTTCGCATCCGGTCCAGGCTCGCAGCGCATGCGCCCTGCGGCACCTTGTCCTCTGTAAAGATGGCGGCCGGTAACCCGGGCCTGTCACCGCTCAGCTCTCACTCTGTTTGGTGCTGTTTAAGTCGGGCCCATTAATATTTTACTCGGAGGGCAGCACGGTGGCGCAGTGGTAGCCCTGCTGCCTCACGGCGCCGCGGTCCCAGGTTCGATCCCGGCTCGGGGTCACTGTCCATGTGGAGTTTGCACATTCTCCCAGTGTTTGCGTGGGTTTCACCCCCCACAACCCAAAGATGTGCAGGGTAGATGAATTGGCCACATGAAATTGCCCCTTAATTGGAAAAAATTAATTGGGTATTCTAAATTTATTTTAAAGAAACATTTTCCTCGGGAGTTGAAGCCTCCACGGGGTATTTATGAAACCTCCCGGCTCACTCCGCAGCTTCTATTGCTCCCTGGTCACCCACCGGCTCCAGTCCTGAAAGTCACTCGATTGTCTCTTTCCCTCTCGCTCCACCAGCGACAACCTGCACTACGCATGTGCTGGGCACAGCCCCAATGGTCACAATGCCCGGGAGGTAATTGGCGGCGGCTCCGGACCAATAGGAATACAGGGGGAGGGTCTGGAGGACTGGACGTGAGCAACAGGTCCTCCAACCAATCGGAGTGAATGGGGGCGGGGCTGGACTGTGAGTGAAGCATGCGCAGTGCGGGTGATGGGCAGACGGGTCCACAATGTGTAAAGGGGGGATGGTGGGGCGGAGGTCTGGTGGGTGGATGGAGAAGCTCCGGAAACCCCGGGAACAAACTGAGCGGATCCCCCCTCCCCCCGTTTACACCGAGGGGGGCCGCAGCTCCCAGGTCAATGAAGAGCCGCTTTGTATCAGGTTGGCCATTGGTTCCAGAGGTTGATCCCTGGTCTCCAGCGTTGCTTTTTTTATCAGTGGAATCATTGAATGGTTACAATACACTGAGGCCATTCAGCCCATCCTGTCGTGTGCTGGCTTTCTCTGCCAAAGCAAATCAGCTCCTCCCACTTCCGTGTCCTTTCACTAACGAGACCAGCAGCAAATATTCCCCATCCCCAATTACCTGTGGAGAAGATGTTGTTTGACCTTCTTGAACAGCTGCAGTCTGTGTGGTGAAGGTGCTCCCACAATGCTGGAGTTACAGGTTATTCACCCAGTGATGATGAATGAACAGTGATACATGTCCAAATCAATAAAACTGTATTTATATAGCACCTTTCAAGTAATGGACCATTCTGAGGTGCTCCGTAGGTGTGTTAAAAAGCAATATTTGACACACAGTCAGGTAAGGAGATAAGAGGGCAGGGCAGATGGGCAGAGGTAGGATAAAGCGAGTATCTTAAAAGAGGATAGGAAGATAGAGAAGTCACGAGGTTTGCGGAGGAAATTCTAGAGTTTGTGGCCTTTGCTCGAGGCATGGATACCAAACATGGAGTGATTAAAATCAGGAATGGTCAGGAAGCCAGACTGAGAGGAGTGCAGAGACCTTGGCGGTTGGGAGGCTGCAGGAGATTGCAGAGACTGGGAGAGATCAGAGCATGGAGGAGATTACAGTGAGAAAAAATACCATGGAGGAGATTGCAGAGCCATAGAGAAGGGCATGGAGATTACAGAGAGTGGAAAAAGAGCATGGAGAAATTTGAAAACAAGGATGAGAATTTTTTTTTTTAAATTTAGAGTATCCAATTCATTTTTTCTAATTAAGGGACAATTTAGCGTGGCCAATCCACCTTCCTTGCACATCTTTGAGTTGTGGGGGCGAAACCCACACAAACACTGGGAGAATGTGCAAACTCCACACGGTCAGTGAACCAGAGCCGGGATTTAACCTGGGACTTCAGCACCGTGAGACTGCAGTGCTACCACTGCGCCACCGTGCGCAGATGAGAATTTTTAAATGTATATACTTCTTCACTGGGACTTTTGTAGGTCTGTGAGCATGATTGAAACTTGGTGTGATTAAGCAATAAAGTTTATGATCTCTGGTTTGTAGTGAGATTTAATGTGGGAGATCAGCCGGGAGTGCATTAGAACAAGTAAGTCTGCAGGGAACAAAGGAATGGGTGAAAGTTTAATTTGGGAATAAGGAAAACTCAAGCTAAAATACAAAAATATTTTTATTAGCCTGGACGACATAAAGATGTAGTTCAATTTTGTCAATCATGTCACACATGTGAAGCGATAGGGAAACCTCAAGCAGTGATAAAACCGCACTTAATACCCATTCTAGCATTTGAGGACTCTTTTACAAGGGTCTTAATTGATAGCGTAGGACCACTTCCGAAAACTAAAAGTGGGAATCAATATCTTTTGACTATAATGCATGTGTCTACTAGGTTTCCAGAGGCCATTCCAGTACGTAATATTACAGCTAAAAAGATTGTGGAGGAGTTACTTACATTCTTTACTAAATATGGACTACCCACAGAAATACAATCGGATCAAGGATCGAATTTTGCCTCAAGGTTATTTCAAGAAGTTATGGATAGCTTAGGAATAAAACAATTTAAATCAACTGCGTACCATCCAGAATCACAGGGAGCATTAGAAAGGTGGCGTCCGACATTAAAGACAATGTTGAGGACTTATGTTCAAGATTATCCAGAGGATTTGGAGAAAGGAATTCCATTCGTACTGTTTGCAATTAGGGATGCACCTAATGAGTCAACCAAATTTAGACTTTTGAACTAACTTTTGGTCATGAGGTAAGGGGACCACTTAAATTGATTAAGGAACGATTGGTGAGTGAGAAATCGAAAATTACATGATTGGATTACATGTCAAATTTTCGAGAACGATTAAATAGAGCATGTGAATTGGTTAGAGAGCATTTAAAAGGTGCACAACATGTGATGACATGGATAGCCGACAAGAAATCCAAAGTTCCTAGTTTTGCCTGTGGAGATAAAGTTTTTGTATTGTTACCAGTGGTAGGTGAACCTTTAGAAGCAAGGTTTTGTGGACCTTATCAGATTGAAAGGATATTAAGTGAGGTGAATTATGTGGTAAGAACACCTGATAGAAGGAAAACTTCATGTGAACATGCTTAAAAGGTACGTTGAAAGGGAAGGCGAGAAACAGGAGGAGGTTTTAATGATTCTAACTCAAAGTGACGAACCAAATCCAGAGAACTGTGAATTTGACATACTTCAAATTAAATTGGAAAACGAGGATGGTCTTAAAAATTGGATAAATTGTTGAGTTACCTTCCAGAGGAAAAATGAACTGACCTGAAAGAGTTATTGATATCGCATGGACAAGTTTGTAGAGATAAATTGGGAAGTACTAAAATGGCTGTACTTGATGTAGATGTGGGAAATGTGGTTCCAATCAAACAACATCCATAGAGACTTAACCCTTTAAAATTGGCACAGGTTAACAAAAAGATTGAGAGTATGCTTAAAAATGGCATAATTGAAGTGGGTTGCAGCGAATGGAGCTCATCCATAGTTATGGTACCTAAACAAGACATATCCAACAGTTGTGTGTGAACTATAGAAAGGTTAATGCAGTTATAAGAACATACTCTTACTCTGTCTCACGTCTGGAGGATTGCATTGTGAAAGTGGGACAGTCAGCTTTTATTTCCAAACTGGATTTACTTAAAGGTATCTTTATCCGAAAAGGCGAAGGAGATTTCAGCTTTTGTGACTCCAGATGGTATATACCAGTTCAAAGTTATGCCATTTGGCATGAAAAATGCCCCAGTCACATTTCAACGGTTAACTAACAAAGTTGTTTCAGGATTACCTAATTGTGCGGTATACATTGAAGATCTGGTCATTTTCAGCAGACATGGAAAGAACATTTGAAACACCTGATGAAGTTATTCGATCGACTTCAGGAGACAGGTTTGGTGATAAACCTAACCAAAAGTGAATTTGGAAAAGCCCAAGTCATTTTCCTTGGCCATAAAATCAGACAGGGGCGAATGGTCACATGGGATGTGAACCCAACAGTTATTGAGGAGTTTCCAATACTGTCAAGACAAAGGGAAATAATGCGATTCCTTGACATGAGTGGATTTGATCGAACATTTGTGAAAAGTTTTTGCAGCGTGATTACTCCACTGATGGACTTGCTGAGGAAACGTCAAAAATTTCTATGGACAGCAGAGTTTCAACAGACATTTGACTGCCTGAAAGTTGTGATAACCAATGCTCCTCTATTGGAGAATTACAAGGGTCAATCGGGAAGGAGTTTCAGTTGGAGGAAGAAGAACAAAAAGAAATGGACTATATTATTGCACCTGTTTACATAGATTACATAGATTACATAGAACATACAGTGCAGAAGGAGGCCATTCGGCCCATCGAGTCTGCACCGACCCACATTAATCCCTCACTTCCACCTTATCCCCGCAACCCAATAACCCCTCCCAACCCTTATGGACACTACGGGTAATTTAGCATGGCCAATCCACCTAACCTGCACGTCTTTGGACTGTGGGAGGAAACCGGAGCACCCGGAGGAAACCCACGCGGACACGGGGAGAACGTGCAAACTCCGCACAGACAGTGACCCAGCGGGGAATCGAACCTGGGACCCTGGCGCTGTGAAGCCACAGTGCTAATCACTTGTGCTACCGTGCTGCCCGTTTGCGTGTTGTTTTTTGAAACGAAAAAGTATATTCACTGTGTGCATTTCTTTTTTAAATAATTTTTATTAAAGGTTTTCATAAAATATCAATAACAAAATGAGAAAGAAAAAAGAACTCAACAGGGTTAAGTACAAAACACAATCTAAAAAAGCAACCCCCCAAACCCCTCCCCCCCGTACATAAATAATAAATTAACATTAACACTCCTACTTAAGGCAACAGGTGTATACACCCCCTCAGACCCTCCAGTGTAAATAACATAAACAAAAATAAAGTAAACACCCCCCCTACCCCCCGAGCTGCTGCTGCCATTGACCAATGTCTATCGTTCCGCCAGAAAGTCTAAGAATGGTTGCCACCGCCTAAAGAACCCTTGAACCGACCCTCTCAAGGCGATTTCACCCTCTCCAAATGAATGAACCCTGCCATATCGCTGATCCAGGATTCCACCCTTGGGGTCTCGCATCTTTCCATTGAAGGAGAATCCTTCGCCTGGCTACCAGGAACGCAAAGGCCAGAATTCCGGCCTCTTTCACCTACTGCACTCCCGGCTCCTCTGCCACCCCAAATACTGCGAGCCCCCAGTCCGGTATGACCCTGGATCCTCCCACCCTCGACACCGTCCTCGCTACGCCCTTCCAAAATTCCTCCAGCGCTGGGCATGCGCAGAACATATGGGTGTGATTTGCTGGGCTCCCTGAGCACCTAACACACCTGTCCTCACCCCCAAAGAACCGGCTCATCCTTGTCCCCATCATGTGTGCCCTGTGCAGCACCTTAAACTGTATGAGGCTGAGCCTCACGCATGAAGCGGACGAATTCACCCTAGGGCATCTGCCCATGTCCCCTCTTCGATCTCCTCTCCCAACTCCTCCTCCCACTTACCTTTCAACTCCACCACCGAGGCCTCCTCCTCCTCCTGCATCACCTGGCAAGTTTTCGAGATCTTCCCCACTCCCTCCCAACTTCCTGAGAGCACCCTGTCCTGTACTGTGTGTGGCAGTAGCCGCGGGAATTCCACCACCTGCCATCTGGCAAATGCCCTTACCTGTAAGTACCTCAAGGTGTTCCCCGGGGGGGGAGCCTGAACTTCTCCTCCAGCTCACCCAAGCTCGCAAACTTCCCATCCACAAACAGGTCCCCCAACGTTCGAATCCCTGCCCTGTGCCACCCCGAAAACCCCCCACATGTTCTTCCTGGGGTGAACCGGTGGTTCCCCCATAATGGGGTCCATGCCGAGGCCCCAGCTTCCCCCCTATGCCACCTCCACTGCCCTCAAATGTTGAGGGCTGCCTGTGTGCATTTCTTAAACAGTAGTGGAAAGTTGAAAAATGAAACCATCTTGAAGTTGATGGTGTATTTTTTTTTTCTTGGGGGGAGGTGTCATGTGGGAGTACCTTTAAGAAATGGGTGTTTAAGAAATGTATCTTTAAGAAATGGGTGCTTATCAGTGATGTCAGAGTGTGGGTGGAGCTGGGCTGTCAGTCAGCTTTTTACTTTTGGTTTACGCTATTTGCTGCAGGGTGTGTTTTAGTTTCATTTTCGGAGCTGGATAGCTGCAGTCACTGCCAGAAGGGGGCATTAGTCTCTCTCGCTGTAATCTAAAGACTGTAAATCGATCCTTTGGTGATTTAAAACTAATAACTGCTCTCAGTAATGACTTTAACCTGATGTGCTTCTGTTTAAAGGTTCCTTTTAAGTCTTATGGATGTTAAAATGACAGCTTAAAGATTACTTAGTGTTGTATTCTTTGGGGGTTGTATTTGAATTAATGGATGCTAAGATGTTCACTGTATGTTTTAAAAAGGTTAACTTGAGTCTATAGCATAAACATTGTTTTGCTTTAAAAAATACTTTTCCATTTCTGCTGTACCACACTTGTAGAGTGGGCCGTGTCCTCCCCATATCACAATCTAGTAACAGTCTTGGGTCAGGTGAACTCCATGATACACTTTGGGGTTCTCTAAACCCTGGCCCATTACAGAAGGCTTAGTTCAGGATTCTCTAGGTTAACATGCAGATTCACTCAGCAGTTAGGAAGGCAAATGCAACATTAGCACTCATGTTGAGAGGGCTCGAATACAAGAGCAGGGATGTAACGGTGAGGATTTCTAAGGCTCTGTTCAGACCACATTTGAAATATTGTGAGCAGTTCGGGCCCCATAACTAAGGAAGGATGTGATGGCCTTCGAAAGGGTCCAGAGGAGGTTCACAAGAATGATCCTGAACAAACACAGGACACCCTGAAGGGGGAGGGTGAACAGCCAGTGGTCGTAGTACGCATAGGAACTAACAACAGCGGCAGAAAGAGTGATGAGGTCCTGCAGAAGGAATTCAGTAAGTTAGGCAGCAAGCTAAAAAGCAGGACCTCCAGGGTTGTAATCTCAGGATTACTCCCTGTGCAGTGTGCCAGTGAGGCTAGAAATAGGAGGGCAGTGCAGCTAAACACGTGGTGAAACCAGTGGGGTAGGAGGGAGGGTTTCAGGTTTCTTGACCATTGGGATCGCTTCTGGGGCAGGAGGGACCTGTACAAGAAGGACGGGTTGCATCTCAACTTGAGGGACACCAATATCCTGGCTGGGAGGTTTGCTAGTCACTCGGGAGGATTTAAAATAGTATGGCAGGGGGTTGGGAACCAGGGTGTTAGCTTAGAAGGTGTAATAACTCGAGGGGAAATAAAGAACAAAAATAAGAGGACTACATCACCCCCAGGCAGAGCAAAAAAGATGACAAGTGTGAGAAGGGAGGTGATCAATGCAGGAATGAGGGTGCTGTACCTTAATGCGTGCAGTATACGGAACAGGTTAAATGAGCTTGTAGCGCGCATTGAAATTGGCTGGTACATAAGAAGAACATAAGAACTAGGAGCAGGAGTAGGCCATCTGGACCCTCGAGCCTGCTCCACCATTCAATGAGATCATGGCTGATCTTTTGTGGACTCAGCTCCACTTTCCGGCCCGAACACCATAACCCTTAATCCCTTTATTCTTCAAAAAACTATCTATCTTTAGCTTAAAAACATTTAATGAATGAGCCTCTACTGCTTCATTGGGCAAGGAATGCCATAGATTCACAACCCTTTGGGTGAAGAAGTTCCTCCTAAACTCAGTCCTAAATCTACTTCCCCTTATTTTGAGGCTATGCCCCCTAGTTCTGCTTTCACCCGCCAGTGGAAACAACCTGCCCGCATCTATCCTATCTATTCCCTTCATAATCTTATGTGTTTCTATAAGATCCCCCCCTCATCCTTCTAAATTCCAACGAGTACAGTCCCAGTCTACTCAACCTCTCCTCGTAATCCAACCCCATCAGCTCTGGGATTAACCTAGTGAATCTCCTCTGCACACCCTCCAGCACCAGTACGTCCTTTCTCAAGTAAGGAGACCAAAACTAAACACAATACTCCAGGTTGGCCTCACTAACACCTTATACAATTGCAGCATAACCGCCCTAGTCTTAAACTCCATCCCTCTAGCAATGAAGTACAAAATTCCATTTGCCTTCTTAATCACCTGTTGCACCTGTAAACCAACTTTGTGTGACTCATGCACTAGCACACCCAGGTCTCTCTGCACAGCAGCATGTTTTAATATTTTATCATTTAAATAATAATCCCTTTTGTTGTTATTCCTACCAAAATGGATAACCTCACATTTGTCAACATTGTATTCCACCTGCCGGTCTGGGAATGGGTCTTTAGCCCATTCACTTAGCCTATCCAAATCCCTCCGCAGACTTCCAGTATCCTCTGCACTTTTTGCTTTACCACTTATCTTGTCGTCTGCAAACTTGGACACATTGCCCTTGGTCCCCAACTATCCATGACGTCCTCAGCATCGCGGACACTCCAAAGTGAGTCCATCCGCAGCTCCTGAGCCGTCAAAAGGTCTAACAGGAGCTGCAACTGGACACACTTCTTGCACGTGAAGGAGCCAGGGACAGTGGACGTGTCCCTGAGCTCCCACATCGCACATGAGGAGCATGACACGGGTCTGAGATCTCCTGCCATGTCTTAAACCTTCGGTTAACTTCAACAACTACAATTCCAACAAAAAAAACAACAAAGAAAAAATAAATAAATATACCAATGAAAAGAAACAGAAAAACAGAAACAGTACTTACCAGGGATAAAAAGCACTTCCTCCCCACCCAGCTTCGAATTCCCACCTAGATTCAAATTCTCAAACTCACTCTTAGCTGTGTCTCACTCCTGGCTCTGTCTTCACTGGCTCATTGGGAGAACTCACTGCCCAAACACCACCCGATCCAAACTATTGATCGAAAGAGTTTCCCCTCAATATTTGGGAAGTTGAAGTCACCCATGACTACTACCCTGTGACTTCTGCACCTTTCCAAAATCTGTTTCCCAATCTGTTTCTCCACATCTCTGCTGCTATTGGGGGGCTTATGGAAAACTCCCAACAAGGTGACGGCTCCTTTCCTATTTCTGACTTCAACCCAGACTACCTCAGTGGGCAGATCCTCCTCAAACTGCCTTTCTGCAGCTGTTATATTATCTCTAATTAACAATGCAACCCCCCCCCCCCCGCCCCCACACCACCTCTTTTACCACCCTCCCTAATCTTATTGAAACATCTATAACCATGAACCTCCAACAATCATTTCTGCCCATCTTCTATCCAAGTTTCCGTGATGGCCACCACATCGTGGTCCCAAGTACCGATCCATGCCTTAAGTTCACCCACCTTATTCCTGATGCTTCTTGCATTGAAGTATGCACACTTCAACCCATCTCCGTGCCTGCAAGTACTCTCCTTTGTCAGAGTTACCTCCCCCACTACATGCTTTGACGTCCTGAACATTGGCTACCTTAGTTGCTGGAGTACAGGTCCAGTTCCCATTCCCCTGCCAAATTAGTTTAAACCATCCCGAAGAGTACTAGAAAACTTCCCTCCTAGGATATTGGTGCCCCTCTGGTTCGGATCCAACCCGACCTGCTTGTACAAGTCCCACCTTCCCCACAATGCACTCCAATTATCCAAATACCTGAAGCCCTCCCTCCTACACCATTCCTGCAGCCATGTGTTCAACTGCACTCTCTCCCTATTCCTAGCCTCGCTATCACGTGGCACTGGCAACAAACCAGAGATGACAACTCTGTCTGTCCTGGATTTTAACTTCCAGCCTAACTCCCTAAACGTGTTTATTACATCCACCCCTCTTTTCCTACCTACGTCGTTGGTACCAATGTGTACCACGACTTCTGGCTGCTCAACCTCCCCCTTAAGGATCCTGAAGACACGATCCAAGACATCCCTGGCCCTGGCACCCGGGAGGCAACATACCTTCTGGGAGTCTCGCTCGTGCCCACAAAATCCCCAATCTATTCCCCTAACCATTGAGTCTCCTATCACTATTGCTTTTTTATTCTCCCCCCACTTCCCTTCTGAGTCCCAGAGCCAGACTCGGTGCCAGAGACCTGACCACTAGGGCCTTTCCCCGGTAGGTCATACCCCCCAACAGCATCCAAAATGGTTTACTTGTTTTGAAGGGGAACGGCCACGAGGGAGCCCTGCACTGTCTGCCCGTTCGTTTCTTTCCACTGACTGTAACCCAGCTACTCTTGTCCTGTACCTTGTGTGTGGCTACCTCCCTGTAACTCTTCTCTATTACACCCTCTGCCTCCCGGTTAATCCAAAGTTCATCCAACTCCAGTTCCCTAACACGGTCTCTGAGGAGCTGGAGTTGGGTGCACTTCTCGCAGGTATAGTCAGCGGGGACACCGGTGGTATCCCTCACCACCCACATCCTGCAGGAGGAGCATGCAACTGCCCTAGCCTCCATCCCATCTTACCATACAGAATATAACACTGTGGAGCAACTGGAGCTCCGCCCTCTGACTCTGCTCCCAGTCAGCTGCACACTCTTTAAACTCCCGGCCCCCTTCACGCTCTTTGAGGAAATGTAGAAAATTAAATGAAAGGAGCACTTTACTCCCTCCTCACCCAACTACCTCAGTCACCAAACTCTCACTTTAGCACTCAAACGCACCCAAATTCAGCACTCAGATAGAGAAAGCACGTAAAAAATGCAATATTACAATAATGATGGGGGACTTCAATATGTAGGTGGACTGGGAAAATCAGGTTGGTAGTGGATCCCCAGAAAAGTAATTTGTGGAATAGCAAAGGGAGATGTTTTTGGGGGAGCAGCTTTTTTGTAAAAAATATTTTTTATATTCCTCCTTTTTCACATTTTCTCCCAGATTTACTTCCAACAATAAATAATAATCAGTAATGAATGTAATGTCACTCCCCATAACAATAACAACAATCCCATCCTCCCACCAAACCCCAAACATTAGCCCACATGGTAACATAAACAAATGACAAAAAAGAATCAGGAATCACCCATAGTCACCATTAACGCACATAGACCCTCTGCCCCAAACCCACTAATGTTCGATGTAATCCAATTCTCAAAAGTGCACAATGAATAACGGCCATGAATTGTAGAACCCTTTCCCCTCAGTTCAAATTTGACCTTTTCAAGAGTCACGAATTCCTGCAGGTACCACCACCCGCCCCCCCCCCCCGGCCGTGCCAGGGCACAAGGTGGAAAGGTTGGTCTCCACCCTAACAGGATCCGTCTTTGGGTGATCAATAAGGCGAAGGTTACAACATCTGCCTCCGCGCCCGTTTCCAACGCTGGCTGGTCCGACACCCCGAATATGGCATCCCGAGGGCCCGGGTCCAGATTCACGTGTACCACTTTAGAGATTACCCTAAAAACCTCCTTCCAGTAATCCTCCAGTTTTGGACAGGACCAAAACATATGAATGTGGTTTGCGGGGCCTCCCCCTTAACGTTCAGACACATCTTCTACCCCCTCAAAGAGCCGGCTCATCCTCACCCTTGTAAGGTATGCTCTATACACCACCTTCAGCTGTGTCAACCCCAACCTCGCACACGAGGTGGAGGCGTTCACCCTCTACAGCACCTCATACCAGAACCCCATCTCCATACCCACTCCCAACTCTTCCTCCCACTTTGCCTTGATCCCTTCTAGTGCAGCCTTTTCCTCCTCCAAAATAGCCCCGTAAAACATCGATACTACCCCCTTTCTCCAGTCCCCCTGTCATCAGCACCTCCTCCAGCAATGTGGAAGCTGGCTCTACTGGGAAGCTCTGTATCTCCTTTCTGGCAAAGTCTCGAACCTGCATGTATCTAAATATTTCCCCCTGCTCCAGCCCATACTTCACTCCCAGCTCCTTCAATTTTGGAGCAGCTTTTAACAGAGCATACAAGGGACCAGGCAATTCTAGATTTGGTGATGTGTAATTAGGCAGACTTGATTTAGGCACTACAGAAATTCATCCCAAGGAGGAGAAAACATGCTGAAGGGAGAACAAGGCATCCATGGTTGACGAGGGAAGTCAAGGACAGCATAAAAGCAAACGAAAAAGCATGCAAAGTGGTGAGGATTAGTGGGAAGCCAGAGGATTGGGAATCCTTTAAAAGCAAGCAGAGGACAACTAAAAAAGCAATAAGTGGAGAGAAGATGAAATATGAGTGCAAGCTAGCAAGTAATATAAAAGAAGATAGGAAGAGTATTTTTCAATATATAAAAGGTATATATATGCCTTTCAATATGTAAAAGTTAAGAGGGAGGCAAAAATAGGCATTCGACCACTGGACAATGTGGCAGGAGAAGTAATAATAGGAAACAAAAAAAATGACAGAGTAACTGAATAGTTACTTTCCATCAGTCTTCATGGTGGGATACACCTGTGAAATGCCAGAGCTCCAGGAGAATCAGGGGGCAGAGGTGAGTGCAGTGGCCATCACTAAGGAGAAGGTTCACGATAAACTGAAAGGTCTGAAGGTGGATAAATCACCTGGACCAGATGGATTACATCCCAGGGTCCAAAAAGAGATAGCTGAGGAGATTGTGGAGGCATTGGTGGTGATCTTTCAGGAATTATTGAAGGTAGGAAGAGTCCCTGAGGACTGGAAAGTGGCTAATGTAACACCGCTGTTTAAGAAATGAGGGAGGCAGAAGATGGGAAATTATAGGCCGGTTAGCCTGACTTTGGTCATTGGTAATATAGAGTCCATTATTAAAGATGAGATTGCACGTACCTGGAAGTGCATGATAAAATAGGACTGAGTCAACACGGCTTTGTCAAAGGGAGGTCATGGCTGACAAATCTGTTAAGAGTTCTTTGAGGAGGTAACAAGGAAGTTAGATTTCTAGAAGGCCTTTGAAAAGGTGCCGCATAGGAGACTGTTAACTATGTTAAGAGCCCATGGTGTTAAGGGTAAGATCCTGACATGGATAGAGGAGTGGCTGACTGGCAGAAAATGGGCATAAAGAGGTATTTTTCAGGATGGCAGCTGGTGACTAGTGGTGTGCCTCAGGGGTCTGTGCTGGGACCACAACTTTTCACAATATACATTAATGATCTGGAGGCACTGTAAGTTTGCAGATGATACAAAGATCTGTAGAGGGACAAGTAGTATTGAGGAAGTAGTATTTGAAAAGTGTGAGGTTATGCACTTTGCAAGGAGGAATGGAGGCATAGACTATTTTCTAAATGGGGAAATGCTTAGGAAATCAGAAGCACAAATGCACTTGTGAGTCCTTGTTCATGATTCTCCTAAGGTTAACGCGCAGGTTCAGTGGGCAGTTAGGAAGACAAATGCAATGTTAGCATTCATGTCAAGAGAGCTGGAATACAAGAGCAGGGATGTACTTCGGAGGCTAAAGATGCTCTTGTCAGACCCCATTTGGAGTATTATGACCAGTTTTGGGCCCTGTATCGAAGGAAGGATGTGCTGGCCTTGGAAAGGGTCCAGGAGGTTCACAAGAATGATCCCTGGAATGAAGAGCTTGTCGTATGAGGAACGGGTGAGGACTCTGGATCTGTACTCGTTAGAGTTTAGAAGGATGAGGGGGGATCTTTGTTTTTAAATTTAGAATGCCAATTCATTTTTTCCAATTAAGGGGCAATTTAACATGGCCAATCCACCTGTGCTGCACATCTTTGGGTTGTGGGGGTGAAATCCATGCAGAGACAGGAAAAATGCGCAAACAGGGCTGATATTGTTCTAATCCCCAGTCTCCGCCTTCTCCCTGTAATCCCTGATCCCCTTATTAATCAATAACCTATCTATCTATCTCGGTCTTAAAGACATGTCTAACAGTAAGATAAAAGCAACTTACAGTGGATGCTTCAATCTGAAACAAAAACAGAAAATACTGGACAATCTCAGCAGGTCTCACAGCCTCTGTGGAGCGAGATGGCAGCGGTCGTTCCGGGTCTGGGTGACTCTTTGTCAAAGCTGGAGAACTGGAGATTGGGTCAGATTTATACTGAAGAGAAAGAGAAAATGCTGGACAATCTCAGCAGGTCTGGCAGCATCTGTAGGAAGTCCAATGTCTTTGTCAAAGTCAAAGAGCCATTGGGCTCGAAACTTAGCTCTTTTCTCTCCCTATAGATAGAACATGGAACATACAGTGCAGAAGGAGGCCATTCGTCCCATCGAGTCTGCACCGACCCACTTACGCCCTCACTTCCACCCTATCCCCGTAACCCGATAACCCCTCCTATCCTTTTTGGTCACGAAGGTCATTTTATCATAGAATCATCAAATCAATCATGGCCAATTCACCTAACCTGCACATCTTTGGACTGTGGGAGGAAACCGGAGCACCCGGAGGAAACCCACGCAGACATGGGGAGAACGTGCAGGCTCCACGCAGACAGTGACCCGGCAGGGAATCCAAACTGGGGCCCTGGCTCTGTGAAGCCACAGTGTTAATCACTTGTGCTACTGTGCTGCCCATGACTGCCTACAGATGCCGCCAGAGCTCCTGAGATTTTCCTGCATTTTCTCTTTCGTTTCAGATTCCAGCATCCGCAGTAATTTGCTTTGATTCAGATTTATACTGTTGGGGGTGGAGAGAGAGGGGGGGGGGGGGCGGCAGGGGAGTGGATCATTGGGGCTGGATAGATGGCCGGACAAAGATGTCATGGAAAGACAAAGGGAATGTAAATGACGGTGATCAAGGCTAAAAAGGCTGCTAATAGTGCCGCATTCAGATATTAGAATGTGTTAATGGCAGAACAAAGGTAAGCAGTGTGTCAAAGGACAGTAGGAACAGGGAGCGGATTGCTCAGGAGCTGGGGGCAATGTTAAGGGGAAAACAGATCAGTGGAAGGTGGTGAAGGGGGAGGAGAGAGTTCACAGTCTGAAGTTGTTGAACAGACGGTAAAATCCACATGTCTAATCGGAGGGTGAGGGGCTGTTCCTCGGCTTTGTGCTGAGCTTCATGGGAACATTGCAGCAGGCCAAGATCGGACATGAGAGCAGGACAGTGAGTTGAAATAACAAGTGACAGGAGGGTCTGCCTCCAGCTTGTGGATGGAGCGACGGTGTTCTGCAAAGCGGTCACCCAGTCGGCATTTAGTCTCTCCAATGTAGAGTAGATGGCATTGGGAGCAGCAAATGCAACAGGCCTGATTGAAGGATGTCTTATAATATTGTGTACTCAAAAGGACAGACAAAAACGATACTGTAACTGAATTAGAGGAAAAGCCAAAGACTTAACTGAACTACCTTTTTGAACAATTCGGCCTTAATGATGGAGAAACAGGAAAAGCCACTCAGGGGGCTGTGGAAATCCAGGCTCAGTGCGGATTTGCTGTCACCCCTCCTTTCTTATACATGAACGGGATTTAGGCTGCAGAATGTTTCACACCCAGAACAAAGAGGGTCAAATAAAGTTTAAAAAAAATTTTTTTTAGAGTACCCAATTAATTTTTTCCCAATTTTAGGGGCAATTTAGCGTGGCCAATCCACCTACTCTGCATATCGTGGGGGTGAGACCCACGCAAACACAGGTAGAATGTGCAAACTCCACACGGACAGTGACCCAGGGCAGGATCGAACGTGGGACCTCGACGCTGTGAGGCAGCAATGCTAACCACTGTGCTGCCCAAGGAGGGTCAAATATAATGAAGTGGAGATGCCGGCGTTGGACTGGGGTGAGCACAGTACGAAGTCTTACAACACCAGGTTAAAGTCCAACAGGTTTGTTTCGATGTCACTAGCTTTCGGAGAGCTGCTCCTTCCTCAGGTGAATGTGAGGAAGGAGCAGCGCACTGACCGAGAATAGTAAACTGTGCGTCCTTATTGCACTGAAGAACCTTCTATTGTCAGAGTACTATTCAACTGAAAACTTAGACAAGTGGCGGATAAGTTGAGGAACCTGAGGAAGGAGCAGCGCTCCGAAAGCCAGTGACATCGAAACAAACCTGTTGGACTTTAACCTGGTGTTGTAAAATATAATGAACATATCATTCTTAAATCTCTGACGTGTGAAGGTATTTCATTGTGTTTAAAGGCTGACTGTGGTTAATCTCAAATGAACACAAGGGAACCTGTAGTACCCGGTGATTCGATTTATTTTCTCTGTCAGTCCTGTTTGCAATTCAATGTTCTATATTTCAGAGTCGCGATTTCAAATCAGGGCATTACTTTCCAATAATATTAAGTTTGGAGTAATAAAACATTTTTAAAAAAATTTTGTGTACCCAATTCAGGGGCAATTTAGCGTGGTCAATCCACCTAGCCTGCGCATCTTTGGGTTGTGAGGGTGAAACCCACGCAAACACAGGCAGACGGACAGTGACCCAGAGCCGGCATCGAACCCGGGACCTCAGCGCCGGGAGGCAGCAGTGCTAACCACTGCCCCACCATGCTGCTCTGAGTAATGGCGCATTACATGATTGAACAGAAAGTATTGCTGAACAAATGCTTTTACATTTTGAAGTGCAGACGAAGTTCTGTATCTTATAGTCTTGTCAGTTGAGACATTTACTGGGGTTCGATCCTGGCCCCAGGTCACTGTCCGTGTGGAGTTTACACATTCTCCCCATGTCTGTTAGGCGGATTGGCCACGCTAAATTGCCCCTTAATTGGAAAAAAATTAATTCGGTATTCCTAAATTTATTTTTTTAAAGTTGAGACATCTGTCTCATTTAGTGTGAGGAAAGTTTGCAAATTAATTTTGAAACTGAATATTACCTGAATGTTCAGGACGCAATGAGAAGAAAAAAGATGTTCCCATTTTGACACTGTTCACATATTAGCAATTTGTTCATGCACAACAGAATTTAATGGGTTTGCAGATTAATGGCGATGCAGATGAACATTTTTAATCACCATTTCAAATATGTCTAAATGTACAATAAAAGCAACTTACTGCGGATGCTGGAATCTGAATCAGAAACACAAATACTGGACACTCTCAGTGGTCTCACAGCCTCTGTGGAGCGAGATGGCAGCTGTCGTTTCCAGTCTGGATGAATCTTTGTCAAAGCTGGAGAACTGGAAATGGGTCAGATTTATACTGTGGCGTGTGGCGGGGGGAGGGGGGGGGGGGGGGCGGGGAGTGGGACATTGGGGCTGGATAGCGGGCCAGCGATAGGTGGAGGATGACTGTGATGTCTTGGAAGGAAAGACAAAGGGAATGCAAAAGGCGGTGATCAAGGCTAAGAAAGGTGCTGATAGTGGCGCATTAAGAGATTAGAATGTGTTAATGGCAGAACAAAGGTAAGCAGGGAGCCAAAGGACAGTAGGAACAGGGAGCAGATTGCTCAGGTGGGGGGAAGGGGACAATGGTGACGGGAATGTCCCTTATTCGAAACATTATTGACGTTACTCGTCTAAATTTGCAGATGAGTTGTATCCTTGCTATTTGTTGTTCAATCAATTTGGCTGGCATCTTTGAATCTGTCTATATATATGTTTCTGGAACATACCTCTTCATTCACCTGAGGAAGGAGCAGCGCTCCGAAAGCTAGTGACATCGAAACAAGCCTGTTGGACTTTAACCTGGTGTTGTAAGACTTCTTACGTTGTTCAATAGTTAAGCGAATACATTACCTTACACCCGCAAAGTTTCAAATGATACCCTGCGATGGAGACTGGCAGAAATCAACCAGAGTTCACACGTGTTAATTCTGAATGGTTTTCTAATTTGCTGACATTTTATGATTCTAATATCAGATCAACTTCTCCGCCACTTGTCGAAGTTTTCAGTTGAATGGTACTCTGACAATAGAAGGTTCTTCAGTGCAATAAGGACGCACAGTTTGCTATTCTCGGTCAGTGCGCTAAGCGCTGTTCCTTGTTTCTGTGGTGTAGTGATTATCATGTTAGCTTCACACATAAAGGCCCTCGGTTTAAACCTGCACAAAAACATTGTCAAACCCCATTCATTTCCGTGTGTGGAAAAGTTACATGATTGACATTTTCTTTATTCATTTACATCAATCTTGAATTGCCCTTGAATTGAGTCACTGAGTTAATCTGCCGCGTAGAACCCCGGTCCCCAGAGCTCCAGCCTGGTTCTCTGCTTTACTGATCTGGAGCCAATTACACTATTCAACCACCAACCACTCCCCCAGTGAATCCACTGTCCAATATTACCTGAATATAATAACTTTCAAGCATGTGTCACTTGCTCTGACATGTACCTCAAAATGCATTCAGGAGAAGCAGAAGTGCTGAAAATTCCCGGCACACTGAGCAGGGACACAGATGCTCCTATTTTGACTCGGCACAAATTCGTTCAATGGCGACAAATGCAGGTCAGAGGCTGGGATCCTGCAGCGAGTCACTCACCTCCTAACCCCACAAAACCTGTCCACCATCTACAAGGCACAAGTCAGGAGTGTGATGGAATACTCTCCACTTGTCTGGATGGGTGCAGGAACTCACCAAAGGCATTTTAGACAGCACCTTCCAAACCCAAGACCCCGACACCCTGAAAGTTCCCTTCCCAGCCACTCCCCATCCTGACCATTTTCACAGTAACTTCATTGCATTGTTAATGTAAGATTACTTGTGACAATAATTAAGATTATTATTACTTAGAAATGTATCGGCTGTGCCTTCACTGTCACTGGGACAGAATCCTGGAACTCCCTACCTAACAGCACTGTGGGTGTACGGACACGAATGGACTGCAGCGGTTCAGGAAGCAGCTCACCACCACCTTCTCAATAGCGAATAATTCTGGGTAATAAATCCTGGCCTCGCAGCGATGTTCACATCCCCGAATGAATCAAATGAAACTGACAGACAGCTGCCTGAATCCACCACCATGGAGTCACCTGGATTAGTGAATGAAGATAAGTGAATGTCCACTCACATAGTCAAGCTTTTTGAAAATGTTTCGATTTTCTCGGGAACGTATTGGTTCCCTGCAGTGTGAGCTCAGCTTCTCAAAGCAAACCCAATGTGAATGAATCCTGCCGTCTGCACCGGAAAGAAATGAAGAAAACATGTTGCTTGGCCAATAAGAAACAACGTCAAAGGGCTCGTCCGGGATTTGAACCTCTCACATTTTCGTGCAGCACAAAACCCCGAAGCGAGAATCTTACCCCGAGACCAACGAGCCGGTAACAAGGAGCTGATTGAACCAAGAGATACTTTCATTGCCATCCACACCCAATCAGATATCTGCGGAAAATGCTGGGAAAACTCAGGAAGTCAGGCAACATTTGTGGACAGGGAAACAAAATTCGATTTTACCTCCCTGGCCTTCCATTAAAACCAAGATAGGTTAAAAATGTGGAAAATTAGAAGCAAGTGAAATCCCGGAGGGAGCAACAGGACAACAGGAAAGGGCTCTGATGGGGGGCAAGTCAGGAGATATTAAATGAGAAAAGGCCTAGGGTTCCCTGACCACAGGGTGAGGTTAGCATCGAATCAGAGAATAATTACACCACAGAATGAGGCCATTCGGGCTGCCGTGTCTGTGCCAGCTCTCTGTTAGCGCAATGGAAGAAACAAAGAAACAAAAGATGTGTCTGGAGGAGCTGTCAATGGCAGATTGATCAACAACTGCCGCCGGGACACAAAGAACAAGTGGAAACAAGATTCAAACCCAAATCTGCGATGTAAAGGCAAACAAAATGGGGGCAGAATTTACAGCGTGAAACTGTTGAACACTCTGAGTGTGAAAGCTGTATTGAGCCCAGTGGAAAGATGCGCTGCTGTTCCTCGAGTGTTTGTTGAGCTTCTTTCGAACATTTCAGGAGGCCGAGGTCCGGGAGGTCAGCGTTAAGATCCAGCTCTCCAGTCAGTTCAATTCTCCACTTTGGATATTTGATCAATTCCATCCCAACAAATTCCAGCTCAGACTCGATCTCTCTGAATAAATTTCCACTTCAATATAAACCTACTAAGACTCTGGCACTTTGACACTTGCTGCCCAGCAATTGGTTTCAGTGTGTCTGACTTTCCCGAGCCTTCATTCCCTATTCAGTGGATGACAAAATGGAGGAAATGACTCACACTCTGCTAATTGTAACTCAGGGCATACGAGTAAAATCCGGTCAAATTGAAATGAAAGTGACGTTTTCCAGCTCCGTCAGCCCTCTTGCTGTCTCAGGCAGGATTAAAATTGGTTGTTCGAGATCAATCATCTCAGCTCCAGGACATGACTGCAGGAGTTCCTCAGGGTTGTGTCCTGGGCCCAGCCATCTTCAGCTGCTTCATCAATGGCCTCCTTCCATCATAAGGTCAGAAGTAGAGATGTTTGCTGATGACTGCACAATGTTCCACTGATAGATTCCCTGCAGTGTGTTCTCAGGCTCTCAAACCAAACCTCATGTGAATCCACCTTGGTAGCAAAAAGGGGAAGGCAGATTATTATCTGAATTGCTATAAACTAGGAGAGCGGAATGTGCAATGAGACCTGGGTATCCTTAAACACCAGTCACTGAATGTAGCTATGCAGTTTCAGCAGAGGGTAAAAAGGCAAAGGTTATGTTGGCCTTCAAAGCAAGAGGATTCGTTTACAGGAGCAGGGATGTCTTGCTGCAATTATACAGGGCCTTGGTGAGGCCATACCTAGAATATTGTGTGTAGTTTTGGTCTCCTTATCTGAGGAAGGATGTTCTTGCTGTAGAGGGAGTGCAGAGAAGGTTTACCAGACTAATTCCTGGGATGGTGATGCTGACGTATGAGACGATATTGAGTCAGTTAGGATTATATTCGTTGAAGTTCAGAAGAATGAGGGGGATCTCAAACCTACAAAATTCTGACAGGACTGCACAGGATTAGGGGTCACAGTCTGAGGGTTCGGGTGAGACAATTTAGAACAGAGATGAGGAGAAATTTCTTCCGCCAGAGAGTGGTTTGCCTGAGGAATTCGCCTCCACAGAAAGTCGTTCAAGCCAAAACATTGCATGTCTTCAAGAAGCAGTTAGATACAGCACTTAGGGTGATGGGGTAAAAGGATATGAGGGAAAGGCTAGGTCAGGCTATTGATTGGATGATCAGCCAGGATCATAATGAATGACGGATCAGACTCAATAGGCCAAATGGCCTCCTCCTGTTCCTATTTTCTATGTTTCTGTGACTCACCCCACCCTCTCTTCTGCAAAGAAATGAACAATATCTGTGCCTTGGTCAAGAGAAAAACAACACTAAAAGGCTCTCTCCAGGATTTAAACGCCGGACCTCTCACAAGCTCCGAGACTGAACGACCCAAAGCGAGAATCAAACCCCGAGATGAATGAGCCACCTTCTGGGATCAAATTGAACCAAAGGATACTTTAATTGCAGTCCAAAGTCGATCAGCATTCTGCCTCAAAGACCGAATATGCTGCAAAAACCCAAGTGACATTTGTGCACAGGAAAACAAACTCATTTTCATCTCCATGACCTTTCTCCTTGGTTGCAGTCCATCCAAGGATGAAGATGTGTTTGCTTTCCCTCACCAGCATTCACTATCATACAGCTCCGGTTGTCAATAGGGGAAGTACTTCCCAGTATTGCTAACTTGACTGTTTGTAACCGGGATCCTTTTGTATCGGGAGTGAAACGTGATCGCAGCTCACTACAGAAACAATGCAGTGTATGGAGCTGAACGGCCCACAGTGTCAAACCTTACAGTCTCATTGTGCTTCACATCTTTCGGGCAGCACGGTAGCATGGTGGTTAGCACAATTGCTTCAGCTCCAGGGTCCCAGGTTCAATTCCCGCTTGGGTCACTGTCTGTGCGGAGTCTGCACGTTCCGTGTGCAGATTGAGATGAAAATCAACGACTCTGCGATTTTCTCTCCTGGTCACTGGGACCCTGAAGCCCAGCCCCCTACACAGACAAGCCTGTGCCGCATGCGCACTGTTCCTGCTGAAACAAGATGGTCTTCAAACCTATTCTACCCTGTGTGTGTGCTGTAAATTCTATGATCTTTCTTTGTGGAAGTCCAATTCAGCTGAAAAACACAGTCAAGTGGCAGAAAAACTGATCTAATGTCAGACCAGATTCGGAGCCGTTCAACATTTCACTCATTTGAACTATCTCACTGCAATGTGTCCAATTTCTATTCTGTTACTGCTTATCCGGGTTCTCCTCATTGTGGAGCTGGAAATGAGCGAATCATTGATGAGTTTATTGAAATCAAATAACTTCATAGCTTTCTAGTGGGTTGTATTTAAATAGTCTGTTATTTTGATGTTATATTTTAAATGAATATTCATTCAGTAACACAGGTGTGGGAACTCACCGGATGTCACTAGTTCTGAACGTATTGGGGATTTCTTGTAGTTTCAGTACCCATTGATAACCTGAAACTGTGACAATGAATACTGATTGGGACAGAATTCGTGAGCTTCAACACGGATGGTCTCGGACCACCAACCATTGTCTTAATAGCTGACCAATTGCACCACAGTGATTGAGCCTTAGTCAGACACTTTTAGAAATATTTTTAACATCACTTTATCTCCCATTGAACAGTGTCTAACGGGTCGAGTAGGTGTTGGGATAGGCAGTATTCTCCAGTGCCTGTAACAGAGAGGATGCTACATCAATCATCTACTCGATCACACCAGGAATAACCCCTTAATTTGCGCAGATATTCGCAATAGTTTATCTGTTGAATTTGTTAATTCATTTCAGTTGCGTAAGAAATCATTTTTCTTTTGCTTGGATGCTTCAATGGCGCTATTATTACCCAGCATCCCTTGCGGGTGTGAATGTGCCCTATTCACTGCGGGAGGTCGCGCAGGCGCAGTGCTGAACTCTCCGGAACATGCGCAGTGTCACCTTGCTCAGAGGCGGGTGAGAGCAGGAGAGGTTTTTGTCAATGGGAGAGAGCGTGCGGGGCGGAGGGAGGAATGAAGGGAGGTGAGGGTGGGGAGGGAGCGGAGGCTTCATGAACACCCGGGATGGCCCCAAGCCCAAATATCACCCGCAGGTCCGAAGTTTGTATATCGGAGGCTTTTTCCTGAGAATAGGCCCAGGTTTGAAGACCATCTTGTTTCAGCAGGAGAAGTGCGCATGCGGCACTGTATTGTTTACGCAGACAGAGGGGCGGGGCTTCAGGGTCCCAGTGACCAGCAGAGAAAATCGCTGAGTCGTTGATTTTCATCTCAATCTGCACACAGCAGCTCGGACGAAACATACCTGAGTTAATGGATGGGCAAATGCTTGGCAGTCCGATGAACAAAAAACGTAAGAACATTAGAATTAGAAATAGGACATTAAGCTCATTAAGTCTGCTCCCTATTTAATAATTTGATGGCTAATCTGATTGTGGCCTCAACTCCACTTTGCTACCTGCCCACTCCACTGTCCCATACTCCTGACTCCCTTGTAGATCGAAACTGTGTGCAACACAGCCTTGAATATATTCAATAACCAAGCCCCCACTGCTCACTATGGAAGGGAATTCCAAAGACTGATGACCCTCAGAGAGAATACATTTCTCCATATACTGTAAAATTAGGGATTCCTAATTTTTAAACTGTTCCTTGCTTTTAGATTGCCCCACTGAGGGAGAACATCTTCCCAGGATCTACCCTGTCAAGTTCCCATAGAATCTTACATATTGAAATAATACCACCTTTCATTCTTCTGAATTCCAATGAGTACAGACCCAGCGGGCGGGGGGGGGGGGGGGGGCAGCGGCGAGGGTGTGTTCGGATAGTTAAATCCAGAGGTACCGAAGGACTAGATGATGGTTTCAGCAGTGGATGAACTGCGACTGAAGTTGATCGAGAGGTTGTTGGTGATGATGTGAATCTGTTGTTGAAAACTCATCTTGGGGTGAAATATGTCACTATGGTTGTGAACAATCATCTTGCATCTCAGACAGTTACCAGGGAGAGAGATAGAGTCTGTGACTAAGGCGTAGCAAGTACTGAAGTCAATGGTTTTAGTCTTTCCGATATATAACATTTATCTCTTTATCCAGTGCTGGATGTCAAACAAGTCAGGACGGTGTATGACTTGGAGGTTATGGTGTTCATATTTACCTGCGATCCTGCTCCTTTTAGGTGGTGGAGCTTGATGGTTTGGGAGATTCTGTGACAGTTCTGGATGGGTTATAGAAATGTACAATCCTTCACAGGCCGCCTGTGCCCTCCGCTCTCCACAACATCAACTCTCCCACTACTTCCCTTTCCCTCGCTCTGTCTTCTTGTCTCCTCATCTCCTCAAGTAGAGATCCGGGACTGTGTAGATCCAGACCGGGAGGCAGGTTCCCTTCCCTGAAGGACATTAATGAACCAGTTGGGTTTATATGAAAATCCAGCAGTTTTCATGGTCACTTTTCCCCAGTACTGGCCCCACAAATGACCATAATTATTGAGCTCAACTTCACAACCTGCCTTTGTTTTTTGTGGGTTCTCTCTCATTCTCTATTTTCTGTTTGAAATCAGTTTCACAGGATATTAGCAGGAGAGGATTTGAAGTTGGGAACTGAAACCAAACATCACAGCAGGGTCTGACAGAGTTGTTCAATTTACCATAACTTCACTATCATCAGATTTGAACATGGAAGGAAAGGGCATCGTTCACAGTGGGGAGAAACCGTACACGTGTTCTGTGTGTGGTCGAGTCTTCAGTCGATCTTCCGGCCTGTCGAGGCCCAAGCACAGTCACACTGGGGACAATCCGTGGACATGTGGGGACTATGGGAAGGCATTTAGTTACCCATCTGACCTGGAAACTCATCGACGCAGTCCATTCACCTGCACTCAGTATGGGAAGGGATTCACTCAGTCATCCAGCCTGCTGAAACATCAGAGAGTTCACAATGGGGAGGGCCAATCAAATGTTCTAAGTGTGGGAAAGGATTGACTCAGTTATCCAATCTGTTAGGACACTAACGTGGTCACACAGGGGCGAGGTCGTTCACTTGCTGTGTGTATGGGAAGGGATTCACTCAGTCATCCCACCTGATGGCACATCAGCGAGTTCACACTGGAGGGAGATCATTTACCGGAGTGTGGGAACGGATCCACTCAGTTTGTCGACCTGCTGAAACACCAGCGAATTCACACTGGTGAGAAACCATTTATCTGCTCTGTGTGTGGGAAAGGATTCACTCAGTCATCCCGCCTGCTGAAACATCAATGGGTTCACACTGAGGAGAGACCCAGGGGCTGGTTTAGCACAGGGCTAAATCGCTGGCTTTGAAAGCAGACCAAGGCAGGCCAGCAGCACAGTTAAATTCCCGTACCAGCCTCCCCGAACAGGCACCGGAATGTGGCGACTAGGGGCTTTTCACAATAAGTTAATTTGAAGCCTACTTGTGATAATAAGCGATTTTCATTTCATTCAAATGCCTGATCTGTGAGAAGTCCTTTTAAAGATCTGCAGAACTGACGTCCCATCAACGGGTTCACTCTGACGAGAGACCATTTAAATGCCTGTACTGCGGAAAGTGCTTTAAAAGCTCTGGAGAACTGGTGACCCATCAACGTGTTCACACTGAGGAGAGACCGTTCAGGTGCTCCCACTGTGGGACTGGGTTCAGGAAATCATCATTACTCACCGTACACCAGAGAATTCACACCGGGGAGAAGCCGTTCTCCTGCTCCAAGTGTGGGAAGGGATTCATTCAGTCATCCCATCTGCTGAGACACCAGCGAGGTCACAAATGATTACAGTGATTGGATTTTCCTGTTAATCACATGAAATACTGGAGATGATTCATTTGAGTCTGTTTCTGCTGCTGTTAAACACCAGCCCAGTTATATGGGGACCCTGCCGCAATGGGGTTGGCCTTTGGCAGGACTGGAAACGCGGGAAAATCCCACCCAGTGAAACAATCCGATCAGTTGATTCTGCTCCTCTGCCTTCCACCAAACCACTCAGTAAAGCTGCCTCTAAAGTCCTTTTTCCAAGTTCTTTCCCCTCTTTTTCTGCTATCTCCCATCATGCTCTCTCAGAGCTCATCTTGTCTGTGACACTTGCCTTTTGTTCCTTTGACCTGTCTCTCAGTAAACTGCTGAACATCCAGCTTGCTCATTTTAGCCGATATTAACACGCCGCTCTGTCTCTTCATACTGTTCCTCTTACCTAGAAATCCACTGTCGTCACACAACCTAAAAATTAATCTTTGTCCCCACCATCCTTGAAATCTAATGCCCCATCTACAACCTCCCTTTCTTCTCTAAACTTCATGTACTCGGTGTCCCCCAAGGATCTATCCTCAGCCCCTCCTATTTCTCATCTGCGCGCTGTCACTAGGTGATGTCATCCAAAAGCACGGTGTTCGTTTTCACATGTACACCGACAACACCCAGCTCGACCTCACCACCATTCCTCCACTGTTACTAAATTATCAAACTGCTTATCCCACATCCAGTGCTTCCAATGCTCCTTATAGAGCAGTGGTTCCAAAGGACTGACAGATTGTAACTGTTACATCCCTGTTCTCAGCCACAGTAATTACATCCAATCAGCTTCACATCAATGTTGGGAAAAGTTGAAGCCAATTGTCTGGGACAAAATCAACTGGCAGTTGGAAAAATTTGGATTATTATTTCCAGAGTTTTCTGTTTTTAACACCGAAAGCTTCCCTGGATGTGAAGGCTGGGAGAGGTACTCTGGAAGGTATGGGGAGCTGGGACTTGTACATGGAGAGTAACCAAAGGTATAAAACTGAAATAGCCTGGAGTTAGAAAGGAGAAGTGGTCCCAAAAATAGAGCAGTCGGTGACAGGACATCAGTTAATTTCCTTTTCCCCTGGAGAAAGCAATGACTTGACACACTGTGTGTTTGAGACAAAGCTGATTTATTCAATAGACAGCAAGATATTAAACTCTAGCCCAGTTACAGAGGTCATTAACATTAGTATAAATAAACCCCAATTGGGTGAAGCATACAGGAGTGCAGTACTACTCCGTAGAGACGATGTGTGAAGAGTTCAGATCAGTCTATAAGAGGGTAATTTAGGAATCAGGTAACAGTGGAGAAGAATCTGTTGGTGCGTGTTCTCAGACCTTTCTATCTCCTGTCCAATCGGAGAAGTTGGAAAAGTGAATAAATCAGGCAGGAGGGATTTTTGTCGATGCTGCCCGCTTTCCCAAGGCAGCAGGAGGTATAGACAGAATCAGTGGATGGGAGGCAGGTTTGTCTGATGGACTGGGCTGTGTTCACGACTCTCTGAAGTTTCTTGTGGTCCTGGGCTGAGCATTTGCCATACCAGCCTGTGATACAGCCAGATAGGATGCTTTCTATGCTGCTCCTGTAGAAGTTGGTAAGAGTCAATGTGGACATGCCCAATTTCCTTCGTTTCTTGAGGACGTATAGGCGCAGTTGTGCTTTTTTGATCACAGCGTCGACGTGGGTGGACCAGGACAGATTGTTGGTAATGTGCACACCTAGGAATTTTAAGTTGTCAACATCTCCACCTTGGCCCCATTGATGCAGACAGGGGTGTGTACGACACTTCGCTTCCTGAAGTCAATGACCAGCTCTTTAGTTTTGCTGACATTGAAGGAGAATATTGTCCTTAAGCCACTCCACTGGGTTATCATAGATTATCATAGAATTTACAGTGGAGAAGGAGGCCATTCGGCCCATCGAGTCTGCACTGGCTCTTGGAAAGAGCGCCCTACCCAAGGTCAACACCTCCACCCTATCCCCATAACCCAGTAACCTCACCCAACACTAAGAGCAATTTTGGACACTAAGGGCAATTTATCCTGGCCAATCCACCTAACCTGCACGTCTTTGGACTGTGGGAGGAAACCGGAGCACCCGGAGGAAACCCACGCACACATGGGGAGGATGTGCAGACTCCGCACAGACAGTGACCCAAGCAGGAATCGAACCTGGGACCCTGGTGCTGTGAAGCAATTGTGCTATCCACAATGCTACCGGTTCTCTATCATTCTCCTGGCACTGGTATGATGGTGATCTTCTTGAAGTAGGTGGGGATGGAGTAGGGAGAGATTGAACATGTCCGCGAACACATCTGCAATCTGGTCTGCAGGGTCTGAGTTTTAAATCCCCGTCCCACAAACTCTCCCTCCTCTCTGGGCTGAAATCCAAATAAACTGTCAGATAATTATTTCTGTATCCTTTTAACAAATTTGGACAAGTAGAGATATGAATATATTTGTAATATATCTTCAAACAACCGCGCAACCTCAAACAAACCATTGTTTGCAGCAAACTACCCAGTCTTCAGAACAGTGACCACGACACCACACAACCCTGTCATGGCAATCTCTGCAAGACGTGCCAGATCATCGACATGGATACCACTATTACATGTGAGAACACCACCCACCAGGTACGCGGTACATACTTGTGCGACTCGGCCAACATTGTCTACCTCATACGCTGCAGGAAAGGATGTCCCGAAGCGTGGTACATTGGCGAGACCATGCAGACGCTGCGACAACGAATGAACGGACATCGCGCAACAATCACCAGGCAGGAATGTTCCCTTCCAGTCGGGGAACACTTCAGCAGTCAAGGGCATTCAGCCTCTGATCTCCGGGTAAGCGTTCTCCAAGGCGGCCTTCAGGACCCGCGACAACGCAGAATCGCCGAGCAGAAACTTATAGCCAAGTTCCGCACACATGAGTGCGGCCTCAACCGGGACCTGGGATTCATGTCACATTACATTCATCCCCCACCATCTGGCCTGCAAAATCCTACCAACTGTCCTGGCTTGAGACAATTCACACCTCTTTAACCTGGGGTTACCCCATCTCTGGATCTGTAAAGATTTAATCACCTGCTAATGCTCGCATTCCTAGCATTGTTTGGCATCTTTGAATTTGTCTATATATGTGTTTCTGGAACAGGCCTCTTCATTCACCTGAGGAAGGAGCAGCGCTCCGAAAGCTAGTGACATCGAAACAAACCTGTTGGACTTTAACCTGGTGTTGTAAGACTTCGTACTGTGCTCACCCCAGTCCAACGCCGGCATCTCCACATCATGAGTATATTTGATAATTCACTTCATTCATGACTTGTGACAGGTATTCAGCTACATCACCCTGGTTTCTTGTTCTCTCCCTGACCAGTTAACGTCAATCAAATATGGAGAAGACGGAATCCACTTTTCGATCCCCATTCAATTTCCATTCCTGGCATATGGAGTCCACCCCTCTCCCTGGCAACAGTCGAAGATAAAGTCAGTCTCTTTTTAATCTTTGTTTCACATTTGATCCCAAGATGAGCTTCTGACCTCATATCTGTGCTATCACTAAGACTGCTTGTTCCACTTATGTTACACCATCCGGCCTCTCTCCTGTATCTGTGCATCTGGTACTGAAAACCTCGGTCATGCCGTCATCACTTTCAGAACTGACTATCCCATATTCCTGGCTGCTCTCCCACGTTCTAGCTCTGTGAATTTCAAACCATCCAAAAGTTTTAATTTACAGCAAATTCCTTTCCCCATATCATCCCTTGGCTTCCTGGTTTGCACTGGCTCCCAGTCATAGAATTTACAGTGCAGTAGGAGGCCATTCGGCCCATCGAGTCTGCACAGGCCCTTGGCAAGAGCACCCCATTTAAGGCCACACCTCCAACCTATCCCAGTAACCCCATCTAACCTTTTTGGACACTAAGGGCAATTTATCTTGGCCAATCCACCTAACCTGCACATCTTTGGACTGGGAGGAAACCGGAGCACCCGGAGGAAACCCACGCAGACAGGGGAAAACGTGCAGACTCCGCACAGTCAGTAATCCCAGCCGGGAATCGAACCTGGGACCCTGGAGCTGTGAAGCAACAGTGCTATCCACTGTGTTACCGTGCTGCCCAAATTCTCATCCTAGTTTTCAAACCCTTCCGTGGCCTCATCTCTCCCTTTCTCTGGAATCTCCTCCGGCTCCACAACCCCCGGAGATATCTGCACAGCTCTGATCCTGGACTCTTGTACACTCCCGATTCTAATTACTCTCTGTCTCCACCTCACTTTCCTCCTTTCAGAAGTCTTACAACACCAGGTTAAAGTCCAACAGGTTTGTTTCAAATCAGGAGCTTGAAGGCTCCTTGAAGGAGCAATGCTCCGAAAGCTAGTGATATGAAACAAACCTGTTGGATTTTAACCTGGTGTTGTAAGACTTCTTACTGTGCTCACCCCAGTCCAACGCCAGCATCTCCACATCATTCATCCTTTAAGGCTCTTTAAAAATCACATCTTTGACCAAGCTTTTGGTCATTTGTCCTAATATTTCTTTGTGTCTAGGTGTTTAACTTTGTTTTATAATGTTCCTGTGAAGTTGACTGGGATGATTTATGATGTTAAAGGTGTTATATAAATATAATAAGAAGTCTTACAACACCAGGTTAAAGTCCAACAGGTTTGTTTCAAATCAGGAGCTTGAAGGCTCCTTGAAGGAGCAATGCTCCGAAAGCTAGTGATATGAAACAAACCTGTTGGATTTTAACCTGGTGTTGTAAGACTTCTTACTGTGCTCACCCCAGTCCAACGCCAGCATCTCCACATCATTCATCCTTTAAGACTCTTTAAAACTCACATCTTTGACCAAGCTTTTGGTCATTTGTCCTAATATTTCTTTGTATCTAGGTGTTTAACTTTGTTTTATAATGTTCCTGTGAAGTTGACTGGGATGATTTATGATGTTAAAGGTGTTATATAAATATAATAAGAAGTCTTACAACACCAGGTTAAAGTCCAACAGGTTTGTTTCAAATCAGGAGCTTGAAGGCTCCTTGAAGGAGCAATGCTCCGAAAGCTAGTGATATGAAACAAACCTGTTGGATTTTAACCTGGTGTTGTAAGACTTCTTACTGTGCTCACCCCAGTCCAACGCCAGCATCTCCACATCATTCATCCTTTAAGACTCTTTAAAACTCACATCTTTGACCAAGCTTTTGGTCATTTGTCCTAATATTTCTTTGTGTCTAGGTGTTTAACTTTGTTTTATAATGTTCCTGTGAAGTTGACTGGGATGATTTATGATGTTAAAGGTGTTATATAAATATAATAAGAAGTCTTACAACACCAGGTTAAAGTCCAACAGGTTTGTTTTGAATCAAACCTGTTGGACATTAACCTGGTGTTGTTAGATTTCCTACTGTGCTCACCCCAGTCCAATGCCGGCATCTCCACATCATATAAATATAAGTTGTTGTTGACTGTAACCCTGACCTCCTGTTTTACATCCCATTGGTTTCACAACAAACTCAATCTCTGATGTTTTGCCCCCTGCGGGTTTGCAGCCTCTATAAAGACGGCGGCCTTAACTCAGGCCTGTCACCAGGAGCAGGCCGCAGCTGTCCCGCCGCTCGATGCAAACCCGGGCCCGGAAACTTCTTATTGGGGTTTGCAGCCTCCATCGGGTTTCAGTGAAACCTCCTGGACGAGTTCAGCATCGGCACTGCGCATGCTCCAGCTCAAAATGCTCTGGGGTGATTGACGGCTGCTCTGCACCAATCGGGAGAGGGGCGGCACTGGAGGACTCAGCTGAGCGACTGGTCGTCCAACCAATCGGAGTGAATGAGAGGCGGGCAGCATGCGCAGTGCCGATGATAGCTCAGGGTTCAGGCGGTCGGGTGGAAATCCTCAGCCGGTCAAATGCAGCCGGGTGAGTCATGAGTGAGGCAGAGAGCCGGCGGATGGGTCGGGAAGGTTCATAAGCACTCCGTGTAGGCCCCGAATACAAAGCTCGGAGGCGGCAGGTGAACCCGTGAAAGCTGCTCGGCTTCTCCCTGAAACAGGCCCGGGTGGACAAAGTGTGCGGCGAGGCGCATGCGTAGGGACCGAGAGCCCCGGGTTTGCTCCGTCTTTCATTCTCTCTGATTGGTTGGAGAACCAGCCGCTCCCTTTTGTCCTGTTGGTGCAGAGCAGCCGTCAATTACTCCCCGGGCATTGTGAGCTGGAGCATGCGCAGTGCAGATGAATCACCAGGCTGGGAGGTTTCACTCGGACCTGGTGGAGTCCCCAAACGGTGTTTCCTGACCCGGGTTTGGCGCGGCGGCGACGACGACAGCTGCGGCCTGCTCCCGGTGACAGGCCTGAGTTAACGGCCGCCGTCTTTATAGAGGCTGCAAACCCGCAGGGGGCAAAACATCAGAGATAGAGTTTGTTGTGAAACCAATGGGATGTAAAACAGGAGGTCAGGGTTACAGTCAACAACAACAACTTCTATTTATATAACACCTTTAACATCATAAATCATCCCAGTCAACTTCACAGGAACAGTTATGACTGAAAAAAGATTTAACATCACAGGAACATTCTAATACAAAGTGAGACACCTAGACACAAAAGGAGATATTTGGGCAGGTGACCAAAAACTTGGTCAAAGAGGTGAGTTTTAAAGAGAGTCTTAAAGGAGGAAAGTGAGATGGAGACAGAGAATAATTATAATCGGGAGTGTACAAGAGTACTATTGGTCTGAGCCTGCTGTCAATCAGTCCCCGGGCATTGTGAGCTGGAGCACACCCTTCACAATCATTATGTGGAGATGCCGGCGTTGGACTGGGGTGAGCACAGTACGAAGTCTTACAACACCAGGTTAAAGTCCAACAGGTTTGTTTCGATGTCACTAGCTTTCGGAGCGCTGCTCCTTCCTCAGGTGAATGAAGAGGCCTGTTCCAGAAACACATATATAGACAAATTCAAAGATGCCAGACAATGCTAGGAATGCGAGCATTAGCAGGTGATTAAATCTTTACAGATCCAGAGATGTAAAGATTTACAGATCTGGACCTGTAAAGATTTAATCACCTGCTAATGCTCGCATTCCTAGCATTGTTTGGCATCTTTGAATTTGTCTATATATGTGTTTCTGGAACAGACCTCTTCATTCACCTGAGGAAGGAGCAGCGCTCCGAAAGCTAGTGACATCGAAACAAACCTGTTGGACTTTAACCTGGTGTTGTAAGACTTCGTACTGTGTTCACAATCATTGTCAGCTTCCTGGTTTGCAGCTCCTGGGAACAGGCCCAGGTTAATGGGCACCATCCTGCTTCAGCCACTGGAGGCTGGTTCACATCAGAGGATGGGGGAGGGGGGACAATAAATAAGAGCTTACACTTGCACTCAAATCAATGAGGACTCTGATCTCTGGCAAGGAAGGAAACCCTGGCAGGTGGGCGGGGAGGATGCATAAACACCCGCTGGAGGACACAAACCCCAATAAGACCCATTGATTTTATTGTCAGTCTGCAGACAGGAGCTGGAGAACTGAACCCAGGCACAGGAGAGGGAGGGAGAAAAGAAATGGTGCAGATGGTGAGATGGGTTTGGATTTCAGCCCAGGGAGGAGGGAGAGTGTGTGGGACGGGGATTTACAGCTTTGGGGGAACAAGAGAGGAAAAAATGTTCCAGAGAAACTAGAATTGTCTGTTCAGAATTTCTATCCTGGATTGACAGTGATGACTTTTGTAAACTCCTTTTACAGGGGGTTAGAATTGGAGAATTGGCACACAACAAACTCAATCCAAAGTGATAACTTTTGTATAATGAGAGATTACAGCTCTCGGGAAGGAATAAATTGAGTGGGCATTTTTTCTATCGAAAACAAGGAATAAACATTGAATCATAAATACAAGGTAGTTACGAATAAATCAAAGGGGGAAATACGGATAACTTTATTTATCACAGGTTCAGAATGTGCAACCCATTACCATGGAAATGCGTTGAGGAAAGTGCTGAGATGTTTTCAAAAGGAAACGGGACAAGCACATGAGAGAAAATGGAATCGAAAATCAGCTGAAAGGCTGAGATTTGATAGGTGTGACAGTCGGAGATGTGTGCCAAGTATGGACAGTGCAGAATCTGTGACAGAATGGCCTGTTTGTGTCTTATATATTCACAGTATTTCAATGTAATCTCCTTTTACAGAATATTTGCAGATGCAAACATCACGTGGGGCTGGTTTAGCTCACTGGGCTAAATCGCTGGCTTTTAAAGCAGACCAAGGCAGGCCAGCACCATGGTTCAATTCCCGTACCAGCCTCCCCGGACCGGTGCCGGAATGTGGCGACTAGGGGCTTTTCACAGTAACTTCATTTGAAGCCTACTTGTGACAATAAGTGATTTTCATTCATTTTCATGTCGAGATCTGATCGAGTCACTTGATTCATCAGGAATGGCCTTTCAACGTGGAAGGAGAAATAGGTTTCTGTTTTGTCTTTTGGAAAAGGTTTCAAAAATCACTGTGACTGGAAAAGCACCGAGACACAGACATCTAAGTAATTTTCCACAGTTAGCTGGAACGAGCTTTAACCAATCACACAGCATGAAATTAAATTGCAGCATTTACATCAGGGCGACACCGTACTCCGGCTTCAACTGATGATCCAAGTTGGAGAGACATAAGGACATTTGCACCACAGGAATCAAGAAGCAGCAATAGGAGATTCAGCCCCGTGAGCCTGTTCCACCATTTAATAACTTCACGGCTGATCTGATAGTGACATCAAATCTGCATCCTACCTGCACCTGATAACTTGTCGATAACCATGGAGAAACCGTGGAAATGTGGGGACTGGGATGGGATTCAATTACCCATCTGAATTGGAAACTCATCAACGTATTCACACTGGGGAAAGACCGTTCACCTGCTCCGTATTTAAGAAGGGATTCACTCAGTCATTGAATCTCCTGACACACCAACTTGTTCATACTGCTCAGAGACCTTTTAAATGTGCTGACTGTGAGAAGAGCTTTAAAAGCAGAATGTATTTCCTGACACATCAATGCACTCACACTGCGGAGAGGCCATTCACCTGCTCCTTGTGTGGGAAGGGATTCACTCAGTCATCGAATCTCCGGACACACCAATGTGTTCACACTGATAAGACATCTTTGAAATGTTCTGACTGTGACAAGAGCTTTAAAAGTAAAAGATGTTTACTGATACATCAACGCACTCACACTGGGGAGAGGCCGTTCACCTGCTCCTTTTGTGGGAAGGGATTCATTTGTTCATCCCAGCTTCTGCAACACCAGCAAGTTCACACTGGACAGAGACCGTACACTTGCCCAATGTGTGATACGAAATTCGCTCAGTCATCCTACCTGACTAGACACCAACTTGTTCACACTGATCAGAAACCTTTTAAATGTTCTGACTGAAAAAAGATTTAAAAGTAAACAGAATCTGCGGAAACACCAGCGAGTTCACACTGAAACAGAATCATAAAATTTACAGTGCAAAAGGAGGGCATTCGGCTCATCGAGTGCACCGGCCCTTGAAAAGAGCACCTTATTTAAGCCCACACCTCCAACCTAACCCATAACCTCACCTAACCTATTTGGATACTAAGAGCAATTTAGCCTAGCCAATCCACCTATTTTTGGACTTGTGGGAGGAAACCGGCGAACTCGGACGAAACCCACACAGACACAAGGCGAACGTGCAGACTCCACACAGACAGTGACCCAAGCCGGGAATCAAGGGGCCCTGGAGCTGTGAAGCAACAGTGCTAACCACTGTGCTACCGTGTGGCCTACACATAGGAGCGGTACTGGGAGAGGCTGTTTAACTGCTCCACGTGTGGGAGGAGATTCACCCAGTCAAACAACCTGCACAGTCACCAGCAAGTTCACAGGCAACAGCAGGGTTTGGATTCAGCTGTGTTGCTACTGTTAGTCACATCCAGGACTGAATGATGCCTGGACGTCTGTTTCCAGTCCGGCTCCACAGCTTTCCGGTATATATATCAATGATTTAGACTTAAATGTATGCACCAAAGTCAGACAGGGGGTTTGGGTCTCCTGAACCTGATGTATTACTACTGGGCGGCGAATGTGGAGAAGGATCGTAGCTGGGTCAGAAGGGTTGATTCCCAGTGGGTCAGAATGGAGGAGAGCTTGTGCAGGGGGTCGGGACTGAAAGCACTAGCAACAGCGCCGCTCCTGATAGCTCCGGGGAAATACTCAGGGAGTCCGGTAAAAATAGCTTCATTGAAAATATGGAGGCAGATTCGCCAACACTTCATGTTGGGGGCAGGGTCAAGGGAAATGCAGATTCGGGGGAACCACAGATTTGAGCCAGGGAAGTGGGATGGACATTTCCAGAAATGGGAAGGGAAGGGGATTAAGACGCTAAAAGATTTGTTTCTTAGGGGTCGGTTTGCAGATTGAGGGAGCTGGAAGCGAAGTATGGGCTGGAGCAGGGAGAAATGTTTTGATACATGCAGGTTTGGGATTTTGCCAGGAAAGAGATACAGAGCTTCCCGGAGGAACCGGCCTCCACATTGCTGGAGGTGGCGCTGAAGACGAGGGGACTAGAAAAGGGGACAGTGTCAGTGGTTTACGGAGCTATTTTGGAAGAGGATAAGGCACCACTGGAGGGATCAAAGCAAGGTGAGAGGAAGAGTTGGAAGAGGTTATAGAGGAGGGGTCTGGTATGAGGTGCTCCGGAGAGTGAATGCCTCCACCTCATGTGCGAGGTTGGGGCTGATACAGCTGAAGGTGGTATACAGAGCACACCTCACGAGGGCGAGGATGAAGCAATTCTTTGAAGGAGCAGAAAGATGTGCACTTTCAAGAACTGGATAACATCGAACATTAGTTGGGGGGGGCTGTGTATATTAAGGGGGACTATGGGTAATCCCTGATTCCTTTTTGTCATTTGTTTATGTGAACATGCGGGCTGATGTTTGGGGGTTGGTGGGAGGATGGGATCTTTGTTGTTGATATGGGGATTGACATATCTGTTGCTGATTATTGTTTATTGTTGGTGGGTGTAAATTTGGAAGAAAATGTGAAAAAGGAGAATAAAAATATTTTTTACAAGTCCCTTGATAGGGACATTTATCCAGACACTACCCTAAATTACAACAATCACCTATCCACACCCAAGAACATAGATTACATAGAATTTACAGTGCAGAAGGAGGCTATTCGGCCCATCGAGCCTGCACCGGCCCTTGGAAAGAGCACCCCCATTTAAGGCCAGAACTCCGTAACCCAGCAACCCCACCCAACGCCTTTGGACACTTAAGGGCAATTTATCATGGCCAATCCACCTAACCTGCACATCTTTGGACTGTGGGAGGAAACCGGAGAACCCGGAGGAAACCCACGCAGACATGGGGAGAACGTGCAGACTCCGCACAGCCAGTGACCCAAGCCGGGAATCGAACCTGGGATCCTGGAGCTGTGAAGCGACAATGCTAACCACTGTGCTACCGAACCTATCGCTAGGTCCCTTGAGGCGTACATTTATCCAAACACTGAGCCTAATCCTGGATTACAACAACAACTTTTACATCACCTATCCACACCCTAAAACCTAACCCTAAGTCCCTCGAGGGGTACATTTATTCGGATCCTAACCGTGCTTCAATTACAACAATTTTTAGACCATCAATCCACACCCTATATCCTAACCCCAAGTCCCTTAATGGGAACATTTTCCCGGACCCTACCCCTAAACATTAACCACAGTCTAACCCTCAGAAACTCACAACACTACAACTTAACCATAGCTCACTACTATCCCATATTAGAAAAAACATTCTCTGAAGTGAATAAATTAACAGATATCTGTATGAACGGCAATGTGTGGCGTGAACTGGTGCAAGGAACGTTTACTTGGTGCTACTTAACCCCATAAAGGGTGGTCTCCTCGCTGCAAAGCCTTCCCAGCTACACGTTTGGACATTGAATCTGTTCAAAAAATCATATAACTTAATAAATATTTTAATTGAATTAACTATATATGTTTTTTCACATGGATATTAGTTAATAAATAAAAAACCCTAACCCAACAACTTCTACATTTTTTAAATACACCATCCTCCCAGCCTTCTCCTTAATATAACTACAATCTAATATTTGCTTCGAACTTTCTACTTTCCAGCTTTCTATTTGTCTCAAATTTCCAAAATAAATGTTTAGTTTCGTGAAAAAAGATGACGTAAAATCCTATGCGGAAAAGAATGTTGAACGTGCGCCAGTTAAAGTGGCAGACGCTCTGGCGCTGTATCCCTCATTGGGTGCAGAAAAAAAGGGTAATCCCTCATCTGTCCACAACCCTATATCCTAACCATAACCCCGACCCTAATGACCCTGACCCTAACCTTAGGTCCCCTAACCCCATGTCCCCCGATCATGACACTGACCCTAATCCTAAGTACCCTGATCATGACCCTAATCCTAACTCTGACCCTGACCCTAATCCGAACAACCCTAACCCTAACCCTGATGGCGACGCTGAACCCGACCCTAACTCTAACCCTTGTGACCCCAACCCTAATCCTAACTTAAACTTTAAAAAAAAACCTATGACCCCTGATCCTCACCCAACCCTAAACATAACCCTAAGTCTCCTGATGGCGACACTGTCTCTAATCCTGACCCTAACCCTAATGACTCCGACCCTAATCCTAACATTACTTTATGAAGAACTCTTAATACCCCCGACCCTAATCCTAACATTACTTTATGAAGAACTCTTAATACCCCCGACCCTAAACCAAACCCTAAGTCCCCTGATGGCGACCCTATTCGATTATCTGATATTTATTCATTTGATTTTAAAAGTTCCTTTACAGTCTCGTACCTGATTGATGTCGGGCTCTCTATATTTGTTTCATTAAAATAGTTCAAATTTTCACAGTAATCTTTATTTTTTTTTTTAATTATCTTATATTTAGTAATTCTGATTTTTATGTTGTATTCATTCCTTGTTTCTTCATATTTTTAAAAATAAAACAACTCATATATGAAGCTTCTAAACGTATATAAGAATTTAATTTTTTCTGTTTTCTCCTCAGGATGACTATCACCATTAATCCACTTCCTATTCGAAAAAACATTTTCTCCTCAACAGTGAAAATTATCTCTAAAATGATAAAAGCCATGCATCACCTAACAATACTCGAAGTGGATACCCCCAAAAGTATAAAAAAGTTATCAAAGATATTAATTGATTGAATTCGACCCATAGGGGTGACTACTGAAATAATTACAAAATTATTAACGCAAACATTTGGGCCCAAAACACTAGTAGTTCAGATTTTGAGGATTTCACCACAATACCTCAATATAAGACCTCAAAAAACATAATTCCTAAGAACTCATCAACGACATTGAAAATGGCGAACAAAACAGTTAATTCCGGATGTGATGGCCTCATTTAATTCTTCAAATTCAATTACTGGTCACAGTCACATAGTTTTGCCACCATCAGGTACCCCAATCTGTACCGCAGATATGAACCGATTGGCAGCCCCGGTCCAGGCACAAACATGTTCTCCACAGCTGACAACCCAGTTGAAAATAAAAAATTGTTATTAGTTCAAAAAAAATCCACACTGGCCATAGGGGACTCCAATCTCTCCAAAATTAACAGTTGTCCAGTCACCAACATCCAATTCGACTGTTTCCCTAGAGCCAAATTTATCCATATTACATCCATTTTAAATAAACTAAAACATTATCCCAAAATACACAGGATAATATTTTCAATTGGTATTTTTAACCGGACACAGAGAGCTACTACTGCGATTAAACAACTCCAAATACTATTAAAAGTAGCAAAACAGAAATTCCCAAAAACAAAAATCTTCATCACTGAACTAAATTACAGCCAGAGTCGCCCCAAAAAACAAATGGAGACAATTGTCGCCCAAATCAATTCATCAGGAGGAAAATGTTCATCCCAAGTATACCAAATGAGCTTTTCAGAGTGTCACATAACAACATACATTGGCCAAGTGACACTGCCATTGCAATCCTAAACAACTGGATAAAATAACATACAACCCAAAAACAAACAACAATTAAATTATTTTTAACCCTAACCTGACCCAGGGACTAGCCCTCAGTCCCCTGATGGTTTCAGTGGTTCCAACCCTATCCCAAACCTCAATGACTCCGTCCTTTATCCTAATTTAGTTTAACCCCGTACTTAATAAATGCCTGCGGCTTAGTTGTCTTAATGCTAATTTTTTTAATTCAAATTTTAATTTTTTGTTTTGAATTTTTAACATTTTACTTTCCATGCGATATGAAATGAAATGAAATGAAAATCGCTTATTGTCACAAGTAGACTTCAAATGAAGTTACTGTGAAAAACCCCTAGTAGCCACATTCCGTGCCTGTTCAGGGAGGCTGTTACGGGAATTGAACTGTGCTGCTGGCTGCCTTGGGTCTGCTTTCAAAGCCAGTGATTTAGCCCTGTGCTAAACTACATAGTTTTCCAGGGTGGCAATATAGCACAAAGGTATAGGAGGCTTTTACGGTAACCATTGGCAAAGACAGTTGTAACAAATGGTTTTCTGCAGCTCCTGGTGTTTGGCAGTTTGCCAGAAGGTTCCAGACATACTCTGGGGCCACTTGCTTTGTCAAGTTCTCCACAATTTGAGGCATTTCTCAGAACAGCTTTGCTATTTTTGATTTTTTTGTGGTAAAACCGTTTCAATAATTGAATATTCTTTCATAGTTGTAAGATTTTTAAGGATTTTTTAAATTTGGAAATTGGTGCTGCACACTTAGTGAGAGGAAGGCTCTTAGTGGACGAAAAACAGTCCCCTGAGGAGCAGTATTGTCTGTGAAACATGTAGCGACCAATGTTTGCCTCAAAAACAGATTTTAGTAGCCTATATAAAGAACTGTACTCTCTACTTTGATGCAGGTAGCACATTTTTAAATTCTGTCGTTTTTTAATATTAAAAAAACTTGGAAGATTTACAAAGGACGATTCCCATCGCTAAACAATCGAGGGTTAGTCTACCATCCGATTCAAAATTTCAACAGGACAACTCTTCAGGTAGCATTTTTTTATTCAAATAGTTTTAATAAAAATAAAAATAAAGTCTAAAACAAAAAACGTTTCCTTCCATTAGACAGTCGAGTGTTAGACTACTAGCTGATCCAAAATTTCAACAGGACCACTTTCCAGGTATGTCGCAATTTGTTAGAGAAAAACTCCTATTTGATTATCTTATATTTATTAATTTGTTTCTTAAAGTTCCTTTACAGTCTCACATCTCATTGATTTTGGGCTCTCTATCTTTATCACATTAAAATAGTTTAAAGTGTAACAATAATTGAATTAATACTTTGATATATATATTTTTGTTTTTAATTTCATTTATGTTTCTAAAAAACATTGTTCTGATTTTAGTTTGGTTGATTCTCGTTTTTTTTCATAATTTTTTTATGGGTAATTAATATTACTCACACATAAAATGTTTAAAATTATATCAGAAATTAATTTTTTTCTGTTTTCTTCTCAGGATGAATACCACCATTCTTCCTACTCAAAATATTTGTTCATCAACAACCAAAATTATATATAAAATGCTACAATCTGTGCATCATCGTACAATAAAAGAAGGAGATATCCCCCAAAGGATCAAAAAATTGTCAAAAACATTAATTAATTCAATCGGACCCATAGGAGTCACCCCTGAAATAAGTACAAAATTGATTACCAATGCAAACAATTGGGCCCAATCTAATGGACCATTATGTAACAAATTTAAAAATACTACTTAATAAATTAGAAAAAATTGATAATAAGGATAGATCACAAGAAGCATTCTGCACAGCAAAATGGTGGTACAAAAAAACTTTAAGGAAAATGCTAAATTCAATATAATTCAAAAAACCTAAAATTTCATTTTCAACTCAAAAATAAACGTATCACCCAAGGATACTGACATCATTGATCCACCTAAGACACAGGACATGGATTCAGATTTCCAGCATACAATGCCTGGTCACAACAACAGGATTTCACCCTCACCAGTAGTTCCAACTTGTACCGCATATCTCAACCCCGCATATCTCAACCCATTAACAGCTCCGGTCCAGGCACAATCATGGATCAACACAATTGATAGCCCAATTGAAAAGAAAACCAATGCTATACAAACACCAGAAAAGGACTTACCCACTACCACAAAGAACACAACCACACATATCATATCGCAACACCCCATACATATTACAAAAATAAAAAATGGCTTAGTCCCACAAAAATCCATTCTAATCATTGGAGACTCCAATCTGTCCACAATTAAGAGTTGCCCATTCCCTAACATTCAATTTGACAGTTTTCCCCGAGCTAAATTCACCCACATTACTTCCATTCTAAATAAATTAAAATTCTATCCCATAATAAACACAATTATATTTTCAATTGGCATTTTTAACCGTACGCAGAGAGCTACCACTGCATTCAAACAATTACAAATTATTTTAAAAGTAGCCACACAAAAATTCCCCCAAATTAAAATCTTTATTACGGAAATTAATTATAGCCAGAGTCTTCCAAAAAGACAAACACAGACAATTATCACCCTAAAAGAATTTATTAGTCAAAAATGTTTTATGCCACGTATATCAAACAAAGTTTTTAATGTATCACATAACAAGGTAACCTGGACAGATGACAGTGCCACAGCTATCCTTAATAATTGTTTAAAATATACATAAATTAATTAGCATACAACCTCTATGTTCTATGTAACCCAAAAATATAATTTATTTTTTTATCCTAATCTGACCCTTAAACTACCCCCCAATCCCCTTTTACTTTCCATGGGACAGAGTGTTCTTTAAAGTAACAATATTATACACAAGTATAGGAATATACTGCAGTAACCATTGGTAAAAACAACCGCTTTATATTGCAATCTTGATGAAGTAACAGTAAATAGAAATCATCCCCCAATGGAAGAAAACCTAGCTACTTGACATAGTAGCCCGAGGTCAAAAACGGGGAACAAGAATATGTAGATATATTTATATTACATTTTCTTCCTGTAAATGAATATGAGTTCTTACTGACAATTTAGTGAAAAGGTTAACAAAAAAATTACTTTTTCTGAAATATATTATTAAAAATTGTCTAATGTTCTTGACTGCCATTTATTTTAATATTCCTGATTATATGCATTTCTAATTTAAATATTTCAATTTACAATTTTTAAAGGTACCTTGAGTTTGCTGACATCACAAACTAAAAATGAACAGCAAAACGAATCCCCCCTGTCTCCAGACAGATACATTTATCCCAACAGTGAAGATCATTTTAAAGATGTTACAAATGATGCACCAGTTATCTATTCTCAAGTCGGACACCCCTACACACATTGACGAATTATCAAAGTCACTAAGAGACTCAATCAAACCAGCAGGTTTAACTATCGCAACAGCGAACAGATTAACTATCAATGCAAACAATTGGGTTTATAACACTAAATTTTTATTAATTGAACACTATAAAACAAACCTAAATATATTATTTAATAAATTACAAAAAATTAATACAAATAGATACGAGGAAGCTTTTTCAAAAGCTGTGCAATGGCACAAAAGGAAGTTGAAGAATAAATTCAGAACTAAAACAATCCAAAAAACAAACGAGTACATCTTTAATTTACAAAAAGACTTAACATTGGAAGAATTAAAAACAAAAACTTCTTTTGCAACACAGCAGCATGACAATCGACAAATTGATGGACCACTTTCCAAACATACAGACATCACAAAATACACGACATGTAATGATACACTGACAACATTACAGATAAAGCAGAAAATACCAATACACATAGTGCCGGTGCCAAGCACTCCTAAGAATTTAACTACCGATCACATAATTTCACCCCCATCACCTACACCGACTTGTCCTAACCATTTGGGTCTTTTAAAAGCCCCGATCCAAGCACTTACTGTATTTTGAGATGTCTGTATGTTTGGAAAATGGTCCATCAATTTGTCGATTGTCATGTTGCTGTGTTGCGGAAGAAGTTTTTGTTTTTAATTCTTCTATGCTGGGAGCCCAGAAGTAGATAGAGGTCGTCCCACACAGTCATTACAGGTGCACTCATCTTCACCTGACATAACACTCACCATGATACAAAATATAACTACAATTGCAATGACACAACATCGTCACACAAATGACAAGAATAAAGATTGGCCATTTTTGCCACAAAAATTTATATTAATCATAGGAGATTCCAACCTTACGAAAATTAAACATTGCCCAGATCCAAGTATTCAATTTGACTGTTTTCCTGGAGCAAAATGTTCTCATATTAGTACCATTTAAAATAAATTACAGCCCCATTCGGAAATACAAAAAGTAATATTATCAATTGGCATTAATAATCGCACACAAAAACCTTCCACCGCGATTAAACAACTTGAAATTTTATTAAATACAAGACAAAAATTCCCCAAAGCTGAAATCTTTATTATTGAACTCAATTACAGTAAGTCTCCCACAAAAACAGAAAAAAACAATCATGGCCTTAAACCAATACATTAACCAACATTCTTTCATCCCAGCAATTTCAAACAAATCCTTCCAAGTTCAGTTAGACAACATTCATTGGACGGATGAAACAGCCACTGCTGCGTGAAATAATTGGTGACTCATTTACACGATAACAAAACAAGCCTGCAAAAGAACCACTTAATCTCGACAATACAATAGTTAACATTATCAAACACATTCAAACTCACCACCATACAAGAAAAGATTTTAAATAAAGGTTTAACCTTTGTCCCAGTACAAAAGCCAGATAATACACAGATCCAAATAGACCTTGAAAAATTTTACAGAAGAATTAAAATTCTGAGCTACTTTGAATACCCGACATCAGAGGATGAACAACCCTTCCTACCCCAATTGGATTGGAATCCACCAGAACAGAAAATAGACCCGAAAGTGCAAAATTTTATCCCAAAAATTAACTCAGACATTACAAAGATCAAACAAGTAAAAGATAAACAAAACTTAACAAGAATAGAGAGGCAAGCAATCATGCAGCTTAAATCTAACTCAAGATATCATTATAAAGCCAGCAGACAAAGGGAATAAAATTGTTATTTTGGATCGGCAACAATACCTTTTTGAAGCTTATCGGCAACTCAATAACACTGAACATTATACTAAATTACCAGCACCAATATACCACCAAACATATGAGCAGATCACAGACTTGTTAGTACAATTATACAATTTACACTGTATTACTGAGAAACAAATGGACTATTTTAAACAATTTCAACCTTTACCACGAATATTTTACCTCCTCCCAAAAATAAAAATCCGGACACATGGACTGTACCACATAAAATTCCCCCAGGTAGACCCACAGTTTCAGACTGTGGGAGCGAGTCCTATTGGATCGCGGAATACATTGATTCATTTTTAAACCCCTTAGCCCCAAAACATCCGAGTTACATTAAAGACACACATCATTTCATTGAAATTGTTAGATCCCTAACTATCACTTCTAACACAATGCTATTCACCATGGATGTCGATAACCTCTACACCAACATTGAGACGGATAGAGGAATTGAGGCGGTGAGAAATATTTTCAAGAAATATTGGCAACCTGATGGACCGGATGCAATCCTTGTTCAACTATTACACTTAGGACTGACGAGAAATGACTTTCAATTTAATAATAAACATTATCTACAGATTAAGGGTTCAGCAATGGGCAAAACATTTGCACCGTTTTATGCCAATATCTACATGGCCGAATGGGAAGAAACTGTCTTCAAAAAGTGCCCCAAGACACAATTATGCTACTACGGATATCGAGATGATATATGGGGTATTTGGACACGCACACAATTGCAATTTGACCAAATTGTACACATCATTAACAAACATCATCCATCTATTAAAATTAAAGTCATTACACATGAACACACAATGGGCGGGATTCTCCGCTCCCGGGACTAAGTGCCCGCGCAGTTGTGATCGCCGTCGCATTTCACGACGGCACGAACACAGCCCGGGCACGACCTATTCTGGCCCCCACAGGGGGCCAGCACAGCACTGGAGCGATTCACGCCGCTCCAGCCTCCTTACGGGTGCCAAATGGGCGCCGTGCCAACCCTGCACATGCGCAGTTGGGCCGCGCCATCCTGCGCATGTGCGGGCAACTTCTTACGCGCGCCGGCCCCTCACCAACATGGCGCCGGTGTTCTGGGGCCGCGCACGGAAGGAGGTAGGCCCGGGGGGGGAGGGGGGGAACAGGCCGGCCCGCCGATCGGTGGGCCGCAATCGTGGGTCAGACCCCATCAGAGGCCCCCTCCGCCCCCACAGGCCGACCCCCCCAGCGTTCCTGCAGATTTCCCGCCAGCAGCGACCAGGGGTGGACGCCGGCGGCGGGAACCTGTCGTGTCGTAGCGGCCGCTCGGCCCATCCGGGGCAGAGAATCGCTGCTCGCCGTTTGTGGCGATTCTCCGAGCGGCCCGGTGCGATATGCGCGCCACTGGTTTTGGGGGGGGTGGGAGAATCGCGCGCAATAAATTTTTTGGACACCACTGTATATAAAGTCAGAAAGGCAAATGGTGAATACAAATTAGTTACTAAAGTTTTCTTTAAACCGACAGACACTCACGCACTTCTGCACACGAACAACCATCACCCGAAACACGTTTTTCGGGGCCTCATTAAATCACCATTGACAAGGTTCCACTGCATTTGCTCAGAAAACTCAGATTTTGAGACTGCAGTACATACTTTATTTACAGCTTTACAACATAGAGGATACACAAAAAGATTTCTTAGATATTTTAAGTCAAACTTTGTAGCAGAATTACATAATCCCTCCAGCAATAAAACTTTGTCCTCAAAAATACCTTTTGTAATAAACCACACAAATAAATAAACTCATCAAAAAACATTTGAGAAATTTAAACAGGACATTGTTCCATTAGCCCATTGGGATATAGTCTCTGCCAACAAGAGAAGCAAGAACCTAAACGACCTTTAGGTCAAGAGCAAACTACCCTTGGAAAAGACCTACAATTGTGGACGTGCCAACTGCACAAGCTGTAAATATTTAAAAATCACATCTATAATTCACAATCCCAGAGTAGGAAAAGTACCTCAATAAAACAAAAAGTAACATGCCAACATAAAAACTTGGTCTATGCTATACGGTGTAAAAGGTGTGACATTTTGCACATCGGCGAAACAGGTAACACCTTACGAACCAGACTGACGGGACATTGCAGTGAGATCCGTACTCAGAAAACACATAAATTAATTAACATACATTTTATAGAGCATGGCCTTGATGCATTACAAATTATAGACTTAGAAGCAAACAGCAAATGGTCAACTCCACAAAGAAAAAGACATGAAAGACATTGGATTCTAAATCTTACAACAAAGTCCCCGAACGGTCTAAATGAAAAATGAACAGAATTTTCAAACATGAATACATATTCCCTTGATAACAATACTTATCCAGTCTTTCATCATACCCTGACCCTACACACTGACCCCAAGTCTAGACCTTAACCTTAAACCCTGACCCGGGACCCTGTCCTTGATCCCCACCCTAACACCTTGGGCCTTGAGCTTTGTACCTTGAACCTTTGGGCCTCACCCTTATCTTAACCCTAACTCTATCCCTAATCTTAACCCTAACTAGGGTATAGTAAACACAAATATATCCCTACACCTCCCACCCAAAAAAAGAACGTGGTCGCTTGAAGTGTAGCCCCAGGTGGGGGACAGGGAACAAAAACAAGATAAATTATGATCTTTTCAATACACCAGAATATATGTTCATATGTATGTTATATGACATACCCTAACCCCAATACAACAACATCTTATACATCACCTATCCAACACCCCAAAACCTAACCCTAAGTCCCTTGAGGGATACATTCATCCAGACCCTAACCCTAAATTACAACACCAACCATTACATCACCTATCCACATCCTAAGACCTAACCCTAACCCTCACCCTAACCCACCCGAACCCTGACCATAATCACCCTAACCATAACCCTAACCTACCCCCAATTCTTGGCTAACCCTAACCGTAATTTCTTCCCTAACCCTAACATTACAACAACAACTTTTACATCACCTATCCACACCCTAAAACCTAACCCTAAGTCCCTTGAGGGGTACATTTATTCGGATCCTAACTCTGTCCTTCAATTACAACAAATTTAAACCATCAATCCACACCCTATACCCTAACCCCAAGTACCTTAATGGGAACATTTTCCCAGACCACACCCCTGAACATTAACCACAGTCTAACCCTCAGAAACCCACAACGCTACAACTTAACCCGAGCTCACTACTGTCCCATATTAGAAAAAACATTCTCTGAAGTGAATAAATTAACAGATATATCTGTATGAACGGCAATGCGTGGCGTGAACTGTTGCAAGGAACGCTTACTTGGTGCTACTTAACCCATAAAGGGTGGTCTCCTCACTGCAAAGCCTTCCCAGCTACACGTTCAGACATTGAATCTGTTCAACAAATCATATAACTTAATAAATATTTTAATTGAATGAACTATATATGTTTTTTCACTTGGGATATTAGTTAATAAATAAATAAATAAAAACCCTAACAAAACAACTTCTACGTTTTTTTAATACACCATCCTCCCAACCTTCTCCTTAATATAACTACAATCTAATTTTTGCTTCGAACTTTCTACTTTCCAACTCTCTATTTGTCTCAAATTTCCAAAATACGTGTTTAGTTTCGTGAAAAACGATGACGTAAAATCCCTAACCCAACCCTAAATCCTAACCCCGGCCCTAATGACCCCGACCCTAACCCTAAGTCCCCCGATCATGACACTGACCCTAACCCTAAGTCCCCTTATCACGACCCTGACCCTAACTCTAACCCTGACCCTAATCCGAATAACCCCTCACCCTGATGGCGACCCTGAACCCGTCCCTAGGCCTGACCCTAACCCAAATTCAATTACTGGTCAGTCACATAGTTTCACCACGATCAGGTGCACCAACCTGTACCGCAGATCTGAACCGACTGGCAGCCCCGGTCCAGGCACAAACATGGTTCTACACAGCTGACGACCCAGTTGAAAATAAAAACGGTCCTGTACAAACACCCAAAATGGACGTAACTTCTGCCACACAGAAGAAAACCACATTGATGATGTCTCAACACCCTCATACATACTACAAAAATACAAAATGGTTATTAGTTCCAAAGAAATCCACACTGGCCGTAGGGGACTCCAATCTCTCCAAAATTAATAGTTGTCCAGTCCCCAACATCCAATTCGACTGTTTCCCTTGAGCCAAATTTATCCATATTACATCCATTTTAAATAAACTAAAACATTATCCCAAAATATACAGGATAATATTTTCAATTGGTATTTTTAACTGGACACAGAGAGCTACTACTGCGATTAAACAACTCCAAATACTATTAAAAGTAGCAAATCAGAAATTCCCAAAAACAAAACTCTTCATCACTGAACTAAATTACAGCCAGAGTCGCCCCAAAAAACAAATGGAGACAATTGTCACCCAAATCAATTCATCGGGAGTAAAAATGTTCATCCCAAGTATAACCAAATGAGCTTTTCAGAGTGTCACATAACAACATACATTGGACAAGTGACACTGCCATTGCAATCTTAAACAATTGGATAAAATAACATACAACCCGAAAACAAACAACAATTAAATTATTTTTAACTCTAACCTGACCCAGGGACTATCCCTCAGTCCCCTGATGGTTTCAGTGGTTCCGACCCTATCCCAAACCTTAATGACTCCTACCTTTATCCTAATTTAACCCCTTAATATATGTCTACGGTTTAGTTGGCTTAATGCTAAAAAAAATTTTTTAAATTTTTTGTTTTGAATTTTTAATCTTTTACTTTCCATGGGATATACATAGTTTTTCAGGATGGCAGTACGGCACACAAGTATAGGAAGTTTTTACAGAAACCATTGGCAAAGACAGTTGTTTTATTCTCCAACCCTAAATAGGGAACAGTAAATAGAAATCATCCCCATCCAAAGAAAACCTAGCTGCTTGACGTAGTAGCCCCAGGTAAAATACAGGGAACAAAAATATAAAAATTAAAATATTTACCTCATCATAACACTAGAATGTGTATACAATGCATATATATATTATTGTTAAGATAAAAATTGTACATGGTGAAGTTAAAATTAAGGGTCTCTGTGTTTTAATTATGCTTGCAATAATGTAATTGGGATGCTGCAAAGATCTGGTGCAGCTTGAAATAATGTGATTGGAAGATTCTGCAAAGTTCTGATACAAAAGTGCAACAAACTAACCGTTTACTGTTGCGACACCTGCTATTCTTGTAACTGAAAACAAGGAGTTGTGGACATTAGTTATCGAATGTTTTCAGAGGAATGTGATTGGAAGCTAATTGTTGCCAGGGGGACCTAATTGGTCATGTATGTAACCCCCTTCAAGCTAATGAGGAACATGTATAAAAAAGGCTAACTGCCGCTGTGAAATTGAGACGGTGACTGCGAGCACTGCGGGAGTGCCGGCTCTTCTCCCAAAAGCTTTTGCCAATAAATGGACTTGACTCAACTCTTTGGTGTGGACAGGTAATTAACCACTTCAATATATATATTACATGTTAGTTCTGGAAAGGAATGGGAGTTCTTACTGATAATATAGTGGGAGAGTTAATAAAAGTTAGTTTTTTGGAAATATATTAATAATTTATTAATATCCTTAACTGTCATTTACATTTAATTTTTAAACTTTCCACTATTGTTTAAGAAATGCACACAGGCGGCCCGCAACATTTGGGGGCAGTGGAGGCGGCATAGGGGGGAAGCTGCGGCCTCGGCATGGACCCCATTATGGGGGAACCACCGGTTCACCCCAGGAAGAACATGTGGGGGGTTTTCGGGGTGGCACAGGGCAGGGTACGAACGTTGGGGGACCTGTTTGTGGATGGGAAGTTTGCGAGCTTGGGTGAGCTGGAGGAGAAGTACAGCCCCCCCCCCCCCCCCCCGCCCCCGGGGAACACCTTGAGGTACTTACAGGTAAGGGCATTTGCCAGATGGCAGGTGGTGGAATTCCCACGGCTACTGCCACACACAGTACAGGACAGGGTGCTCTCAGGGGGTTGGGAGGGAGTGGGGAAGATCTCGAAAACTTACCAGGTGATGCAGGAGGAGGAGGAGGCCTCAGTGGAGGTAAAAGGTAAGTGGGAGGAGAAGTTGGGAGAGGAGATTGAGGAAGGGACGTGAGCAGATGCCCTGGGGAGGGTAAACTCTTCCTCATCGTGCGTGAGGCTCAGCCTCATACAGTTTAAGGTGCTGCACAGGGCACACATGACCGGGACAAGGATGGGTTGGTTCTTTTGGGGTGAGGACAGGTGTGTTAGGTGCTCAGGGAGCCCAGCAAACCACACTTTATTTATTTATTTTATTTTATTTTATTTTTCTTTGTTTTTGTTATTTACACTGGAGGGTCTGAGGGGTTGTATATACTTGTTGTATGAAGTCGGGGTGTTAATGTTAATTTATTATTTATGTACAGGGGGGAGGGGGGTATGGAGGGTTGTTTTTCTGGACTGTGTTCTGTACTTAACCCTGTTGGGTTTCTTTTTCATTTTGTTATTGATATTTCATGAAAACCTTTCATAAAAATTATTTTAAAAAAACAAACAAGCTGGCTGACCTGTTTGTCTTTCGAATTCCACATTCCCATCATGCAAAGATATGAAATTTGATTCTCTGATACTAAATGGTCTGTTTTATAGAATGATACACACACGGGAGCACATACTAACAGATGAGATAGAAGCAGAAGTCGGCCATTCGGTCCCTTCAGTCTGTTCTGTTATTCACTAAGACCACGGCTCATCTGTTTGTGTTTCGAATTCCACATTCCCATCATGCAAACATACAAAATAAGCTTCTGTGATACTGAATGTTCTGTTTTCTAGAATGATACAGCACATGTGCAGAGTTTGAAAGAAGCTCAACGGACACTCGAGGAACAGCAGCGCATCTTTCCACTGGGCTCAATACAGCTTTCACACTCAGAGTGTGTTCAACAGTCTCACACTGTAAATGCTGCCCCCATTCTGTGTGTCCTTACATCGCAGATTTGGATTTGAATCTTGTTTCCACTTGTTCTTTGTGTCCGGGCGGCAGTTGTTGGTCAATCTGCCATTGACAGCTCCTCCAGACACATCTTTTGTTTCTTTGTTTCTTCCATTACTCTGACAGAGAGCTGGCACAGACACGGCAGCCCGAATGGCCTCATTCTGTGGTGTAATTAATCTCTGATTCGATGCTAACCTCACTTTGTGGCCAGGGAACCCTAGGCCTTTTCTCATTGAATCTCTCTTGACTTTCCCCCTATCAGAGCCCTTTCCTGTTGTTCTGTTTGCTCCCTCCAGGGTTTCACTTGCTTCTAATTTTCCACATTTTTAACCTGTCCCGATTTTAATGGAAGGTTATGGAGGTAAAATATGAATTTTGTTTCCCTGTCCACAAATGCTGCCTGATTTCTGCCAGCATTTTCCGCAGATTTCTGATTGGCTTTGGATGGCAATGAAAGTATCTCTTGGTTCAATCGACTCCTTCTTACCGGCTCGTTGGTCTAGGGGTAATATTTTCGCTTCGGGGTTTGTGCTGCACGAAAATGTGAGAGGTCCCGGGTTCAAATCCTGGACATTGATGTATTTTCTTATTGGCCAATTATTGGTTTTCTTCATTTCTTTCCGGCGCAGATGGCGGGATTGGTTCACATTGGGTTTGCTTTGAGAAGCTGAGCTCACACTGCAGGGAACCAATACGTTCCCGAGAAAATCGATACATTTTCAAAAAGCTTGACTATGTGAGTGGACATTCACTTATCTCCATTCACTAATCCAGGTGACTCCATGGTGGTGGATTCAGGCAGCTCTCTGTCTGTTTCATGTTATTCATTCGGGGATGTGAACATCACCAGCGAGGCCAGGATTTATTGCCCACAACAATTTGCTATTGAGAAGGTGGTGGTGAGCTGCTTCTTGAACCACTGCAGTCCATTGGTGTAGGTACATCTACAGTGCTGTTAGGGAAGGAGTTCTAGGATTATTTCCCAGTGATAGTGAAGGAATGGCCGATATATTTCCAAGTAACAATAATCTTAATTATTGTCATAAGTAATCTTACAATAACAATGCAATGAAGTTACTGTGAAAATCTTCAGGATGGGGAGCGGCTGGGAAGGAAATTTTCAGGGTGTCGGGGGTCTTGGGTTTGGAAGGTGCTGTCTAAGATGTCTTTAGTGAGTTCATGCACCCATCCAGGCAAGTGGAGAGTATTCCATCACACTCCTGACTTGTGCCTTGTAGATGGTGGACATGTTTTGTGGGGTTAGGAGGTGAGTTACTCGCTGCAGGATTCCCAGCCTCTGACCTGCATTTGACGCCATTGAACGAATTGTTAATATTTGTGCCGAGTCAAAATAGGAGCATCAATGTTCCTGCTCAGTGTGCCGGCAATTTTCAGCTGCTCCTGAATGCATTTTGAGGTACATGTCAGGGCAAATGACACATGCTTAAAAGTTATTATATTCAGGTAATATTGGATAGCGGATTCACTGGGGGAGTGGTTGGTGGTTGAATAGTGTAATTGTCTCTCGACTAGGAAACCAGAGAACCAGGCTGAAGCTCTGGACACCGGGGTTCCACACGGCAGATTAACTCAGCGACTCAATTCAAGGGAAATACAGGATGGGTGTAAATGAATAATTAAAATGTCAATCGTGTAACTTTTCCACACACGGAAATTAATGGGGATTGACAATGTTTCTGTGCGGGTTTAAACCGAGGGCCTTTACGCTGTAAAACAAACATGATAATCACTACACTGCAGAAACAAAGAACAACAAAGAACAAAGAAATGTACAGCACAGGAACAGGCCCTTCGGCCCTCCAAGCCCGTGCCGACCATGCTGCCCGACTAAACTACAATCTTCTACACTTCCTGGGTCCGTATCCCTCTATTCCCATCCTATTCATGTATTTGTCAAGATGCCCCTTAAATGTCACTATCGTCCCTGCTTCCCCCACCTCCTCCGGTAGCGGGTTCCAGGCACCCACTACCCTCTGCGTAGAAAACTTGCCTCGTACATCTACTCTAAACCTTGCCCCTCTCACCTTAAACCTATGCCCCCTAGTAATTGACCCCTCTACCCTGGGGAAAAGCCTCTGACTATCCACTCTGTCTATGCCCCTCATACTTTTGTAGACTTCTATCAGGAGCGCCCCGAGTTTATTCAACCGCTCCTCATAGCTAATGCCCTCCATACCAGGCAACATTCTGGTAAATCTCTTCTGCACCCTCTCTAAAGCCTCCACATCCTTCTGGTAGTGTGGCGACCAGAATTGAACACTATACTCCAAGTGTGGCCTAACTAAGGTTCTATACAGCTGCAACATGACTTGCCAATTCTTATACTCAATGCCCCGGCCAATGAAGGCAAGCATGCCATATGCCTTCTTGACTACCTTCTCCACCTGTGTTGCCCCTTTCAGTGACCTGTGGACCTGTACTCCTAGATCTCTTTGACTTTCAATACTCTTGAGGGTTCTACCATTCACTGTATATTCCCTACCTGCATTAGACCTTCCAAAATGCATTACCTCACATTTGTCCGGATTAAACTCCATCTGCCATCTCTCCGCCCAAGTCTCCAAACAATCTAAATCCTGCTGTATCCTCTGACAGTCCTCATTGCTATCCGCAATTCCACCAACCTTTGTGTCGTCTGCAAACTTACTAATCAGACCAGTTAAATTTTCCTCCAAATCATTTATATATACTACAAACAGCAAAGGTCCCAGCACTGATATCCCTGTGGAACACCACTGGTCACAGCCCTCCAATTAGAAAAGCATCCTTCCATTGCTACTCTCTGCCTTCTATGACCTAGCCAGTTCTGTAACCACCTTGCCAGCTCAGCCCTGATCCCGTGTGACTTCACCTTTTGTACTTCTACCATGAGTGTAAGTTTTTCGGGCAACTCAGGCTTTTCTCTGAGCTGGGAGAGGATTGAAATCAAGGAACTGTGAAAGTTGGCCACGTTTGGCTGCAAAACCTGACCAAATCTCCCAGTAGGCTCAGCATGCCGGTGGGTGTGTGTGTGTGTGTGTGAGAAACCCCAGCCTTTAAATTGACAAACTGCAAGATGCCAGACAGCCACTGATTAGTTCAACCAACAGAACAATGGAGTGAATGATGTCACCAGACTCAACCAGCAGGAGGTCAGAGCACAGAAACTGGACTTCAATACAGGTGCTAACGGCCTTATCTCAGGGTAAGGAGATACCCATTACCATGGTGGGGAAGTAAGTTCAGAATCTCCGGAGAAACAAGGAACGGCTGTTAAGAAGTCCTTTTATCTTGCAGATAAAGAGATAGTGGCTTTTGTCACAGGAACTTTGCCTGTTGGAGAGTGGGGGGAGTCTGCGGGAGCATTGAAATCATATTATAAAGGGGCCAGGACAGCCGTTTTGGGCAGTTCAATCAAGTGGTTCCAGGGACTCAAGTTCAGCAGTTCAGCTAAGTAACTCAAGTTCAGTTGAGCTAACAGTTCAGTTCTAAATGCTCCTGATTCTACGCTCCTGCCGTTTTTGTGTCTACAGTCTGCTGAGAAATCGGACCTTTTAAACTGTGAGTACCTCAAGCAGCTTGCGAAGTTTCCCGAGAGATTCATAGGTGTTGGGAATCTGGGGAAAGGGGGTTTGACTTGTTTATTAATTGTTTTGAAACATTGCTAAGAAACTGTGTAACAGTAAGCTTTTAAGTTGTGTCCGTTATAGCAATTTCTTGATAGACATAGTTTTGGTAGAGTTTAAGGTCTTTATTGTATTTTCTTCTGTTTTGGTGATTTTGACCTGGGTTTTTCAATAAACCTCGATTTGATTGTAATTGGAGTCCGTTTCAATTCTTCGATCTCTCACCAGTGATCTCTGACCAAGTCACATTTAAAATACTCCTCACCCTAATTCCGGGGTCGAGAACCTTGGGTAATCTTGGAACGATTCGAACCCGTTCACTCAGGACAGGCTGCTGGTTAGGTGATAAACAGCAGTGTCCTATTCTCTCTCTTGGGAAAGCTACTCCAGCGAAGTAGGAACCGGGTGGGTGTTTTACCACCGGCAAGAGAGAGAATCACCTGGGCATTGGTGGGGGTCTGGATATCTGTGCGATATAAGCCTCAGGCTTCCGGTTAGGAATAAACGGCAGGCTTGATTCAGTGCTCTCTCCCGCGGAGGTGTCCCAGTGCGGCATCCCCTGGTCTCTGAAGTTTCAGTGCCAGCTGGAGAGAGACACACACAGATATACAAACCCCAGATATCGGCCCAGTAGTGGAGTAAAGCAAGAATGGAACCCGCTACAATGTAAGGTTTTCGGGCAATTCGGCCCTTTTTGGACTGTGTTCAAGAATAAAACCCAGAGACTATAAACTGGACACTTTTCAGCCAAAGGAACATAACCAAATTTCCCAGCAGGCTTGGTCCGCTGAGCTGAGTAGGTGCATATGTATTTACAAACCCCGCCCTCCCCCCCCCTCCCCCCGGAGCTAGAAGGAAGAAGAAGCCAGACAACTAAATGGGATTAAAAACAGAGACAAAGGGCATGGTAATGCTGTAAGGGGCCTGCCTGCAAGCAGGACAATGTGATGGTCATAGCCACATGCAGATGTAAATGACTTTGTCTCCACCAGAGCGGAATCCCATCAACATAACGAGGTGAGGATAGCAGCGATCTCCGAAGCAGATGCCCCTACCATTGTTAAATTGTGTAACAATAAGATTTTACGTTGTGTCCGTTATAGCACTTTCTTGATAGACATAGTTTTGGTAGAGTTTAAGGTTTTATTGTATTTTCTTCTGTTTGGTGATTTTGACCTGGGTTTTTCAATAAACCTCGATTCGATTGTTATTGGAGTCCGTTTCAATTCTTCGATCTCTCACCAGCGATCTCTGACCAAGTCATATTTAAAACACTCCTCACCCTAATTCCGGGGTCGAGAACCTAGGGTAATCTTGGAATGATTCGAACCCGTTCACTCAGGACAGGTTGCTGGTTAGGTGATAAACAGCAGTGTCCTATTCTCTCTTCTTGGGAAAGCTACTCCAGAGAAGTAGGAACCTGGTGGGTGTTTTACCACCGGCAAGAGAGAGAATCACCTGGGCATTGGTGGGGGTCTGGATATCTGTGCGATATAAGCCTCAGGCTTCCGGTTAGGAATAAACGGCAGGCTTGATTCAGTGCTCTCTCCCGCGGAGGTGTCCCAGTGTGGCATCCCCTGGTCTCTGAAGTTTCGGTGCCAGCTGGAGAGAGACACACACAGATATACAAACCCCAGATATCGGCCCAGTAGTGGAGGGACCTTGTCAAAGGCCTTACTGAAGTCCATATAGACAACATCCACTGCCCTACCTGCATCAATCACCTTAGTGACCTCCTCGAAAAACTCTATCAAGTTAGGGAGACACGACCTCCCCTTCACAAAACCATGCTGCCTCTCACTAATACGTCCATTTGTTTCCAAATGGGAGTAGATCCTGTCTCGAAGAATTCTCTCCAGTAATTTCCCTACCACTGAAGTAAGGCTCACCGGCCTGTAGTTCCCTGGATTATCCTTGCTACCCTTCTTAAACAGAGGAACAACATTGGCTATTCTCCAGTCCTCCGGGACATCCCCTGAAGACAGCGAGGATCCAAAGATTTCTGTTAAGGCCTCAGCAATTTCCTCTCCAGCCTCCTTCAGTATTCTGGGGTAGATCCCATCAGGCCCTGGGGCCTTATCTACCTTAATATTTTTTAAGACACCCAACACCTCGTCTTTTTGGATCTCAATTTGACCCAGGCTATCTACACACCCTTCTCCAGATTCAACATCTACCAATTTCTTCTCTTTGGTGAATACTGATGCAAAGTATTCATTTAGTACCTCGCCCATTTCCTCTGGCTCCACACATAGATTCCCTTGCCTATCCTTCAGTGGGCCAACCCTTTCCCTGGCTACCCTCTTGCTTTTTATGTACGTGTAAAAAGCCTTGGGATTTTCCTTAACCCTACTTGCCAATGACTTTTCATGACCCCTTCTAGCCCTCCTGACTCCTTGCTTAAGTTCCTTCCTACTTTGCTTATATTCCACACAGGCTTCGTCTGTTCCCAGCCTTTTAGTCCTGACAAATGCCTCCTTTTTCTTTTTGACGAGGCGTACAATATCTCTCGTTATCCAAGGTTCCCGAAAATTGCCGTATTTATCCTTCTTCCTCGCAGGAACATGCTGGTCCTGAATTCTTTTCAACTGACACTTGAAAGCCTCCCACATGTCAGATGTTGATTTGCCCTCAAACATCCGCCCACAATCTAGGTTCTTCAGTTCCTGCCTAATATTGTTATAATTAGCCTGCCCCCAATTTAGCACATTCACCCTAGGGCCACTCTTATCCTTGTCCACCAGCACTTCAAAACTTACTGAATTGTGGTCACTGTTCCCGAAATGCTCCCCTACTGAAACTTCTACCACCTGGCCGGGCTCATTCCCCAATACCAGGTCCAGTGCCGCCCCTTCCCTAGTTGGACTGTCTACATATTGTTTTAAGAAGCCCTCCTGGATTCTCCTTACAAACTCCGCCCCGTCTAAGCCCCTGGCACTAAGTGAGTCCCAGTCAATATTGGGGAAGTTGAAGTCTCCCATCACCACAACACTGTTGTTTTTACTCTTTTCCAAAATCTGTCTACTTATCTGCTCCTCTATCTCCCGCTGGCTGTTGGGAGGCCTGTAGTAAACCCCCAACATTGTGACTGCACCCTTCTTATTCCTGATCTCTATCCATATAGCCTCACTGCCCTCTGAGGTGTCCTCGCGCAGTACAGCTGTGATATTCTCCCTAACCAGTAGAGCAACTCTGCCTCCCCTTTTACATCCCCCTCTAACCCGCCTGAAAGATCTAAATCCTGGAACGTTTAGCTGCCAATCCTGCCCTTCCCTCAACCAGGTCTCTGTAATGGCAACAACATCATAGTTCCAAGTACTAATCCAAGCTCTAAGTTCATCTGCCTTTCCGGTAATACTTCTTGCATTAAAACATATGCACTTCAGGCCACCAGACCCGCTGTGTTCAGCAACTTCTCCCTGTCTGCTCTGCCTCAGAGCCCCACTGTCCCTATTTCCTAGTTCTCCCTCAATGCTCTCACCTTCTGACCCATTGCTCCCGTGCCCACCCCCCTGCCATACTAGTTTAAACCCTCCCGTGTGACACTAACAAACCTCGCGGCCAGGATATTTATGCCTCTCCAGTTTAGATGCAACCCGTCCTTCTTATATAGGTCACACCTGCCCTGGAAGAGCTCCCAGTGGTCCAGATAACGGAAACCCTCCCTCCTACACCAGCTGTTTAGCCACGTGTTTAGCTGCTCTATCTTCCTATTTCTAGCCTCACTGGCACGTGGCACAGGGAGTAATCCCGAGATTACAACCCTAGAGGTCCTGTCTTTTAACTTTCTGCCTAGCTCCCTGAACTCCTGCTGCAGGACCTCATGCCCCTTCCTGCCTATGTCGTTAGTACCAATATGTACAACGACCTCTGCCTGTTTGCCCTCCCCCTTCAGGATGCCCTCTACCCATTCGGAGACATCCTGGACCCTGGCACCAGGGAGGCAACATGCCATCCTGGAGTCTCTTTCACGTCCACAGAAGCGCCTATCTGTGCCCCTGACTATAGAGTCCCCTATTACTATTGCTCTTCTGCGCTTTGACCCTCCCTTCTGAACATCAGAGCCAGCCGTGGTGCCACTGCTCTGGCTGCTGCTGTTTTCCCCTGATAGGCTATCCCCCCTGACAGTATCCAAAGGGGTATACCTGTTCGAGAGGGGGACAACCACAGGGGATTCCTGCACTGACTGCGTGCCCTTTCTGGTGGTCACCCACTTCTCTGCCTGCACCTTGGGTGTGACCACATTTATATAGCTGCGATCTATGACGCTTTCCGCCACCTGCATGCTCCTAAGTGCATCCAATTGCCGCTCCAACCGAACCATGCAGTCTGTGAGGAGCTCCAGTTGGGTGCACTTTCTGCAGATGAAGCCATCCGGGACGCTGGAAGCCTCCCGGACCTGCCACATCTCACAGTCAGTCACAGTCACTGCACCCCTCTAACTGACATTGCATCAATTAATTAAAATTAAAAGTTTTAAAAAAAAATTTTAAATATTTTTTTTCTTAATTTATTTCAAAGTTACTTTTAACTATCTGTTTCCTAGCACTAGATTTCTACTATAAATGCGAAAGCTAAATATAGTACTCTCCGATCTCTGGCTTAGATACCCCTCTAAATTATAATTCAGTAATTATGCTTAATTAGTTACCAAGGCTTAATTTTTTTTAATTTAGTGTAGATTTCCAACCAGCCACTCAGGCCACAGCTTTTCTGTGATGTCACTTCACTTTCCCCCCGACACACACAATTTGAAAAAGATATAAAAGTAGAAATTAGTAAAAATCACTTACTTACCTTCTTACCTTCTGAGTGTCTTAGATGTTCTCAGGTTCTCTCCCTGACAGAGACTGCTCCTCCTCCTCCAAACGGCTCCCGAAACTAGGCCGCGATTTTTAAAAATCTCTCTCTCTCTCTGTTGCTGCTGCTCTCTCTCTCTCTCTCTCGGTTGCTGCTGCTCTCTCTCTGTTGCTGCTGCTCTCTCTCTCTCTATGTTTGGTAAGAAGGGCTTTACCAAGCTTTCTTACCAAGCTCACCCCAGTCCAACGCCGGCATCTCCACATCATCTCTCTATGTTGCTCTCTCTCTGTTGTTGCTGCTCTCTCTCTCTCTGCTGTTGCTGCTCTCTCTCTCTCTCTGTTGCTGCTGCTGTTACTCAGTTTGCTGCCTGTTTCCAGTGCTGGTTGCTGATGAGCTGCCTGGAGGAAGGAGACGGGAGAGCAGGAAGGAGAGGGGAGAGAAGGACAACAACAAGGAGGCGACTTCAAAACAAGATGGGAGTAAAGCCCTTTGGACTACTTGTTTGCTGGGCCTCTCCCAGGCTGAGAGCCGGGAGAGGCCTTATTCGATCTGGTGTGCTTGTTCCGGGACAGGGGGATTGGGTGGACAGTGTGTTTTGTGAGCCCCCTCCAGCAGGGAGGAGGTTGGTTCCATTGGGTGGTCGTTCCAGGGTGGGCTCTGTTTTTGCTGAGCCCTACTTGCGCCGAAGACCGTTCGAACCAGCGCCAAGTACATTGGTGTGGTCGACCGAGGGTAGGTGCAAGGACTGTGTTTTTTCCTGGGCCCCCTCCCAGCCTTCACTCCCCAATCCACCCACCCTCCAGCTTCACCGGAGTCTCAGGAGACCCCCACCTCAGACATCCTTCAAACTCCGGTGCCCCACCCTCCTGTGTCACTATCCTCCTCCAACGGTGCCCCTTGCTTTCTCTTCCTCCCTTGCCTCGTTCCTTCCGCATCACTTCCTTGGATGAGAGTACATCATTCCACCTTGCTCTTCCCCTAACACCCCCCCCCCCCGGTCTAGTTCTCCTCAAATTCGAACATGAAAAAGGCCACTTTGGAGTGGGTGTGGCACTTGCCCTAATGGCCACTCTACCTACACCAGTGGCAGGGCCGTAAGCGGTGCCACTCCTTGGGGGCGGGGGAGAGAAGCATCATGACACGCCTCCCCCGGTGTGGAGAGAGTGGCGTCCCGACCTCTGGCCCTCAAAATTACATCACGCTCCCGGGAGAAAACAGAGAAATCAAAGTATATTTCGACCACCGAGCAGTCACAGCCTCCCCGAGCTCGACACCTTGGGGACGGGTGTGAGCGAGACCACCGAGGGCTTGTTCCACCCGGGGGCCCCCCCCGTTACCAAAGCAGCTTTCCAGCAGTATTTGAATATTATCTATGGAATGTAACAAGAAATTCAGAAAAGAAGCTTGTAGTTTAGAAATAGCTGGGTTAATCAGAAATCAGATCGTGAGACGTCAATAAGGATATTCCCTCTTGAAGGTGGGAAGATCTGTAAGAAATCACTGTCTTGTAACCCAATAAAATCTTCAGAAATGTATTGATTATCGGAATAGCTGTGTGTGTGTGTCTCTCTTGCTTCAAAATAAAGATTCCTGGCTTGACAAACACAGGAAAATGTATTCCAATATTACCTCATACGGATGGACACGGTAGTTAGGGAACTGAATTTATAGTGGTAACTGAAGACAATGACTTTGGCCTCAACAATTTTTAATCCAAATTTCTGCTCGTCCAGTACTGGATGTGGGATAAGCAGTTTGATCATTTAGGAGGGATGGAGAGGGATGGTGGTGAGGTAGAGCTGGGTGTTGTCAGTGTACAGTGTACAGCTTGTAGACGAGAAATAGGAGGGGCCGAGGATAGACCCTTTTTTAAGATGGGTGATGACGGTGGATTTAAAGGTGAGAGGGACAGTACCAGAAGAGAGAGACCTGTTGACATAATCAGCTGACACGGGGAAGTTGGGTGATCAGTCGTTCAGTGAGAATAGGGTCAATACAGCAGGTGGGTCTCATGGACAACAGGAGCACTGAGAGGGCACGAGAGAAGACGGCAGAGAAACTGGAGAAAGGCGTGAGTTTAGAGCTCAGAAACAAAAGTCTGGCCCCAGTGGGCTCGTGGAAGGGAGGAAAGCAGCAGAGGCAGCTGATCGGATTGTCTCTGTAGCTCCATGAGCTCCTCACACTTGTTGTTGGAAGTGAGAATGGGAAACAGGGAAGAATGAGAGCCCTTCAAAAGGGATTATCATAGAATTTACAGTGCAGAAGGAGGCCATTCGGCCCATCAAGTCTGCACCGGCTCTTGGAAAGAGCACCCTACCCAAGGTCAACACCTCCACCCTATCCCCATAACCCAGTAACCCCACCCAACACTAAGGGCAATTTTGGACATTAAGGGCAATTTTAGCATGGCCAATCCACCTAACCTGCACATCTTTGGACTGTGGGAGGAAACCAGAGCACCCGGAGGAAACCCACGCACACACGGGGAGGATGTGCAGACTCCGCACAGACAGTGACCCAAGCCGGAATCGAACCTGGGACCCTGGAGCTGTGAAGCGATTGTGCTATCCACAATGCTACCGTGCTGCCCCAATTAATGTGAGTTAGAGATATTAAAAAGATGCAATGCAGTGTGCTTAACATAAAGTTGATTTATTTAACATTTATCTAGAATAGTAACTTGGCTGTTAACTGGGCTGGAGTTTAACAACATCAGCAGAAACAGACCCCAATGAACATTGTTGAATCCTGGATGTAACAACAAAATTCAATCACTGTAGTTACTTGTGAACTCGGTGGTGTCTCAGTAGGTTGGATGACTGAGTGAATCTCTTTCCACAATCGGAGCAGGTGAATGGCCTCTCCCCAGTGTGAATTCGCTGGTGTGCTGTGAGCTCAAACGATTGCCTGAATCTAGTCGCACAGTGAGAGCAGTTGAACGGTCTCTCGTCAGTGTGAACGCGCTGATGGTACATTAGATCCTCAGAACTTTTAGAACACTTCCTGCAGACTGGGCATTTAAATGGTTTCTCCCCAGTGTGAACCCGCTGGTGTCTCAGCAGATCAGACGACTGAGTGAATCCCTTCCCACATTCGGAGCAGGTGAACGGCCTCTCCCCAGTGTGAATTCGCCGGTGTACAGTCAGTTGTGATGATCGTCTGAACCCAGTCCCACAGTAAGGGCATCTGAATGGTCTCTCGTCAGTGTGAACATGTTGATGCAGCATCAGATTCCTGGAACTTTTGAAGCACTTCCCGCAGTCTGGACATTTAAATGATGTCTTGTCAGTGTGAATTTGCTGGTGTGTCAGCAGGGTAGATGAATCAGTGAATCCTTTTTTACACTCGGAGCAGATGAATGGCCTCTCTCCAGTGTGAGAGCGTCAATGGGTTTCCAGTGCAGGTGGGTAAATGAATCCCTTCCCACAGTCTCCACATTTCCACGATTTCTCCACAATGTGAACAGTGTTTTTTCCTTCCATCTTCAAATTCCAAACAAATTCACGTTCTGATCAATTGGGCGTCTGTCAGATCCTGATGTGATGAATGGTTTCAGTTTCCCCACTGAAAATCCTCCTGTTCTCATATCCTGTGAAATTGTTTCAAAACAGAAAATAGGGAGTGAGAGAGAACCCACAAAAACAGCTTGTGAAATTGAGCTGAATAAATCTGGTCATTTGAGGGGCCGACACTAGGAAAACGTGACCATAAAAACTACTGGACTGTCATAAAAACCCAATTGGTTCATTAATGTCCTTCAGGAGAGGGAACCTGTCAACTGGTCTGAGCGTAGATAAAACACTGGCCTCTTTCGGGGGAGAGAGCTGGGAGCAGAATGGGTGAAGGTAATGGACTGTATCTAAAACTCAGCCAAAGCTTTGACAGAATCTCCCAGACCCTCAAGCCCAGTAGGGGCTGGTTTAGCACAGCTGGCTAAACAGCTGGCTTGTAATGCAGAACAAGGCCAGCAGCGCGGTTCAATTCCTGTACCAGCCTCTCAACAGGCGCCAGAATGTGGCGACTAGGGGCTTTTCACAGGAACTTAATTTGAATCCTACTTGAGACAATAAGCGATTGTCATTGCACCTTCACCACGGAGAAGAATCAGGAAAGCAGGTGTATGTGAACCACACCACCTCCAAGTTCCAATCCAAGTCATACACTGTCCTGATCTGGCTGACATCCTGTACTGGATGAACAGAAATTTCCTCCAATGAAATATTTAGAAGTTTGAAATCATGGTCTTCAGTCCCTGCTACAAGTTTCACACCCGGAGCATTGACTCCATCACCATCCCTGACAACAGTGCGAGGCTCAACCAGACTATACTATTCACAACCATGGAAAAGTATTTCACTGAAATAAAAGTAAATACAGTGGAAATCTGAAATACAAACAGAAAATGCTGGATAAACTCACCAGGTCTGGCAGCATCTGTGGAGGAAGATGACTCTTCAGAAACCACAGCTCGGTTTCCGACCACAGATCACTGCCACGGCCTAGAATGAGTTTCTATCTCGTTCACATCACCCAACTTGGTCCTGTCTCATATTTCTGATGCTCACACACATTCCTTTATTCCCTCTAGACTTGACTATCCAAGAAAGACACACTTACATTTAGGTTCTGATGAACGGAGTGACTGTCACATTTTGATCTGATATTTGGTTTGAATTTTCCACCTTCAAATTCTGCCCTTCCAATGTCCTGTAAAGCAAAAGTCATCACTGTCAGTCCAGGAATAAAAATTGAGAAGAGACGTTATGGTTCAAGTTTGCTGTGTGTAAATCCTCCCATTATGGGGATAGATATGGGGATAAGGTAGGGGAATGGGCCTAGGTAGGGCTCTCTTTCAGAGGGTTGGTGTATATTCGATGTGCCGAATGGTCTCTTTGCACTGCAGGTGGTCTATGATTATTTTCTACTCGGTGAACCCCCTGTAAAAGGAGTTTGCAGAATCGATCCCTGTCAGTCCAGGAGAGAAATTCACAACATTCTATCCTCCTGCTGACAGGACAGGGTTCACCGCGCATGCGCCCTGCTGCACATTATTAAAGTTGGTGGACATGGTTTCGGGCCTTTCGGCAGCTACAGCTGCAGCTGCTGCCGCGGCCCCGTTTGGTGCGAACGCGGGACCGATGGGTTCTTATTTTGATTTTGAGTCCTACACTGGGTGTTTATGAAGCCTCAGCACCCACTCCGCCACCTCCATTACCCGGCCACAAGCGGCTGTTTCTCTCGAATCGCGGAATCCAAATGATCTCCTCCCAGCGGCGGCAGCACCCACACTGCGCATGCGGCTGCCGGAGCCCACACTGCGCATGTACCATTTCCTTCTGCAATTGCGTCTGCGCAGACCTCTTGTCAAGGGGGGATAGGGCACATTCTGATTCGCTCTGAAAGCTGGGTAATTCCTCCGGCATTGGAGGGCGCGCAATGGAAAATCAGGTTATGTGATCCGATTACGCTTGGAACCCGAGAGGTACTATACACAATTATAAATCAATTAATACTGCAAGAAAAAGGTGCACGAACCCTCCAGCATGGGTCTGGGTCGTGTGTAATTAACAGCAAAATAAAATCCCACAATTAGATGTGAACTGTCTCGGGTCTTATTTGTTCATGGGATATGGGTGTCGCCGGCTGTGCCAGCATTTATTGCCAATTCCTAATTGCCCTTGGGGGGCAGTTAAGAGTCAACCACATTGCTGTGGGTCTGGAGTCACATGTATAAAGATTATTATTATTAAGCCAGACCGGGTAAAGGTGGCAGATTTCCTTCGCTAGCAGGTAAAAAGAACAGGTGTTTTGTTTTTCTGCATCAAATATTTAGATCGTATATTTTTGGTATGACTGCAAAAAAAATTTATGTTACAAGTTTCAATTTCCCACCAGCCTTCGGTTGCTGAAATGCAAAATCCTGCAGGTGCTGGATATCTGAAGTAGAAGCAGAACATGGCAAAACTACACAGTAGATCTGGCAGTGTTTGTGGAAAGATACATATGGTTTACATTTCAGGTCTGTGAACTTTCATCAGAGCTGCACTGTATCAGTGCACATTTGGGTTGTGGGGGCTAAACCCACGCAAACCCGGGGAGAATGTGCAACTCCAAACGGACAGTGACCCAGGGACGGGATCGAACCTGGGACCTCGATGCTGTGAGACAGCAGCGCTAAACACTGTGCCACCGTGCTGCCCTTCAAAGACATTTCTGAGGTGGGGTCACTATACAGTGAGATCCACACTTGAGCTGGAGTGTTCACAATTGTGAGGTGCTTAAGAGGCGGTGGAAGATTGATTCGCTGGAGCATAGTGGGAAATTCTCAAGAAAGCTCATACGTCAGAGCATAGCAGGAACACTGTGAATTCCTGAGAGCTGTGGCACTTTGGTTTGGTCTCAGGAAGTAAAAGAAAATTACACAGCCCAATAATTAGCCAAAACCTTTCTGGGGAAGTAATCAGAGAAAGTAGGAGGTTCCATTGAGAATTTTCATTTCAGGTTTTTGTGATTATGCTTTTCAATATAAAGTATAAAATTTCATCTGAGACAATGTTCAATTAGTAGTATTTGCTTTACTTGTTCCTTTCATCGTGAAGTGTATTTGTTTTGAACCGTGGAATCCTGTGGTATTATTTCTTTCAGTAAATTGTTGAGTGTTTGAATTTCTCTTTAAACATTGACAGTCCTTACTGGGATCATAATGATATATACTGCCCAGAAAGAGGCTATTTGGTCCATCATGCCCATTTTGGCAGAAAACAAGCAATCCATTCTCATCCCACAGTCTAGCTCTTGCACAGTTGTTCTGTAAATTATAACACTTCAGATGCTTTTCTTGACTTCAGTGGGTTTTCTGCTTCAACCATCAACTTGGGCCGTGGGTTTCAGATCCCTCCACCCTTTGGGTGAAATAGATATCTCCACAATTCTCTAATCCTTCCATCAATTCCACTAACTTAATGTTTCAGTTGATAACACTCTCACCTCTAAGTGAGAACATTATGAATTTCACTCCAAATGCAGGAATCGGCACCACAATCTAGGCTGAGAGTCCAGCAGAATACTGCGCTGTCAGAGCTGTTGGCTTTTGGATAAGATATTAAACCGAGGCAATGTCTGCCTCATTATCTGTAAAAGTCCCATGTCACTATTTCTGCAAACAACAAGATCCCCTATCTTGTTCAATATGTATCCCCCCCCATCAACATCACAACAGATTATCAGATGGTTATGTTGTTTGTGGGAGTTGCTGCTTTTCGTATATTAAAACAGTGAATCAACTTCAAAAGCACTTTGGGATTCTGGTGATGGTGAAAAGAGCGATATAAATGTGAGGATTTGGGCAGCACGATGGTGCAGTGGGTTAGCACTGCTGCCTCACGGCGCCGAGGTTCAATCCTGGCTCTGGGTCACTGTCCATGTGGAGTTTGCACATTCTCCCCGTGTTTGCATAGGTTTTTACCCCACAACCCAAAAGATGTGCAGGATAGGTGGATTGGCCGCACTAAATTGCCCCTTGATTGGAAAAAATGAATTGGATACTCTAAATTTAAAAAAAAAGTGAGGATTTATTTCACTCTGAATCTATGTCCCTGGTTATAGATCTTTCTGTTCCTTTCCATCCACTCTAACTCGAGCCCTCATGAGTTATCGATGTCAATTAAATCTCCCCTTAGCCTCCTCTGTTTTTAACAAACATCAAATCTATCCTTTCCAGTGTTTCCTCACAGTTAATTTTGGTGTGAATGAGGTTCAGGGAATGTTCCCTAATTTCTCTTCCCTGATCATATGATTGAGATAATTCTTGTTGGGAGCCTGTTCGATGTCAGCCACCAGCAATCCCATAGGAAGTGACCATTTTATTTCTGTAATTCTGTGCAGTTGTGTCCCTCGCACTTCCAGTGAAGTGGAGGGCAGTTTTTATTGACAGCTTCAGTGGATTGAAAAACATTTGACAGAGTTGTGCACAGACACGATGCAGTTTGAATGAAAGTTCACTGTCTTGAAATGTTAATGATGTTTCACGCTTCAAGATAAAACCAGACTGCCTGAAAATTCCAGCAGTTTCTCTTTTTTTTTTGTTGCAGATATCAATCATCTGCAATAATTTGTTTAGTTTAACTGAAGTGTGTTGAGAATGTGGAACTCGTGACAAAAAGTCATGTTTGAGTAGGAACCCGATTAGTAAAGTAACAGCATTAAATTATCGTCACCATTGAGAGTGGAAAGGGATTCACATTGTCATACCATTTACTGATACAGTAGCAGAGCTACACCTGGAGAGACCATTCAGATACTTCACGTGTGTGTAGTTAGGTGTGTCCCAGGAACGGGGATTTCCTCAGTTCTCCCACCTGCCCCCAGTTTCAACATTTCCAAGGATTTAAAATACAATCTGTTCATTCTTACTGGCAAGACGTGGTTCAAATGTGTATGGGGAAGGAACTCCTTGTTCACGCCACTGCTGACTCTCCAGTGAGTTCATATGTAACTTTCTTTTGTTAATCACACCCGGGATAGAACTAGAACAAAGAACAAAACAGGCCCTTTGGCCCTCCAAGTCTGCACCGACCATGGTACTTGCCTAAACTAAAACTTTTTGCACTTACAATGTCTGTATCCTTCCATTCCCACCCTATTCATATATTTGTCTGGATGCCCCTTAAATGCCGCTATCATACCTGCTCCTACCACCTACCCAGGCAGCATGTTCCATATAGTACCGGAGTAACTATAACTATAGGTACCCTACTCGTATTCCAACTATCCAACTCATCAGACTCATTTGATTCTTCCCAACTTCCTTCTCTTCGTGAACCTCTGAAGGTAAAACATGATTTATATGTACCAACCTAATCTTTCCACTATGAAACATCTTAACAAAATATGTGCCAGACCCACATATTTTCATGACGCTTCCTGGTAGCCACTTCAAACACTTGTCATGTTCTTTCAACCTTAACTTTCTGGTTCAACTTAAGACTTGTTTCTCTCACTGTTGCTTCACAGCTCCAGGGTCCAAGGTTCAATTCCCGGCTTGGGCACTGTCTGTGCGGAGTTTGTATGTTCTTCCCGTGTCTGCGTGGGTTTCCTCCGGGTGCTCCGGTTTCCTCCCACAAGTCCTGAAAAATGTGCTGTTCGGTAATTTGGACATTCTGAATTCTGCCTTCATATACTCGAACAGACGCCAGAATGTGTCGACTCGGACCTTTTCACAGTTACTTCATTAAAATGTTAATGTAAGCCTACTTTAAAGATTATTATTATTATTGTATTTACCCACTGTGTAAAACAATATGGCTCAAGGACTGTGGTCTTCGGTTCAAATATCAATTGATCTAAAAATTGGATATCTTGGTGTGGTGTTTCAATCGAAATTCAATCAGAAACAACCCAGCATTCGTCACTGTGCAGAATGTGCTCTATCCTTAATGATCTATTGAGCTGCTCGCAGAAAAATACTTTTCACTGTACCTCGGTACACGTGACAATAAACCAATCAATCAAATCCAATCCAATTCTTGCCAGAGAACCGACGCGCAGGCGCAGCATGAAATTGTGAAATGAGCATGCACAGAAGCTGTGCTGCAGTGGGCTGTGCTGCAGCTGCGGAGAGATAGTGATGAGGTCTCCGCAAATGATGAGAAATGGCAAGTTTTGGGAAGGGAATGGAGGGGGAAGAGTGGGTGGGAAGGCTTTGTAATTTCACAGTGGAAACGTTCAACCCATAGTAAGACCCTCCCAGTCCTGATTTTGCATCAAGTTAGGAAGTAATTTTGGTGCCGCCTTTCCCCTGCAAGGCCCCAGTTAATGGCCGCAATCTTGATGTGGGCCAGGGGGAAGGTTGGCGCATGCGCGCCCGCCATCTTTAACCAGGGCAATGAGCAGCCGTACGCGTGCGCAGCGAGAATGTTGTGGAATTCTATCCTGGACTGACAATGATGGATTGTGGAAACGCCTTTTACAGGGGACTAGAAGGGGAGGATTTACACACAGCAAACATAAACCAAGAGAAATGTTTGTCTCTTCTCAATTTTTATTCCTGGATTGACGGATATTCCTTTTTTTATGGGACATCAGAAGAGCGGAATTTGAAGGAAATTCAGGGGTTATTGGGTTACGGGGATAGGGTGGAAGTGAGGGCTTAAGTGGGTCGGTGCAGACTCAATGGGCCAAATGGTCTTCTTCTGCACTGTATGTTTTATGTTCTATGAAATAGGGAACAACAATGTCATGGAGTGATTTGAAAAGAACAATGAGAATTGAAATAAGAATGGAAAACTCTAGATAAACTCAGCAGATCCGACAGCATCTGTGAAACGAAAAACACGCTTAACGTTTCGTGTCCATAAGTCCCTTCCCAGAACTGAGAATTTTAAACTGAGTTGATTCAGTCAGTTCCTTTTCACAACCTGCCTTTGTGTTTTTGTCGGTTCTCTCTCACTCTCTTTAGTTTTAAATCAATTTCACAGGGTGTTAGAAGGGGAGGATTTGAAGTCGTCCAACTCAAACCACACATCACATCAGGATCTGACAGTCACCCAATTTATCGCAACCTGAATATCGGAATTTGAACAGGGAAGGAAAAAGTATTGTTCACTCGGAGTATCGACAAAGTTGCAGCCAAGCATCTGGCCTGTCGGAACATAAACTCAGTCACACTAGGGAGAAGCCATGGAAATGTGAGGATTGCGGGAAAGGATTTAATTACCCATCAGAGCCTTAAACTCATTGGCGCAATCAAACTGGAGAAAAACCATTTACCTGCTCCCAGTGTGGGAAGGGATTCACTCAGTCATCCACCCTGCTGAAACATGAGCAAGTTCACACTGATGAGAGACATTTTAAATGCCCAGACTGTGGTAAATGCTTTAAAAGTTCTGGGAACCTGATGACCCATCAAAGTGTTCACACTGACGTGAGGCCGTTCACATGCGTTCATGTGGGGCTGGATTCAGACAAGCATGTCACCTCACTGTACACCAGCAAGTTCACACGATTGAGAGGCTATTCACCTGCTCCCAATGTGGGAAGCGGTTCACTCGGTCATCCCACCTGCTCACACACCAGCACACTCACACTGGGGAGAGGCCATTCACCTGTTCTGAGTGTGGGAAGGGGTTTACTCAGTCGTCTGATCTGCAGTCACACCAGCTAGGTCACACTGATGAGAGATCTTTTAAATGTCCAGATTGCAGGAAGTGCTTTAATAGTTCAATGGGAACTGGTGCGCCATCAACGTGTTCACACTGACGAGAGACCGTTCAGGTGCTCTCATTGCGGAACTCGGTTCAGGCAAGCCTGTCATCTCACTGCACACCAGCGAATCCACACTGGAGTGAAGGCATTCACCTGCTTCGAGTGTGGGAAGGGATTCATCAATGCATCCAACCTGCTGACACACCAGCGTGTCCACACTGGGAGAGGCCGTTCACTTGCTACGATTGTGGAAAGGGCTTCATTAAGTCATCCCACCTGCAGACACACCAGCGGGTCCACACTGGGGAGAGGCCGTTCACCTGCTCTGTGTGTGGGAAGAGTTTCACTCAGTCATCCACTCTGCTAAGACACCAGCGAGTCCACAATAAACTACAATGATTGGATTTTGCTGATAATCACATCCCAGATTCCACATGTTCATTTGATTGCATTTCTGCTGATGTTAATAAGCTCCATCCCATTCTCGGGTCTTGCTATTGTGGAAAAAAAGTCAAATAAACCAGGTTTTAGTGAAATATACAGTGTGTCTGGTGTTTCTAATATCTCAAACAAGTTACCTCCTTTTGAAGAGCTCGCATCTCCCCATCTCCTACATCCTCAAATTCAACAACTGCGAGGAGCTCATAGAGTTTCTTCTCACAAAGACTGAGACAATCCAATCTTCGAAGATGTAACAAGCATCTGTATATTTAGATCTTGTAGATTGTCGTAAATCTGGACTTCTGGATAGCATTTGATAAGATGCTGCACAGAAGGTTAATTCACAAGGAGAGATCACATGGGATTAGGGGTAATTTATTAGCTTAGATAGAAGACTGGCTAACGGACAGGAGACAGAGAGTCAGGATAAATGGGTCGTTTTCTGGATGGCAAGATGTAATTAGTGGGGTGTCACTGAGTTTGGTCCTTGGGCCCCAACTATTTACAATCTATATTAACAATTAGGAAACAGGGATAGAAGGTTCTCAAGCCAAATTTGCAGATGACACAAACATAGAACATACAGTACAGAAGGAGGCTATTCGGCCCATCAAGTCTGCACCGACCCACATTAAGCCCTCACTTCCACGCTATCCCCGTAACCCAATAACCCCTCCTAACCTTTTTGGACACTAAGGGCAATTTATCATGGCCAATCCACCTAACCTGCACATCTTTGGACTGTGGGAGAAAACCGGAGCACCCGGAGGAAACCCACGCAGACACAGGGCGAACGCGCAGACTCCGCACAGACAGTGACCCAGCGGGGAATCAAACCTGGGACCCTGGCCCTGTGAAGCCACAGTGCTATCCACTTGTGCTACCGTGCTGCCCAAATAGGTGAGACAGTAAGTTTTAATAAGGAAATAAGAACCTTACATATGGACATAGATAGGTTAGGAGAATAGGCCAAAATGTGGCAAATGGAGTTTAACATAGATAAGTGTGAGGTCATGCATTTTGGTCGAAAAAATGGAAAGGCAACTTATTATCTAAATGGTTAAAGACTTTGGGGTGCTCCAATGCAGAAAGATCTGGGTGTCCTTGTGCATGAGTCACAGAAAATGAACATGTAGGTGCAGCAGATAATAAGGAAAGCAAATGGAATGTTGGCATTTATAGCAAAAGGAATTGAGTACAAAGGTAAGGAAGTGTTGTTGCAACTATGCAAGACATTGGTATGACCACACCTGGAGCATTGTGCATAATTTTGGTCCTCTTATTTGAGGAAAGATGTAGTGGCATTGGAGGCAGTTCAGAGGAGGTTCACAGGATTTATTCCAGAGACGAGGGGGATGTCGTATGAGGAGAAATTGAATAGTTTAGGCCTATACTCTCTAGAGTTTAGAATAATGAGGGGAGATCAAATCGAGCTGTACAAGATGCTAAAAATATGGATAAAGTAGACGTGGAGCAGATGGTTCCTCTTGTGGGGCATTCTAATACGAGAGGTCATAATCTTAGAATAAGAGGTAGCAAATTTCAAACAGATTTGAGGAGAAACTACTTCTAAAGGGTTGTGAATCTGTGGAATTTGCTATCCCAGAGTGCCGTGGACAGTGGATGCAGGGACAGTGAGTAAATTTAAGAAAGAGTTAGACAGATTTTTAATTGATAATGGGCGAATGGCCTAATTCTGCTCCTGTGTGTTATGAATTTATGAAGAGGCATCTGGATGGATACATGGGGCGGGATTCTCCCATCCCGCAGCAGAGTGTCCACGTCGTCGTAAACGCCGTCGTGTTTTACGGCGGCATGAACGGGCCACTGCCAGGAGTAATTCTGGCCCCTACAGGTGGCCAGCCCAGCGCTGGAGTGGTTCACGCCGCTCCAGCTGCCGATCCTGGTGCGAACTGTGCCCCGCGGGATCCGCACATGCGCAGTGGCCTCTTTCAACACGGCGGTCCCGACGCAACATGGCACAGGAATACAAGGGCTGGCGTGGAAGAAATGAGCTCCTCTCCCCCCTCCACGCTGAGTTCCACCGGCTGAGAGCAGATGTGGACGGCACTGGTGGGATTCAGTATTTTCAATCCGGCTGCTCGGCCATCCCGGGCTGAGAATCGGCCGGCCGACCGCGTAGAGCCGTCCGCGCTGGCCAACCACGACGGCGCCAATTATCCGCTCTGCGGAGATACGCGTGCTGGCGTTGGTGGGGGGGGGGGGGGGGGGTGCGTGGCCCGGTCGCGGGGATTCTTCGGTCCGGCCCAGGTTCTGGAAGAATCCCACCCAGGATAAGGGACTAAACCAGGTAAGGGCAGAAGCATTTTTTTAAGTTAGGGCATCATGACTGGCACAGGCTTGGCGTGCCGAAGGACCTGTCCCTGTGCTGTACTTTTCTTTGTTCTGGATTGTGGTGTCTGCCCTGGTATTCATGTGACTGAACAGATCTTTAAACACAAAGGGCAGGGCGTCCCGTGAGGTCGTGGATCCGGAGGGCAAGATTTGTTTATTTTTCTTCCTTTCTCTGCTTCACAAATAAGACCTTGGGTCTCAAAGGGTAATGCAGTTTGATGGACAGGTTGTCTGTATTCTGAACAATGGGTAACAAGCTCCGCCCAGTCATTCAAAACATTGCCCCCAAGAAAGATGGCGATCGCGCATGCGTCTTGCTGCATGTTGTCCCCAATAAAGATGGTGACCGTTAACGCTGCGGCCACCAGCCCCGTTCGTGGTAAATGGACCCGGTTTGTCCGCTTTTTTGCCTTTCGGTTTACACAACATGTTTGAGAAATCTCCGATCCTTCTCACCTTCCGTACCAATATTCTCTCTTCGCGTGTGCGAATTCGCCAGAGAAGTGCCTGTTAATCGCCATTACTTGCAGTGCGCATGCTTTAGTTGCGTCCCTCATTCACTCTGATTGGTTGGAGGACCGGCCACTCCCGCCCGCTCTCCCTATTGGTCCGGAGCTGCCGTCAATCACCTCCGGGGCATTGAGAGCGAGAGCATGCGCAGTCCGGCTGCGGGGCTCAATATTAGTGCGCAGGCGCAGCGTCAAAGAGCTTGGAGTATGCGCATTGTGATCGATGCCTCGGGCCTTGTTTGTGCCGAAGAAGCGGAGTCAGCGGGTGGGAGGAATTGGACTTTGTGGATCCGCAAACCCTTCACAATCATTGTCTGTGCTGAGAGTGGAGACATGAAATGGTGGGGATAGTGAGAAGGGTTTGCATTTCAGCCCAGGAAGGAGGGAGAGTGAGTGGGACGGGGATTGACAGATTTGGGGGGAACAAGAGAAGGAAAAATGTTCCAGAGAAACGAGAATTGTCTGTTCAGAATTAGTTTTGCTTTTCCAGGGTATTAGAAGAACAAAGAACAAAGAAATGTACAGCACAGGAACAGGCCCTTCGGCCCTCCAAGCCCGTGCCGACCATACTGCCCGACTAAACTACAATCTTCTACACTTCCTGGGTCCGTATCCTTCTATTCCCATCCTATTCATATATTTGTCAAGATGCCCCTTAAATGTCCCTATCGTCCCTGCCTCCACTACCTCCTCCGGTAGTGAGTTCCAGGCACCCACTACCCTCTGCGTAAAAAACTTGCCTCGTACATCTACTCTAAACTTTGCCCCTCTCACCTTAAACCTATGCCCCCTAGTAATTGACCCCTCTACCCTGGGGAAAAGCCTCTGACTATCCACTCTGTCTATGCCCCTCATAATTTTGTATACCTCTATCAGGTCGCCCCTCAACCTCCTTCGTTCCAGTGAGAACAAACCGAGTTTATTCAATCGCTCCTCATAGCTTATGCCCTCCATACCAGGCAACATTCTGGTAAATCTCTTCTGCACCCTCTCTAAAGCCTCCACATCCTTCTGGTAGTGTGGCGACCAGAATTGAACACTATACTCCAAGTGTGGCCTAACTAAGGTTCTATACAGCTGCAACATGACTTGCCAATTCTTATACTCAATGCCCCGGCCAATGAAGGCAAGCATGCCGTATGCCTTCTTGACTACCTTCTCCACCTGTGTAGCCCCTTTCAGTGATCTGTGGACCTGTACTCCTAGATCTCTTTGACTTTCAATACTCTTGAGGGTTCTACCATTCACTGTATATTCCCTACCTGCATTAGCCCTTCCAAAATGCATTACCTCACATTTGTCCAGGTTAAACTCCATCTGCCATCTCTCCGCCCAAGTCTCCAGACAATCTAAATCCTGCTGTATCCTCAGACAGTCCTCATCGCTATCCGCAATTCCACCAACCTTTGTGTCGTCTGCAAACTTACTAATCAGACCAGTTACATTTTCCTCCAAATCATTTATATATACTACAAAGAGCAAAGGTCCCAGCACTGATCCCTGTGGAACACCACTGGTCACAGCCCTCCAATTAGAAAAGCATCCCTCCATTGCTACCCTCTGCCTTCTATGGCCTAGCCAGTTCTGTATCCACCTTGCCAGTTCACCCCTGATCCCGTGTGACTTCACCTTTTGTACCAGTCTACCATGAGGGACCTTGTCAAAGGCCTTACTGAAGTCCATATAGACAACATCTACTGCCCTACCTGCATCAATCATCTTAGTGACCTCCTCGAAAAACTCTATCAAGTTAGTGAGACACGACCTCCCCTTCACAAAACCGTGCTGCCTCTCACTAATACGTCCATTTGCTTCCAAAAGAGGATTTACAGACTGAAATTCACATCAAGATCTGACACAGCCACTTGATTCATCAGGACCTAAATACTGTTGTCATTTACAGTGGGAGGAGAAATGTTTGTTCTGTCTTTGAATGAAAATTTCAAACATCAGTGTGACTGGGAAAGCACCAAGACACACGCATTGAGTGAGAGTGTTTCAGTGAACTGACTGTGGAAAGAGCTCTCACAGCCTGAAAAAACATCACCATTCACAGTGGGGAGAAACCGTACATGAGCTCTGTGTGTGAATGAAGCTTCAACTGATTGTACAAACTGTAGAGACACAAGGATACCAACACCATGGAGAAACATTGGAAATGTGGGGACTGTGGGAAGGGATTCAATTATCCATCCCGGCTGGAAACTCATCGACGCAGTCACGTTAGGGCTAACAAAATGGAGAAACCATGGATATGCGATGATTGTGGTAAAGGATTCAATTATCCATACCTGCTGGAATACCATCGACAGAGTCACACTGGGAAGAAGCCATTCATCTGTTCCGAGTGTGGGAAGGGATTCACAACATCATCCCACCTGCTGTCACACCAGCGTATTCACACAGAGGAGAGACCGTTCAGCTGCTTTACCTGTGGAACGAGGTTCTCATGTTCATCCAACCTCAATGCACATCAACGAGTTCACACTGGGGGGAAGTCGTTCACCTGTTCCTTGTGTGGGAAGAATTTCGCTGGTCCATCCGGTCTTTGGTCACACCAGCAAATTCACAGAGGGGTGAAGCCGTTCACCTGTTCTGTGTGTGGGAAGGGCTTCACTCTGTCATCCAACCTGCTGTCACACCAGAGAATTCATACTGAGGAGAGGCCGTTCAGCTGCACTTCCTGTGGAAAGAGGTTCAGGTCTTCATCCAACCTCCGTGCACACAAGCGGGTTCACACTGGAGAGAGGCCATTCACCTGCTCCATGTGTGGGAATGAATTCACTAATTCATCCAGCCTCCAGTCACACCAGCGAATTCACACAGAGGAGAAGCCATTCATTTGCACATACTGTGGAAAGAGTTTCAGGCAGTTATCAATCCTCACTGCACATCAGCGCACTCACACTGGAGAGAGACCATTCACTTGCTCCGAGTGTGGGAAGGGATTTACTCAGTCTGGCAGCCTGCATTTACATAAGCGCACTCACACCGGGGAAAGGCCGTTCACCTGCTCTGAGTGTGGGAAGGGATACACTCGGTCATCCCACCTGCTGACACACCAGCGAGTTCACAACTGTCTGCAGGGTTTGGATTCTGCTGTTAAGCACATCCAGGATTGATAATCTGACAATATTTGGTTTGTTTCTGCTGACATTAACAATCCCTATAACTGGCTGGAGTTTAATATTCTGGATCTGTCACTGATTTTCAGGGCTGCAAAGTTCCATTTAAAGAGCACCATCTGTGATTTTTTTTGCTTTAATTCAGGAACTTGTTGATAATAAATTTATGAACTTTTCCTTCAGCACGAAATGGATCTTTAGTGCAAACTCTACAATTCACTGTCTCTGGGTAAAGTTGAGCAAATGACCACAGGCTGACTGGTTGTGATTTAACCTGAGGCACACCTCTGGCAAGGAGCAAGGTTGAGAAGGCAGGCCTTCATGAATAACCTTGACTGATGCCCTTGCTCTGCATTACAGACCAGCTGTCTAGCTAAGTGAGCTAAACTAGCAATACTATGGCTAAGATTCCACTGATTAACATCACCAATTAGAAACTGGTGATTAATCCTTGCTGACAATTCTTACTGACTAACACATTCTTCACAGTGACACCTCCACTATCAAAGTAAATTCTCAAGGAACTTAAAAGAACTTAAAGTCACTTATGAGCACTGAAATTAAAATTGCTGAAAAGAGAAATGTTGCTGAAGCTTTTCATTTTGTACTTATCAGGACAAACAGAAAAATGCCAAATTTCAAATGATCACAATTAATACAACAGGAGTCAAGAGGGCTGATTGGTTTGCAAGTGCACTCTGATTGGCTGAAACATTGATGTTGACAAATCAACAGAAAACTACAGGTTCCTTGAACTTCCGAGTAATTCAAAAAAAGTTGCAAGTCTTGATCATATTCCAGAGAACTGGTGCCTGCATATGAAAGTATGTCGCTTTTAGCAAAATAAAATGAGTCCTGTTACGAGCTGGACTGATTATCTTAAATTGATTGTCAGTGTAGCTATTAGCGCACTTAGGATTGTTCAGATCAATGGCAATTTTTATTGCGCTTTAAAAAAATAACTTTGGAGTACCCAATGTTTTCCAATTAAGGGGCAATTTAACATGGCCAATTCACCTACCTTGCACATCTTTTTGGGTTGTGGGGGTCAGACCCACGCAGACACGGGGAGAATATGCAAACTCCACACGGATCGAACCCGGGTCCTCGGCGCCGCAGTCCCAGTGCTAACACTGACCTCTCACCTGACACCTCACAATGCCCAGGCAATGATTGACGGCAGCTCCTGACCAATAGGGGGTAGCAAAATGACTAACGGAAACAGCTTGTCCTCCAACCAATCAGTGAATGAGGGGCGGGGCTCTCAGGGTACCAGATCTGCAGAGAAGCGACCACACAGGCGCACGTGCCAACTCAAAAAAAGGTTTCTCTCCTCAATTTCTAATCTGGATGCATCGTAATGATTTTTGTAAACAGAGATTACAGCTATCGGGTAAAAATTAAACAGATTGGGCCTTATTTTCTTGAAAAAACAAATAATTGAGTAGTGACCTGATACAAAGCTTTAAAACGATCTGTGAGTTGGACAGGGGAGAGGTGGAGCGGATGCTGCCAATTGTAAAGGAGTCGCAAACTGGGAGCCAGGAATAAACATGGGCGGCACAGTGGTTAGCACTGAGAAACGGTGCGGGATTCGTCGGTTTCGTGCTTAACACCGAGGAGGCTGACAAGCACTGTTGCTTCACAGCGCCAGGGTCCCAGGTTAAATTCCTGCTTGGGTCACTGTGCGGAGTCTGCATGTTCTCCCCGTGTCGGTGTGGGTTTCCTCCGAATGCTCGGGTTTCCTCTCACAAGTCCTGAAAGATGTGTTTGTTGGATGAATTGGACATTGTGAATTTTCCCTCTGTGAACCTGAACAGGTGCCGGAGTGTGGTGACTAGGGGTTTTTCACAGTCACTTCATTGCATAAGCCTACTTGTGATAATAAAGATTATTATTATTGTAAACTAGGTCATAAATACAAGAGAGTTACTAATAAGTCCAAGAGGGAGATATAGACACATTTCTTCATTCACTGGATTAGAATGTGCAACTTGTTACCAGGGAAGGAGTTGTGGAAAGCGCTGGGATGTTTCCAAAAGGAAATGGGACAAGCACATGAGAAAAGGGAATGGAAAGATCAGCTGACAGGCTGAGATGAGGTGGATAGAATGGAAGGAGATGTGTCGAGTATAATCAGCAGCAGAACAGTTGGACCAACTGGCCTGTTCATTGTAGAATCTAAGTAATTCAATGTAAACTTCTTTTACACAATATGAGGATTGCAGATGGGAAATTCAAACCAAACATCATGCAAGTCCTGACAGTCTATCGATTCATCAGGAGTTGAAAATCATCGGCCTTTCAATGTGGAAGGAGAAATGTTTGTCCTGACTAAAAGAAAAGATTGCAAACATCAGTGCGACTGGAAAAGCACTGAGGCACTTACACACTGAGTGACTCTTCCAGCGAACTGACTGTGCAAAGAGCTTTAACCTGTCACAGAGTCTGAAAACATATTGCACCATTTACATCAGGAAGAGACCGTACTCAGGCTGTGTGTGGCCCAGGTTTCACATCAGGAAGAGACCGTACTCAGGCTGTGTGTGTGGACCAGGTTTCACATCAGGAAGAGACCGTACTCAGGCTGTGTGTGTGGACCAGGTTTCACATCAGGAAGTGACCGTACTCAGGTTGTGTGTGTGGACCAGGTTTCACATCAGGAAGTGACCGTACTCAGGCTGTGTGTGTGGCCCAGGTTTCACATCAGGAAGAGACCGTACTCAGGCTGTGTGTGTGTGGACCAGGTTTCACATCAGGAAGTGACCGTATTCAGGCTGTGTGTGTGGACCAGGTTTCACATCAGGAAGAGACCGTACTCAGGCTGTGTGTGTGGACCAGGTTTCACATCAGGAAGTGACCGTACTCAGGCTGTGTGTGTGGACCAGGCTTCACATCAGGAAGTGACCGTACTCAGGCTGTGTGTGTGGACCAGGTTTCACATCAGGAAGAGACCGTACTCAGGCTGTGTGTGTGGACCAGGTTTCACATCAGGAAGTGACCGTACTCAGGCTGTGTGTGTGGACCAGGCTTCACATCAGGAAGTGACCGTACTCAGGCTGTGTGTGTGGACCAGGTTTCACATCAGGAAGAGACCGTACTCAGGCTGTGTGTGTGGACCAGGTTTCACATCAGGAAGTGACCGTACTCAGGCTGTGTGTGTGGACCAGGCTTCACATCAGGAAGTGACCGTACTCAGGCTGTGTGTGTGGACCAGGCTTCACATCAGGAAGAGACCATACTCAGGCTGTGTGTGTGGGCCAGGCTCCACATCAGGAAGTGACCGTACTCAGGCTGTGTGTGTGGACCAGGTTTCACATCAGGAAGAGACCGTACTCAGGCTGTGTGTGTGGACCAGGTTTCACATCAGGAAGAGACCGTACTCAGGCTGTGTGTGTGGACCAGGCTTCACATCAGGAAGTGACCGTACTCAGGCTGTGTGTGTGGACCAGGTTTCACATCAGGAAGTGACCGTACTCAGGCTGTGTGTGTGGACCAGGTTTCACATCAGGAAGTGACCGTACTCAGGCTGTGTGTGTGGACCAGGCTCCACATCAGGAAGAGATCGTACTCAGGCTGTGTGTGTGGACTAGGTTTCACATCAGGAAGAGATCGTACTCAGGCTGTGTGTGGACCAGCCTTCAACTCACCAGCCAACACAGACAGACAGAAGGACACCGGCACCATGGAGAAACCGTGGAAATGTGGGGACTGTGGGAAAGGATTCAATTCTCTATCTGAAGTGGAACCAGACCAGGACCAGAGTAGCAGGTTTATGAGAATAACATAATCTCCAAGTTCCCCCCCAACTCATACACTGTCCTGACTTCTCTGATATCTAGTGCTGCATGAACAGAAATTTCCTCCAATTAAATATTGGAAAGACTGAAGCCATTGTCTTCAGTTCCTGCTTCAACCCTAGCTGCCAACTCCATCCCTTTCCCCAGCAACTTTCTGAAGCTGAATAGAATGGTTGAGAGCCTTGGTGTCATATCTGACCAGAGATGGGTCTTCCGGTTGGGGCTATGCCTGGGTAGGTCGCACGTTCGGCAGCTCCTGCCGTGAACGGACTTTTGGGCCCTTCTAAGGAGCCCCAGCGGCACTTGGACGATGATTCCCGGTGTGGGAAGGCAGCAGTGAGGTTCCCCCAGCACTGTATGGAGTGGACCAGGAGCGGAGTGGTCAAAAAAGTGGCATTCGAGAAGAGAGGAGAACGGGTGAGAAAAAGCAAGATGGCGGCGGGCGGAGACCAGGCAGCATGGGCTCAGTGGTCTCGGGAGCCGCAAGAGTTTTGGAGAAGCTGCTTTGCGAAATTGAAGGCGGAGATGTTGGCCCCGATGAGGTTGTCGATTGAAAGGCTGGTGGAGACCCAGAGGATGCAGGGGACAGCGATTAAGGAGGTCCAGCAAAAGGCCTCCGAGGACGAGATCCTGGGCCTGGCGGTGAAAGTGGAGGCGCACGAGGCGTTGCATAAAAAATGGCAGGAGAAATTTGAGGATCTGGAGAACAGGTCGAGGAGGAAGAATCTGCGGATTCTGGGTCTCCCTGAAGATGTGGAGGGGTTGGATGCTGGGGCGTATGTGGCTACGATGCTGGGTACGCTGATGGGTGCGGGAGCCTTCCCGAGGCCCCTGGAGCTGGATGGGGCGCACAGAGTCCTGGCGAGGAGGCCGAGGGTGAATGAGCCGCCGAGGGCTGTGGTGGTGAGGTTTCACCGTTTCACCGACAGGGAGTGTGTCTTGAGATGGGCGAAGAAGGAGCGGAGCAGCAGGTGGGAGAATGCTGAAATCCGCATTTACCAGGACTGGAGTGCAGAGCTGGCCAAGAAGAGGGCAGGATTCAACCGGGCCAAGGCGGTTCTCCACTGAAAGGGGGTGAAGTTCAGCCTGTTGCAGCCAGCGCAGCTATGGGTCACGTATCAGGACCGACAGCACTACTTTGATACAGCGGTCGAGGCGTGGCCCTTTATCAAAAATGAGATGCTGGACTCAAATTAGTGGCATGCTATGGGGGATGTTGGGGAGTGGGAGGGGGCGATATTTGTGTTTTTTCTGTATGTGTGCTGGTTTGGGAGGGGTTGTTCCCCGCGTTCGATGGGGAGGGGGCGTTCCCCACGTTCGATTGGGGGGGGGGGGAAGTGTGTGCTGGAGGCCCTGGGCCTTTGGGGAATGGGGCGAGGTTGCAGGAGAAAGGAGCTGCGCCATAGGGGGCGGGGTCGGCCCAGGCAGGGATCGTAGGCTTTTACCCACGGAAAGGGGGGGGCGGGGCCTGATGCGGGGGGGCGTCACTGGACTGGAGTACACATTGGTTTGTAGGGGGAGTGGAGGGGGGGACTTGGGCCGCCCCTTTGGTGGGGGACTTTGAGGGGGAATCCAACAGGAGGATCGGTGGCAGAGGCGTGAGTGGCCGGGGTCAGCAGGAGTCAGCTGACTTATGGGAGTGCAGTGGGGGGAGCAGGGGGGTTAAGGCTGGGGGATGGGGGGGTTGGTGGGGGGGGGGGGGGACTGGGTTGCTGCTGTACTGACTGAGGGCGCGCTGGAGGTAAGAGGGAGAGTCGGGGCAGGGAGCCTCCGCCTGGGGGGCTGAAGAGTGCCGGAGGCGTGGGCACGTGGACGGCCTAAAAGAGGAGATGGCTAGTTGGCGGGGGGGGGGGGGGAGGGGGGGGGGGGGGGCGGCGGGGGGGGGGGGGGGGGAGGGGGTGGTCCCCCGAGGGGGTAGTCCCCCGAGGGGGGTAATCCCCCGATCCGACTGATCACGTGGAACGTGAGAGGCTTGAATGGGCCGGTCAAGAGGGCCCGGGTGTTTGCGCACTTAAAGGGACTAAAGGCAGACGTAGCCATGTTAAAGGAGATGCACCTGAAGGTTGCGGATCAGACCAGGCTGAGGAAGGGATGGGTGGGGCAGGTCTTTCATTCTGGGCTGGATGCGAAGAACAGGGGGGGTCGCAATCTTGGTGAGCAAACGGGTGACTTTTGAGGCGGCGGGTATTGTGGCGAATAAGGGGGGCCGATATGTGATGGTGAGTGGTAGGCTGCAGGGGGCTCGGGTGGTGCTGGTGAATGTGTATGCTCCAAACTGGGACGATGCAGGGTTCATGAAGCGCATGCTGAGCCGGATTCCAGATCTGGAGGCAGGTAATCTGGTAATGGGGGGACTTCAACACGGTACTGGACCCGGCACTGGATCGGTCTAGGTAGAGGTCGGGTAAGAGGCCGGCTGCGGCCAAGGTCCTGAAGGGGTTTATGGATCCGATGGGGGGAGTGGATCCGTGGTGGTTTGCCAGGTCAAACTCCTTGTTCTCCCATGTGCACAAGGCCTACTCGCGAATAGCCTTTTTCGTGGTAAGCAGGGCGCCGATCCCGAGAGTGGAGGGGACGGAGTATTCAGCCATTGCGATTTCGGATCACGTCCCGCACTGGGTGGAGCTGTAGTTGGGGTGGGAGAGGGGCCAGAGTGGCGCATGGATGTGGGACTGCTGGCAGACGAGGAGGTTTGTGGGCGGGTTCGGGGGTGCATCCAAAGATATGTGGAGGCCAATGATAATGGGGAGGATTCGGTGAGTGTGGTCTGGGAGGCGCTGAAGGCAGTGGTCAGGGGGGAGCTAATTTCAATCAAGGCCCACAGGGAGGAGGGAGCGGATGGAGAGGGAGAGACTGGTAGGGGAGATACTGAGGGTGGATAGGAGGTATGCGGAATCCCCCGAGGAGGGGCTGTTGAAGGAGCGCCGGAGCCTCCAAATGGAGTTTGACTTGCTGACCACGGAGAAAGCTGACGTCCAGTGGAGGAGGGTACAGGGAGCAGTGTATGAGTATGGGGAGAAGGCGAGTCGGATGTTGGCACATCAGCTGCGGAGGAGGGAGGCGGCTCGGGAGATTGGGGGAATCAGGGATGGGAACATGGTGCGGAGTCCAGCTAAAATAAACAAGGTCTTTAGGGACTTTTATGGTAACTTGTACAAGTCAGAACCCCCTGGGGGGGGGGGGGGGGGGGGGCGGGGGGGGGAGAGGATGCGGCAGTTCCTGGACCAACTGAGGTTTCCAAGGGTGGAGGAGGGGCGAGTAGAGGGTTTTGGGGCCCCGATCGAGATGGAGGAGCTAGTTAAGGGGTTGGGGAGTATGCAGGCGGGCAAGGCCCCGGGACCGGATGTGTTCCCGGTTGAGTTCTACAGGAAGTTCTTTGAACTGTTGGCCCCATTGCTGCTGAGAACCTTTAATGAGACGAAGGAAAAGGGAATTCTTCCCCCGGCGATGTCGCAGGCTTTGACCTCGCTTATCCTCAAGCGGGACAAGCACCCGCTGCAGTGTGGCTCGTATAGGCCGATTTTGCTCCTCAATGTAGATGCCAAGTTGTTGGTGGAGGTCTTGGCCACCAGGATTGAGGATTGTGTCCCAGGAGTGATACATGAGGATCAGACGGGGTTTGTGAAAGGCAGGCAGCTGAACACGAATGTGCGGAGGCTCCTGAATGTGATTATGATGCCCACAGAGGGGGGTGATGCAGAAGTGGTAGCGGCAATAGACGCGGAGAAAGCCTTTGACCGGGTGGAGTGGGAGTATCTGTGGGAGATGTTAGGCAGGTTTGGGTTCGGGGAGGTGTTCATAGGGTGGGTTGAATTGTTGTACCAGACACCAGTGGCAAGTGTATCGACGAACCGGCTGCGGTCAGGATATTTTAGGTTGTACCATGGAACGAGGCAGGGGTGCCCTTTGTCATGGTGATTGAGCCTCTGGCTATGGCGTTGAGGGAGTCCAGAAACTGGAGGGGTTTGGTCTGGCGGGGAGGGGGGGGGAGGGGAGGAGCACCATGTCTCACTATACGCAGATGACCTGCTTCTGTACATTGCGGATCCGCTGGAGGGGATGGGGGAGGTCATGTAGACCCTTCGGGAGTTTGGAGACTTCTCGGGATATAAGCTCAACGTGGGGAAGAGTGAGCTGTTTGTGGTGCATGCGAGGGGCCAGGAAAGGAGGTTGGAGGAGCTACTGCTCAAGATGGTGGAGAGGAGTTTTCGGTATTTGGGTATCCAGGTGGCTAAGAGTTGGGGGGTCTTGCATAAGCTCAATCTGGCACGGCTGGTGGACCAGATGGAGGAGCACTTCAGGAGGTGGGACATGTTGCCACTCTCCTTGGCAGGTAGGGTGCAATCCGTTAGGATGACGGTCCTCCCCAGGTTCCAATTCGTCTTTCAATGCCTGCCCATTCTCATCCCCAAGGGCTTCTTTAAGCGGGTAAACAGGAGCATTATGGGATTTGTGTGGGCAAATAAGACCCCGAGGGTTAAGAGGATGTTCTTGGAGCGCAGTTTGAGGGGGGGTGGTTGGCGTTGCCGAACCTGTGCAGCTATTACTGGGCAGCGAATGTGTCTATGATTCGGAAGTGGGTAATGGAGGGAGAGGGGGCGGCATGGAAAAGGTTAGAGGAGGCATCCTGTATAGGTACTAGCCTGGGGGCACTGGTGACGGCACCGCTTCTGTCGACGCCGAATACCACGAGCCCGGTGGTGGCAGTGACATTGAGGATTTGGGGGGCAGTGGAGATGGCATAAGAGGGATGTAGAGGCCTAAGTCTGGGTTCCGATACGGGACAACCATAGGTTTGTTCCAGGTAGGATAGATGGTGGGTTCCGAAGCTGGCAACGGGCGGGAATTAAAAGGATGGGGGATTTATTCATCGATGTGACTTTTGCCAGTCTGAGGGCGCTGGAGGAGAAATTTAGGTTATCTCCGGGAAATGCCTTTAGGTATATGCAGGTTCGGGCGGTCGCGAGAAAGCAGGTAGGGGAATTCCCGCTGCTGCCTACCCGAAGGATACAGGACAGGGTGATTTCGGGCGTGTGGGTCAAAGAGGGTAAGGTCTCGGCGATATACCAGGAGCTGCAGGAGGTGGAGGAAGCCTCGGCGGAGGAGCTGAACGGCAAGTGGGAGGAGGAGCTAGACGAGGAGCTGGATGAGGGCCTGTGGGCTGACGCCCTGGAAGGGTCAATTCCTCTTCATCTTGCGCCTTTTTGTAAGGGGCGTATGCCCCATTCTCCTTTGAGATGGGTGTTAAATTATTAGTCGTTTAGAGGGTTAAGTTGTTTTGTTTTGTTGGCATATTGCCACGTTTTCTTTGTATTATTTTCCTTTTTCGAGTGTTTTGTAAAAATTATTGAAAAACCTTGAATAAAAACATTTTAAAAAGAAAATCTAATATCTCCTCATGTGGCTCAGTGTCAATTGTTATTTTGTCACGTTTCTCTGAAAGACGAAAAAGTTTTATGCTGTTCAAGTCACAATATAAATTCGAATTATTGTCACTGCCCTGGACATATATTCTGCCCCATAAATAGGAATTTGTAACTCAGAGTGAAGCAGTTTGCTGGACATTCTGTCATGAAGACACATTTCAAAAACGTTGCCCCCAACAATGATGGCGACTGAGCCTGCGCTCTGCTGCTCGTCCCCCAATAAAGATGGTGGGTGCGCGTGCGCAGTGAGCTGCCAGTGATCCAAATAAGGTGCCGAGAGCGCATGTGCACTACTGCGAGAACCCAATTTGAGACGGCGCATGCGCACCGCTGCCAGTACCAAATAAAGATGGCGACCGCATAGTCGTCTCTGTGAGAAAGCTCCAGGCCCCGGTGGTTTATTTTTCCGGATTTTCGGTTTATATAGCATGTTTACGAAGCGTGCCTAACGACCCGCATGATCCAGCTCTCCCTCCGTCCCGCTATTCCCACCTTCACGAGTTGTGCATCCGAGAAAGAACCTTTTCTGCATCGCCATTAATCACACTGCGCATGCTTCACTCGGCCAGTCCTGCCCACATTCACTCCGATTGGTTGGAGGACCAGTCACTCCCGCCTGGCCTGCCGGACCCGCCCACTCTTCTCCTACTGGTCGCGCGATGCCGTCAATCATTGCCCGGGCGTTGTGAAGTGTCAGGTGAGAGGTCAGTGTTGGGGGCGGGGTTTACAAACCCCAGGGCCCCAGAACCGAATGTGCAGTGCGGTAGCACAAGTCATTGGATAGCACTGTGGCTTCACAGCGCCAGGGTCGATTCCCGGTTGGGTCACTGTCTGCGCGGAATCTGCACGTTGTCTGCGTGGGTTTCCTCCCACAGTCCAAAGACGTGCAGGTGAGGTGGATTGGCCATGATAAATTGCCCTTCGTGACCAAAAAGGTTAGGAGGGGTTACGGAGGTAGGGTGGAAGTGAGGGCTTGAGTGGGTCGGTGCAGTCTCGATGGGCCAAATGGCCCCCTTCTGCACTGTATGTTCTGTGTGAAACAATGAATATTCTCCACTCTCACTATCCGCCGCTTCTGGCTTCTCTCCACAAACAACCTCATAGAGATCAGAGGGGAGACACTGACCCAGTGACAATGTCACTGCATTAGTCACCCAGAGAGACAGGAGAATGTTCTGGGGACATGGGCTCCAATCCATTAAATTAATAAAATCTGGAATTTAAAGTTAGTCTCAGTGATTGTGACTGAGGCTCCACTGAGAAAGCCTCCAATGTCGCTGGAGTAGGTCAAAAAGGCAGAAAGTAGGAAACTAGTTAGTTTAAAACCTGTTGTTGGGAAACTGTTGGAATCCATTATTGAGGAAGTAATAACTGGACATTTGGAAAGTCAAACCATCAGAGTCAGCGTGGTTTTGTGAAGGGTAAATCGTGTTTGACTCATTTCTTGCAGTTCTTGGAAGATGTATCAGGCTAAGTGGATAATGGGGTCCTGTAGATGTATTTGGATTTCCAAAATACATTTGACAAGGTGTCACACAATAGGTAATAAGGTAAAATCCCAGGGAGTTGAGAGATAATCATAGAATTTTTCATAGAATTTACAGTGCAGAAGGAGGCCATTCGGCCCATCGAGTCTGCACCGGCTCTTGGAAAGAGCACCCCACCCAAGGTCAACACCGCCACCCCATCCCCATAACCCAGTAACCCCACCCAACACTAAGGGCAATTTTGGACACTAAGGGCAATTTATCATGGCCAATCCACCTAACCTGCACATCTTTGGACTGTGGGAGGAAACCGAAGCATCCGGAGGAAACCCACGCACACACTGGGAGGATGTTCAGACTCCGCACAACAGTGACCCAAGCCGGAATCGAACCTGGGACCCTGGAGCTATGAAGCAATTGTGCTATCCACAAGGCTACCGTGCTGCCCAATAATATATTGGCTTGGAGAGAGGATTGGCAACAGACAGCAGAGAGTGGGGATTAGATTTATTGACACATGTACTGAAGAAAAATATTTTTATGCAGAGGGTGGTGAGGGTCTGGAATGCACTGCCTAGGAGGGTGATAAAGACGGGTTGCCTCACATCCTCTTTAAAAAAAAAAAAAAAGTACCTGGATGAAGACTGGCACGTCATAACATTGAAGGCGATGAGCTAAGTGCTGACGAATGGGATTAGGTAGGTGGGTCAGGTTTATCATGTGCCGGTGCAAACTCGATGGACCGAAGGGCCTCTGCTGCACTGTTGCTGATGAAAGTTTGGTGGCATCTCAGACAGCATACATGATAGCATAAAATTGCAAGAAGATATTGACAGACTAGGTGAATGGGCAAGACTGTGGCAATGTAAACATGTGTGAGGTTATCTGTTTTGAACCAAAAATGGATCGAACTGAGTACTTTCGAAATGGAAAGAGGTTAAGTACAGTGGGTGTCCAAAGAGACTTGGGGTTCATAGAATCTACAGCATGGAGACCGGCCCTTCGGCCCAAACTGGTCCATGCCAACCAAAAAGCTCATCTAAGCCAATCCCATTTGCCTGTGTTTGGCCCATATCCCTCTGAACCTTTCCTATCCATGTATCTGTCCAAATGCTTTTCAATGTTGTCAATGTCCCTGCCTCAACCATTTCCTCCGGCAGCTCATTCCGTACTATCCTCGGTGTAAAACCGTTGCTCCTCAGATTCCCATTAATTCTTTCCCCTCTTAACTTAAACCGATGCCCTCTGGTCCTCGATTCCCCAACCCTGAGAAAAAGACTGAGTGCATTCACCCTATCCATGCCTCTCATGATCTTATACACCTCGATAAGATCACCCCTCAGTCTCCTACGCTCCAAAGAAAAAGGTCCTGGCCTGTCCAATCTCTCCCTAGAACTCAGTCCCTTGAGTCCTGGCAACATCCTTGTAAATCTCTTCTGCACTCTCTCCAGTTTAATAACATCTTTCCGACAGCAAAGCAACCAAAACTGAACACAATACTCCAGGTGCGACCTCACCAACGTCCTGGACAACTGCAACATAACTTCCCAACTTCTATACTCAGTGCCCTGACTGATGAAGGCCAGCATGCCAAAAGCATTCTTCAGAGAATTTACAGTACAGAAGGAGGCTATTCGGCCCATCGAGTCTGCACCGGCCCTTACAAAGAGCACCCTACTCAAGCCCACTTATCTACCCTATCTCCGTAACCCAGTAACCCCCACTTAACCTTTTATTGGGGACACGAAGGGCAATTTAGCATGGCCAGTCCACCCGCACATCTTTAGACTGAAGGAGGAAACCAGAGAACACACGCAGACACAGGGAGAATGTGCAGACTCCGCACAGACAGTGACCCAGCGGGGAATCGAACCTGGGATCCTGGAGCTGTGAAGCAACTGTGCTAACCATATGCTACCGTGCTGCCCTATCTACCTGTGACTCCACCTTTAGAGAACCGTGCACCTGAACTGCAAGATCCCTCTGTTCCATGATACACCCTAAGGCCCGACCATTCACTGTGAAAGTCCGACCTTGATTTGACTTTCTGAAATGCAACTCCTCACACCTATCTGTACTGAACTCCATTTGCCAAATCTCGGCCCACTTCCCTAGTTGATCAAGAGCCTGCTGCAATTTTTGATAACCTTCCTCACTGCCGACAATACCACCTATTTTAGTGTCATCTGCAAACTTACTGATCATGCAGTCAGGCAGGAATCCCCTGTGGTTGTCCCCCTCTCGAATAGGTATACCCCTTTGGATTCTGTCGGGGGGTATAGCCTATCAGGGGAAAACTGCAGCAGCCAGAGCAGTGGCACCATGGCCGGCTCTGATGTTCAGAAGGCAGGGTCAAAGCGCAGAAGAGCAATAGTAATAGGGGACTCTCTAGTCAGGGGCACAGATAGGCGCTTCTGTGGACGTGAAGGAGACTCCAGGATAGTATGTTGCCTCCCTGGTGCCAGGGTCCAGGGTGTCTCCGAACAGGTAGAGGGCATCCTGAAGGGGGAGGGCAAACAGGCAGAGGTCGTTGTACATATTGGTACTAACGACATAGGCAGGAAGGGGCATGAGGTCCTGCAGCAGGAGTTCAGGGAGCTAGGCAGAAAGTTAAAAGACAGGACCTCTAGGGTTGTAATCTCGGGATTACTCCCTGTGCCACGTGCCAGTGAGGCTAGAAATAGGAAGATAGAGCAGCTAAACACGTGGCTAAACAGCTGGTGTAGGAGGGAGGGTTTCCGTTATCTGGAGCACTGGGAGCTCTTCCGGGGCAGGTGTGACCTATATAAGAAGGACGGGTTGCATCTAAACTGGAGAGGCATAAATATCCTGGCCGCGAGGTTTGCTAGTGTCACACGGGAGGGTTTAAACTAGTATGGCAGGCGGGTGGGCATGGGAGCAATAGGTCAGAAGGTGAGAGCATTGAGGGAGAACTAGGGAATAGGGACAGTGTGGCTCTGAGGCAGAGCAGACAGGGAGAAGTTGCTGAACACAGCGGGTCTGGTGGCCTGAAGTGCATATGTTTTAATGCAAGACGTATTACGGGTAAGGCAGATGAACTTAGAGCTTGGATTAGTACTTGGAACTATGATGTTGTTGCCATTACAGAGACCTGGTTAAGGGAAGGGCAGGATTGGCAGCTAAACGTTCCAGGATTTAGATGTTTCAGGCGGGATAGAGGGGGATGTAAAAGGGGTGGCGGAGTTGCGCTACTGGTTAGGGAGGATATCACAGCTGTACTACGGGAGGACACCTCAGAGGGCAGTGAGGCTATATGGGTAGAGATCAGGAAGAAGAAGGGTGCAGTCACAATGTTGGGGGTTTACTACAGGCCTCCCAACAGCCAGCGGGAGATAGAGGAGCAGATAGGTAGACAGATTTTGGAAAAGAGTAAAAACAACAGGGTTGTGGTGATGGGAGACTTCAACTTCCCCAATATTGACTGGGACTCACTTCGTACCAGGGGCTCAGACGGCGCAGAGTTTGTAAGGAGCATCCAGGAGGGCTTCTAAAAACAATATGTAGACAGTCCAACTAGGGAAGGGGTGGTACTGGACCTGGTATTGGGGAATGAGCCCGGCCAGGTGGTAGATGTTTCAGTAGGGGAGCATTTCGGGAACAGTGACCACAATTCAGTAAGTTTTGAAGTGCTGGTGGACAAGGATAAGAGTGGTCCTAGGGTGAACGTGCTAAATTGGGGGAAGGCTAATTATAACAATATTAGGCGGGAACTGAAGAACCTAGATTGGGGGGCGGATGTTTGAGGGCAAATCAACATCTGACATGTGGGAGGCTTTCAAGTGTCAGTTGAAAGGAATTCAGGACCGGCTTGTTCCTGCGAGGAAGAAGGATAAATACGGCAATTTTCGGGAACCTTGGATAACGAGAGATATTGTACGCCTCGTCAAAAAGAAAAAGGAGGCATTTGTCAGGACTAAAAGGCTGGGAACAGACGAAGCCTGTGTGGAATATAAGCAAAGTAGGAAGGAACTTAAGCAAGGAGTCAGGAGGGCTAGAAGGGGTCATGAAAAGTCATTGGCAAATAGGGTTAAGGAAAATCCCAAGGCTTTTTACACGTACATAAAAAGCAAGAGGGTAGCCAGGGAAAGGGTTGGCCCACTGAAGGATAGGCAAGGGAATCTATTTGTGGAGCCAGAGGAAATGGGCGAGGTACTAAATGAATACTTTGCATCAGTATTCACCAAAGAGAAGGAATTGGTAGATGTTGAGTCTGGAGAAGGGTGTGTAGATAGCCTGGGTCACATTGAGATCCAAAAAGACAAGGTGTTGGGCGTCTTAAAAAATATTAAGGTAGATAAGTCCCCAGGGCCTGATGGGATCTACCCCAGAATACTGAAGGAGGCTGGAGAGGAAATTGCTGAGGTCTTGACAGAAATCTTTGGATCCTCACTATCTTAAGGTGATGTCCCGGAGGACTGGAGAATAGCCAATGTTGTTCCTCTGTTTAAGAAGGGTTGCAAGGATAATCCAGGGAACTACAAGCCGGTGAGTCTTACTTCAGTGGTAGGGAAATTACTGGAGAGAATTCTTCGAGACAGGGTCTACTCCCATTTGGAAGCAAATGGACGTATTAGTGAGAGGCCACATGGTTTTGTGAAGCGGAGGTCGTGTCTCACTAACTCGATAGATCTTTTCGAGGAGGTCACAAAGATGATTGGTGCAGGTAGGGCAGTGGATGTTGTCCACATGGACTTCAGTAAGGCCTTTGACAATGTCCTTCATGGTAGACTAGTACAAAAGGTGAAGTCACACGGGATCAGGGGTGAGCTGGCAAGGTGGATACAGAACTGGCTAGGTCATAGAAGGCAGAGAGTAGCAATGGAAGGATGCTTTTCTAATTGGAGGGCTGTGACCAGTGGTGTTCCGCAGGGATCAGTGCTGGGACCTTTGCTGTTTGTAGTATATATAAATGATTTGGAGGAAAATGTAACTGGTCTGATTAGTAAGTTTGCAGACGACACAAAGGTTAGTGGAATTGCGGATAGCGATGAGGACTGTCAGAGGATACAGCAGGATTTAGATTGTTTGGAGACTTGGGCGGAGAGATGGCAGATGGAGTTTAATCCGGACAAATGTGAGGTAATGCATTTTGGAAGGTCTAATGCAGGTAGGGAATATACAGTGAATGGTAGAACCCTCAAGAGTATTGAAAGTCAGAGAGATCTAGGTGTACAGGTCCACAGGTCACTGAACGGGGCAACACAAGTGGAGAAGGTAGTCAAGAAGGCATACGGCATGCTTGCCTTCATTGGCCGGGGCATTGAGTATAAGAATTGGCAAGTCATGTTGCAGCTGTATAGAACTTTAGTTAGGCCACACTTGGAGTATAGTGTTCAATTCTGGTCGCCACACTACCAGAAGGATGTGGAGGCTTTAGAGAGGGTGCAGAAGAGATTTACCAGAATGTTGCCTGGTATGGAGGGCATTAACTATGAGGAGCGGTTGAATAAACTCGGTTTGTTCTCACTGGAACGACGGAGGTTGAGGGGCGACCTGATAAGAGGTCTACAAAATTATGAGGGGTATAGACAGAGTGGATAGTCAGAGGCTTTTCCCCAGAGTAGAGGGGTCAATTACTAGGGGGCATAGGTTTAAGGTGAGAGGGGCAAGGTTTAGAGTAGATATACGAGGCAAGTTTTTTACGCAGAGGGTAGTGGGTGCCTGGAACTCGCTACCGGAGGAGATGGTGGAAGCAGGGACGATAGTGACATTTAAGGGGCATCTTGACAAATACATGAATAGGATGGGAATAGAGGGATACGGACCCAGGAAGTGTAGAAGATTGTAGTTTAGTTGGGCAGCATCGTCGGCACGGGCTTGGAGGGCCGAAGGGCCTGTTCCTGTGCTGTACATTTCTTTGATGTGGAGATGCCGGCGTTGGACTGGGGTGAGCACAGTACGAAGTCTTACAACACCAGGTTAAAGTCCAACAGGTTTGTTTCGATGTCACTAGCTTTCGGAGCGCTGCTCCTTCCTCAGGTGAATGAAGAGGTCTGTTCCAGAAACACATATATAGACAAATTCAAAGATGCCAAACAATGCTAGGAATGCGAGCATTAGCAGGTGATTAAATCTTTACTAGACAAATTCAAAGATGCCAAACAATGCTAGGAATGCGAGCATTAGCATTTTTTTGTCAAGATTTGTATCACCTGCTAATGCTCGCATTCCTAGCATTGTTTGGCATCTTTGAATTTGTCTATATATGTGTTTCTGGAACAGACCTCTTCATTCACCTGAGGAAGGAGCAGCGCTCCGAAAGCTAGTGACATCGAAACAAACCTGTTGGACTTTAACCTGGTGTTGTAAGACTTCGTACTGTACATTTCTTTGTTCTTTTGTATGCCTTGTACATTCTCATCCAAATCGCTGATATAGATACAAACAGCAATCCCCTAGTTACTAATCTCCTAGTTACTAATCTCCTAGTTACCTATCTCCTCGTTACTCCCCTAATTAGTTAATTACTCCAGTTTTTCAAATTTAGGAACCGATTCCCAACCAGCCAATCAGCTTTACTCTGATGTCACGTTTCGGTTTTTATTCCCAGTTCCCGAAACCCAACAGGTAAGTTATTTATACTGACTGTTCCAAAGCTCATCCACCCCGGATTCGCACCAACTCCACTCCCTGCCGACTAGGCCGTGAATTCCCGAGATAAGTTATTTATACTTACTGTTCCGAAGCTCCTCTCCCAGAGTTCACACCAACTCCGCTCCCTGCGTTGGTGAGGTTCATCCCTGGGTGTCTGGAAAATCATAAGGACAGTAACTGTCCTGTGAGGTAATGAGTCCTTTTGCTTCCCAATTGGCCGAGGAAGGCAGTGTGTCACAAGGATGGATGTGTTGGCCGATTAATGGCTGGAGGATGGGGGCAGGTCATGTGATCAAACCTCCAGGAATACATTTAATCAAAGTTGGCGAGGAGAGAATGTTGTGAATTTCTATCCTAAACTGACAGTGAGGTTTCTGTAAATTTACAGGATACTGGAAGTGGAGGTTTAACAGACGGGAAACGCAAACCAAACGTCACATCGCAATCTGACAGAGTCACTCGATTCACCAGAACCTGAATATCAGCAGCATCTGGGTGTGGAAGGTAAAAGGTTTGTCTGTTCTGTCTGTGAGGGAAGATTTCAGGTCTCAGTGTCATTGGAAAAGCCCCGAGATTCACAAACCCTGGTTATAAGACCATAAGACATTGGAGCATAATTAGGCCACTCGGCCCTTCGGTTCTGCTCCTCCATTCAAGCATGACTGATATGTTGCTCATCCCCATTCTCCTGCCTTTTCCCCATAACCACTGATCCCCTTATTAAGCAAGAACCTATCTATCTCTGTTTTAAAGACACTCAGTGATTTGGCCCCCGCAGCCTTCTGCAGCAAAGAGTTCCACAGATTCACCACCCTCTGGCTGAAGAAATTCCTCCTCATCTCTGTTTTAAAGGATCGTCCCTTTAGTCTGAGATGGTGTCCTCTGCTTCTAGTTTTTCCTGCAAGTGGAAACATCCTCTCCTTGTCCACTCTACCCATAAGATTCCCCCCCCCTCATCCTTCTAAACTCCAACGAGTACAGACCTAGAGTCGTCAACCATTCCTCATAGACAAGCTCTTCATGCCAGGGTCATACTTGTGAACCTCCTCTAGTCCCTTTCCAAGGCCAGCACATCCTTCCTTGGATACGGGGCACAAAACAGCTCACAATACTCCAAATGGGGTCTGACCAGAGCCTTATATAACCTCAAAAGTACATCCCTGGTCTTGTATTCTAGTCCTCTCGACATGAATGCTAACATTGCATTTGCCTTCCTAACTGCCGACTGAACCTGCACGTTAACATTAAGAGAATCGTGAACTAGGACTCCCAAGTCCCTTTGTGCTTCTGATTTCCGAAGCATCTTTCCATTTAGAAAATAGTCGATGCCTCCATTTCTCCTTCCAAAGTGCATAACCTCACACTTCTCCACATTGTATTCCATCTGCCACTTCTTTGCCCACTCTCCTAGCCTGTCGAAGTCCTTCTGCAGCCTGCCTGCTTCCTCAATACTACCTGCCCCTCTACAGATCTTTGTATCATGTGCACACTTAGCAACAGTGCCTTCAGTTCCTTCTTCCAGATCATTAATGTATATTGTAAAAAGTTGTGGTCCCAGCACCGACCCCTGAGGGACACCACTAGTCACCGGCTGCCATCCTGAAAAAGACCCCTTTATCCCCACTCTCTGCCTTCTGCCAGTCAGACAATCCTCTATCCAGGCCAGGATCTTGCCCTTAACACCATGGGCTCTTAACCTATTTAACAGTCTCCTATGTCTGTGTGAAATCATTCATTGTGTCTATTTTCGGCACCTCGAGCCTGCTCAGCATTCAATAAGATTGCGGCTGATCTCATTCTAACCGCAACTCCACATTCCTGCCTACCCCTGATGACCTTTCACCCCCTTGCTCATCAAGAATCTATCCAGCTCTGCCTTAAAAATATTCAAGGACTCTGCTTTTTAAGGACGTGAGTTCCAAAGTCTTACAACCCTCAAGAATAAAAAATCCTCATCTCCATCTGAAATGGGCGACTCCTTATTTTGCAACAGTGAAGCCCTCATTCTCGATTCTCCCACAAGAGGAAACATCCTCTCCACATCCATCCTGTCAAGACCCCTCAGGATCTTATATAGATCAATCCAGGTTTTACCCAAAACTTTAAATCTGTGTCCCGACTGCTTGTACGATCAGTGAATGGAAACAGAGTTTCTTTGTCCACCTGATGGAAACCTGGCGTAATCTTGTGTCCCTGAATCAAATCTCCCCATAACCTCCTTTGCTGGAACCATTCTGGTAAATCTCCTCTGCACCTTCTCCAAGAACCTTCACATTCTTCCTGAAGAGTGGTGACCAGAGCTTTTTAAAGATTCATAGAATAGAATTAGAACCATATAATTCCTACAGTGCAGAAGGAGGCCATTCGGCCCATCGAGTCTGCACCGACTCTCTTGTCGGGCACCCTACCTAGGCCCACAATCCTACCCTGTCCCTGTAACCCCATAGTCCCACCAAACCTGCCCATCCCTGGACACTAAGGGGCAATTTATCAAGGCCAATCCACCTAACTTTCCCTTCTTTGGACTGTTGGAGGAAACCTGAGCACTGGGTGGAAACCCACGCAGACACGGGGAGAAAGTGCAAACTCCAGACAGTCACCAAAGCCGGAATTCAACCTGGGTCCCTGGCGCTGTGAGGTAGCAGTGCTAATCACTCTGCCACCAGAAGCATAGTTTCAGTATCAATATTTATATTTATGAAGCTCCAGGTCGAATATGCTTTGCCAACTACTCTCTTAATATGTCTTGTAGACATACAAAATCCCTCTTCACCTCTTTCTCTCTCCTCCCAAAGAGGCCAGTTGGTTTTTATAACAATCGAGCAGTTTTCATGGTCACTTTTTCACAGTGCCGGCCCCACAAATGACCAGATTCATTCAGATCAATTTCACAACCTGCCTTTGTGTTTTTGTGGGTTCTCTCACTCCCTATTTCCTGTTTTCAATCAGTTTCACAGGGTGTTCGAAAGGGAGGATTCAAAGTCCGGAGACTCAAACCAAGCATCACATCAGGATCTGACAGAGTCCTCAATTTATCATATCCTGAATATAAGCGGATTTTGAACATGGAAGGAAAAAGCATCGCTCATAGTGGGGAGAAACCGTACATGTGTTGTGTGTGTGGACAAGGATTCGCTCGATCATCAGGCCTCACAAGCCACAAATGCAGTCACACTGAGGAGAAACCGTGGAAATGTGCGGACTGTGGGAAAGGATTCACTTCCCCATCCAAGCTGGAAATTCATCGACGCAGTCACACTGGGGAGAGACCATTCACCTGCTCCAAGTGTGGGAAGGGATTCACTCAGTCATCCGGCCTGTCCACACACCAGCGAGTTCACACTGGGGAGAGACCATTCACCTGTTCAGAGTGTGGGAAGGGATTTGCTATTTCATCCAACCTGCAGCAGCACCAGCGAATTCACACTGTTGAGAGGCCGTTTCAATGTCCAGACTGCGGGAAGTGCGAGAAAAGTTCTGTTGAACTGATCCGCCATCAACGTGTTCACACTGATGAGAGACCATTCAGGTGCTCTCACTGTGGGACTGGGTTCAGGCAATCATCTCACCTCACTGTACATCAGCGAGTTCACACTGGCAAGAGGCCATTTACTTGCACTCAATGTGGGAAGGGATTCACTCAGCTGTCCGACTTGCAGAAACACCAGCGAATTCACACTGGGGAGAGGCCATTCACCTGCTCCAAGTGTGGGAAGGGATTCGCTCAATCAACCCACCTGCAGACACACCAGCGAGTTCATACTCGAGAGAGACCATTCACCTGCTCTCAATGTGAGAAGGGATTCACTCAGTCATCTGACTTGCAGAAGCACCAGCGAATTCACACTGGGGAGAGGCCATTCACCTGCTCCAAGTGTGGGAAGGGATTCGCGCAATCATCTCACCTGCAGACACACCAGCGAGTTCACACTGGGGAGAGGCCATTCACCTGCTCCAAGTGTGGGAAGGGATTCACCACTTCATCCAACCTGGTGACACACCAGCGTGGCCACAAGTAACCACAGTGATTGGATTTTGCTGTTCCTCACATTCAGGACTGAACCATGTTCATTTGGGTCTCTTTCTGCTGATAACAAACTCCAGCCCATTTACAGGGGCTAATATTCTGGCTAAAAGTCAAATAAATTAGATTTGTGTTAAATATAATGTGTGCTGAAACTTTAATATCTCTGACACAAGTTATTTCCTTTTGAAGTACTCTTGCTCTCCCCTGTCTCTTCCATCCTCACCTCCAACATGAAGTGTGAGGAGCTTGTGGAGCTTCTTTGTGACTGAGATTGAGTAAATCCGATCAGCTGCCTCTGCTGCTTCCCTCCCTCCCACGAGCCCACCGGACCAAACTGTCTCTAACTTTCATCCTTTCCCGAGCCCTAAACCCACATCTTTCTCTAGTTTCTCTCCCATCTCCCTCATACCCTCTCAGAGCTCATCTTGTCCATGAGGTCCAGCTCCTGCTCCTTCGACCCTATTCTCACTGAGCTACTGATCAGCCAACTACCCTGTGTCCATGGATATTGTCAACATTTCTCTCTCTTCAGGTACTGTCCCTCTGTCCTTCAAATCTGCCATCATCACCCCCTCAATAAAACAAACCCTTGACCCTGCCATCCTGACAAATTACTGCCCCATCTTCAACCTCTCTCTCTCCAAACTCTTTGAACATGTTGTCACCTCCTAAATCCTTACCCATCTTTCCCAGAATTCCCATGTTTGAATCCCTTCAATCAGGTCTCTGCCCTGTCACAGTGAAATACAAGAGACAAACAGAATCTTACCCGGAGAGAAAGACAGACAATCCGGGAGCTTGGATCCAACACGGATATGTCCATACGACCAGAAGACAAGGATAGCAGCACAGTCATTATCGAGAGACAACAATACCTGCTGGAGACAGACAGACAACTAAACAACACGAATCACAACACCAAGCTACCTTGACCCATATACCCGAGACAGGAAGGAGAATTGGAGATGGACTGGAAGAACTCAGACTCCAGACACATTTACCAAAAACAGATGGAATATCTGAAGGGACAACAGGTAGAACCAAGGAAGTTCTACCTGCTCCTTAAAATACCCAAACACAGAATAATAATAATCTTTATTATTGTCACAAGTAGGCTTACATTAGCACTGCAATGAAGGGCTTACATTAGCACTGCAATGAAGTTACTGTGAAAATCCCCTAGTCAACATACTCTGGCGCCTGTTTGGGTACACAGAGGGAGAATTCACAATGTCCAATTCATCTAACAAGCGCATCTTTCGGGACTTGTGGGAGGAAACAGGAGCACCCGGAGGAAACCCACGCAGACACTGGGAGAAAGTACAGTGCAGACTCCGCACAGTGACCCAAGTGAGAATTGAGCTCGGAACCCTGGCGCTGTGAAGCAACAGTGCTAACCACTGTGCCACCGTCAGGGAAATACCACCAGACAGACCCATCTGATCAGACTGAGAGAGAAAATCCTACAGAATCAGTGCAGAAGGAGGCCATTCGGCCCATACAGCCTGCACCGGCACTTGGAAAGATAACTCTACTTAAGCGCATGCGTCCACCCTATTAAGGGCCATCTTGACAATTACATGAATAGGATGGGAATAGAGGGATAGGAAACCCGGAAGCATAGAATATTTTAGTTTAGATGGGCAGCATGGTCGACGCAGGCTTGGAGGGCCGAAGGGCCTTTTCCTGTGCTGTACTTTTCTCTGTTCTTTGTTTATCCCTGTAACGCAGTAACGCCCACCTAATCTTTGTTTGGACACTGAGGGGCAATTTAGCGGGGCCAATCCACCAAACCTGCCCATCTTTGGACGGTGGGAGAAAACTGGAGCATCCGGAGGGAACCCACACAGACACGGGGAGAACATGCAACTGCACACAGTCACCCAAGGCCAGAATTGAACCCAGGTCGCTGGTGCTATGAGGCAGCAGTGCTAACCATTGTGCCACATCTCTTGCAAGAGAAACAGAGTTAACGTTTGTTGTTCCTTGTAACAGTTCTGTAGAAGTGTTAATGGGCTCTAATTTAAAGTCTTGAAGTGAAAAGTGGAACGTTTTACTCAGAGGTTTGACACAGGAAGAAGTTTTAGCCTGTGTGAAGCTCAATCTTCATTTACACAAAGCCCACAGTCTGATTGGCTGGAGGACCAGAGTCCATCCGGTCTTCCAAATCTTTCCATTGGTCAACATCACTCAGACAGGAAATGAGGTTTTGGAACCCGCGCCTACGTGACCAATGGAAAGAACTCAAAATGATACAGAGTCTCAGCCAATGAGGGAGATCCGGGATCAGCCCCACCCCTCATTCACTCTGATTGCTTGGAAGACCAGCAGCTCCCGCGCGGTCCTCCAGTTCCACCCCATCTTCCTATTGGTCCGCAGCTGCTGTCAATCACTCCCTGGGCATTGTGATGTGGAGCATGCGCAGTGCGGCTCATGTCCAGGGACAGACGCTTGTTTGTCTCGTCCTCAGGCGGGAAGGAGGCGGATAAGCGAAGGCAGCGTTAGGGGCAGTGGGAGGGAGGGGAGGCTTCACAAAAACCCAGTGGAGGCATCAAAGCTGAAACAAGAAATTACCGCTCCCGAGTTTGCAGCGAGCGGGAAGGTTTTCCTGGCGAGCCTTTCCCCAGTTAACCAACATCATCCTCAAGGGGGCAGTGTGCAGCAGGGCGCATGCGCGGTGAGCCCTGTCCACTCAGCAGGACTGACAGTGATGGATTCAGGAAACTCCTTTTACAGGGGGTTACAAGGGGAGGATTTAAACACAGCAAAGTGAAATCAAACAAGACATTAAGACCTGAGAGAGTCACTTGATTAATCTGAACCTGGATATTATTGGTCTTTGAGTGTAAGCATTGAGTTCCAGGTCAGTACCACTCTTCATGGGGGTTCACTGTACCAGCAAATCACAGACACAGGCTAGTGTTCTGGGGACAAGGGTTCAAATCCCATCATGGCAATTGGTGGAGTGTAAATTCAATTAATCTGGAATTCAATGTTCATCTCGGTATTGGTGACCGTGAAATCATTGTGGTGAGTTTGTGGGAAGGGGAGAGTGTGGGACTGGGATTTGCACCTTTGGGAAACGAGAGCAATAATTATGCTCCGGGAACTAGAATTATCTGTTCTAAGTTTAAGTCCTGGACTAACCTGTGCAAATTGGTTTTATATTGTTACCAGGAGTGGACTGACAGAAAGGAAACTCAAATCAAACATCACATCAAGATCTGACAGTCATTCAATTCATCAGGACCTGAATATCATTGGTTTTGAATGTGGGTGGAGATATGTTTGTCAGTTCCGTCTGTGGGAAAAGATGTCAAATATCAGTGTGCCTGGGAAAGCATCGAGACGCACACACACCCGAGTGAGAGTGTTCCAGTGAACTGACTGTGGGAAGAGCTTTAACCAGTTACACAGCATGAAAATAAATCACACCTAGAATCTGTACACGTGTTCCGTGTGTGGACGAGGTTTCAACTGTTTGTCCAACGTGGAGAGGCACAAGGACATTGGCACCATGGACAACCATGGAAATGTGGGGACTGTGGGAAGGGATTCATGTCCCCATCTGTGCTGGACATTCATTGGCGCAGTCACACTGGGGAAAGACCATTCACCTGCTCCGAATGTGGGAAGAGGTTCACGAGATTAACCCACCTCACTACACACCAACGTGTTCTCTCTGACACGAGACCTTTTAAATGTTCTGCCTGTGAGGAGAGCTTCAAAGGCAAAATGGATCTGCTGCTTCACCAGCGCAGTCACACTGGAGAGAGGCCGTTCACCTGCTCCGTGTGTGGGAAGGGATTCACTCAGCAGTCCCTCCGGCTGAAACACCAGCGCATTCCCACCAGGGAGGAAGTGTTCATCTGTTCGCTGTGTGGGAAGGGATTCATTCGGTCATCCACCCTGCAGACACACCAGCGAGTTCACAAGTGCCTCCAGGACTCTGCTGTTATTGATGTTAATCACATCCAGGACTGAACCAAAATCACATCCTGGATAGAACCATGTTCATTCCGACAGCTGGAGTTTGTTTGAGTTGATGTTAATAATCCCTGAAACTGAGATTAGAATAGATTGGTGCTTGATCGCTGGCACACACACAATGGGGCAAAGGGCCTTGTTTTGTGCTGTAAAACTCTAGAACGTGAACCCATCTCACTTCACACCAACATGTTCACTCTGACACAAGACATTTTATGTGTTCTGACTGTGGGAAGAGCTTGAGAGGCAAAATGGATCTGCTGACTCAGCAACGCGCTCACACTGGAGAGAGACCGTTCACTGCTCCGAGAGTGGGAAGGAAAATTATCCACCCTGCAGAAACACCAGTGATTTGACAGCGGGGAGAGGCCATTCACCTGCTCTCAGTGTGGGAAGGGATTCACTCATTCATCCACCCTGCAGATCCACCAGCGAATTCACAAGTTACAGGAATTAGATTCTGCTGTTATTGCTGCTGTGAATCCCTGCAACTGGAGTTTAATGTTCTGGATATAGATGAATTAAATCAGCTTTGTGTCAAACACACAGTGTTGGTGTCCTTGATTTCTCGAAGATAAGAGGAGACTGATTGATGTCCTGTTACCGACTTCCATTATTGGGTCTTTTCTCCTTTGTTAATGGAAGACGTTTATTTATATAACGCCTTTCACAACTTAAAGATGTCCCAAAGTGCTGTACAGACAATGAGGTTCTTTTGAAGTGTAGTCACTGTTGTAATGTAGGAAATGCAGTCACCAAATGTGCACAGAAAGATCCCACAAACAGAAATGTGATTGTGACCAGAGAATCTGTTCAGTGATGTTTGTTGAGGGATAAATATTAAGCAGTAAACCAGGGAGACCTCCCCTGCTTTTTGGAATAACATCATGGGAACTTTACACCCAACGGAGGGCAGACCCTTCCATCAGGCAGAAGGTACAGAAGTCTGAAGACCTGGACATCCAGAAATAGGAGCAGCTTCGTCCCCACAGCTACAAGACTCCTCAAGGACTCCCCCTCGGACTGATCTGTTCCCTGGAAGGACACCACTCACGACGCCCTATGCTGCTCTTGCTCATGCATTTGCTTTGTTTGGCCCCTTGGGTACTGTAACCAATCACTGTTGTCGATATACCACTATGTGCTAACATTGTGCTAACCACTAACCACTATGCTCCGAGCTGCCTTGTGACTCTTCAGTGCAGGGTAAACCGGGATGGTCCCTCTGATATCAGGGAAGAGGAGATGTAATAGAGGTGTTTAAAATGAGGAAGGATTTGTGACAGTGTCGATATTTTCCCACAAACAGAACAAACATTTTTCATTCCACATTTATAGTCTGAGGATAATCAGGTCCTGATCAATTAAGTGACACTGTTGGATCTTAATGTGATATTTGGTTTGTTTCCTGTCTGAAAATTCTCTCCTAATGCCCTGGAAAAGGAGTTTACAAAGGGCACACTATCAGTCCAGGATAGAAATTCAGAACAGACAATTCCAGTTTCTGGGGAACATGTTTTTCTCTCTTCTGTCCTCAAAGCTGTAAATTCCCATACCACACACTCCCCCTCCTCCCTGGGGCTGAAATCCAAATAAAGTATTCGATCATTATTTCTGTATCCTTTTACCAAAGTTATATAATTAGAGGTAAGAATATGCTTTATAAGTCACTTCATTCATGACTTGTGACAGACATTAATCTGAATGATCCTGACTGACCAATTAGAATAACAGATGTTAACCTTGTGTCCAGACATGACTGTGTAGAGATTTGATGAGCAATCGTGAAGGTCGTTTCTCCAAATCTTCCAGGGTTTCCTTCGTTCTTCCTCTCCCTCTCGAACTAAGTTGTACCAGATATCAGACTCAGGGTCCATTCGGGTTCTCTTGCTGCTGACTAAATAACTTGAATCAAATATGGAGAAGACTGAATCCACTGTTTGGTCCCTGCTCCAATCTCCATTCCTGACATACTGACTCTATCCCTCTCCCTGGCAACAGTCTGAGACTTAGCCAGTCTCTTTGTAAACTTTGTTTCACACTCGATCCAATATGAGCTTCTGACCTCATAGAATTTACAGTGCAGGAGGCCATTCGGCCCATCTAGTCTGCACCGGCCCTTGGCAGGAGCACCCTAGCTAAGCCCACACCTCCACCTATCCCCGTAATCCCCCAACCTTTTTAGATACTAAGGCAATTGACCATCGTCACCTCCCGATTCGACAATTCCATTACACACCTGGCTGCTCTCCCACATTCTACCTCGGTAAACCTAAAGCCAACCAAAAGTCTGCTACCCATGTCTTAATTCACAGCAGGTTTCTTTCCCCTATGATCCCTGTGCTCCGAGACTTGCATTCTCTCCCAGTCAATTCTCACCCTTGTTTTCAAATCCCTCCATGGCCTCGTCTCTCCCTATCTCTCCAATCTCCTCCAGCCCCACAACCCCGAGATATCTGCACAGCTCTGGACTCTTGCACATTCCCGATTCTAATTACTCCGCCATGGTTTTAAGTTCCCTCGGCCCCAAGTACTGAATTCCCTCCCTAAACCTCCCCGTCTCCACCTCATTTACCTCCTCTCAGACTCTTTAAAACTCACCTCTTTGACCAAGTTTTTGGTCACCTGTCCTAATATCTCCTTTTGTGTCTGGGTGTCTCACTTTGTTTTATAATGTTCCTGTGAGGTTGACTGGGATGATTTATGATGTTAAAGGTGTTATATAAATAGAAGTTGTTGTTGTTGACTGTAACCCTGACCTCCTGTTTTACATCCCATTGGTTTCACAACAAACTCTGTCTCTGATGTTTTGCCCCCTGCGGGTTTGCAGCCTCTATAAAGACGGCGGCCGTTAACTCAGGCCTGTCACTGGGAGCAGGCCGCAGCTGTCCCCCCGCTCGATGCAAACCCGGCCCGGAAACTTCTTGTTGGGGTTTGGAATCTCCGCTTGGTTTCAGTGAAACCTCCCGGCCGAGACAAACATCGGCACTGCGCATGCTCCAGCTCACAATGCCCAGGGAGTGATTGACGGCAGCTCTGGACCATTAGGAAGAGAGGGGTAGGACTGGAGGACCGAGTGGTTGCAGCGGGTCCTCCAACCAATCGGAGTGAATGAGGGGCGGGGCTGAGCCCGGTCGCACACGTGCACTGGAGCATGCGTAGTGCTGATCACAGCTCATGATTCGGGCGGCCGGGTGGAATTTCTCAGCCGGTCAAATCCCGGGCGGTGAGTCCTGCTGGAGGAATGGGGCCGGCGGGTGGGTCCGGAGACCTCATAAACACTCCGTGTAGGCCCCACACTCCAACCCACACTCCAAACATGAAGGTCGGATCCGGCAGTTCAATCGGCGAAAGCTGCTCGGGCTTTTCCCTGAGACAGGCCCGGATGGACGAAGAGAGCCCCGGCTTTGCTCCGCCTCCCATTCACTCTGATTGGCTGGAGGGCCAGAAGCTCCTGATCGGTTACCCCCTCTTCCTATTGGTCCGAACCCGCTGTCAATCAGTCTCCGGGCATTGTGAGCTGGAGCAAACCCTTCACCATCATTGTCAGCTCCCTGGTTTGCAGCTGCGGAGCTTCTCCCTCCCGGGAACAGGCCCAGGTTAACGGGCACCATCCTGCTTCAGACACTGGAGGATGGTTCACATCAGAGGATGGGGGAGGGGCGATAAGAAATAAGAGCTGACACTTTGCACTCAAATCAATGAGGACCCTGATCTCTGGCAAGGAAGGAAACCCTGGCAGGTGGGCGGGGAGGATTCACAAACACCCGCTGGAGGCCCCAAACCCCCAATAAGACCCATTGATTTTGTCAGTCGGCAGGCAGGAGCTGGAGAACTGCACCCAGACAGAGGAGAGGGAGGGAGAAAACTGGGAGTGGAGGAAAGAAATGGTGAGATGGATTTGGATTTCAGCCCAGGGAGGAGGGAGAGTGTGTGGGACGGGGATTTACAGCTTTGGGGGAACATGAGAGGGTAAATGTTCCAGAGAAACTAGAATTGCCTGTTCAGAATTTCTATCCTGGACTGTCAGTGATGGCTTTTGTAAACTTTTACAGGGGGTTAGAATTGGAGAATTTGCCCACAACAAACTGAACCCAACAGAAAGGTTTGTCTCTTTGTGAATTCTATCCTGCATTGACAGTGATGACTTTTGTAATATGAGAGATTACAGCTCTCAGGAAAGATTAAATGGAGAGGGGCAATGTGAGAGAGTGACCATCAATAAACAACAAGTCATAAATACAAGATAGCTATGAATAAATCCAAGGGGACAAAACAGACAAAATTATTTATTACATGTTCAGAATGTGCAACTCATTACCATGGAAAGGAGTTGAGGAAAGTGCTGAGATGTTTTCAAAAGGAAATGGGACAAACACATGAGAGAAAAGGGAATCGAAAATCAGCTGAAAGGCTGATAGGTGTGACAGTCGGAGATGTGTGCCGAGTATGGACAGCAGCAGAATCTGTGACAGAATGGCCTGTTTGTATCTTATACATTCACAGTATTTCAATGTAATCTTTTACAGAATATTTGCAGATGCAAACATCGTGTTGAGATCTGACAGAGTCACTTGATTCATCAGGACCGGCCTTTCAACGTGGAAGGAAAAATGTTTGTCTGTTTTGTCTTTTGGAAAAAAATTCAAAAATCACTGTGATTGGAAAAGCAGCGAGACACAGACATCTAAGTAATTGTCCACAGTTAGCTGGAACTGAGCTTTAACCAATCACACAGCATGAAGTTAAATTGCAGCATTTACATCAGGGAGACACCGTACTCAGGCTTCAACTGATGATCCAAGTTGGAGAGACACAAGGACATTCGCACCAAAGGAATCAACAAGCAGCAATAGGACATTCAGCCCCGTGAGCCTGTTCCACCATTTAATAACTTCACGGCTGATCTGACAGTGACTGCAAATCTGCATCCCACCTACACCTGATAACCTGTCAATGACCATGGAGAAACCGTGGAAATGTGGGGACTGTGCGATGGGATTCAATTACCCGTCTGAATTGGAAACTCATCGACGTATTCACACTGGGGAAAGGCCGTTTACCTGCTCGGTGTGTGGGAAGGGATTCACTCGGTCATCAAACCTCCTGACACACCAACTTGTTCATACTGATCAGAGACCTTTTAAATGTGCTGACTGTGAAAAGAGCTTTAAAAGCAGAAATGATTTACTGACACATCAACGCACTCACACTGGGGAGAGGCCATTCATCTGCTTGGTGTGTGGGAAGGGATTCACTCGGTCATCCCACCTCCTGACACACCAACTTGTTCATACTGATGAGAGACCTTTTAAATGTGCTGACTGTGGAAAGAGCTATAAAAGCAGAAAGGATTTACTGTTACATCAACGCACTCACACTGGGGAGAGGCCATTCACCTGTTTGGAATGTGGGAAGGGATTTAATGATTTGTCAAACCTCCGGATTCACCATCAGATTCACTCCGACCAGAGACCGTTTAAATGTGCTGACTGTGAAAAGAGCTTTAAACACAGAAAGGATTTACTGACACATCAACGCACTCACACTGGAGAGAAGCCATTCACCTGCTCCGTGTGTGGGAAGGGATTCACTCGATCATCACTCCTCCTGAGCCACCAACTTGTTCATACTGATCAGAGACCTTTTAAATGTGCTGACTGTGAGAAGAGGTTTAAAAGGAAAAGCAATTTACTGAAACACCAACGCACTCACACTGGGGAGAGGTCATTCACCTGCTCCGTGTGTGGGAAGGGATTCACCTGTTCATACCAGCTTCTGCAACACCAGCGAGTTCACACTGGACAGAAACCGTACACTTGACCCGTGTGTGACAAGAAATTTACTGAGCCATCCCACCTGACTTCAAACCAACTTGTTCACACTGATCAGAGACCTTTTAAATGTTCCGAGCAGCACGGTTCAATTCCCGTACCAGCCTCCCCGAACAGGCGCCGGAATGTGGCGACTAGGGGCTTTTCACAGTAACTTCATTTGAAGCCTACTTGTGACAATAAGCGATTTTCATTTCATTTAAAAGTAAACTGAATCTGCTGAAACACCAGCGAGTTCACACTGAAACCGAATCATAGAATTTACAGTGCAGAAGGAGGGCATTCGGCCCATCGAGTGCACTGGCCCTTGCAAAGAGCACCTTACTTAAGCCCACACCACCAACCTAACGCATAACCCCACCTCACCTTTTTGGATACGAAGGGCAATTTATCATGGCCAATCCATCTAACCTGCACATCTTTGGACTGTGGGGGGAAACCGGAGCACCCGGAGGAAACCCATGCACACACTGGGACAACGCGCAGACTCCGCACAGACAGTGACCCAAGCCGGGAATCAAACCTGGGATCCTGGAGCTGTGAAGCAACAGTGCTAACCACTGTGTTACCGTGTCGCCCACATGTGGGAGCGGTACTGGGGAGAGGCTGTTTAACTGCCCCGTGTGTGGGAGGAGATTCACTCAGTCAAACAACCTGCACAGACATCAGCAAGTTCACAGGCAACAGCAGGGTTTGGATTCAGCTGTTGTTGCTGCTGTTAGTCACATCCAGGACTGAATGATGCCAGGACATCTATTTCCAGTGGGACTCCACAGTTTTCCGGTATTTATCAATGATTTAGACTTAAATGTACGCACCAGGATTACGCAAAAGTTGCTGATGTGTTTGAGACAATGAGGGAGAAAGCCATGGACTGGGTCAGGTGGACAGAAAAGTAGTAAATGGAACTTTGGGGGCTGTTTGGCACAGGGCTAAATCGCTGGCTTTGAAAGCAGGCCAGCAGCACGGTTAATTCCCGTACCAGCCTCCCTGAACAGACGCTGGAATGTGGCGACTAGGGGCTTTTCACAGTAACTTCATTTGAAGCCTACTTGTGAAAATAAGCGATTTTTATTTCATTTTCATTTAGATAATGAGAGGTTAGGAACACACTTCAGTTAATTCCCGATAAAAATAAGGTCACTTAAGGAGAATGGAAAAAACGGATTGGTGGGGAAGCTACAAATAATCCCTTTAAAAAATAAATAAATACAGAGTACCCAATTATTATTAATTTTTTTTCCAATTAAGGGACAATTTAGACTGGCCAATCCACCTAACCTGCACATCTTTGGGTTGTGGGGGTGAAGCCCATGCAGACATGGGGAGAATGTGCAAACTCCACACGGACAGTGACCCAGGGCCGGGACTCAAACCCGGGTCCTCAGCGCTGTAGTCCCAGTGCTAACCACTGCTCCACGTGCTGCCCTAGCTACAAATAATTCTAATAACTTTATTGAACAGTTCTCAAATGGAAAGGCACTTGACCACATTAAAACTAAGGATCTGCAATAGACGTTTGATCTAGCAAGTCATATTTAGGGCAAGATTATTGTTATAACCTGCCTACTGACGATTGGCTGGGGACTAATGACTATCCCACAATCCTATGGGAGTATGAACTTCCCCAATGAGGGGGGCGGAGAAACTCCTACTATAAATAAGCTGGCCAGTTCAGGAACCAGGAGGAAGGAGAAGGTAGCAAGGGAAGTTACTGCTACTGCTATGTATATATTGTTATAGTAAATAAACTTTATTATTTTGTATCCTTAAAACTCGTGCTGGATTCTTCGGGGCCCTTACACGAAGGTAAAAGCGAATAGCTGTCTACACTGCTGAAGCCACCTCCCTGGATTTTTGTTGGATACAGGTTGGAAGTTGTTTTCTATTATACCATGCCACTGTACGGACGTTTGGATGTTTTTGATGCTGCGCTGGAAAGCTGGAACCAGTACACGCAACGGATGCGTTACTATTTCCGGGCAAACAATATCACTGAAAACGAGCGCCAGGTGGTCATATTGCTCACCGCCTGCGGGCCGCATACGTTTGGGGTGATTAGGAGCCTTACGTACCCAGCTGCGCCGGACACCAAAACGTTTGACGAACTTGTGAATATAGTGGGGCAACACTTTAACCCAACCCCGTCCACGATAGTCCAGCGTTACCGGTTTAATACCGCTGAGAGGACCCCTGGAGAATCCCTTGCCGATTTTCTATCCAGGCTACGCGGGATTGCGGAATACTGTGACTATGGTGAGACCTTGTCAGAAATGTTACGCGACCGTTTGGTTTGCGGTATTAACAATGCGGCCACCCAGAGAAAGTTGTTAGCGGAGCCAACATTGACTTTTCAACAGGCAATACAAATAGTCTTGTCCCGAGAGAGCGCAGAGCGAGGAGTACAGGAGCTACAGGGAATGGATGTGCATGCCTTGGGGCGAAACCCTTTCCGCCCAAAAACGTCCCCCCGCACTCCTGCGGTACCTTGGGCGAGGCAACGACCAGACCGACGCCAGTGGCCATCGGACATTCCTCCCCGAAGGGAGCCTTCTCCAGAGCCAATGGATGAGGAGCCATGTCCGTGTCAGACTTGTAGGCGCCGACCCCGTCGCGGACGGCGGTCCTGGGGACGCCAGAGGCGCCGTCGTTCCGACCGAAACTGGAACCAGCCCAGGGGCCGTAACTGGGACCAGCCCAGAGGCCGTACCTTCCATGTGGATGAACCTGCGGCGACCACTCCTGAGGACGTGGAGACGGAGGACGACTGCCTGCAGCTGCATTGTGTGGCAGCTTCCCGTGTGGCCCCCATTAAGGTGACAGTACGCCCCCATTAAGGTGGCCACCCGCTGGAGATGGAGTTGGATACTGGCGCAGCGGTCTCCGTGATCGCCCAGAGGACATTCGACCGCATCAAGCAGGGTATACAGACCCTTACACTAACTGACTCACAGGCCAGGTTGGCCACCTACACGGGGGAACCACTGGACATTGCAGGAACTACAATGACCCCTGTTGTCTATGGACGCCAGGAGGGGCGTTTCCCACTTATCGTAGTGCGTGGCCATGGGCCCAGCCTGTTGGGTCGGGACTGGTTGCGCCATTTGCGGTTGCAATGGCAGCACATCCTCCAAACAGTTTCTGGAGGGTTGACTGAGGTGCTAGGACGATACCCAGAGGTATTCCAGCCTGGTCTGGGGAAAATAAAAGGGGCCGTAGCCCGTATCCAAGTTGAACCAGGAGCCACACCGCCTATTTCCGGGCGCGCCCAGTGCCTTACGCTTTGCTCGAGAAGGTAGAAGGGGAGCTCACTCGTTTGGAGAGTTTGGGTATTATCAGGCCCGTCCGTTTTGCTGACTGGGCAGCACCAATTGTGCCAGTAATGAAGCCAGATGCCACAGTTCGCTTGTGTGGCGACTATAAACTTACAGTGAATACAGTTTCCCGACTCGACCGATACCCAATGCCTCGCATAGAGGATCTCTACGCGAAACTTGCAGGCGGACTCTCATTCACAAAATTAGATATGAGTCACGCCTACCTGCAGTTGGAGCTGGACCCTGCCTCCCGACCATATGTAACAATTAACACACACCGGGGCCTGTATGAATATACACGGTTGCCCTTTGGAATATCCTCTGCCTGCGCAATTTTTCAACGTGTTATGGAGGGCATTTTGAGAGGTTTACCACGTGTGGCTGTCTACCTAGATGACGTGTTGATTACAGGGACGTCGGAGCAAGAGCATTTGGAAAATCTGGAGGCTGTCCTTAAACGCCTTTCGGAGGCTGGAGTCCGTTTACGTCACACAAAGTGCGTATTTCAGGCAAAAGAAGTAGTCTACCTAGGTTGTCGGGTGGACCGCGAGGGTCTGCACCCCGTCGCAGAGAAGGTGCGTGCAATTCAACATGCCCCCACCCCGACTGACACTTCGCATCTTCGTTCTTTTCTCGGTCTCGTAAACTATTACGGGAAGTTCCTCCCCAATCTGGCAACTACGCTGGCCCCCTTACACCTGCTGCTAAAGAAAAATCACACCTGGGTTTGGGGTCAGCCGCAAGAAACCGCTTTTCGGCGGGTAAAGCAACAATTGTCGTCGTCTGGGTTACTAACCCACTATGATCCGGGAAAGCCTTTGCTCGTCACATGTGATGCATCCCCGTATGGTATTGGGGCTGTCCTGTCCCACAAGATGGAGAACGGGGCCGAGCGACCGATAGCTTTTGCCTCCCGCACATTGACTGCAGCGGAGAAGAAGTATGTGCAGATCGAGAAGGAGGGCCTGGCAGTGGTTTTCGCGGTGAAACGCTTCCACCAGTATGTGTACGGCCGCCATTTCACTATCGTGACTGATCATAAGCCCCTGCTGGGACTCTTCAGAGAGGATAAGCCGATACCGCCCATTGCTTCTGCACGGATCCAGCGCTGGGCTTTGTTGCTTGCTGCATATGAGTATTCTCTGGAGCACAAACCAGGTACGCAGATAGCAAATGCCGACGCACTGAGCCGATTGCCTTTATCGACCGGCCCCATGTCGACCCCCACGACCGGTGAGGTGGTCGCAACCCTAAATTTTATGGACACCTTGCCTGTCACGGCATCACAGATCCGTGAGTGGACCCAGACGGAGCCAGTCCTGTCAAAGGTTCGGCACATAGTCCTGTATGGTGGGCAGCATAGACAGCTCCCAGGCGAGTTACGGGCATTTTCCTCCAAGCTGTCAGAGTTCAGCGTGGAAGACAGCATCCTCCTGTGGGGGACACGTGTGGTTGTCCCGGAAAAAGGCCAGGAGCTGATATTATCAGACTTGCACAATGGGCATCCGGGCGTGACCAAGATGAAAATGTTGGCCCGGAGTTATGTCTGGTGGCCAGGCCTCGACACCGACATTGAGAAGGTGGCACAAAACTGCTCCATTTGCCAGGAGCATCAGAAGCTTCCGCCGGCCGCGCCCCTACATCACTGGGAATGGCCAGGGCGGCCTTGGGCACGCTTACATGCAGATTTCGCAGGCCCTTTTCAGGGATCCATGTTCCTTCTACTAATTGACGCCCAGTCCAAATGGCTGGAGGTGCATAAGATGCAGGGGACAACGTCCTGCGCAACAATTGAAAAAATGCGTTTATCATTTAGTACGCATGGCCTCCGCAAGGTGCTGGTCACGGATAATGGCACTCCATTCACAAGTGAGGAGTTTGCTAGGTTTACAAAGATGAACGGCATCCGCCATATCCGCACTGCCCCTTACCACCCGGCTTCAAATGGGTTGGCAGAGCGTGTAGTGCAAACATTCAAAAGAGGCCTAAAGAAGCAGTCTTCCGGATCAATGGACACGAGACTGGCTCGGTTTTTGTTTACGTATAGGACCACACCCCATACAGTGACTGGGGTAGCTCCCGCAGAACTCCTAATTGGCCGGAGACTTCGCACCCGCCTTAGTATGGTCTTCCCGGACATTGGCGCAAAAGTACGCCGCACACAAGAACGGCAGGGACCGGGATTGTCTCAGCATCGTCCGATTCGGCAGTTTGCGCCCGGTGACCCAGTATTCGTGCGGAATTTTGCTGATGGTGCCCAATGGGTTCCTGGGGTAATCTTTCGCCAAACGGGCCCTATATCGTACCAAGTGCAAGCCCAGGGTCGTCTCCAGCGAAAACATGTAGACCACGTCCGGTCCAGAAGATCATCCCCGCAAAAGATTCCCCGCCCCCGGAGCTCAGTTCAACAGCGGCAAAGACCAGAAACAAGGGAAGGTAGCCCTCCAAATCTTCCACTGGTGCCTCACTCAAAGCCTGCGCAGGTCATGACGGGACCGAATGGGGACAGAGACGCTGACATGATGGAGGCAGCAGACTCTGACTCCGAGATGGAGACACAGGATGAATCAGAGGGGGAATCCTCGGGTCCACAGGCCGTGGATGTACAACCGCGCCGTTCATCACGGAAGCGCCGGTCTCCGTCTCGTTATACGCCGCCTGATCCAGCGCCGCGTGCAAATGGCGTCCGGCCTGCGGCCAAACGAGTTCGACGCCTTCCTTCGCCAGGGCCTACGGTGGATTCCTTGGACTTTGGGGGGGAGGGATGGTATAGCCTGCCTACTGACGATTGGCTGGGGACTAATGACTATCCCACAATCCTATGGGAGTATGAACTTCCCCAATGAGGGGGGCGGAGAAACTCCTACTATAAATAAGCTGGCCAGTCCAGGAACCAGGAGGAAGGAGAAGGTAGCAAGGGAAGTTACTGCTACTGCTATGTATATATTGTTATAGTAAATAAACTTTATTATTTTGTATCCTTAAAACTCGTGCTGGATTCTTCGGGGCCCTTACAAAAATGATAAACAGAGGGCATTCATTTAAAGTGATTAGAAAAAGAGGCAATGCTGAGCAAGGCTAGGAGAGTGGGCAAAGAAGTGGCAGATGGAATACAATGTGGAAAGGTGTGAGGTTATGCACTTTGGAAGGAGAAATGGAGGCATAGACTATTTTCTAAATGGGAAAATGCTGAGGAAATCACAAGCACAAAGGGACTTGGGAGTCCTTGTTCAAGATTCTCTTCAGGTTAACGTGCAGATGCACTGTCGCCTCACGGCGCCGAGGTCCCAGGTTCGATCCTGGCTCTGGGTCACTGCCCGGGTGGAGTTTGCACATTCTCCCCGTGTTTGCGTGGGTTTCGCCCCCACAACTCAAAAGATGTGCAGGGTGGGTGGATTGGCCACGCTAAACATCCCCTTAATTGGAAAAAATGAATTGGGTACTCTACATTTTTTAAAAAAGGTTAACGTGCAGGTTCAGTCAGCAGTTCGGAAGGCAAATGCCATGTATTCAGATCGAGTGGGCTAGAATACAAGACCAGGGATGTAATTCTGAGGCTGTATAAGGCTCTGATCAGACCCCATTTGGAGTATTATGAGCAGTTTTGGGCCCCGTATCTAAGAAGTATGTGTTGGCCTTGGAAAGGTCCAGAGGAGGTTTACAAGAATGATCCCTGGAATGAAGAGCTTGTCATATGAGGAACGGTTGAGGACTCTGGGTCTGTACTCATTGGAGTTTAGAAGGATATGGGGGATCTTATTAAAACGTACAGGATACTGCGAGGCCTGGGTAGAGTGGACATGGAGAAGATGTTTCCACTTGTAGGAAATTATTCCTTTAAGCCCTCCAAAAAATGCTTTTGGCAGCAAAATCAGCAGGCATTGGAAAATAAACAGAAATCGCGGCAACGTGTTCATTTTAACCGACCCTCCAGTGACCCCCACCCCCCTCCAATCCCGAGCAACCGGCACACCCAGATATCTAAAGTGAACCACTGCCCAACGGAATGGCAGGCCCCCCACCCCTGCCCACCCCCCCCGGCCGAAACACCACAAAATACTCACTCTTGTCTCGATTTAATTTGTACCCCGAGAAATACCCAAACACCCGAAGCAGATCCAATATTCCCCCTCTTGACACACTCGGTTCCGACACATATAATAAGTTGTCGGCATACAAGGGCACCCTGTGCTCTATTCACCCCCCCCCCCGCACTATTCCTTTCCATACCACCAAACCTCTTGGCCAATGGCGATTTTGCGATGGCCAACGGCTCAATCGCGAGTGCAAACAGCAGGGGGGACATAGGACATCCCTGCCTAGTCCCACGGTGGAGAGAAAAGTCTCTCGAGCTGATGTTTTTTGTGCGGACACTGGCCCCGGCTCCTTATACAGTAGCGTTACCCAGTCCACAAATTGTGGACCAATCCCAAACCGCGCCAGAACTGCTATCAAGTGTCCCCATTCTACTTAGTCAAATGCTTTCTCGGCGTCCAGTGCCACAACCACCTCTGTTTCCTTCCCCTCCGCTGGTGCCATAACCACGTTCAGTATCCTCCTAACGTTCGAAAAGAGCTGCCTCCCTCACACAAGCCCCGTCTGATCTTCACCTATCACCTTCAGGAGGCATTCCTCCTGCCTACCTGCCAGTACCTACGCTAATACCTTTGCGTTCACGTTTAAAAGTGATATGGGCCAAAACAACCCACACTCCGTCGGATCCTTATCGTTTTTAAGCAACAGGGAAACCGATGCCTGCCCCAAGGTTTGTGGTAACATCCCCTTCCCTCTCGCCTCCTCAAATATCTCCATCATCAGGGGTGCCAGCTTTTCCTGCAGACACACCAGCGAGTTCACACTGGGGAGCATTCACCTGCTCTCAGTGTGGGAAGGGATTACATAGAAACATAGAAAATAGGAGCAGGATGAGACCATTTGGCCCTTCGCGCCTGCTCTGCCGTCCATTATGATCATGGCTTATCATCCAACTCAATAGCTTAATCCCGATTTCTCCTCTACATCCTTTGATTCCCTTCGCTCTAAGTGCTTTTTCTAACTTTCCTGAAAACATACAATGTATTGGCCTCAACTATTTCCCGTGGTAACAAATTCCACAAGCTCACCACTCTCTGATGAAGAAATTACTCATCTCTGTCCTAAATGGTCTACCCCGTATCCTCAGACTGCGACCTCTCGTTCTGTACACTCCCACCATCGGGAAAATCTTTCCCGCATCTACCCTGTCAAGTTCTGTTGGAATATTATAGGTTTCTATGAGATCCCCCATTCTTCTGAACTCCAGCGAATACAATCCTAACTGATTCAATCTCATACGTCAGTCCCACCATCCCAGGAATCAGTCTGGTAAACCTGCTCTGCACTCCCTCGAGAGCAAGAACATCCTTCCTCAGATAAGGAGACCAAAACTGCACACAATATTCCTGGTATGGCCAAACCCCTGTACAATGACAGCAAGATATTCCTGCTCCTGTACTCTAATCCGCTCGCAATGAAGGCTAGCATATCATTTGCCTTCTTTGCCGCCTGCTGTAGCTGCACGTTTACCTTCAGTGACTTGTGTACAAGGATACCCAGATCTCGTTGCACATCTCCCTCCTAATCTATGACAATTCAGATAATAGCCTGCCTTCTCGTTTTGCTACCAAACTGGATAACCTCGCATTTCTCCAAATTATATTGTATCTGTCATTCATTTGCCCACTCACTCAACTTGTGCAAATCACACTGAAGGATCTCTGCAAGCTCCTCACAGCTCACCCTCCCACGCAACTTGTGTCATCTGCAAATTTGGAGATATTGCATTTTGTTCCCTCATCTAAATCGTTAGGTAACACAGTGGTTAGCACTGCGGTCTCACAGAGCTGAGGACCAGTGTTCAATCCTGGCCCCATGCCACTGTCCGTGTGGAGACACGTTCTCCAAGTGTCTGCGTGGGTGTCACCCCCATAACTCAAAGATGTTTACCTCTATTTGCGCAATTTACGCGGGCAGGTTGTTTCCACTGGCGGGTGAAAGCAGAACTAGGGGGCATAGCCTCAAAATAAGGGGAAGTAGATTTAGGACTGAGTTTAGGAGGAACTTCTTCACCCAAAGGGTTGTGAATCTATGGAATTCCTTGCCCAGTGACGCAGTAGAGGCTCCTTCATTAAATGTTTTTAAGATAAAGATAGATAGTGTTTTGACGAATAAAGGGATTAAGGGTAATGGTGTTCAGGCCGGAAGGTGGAGCTGAGTCCACAAAAGATCAGCCATGATCTCATTGAATGGTGGAGCAGGCTCGAGGGGGCCAGATGGCCTACTCCTGCTCCTAGTTCTTATGTTCTTATGTAATTCACTAGGTTATGCCGTCTGCAGTCACACCAGGGAGTTCATACTGGGGAGAGGCCGTTCACCTGCTCTCAATGTGCGAAGGGATTTTGTAATTCATCGCACTTTCTGAGACCAACAAGTTTATAACTGATTACAGGGATTGGATTCTGCTGTTATTGTTTCTGTTGTCAATTACATCCAGGACTGCATTTTGTTTATTCTGTTGGTCAATGGGGATGGTCAGAGGGTTTCTTTCTGCTGGACTGGCCGATCTCATGGCTTCGTCGCTAATGGTCTGATTCTCTCTGAGCCTTCTTGTGAATATCTAGTTTTACATTTCACAAGGATCAAAGAGTGAAAGGGTTTTTGGAGCTTAGAAGATGTTTCATTACCATTTCTGTTTGGAAACCCCCAAAATCATGCCACATTGCCATGAAGATGGGCTGTGGTGGTTACATGGTTTGTTTGTTTAATTTATCTGGGTGCTTCTCACAGAAGAACATTATTAGGGTATGAGGGGCAAGTTGTCTGAGGTGCACTGGGAAACTACATTAAATAGTATGGTGGGAGACAGGCAATCACTAATATTTAAGGAATTATTACAGATTTACACGGGGATCAGTTAGCTCAGTTGGCTGGTTGGCTGGTTCGTGCTGAGTGACACCAACAGCACAGGTTAAATTCCTATACTGGCTGAGGTTAGCAATGGGCTGTGTCAGTATATATGCCCCACATGATCCTCCACCCACCCCTCTCCATCTCCCCCCCATCAGCATCTCCATCTATTCCTTTTTCCCTCATGTATGTATCTAGCTTTACGTTCAATGGATTCATGTTCGGAGGCTGGGAATTGAGGGTGATTTAGAGATGTGGATCAGAAATTGGCTAGCTGAAAGAAGACAGAGGGTGGTGGTTGATGGGAAATGTTCAGAATGGAGTTCAGTTACAAGTGGCGTACCACAAGGATCTGTTCTGGGGCCGTTGCTGTTTGTCATTTTTATCAATGACCTAGAGGAGGGCGCAGAAGGGTGGGTGAATAAATTTGCAGACGACACTAAAGTCGGTGGTGTTGTCGACAGTGCGGAAGGATGGAGCAGGTTACAGAGGGACATAGATAAGCTGCAGAGCTGGGCTGAGAGGTGGCAAATGGAGTTTATTGTAGAGAAGTGTGAGGTGATTCACTTTGGAAGGAATAACAGGAATGCGGAATATTTGGCTAATGGTAAAGTTCTTGGAAGTGTGGATGAGCAGAGGGATCGAGGTGTCCATGTACATAGATCCCTGAAAGTTGCCACCCAGGTTGATAGGGTTGTGAAGAAGGCCTATGGAGTGTTGGCCTTTATTGGTAGAGGGATTGAGTTCCGGAGTCATGAGGTCATGTTGCAGCTGGACAAAACTCTGGTGCGGCCGCATTTGGAGTATTGCGTATAGTTCTGGTCACCGCATTATAGGAAGGACGTGGAAGCTTTGGAGCGGGTGCAGAGGAGATTTACCAGGATGTTGCCTGGTATGGAGGGAAAATCTTATGAGGCAAGGCTGATGGACTTGAGGTTGTTTTCGTTAGAGAGAAGAAGGTTAAGAGGAGACTTAATAGAGGCATACAAAATGATCAGGGGGTTAGATAGGGCGGACAGTGAGAGCCTTCTCCCGCGGATGGAAATGGCTAGCACGAGGGGACATAGCTTTAAACTGAGGGGTAATAGATATAGGACAGAGGTCAGAGGTAGGTTCTTTACGCAAAGAGTGGTGAGGCCGTGGAATGCCCTACCTGCAACAGTAGTGAACTCGCCAACATTGAGGGCATTTAAAAGTTTATTGGATAAACATATGGATGATAATAGCATAGTGTAGGTTAGATGGCTTTTGTTTCGGTGCAACATCGTGGGTCGAAGGGCCTGTACTGTGCTGTATCGTTCTATGTTCTATGTTCTATGTTGTTCATCTCAACCACCCGCTGTGGTAACGAGTTCCACATTCTCGCCACTCGCTGGGTAAAGAGGTGTCTATTGAAATTCCTATTGGATTATTGAATTCCTTCATAATCTTAAAGATTTCCATCAGGTCACCCATCAGCCTTCTCTTTTCCAGAAAAAAGCAGCCCCAGCCTTTCCTGAGTGTTAAATGCTCTCAGTTCTGTATATTATGAACCTTTGTTGCACCTTATCCAGTGCCTCTATTTCCTTTTTCTAAATGGGGATCATCAATGTTGACAGAGCTCCCAGTGTTCAAATTGTTTAAAACAATGGCCGAGCGGCCTGCCCAATACGACGGGTTCCCACCGGCGCCATACACACCTGGTCGCTGCCGGCGAGAACAACGCAGGAATGCTGGGGAGACGGCGTGTGGGGGGGGGGGGGGTGGGTTCCTGCACCGGGGGGGCCTCAAATGGGGTCTGGCCCACGATCGGTGCCCCCCAATCGGCGGGCCGGCCTCTCTGAAGGAGGACCTCCTTTCTTCCGCAGCCCCGCAAGATCCATCCGACATCTTCTTGCGGGGTGGCCTCGGGGGGATGACAAACACACATGCGCGGGTGACGCCAGTTACGCGGCGCGGCTGCGTCATTTACGCGCCGCTGCTTTTACGCGGCACCAATGCCCGGCATGCGCTGACGGCGTTGCTTTCGCGACACGCCCCCCCGAGTTTCTCGCGGCCCAGATCCTAGCCCATTATCGGGCCCTGAATCGGTCGAGATTGGGGCCGTTTCGCGCCTTCGTGAACCTCAACGCCGTTCACGACGGCGTGGGCACTTAGTCGCGGGCGCAGAGAATCGTGCCCCCTATATATGTGCTCCACACTTTAGGAAAGATGTGAAGTTCTTGGAGAGGGTGTAGAGGACATTTACGAGAATGGCACCAGAGATGAGGGACTCCAGTTAGTTGGAGTGACTGCAGCAGCTGAATTTCTCTCCTGAGATCACAGCATCTGGAGGGTGGGGAATGGGGCCATTCAGCCCTTTGGGACGGTGTCGGCTCCCTGTGGAGGAAGCCAGTCTGTCCATTGCCCCGTTCTTTCCCCGAATCCCTGTGGGTTTATTTCTCTCAGTGCCTGTCCAATTTCCTATTGAAATCCTTCCATCATCTCTGCATCTCCTCCCTCATAGGCAGTAGGTTCCAGGTTGTTACCACTCCCTTTACATGGACACAAAGCTTCTAGAGCACAGAGGAGTCTATTTGGCCCATTTTTCCCGTGCCAGCTCTTTGTACAGCGACCCATTTAATCCCAGAGTTCGACTATTTTGTTTTCTTTTTCAGAATGTACTAAATTCCCTTTTGGAAGTTGCAGTCCAATGAGATTCTGGCACCGTTTATGGACAGTGCATTCCAAATCACAACCACTCGCCGTGCTTTACAATAAATAATTGTGCCTATGGTGTGTCTGGAATTTCAGAGTATTGAAAATGGTGTCAATGACGTGGTTATTACACAAAATTAAGACTCAACCTTTATCAATAAATTGGTGAGGACACCGAGTGTAATATATCCTCGTTTGCAAACAATTAGAATAAATGTACATTTCTATAAAACCTCTCACTACCACTGGAGCTCCTAAAGTGTTTTAAAGCCAATGGAGTACTTTTGAAATATATTCACTGTTGTAATGTAGGAAACATTACATTACGCATGTGTCATCACATTTAGTTTTTAAATTGTTATTTTCATTATTTAAAATAAATTTAGAGTACCCAATTCATTTTTTCCAATTAAGGAACAATTTAGTGTGGCCAATCCACCCACCCTGCACATCTTTGGGTTGTGGGGGTGAAACCAACAAAACCACAGGACGAATGTGCAAACTCCACATGGCAGTGACCCAGGGTCGGGATCGAACCTGGGACCATGGCGCCATGAGGCAGCAGTGCTAACCATTGCGCCACCTTGCTGCCCATAAACTGTTATTTTCATAGTGTACTCACTGGCCTTAGTAATAAGGTCAAGAAGCCCTTTTACATCTCTAACATGTGCCTTTCTGCAGCCATTTCACCTTCTGTACCTTTTCTATATTAACTATGTATTGATTTCATCGCAAAAAACAATAATTACATTAATGATTATTCAGTAGTGAACATTGATTATCATTAATGAATTAGTGTATTAGGTAAATTGCCGGCACACTGAGCAGGGACATAGATGCTCCTATTTTGACTCGGCACAAATATTAACAGTTCCTTCAATGGGGACAAATGCAGGTCAGAGGCTGGGAATCCTGCAGCGAGTAGCTCACTCCTAACTCCACAAAACCTGTCCATCATCTACAAGGCACAAGTCAGGAGTGTGATGGAATACTCTCCACTTGTCTGGATGGGTGCAGGAATTCACCAAAGGCACCTTAGACAGCGCCTTCCAAACCCAAGACCCTGACACCCTGAAAGTTCCCTTCCCAGCCACTCCCCATCCTGACCATTTTCACAGTAACTTCATTGCATTGTTAATATAAGATTACTTGTGACAATAATTAAGATTATTGTTACTTGGAAATATATCGGCTGTGCCTTCACTGTCGCTGGGAAATAATCCTGGAACTCCCTCCCTAACAGCACTGTGGGTGTACCTACACCAATGGACTGCAGCGGTTCAAGAAGCAGCTCACCACCACCTTCTCAATAGGGAATAGTCCTGGGCAATAAATGCCCAGCGAGGTTCACATCCCCGAATGGATAAAATGAAACGGAGAGCTGCCTGAATCCACCACCATGGAGTCACCTGGATTAGTGAATGGAGATAAGGGAATGTCCACTCACATAGTCAAGCTTTTCGAAATGTATCGATTTTCTCGGGAACGTATTGATTCCCTGCAGCGTGAGCTCAGCTTCTCAAAGCAAACACAATGTGAACCAATCCCGCCGTCTGCTCTGAAAGAAATGAACAAAACGTGTTGCTTGGACAATAAGAAACAACATCAGAGGGCTCGCCCGGGATTTGAACCCGGGACCACTCACATTTTCGTACAGCACAAACCACGAGCGAGAATCTTACCACTAGACCAACGAGCCGGTGAGAAGTATCTGATTGAACCAAAAGATACCTTCATTGTCATCCGCAGCCAATCATATCTGCGGAAAATGCTGGGAAAACTCAGGAAGTCAGGCAGCATTTGTGGACAGGGAAACAAAATTCATCTTTCACCTCCGTGACCTTTCATAGAAACCGGGAAAGGTTAGAAATGTAGAACATTTTCTGACAGGGTGCAAGTCAGGAGAGATTAAATGAGAAAAGGCCTTGGGTCCCTGGCCACAGGCTGAGGTTAGCATCGAATCAGAGTATATTTACACCACAGAATGAGGCCATTCGGGCTGCCGTGTCTGTGCCAGCTCTCTGTCAGAGCAATGGAAGAAACAAAAGATGTGTCTGGAGGAGCTGTCAATGGCAGATTGATCAACAACTGTCGCCCGGACACAAAGAACAAGTGAAAACAAGATTCAAACCCAAATCTGCGATGGAAGTACACACAGAATGGGGGCAGCATTTACAGTGTGAAACTGTTGCACACACGATGAATGTGAAAGCTGTATTGAGCCCAGTGGAAAGATGCGCTGCTGTTCCTCGAGTGTTTGTTGAGCTTCTTTCGAACTCTGCACATGTGCTGCATCATTCTAGAAAACAGAATATTCAGTATCACAGAATCTTATTTCGTATCTTTGCATGATGGGAATGTGGAATTCGAAACACAAACAGGTCAGACAGCTTATTGAATAGTAAGAAGTCTGACACCAGGTTAAAGTCCGACAGGTTTGTTTTGAATCAAGATGATGCAAGATGATACTTTGAATGCAAGTCTTTGTATCATTGACTGTGTCTATATATATGATGTGGAAATGCCGGCGTTGGACTGGGGTGAACACAGTAAGAAGTCTTACAACACCAGGTTAAAGTCCAACATGTTTGTTTCAAACACTAGCTTTCGGAGCACTGCTCCTTCCTCAGGTGAATGGAGGAAGGAGCCTGAGGAAGGAGCTGCGCTCCGAAAGCTAGTGATTCGAAACAAACCTGTTGGACTTTAACCTGGTGTTGTCAGACTTCTTACTGTGCTCACCCCAGTCCAACGCCGGCATCTCCACATCTTATTGAATGGCTTAGCAGCCTGAAGGGGCCGAATGGCCAACTTCTGCTTCTATTTCATCTGTTCCTATATTTGGAAACAGAGAGGGACCATTGACTGAGTCAGAACCTTAAGGTGAATATTATGGCGGGTATTTGATCAGGACGAAACATGTGACCATGTCGCCCTCTGGTGGACATCATCACAACTTTACACCGTTCGGACATTTGATGAAAACAGAAAATGACGCCAACGACACCAGTTGAACGGACAGGAAATAAAAGTTAGTTTTATCGGTGTGGTTTGTTGTTCATTGTGCAGTTCAGGGCGGGAAATACCTGCAGACAGAAAAGAGCTGGGAATTTCCAAACTTAAATTCATTCATTTGTTGTTTTATATCCTAGTAAGTATTGTCCAAGCCTGGCCATTCACCAACTGCATTCCCCCACAAACAGACGCTGGACACGATCCCAGAACTGCAAGCTCCTTCTTTCTGTTTTTCGGGAATGACCTTCCACGCTGGTAGCTGCATTGCTGTATTTTACACTGCCGCCAATTTCAACCCCGACTCCGATCCAATCCGCCAGGGCGACCCTGAGAGAATTTCCCCGAGAGTTGTGAAGCACTTTGGGATAAACAGTCTATGTCACGTGTGGACCAGATGTAACGATGGCCCTGTGGGCCAGTGGCGCAATGGATAACGCGCCTGGCTCTAGATCAGGAGATTTGGGATTCGACTCCTGGCTGGCTCGTGGTAAAATATTCGGGATCAGTTTGCAAAGTCCATGAAAAAATGCTGATTCAATAACTTTAACCCAATTCAGTTCATCAGGAGGTGAATTTCTCTCCACAGGATTCCCAGCCGGTCTTTCAGTGTTAATCAATTTAATATATTAACAGAGAGATTCCCAGCCCCTGACCTGCATTAATCGCCATTGAACGAACTGTTAATATTTGTTAACAGAATTGAACGAACTGTTAATATCCGAGTCAAAATAGGAGCATCTCTGTCCCTGCTCAGTGTGCCGGCAATTTTCAGCACTTCTGCTTCTCCTGAATACATTTCCGGCAATATATGAGAGCAAATGACATTTGCTTTGTAAGATATTATATTCAGGTAATAATCGGTAGCGGATTCACTGGGGGTGTGGTTGGTGTTGACCAGATGTAACGATTGAGTTGTGTTATTGTCACTAAACTGGCAATGCAGAGAATCAGGCTGAAGCTCTGGGGACCGGGGTTCCACACGGCAGATTTACTCAGTTCAAGGGTTATTCGGGATGAGTAACAATGAAAATGTCAATTATGCAACTTTTCCCAAACACTTAAACGAATGGGCCTCGACAATGTTTTTACGCGGTTTCCAATCCAGGGTTTTTTGAGTGTAAAGTAAACATGACAACCACCACACCACAGAAACAGGCACCGAGTTTGGTCCCTGACCGAGAACAGGAAACCTGCATTCTTGTTACACTGAAGAACCTTCTTTTGAGGGAGTCCAATTCGGCTGTAAACTTAGACAAGCGGCAGAGAAATTGATTTAACATTATTACTAGAATCAGAAAATGTCGCAGCACATTAGAAAACCATTCACACTTAACACGCGTGAACTCTCTGACCGATTCCTCCCAGTCCCCATAATGGTGATTTTGTAGGATATCATTTGAAACGGGTGTAATGTAACGGATTCACTTAATGAGTAAACAGAAAACAGCAAGAATACAACTCATCGCCAAATGAGGAACGTCCAGAATGTTTCTGCCCGGTTTCGAACCGGGGACTTTTCGCGTGTGAGGTGAACGTGATAACAACTACACTACAGAAACAGCTGGCTGATAGTCGCTCCAATGGGCCTGTCTGGAAAGCTGACACTGTTCTGTCACTCAGTCACACTTTGGAGCCTTTGTTTTTGAAAATTCGTCTGTCCTCATTAGGAATGCTGCAGCGAGATGTATACATACATGTATATGAGATGTAACCATAAAACGGCAAAACGCAATAAGTGGCACTTCTATCACCTCGACCAGCTTTTCAAAAGAACAATCTTTTGATTAATCTCAATGTTTTTCTCTGTTTCAATGATCTTGAGTTTTCTCCATTTCAGCTGATCGTCCAATTCGCTTTTGAAAAAGGAATTTCTGTCGAATCCATGCCCAGTTTGACTTAATGATCAAGTTTCACTGGACCAGGAGCTGTGAACACGGAAATTATGTAGTTTATGATATAAACAACATGTAATCATGCAATTGATTTCATACCGAATTTATGAAGGTGTTTTTTCCTGATCAAGCATCTCTTCATTATTTCTGAGTTAATATACGGAATCTAATTATATTTGATCTGTAGCCTGTTCACACAGTCTGTCTATTAGAGAGGGAATGGTTTTTAGAACTTCACAAAGCCCTGTTGAGATCACTTTGCTTAAGTAGTCCACTTTATTTGGTTTCAAATGAATTTTCAAATGGAGAAGCATTCTCAGGGTGGAATGATTTCTGCTCATTCAGTAATAACATCATTCTCATGTTGCTTCTAAAAATGTCAATCAATTTACTCAGCATCTGTTCCGTTACTCAAAACTTAATCTTATCTGACATTTATGTCCTCATTTGAAAGTGAGACTCTGAAATATACAACATTGATTTGCAAACATGACTGACAAAGAAAATATTTCGAGTCACTGGGAAATACAAACCCCATTGTGCTCATGTGAGATTGAGCACAGTCAGCATGGAAATGAAATGGGATAGTTTTACAGGTAGAGATTTGAGAATGATATTTTTATCATATTTGATTCCTTTTTGTTCTGTGTGTGAGACATTCTGGCGCCTTCATCCCGTTCGTGTTGAAGAAAGAGGGACGCCACAGGATCGGTACCGAGCCTCGTTTTCCTCATCTCCCCGAGTGGGTTTTCCTATTTCGCTATCATGAAGACAGATGTTTTAAAAGATGGCTCTATTAAATCTCTGCCATTTCCTCTAATTCAGTCACAGAATCGCTTGTTTCATTCAGTGATTAAACCTGCATCTGTAAACCAATTCAACTCTGTTGTGGACTGACAAACCGCTAATATGTGAACTTTGTCAAAATGCGGACATATTTTCCATCTCATTGCTTCAGGACAATTCAGCATTTCTGATTTTGCTGAATGCATTTTGAGGCCGGGGTAAAAGTAAATAGAATTGGCTTCAGCACCCGAGATCCCGATAACATCCAGCAACAAACTTAAATCATTCTAACTTGTCTCACGGTTAATGTGAAAGATTTGATAATGTTTCTGTCCGGTTTTCAATCGGCGAATGTGAGGACCAGGACACCACAGAAACAGCGGCACAAAGCCCAGTGTGCTCGGTTGCAGCTTCACAACAGTCAGCTTTCAAATCAAATGAGAGAATGTTACTTCACAACAGATTTGAAATGGAGGTGCCAATTGTATTTGATCCTTCCTTGTACAAGATGTGAACAATTCCGTTGGTCAAATCCCGTCAGTGAAAAAGAAAGGCGGTTATCAGCAGACCCGCACAAAACCTTCTTTCCGCGTCTCTCTTTCTGCTTTGCCTCCACAGGAAGACCGAGAACAAGTGATTTGTAACCATCTCTGTCATTTCCTCTGCATCAATTACCATATTGCTGGCATCTGTCTTTATGGCAACATTACTGTCAGCATGAAATCAGACATTGCTGGATAAAGTTAGCTGGTCTGCCAACATCTGTGGAGAGAAACAGAGTTGAGCAGTACACTCGTTTAAATGATCCTTCACAGCAGTATAGGAGGGTAGGGTAGGAATGGACAGAATTATATAGTTGGAAAGTGGCACAGGAGGAGGGGCAGAATAGAAGACCAGGTAGAATAGAAAAGAATAGAATAGCATACCTACAATGCATAATGAGGCCATTCAGCACATCGAGCCTGCACCGATCCTCTGAAAGAGCACCCTAACCAGGCTCCTGTCCTATCCCTGAATCTCTGTAACTCAACCTAACCTGCACATCTTTGGACACTAAGGGCCAATTTAGCATGGCCAATCCACCTACAGATATGGAATCCCTACAGTGCCGATGGAGGCCATTCGGCTCATCAATTCTGCACCGATCCTCTGAAAGACCTCCCAGTCCCAACCTAGGCCCACTACCACACCCAATTCCCGTAATGCCACGTAACCTGCACACTTTTGGACACAAAGAGGCAATTTAGCCCAGCCAATCCACCAAACCTGTATATCTTTGGACTGTGGGAGGAAACCGGAGCACTTGGAGGAAAACCATGCAGACAAGGGGAGAATGTGCAAATCCCAAGGCCGAATTGAACCCGGGTCCCAGATGCTGTGAGGCAACAGTGCTAACCACTGTGCCGCCGTACCGCATGGACAAATTTGTCAAGAACATAAGACAAAGGGGTCATTGAGGAATGAAGAGTATTACCGGTGGCAAAATGATGAGACAGCCGAATATGAAATAGAAGCAACTGAACAGCGAAGGGCAGATGGGGGAGGCTGTAAAGTGCCTAATAGGAAGATGAGGTGTTGTTCTTCCAGTTTACATTGGGCATCACTGGAGCATTGCAGCTCGCCTTGGATGGACATGTGTGTTTATTTCAGATTCCAGCAGCTGCAGTATTTTGCATTATTAGTAGTAGACATTTTTGATAGAGTGACTATATTAATTGTCACCTGTAACCCCATTATATTAAGTTGTTGACTGAACAGACTTACTTTGTGTGCCGAGTCCAACTACAAACATCTTTTGCTGTCCTGTGTGTTCTGATTTCTGGAACCACCCAGAGGGAGGTACTAGACTTGATATTGTGCAATGAGATGGGATTAATTAGTAACTTCATGGTGAAGGCAGCCCTAGGTGGCCACAATCATACATGTTTGAATTTTACATTCAGTTTGAGGGAGAGAAGAGTGCGTCCAAGGCTAGTATTTTGAACTTGGGAAATTATGAACTTGAAGGACAATTATGAGGGCATGAGAGCTGAGCAAGCTGGACTGAACTGTAAGTAAAAGTACACATAAAGTACAAGTGCAGCCTATCACTGCTCAGAAATTATGTTTAAACATAATCTGACCTCGAGTCACTTCACTGAAAACCTGTTGTTCTCAGACACGCTATTCTTCATGTTATAATTGACAGATTAAGAGTAAAACAGCCTACTGTTTCACTGTAGGGAAAGGACACACCATTGTAGATGCCCCATAATGTTAGAGGTCGGCTTATTGAATCTGTTCATTCCATTCCATCTTATATTCAGCTAATGGTGGAAAAAAAAACTTAAGTTTAAGGCGTTTGGGGAGAATGGCCAGTTTGCTGCTCTGATTAGCTCAGATCTCCTTATTATAAAGTGTATTTAGAAGCACTGGAAAGGATGTAAGAAAGTTTTATTGGAGCAATTCTACACTGACAGGTTATACCCATCAAGATAGATTGAGCAGGCTAGGGATGTTTCCTTTGGAAAAGTGAATGATTGAGAAATATAAACGTAGAGAAGTATTTTACAGGGTAGACAACTGGAAGATGTTTTCACTTGTATAAGGATGAAAATAAATATAACTTAATAATACATCTAATGAACAATTCTCTTTAACTAGACATTAAAATAGAAAATACTGGAAATACCCAGCATATCTGGCAACATCTGGGGATTAAGAAACAGTTGATCTTTCAGATCTGTGCTGCTGCAGTGTAGTTCTGACAAAAGATCTTAGACATGAAATGTAAACCATGTCTCCCTCTCCACAGACACTCCCAGATCTGCTGAGTATTTCGATTCTGTCTTGGGTCACTGTCTGTGCGGAGTCTGCACGTTCTCCCCGTGTCTGCGTGGGTTTCCTCTGAGTGCTCCGGTTTTCTCCCACATGTCCCAAAGGACGTGCTTGTTAGGTGAAGTGGACATTCTAAATTCTCCCCCAGTGTATCCAAACAGGCGCCTTAGTGTGGTGACCAGGAGACTTTCACAGTAACTTCATTGCAGTGTTAATGTAAGCCTATTTGTGACACTAATAAAGAATATTATTCGATTATTATTTTTGTTGTTAATTCAGATTTCCATCATCTGTAGCTTTTTTGCTTTTCTTTAACTGAACAGTGCTCAGAATACGGAACTCATTAGAAGAAGGATTTAAAATCACTGACTGAGCTTCAATCTCAGGTGTAAAATCCCACCACAAAATTCTTTGGATTCTGAGGTACAGTGAAAAGTATTTTTCTACGAGCAGCTCAAACAGATCATTTAGTACATTAAAGAAAATAAAATAAAAAGAAAATACATAAAAGGGCAACACATGGTCCACAATGTAAATACATAGACACCAGCATCGGGTGATGTATACAGGAGTAAAGGTTAGTGATAATGTTAGTGTTCAATTAGTTTCAAAAGATTAGTACGATTATAAAAGATGTAAAAAGAGGATCTGTTTGGTAGAGCTCACAGAGAGTCGCCTCACTCCGCAGAGCGCCATCCAAGGTGAATGTGCCTCCAGGCAAATGTGGAAATGAATTCACTCGGTCATCCTATTTGCTGACATAACAGCTCAGTCACACTGGAGGAAGAATCATAGAATCTACAGTGCAGCAGGAGGCCATTGGAGTCTGCACCAGCCCTTGGAAAGAGCACCCAAGTTAATCTCACGCCTTCACCCTATCCTGATGACCCACCTAACCTGTTGGACACCAATTTATCATGGCCAATCCACCTAACCTGCACATCTATGGACTGTGGGAGGAAACCGGAGCACCCGGAGGAAACCCACACAGACTCAGGTAGAAACTGCAATCTTCCCACAGTTATCCGAGGCCGGAATTGAACCCGGGTCTCTGGCGCTGTGAAGCAGCAGTGCTAGCCACTATGCCATCGTGCCGCCCATTTAGTATCATTCAGATACTTCACATGCACTTTGGATGCTGTATCAATTAGTTTAATAATGTGACATCTTGGCATGTGGCTCCAATCGAAATCGGATCACAAATTAACAATTTTGATTGAGCAATATTGCGTCTCAATGGTTGGATATATACCCAGCATTCTCCGCGTGGAAGACTGTGTCCCATTCAGCCCGCAGGAGCTTCTTGCGCAGGCGCACCACCAAGCTGTAAGTGGAGAATGCGCAGTGCGGTCTCTGACTAGAGCATGCGCAGTGTGGTCTCTGACTGGGGCATGCGCAGTGCGATACGTTCCTGGACTTGAGCGGCGAGCGAAAAAATGATCTGATGAACTGAGCAAGGTGTGGGGGAAGAGACAGCGAAGTGGCTGGGAGGGGGGGCTTTATAAACACAGAATGAATGCCTCAAACCCCGAATAAGAAGCTACTGATCCTGTGTTTGTTGGGCTGGTCTGTGTCACAGGCGCAGAATAACGGCAGCCATATTGCAGCAGGGCGCATGCGCAGTGCTCCCTGTCCTGTCAGCAGGAGGAGAGAATGTTGTGACTGATAGTGATGGATCCTGGAAACTCCTTTTCCAGGGGGTTAGTAGGGGAGGATTTACACATAGCAAACTGAAACCAAGACAATTTATATCTTAGACGAACAGTTGAAGGGCTTTGTCATTTTCTTTTTCAGGAAGTTAGAAGTGGAGGATTGATCGATGGGAAACTTAAATCAAGCATCCCATTGTGATCTGACAGAGTCAGCGATACATCCGAACCTGAATATCAGCAGCATCTGGGTGTGCAAGGTAAAATGTTTGTCTGTTCTGTCTGTGCGAGAAGATTACAGGTCCCAGAGTGACTGGAAAAGCCCCGAGATTCACAAACCCTGGTCCGACCATACCTTGAAAGCTCAGCTCCGGGCAACAAACCTTAGGAGAATAGAATGGCCTCAGAGGGGGTGCAGAGCACAGATTTCCTTGATAAGATCATCGAATCCCTGCAGTTCAGAGGGGGGCCATTCAGCCCATCAAGTCTGCACCAACCCTTCAAATGAGCACTCTACCCATTTATGCTTCCTCCATCCCACCCCAACTTATACCCATAACCCAGAACTTAACCTGCACATCTTTGGACATTAAGGGGCAATTTAGCATAGCCAATCCACTAACCTGCACATCTTTGGACGGTGGGAGGAAACCGGAGCACCCGGAGGAAACCCACGCAGACACGGGATAATGTACAAATACCACACAGAGACCGGAATTGAACCCGGGTCCCTGATGCTGTGAGACAGCAGTGCTAACCACTGTGCCACTGCTGAATCCCAAAGTTAAATTATACGGTGTGATCATAGAAAATAGCCAGAGGCCTAAGTGAGTACTACTGGGCCGCCAATGTTTCAATGGTGTGTAAGTGGATGGGAGAAGGGGAGGGAGCGGCGTGGAAGAGAATGGAGAGGGCGTCCTGCAAGGGGACTAGCCTGCAAGCAATGGTGACGGCGCCGTTGCCGTTCTCACCAAAGAAATACACCACAAGCCCGGTGGTGGTGGCTACATTGAGAATTTGGGGGCAGTGGAGACGGCATAGGGGAGGGACGGGAGCTTCGGTGCGGTCCCCGATAAGAAACAATCATAGGTTCGTTCCGGGGAGAATGGATGGGGGATTTGGAGCATGGCAAAGAGCTGGGGTAGTACAATTAAGAGATCTATTTGTAGATGGGACGTTTGCGAGTTTGGGAGCGCTGACGGAGAAATATGGGTTGCCCCAAGGGAATGCATTTCGGTATATGCAATTGAGGGCTTTTGTGAGGCAACAGGTGAGGGAATTCCCGCAGCTCCCGATGCAGGAAGTGCAGGATAGAGTGATCTCAGAGACATGGGTGGGGGACGGTAAGGTAGCGGACATATACAGGGAGATGAGGGACGAGGGGGAGATCATGGTAGATGAGCTGAAAGGGAAATGGGAAGAAGAACTGGGGGAGGGGATTGAGGAGGGGCTGTGGGCGGATGCCCTACGTCGGGTAAACTCATCGTCCTCGTGTGCCAGGCTAAGCCTGATACAATTTAAGGTGCTACACAGGGCGCATATGACTGGAGCACGGCTTAGTAAATTTTTTGGGGTAGAGGATAGGTGTGCGAGATGCTCGAGAGGCCCAGCGAATCACACCCACATGTTCTAGTCATGCCCGGTACTACAGGGGTTCTGGGTGGGGGTGGCAAAGGTGCTTTCGAAGGTGGTGGGGGTCCGGGTCGAACCAAGCTGGGGGATGGCTATATTTGGGGTTGCAGAAGAGCCGGGAGTGCAGGAGGCGAGAGAGGCTGACGTGTTGGCCTTTGTGTCCTTTGTAGCCCGGCGCAGGATATTGTTAATGTGGAAGGAAGCTAAGCCCCCGGGGGTGGAGACCTGGATAAACGATATGGCAGGGTTCATAAAGTTAGAACGGACTAAGTTTGTGTTAAGGGGTTCGGCTCAGAGGTTCACCAGGCGGTGGCAATCGTTCATCGACTACTTCACAGAAAGATAGAGGGAATGGAAAAGAAGTAGATAACAGCAGCAACCCAGGGGGGAGGGGTGGGGGGTGGGGGGGGGGAGGAATCGGATGGACTCTCAGGGATGTTATTGTACATGTATAGGTATTTGGTATATGTAATTGTATATTGGACTGTTGGATTGTAATTTTGGAGAGTATTTAATTTGGACAAGGCAGTTGCCATTTAGTTTTGTTTTTCTTTTGTTTTTGTTTATATATATTATTTATTTATTTGTTTAAAACTGGCCACGGCTATTTATATTGCTTTATTGTTGTGTAAAAGAAACACTACGTATTGTTAGGTTTGGCCAAAAAACTCGAATAAAATATATTTTTTAAAAAAGAAAATAGCCAGAGAGTCATTGTGGCACAGCAGAGGCTATTCGGCCCAGTGAGGCTATGCGAGCTCTCTAGTGCAATCCAGTCAGTCCAATTCCCCTGTTCCATCCCTCAGTCCTCGCAGGTTTATTTCCATTAAATATTTATCCAATTTCCTTTTGAAAATATTCATCATGTCCATTTCTGCCCTCCCCTCAGCCGTAACTTTAGGGTCATTACCACTGACTGTAAAATCGGTCTGCTTCACATCTCCCATATCTTTTACCCACAACCTGGATGTGTCCCCCGAGTCCTCGTACGATCAGTGAATGGGAACAGATTTTCTTCGTCTATTTTACCTAAACCCATCAGAATTTTCTACACCTGAATCAAATCTCCCCTCAACCTACCTCCTTTGCCGGAACCATTATGCAAAATCTCTTCTGCACCTTCTCAAGAACCTTCACATGCTTCCTAAAGAGTGGTGATCAAAAATGGATGCAATACTCAAATTGTGGCTGAATCAGAGCTTTATAAAGCAGTAAAACTTCTATTTCATGCTCATTAACACCATTTATCAGCTCAAGAGGCAATTTAATAAAAGTAAAATACTGTGGGTTCTTGAAATAGAACACAGAACAGTACAGCACAGAACAGGCCCTTCGACACTCGATGTTGTGCCGAGCTTTGTCCGAAACCAAGATCAAGCTATCCCAGCTTGATCATTATGGTGTGTTCCATGTGCCGATCCAATAACGGCTTGAAAGTTCCTAAAGTGTCCGACTCCACTATCACAGCAGGCAGTCCATTCCACACCCTAACCACTCTCTGAGTAAAGAACCTACCTAGGACATCCCTCCTATATCTCCCACCCCGAACCTTACAGTTATGCCCCCTTGTAACACCTACATCCATCTGAGGAAATAGTCTCTGAACGTCCACTCTATCTATCCCCCTCATCATCTTATAAACCTCTATTAAGTCGCCTCTCATCCTCCTCCGCTCCAAAGAGAAAAGCCCTAGCTCCCTCAACCTTTCCTCATAAGACCTACCCCCCCAAACCAGGCAGCATCCTGGTAAATCTCCTTTGCACCCTTTCCAATGCTTCCACATCCTTCCTATAGTGAGGTGACCAGAACTGCACACAATATTCCAAGTGTGGTCCCACCAGGGTCATGTACAGTTGCAGGATAACCCCACAGCTCTTAAACTCAAGCCCCCTGTTAATAAACGCTAACACACGAGAGGCCTTCTTCACAGCTCTATCCACTTGTGTGGCAACCTTCAGAGGTCTCTCTGTTCCTCCTGCTGTTGACCCGGTAATCCGCATTCAAATTTTTCCTACCAAAATGAATCACCTCGCACTTATTAGGGTTAAACTCCTATCTGCCATTTTTCGGCCCAGCTCTGCATCCGATCAATGTCTCTTTGCAGCCTACAACAGCCCTCCACCTCATCTACTACTCTACCAATCTTGGTGTCAGCAGCAAATTTACTGACCCACCCTTCAGCCCCCTCCTCCAAGTCATTGATAAAAATCACAAATAGCAGAGGACCCAGCACTGATCCCTGTGGTGCACCGCTGGTAACTGGTCTCCTGTCTGAAAATTTTCCATCCACCACCACCCTCTGTCTTCTATGTGATAACCAGTTACTTATCCAATTGGCCAAATTTCCCTCTATCCCACACCTCCTTACCTTCTTCATGAGCAGACCATGGGGAACCTTATCAAACGCCTTACTAAAATCCATGTATACGACATCAACTGCTCTACCTTCATCTACACACTTAGTTACCTCCTCAAAGAATTCAATCAAATTTGTGAGGCAAGACTTACTCTTAACAAATCTGTGTTGACAATCCCGGATTAAGCTGCATCTTTCCAAATGGTCATAAATCCTATCCTTCAGAACTTTTTCCATTAACTTACCGACCACCGAAGTAAGACTAACTGGCCTATAATTACCAGGGTCATTCCTATTCCCTTTCTTGAACAGAGGAACAACATTCGCCACTCTTCAGTCCTCTGGCACTATCCCCGTGGACAGTGAGGACCCAAAGATCAAAGCCAAAGGCTCTGCAATCTCATCCCTTGGCTTCCAAAAGAATCCTAGCATATATCCCATCTGGCCCAGGGAACTTGTCGACACTAAGGTTTTTCAAAATTGCTAATACATCCTCCCTCAGAACATCTACCTCCTCCAGCCTAGCCGCCTGTATCACACTCTCATCCTCAAAAACATGGCCCCTCTCCTTGGTGAACACTGAAGAAAAGTATTCATTCAACGCCTCTCCTATCTCTTCCGACTCCATATACAAGTTCCCACTACTGTCCTTGACCGGCCCTAACCTCACTCTGGTCATTCTTTTATTTCTGATATAAAAAGCCTTGGGAGTTTCCTTGATCCGACCTGCCAAGGACTTCTCATGCACCCCCTCCTAAGCCCTTTTGTTTTTAGCTCATTCCTTGCTACCTTGTAACCCTCAAGCGACCCAACTGAACCTTGTTTTCTCATCCTTACATAAGCTTCCTTTTTCCTCTTGACAAGACATTCAACCTCTTTTGTGAACCATGGTTCCCTCACACGCCATTTCCTCCCTGCCTGATAGGGACCTACCTATCAAGGACACGCAGTATTTGTTCCTTGAACAAGCTCCACTTTTCAAATCTGAGATAAAAACAGAAAATTCTGGATAAACTCAGCAGATCTGGCAGCATCTGTGAAGAGAGAATCAGTTAATTTTCAGATCTAAATGATCCTTCGACAGAACTGCTTTGCTAACTACTCTCTGAATATATACTGTCACTTAAGAGATAAAAGCAGAGATAAAAGTCCCCTGTGTCCCTGCACAATCTTTAGCACTATTCCATTAATTATATCTACCCTCTCCCTGTCCTGGGCAACACGTTAGCACAAGTATCTAGCACTGTGTCTTCACAGCGCCAGCGTCCCAAGTTCGATTCCCCGCTGGGTCACTGTCTGTGCAGTCTGCACGTTCTCCACATGTCTGCGTGGGTTTCCTCCGGGTGTTCCGGTTTCCTCCCACAGTCCAAAGATGTGCAGGTTAGGTGGATTGGCCATGCTAAATTGCCCTTAGTGTCCAAAAAGGTTAGGAGGAGTTATTGGGTTCCGGGGTTCCGGCACCTTTTCAGGGAGAGTTACAGATGCTGAAACCTCTGTTGCTGCAGAAACTGCTGAACTCACTGCAGAGTTCTGATGGTTGTAAAGTGTCAAAGGGAAAGATGAGTTGCTGTTCCCTGAGCTCCCTTTGAGCTTCATTGGAACAGTTCAGGAGGCCAAGGGCAGAGAGGTCAGAGTGGGAGGGGGGCAGACAATTAAAATATGATGCAATCGGGTCAGCACGGTGGCGCAGTGGATAGCATTGCTGCCTCACGGCGCTGAGGTCCCAGGTTCGATTCCGGCTCTGGGTCACTGTCCGTGCGGAGTTTGCACATTCTCCCCGTGTCTGCATGGGTTTCACCCCCACAACCCAAAGATGTACCGGCTAGGTGGATTGGACACACTAAATTGCCCCTTAATTGGAAAAAATATTGGGTACTCTAAATCTAAAAAAAACAAATATATGACGCAATCGTCCAGCGTGCAATTAATGCAGCCAAATCCTTGATAAAAGTCGCACAGTATATCATCCTTCTTCTTGTGAAGTGATGAATCATTTCCACTTCCACCACCCTCCAGGGCTGTGAGATCCAGGTTATCACTCTGTGTAAAAAAAGATCTTCTTCACATTTCCCGCTGCATCTCAGGCACCATCAGCTAATGTGAACAGCTTTTCTTTATCGACCTGATCTATGCCTGTATTAATTTTGTACACCTCCATCAATCTCCCCTCAATCTCATTTGCTCTGTGTAGAACCAGCCCAGTTTCTCCAACCTAACCTTGCCGCTAACGTCCCTCCTGGAACCATCCTGAATCTCCTCAGCACTCTGTAAGGATCCTCATATCCTTCATAAGGACTGGTGACCAGAGCTGGATGTAATCTTGTGATCTAACCAGGACTTTATAATTTCTTGTTTTTGTGCTCAACACCTCTATTTATGCAGCTCAGACCCCTGATGTATTAACTAACTCATGTTATAAGAAATAGGTCCCAATGAATGCTTTAGTCATGACCCGTAATTATAAAGCGTCAATGATGACACAAGTTTTAAAATAGTTCCTGTAATATTTGTCCTGAATACCAGACACCTTCCCCCAAGTTCTGGAAAGGGAGGGTTAATAAAGCCAGGTACTCACAGTCTGCACAAACTTCGAATGTGACTCCAGACCCATTTGTAAAACTGAACAAATAAATCCCTGAATTTATTCCAACTCTTTTCTGTATTCCAGCTCCAGTAATCACTGATTGGGAAGGGACCAGAATCTCAGGAGGCTTCACACTGCTGTCTTCTCGTGTGGAACTGATCTCCTATCAGATTAATGTGCTAATGCTGTGAGTATTCAGTACAATGTCTGAACCTCAGATTCTGCTTCCTGTCCACTATCCCCCTCATCCATGGATCTTCCCTTTTACCAACTGGGGAAAAGGTTTGCCTGTTCACTGTTTGATCTCGATGGCAGTGGGATTACACAGAATTCCCAATAGGTCAGAAAGTCCCCTGTCGGTGACTGAAGGAACCCAGGGTGAGGACGCAGGGCTGTACTGTGTTCTGCGCATGCTCAGTGTGGCTGGTGGAGACGGACTGAAGGAGATCAGGCAGATCAGGGAGGAGATTGTGAGCACAGGGGAGGAACTGGAGCCGGAGGAGGGTCACAATTCGATGAACCCAGAGGATTGTCGGACTGGCGATTACCACATTGTAGGTGAGGGAGCACAGGGGTGATGTTGAACAAGACCTGGTGAGAGTGAGGGCAGGAGCAGCTGAACTTTGGATGATCTCCAGTTCCTGTGAAGTTGAATCTGGGAGATCGACAAGACCCACATTAGAATAGTCCAGTTTAGAGGAAACAAAGGAATGGATGAGTTTCAGCAGCACATGAACTAAGACAGGGACACAACTGGACAAAGTTACTGAGTGGCAATAGGCGGTGACAGTGATATGTGGACAGAAACACAGCTTGGGGTGAAATATGCTGGAGATTGTGAAGAGTCTGATTCAGTGTCAGACAGTTCCCAGGGAGAGAGATAGAGTTGGAGGTGAGGGATTGGAGTTTGTAACCAGGAATGAAGACAATGGCTTTGTTCATCTAGTAGTGTGTGTCTGATAAGTCAGGATGGTGTGCGAGATGGAGAGGAACTTGGAAATGATGGTGTTCACATATTCCTGCTACCCTGCTCCTTCCAGGCGGTGGAGGTCGATCGTTTGGGGGATTCTGTCAAAGTTCTGCTTGTTCTGAAGATATATTAAATACTTGCTTCTATCATTCAGCCTCTACTACTCCCTTTCTCTCTCCATCTTGCAGAGTGTCAGAGTCCTGTGTAGGTCCAGACCAGTTGGCAGCTTCCCTTCCCTGAAGGACATTAGTGAACCAGTTGGGTTTTTACAACAATCCAGCAGTTTTCATGGTCACTTTTTCCCAGTGCCGGCCCCACAAATGACCAGATTCATTCAGCTCAATTTCACAACCTGCCTTTGTGTTTTTGTGGGTTCTCCCTCACTCCCTGTTTTCTGTTTTAAATCAGTTTCACAGGGTGTTTGAAGGGGAGGATTTGCAGTCGGGAAACTTCATCACATCAGGATCAGCTCCAGTTGCTCCATTTACCGTAACCTGAATATCAGCGGATTTTGAACATGGAAGGAAACAGCACCATTCACAGTGGGGAGAAACCGTACACGTGTTGTGTGTGTGGACGAGGCTTCAGCCAAACATCAGGTCTGTCGAGACACAAGCTGGGGAGAAGCCGTGGAAATGTGGGGACTGTGGGAGGGGATTCATTTCCCCATCAGAGCTGGTACCACATCAACGCAGTTACACTGGAGAGAAACCGTTCTCCTGCTCCAAGTGTGGGAAGAGTTTTACTATTTCAGCCAACCTATTGAGACACCAGCGAGTTCACACAGATGACAGACTATTTCAATGCTCAGACTGCGGGAAGTGCTATAAAAGTTCCCAGGAACTGCTGCTCCATCAATGTGTTCACACTGACGAGAGACCGTTCAGGTGCACTCACTGCGGGACTGGGTTCTGGCGATTGTCCCAACTCATTGTGCACCAGAGGATTCACACCGGGGAGAGGCCGTTTATCTGCTCCAAGTGTGGAAGGGGATTCACTCAGTCATCTGACCTGCTGACGCACAAGAGAATTCACACTGGGGAGAAGCCTTTCACCTGCTCCGAGTGTGGGAAGGGATTCTCTACCTCATTCACCCTGCTGAGACACCACCGAGTTCACACAGACAAGAGACCGTTTAAATGTTCAGACTGTGGGAAGGGCTTTAAAAGTTCCTGGGAACTGATGTACCATCAACGTGTTCACACTGACGAAAAGCCATTCAGATGCTCTGACTGTGGGACTGGGTTCAGACGATCATCACAACTCACCGACCACCGCCGAATTCACACAGGCACAAGACCTTTCATCTGCTCCGAGTGTGGGAAGGGATTCACTCAGTCATCCAACCTGCTGACCCACCAGGGAATTCACACTGGGGAGAGGCCGTTCACCTGCTCCCAGTGTGGGAACGCTTTCACAACCTCATCCAGCCTGCTTAGACATCAGCGAGTTCATAAATAACTACAGTGATTGGAATTTTCCGTTAATCACACCCAGGACTGAACCGTGTTCATTGGGGTCTGGTTCTGCTGATGGTAATGAACTGCAGCCCAGTTACAGGGACTCATATTCACGCTAAAAGTCAAATAAATTAGATTTGTGCAAAATACGCAGTGTGTTGAAACTTTTTAATATCTCTGACACAAGTTAGTTCCTTTTGAAGTACTCTCGCTCTCCCCCGTCTCTTCCATCCTCACCTCCAACAAGAAGTGTGAGGAGCTTGTGGAGTTTCTTTGTGACTGAGATTGAGTAAATCCGATCAGCTGCCTCTGCTGCTTCCCTCCCTTCCACGAGCCCACCGGACCAAACTGTCTCTAAATTTCATCCTTTCCCGAGCCCTGAACCCACATCTTTCTCCCCCATCTCCCCTCATGCCCTCTCAGAGCTCATCTTGTCCATGAGACCCAGCTCCTGCTCCATCGACCCTATTCCCACAAAACTGATCACCCAACCTCCCCATGTTCACTGACTTTGTTGAATCTTTTCTCTATCAGGTACTGCCCCTCCCCTTGTGCTGTCATTCTACCCTTGTCAAAAAGCAAGCCCTTTACTCCACCATCCTTACAAATTACTGCCCCATCTCCAGCACCCCTCACCTCTCCCAAATCCCTGTCCATTTTTCCCAGAATGCCATGTTTGAATCCCTCCAATCAGGTTTCTGCTCTGCCACCGTGCTGAATCATCTCTTATCAAAGTTACAAATGACATCCTCTGTGACTGTGACAAAGATAAACCTCCCCTCTGTCCTCAGCCTGTCTGCAGCCTTTGACAAGGTCGACCACACCATTCTGCTCCGTCACCTCTCCACTGTCACCCAGCTGGGTGGGGCTGCTCTCTCCTGGTTCCATTCTTCTCCATCAGAGTTGGAGAATCACTTGTAATGTCTTCCTTTCCCACTCGCACAGTTACCTCTGGTGTTACCAAAGGACCCAGTCTTGTCTCCTCTTCTTTCTCGTCCACATGCTCCCACAATAACACCATCTGGACACAGTGTCAGTTGTCACATTTGCACTGACAGCTCTACATAACCACCATCTCTCTCCCCGTCTCCATTTCTGTTAAATTCTCAGCCTGTTTGTCTGATATCCAGTGGTGGATGTGCAGACATTTCCTCCAATTAAATATTGGGAAAACCAAAGTCATTGTTTTCATTCCCGAGCTACCAGCTCCATTCCTCTCCCTGGTAACGTCTGACACTAAACCAGAACTGCTGCACGTCTGATGACATGTTTGAATCCGAGATGCACTGCTGGACCTTGTGTCAGTGTGTCCCAGACTTTCTCAGTCAAAATTATTGTTTAAAACTTTCCTCACAGAGAGATCAATCATTCTCCTTTCATGATCAGATACATGAAATAAATCATTCTGAAAGATCTTGTCAAGATTATTACTTTGAATTTTCTGTCTGCAAATCCTCTCCCTCTAACTCCCAGTAAAAGGAGTTTACAGAGGTTTTCCGTGTAAATGCAGGATAGAAATTCAGAACAGACCATTCTAGTTTCTATGGTGCATTCTCTCAAATATATGAATCTCAGTCCCACACACACCCCTCTCTTTCTGCTCATTGTCCCAGATTCAGTCTCCAGTCTCCTCCTGATTCTTTTCTCCTCTCCAGATTCTCTCTCCCCCTGTCCTTAAACTGGTGACTCAGACTGTGGCTCAATCCCACTCCTTCATTCTCATTCTACCAAATATCCCAGCTCACAACAACAAATCATCTTTAACAACTTTATTAGTAATTTCTAACATTGGGAAAGAATCACCTTTTCCCAATTGTGGAGAACAGAAATCCAGCGGGCAGCTCAGAACTTCCTCCTCCCAGGACTGTTTTAACAAGCTGCATGTATCTGAGTTACATTTTTACAGACTCACTCAGTAAGTGATACGATCTCACTGAACTATGACACAAGCTGCATGTATCTGAGTTACATTTAGACAGACCCACTCACTCACTCAGTAAGTGATCAGATCTCACTGAACTATGACACAAGCTGTGTGTATCTGAGTTACATTTATACAGACTCACTCACTCAGTAAGTGATCAGATCTCACTGAGCTACAACAGCTCTATTTATAATGAGTTTTTAACATAATGAAATGTATCAAGCAGTTTCACAAGATCATGAGGACACATTGGGGTCGATGACCAAAGTCTTGGTCAAAGAGTTTGGTTATGAGGAGAGTTTTAAAGGTGGAAAATGAAGTGGGGAGGTTTCGGGATGAAATTCCAGAGATTAGTGTCCAGGCAGCTAATAGCCCTCAATTGGGATGTGATTAAAATCAGGGATGAAGGACATCCGGGAATGGCGCTCCATGTACGTGGGCCCCAGGCTCAAGGCCCAAATCTGAACTTTGGGACAGAGTTTGACCATCCCTCGTCTCAGAGAAAATCAATTCTCCGATAAACATCTTATAAGATCTTGGTTTATTTCTAACATAAAAAGTTCGGACCAGCTGAGTCCTCCTGTGCACTTGATGGGGATTGACTTTAACAGATTTAAAATCCTCTGGATCTCAGCGTTACAACCAGAATATGTTTCAGTCGAGATTCAAATATATAAATATTGAAAAACTGAACAGAAATGGGGAAAGACAGCAGCTCGATCATCTCAAAGTGAGAAATGAATGGTCTCTGTTTCAGGTGGGACTCCTTCAGAATGAACACTTCCCACCAGCAGCACCAACTCCCCTCCCCCTCCCTGTTCACTGAACATTCCTTCACCCACTCATCCTCCCATTGCACATCCACCCATGGCCCCCAGCCTGGATTCACATTCAGCATGAACTCAGTGAAAGGCTGAGCTGGCCCCGGGATGTAAGAACGGACAAGAGCTGGAAGTGGTTCCAGTCAATACAGTTTGTGCATCATTGTTGAATAAAGAAACTTCATATCTTGTCAAACCCCCATTTCAGACACTTGGTGAATTACAATTTGGAGCCCAGGCCCTTCCTGTTGCTTCGACTTGGTGCATCCTGTGTGGTTTCAGCAGAGGTAGGGACAGGCTGGTCACATCCCTGCTCTCACTGCCCAGAGGCTTGTGGTCTCCACCCTCTGGGTTTCAGAGCCCCCGAGGGTCCTGGGACAGACTGACCCATCTGTACCTGTGCCGGGCAGATTCAGCTGGAGACGGGGCGGCGTATTGGATACTGCCTGTGGGTTTGGGGGGAATGGGTCGAAGGTGGGAGCTCTTTGAGTGAAGTTCCCAGTTCCATGTCTCCTTCCTCCACCATCCCTCTCCTGGACCAGCGTCACATCATTCCTCCCACTCTGCTGCTGACCAGCTTGCTGGAGATCAGTGACGTGTTGAAGTATCTGTCATCCTGTTCAAGGCAGCAGACATCACCTGCACAGCCGTCGTCATGACCTGTCTCCTTACCTTTTCCACCCAGCTTCTGTCCCTCTGTGAAGGGTCTCCGACATTTTAACCTGTTGATGGGTAAATGCCAGTTGTTGTTGTCGCTGCCTCACATTGGAAAACTCAGGAATGTCACAAAAACTCGGAAACTTTAGACCGAAGATTCTCAGCTGGAAACTTCACTTTCAGTCAGGAACAGATCACAGCTTTACACTAATCTCTGATTGGACAGCACATTTTGTAAAAAAATTCACCATCTATTGTTCATAAATGTCAGAAATTCATTGACTGTGAATAGAATGAGCTCTCTCTGGCTCTCAGTAACAAAGCTTCCACAGCAGCTTGCTGGGTGACACACACAGCACAGGCCTGTTCTCTCTGTCACAAACCCTGAAACCAGGTTTCTAAACTGGAGAAGGTTGGATCTGACGACCCAAATATATAACCAACTGTCTGAGTAAAGGTTAAAAAGGTTCGACAGGAAAAGCACTTTGGACAGGAAAGATTTTCAAAGTGATCAGTGCTGGATTCAGACTAACACCAAACACTCTGACTGGATCCAGAGGAAGGAGAACACAAGAATCTCCAGCTCTTGTGGGGCGGTACAGTAGCACAGTGATTAGCACGGTGGCTTCACAGCTTCAGGGTCCCAAGTTCGATTCACGGCTTGGGTCACCGTCTATGCGGAATCTACACATTCTCCCCGTGTCTGTGTGGGTTTCCTCCGGGTGCTCCGGTTTCCTCCCACAGTCCAAAGATGTGGTTAGGTGGATTGCCAAACTACCCTGTGTCCAAAAAAAAGGTTAGGTGGGGTTACTGGGTTATGGGGATAGGGTGGAGGTGTGGACTTGGGTAGGGAGCTCTTTCCAAGAGCCGGTGCAGACTCAATGGGCCAGATGGCCTCCTTCTGCACTGTAAATTCTATGATCTATGAGTTGCGGAGATCAGCTCCATCTATCCGAGTGTCTGATCCGGGATCAGTAAACCATTCCGAGGAGACTGTCACCTCCAGCCCCGGAGATCAACTCCATCTGTCCGAGTGTCTGATCCGGGATCAGTAAACCATTCCGAGGAGACTGTCACTTCCAACCTCGGAGACCAGCTCCATCTGTCCGAGTGTCTGATCCGGGATCAGTAAACCATTCCGAGGAGACTGTCACCTCCAGCCCCGGAGATCAACTCCATCTGTCCGAATGTCTGATCCGGGATCAGTAAACCATTCCGAGGACACCGACACCTCCAGCCCCGGAGATCAGCAGCCCCCTGCTCCGGGATCAGTAAACCATTCCGAGGACAATGTCACCTCCAGCCTCGGAGATCAGCATCTCCCTGATCCAGGACCAGTAAACCATTCTCACATGTTGTGGGTCACATCTATTTTCTGCCGATTTAGCTGATGTACCAAATCTAAACTGTTGTTTTTTCATAAACTGCTTTAAAATCACCAATGATATCGACCCCCTTTTTGGATAAACTCTGATTCCTGGACTAAAGTATTAGTTTCCAGCATTCATCATTAATCTTGTTGAGTCTAAACACAGTTGTACAGGAGCCTTATGTCTGTATCTACGAGGTCTGAACCATGGAAGAGAGCGACTGAGGCACATTTCTTACACACCACAGGATTAACCCACACATTCAGTCCTGGATGTGATTGACAGCAGCAAAACAGCTGAATCCAATCCCTGCAGACACTCATGAAGTCGCTGGTGTTTCAGCATAAGTTGTCAGTCAGTGAATCCAATCCCTCACTTGGGGCAGGTGAACAATCTCTCTCCAGTGTGAATTTGCTGGTGTATCATTAGACTACTGTTGCTTCTAAAGCTCTGCTCACAGGCAAAACATCGAAGAGGTTTTATATCAGAGTGAATATGTTGGTGTTTCAGCAGCTTGTGTGACTGAGTGAATCGCTTTCCACACACCGAGCAGGTAAAGGGTCTCTCCCAAGTATGAATTCGCTGATACATCACTCGACCATTGCTGCTTCTAAAGCTCTGCTCACAGGCAAAACATTTAAAAGGTTTAATATCAGAGTGTATTTGTTGGTGTTTCAAGAGGTGGTATGACTGAATGAACCCCTTCCCACACACAGAGCAGGTGAATGGCCTCTCCCGAGTGGGAATTCGCTGATGTACAGTAAGTTCAGATGATCGCCTGAAGCCAGTCCCGCAGTGAGAGCATCTGAATGGTCTCTTGTCAGTGTGAACACGTTGATGACAGGTCACTTCCCCGGAAGTTGTAAAGCACTTCCCACAGTCTGGACATTTAAAAGGTCTTTCATCAGTGTGATCTCGCTGGTGTTTCTGCAGGTTTGATGTAGCAGTGAATCCCTTTCCACACAAGGAGCAGGTGAATGGCTTCTCCTCACTGTGAATGTGTTGGTGTCTCAACAGATACTTTTTGCTTTTAAATTTCTTCTCACAGTCACAACATTTGAAAGGTGTCTGATCAGTGTGAACATACTGGTGTGTCAGCAGGCTGGATGACTGAGTGAATCCCTTCCCACAGGTGGAGCAGGTGAACGGCCTCTCCCAGTGTGACTGCGTTGATGCATTTCCTGTTCAGAAGGGTAACTGAATCCCTTCCAACAGTCCCCACATTTTCACAGTTTCTCCATGGTGCCAGTGTCCTTGTGTCTCTCCAGGTTGAATGACAAGTTGAACTATCGTCCACATGCAGAACACATGTACGGTTTCTCCCCACTGTGAATGGTGTGGTGGTTTTTCTGTCTGTGTAACTGGTTAAATCACTTTCGACAGTCAGTTCACTGGAATACTCACTGTGTATGTGTGTCTCGGTGCTTTTCCAATCACACTTATGTTTAAAATCTTTTCCCACAAACTGAACAGACAAACATTACTCCTTCCACATTCAAAGACCAATGATATTCAGGTTCTAAAGAATTGAGAGACTATGTCAGATCTTGATGTTTGGTTCGAGTATTCTGTCAGTCAATCTTCTGCTTCTAATATCCCGGCCCTGGGTAACTGTCCGTGTGGAGTTTGCACATTCTCCTCATGTCTGCATGGGTTTCACCTCCACAAACCAAAGATGTGCTGGTTAGGTGGATTGGCCACGCACAATTGCCCCTTAATTGGAAAAAAGAAAAATAATTAGCTGCTCAAAATTTTTAGTGGGCAGCACAGTAGCACAAGTGGATAGCACTGTGGATTCACAGCACCAGTGTCCCAGGTTCGATTCCCCGCTGGGTCACTGTCTGTGCGGAGTCTGCATGTTCTCCCCGTGTCTGCGTGGGTTTCCTCCGGGTGCTCCGGTTTCCTCCCAGTCCAAAGACGTGCAGGTTAGGTGGATTGGCCATGATAAATTGCCCTCAGTGACCAAAAAGGTTAGGAAGGATTATTGGGTTAGGGTGGAAATGAGGCCTTAAGTGGGTCGGTGCAGACTCGATGGGCCGAATGGCCTCCTTCTGCACTGTATGTTCTATGTTCTAATATCCTGTAAAAGGAGTTTACAAAAGCCATCACTGTCAGTCTAGGATAGAAATTCTGAACAGACAATTCTAATATCTCTGGAACATTTTTTCCTCTCTTGTTTCCCCAAAGCTGTAAATCTCCGCCCCACACACTCTCCCTCCTCCCTGGGCTGAAATCCAAACCCATTCCACCATCTTTTTCCTCCACTCCCAGTTTTCTCCCTCCCTCTCCTCTGCCTGGGTTCAGTTCTCCAGCTCCTGTCTGCAGACTGACAAAAAAAATCAATGGGTCTTATTGGGCGGTTTGGGGCCTCCACTCACCCGCCTGAGTCCAGCTTGATACCCGCACTGCGCATGCTCCAGCTCACAATGGCAGCGATTGATGGCATGTGCCGACCAAGAGGAAGAGGGCAATCCAGGTCTGGTTTTACCAGGCCGACCGGACGCCATCTTGAGAAAGGAAGTCGGGTCTTTTGTGCTTGGAGCAGAGCGCTGCGGCGGCCATCTTTGTTAGGGATGAAGGATTGGGCGGGGATTCCTGCCCGGTGACAGAACCCGGGTCACTCGGGCGACCGCCACCACCTTGGGAATGGAAGTCGGGTCTTTTGTTCGCGGAGCGGAGCGCTGGTGCGGCCATTTTAGTATTGGAAGAGGAAGTGGGTGGGGTTTCCATTCTGGTGACAAGGCCCCGGGTCACCCGGCGGCATCTTGTGGCGGGATTTTCTATCCGGGTCTTTAGTGAAGGACACTAAGCTGGAGCTGAGGTTGAAAAGTGTTCAGAGGAAGGTCTGAAATCAGATTTACAGCCAGATATCAGTAAGAACCACAAAGTTCACATTCAGTATGTTTGGAAAGTACAATCATAATGCTGCAAACACTCAGTTCTGAAGAATCAAGATTGCATTGGAAATGTTAACTCTCTCTCTTCACAGAAGCTGCCAAACCTGCTGAGGATTTCCACAACTTTCTGTTTTCACTTCACATTTCCAGCTTCCGCAGTGTTTTACTCAAATTATTATGTTTCTGAAATTTTGTTACATAACCTGTTAAGAGTAAAACAATTGTCACCATTTAAATGTCCAAATCAGTGATATTTATTTAACTGAGCTTGGGCTGTTTCGGAGCAATGTCAGAAATCGCTTCACAGAAAATATAGTGAAATCTGGAATTCTGTCAGTAGAAAATTTAAAAAACTGAGACTGATTGAAGTTTGTGAGGCGAGAGTATTAAGGGTTATAAAATGAAGGGAGCTGGGTGGGCTGAACAGACACATCAGGCATCTGCACGCTGTGGCTTAATGTCTGTGGTTGAACTGATTGTGGTTTTGTTTTAATAATCTTTATTGTCACAAGTAGTCTTACATTTGCACTGCAATGAAGTTAGTGTGAAAAGCCCCCCAGTCGCCACATTCCGATGCCTGTTCGAGAACACTAAGGGAGAATTCAGAATGTCCAATTCACCTAACAGCATGTCTTTCGGGACTTGTGGGAGGAAACCGGAGCACACAGAGGAAACCCACGCAGACACAGGGAGAACGTGCAGACTCCGCACAGACAGTAACCCAAGCCGGGAATTGAACCTGGGACCCTGGTGCTGTGAAGCAACAGTGCTAACTGCTGTGCTCCTGTGCTACCCCTTAATTGGAAGAAAGGAAAGCTCCCTGATCAGTCCTGACTTCCTATTTCATTGGCAATCCCTTGGGACCGTGAATAACTTGTTTCCGCTCCGAATCGATGAGTTCTGAGGTGGCTTGGCAGGGGATTTACCCTGGAAACCGGCTGCCATTGGTTGTGGAGTGAGATGCATGCAGATACGGAGAGAATATTCAAACTCCACACAGACTGTGACTCGGGGCCGGGATCGAACCCGGGTCTTCGCCGCCTTGGAGCAGCAGTGCTAACCACTTGTGGAGCTTGGGGAGTCTTGTCCAGCCAGCAGGGTACATGTGTGGCTATCTTAGTGAAGGGATGTTGGGTAGGTGGGCTTCAGGCCCGTGACCTGGAGAGAAAATGATGGACTCATTGATTTTATTCTCAGTCTGCAAACAGAAGCTGGAGAACTAAACCAAGTCAGAGAAGTGGGAGATAGAAAACTGGGAGTGGAGGAAATAAACTTAACTGGATTCTGTATTGGGAAGAGGGTTGGGGATCAAAAATGTTCCACTGAAACTGGAATTTCTGTTTCAAATTTCTATCCAGGACTTACAATAATGACATTTGTCAACTCCTTTTACAGGATAGAAGTGGATTCAAGATCTGACAGAGCCATTTGATGCATCAGGATTTTGATATGGAAGGAGAAATGTTTGTCTGTTCGGTGTGTGGGAAAAGATTTCAAACATCAGTGTGACTGGAAAAGCACTGAGAGACACATACATATACCCGAGTGAGAGTGTGCCAGTAGGTGGACTGTGGAATGAGTTTTAACCAGTTGCAAAGCTTGAAAAATATTCACAGCGGGAGAAACATGTGTCTGTGTGGATGAAGATTTAACTGATCTTTCACCCTGGAGAGACACAAGGACTCTGGCACCATGGAGAAACGGTGGAAATGTGCGGACTGTGGGAAAGGGTTCAATTGGCCATCCCAGCTGGAAACTCATCGACGCAGTCACACTGGGGAGAGACCATTCACCTGTTCTATGTGTGGGAAGGGATTCAGAGAGTCATCCAACCTGCTGCAACACCAGCGAGTTCACAGTGACCTGAGACCTTTTAAATGCCCAGGCTGCGGGAAGTGCTATAAAAGTTCTGGGGACCTGATGTCCCATAAACGTGTTCACACCGACGAGAGACCATTCGAATGCTCTCACTGTGGGACTGGGTTCAGGAAATCATCTGAACTGACTGTACATCAGCGAATTCACACTGGGGAGAGGCCGTTCACCTGCTCCATGTGTGGGAAGGGATTCATTAATTCATCCAACCTGCTGAGACACCAGCGTATTCACTCCAATATGAGAACTTATAAATGTGCTGACTGTGAGGAGAGCTTTAAAAGCAGCGACAATCTGCTGAGACATCGACGCACTCACAGTGGAGAGAGGCCATTTATCTGCTCTGTGTGTGGGAAGGCATTCACTCGATCAGCCGCATTGCTGACACACCAGCGAGTTCACAGTGGAGAGAGGCCATTCTCGTGCTCTGTGTGTGGGAAGGGATTCACTTGTTCATCCCACCTGCTGAAACACCAACGCACTCACACTGGAGAGAGGCCGTTCACCTGCTCCGAGTGTGGGAAGAGATTCACTGCTTCATCCCACCTGCTGACACACCAACGCACTCACACTGGGGAGAGACTTTTCACCTGTCCAGTGTGTGGAAAAGGATTCACTCAGTCGTCTAACCTGCTGACACACCAACGGGTTCACAGGTGAAAGCAGAGATTGGATTCTTGTTTATTGCTGCTGTAATCACATTGAGGATTGAATGTGTGGGTTAATCCTGAGGTGTGTAAGAAATGTGTCCCAGCCGCTCTCTCTCGGGTTCAGAGCTCCGAGACACGGAACACAAGCTCCTTTACAACTGTGTTCAGAGTCAGGGAGAGCAATGGTGAATGCTGGAAACCTGCTGTCAGATCAGAGATTGGTGTAAAACTGGGATCTGTTCCTGACTGAAAGTGAAACAGCAGCTTTAAGTTTATAATCTGAAACTTTAACATCATAAAATGTCCCAAGCTGTTTCACAGGTTATTAAATGTTTGATCAGGTGGCATGTGGCACAGTGGTTAGCACTGGGACTACAGCACTGAGGAGCTGGGTTTGAATCCCAGCCCTGGGGTCACTGTCTATGTCGAGTTTGCACATTCTCCCCCCACAACCCAAAGATATGCAGGGTAGGTGGATTGGCTACGCTAAATTGTCCCTTAATTGGAAAAAAAATAATAATTGGGTGCTCTAAATTTATTTTATATAAATAAAACGTTTGATCAAAGGGATAGATTTTCAGAAGTATCTTAAAAGGAGGAGAGAAGTTTGGGGAAGGTATTCCGGATCTCGGCAGCTGAAAGCACGGCTGCCAATGGTGGAGGGATGGATGTGGGTGGGGGATGAGGAAGGTGTCAGTAATTGGAGCAAGTAATTAGAAAAGCTAATAAAATGTGATTGTTGTGATTATTGAGGTTAAGCTGCAGCTGAACAGGGCACAGAGAGACCCCAGCAGCAGCATTGTGAACAGTACTGAGAGACCCCAGCAGCAGCATTGTGAACAGTACTGAGAGACCCCAGCAGCAGCATTGTGAACAGTACTGAGAGACCCCAGCAGCAACATTGTGAACAGCACTGAGAGACCCCAGCAGCAACATTGTGAACAGCACTGAGAGACCCCAGCAGCAACATTGTGAACAGTACTGAGAGACCCCAGCAGCAACATTGTGAACAGCACTGAGAGACCCCAGCAGCAACATTGTGAACAGCACTGAGAGACCCCAGCAGCAACATTGTGAACAGCACTGAGAGACCCCAGCAGCAACATTGTGAACAGCACTGAGAGACCCCAGCAGCATCATTGTGAACAGCACTGTGAGACCCCAGCAGCAACATTGTGAACAGCACTGAGAGACCCCAGCAGCAACATTGTGAACAGCATTGAGAGACCCCAGCAGCAACATTGTGAACAGCACTGAGAGACCCCAGCAGCAACATTGTGAACAGCACTGAGAGACCCCAGCAGCAGCATTGTGAACAGCACTGAGAGACCCCAGCAGCAGCATTGTGAACAGCACTGAGAGACCCCAGCAGCAACATTGTGAACAGCACTGAGAGACCCCAGCAGCAGCATTGTGAACCGCACTGAGAGACCCCAGCAGCAGCATTGTGAACAGCACTGAGAGGCCCCAGCAGCAACATTGTGAACAGCACTGAGAGACCCCAGCAGCAACATTGTGAACAGCACTGAGAGACCCCAGCAGCAGCATTGTGAACAGCACTGAGAGACCCCAGCAGCAACATTGTGAACAGCACTGAGAGACCCCAGCAGCAACATTGTGAACAGCACTGAGAGACCCCAGCAGCAGCATTGTGAACAGCACTGAGAGACCCCAGCAGCAACATTGTGAACAGCACTGAGAGACCCCAGCAGCAACATTGTGAACAGCATTGAGAGACCCCAGCAGCAGCATTGTGAACAGCACTGAGAGACCCCAGCAGCAGCATTGTGAACAGCACTGAGAGACCCCAGCAGCAACATTGTGAACAGCACTGAGAGACCCCAGCAGCAGCATTGTGAACAGCACTGAGAGACCCCAGCAGCAGCATTGTGAACAGTATTGGTCTCCTTACTGAAGGAAATATGTAAATGCAGTAGAATCAGAATCAGTTCAGAGATGGTTCACGAGACGGATTCCAGGAATGGGCTGCTTGCCTTCTGAGGAAAGGTTGGAGAGGTTAGGTTTATATCTACTGGTGTTTAGAAGAGTAAATGGCAAATTGGTCGATCCTTTCAGATCCTGAGTTTTACTGGGTGGGTGTGGTGAGGATGTTTCTTGTCGGAGAATCGAACTCAGGGTCACTATTTAAAACAGGAGTCACTCATTTAAGATGGAGCTGAGGAGATTTTATTTCTCTCCGTGGGTTGAGAGTCTCTGGAACCCTCACCTTCAAAAGGCAATAAAAGCAGAATCTTTGAATATCTTTAAGATACAGTTAGATATGTTCTTGATCAACATGGAGATGAAAGTTTATCCAGGAGTGGGCAGGAATGTGGGGTTGAGGTTACAATCGGATCAGTCATTATCTTATTGAATGGCGGAGCAGACTCAAGGGGCCGAGTGGCCAACTCCTGCTCCTATTTCATATGTTTGAAGAATTGGAGGCTGTAGGAGTTTCCAGAGACTGTGTCATGGAGAGAGTGGCTGCCTCCATGGTGTCCTCAAGCCCCCTGTTTACCCTGCCTGCCTATGATGACAGGCCCGGAGCTAAGGGTTTCACCGGCCACTATCGTATGAGTGGGAGTCAGGGCAGATCATGAGGCAGGGCTTCTTCCCCAGTGCCAGGCCCAGGTTACCCAGCTAACCGGCTGCCATCTTGGCATGAGTGGCCACCTTTGTGAGGAAAGAGGGAGTGGGCGGGACTTCAGAAACACACTGGTCTGAGCAGCATTTTAAAACAGAATTCACTTCCTCAGAGAGCAGGGCGGCTGGGTCACCGGCTGAGTTAGTAACTCTGATATTTGATCCACTGGGCAGTCATAGGTTATGGGGACGGGGAGAGAAGTGGAATGAAGGGCAGAATCAGATCAGCCTGAGGGGCTGAATGGCCCACGCTGTTGCCATTTCATATGACCTTATAAAGCTGGCACTGTTCAGCGAGCGGGGCAAGTGTGTGACCATCTTGGTGAGGGAACAGAGTGCGTGGAGTTTCAACAACCCAGTGACCAGCGGAGAAAATGATTGAAGGAGAGTTTGTGAGACGGAGTTAAATGGGAATCAAGAGAGGAAAAAAATACCGAACAGAAACGAGAATTGTCTGCTCTGAATTGCTGCCCTCTACTGACAGTGGGAACTTCTGTACAATTCCTTTTACAGGGAAATGGAAATTGCTTATTGTCACGAGTAGGCTTCAAATGAAGTTACTGTGAAAAGACCCGCCACATTCCAGCGCCTGTTCGGGGAGGCTGGAACGGGAATTGAACCCGCGCTGCTGGCCTTGTTCTGCTTCACAAGCCAGCTGCTCAGCCCACTGTGCTAAACCAGCCCCATATCAGAAAGGTATCAGAAAGGGAGGATTTTAAGATCTTTAAGAGTCATGCTACTCATCAGGACTTGAATATCATCGACTTGCAATGTGGAAGGAGAAATATTTGTCTGTTCTGTCTGTGGGAAAGGATTTGAAACATCAGTGTGACTGGAAAAGCACTGAGACGCACATACCCGAGTGAGTGTTCCTGTGAACGGACTGTGGAAAGAGATTTAACCAATAACACAGCCTGAAAAAACATCACACCATTCACAGCAGGGAGTAATCCCAGGTTTCCTCCAACCAGGAGAGACACAAGGACACCGGGACCATGGAGAAACTCTGGAAATGTAGAGATTGTGGGAAGAGATTCAGTTACCATCACAGCTGGAAAACCATTGACAGTCACACCGGTAAAAGGAAAATTATCTGCTCCGTGTTTCTCAGTCATTCTCCCCCAGTCACACCAGCTAGTTCACGCTGAGGAGACCTTTCAGCTGAATTTCCTGTGAAAGAGGTTCAGGTGTTCATCTAACCTCACTGCACACCAGCAAATTCACACTGGGAAGAGACCGTTAAACTGCTGTGTGTGTGGGATGGGATTCACTCAGACAACTACTCTGCTGATACATCAGTGAGTTCACACTGGGGAGAGACCGTTAAACTGCTCCGTGTGTGGGAAGAGATTCACTCAGTTAAACAACATGCAGAAACATCAGTAAAGTCACTAGTGAGAAGACATTCATATGCTCGGTCTGTGGGAATGGATTCAGTCACTCATGTAACCTGCTGACACACCAGTGTATTCACACTGGAGAGAGGCCGTTCGCCTGCTGTGTGTGTGAAGGGATTCACTCAGTCACAACACCTGGTGACACACCAGAGAATTCACACCGGGGAGAGGCCGTTCACTTGCTCAGTGTGTGGGAAGGGATTCACTTGGTCACAATACCTGGTGGCACACCAGCAGGTACATAAGTGACTGTGGTGTTGGGATTCTGCTGTTAATCACATCCAGGATTGACAGTCTGACAATATTTACTTTCTTCCTTCTAATGTTAACTGGCTGGAGTTTAATATTCCAGATATATCGCTGCTTTTTGTAATGGCAGTGTCCATTTTAAAAGCATCATCTGTGATCTTACTCCTCAATTCAAGAACTTCCAAAGGAACAGTGAACAATAAAATTATTAATTTTTACTCCACTCCTGAATTAGTCTTTTGTATAAACTCTACAATTCAGTGGCTGAACGCTTCCTCTGATTAACATCTTCAATTAGAAAATGCTGTGGGAACGGTAGCACAGTGGTTAGCACAGTTGCTTCACAGCACCAGGGAGCCAGGTTAGATTCCTGGCTTGGGTCACTGTCCGTGCGGAGTCTGCATGTTGTCCTGTGTCTGCATGGGTTTCCTCCGGGTGCTCCGGTTTCCTCCCACAAGTCCTGAAAGACGTGCTGTTAGGTGAATTGGACATTCTGAATTCTCCCTCAGTGTACCCAAACAGGCGCCGGAATGTGGCGACGAGGGGCTTGTCACAGTAACTTCATTGCAGTGTTAATGTAAGCCTACTTGTGACAATAAAAGATTATTTTATTTTTAAATATTTTCCTGTTAAGAGTTCCTTGACAAAACAGAACATGGTTAAAAAAACCTCACAGAAAGTTACTTGAGGATCAAAGACAACCAGAGTAACAGGATGTTCACAATGTTCTGGGTCCCAAATGGATTCCCTTCAGCTCCTCTCTACCCTGTTCCCGTGACTTCCCGCTTTGGATACAGGGGCGCTGAACCCTGGGGGTCACATCACCATCAGCCCATCACCGTTCCAGCCCCTGCCCCTGATTGGCTGGAGGTCCAGTTCCGAGTCAGTCCTCCAGCATCTTCCTGTCTCTATTAGTGCGAATCCCATGGCAGTTTCCCACTGGGGTGCGGGCCCCGTTGTTATTCTCAGCTAAATTCAGCCCTCTGCTCCATCACTTCACTGTCATTGACATGAGCAATAGAGACAGAAAGATGCCCGAGGCTCGAATTGGAAGACAAAATTTGTGGATTAAGATCTCCATAAAGATCATAGAACATACAGTGCAGAAGGAGGCCATTTGACCCATCGAGTCTGCACCGACACACTTAAGCCCTCACTTCCACCCTATCCCTGTAACCCAATAAGCCCTCCTAACCTTTTTGGTCACGAAGGGCAATTTATCGTGGCCAATCCACCTAACCGGCACATCTTTGGACTGTGGGAGGAAACCGGAGCACCGGAGCAAACCCACGCAGCCACGGGGAGAAGGTGCAGACTCTGCACAGACAGTGACCCAGCGGGGAATCGATCCTGGGACCTTGGCGCTGTGAAGCCACAGTGCTATCCACTTGTGCTACCGTGCTGCCCAAAGGTCAGCAACTTCTTAGAAAAAAAATCAAATTCTAAGTCAACACAACGGGACTTCAAGTTTTATGACTTTTAATGCAACAAACAAACTAGAAGCTACTTTAACTCGGAAACCTACTCAGTAAACTATAAAGTGGAACTTTGCCCTTTTACACAATCTAAAACGCATTTCCTGATTATAGTTTAGTCTGCCCTGGAAGTCGAAACTTAATTGTCTCAGAATCAGTCCAAAGTGATGATTCATTCCCGAGGATTTACTTCCGTTCTTTTCACAGTCTGGCAGCCTTTAATCCCAGAACTGTCTTTCACAGGGAAAGATTAGCCAGCTGCCAGAAAACCGAGTGTCGGCACAAATAGGCCATTTTCTGGTTGGCAAGATGTAATGAGCGGTGTGTCACAGGGATCAGTGCTGGAGCCTCAACGTTTCACAATTCATATCAATGACTTTGATGATGGGACCAAAGGTATGGTCACTGAGTTTGTTGATGATGCAGGAAAAAAGGAAAATGAGGTGGTGTTGCTCGGATAAGGGATGGCATCAAAACATTAGTAAAGGTGGATCTCAGATCAGGAATACAAAACGTGAAGGGCAGCACAGTGGCGGTGGTTAGCACTGCTGCCTCATGGCGCCGAGGTCCCAGGTTCGATCCCAGCTCTGGGTCATTGTCCGTGTGGAGTTTGCACATTCTCCCCGTATCTGCGTGAGTTTCGCCCCCACAAACCAAAGATGTACACGTCGGTAGATTGGCAACGCTAAATTGCCTCTTATTCCGGGAAAAAAAAAAAAGGAATACAAAATGTGGAATCTGTTTGGGTGGAGCCAAGAAACAGCAAGAGGCAGGAAATATTGGGAAGAACTGCTCATCAGATTGGATTTGGGTTTATCACGTACCGAGGTACAGTGAAAAGTATTGTTCTGCATACAGATCTTTCCATACATGTAAAACATAGGACATACAATAGATGCACAATGTAAATACGATAGATACACAATGTAAATACATAGACAGCAGATGAAGTTTATGAAGTGTAGTACTATTCAGTACAGAAGATGTATGAAGAGATCAGATCAGTCCAGAAGAGGGTCATTCAGGAGTCTGGTAACAGCGGGGAAGAAGCTGTTTTTGAATCTGTTTGTGTGTGTTCTTAGGCATCTGTATCGCCTGCTCGATGGAAGAGGTTGGAAGAGCGAATAAACCAGATGGGAGGGGTCTGATTATGCTGCCCGCTTTCCCCAGGCAGTGGGAGGTGTAGATGGATCTATGGATGGGAGGCAGGTTTGTGTGATGGACAAGGCTGTGTTCACGACTCTCAAGTTTCTTACGGTCTTGGGCTGAGCAATTGCCATACCAGGCTGCGATGCAGCCAGGTAGGATGCTTTCTATACATCTGTAAAAATTGGTAATAGTCAATGTGGACATGTCGAATTTCCTTAGTTTCCTGAGGAAGAATAGGCGCTGTTGTGCTTTCTTGATCATAGCGTCGATGTGTGTGCACCAGGACAGATTGTTCGTGATGTGCACACCGAGAAATCTGAAGCTGTCAACCATCTCCATCTTGGCACCATTGATGCAAACGGGTCTGTGCGACACTTCCTGAAGTCAATGACCAGCTCCTTAGTTTTGCTGACGTTGACGGAGAGATTGATGTCATTGCACCACTCCACTAGTTTGTCTGTCTCCCTCCTGTACTCTGACTCATCGTTGTTCAAGATCAAAACAGTAGGGGTAGTGTGGGACATGGTATTAATCAGGAGATTAGAGAAGCATGTAGCATGGGTAAAAAGGTAATGGGTGATTTCAATCTGTATATAGACTGGGTAAACCTAATGGGCACTGATGCTGTGGAGGACAAGTTTCTGGAGTGTGTGAGGGAAGGTTTTCTAGAGCAGTAAGTTGAGGAAATGACTAGAGAACAGGCTCTTGTTGATCTAATATTATGCAATGATAAAGGGCTAATTGATAATCGTGCTGGAAAACAACCTTTAGGGATGAGTGACCAGAATATTGAATATGAGGTATTCCAATCTGAAGCCAGGGTATTAAGTTTGAAGAAAATTATGAAGGTAGAAGGGGCAAATTAGCTGAGGTGGATTGGGGTAAATACATTAAAAGGTGTGACAGTCCACAGGCAATGGATAAGACTTTCAATCATTATTACACAGTTTACATTCCTTCAAGGCACAAGAACCCCAAAACGACAGAGAACCATGACGACCAGAGGAAGTGAAGTTTTGTATAAGATTGAAAGAAAAGGCCGATAAAGTTATCTGAAATAGGAATAAACCTGAGGATTGGGAGGATTTTAGAATACAGCAAAGGACCAAGACACTGAGACAGCGAGGGAGAATAGAATATGAATATGAACTCGCAAAATACATAAAAATGGACTGTAAAAGTTTCTATAAGTACGTAAAAAGGCAACGTTTAGCTAAGACAAAGGATTGTCCGACACAGATAGAGTCAGGAGAATTTATCGGGCAGCACGGTAACACAGTGGATAGCACAGTTGCTTCACAGCACCAGGGTCCCAGGTTCGATCGCCTGCTGGGTCACTGTCTGCGCGGAGTCTGCACATTCTCCCCGTGTGTGCGTGGGTTTCCTCCCACAGTCCAAAGAGTGCAGGTTAGGTGGATTGGCCACGTTAAATTGCCCTTAATGTCCAAAAAGGTTGGGAGGGGTTATTGGGTTAGGGTGGAAGTGAGGGCTTAAGTGAGTCAGTGCAGACTCGATGGGCCGAATGGTCTCCTTCTGCACTGTATGTTCTATAATGAGGAATAGAGATCTCTACAGCCACCTCGTTCAACGCTCTGGGATGTCGATCATTAGCTTTTGGGGATTTATTCACTTTCAGCCCCATTAATTTCTCCAGTACGACTTTTTCACCAATACTAATCTCCGCCAGTCCCTTGGTTCTCTGGTGTTTTGGGGACAATTTCTGTATCTTCCTCTGTGAAGACAGACACACATTGTTCAGTTTCTCTGCCTTTTCCTTACTCCCCATTATAAACTCTCCTGTCTCTGCCTGGAATGGACCCACATTGGTCTTTGCTAATCTTTTCCTTTTCACATTCCTGGAGAAACTTTTCCAGTGGGTTTTTATGTTTCTCACCAGTTTGCTCTCATATTCAATTTTCTCTCTCTCTTTATCAGTTTCTTGGTCCTCCTCTTCTGAATTCTGAAAAAGTTCCCAATCCTCAGGTTTACTACTATTTTGACCATGTTATGAGCCTCTTCCATTGATCGAATGGAACCTAACTTTTCTTGTTAGCCAAGGTTGCATCACTTTTACACAAAGGAATCTATATTTGTTGTATACATGTGAAATAAAAGTCACATACATCCCAGAGCACCATAGGCTGCTCTCCCCTTTGACAGAGAGAGAGCTGACTGGAGGTGATTTAACCCGAGGGTCAGCACACCTCAGGCGAGGGGCCTGGTTGAGAAGGCGGGGCTTTCATGAATAAACTCAGTACGGGAGTTGAATCCTCCCTGTTGGCTTTGCTCTGCATCACGAACCAGTCGTCCACTCAACTGAGCTAACCGACCCGATAAATATGTAATAATTCCTTAAATATTAGGTACTCCTTGTACCAATCAGTTTCCCAGTCCACCTCAGACAACTTGCCCCTCATATCAGAATAGTTTTCTTCTGTGAGGAACACCCAGATAAATTAAACAAAAGAACCATGTAACTGCCATGGTTCATCTCCATGGCAACGTGGCACACTTTTGGGGGGGTTGCAAACTAAAATGGGAACAAATATCTTCAAACTTCCAAACACCCTTTCACTCTGTGATCCTTGTGCAATTTGAAGTCAGGTATTAGCAACAAGGCTCAAAGAGCATCAGCCCACTGGAGGCAAAGTGGTGAGACCGGTCAGTCCAGCAGAAAGAAACCCTCCGACCATCCCCACTGACCACCTGTCAGAATGAACAAAATGCAGTCCTGGGTGTAGAGCAGAAACAATAACAGCAGAATCCAACCTCTGGAATCGGTTGTGGAATTGTTGGTGTCACAGCAGGTGTGGTGAAACATGCAATCCTGTCTCACATTGTGAAGTGGACCGCCTCTCCCCAGTGTGAACTCGCTGGTGTCTCCGCAGGTTGGATAACTGAGTAAATCCTTTCCCACACTGAGAGCAGGTGAATGGCCTCTCCCCCGTATGAACTCGCTGATGTTTCCTCAGGGTAGATGAATCACTTAATCCCTTCCCACACTGCGGGCAGGAAAGCCACCTCTCCCCAGTGTGAACTCGCTGATGTTTCCGCAGGTTGGATGAATCACTGAATCCCTTCCCACACTGAGAGCAGGTTAATGACCTCTCCCCAGTGTGAACTCGCTGATGTCTCTGCATGTTCGAAGAATCAATGACTCCCTTCCCACACTGAGAACAGGTGAAAAGCTTCTCCTCAGTGTGAACTCGCTGGTGTGTCTGCAGGTTGGATGAACAACTGAATCCCTTCCCACACTGAGAGCAGGTGAACGGCCTCTCCCCAGTGTGAACTTGCTGATGTTTCCGCAGGGTTGATGAACTCCTGAATCCTTTCCCACACTGGGTGCAGGTGACTGGCTTCTCCCCAGTGTGAACTCGTTGATGTCTTTGCATGTTGGATAATTCACTGAATCCCTTCCCACACTTGGAGCAGGTGAACGGCTTCTACCCGGTGTGAACTTGTTGATGTCTGTCCATGTTGGAAAATTCACTGAATCCCTTCCCACACTGAGAGCAGGAGAATGGCCACTCCCCAGTATGAAGTTGCTGATGTGTCTTCAAGTGGGATAACCGAGTGAATCCCTTCCCACACTGAGAGCAAGTGAACGGCGTCTCCCCAGTGTGAACTTGCTGATGTCTCTGCAGGTGGTGCAACTGAGTGAATCCCTTCCCACACTGAGAGCAGGCGTACGGCCTCTCCCCAGTGTGACTGCGTCGATGAATTTCCAACACAGATGGGGAACAGTATCCCTTTCCACAGTCCCCACATTTCCACGGTTTCCCCATGTTTTGGGTCTCCTTGTGTCTCTCCAAGTTGGACAATCAGAGGAAGCCTCATCCATACACAGCACGGCACGGTAGCACAGTGATTATCACTGCTGCTTCAATAGTCCCAAAAGACGTGCTATCAGGTAATTTGGATGTTCTGATTTCTCATCTGTGTACCCGAACAGGCGCCAGAGTGTGGCGACCCAGGGCATTTAACAGTAATTCATTGCAGTGTTAGTAAGTCTACTTGTGACAATAAAGATTATTATTAAATTAAAGTACAGCCTTGCCTCTTTGTGAGTTCCACAGTCAGTTCACTGGAACACTCTCACTCCGGTAAGTGTGTCTCGGTGCTTTTCCAGTCACAATGATGTTTGAAATCTTTCCCCACAGAGAGAACAGGAAGCATTTCTCCTACATTGAAAGACCGATGATATTCAATTGAATTGAGTGATTCTGTTAAATCTTGATGTGATGTTTAGTTTGAGATTTCTTTCTGCAAATTCTCCTCTTCTAACACTGCAAAAAAAAATGGAGGAAAATGACACAATGTGATGTATGATTCTATAACTCTATACAATGAATGATGACATTTTGTTGGTCACCATTACGGAGTTTAGATTTCAATTGCAATTAATGAACACTCATTAAATTTCAGCAGCTTCTCCGCTGTTCCCAGAGTTTTCAAGAAATAGATATTTTATAGAAGCAGTTAGATGTCGCACTTGGATCAAAGGATATGGAGGGGAAGGCAGGATGAGGCTATTGATTTGGATGATCAGCCAGAATAATAATGAATGGTGGTGCAGGCTCGAAGGCCTTCCTACTGCTCCTATTTACTACATTTCGATTAGCCTGAGTTCCTGGGTGACACATTCAGCGCTATTACCACTGCTCCACCATCTCCCCCAGAGTGACTGCAGGGGTTTGGATTCTGCTGTCAGTCACATCCAGGACTAAACCATGCACATCCTGACAATGCCAGTAATTTCCACCGCATTTAATACTTCCAGTAATGAGTAAAATTTAATATTCTGTCATTGGTTTCTCTTTACTTTGTGACTTTTAATCTTCAAATAACGATTGTTTTTCGGAGATATTAAGATTTTAGGTGATGAACCAAATAGTGATTTACTTACAAAGGTGGATTCGTATTTGGGGTCCGAAGTCTCCACTGTGGCTTCCACTGGATGATTATGAGCTCTGGGTTATTAGGAGGCCTCCTCTGGGTGTTTGTGACGCCTCCCCGGTCACTCCGCCGCGTCCAGTCCCTCCCACCTCGCGGCTCCACTCACTTCCCTTCTGAACAAAAAAACGCCATCGCCATTACCCGCACTGCGCATGCTTCAGTCACAGTCTGGTCCCGCCCCTTATTCACTCTGATTGGTTGGAAGACCAGCTGCTCCTGCTCAGTCCTCCAGACACGCCCCCTCCTCCTATTGGTCTGGAGCTGCCGTCAATCACTCCCCGGGCATTGTGATGTGGGCCCTGCGTAGTGCAGCTCACATCCAGGGACAGACGCTTGTTTGTCTAGGCGGGAAAGAGGTGGATAAGCGGAGGCAGCGTTCGGGGCAGTGGGTGGGAGGGGAGGCTTCACAAGCACCCAGTGGAGGCCTCAACATCCCCAATAACAAACTAGCGGCACCGCCTCAACACCCAACATAACGGCAGCTGCCGCTTTCTCCCGGTGCCGGGCCCCAGTGGACAAATGTGGCTTCAGGAAGGAAATGCAGCAATGGATTTCTTCAGGAGAAATTATCTTGAACTCACTTTACTGATGCTGGAGCAGGAGGAGAGAATGGGGGGAATGTCTATCCTACACTCACACTGATGGATTTGTTCATGAGAAATTATCTTGAACTCACTTTACTGATCCTGGAGCAGGCAGCAAGAGGAGAGAATGGTACTTGAAGATCTGTGTTACTGGAAATAGATTGGGAGACCAAAAAAGGATTTGAAAACGTATACAATTTTTAAATTGGAGCTTTTAATTTAGCGGCAGCCATGTGTGGTAGTACCAGGTATTGCGGTACCTAAGAGGTGGATGACCATTGGTTAGACCCAGGAGTCTACTGTTGGCAGTTGGACATAGTTCCGCCCTGAGAGGTGGCGTATAAGAACCGGTGCCGTCCCAGCAGCCTTCACTTTCTGTATCAAAGCTGCTGGGGAAGAGTTCTAGCAGATTAAAGCCTTCAGTTATCATAGAATTTACAGTGCAGAAGGAGGCCATTCGGCCCATCGAGTCTGCACCGGCTCTTGGAAAGAGCACCCTACCCAAGGCCAACACCTCCACCCTATCCCCATAACCCAGTAACCTCACCCAACACTAAGGGCAATTTTGGACACTAAGGGCAATTTATCATGGCCAATCCACCTAACCTGCACATCTTTGGACTGTGGGAGGAAACTGGAGCACCCGGCAGAAACCCACGCACACACTGGGAGGATGTGCAGACTCCGCACAGACAGTGACCCAAGCCGGAATCGAACCTGGGACCCTGGAGCTGTGAAGCAATTGTGCTATCCACAATGCTACCGTGCTGCCCTCAAGTTATGAATCACTTCGTCTTGGAGAGTAATTGATTGCGCATCACCATGTAAGTCAATAAGCAGAGCATTGATGGGTAAAGGAGACATCGTTTGAGATTTGATAGAGGTATTTGAAACCAATAGCCTGTTCAGAGTAGATAGAGAGAAACTTTACATTCATGGAAGAATCAAGAATGGGAGGATATAGATCAGAGAGAATATAGATGGAGGCTATAGTTAATTGAGGAAAGAAGCAACAGAGACATGAAGAGAAACTTTCTCACACAGAACCGAGCGAGAGCGGCTGGTCCTCCAATCAATTGGAATGAACGAAGGGTGGGGTTTTGACTGACATGCACAGTGTGGATAACTTTTCATGGTAACTTCATTGCAGTGTTAATGTAAGCCGACGTGACAATAAAGATTATTATTATAATGACCACAGCGAAAGGCTTTTATCTCGGATCTCTCGGCCTAACCATCTTCAACTGCTTCACCAATGACCTTCCATGATAAGGTCAGAAGTGGGCATGTTTGCGGATGACTGCACAATGTTCAGCACCATTCGCGACTCCTCAGATTTTAAAGCAGTCCATGTCCAAATGCAACAAGACCTGGACAATATCCAGGCTTGAACTGACAAGTGGCAAGTTACATTTGCACCATACAAGTGCCAGGCAATCACCATCTCCTTCAAGAGAGGGTCTCACTGAGGAAATGAACAGAAAGGCATGATGGGTAGTTAGGCCAAGTTAGGAGTAAAATCTTAATGTGCAGCCTGCAAGTGGGATTCAAGAGAGGAAGAAGGGGGATGGGCATTAGGTCCATTAGGACTGGTTCTTTGTGCAGAGAATGCTGGGTGAAAGGGGCCCCAGGGTCAGCTTATATGGCCAGGTCAAGGAATGTGTGAGAAAGACCTTTGAGAATCTTGCATTTGTTACCGTCACCTTATTTGGTCGTGGGTATGTGAAACCTGACGCTGAATCCATGTATGTGAAACCAGATGCTGTGCTCCCTTTGTCTCACTCACTCTGGAAGTTTCAAGAGACGTGTTGTCTCCTGCCTTTTTATCAGAGTGAGTGGAGTTCGCAAGCTATTTGAAATAAAATAAGTCAATACTTACAATCTGACTCAGGGTTTGACTGAGACCAAACTGAGGGCAGAAAGAACTCAGTATCGTCATCACCACTGCCCCTTGACATTCAATGGCATTACCATCACTGAATCCCACACAATCAACATCCTGGAGGTTACCATTGATCAGAAACTGGACTAGCCATATTAATACTGTAACTACAAGCGCAGGTCAAAGGCTAGGAATCCTATGGCGAGTAACTCACCTCCTGCTTCCTAAAGACTGTCCACCATCTACAAGGCACAAGTCAAGAGTGTAATGGAATACTCTCCACTTGCCTGGATGAGTTCAGCGCCAACAACACTCAAGAAGCTCAACACCATCGAGGGCAAAACAGCCCACTTGATTGCTCCTCCTTCCACAAACATTCAAACCCTCCACCACTGACGAACAGTGGCAGCCGTGTGTACCATCTACAAGATGCGTTGCAGTAACTCACCAAGGTTCCTCAAACAGCACCTTTCAAACCCAGGACCACTGCCATCTAGAAGGACAAGAGCTGCAGATACCTGGGAACTCCACCACTTGGAGATCCCACTCCAAGTCACTGACCAGACTGATTTGGAAATATATTGCCGTTTCTTCACTGATGCTGGGGCAAAATCCTGGTCCTCCCGCCCTCTCAGCACAGTTGGTGTACCTACAGCTCAAGAACTGCAGTGGTTCAAGAAGGCAACTCACCACCACCTTCTGAAGGGGAACTCGGGATGGGCAAGAAATGCTGGTCTAACCAGCGACGACCACATTCCTGTAAATTAAGTTTTAAAAAGTTAACAAGTCTTGTGAGGAACATTCAATCAAGACATTCAAAAGGGAATTGGATTATGGCTCGAAACGAAAGAATATGCAGGGTTTGGGGGAGGTGGAGAGCCAGTGCAGACACAATGGGCTGAATGGCCTCCTTCTGTGCTGTGACAAAGCGGTTAGGCTGTGATACCGATAGCAGAGTTTTGGATTATCTGATGTGTGTGGAGGTTGAATGTGGGAGGCTGGATAGTAAAGTTATGGCATAGTCAAGTCCAGAAGGTAACAGAGAAATGGATGAGAATTTCAGGAATGTTTGAGCTGAAGGAGAGGCAAAGTTGTGCGAAGTTCTCAGGTGGAGACATCCTATCGCAGACCTTTTTTTTTTCTCCCCTTCCCCCCACCATTTCACCGACTCCAAACCTATTACATTTCCATATTTCCTCCCTTCTGCTGAGGACCATCACAACCTGAATCATTAACTTTCTTTCTCTCTGAAGATGCTGCCTGAGCTGCTGAGTTTTTCGGATATCTTCTGTTTTTATTACTGAGGTGGAAATAGTGTGGTCTTGGTGATAAAGCTGATATGTTGTTGGAAGCTCAGCTGGGATGTAAACCCTGACATGAAGGTGGTAAACTGTCCAGTTCAGCCTAAGCCAGGGAGACAAAGTCAGTGGCGAGTTTGTAACAATGGGTGGAGATAATAGCTTCAGTTTTCCCAATATTTAAATAGAGGACATTTCTGTTCATTGAGTACTGGATGTCAGACAAGTCAGGATGATGTGTGACTTGGAGGAGAACTCGGTGGTGCTGATGTTTGCATACTCCTGCTACCATCATTCTTCAATGTGGTGAAATTAGGTGTCTGTGAAACTTTGTCAAAGTTCAGGTTGATTTATGGTTATGTAAAATCTCTTTCTCCCTGCTAATTTCACCTTTATCTCTCTCCTCCCATAGAGACCAAAGTCTTTTGTAGATCCAAACTGGGTTAGAACAAAGAACAATAAAGCACAGGAACAGACCCTCCAGCCCTCCAAGCCTGTACCAGTCATTATGCCAACCTTTGCCAAAACCCTCAGCACTTCCTTGTGCCGTATCCCTCTATACCCATCCTATCCATGTGTTTGTCAAGATGCCTTTTGAACGCCGTTAATGTATCTGCTTCCACAACCTCCCCTGGCAACGCATTCCAGGCACTCACCACACTGCGTAAAAAAAACTGCCTTACACATCTCTAAACTTTGCCCCACGGACCTTAAACCTATGTCCCCTGGCGACTGACCCCTCCACCCTGGGAAAGAGTGCTTGCCCATCCACTCTATCCATGCCCCTCTTAATCTTGTAGACCTCTATCAGGTCGCCCCTCAACCTCCATCTTTCTAATGAAATCAATCGAGTCTATTCAGGCTCTCCACATAGCTAACACCCTCCAGACCAGGCAACATCCTGGTAAACCTCCTCTGCACCCTCTCCAAAGCTTCCACATCTTGCTGGTAGTGTGGCGACCAGAATTGTGCGTAATATTCCAAGTGCAGCCTCACCAAGGTTCCATACAACTGTAGCATGACTTGCCAGTTTTAATACTCAATGCCCCATCCAATGAAGGCAAGCATTCCGTATGCTTTTTTGACTACCTTGTCCACTTGTGTTGCCACCTTCAAAGACCTGTGGACATGCACGCCCAGATCTGTATAGGTTGTAGTTCCTTTCTCCGAAGGTCATTAGATAGGGCTTTCTCCGAAGGTCATTATATAGGGCAGCACGGTAGCATAGTGGTTAGCACAATTGCTTCACAGCTCCAGGGTTCCAGGTTTGATTCCAGGCTTAGGTCACTGTCTGTGTGGAGTCTGCACGTTCTCCCCGTGTCTGTGTGGGTTTCCTCCGGTTTCCTCCAACAGTCCAAAGATGTGCAGGTTAGGTGGATTAGCCATGCTAAAATTGCCCTTAGTGTCCAAAAATTGCCCTTAGTGTTGGGTGGGGTTACTGGGTTATGGGGATAGGGTGGAGGTGTGGGCTTTGGTAGGGGGCTCTTTCCAAGAGCCGGTGCAGACTCGATGGGCCGAATGGCCTCCTTCTGCACTGTAACTTCTATGACTATAAACCGTTGGATTTTTACAACAGTCCAACAGATTTAAGAGTCACTGTTTCCTAGTGCTGGCCCACCTTGGCCTCTCCCCAGTGTGTGTGCTGGTGTGTCAGGGGCACTACCGACTGACACACCAGTTTACATGTGACTGCAGAGGTTAGTTTTGCTGTCATTACTGCTATCTGGGGGACTCTCCATTCTCCACTAATTCCCATTTTCTGTCTTTATGATGAATGCTAAAGGTCTGTGAACTTGGTTTCTGCATAAATTAGTTCCAAACTGTATTGGCCCTCCAAAATCCAGCCTCCATGTCTGCGTAGTAAATAAAATCAACTGAAAAGGTATTTCTTTTCAGAAACATAAAATTAATCACCCAACACGCAATTCAAAATGATGATCCTGAGATTAAAGCCTCATTATCTACCCATTCAACTACATGGACTGTGACAAAACTTGCTTCACAAACGCTTACCTCACTATATCCAGCCTAAGGAGCTGGACGCACATAAAGTCTCATTGAGATTTCAGCCCTATCACAGTTGGGATTTGGGAAAATTGTTGTCATAGAATCAGAATTTACAGTGCAGAAGGAGGCCATTTGGCCCATCAAGTCTGCACCGGCCCTTGGAAAGAGCACCCCACTTAAATCCACGCTGTCGATGAATTATGTTTATTTCTGTATGTTACAGTGCCACACTGAAATGCTTCGGAGGCATTTCGATTACATTGCCACTTGGTGTGTTCTGGGCAACATTCAGACATGTTAAATCTTTAATTTTAGCATTGGAACGCCCAAGGGAAATGCTTATATTGCACGTTCCAATGCAGTATGTGAGACCACAGAGCTTTTGTTAGATTTAAACTCCCTGACCATAAAAGCTTGAAGAATAGTTGTACATATGTGGGTGAAGTACATATGCACAATTGCTTTCCGATCGGGTGTCGGGGTTACAATGAGCAAATATTAACTGATTGCACATATCCATGGCGGGTCATTTACCCATCATTCCTGGCAGTGGAGAAAGCCCCCAATCTGCAATACAGAGGACTGGGACGCATGCGCAGTCGCACACAGTGTGGAGCATGCGCAGAGGGATGACGCTGAACAGAGGGTTGTTTGTTGCTCGGCCGCCGGTGAGAAGGGGAAGCGGCGGGTGGGCGGAGCGGGTTCATTAACACTCAGTGTGGGCCACAAACCCCGAATAACAACCTGCAGGTCCCGCGGTTACAGCTCGAGACTTTTGACCGGAAACAGGCCCCGGTTAAAGGCCACCATCTTGGTTACGTGGCGAATACGGTGCCTGAGGGGCCATCGTGGTGGCACAGAGAGTGGGCGGGGCTTCTGGGCCCCAGTGACCAGGAGAGAAAATGATTGTATCGCTGATTTTTGTTCTCGCTCTGCCCAGAACTGCATCCAGGCAGAGGCGAGGAAGGGGGGAAATGTTGAAGTTGAGGAAATAAATGATGAGATGGGTATGAATTCAGTTCAGGGAGGAGAGAGAGAGAGTGCAAGGACAGGGATTTACAACATTTGGGGAAAAAGAGATAGAAATATTACATAGAATCTCGACTTGTCTATTCTGTGCTCTCCACTTGTGAAATGTTTTGTAATCTGCTTTTGCAGGCTATTAGAAGGGGAAGGTGACTGGAAGGAACATCATTGCAAGATCTGACAAGATTTATCCGGATCTGAATAATTTTTGAAGAAATAAGGATCTGAATATCACTGGCCTTTGAATGTGGACGGAGAAACGTTTGGTTGTTCTGTCCGTGGGAGAAGATTTCAAACACCAGTATTTGGAAAGGAACCGACACACGTACACCTGAGGGAGAGTGTTCCAGTGAACTGACTGTGGAAAGAGCTTTAACCAGTTCACAGTCTATTAAAAAAATCACACCATTCACAGTGAGGAGAAACTGTACATGTGTTCTCTGTTGATAAGACTTCAATTGATCATCTAACCTGGAAAGACAAAGATACAGGCACTATGGAGAAACGGTGGAAATGTGACGACTGTGGGAAGGGATACAATTATCCATCCCGGCTGGAATTCCATCGACGCACTCACACTGGGGAGAAGCTGTGGAATTGTGGGGATTGTGGTAAACGATTCAATTCTCAATACCAGCTGGCAAACCATCAACGCAGTCACACTGGGGAGAGGCCATTCACCTGTTCTCTGTGTGGGAAGGGATTCACCCAGTCAGCCTGTCTCATGTCACACCAGCGGTTTCACACGGAGGAGAGGCCCTTCAGCTGCACTGACTGTGGACAGAGGTTCAGGCATTCATCCCACCTCAGTAAACACCAACGTGTTCACACAACGGAGAGACTGTTCACCTGTTCAGATTGTGGGAAGCGATTCACCGTATCTTCTGACCTGCTGAAACACCAGCGAATACACACTGGGGAAAGGCCATTCACCTGCTCAGTATGTGGGAAGGGATTCACTCAGTCAGCCAACCTGGTGGTACACAAGCGAATTCATACTGGGGAAAGGCCATTTAGCTGCACTTCCTGTGGAAAGAGGTTAAGATCGTCATCTGAACTCACTGCACATCAGCGAGTTCACACAGGGGAGAAACCATTCACTTGCTCTGTGTGTGGGAAGAGATTCACTCAGTCATCCCACTGCCTGACACACCAGCGAGTTCACACTGAGGAGAGGCCATTCACCTGCTCTTCCTGTGGAAAGAGGTTCAAGCATTCGGGCAACCTCAAAGCACACCAGCGGGTTCACACTGGAGAGAGACCGTTCACCTGCTCCGTGTGTGGCAAAGGGTTCCATTGGCTATCCAGCCTGCTGACACATCAGCGAGTTCATAAATAACTGCAGGGGTTGGGTTCTGCTGTTATTACTGCTGTTAATCACATCCAGGATTGATAGTCTGACAATACTGTGTTTGTTTTTGCTGATGTTAACAACCCTTATAGCTAGATGGAGTTTCATATACTGGAGATATTGTCACTGGTTTTCGAGACTTGCAGTGTCTCTTTTTAAAAACACCACCAGCTATCAGAGCTTTCAACAGGATCCTGTTTATAATGAAATTATAAACTTTTACGTCAACCTTAATTGATCTCTGATGTAAAATCTCCAAATCAACATCTGAAAGGCTCCACTGACTAATATCTCCAGTTAGAAAGTGCTGATTAATTCATGCTGACAGTTCTTACTGACTTACACACAATGATACCTCTGTCATGAAATTAAATGATCAAGATATAAACAAAGAACAAAGAAATGTACAGCACAGGAACAGGCCCTTCGGCCCTCCAAGCCCGTGCCGACCATACTGCCCGACTAAACTACAATCTTCTACACTTCCTGGGTCCGTATCCTTCTATTCCCATCCTATTCATATATTTGTCAAGATGCCCCTTAAATGTCCCTATCGTCCCTGCCTCCACTACCTCCTCCGGTAGTGAGTTCCAGGCACCCACTACCCTCTGCGTAAAAAACTTGCCTCGTACATCTACTCTAAACTTTGCCCCTCTCACCTTAAACCTATGCCCCCTAGTAATTGACCCCTCTACCCTGGGGAAAAGCCTCTGACTATCCACTCTGTCTATGCCCCTCATAATTTTGTATACCTCTATCAGGTCACCCCTCAACCTCCTTCGTTCCAGTGAGAACAAACCGAGTTTATTCAATCGCTCCTCATAGCTTATGCCCTCCATACCAGGCAACATTCTGGTAAATCTCTTCTGCACCCTCTCTAAAGCCTCCACATCCTTCTGGTAGTGTGGCGACCAGAATTGAACACTATACTCCAAGTGTGGCCTAACTAAGGTTCTATACAGCTGCAACATGACTTGCCAATTCTTATACTCAATGCCCCGGCCAATGAAGGCAAGCATGCCGTATGCCTTCTTGACTACCTTCTCCACCTGTGTAGCCCCTTTCAGTGATCTGTGGACCTGTACTCCTAGATCTCTTTGACTTTCAATACTCTTGAGGGTTCTACCATTCACTGTATATTCCCTACCTGCATTAGCCCTTCCAAAATGCATTACCTCACATTTGTCCAGGTTAAACTCCATCTGCCATCTCTCCGCCCAAGTCTCCAGACAATCTAAATCCTGCTGTATCCTCAGACAGTCCTCATCGCTATCCGCAATTCCACCAACCTTTGTGTCGTCTGCAAACTTACTAATCAGACCAGTTACATTTTCCTCCAAATCATTTATATATACTACAAAGAGCAAAGGTCCCAGCACTGATCCCTGTGGAACACCACTGGTCACAGCCCTCCAATTAGAAAAGCATCCCTCCATTGCTACCCTCTGCCTTCTATGGCCTAGCCAGTTCTGTATCCACCTTGCCAGTTCACCCCTGATCCCGTGTGACTTCACCTTTTGTACTAGTCTACCATGAGGGACCTTGTCAAAGGCCTTACTGAAGTCCATATAGACAACATCTACTGCCCTACCTGCATCAATCATCTTAGTGACCTCCTCGAAAAACTCTATCAAGTTAGTGAGACACGACCTCCCCTTCACAAAACCGTGCTGCCTCTCACTAATACGTCCATTTGCTTCCAAATGGGAGTAGATCCTGTCTCGAAGAATTCTCTCCAGTAATTTCCCTACCACTGAAGCAAGGCTCACCGGCCTGTAGTTACCTGGATTATCCTTGCTACCCTTCTTAAACAGAGGAACAACATTGGCTATTCTCCAGTCCTCCGGGACATCCCCTGAAGACAGCGAGGATCCAAAGATTTCTGTCAAGGCCTCAGCAATTTCCTCTCCAGCCTCCTTCAGTATTCTGGGGTAGATCCCATCCGGCCCTGGGGACTTATCTACCTTAATATTTTTTAAGACACCCAACACCTCGTCTTTTTGGATCACAATGTGACCCAGGCTATCTACACCCCCTTCTCCAGACTCAACATCTACCAATTCCTTCTCTTTGGTGAATACTGATGCAAAGTATTCATTTAGTACCTCGCCCATTTCCTCTGGCTCCACACATAGATTCCCTTGCCTATCCTTCAGTGGGCCAACCCTTTCCCTGGCTACCCTCTTGCTTTTTATGTAAGTGTAAAAAGCCTTGGGATTTTCCTTAACCCTATTTGCCAATGACTTTTCATGACCCCTTCTAGCCCTCCTGACTCCCTGCTTAAGTTCCTTCCTACTTTCCTTATATGCCACACAGGCTTCGTCTGTTCCCAGCCTTTTAGCCCTGACAAATGCCTCCTTTTTCTTTTTGACGAGGCCTACAATATCATTCGTCATCCAAGGTTCCCGAAAATTGCCGTATTTATCTTTCTTCCTCACAGGAACATGCCTGTCCTGTATTCCTATCAACTGACACTTGAAAGCCTCCCACATGTCAGATGTTGATTTGCCCTCAAACATCCGCCCCCAATCTATGTTCTTCAGTTCCCGCCTAATATTGTTATAATTAGCCTTCCCCCAATTTAGCACATTCATCCTCGGACCACTCTTATCCTTGTCCACCAGTACTTTAAAACTTACTGAATTGTGGTCACTGTTACCGAAATGCTCCCCTACTGAAACATCTACCACCTGGCCGGGCTCATTCCCCAATACCAGGTCCAGTACCGCCTCTTCCCTAGTTGGACTGTTTACATATTGTTTTAAGAAGCCCTCCTGGATGCTCCTTACAAACTCTGCCCCGTCTAAGCCCCTGGCACTAAGTGAGTCCCAGTCAATATTGGGGAAGTTGAAGTCTCCCATCACCACAACCCTGTTGTTTTTACTCTTTTCCAAGATCTGTCTACCTATCTGCTCCTCTATCTCCCGCTGGCTGTTGGGAGGCCTGTAGTATACCCCCAACATTGTGACTGCAGCCTTCTTATTCCTGATCTCTACCCATATAGCCTCACTGCCCTCTGAGGTGTCCTCTCGCTGTATAGCTGTGATACTCTCCTGAACAAGTAGCGCAACTCCGCCTCCCCTTTTACATCCCCCTCTATCCCGCCTGAAACATCTAAATCCTGGAACGTTTAGCTGCCAATCCTGCCCTTCCCTCAACCAGGTCTCTGTAATGGCAACAACATCATAGTTCCAAGTAGTAATCCAAGCTCTAAGTTCATCTGCCTTACCCGTAATGCTCCTTGCATTAAAACATATGCACTTCAGGCCACCAGACCCGCTGTGTTCAGCAACTTCTCCCCGTCTGCTCTGCCTCAGAGCCACACTGTCCCTATTCCCTAGTTCTCCCTCAACGCTCTCACCTTCTGACCTATTGCTCCCGTGCCCACCCCCCTGCCATACTAGTTTAAACCCTCCCGTGTGACACTAGCAAATCTCGCGGCCAGGATATTTATGCCTCTCCGGTTTAGATGCAACCCGTCCATCTTATACAGGTCACACCTGCCCCGGAAGAGCTCCCAGTGGTCCAGATAACAGAAACCCTCCCTCCTACACCAGCTGTTTAGCCACGTGTTTGTCTGCTCTATCTTCCTATTTCTAGCCTCACTGGCACGTGGCACAGGGAGTAATCCCGAGATTACAACCCTCGAGGTCCTGTCTTTTAACTTTCTGCCTAGCTCCCTGAACTCCTGCTGCAGGACCTCATGCCCCTTCCTGCCTATGTCGTTAGTACCAATATGTACAACGACCTCTACCTGTTTGCCCTCCCCCTTCAGGATTCCCTCTACCCGTTCGGAGACATCCTGGACCCTGGCACCAGGGAGGCAACATACCATCCTGGAGTCTCTTTCACGTCCACAGAAGCGCCTATCTGTTCCCCTGACTATAGAGTCCCCTATAACTATTACTCTTCTGCGCTTTGACCCTCCCTTCTGAACATCAGAGCCAGCCGTGGTGCCACTGCTCTGGCTGCTGCTGTTTTCCCCTGATAGGCTATCCCCCCCGACAGTATCCAAAGGGGTATATCTGTTCGAGAGGGGGACAACCACAGGGGATTCCTGCACTGACTGCCTGCCCTTTCTGGTGGTCACCCATTTCTCTGCCTGCACCTTGGGTGTGACCACACTTACATAACTGCGATCTATGACGCTTTCCGCCACCTGCATGCTCCTAAGTGCATCCAATTGCTGCTCCAACCGAACCATGCGGTCTGTGAGGAGCTGCAGTTGGGTGCACTTTCTGCAGATGAAGCCATCCGGGACGCTGGAAGCCTCCCGGACCTGCCACATCTCACAGTCAGAGCACAGCACCCCTCTAACTGACATTGCGTCAATTAATTAAAATTAAAATTTGTCTTTTTTTTATGGTAAACAAAACAGCAACGTTTTTCATACATCAAAAAAGCTTCAATAATCAACATTGATATTGACGGTTTGGAAGTCGCTGAGTTGAATAATTTCTGACACAGCAGCAGCAACATTTGGTAAAGTTGGAACCCACAACAAAGACTGGTTTGAGCCCCACTCAGCAGAGATGTCATCTGTCATTGATGTCCGGCGAAGATGGAATTCCAGCTGAACTGATCAAACACGGAAAGTCCCATTGACTGTCACACTTACATGACCTCCTCCTCCTCTGTTGGACAGTAGAATTTGTTCCCCAGGATGTGTGATGCAAAAATCATCACAATGTACGCATACTGTACTCCCTGTACACACATGGCTGTGTGGCAAAATTTGGCTCCAACTCTATCTACAAGTTTGCTGATGACACGACCATAGTGGGTCGGATTTTGAACATCGATGAGCGCATGTCCACATTGACTCTTACTAATTTTTACAGATGCGCTGTAGAAAGCACGGATAGGAGGGAGATAGGAACCTAGAGGAGTGGTGTAATGACAACAATCTCTCCCTCAATGTCAGCAAAACTAAGGAGCTAGTTATTGACTTCAGGAAGCAAAGTATCGTATACTGCATCAATGGTGCCGAGGTGGAGATGGTTGACAGCTTCAAATTCTTAGGTGTACACATCACCAACAATCTGTCCTGATTCACCTACGTCAATGCTATGGCTAACAAAGCACAACAGCGCCTATATTTTCTCAGTAAACTAAGGAATTTCGGCATGTCCACATTGACTCTTACCAATTTTTATAGATGCACCTTAGAGAGCATCCTATCTGGCTGCATCACAGCCTGGTATGGCAACTGCTCGGCCCAAGACAGTAAGAAACTACAGAGAGGCGTGAGCACGGCCCAGTCCACCACGGAAACCCACCTCCCATCCATTGATTCTGTCTACACCTCCCGTTGTCTTGGGAAAGCGGGCAGCAATATCAAGGAACATTCCCATCCAGGTTATTCTCTTTTCCAACTTATTGCATCGGGCAGGAGATACAAAAGTCTGAGAACGCGAACCAACAGATTCAAAAACAGCTTCTTACCCACTGTTACAGACTCCTGAACGACTCTCTTATGGACTGAACTGATCTCTTCACGCATCTTTTCCACTGAGTAGGACTGCACTCTGTATGCTTCACCCGATGCCTATGTCTGTGTATTTACTTTGTGTATTTATCGTATCTGCTATGTTTTTCATGTATGGAATGATTTGTCTGGACTGTACGCAAAACAATACTTTTCATTGTACCTCGGTACACATGACACTAAATCCAAATCCAACAATATACAAAGGCACTCACAGCGCTGAGGACCCGGGTTCGATCCCAGCCCCGGGTCACTGTCCATGTGGAGTTTGCATATTCTCCCCGTGACTGCATGGATTTCACCTCCACAGCTAAAAGATGTGCAGGATAGGTGGATTGGCCACACTAAACTGCCCCTTAATTGGGCACTCTAAATTTATTTTAAAAATGTATATATAAAGACAACAGAGAAGACCATAGAAATTACATAAGCATCACATTCCATAGTGTCATAGGGAAGGACTTTGCTAGGGTCACGTTTGAAAGGCTCCATCTATTTGCAGACTGTTTATCCAGAAGCACAGTGCAGTTTCTATGCTGGCGGATCTACAGTGAACATGATCTTACATAGAAACAAACATAGAAAATAGAAGCAGGTGGAGGCCATTCGGCCCTTCGAGTCATTCATTATGACCATGGCTGATCAATACCCTGATCCCGCCTTCCCCTCATATCCCTGGATCCCGTTGCCCCCAAGAACTGTATCTAATTCCTTCCTGAAATTACACAATGTTTTGGTCTCTCTCTGGGTGAAGAAATTTCTCACCTCAGTCCTGAAAGGTTTACCCTTATCGTCAAACTGCGACCCGGCGTTCTGGACTCCCCACCATGGTTGATTATTTACACAATAAGATCCTGATTGTTGATGCAATGGGCTTCAGACTGTTAATGTAATGGTATCTTGATTGTTAATGTGTGGGTATCCTGAATCTTAAAGAGATAGGAGTCTGATTATTAATGTAGCAGGATTCTCATTGTTGATGAAATAAGATTCTGATTATTAATGTGATAGTATCTTAATTATTTGTACATTATGATCCTGATTATTAATACTTTATCATTCTTATAATAAGTGCATTATGATCCAGATTCTGAATACACTATGATCCTGATTATTGAAGAAATCGACTTTCCAGATAAAAATGAACACTGACCTTTTATATAAGTTTTTTTTGTTGCAGCAATTGGTCCCCAGAGAGTCCTCCAATTGGACACACCTCACCAACATCAAAAAAACTGAGAGGCTTTAAAGGAACCTCACGGCAGCCATTGCTATTTGAGAGCTCCCAAGGCCAAAATCCCATCTCGCCAACCACATTGGGGGTCATGACCCTCAGTTTGGGAAGCTCTGACTTGCACTGAGATTCTAAAATGGGGACAGGCTTTTAAAGCTTTTTAAATTAATTTACAGAATGTGGGTATCACTGGTTGGGCCAGCATGTATTACCCATTCCTGGTTGCCCTTCAGAAGGTGGTGGTGAGTGGCAGTCCTTGTGGTGTAGGTACACACACTGTGCTGCGAGGGAGGGAGTTCAAGGATGTTGCCCCAGCGTCAGTGAAGGAACGGCTGATATATTTCCAAGTCAGGGTGGTGAGTGACTTGGAGGGGAACCTCCAGGTGGTGGCATTCCCAGCTATCTGCTGCTCCTGTCCTTCGAGATGGTAGTGGTAGCGGGTTTGGAAGGTGCTGTCTATGGCAACTTGTTGAGTTACTGCAGTGCATCTTGTAGATGGTACACACGGCTGCCACTGTTCGTTGGTGGGGGAGGGTTTGATTGTTTGTGGAAGGAGGAGCAATCAAGTGGGCTGCTTTGTCCTGGATGCTGTTGAGCTTCTTGAGTGGTGTTGGAGCTGCACTCATGCAGGCAAGTGGAGTGTATCCTATCACACTCCTGACTTGTGCCTTGTAGATAGTGAACAGGCTTTGGACGGTAAGGAAGTGAGTTATTCGCCATGGATTTCTAGCCTTTGACCTGCCCTGGTAGCCGCAGTATTAATGTGGCTCATCCAGTTCAGTTTCTGATCAATGGCACCCCTCAGGATGTTCATTGTGGGAGTATCCGCAATTGTAATGCCATTGAATGTCAAGGGGCGATGGATAGATCCTCTCTTGGAGGAGATGGTCATTGCCTGACACTTGTGTGGCACGAATCTAACTTGCCACTTGTCAGCCCAAGCCTGGATATTGTCCAGGTCTTGCTGCATTTGGACATGGACTGCTTCATTATCTAAGGAGTCGTGAATGGTGCTGAACATTGTGCAGTCACCCACAAACATCCCCACTTCTGACCTCATGACGAAGAATGTCATTGATGAAGCAGCTGAAGATGGTTGGGCCGAGGACACTACCCTGAGGAACACCTGCAGTGATGCCCTGGAGCTGAAATGATTGACCTCCAACCACCACAATCATCTTCCTTTGTGCCAGGTACGACTCCAACCAGTGGAGAGTGTTCCCCCTGATTGCCATTGACTCCAGATTAGCTAGGGCTCCTTGATGCCATACTCGGTCAAATGCTGCCTTGATCTCAAGGGCAGACACTCTCACCTCACCTCTGATATTCAGTGCCTTTGTCCATGTTTGAACCAAGGCTGTAATGACTGCAGGAAGACATCCATAGACTGATCAGCGGGCCAGAAAAGTAGCAAACTGAGGTCAATCCAGAGAAGCGCGGGGTAATAAATACATTTGGGGAGGGTCAACACGGCAAAGGGAAAGAATATGAATGGTATGATAGATGTAGAGGGACTGAGGGGCGTAAGAGTGCATGTCAACAGATCCCTGAAGGTGACAGGAGAGGTAGATACGGTGATTGTAAAGGCAGAGAGGATACTTTGTTATTCACGGGGACATAGAGTACTGGAGCAGGGAATATTCCCAGCAATTTCTCTTGGAGGAAAGACCTGAAACCCCTCTCTCCACAGATGCTGCCAGAGCTGCTGAGTATTTCCAGCATTTTCTGTTTTTATTATAAGATCAGGGAGGTTATACTGGAACTGTCCAAAACACTAGTTAAGCCACAGCTGCATTACTGAGTACAGTTCTGGTCACCACATTACAGGAAGGATGTGTTCATACCAGAGAGGATGCAGAGGAGATTGACCAGGATGTTGATGCAAATGGAGAATTTTAACAATGAGGAAAGATTGGAGAGGCCGAGGTTGTTTTCTGTGGAACAGAGAACGCTGAGGAGAGATTAAATGATGTGTTTAATATTGTGAGGGGCCCGGATAGAATGGACAAGAAGGATTTATTTCATGAACAGATCAATAACCAAGGGGTTTAGATTTAAAGTAATTAGCAGAGGATTGGGAGTGGAAGGGGCATAATGGATCTCTGTGTCTATTCGGAACCCTGGATATGCGTTATCCCTTCTCAGTTCCCAAATAACAGAGGTCAAGTCTGTGCTTTTTGGCAAAGTCCAGTTGAACTTTATTTGTCAGCTGTGCCACTTGTTTTTAATACAAAATTTAGAAAAAATCACCAACTAGCCCTGCAGTAGGCTAGTCAGATTAATTGTCTTTAGCGAATACAGAAGTTGAGTTTTCATTCAAATCATAATACACCAGATAAAGTAACTGGGTAATTTTGATTAGCAAAGTGAGCAGCAAAGGTTTCAGAAATATAGATGGAGTGAGCAAGAAGAGAAACAGAACAGAGCAACAGAAGCACTTTTCCATTCCGGTAAGTGATTCTTAAGAGAATTGTTATCTCAAAGTCTGGCCTTCTTTTTACTGCTGATTGGCTTTAACTAATTTATAATTCATCAATTTGACCAAAGTGTCTATCCATCAATTTAAGAGATATATGTATTTGAGTATGTTGGCGGAATTCTCCCATTCCAACGCTTGCCAATTTTCCAAATTATTGACACCTGCATCTCAACATTAATTAGAAAAAAAACAGCCTTCAGGACATTATGACCTCAGACTGTCTATTACCATGGAAACGAGACTGCCCATGCTGGAAAAGCAGCAGGAGACAATGGGGTCTTTTAGCTAGTTGGCGTGACTGACCTTGCTTGTCTCAAGCAATTTGCAAATGTTAAAATATAGGTTTAATGAACGAAAACTAAAGTGTATGATCTGGATTAACCCTTAATGGGTATCCAGCTATTGTTGCACTCAAATAATGCTTCATGCTTACCGAGTTCTCATTTAACTATTTTACCGTTATCATCTATAGGTAACTAGAAAGCCCATTTCTATCAGTCCCCCCTTTTGATTCTTCTAAAGATTAATAAGATGAATCAAAATAATGAATAGAAGTTAGGGAAGAAATGTGATAGGATAGAATTAAGCGCGGGGAGGAACTCATTTGCATTGTCTTTAATGGTTCACTTGTTTGAGAACAGCCATCAACACTGGAGTGGGCAAAGCTTTGCAAGCGTTACAAGCATTCTGGACGTATTTTATTCAGAAAAGTGATTATATAGTACAATAACAATTCTGTAATAATGGAAGTTGATTCCATGATTGCAGTAATAATTGGGTAATAATGCAGTAATGACAGTTCAATAGTAGGAGCCTGGTTCAATGTCATGGGCTGGTGGTGCAGTTGGACCAATATGAACCACTTTGACTGTTGGGGCATTATGGGTAGCCATACATTGGCCAATGCATCTGATCGGCAAGATCACTAACTAAATGACAAGCCCAAAAATGAAAAATTAGAGAAGTCCCTGAATGATGGAAATTCCTGTGCTACCCACCCATCCAGAGAGCCATCCCCTAAGAGGGGTGTCAGAGAGTTGTTAAAGTTTCCCAACTTCTTCTGGAATATGTGCTGACAAGCTGTTGATTTCTTCCGAATTATCTGGGATGTAGGTGCAACACCCTGCACTAATCAGGGCACAGGTGCCACCTTTTTCGGCTAGCACATAGTCAAGTGCCATCCGATTCTGTAAAGCCACAGTTCGAATGGCTAGCATCTCGGCTGAAATGCTACTGAGGGCTCGGGCAGTGTCATTGGCTATTTCCTCAAAGGCTGCGGCCAATTTAATGTATTCTCTAGTCAATACGATGATGCCATAGGCAGGGATGAGAGCAGAAAAGAATTTCTCAGCCCCTGTGATCTCGCGTTTAGACCTCGTGATGATAGTGGTAGGTTGATATTTCTCAAACTGTGGGATGAAAGGTCCATGTTTTGAGTCTGCATTTATAGCATCGGCTAGGGAAAGGGAATGGCAGATGAAGGGGACAATGAATCATAAATAGCACGCTCCTCTGCAGCTCACCGGGAGCCAAGGGTATGCAGTATTACTGTAATAGGTGCCATTATAGGTAGAATATTGGGCAACCACTTGTGGGTACCAATATTCTGTACAATTTGTCCCATCAGTGTGATTAGATATCCCTTTAAAGTCGATGGGGATTCCCTTAATGTCCAGAGACCACTACCTTTCTTGTGTCATGAGTGCACTGTGTACTAGCACTCACATCCAATAATATTCACATTTACTGTATCCCGCATTCCATGCTCTATGATTATAGCTGATTAAACATATTGTCCCAGTATGGTTATGACCAGTTGGGAAGGTTATTTCTGTTTCCGATCACAGACATGTTGATACCATCCCTTGAAAGTGTTTAATGGGCGGCCTGCAGATCGCCATCTCTTAACCTCATCGTTTATCATTTCTTTGGTTCTGGTGTCTCCACATTGGGGAAGGGAAGAGTCGGGATTTTGGAAAATGTACCATTCTTCCATTTGGGATAAAGTAAAAGGAACAGGCTGCAGTGGGATACCTGCTTGGGAATTGGTAGGGATAGAAGAACACACCCAGCAATTAGAGACGTTAAAGTCTCTGGCATAGGTATAGGACATGTAAAGGAACGTGTTAACATTGAACTCCTGGGTAAGGCCTGCTGGGCCAAACACATAACTGCAAATCAATATTATGGCAAACATTTTTAGATTCTGATTTTGGTAAGCACGCTTCACATATGATGTGTGAATCCTTGATTTATTTCCTTGGAGTTTCACGGCTGACTGGGTTGAGAGTAATATCTGGTAGGGGCCTTCCCACTTGGCTCCTAATGGTTCGTGCTGAATTTGTTTTACGTAAGCGGATTCGACGGGCACCAAGTCGTGGCCCCATCAGGAGGATCGCCGCACGCCATCGAGGCCTGAAAGCATTTGTTAAGTTTTGACAATAACTAAGTAAAGCATCCCTCATCAGATGACAGTCTGTCTTTCTTAAGTCAATAGTTCCTGGCAGGGACATGGGTCTACCAGTGATGACCTTAAATGGGCTTAGTTTGGGGTTGCTCTGATACTGCACAAAACGAGTGCCAAGGCCTGAATCCAATTCCTGCCTTTTTGGTTGTATCTGGACAATCGTTCTTTTAAAGTCTGGTTCATGCGTTCCACTTGTCCTGATGATTCTGGATGATAAGGGCAGTGTAGATTCCAATCGATGTTCAGTAACCTGCACACCTCCTGGCAAACAGCAACTGTAAAGTGGGTTCCATTGTCTGAGTCAATGCTAGCTGGTACTCCCCATCTGGGAATATAGGCTTTGCATCGGACTTTGGCTGTATGGTTGGCTGTAGCCCTACTGGCTGGCGCAGCCTCTTCCCATCTAGAGAGGCTATCCACTATTACAAGGACGTCAGTGTATCTTTGACATGTAGGAAGGGTGATGTAATCAACCTGTATATTCTGGAATGGAACTGCAGGGGCAGCTTTTAGCTGAGGCATTGATGTTATAGGTCGTAGGTTGTTCTTTTGACAGGTTACAGTGGTTGGATACCAATTGTGCATGTTTTTTGAATCCTTTGCCACACCAACTTTTCTGGAATCAAGCCATCATCTGTCCTGGGCCAGAAATGGCAAAATGGCATCAGTGCCTGTGGTGCAACTGGTTTATCAGTCTGAACTTGTCTCCAAATATCATCATCATACAACTGGATACCTGAGTCTAACCATGACCAGCACGGGGCAGCACGGTAGCATTGTGGATAGCACAATTGCTTCACAGCTCCAGGGTCCCAGGTTTGATTCTGGCTTGGGTCACTGTCTGTGGGGAGTCTGCACATCCTCCCCGTGTGTGCGTGGGTTTCCTCCGGGTGCTCCGGTTTCCTCCCACAGTCCAAAGATGTGCAGGTTAGGTGGATTGGCCATGATAAATTGCCCTTAGTGTCCAAAATTGCCCTTAGTGTTGGGTAGGGTTACTGCGTTATGGGGATAGGGTGGAGGTGTTAACCTTGGGTGGGGTGCTCTTTCCAAGAGCCGGTGCAGACTCGATGGGCTGAATGGCCTCCTTCGGCACTGTAAATTCTATGATTTCTCTTCTTGTGCCGAGTCATGTTGCATTTCACGCAGATCTTGTAATAAATCGGTCACTCCCAATTTGTAGATGTGTCTTGGTTCTGCTGAAGAATCCCACTGGGAGGCAGCTTCCTTTGCGACTCTGTCTGCAAGGGCGTTTCCTTGTGCTTCTATAGTGTTGTCTTGAGTAATGGCCATACCCTTTAGAATGGATACTTCTTTTGGCAAAGCTATGGCTTCTAGGAGTCATCATTTCAGTGGTGGGCATCCAGAACTCACTGTCTGATAGGGTCACAGAAGCAGAAATCCGGATCACTTTAAAATAAATGTCTTGGATATCCAACTGAAGGACTGGAACAGACAGGGACTGAGATCTGCAAAATAGGATGAAGCCGAATAGTTCCACTTCAGCCAGCACTCACACAATGGGCCAAATGGCCTCTATCTGGACCAGAACTTTGAGATTTTTACTCTGATAGTTGTAGTTTGTTTCTGATGATAATAACCTCTGAGGGACTGGAGTTTAACATTCTCGATATTGGTGAAATAAATCAGCTGTTTTAAACACGTTGTAGATTTTTGTCTTTTGTCTTTCCCGCCTGAGTGTTTAACATCACCTGGCTGGAGCTCAGAAAGGACAATCTCACCTCATAGAATCAGAGAATTTACAGTGCAGGAGGCCATTTGGGCCATCGAGTCTGTACCAGCCCTCGGAAAGAGCATCCTACTTAAGCCCACACCGCCACCCTATCCCCGTAACCCCATCTAACCTTTTGGACACGAAGGGCAATTTATCATGGCCAATCCACCTAACCTGCACATCTTTGGAGTGTGGGAGGAAACCGTAGCACCCGGTGGAAATCCACGCAGATACGGGGAGAACGTGCAGACTCCGCACAGACAATGACCCAAGCAGGAATCGAACCCGGGTCCCTGGCGCTGTGAAGCAACAGTGCTACACACTGTGCTACCATGCCGCCCTTGCATCCAAGCTCCCGGATTGTCTGTCTTCTCTCCGAGTAAGATTGTGTTTGTCTCTTGTATTTCACTGTGACAGGGCGGAGACCTGATTGAAGGGATTCAAACATGGGAGTTCTGGGAAAGATGGGCAAGGATTTGGGAGGTGGCAACATGTTCAAAGAGTTTCGAGAGGAGACGGAGTTGAAGATGGGGCCGTAATTTGTAAGGGTGGCAGGGTCAAGGGTTTGTTTTATTGAGGGTGTGATGATGGCAGATTTGAAGGACAGAGGGACAGTTGCTGAAGAGAGAGAAATGTTGACAATATCCACGGAGACAGGGTAGTTGGCTGATCAGTAGCTCAGTGGGAATAGGGTCGATGGAGCAGGAGCTGGGTCTCATGGACAAGATGAGCTCTGAGAGGGCATGAGAGGAGATGGGAGAGAAACTAGAGAAAGATGTGGGTTCAGGGCTCAGGAAGGGATGACATTTAGAGACAGTTTGGTCCGGTGGGCTCGTGGAAGGGAGGGAAGCAGGAGAGGCAGCTGATCGGATTTACTCAATCTCAGTCACAAAGAAGCTCCACAAGCTCCTCACACTTCTTTATGGAGGTGAGGATGGAAGAGACAGGGGAGAGCGAGAGTATTTCAAAAGGAACTAACTTGTGTCAGAGATATTGAAAAGTTTCAATATACTGAGGATTTAACTCAAAACTAATTTATTTGACTTTTAGCCAGAATATTAGCCCCTGTAAATGGGCTGAAGTTTGTTATCAGCAGAAAGAGACCCAAATGAACATGGTTCAGTCCTGAATGTGAGTAACAGCAAAACCCAATCACTGTGGTTACTTGTGGCCTCGTTGGTGCTTCCGCAGGTCGGATGACTGAGTAAATCCCTTCCCACACTCGGAGCAGGTGAATGGCCTCTCCCCAGTGTGAATTCGCTGATGTACAGTGAGGTTAGATGATCGTCTGAACCCAGTCCCGCAGTGAGAGCACCGAAACGGTCTCTCGTCAGTGTGAATACGTTGATGGCTCATCAGTTCCCCAGAACTTTTATAGCACTTCCCGCAGTCTGGACATTGAAACGGTCTCTCATCAGTGTGAACCCGCTGGTGACTCAACAGGTGGGATGACTGAGTGAATCTCTTCCCACACTTGGAGCAGGTGAATGGTCTCTCCCCAGTGTGACTGCGTCGATGAATTTCCAGCTTGGATGGGGAAGTGAATCCTTTCCCACAGTCCCCACATTTCCACGATTTCTCCTCAGTGTGACTGCATTTGTGTCTCGTGAGGCCTGATGATCGAGCGAATCCTCGTCCACACACACAACACGTGTATGGTTTTGTCCCACTGTGAACGATGCTTTTTCCTTCCATGTTCAAAGTACGATGATGTTCAGGATATGATAAATTGGAAACTCTGTCAGATCCTGATGTGATATTTGGTTTGCATATCTGGACTTTGAAGCCTCCCCTTTGAACACCCTGTGAAACTGATTGAAAACAGAAAATAGGGAGTGAGAGAGAACCCACAAAAACACAAAGGCAGGTTGTGAAATTGAGCTGAATGAGTCTGGTCATTTGGGGGGCCGGCATTGGGAAAAAGTGACCATGAAAACTGCTGGATTGCTGTAAAAACACAACTGGCCTCTTTGGGAGGAGAGAGAAAGAGGTGAAGAGGGATTTTGTATATTTACAAGACATTATCGAGAGAGTAGTTGGCAAAGCAAATTCAATCTTGAGCTTTAGAAATAGAAATATTGATACTGAAACTATGCTTTTGGTGGCACGGTGGTTAGCACTGCTGCCTCACAGTGCCAGGGACTCAGGTTCAATTCCGGCCTTGGTGACTGTGTGTGTGGAGCTTGCACTTTCTCCCCCTGTCTGCGTAGGGTTCCACCCGGTGTTCAGGTTTCCTCCCACAGTCCAAAGAAGGGGACATTAGGTGGATTGGCCATGATAAATTGCCCCTGAGTGTCCAGGGATGTGCAGTTTAGGTGGGGCTATGGGGTTACAGGGACAGGGTAGGGTGTGGGCCGAGGCAGGGTGCCCTTTCAGAGAATCAGTGCAGACTCGAATGGCCCCCTTCTGCACTGAAGGAATTCTATGGCTCTAATTCTATTCTGTGAATCTTTATGAAGTTCTGGTCACCACTCTTCAGCAAGAACAAGGAACAAAGAAAAATTACAGCACAGGAAAAGGCCCTTCGGCCCTCCCAGCCTGCGTCAATCCAGATTCTTTATCTAAACCTGTCGTCTCTTTCCAAGGATCTACTTCTCTCTGTTCCCCACCCGTTCATATATCTGTCTAGATACATCTTAAATGATGCTATCGTGCCCGCCTCTACCACCTCCGCTGGCAAAGCGTTCCAGGCACCCACCACGCGCTGCGTAAAAAACTTTCCACGCACATCTCCCTTAAACTTTCCCCCTCTCACCTTGAAACCGTGACCCCTTGTAATTGACACCCACACGCTTGAAAAATCTTGTTGCTATCCACCCTGTCCATACCTCTCATAATTTTGTAGATCTAATCAGGTCCCCCCTCAACCTCGATCATTCCAACGAAAACAATCCTAATCTACTCAACCTTTCTTCATAGCTAGCAACCTCCATACCAGACAACATCCTGGTGAACCTCCTCTGCACCCTCTCTAAAACATCCACACCCTTCTGATAATGTGGCGACCAGAACTACACGCAGTACTCCAAATGTAGCCTAACCAAAGTCCTATACAACTGTAACATGACCTGCCGACTCTTGTACTCAATACCGCGTCCGATGAAGGCAAGCATGTTGTATGCCTTCTTGACCACTCTATCGACCTGCGTTGCCACCTTCACGGTACAATGGACCTGAACTCCCAGATCTCTCTGTATATCAATTTTCCCCAGGACTCTTCCATTGACCTTATAGTCCGCTCTTGAATTGGATCTTCCAAAATGCATCACCTTGCATTTGCCTGGATTGAACTCCAACTGCCATTTCTCTTCCCAACTCTCCAATCTATCTATATTTTGCTGTATTTTCTGACAGTCCTCTGCAACTCGCTATCTGCAACTCTATCTGAATGTGAAGGTTCTTGGGAGATGGTGCAGAGGAGATTTACCAGAATGGTTCCAGCAAAGGAGATTGAGGGGAGATTTGATTCAGGTACACAAGATTATGCCAGGTTTCCATCGGGTGGATAAAGAAACACTGTTTCTTTGGGGTAATTATAGGCCAGTGAGCTTAACTTCGGTAGTAGGGAAGATGCTGGAATCTATCATCAAGGAAGAAATAGCGAGGCATCTGGATGGAAATTGTCCCATTGGACAGACGCAGCATGGGTTCATAAAGGGCAGGTCGTGCCTAACTAATTTAGTGGAATTTTTTGAGGACATTAACAGTGCGGTAGATAACGGGGAGCCAATGGATGTGGTATATCTGGATTTCCAGAAAGCCTTTGACAAGGTGCCACACAAAAGGTTGTTGCATAAGATAAATATGCATGGCATTAAGGGGAAAGTAGGAGCATAGATAGAGGATTGGTTAATTAATAGAAAGCAAAGAGTGGGATTAATGGGTGTTTCTCTGGTTGGCAATCAGTAGCTAGTGGTGTCCCTCAGGGATCAGTGTTGGGCCCACAACTGTTCACAATTTACATAGATGATTTGGAGTTGGGGACCAAGGGCAATGTGTCCAAGTTTGCAGACGACACTAAGATAAGTGGTAAAGCAAAAAGTGCAGAGGATACTGGAAGTCTGCAGAGGGATTTGGACAGGCTAAGTGAATGGGCTAGGTTCTGGCAGATGGAATACAATGTTGACAAATGTGAGGTTATCCATTTTGGTAAGAATAACGGCAAAAGGGATTATTATTTAAATGATAAAATATTAAAACATGCTGCTGTGCAGAGAGACCTGGGTGTGCTCGTGCATGAGTCGCAGAAAGTTGGTTTTCAGGTGCAACAGGTGATTAAGAAGGTAAATGGAATTTTGTCCTTCATTGCTAGAGGGATGGAGTTTAAGACTAGGGAGGTTATGCTGCAATTGTATAAGGTGTTAGTGAGGCCACACCTGGAGTATTGTGTTCAGTTTTGGTCTCCTTACTTGAGAAAGGACGTACTGGCACTGGAGGGTGTGCAGAGGAGATTCACTAGGTTAATCCCAGAGCTGAAGGGGTTGGATTACGAGGAGAGGTTGAGTAGACTGGGACTGTACTCGTTGGAATTTAGAAGGATGAGGGGGGATCTTATAGAAACATAGAAGATTATGAAGGGAATCGAGAGGATAGATGCGGGCAGGTTGTTTCCACTGGCGGGTGAAAGCAGAACTAGGGGGCATAGCCTCAAAATAAGGGGAAGTAGATTTAGGACTGAGTTTAGGAGGAACTTCTTCACCCAAATGGTTGTGAATCTATGGAATTCCTTGCCCAGTGAAGCAGTAGAGGCTCCTTCATTAAATGTTTTTAAGATAAAGATAGATAGTTTTTTGAAGAATAAAGGGATTAAGGGTTATGGTGTTCGGGCCGGAAAGTGGAGCTGAGTCCACAAAAGATCAGCCATGATCTCATTGAATGGTGGAGCAGGCTCGAGGGGCCAGATGGCCTACTCCTGCTCCTAGTTCTTATGTTCTTATTTCCATTCACTGATCGCACAAGCAGTCGGGACACAGATTTAAAGTTTTGGGTAAAACCTGGATTGAACGATATAAGATCCTGAGGGGTTTTGACAGGGTGGATGTGGAGAGGACGTTTCCGCTTGTGAGAGAATCTGGAACAAGGGGGTCACTGTTGCAAAGTGAGGGGTCACCCATTTCAGATGGAGATAAGGATAATTTTTCTCTTGAGGGTTGCAAGAGAAGGGATAGCATAGTGCTTGGCACTGCTTCCTCACAGCACCAGGGACCCGAGTTCAATTCCCACCCTGACTGTGTGGAGTTTGCACTTTCTCCCCGTGTCTACATTGGTTTCCTCCGGGTGCTCCGCTTTCCTCCCACAGTCCAAAGATGTGCAGGTTAGGTTGAATCGGTTAGGATTGTATTCGCTGGAGTTCAGAAGAATCAGGGGGGGATCTCATAGAACCCTATAAAATGTGGGTGGCATGGTGGCGCAGTGGTTGGCACTGCTGCCTCATGTCGCCGAGGACCCGGGTTCAATCCCGGTCCCGGGTCACTGTCTATGTGGAGTTTGCACATTCTCCCTGTGTTTGCGTGGGTCTCACCTCCACAAATCCAAAGATGTGCAGGGTAGGTAGATTGGCCATGCTAAAATTGCCCTTAATTGCAAAAAAAAGAATTGGGCACTCTCAATTTATGTTAAAAAAACAGGGCGAGACATAGAAGATTCAGGACGGATGTTCCCGATAGTGGGTGTGTCCAGAAATAGGGGTCACAGTCTGAGGGTACGGGGTAGACCATTTGGGAGAGAGGTGAGGAGAAATTCCTCCACCCAGAGAGTGGTGAGCCGATGGAATTCGTCGCCACAGGAACTAATTAAGGCCAAAACATTGCATGTTTTCAAGAAGCAGTTCGATACAGCACTTAGGGTGAAGGGGATCAAAGGATATGGGTGAAAGCGGGATTAGGCTATTGAGCCAAATCAGCTCTGATCGTAATGAATGGTGGAGCAGGTTCGAAGGGCCAAATGGTCTCCTCCTGCTCCTATTTTCTACGTTGCTCCGTATCCATGCATGTAAATGGTCCAGGAGGTATGAGGAAGAATGTTTTTACACAGCCAGTGGCAATGACCTTAAACTTGCTGCCTATGAAGGAGTTTGGAAATAGACACAATGAATGATTTTTTTTTTTTTTTAATTGGATAAATACCTGAGAGAAATAAAGCTGTAAGGATACAGAGACAGAGCAGGAGAATAACTCTGACTGGATTGCTCCAGATAATAATAATAATATTTATTGGTGTCACAAGTAGGCTTACATTAACACTGCAATAAAGTTACTGTGAAAATCCCCAGGTCGTCACACTCCGGCGCCTGTTCGGGTACACTGAAGGAGAATTCAGAATGTCCAATTCACCTAACAAGCACGTCTTTCGGGACTTGTGGGAGGAAATTGTAGCAGGAAACCCACGCAGACACGGGGAGAAGATGCAGACATCGCAGACAGTGACCCAAGCCGGGAAATCGAACCCGGGTCCCTGGCGCTGTGAAGCAACAGTGCTAACCAGCGTGCCGATTGGGAGCGCGCATGGACTCAATGGACCGATTGCCCTTCTCTGCCCATAATGTTAAAAAATAAAAATAATAAATTTAGAGTTCCCAATTAATTTTTTCCAATTAAGAGGCAATTTAGCGTGGTCACTCCACCTACCCTGCACATCTTTGGGTTGTGAGGGCGAAACCCACGCATACATGGGGAGAATGTGCAAACTCCACATGGACAGTGACCCAGAGCCGGGATCAAACCTGGGACCTAAGCGCTGTGAGGCAGCAGGGCTAACTCACTGCGCCACCGTGCTGCCAGCTGACTCTGACATTTTTGTCTAATTTCGCCATGTAATTTAACCCTGAGATATCACTCAAGTAAATCTGTGCTACACTCCCTCCGAGGCCATTCTAACCTTCCTCAGGCCCAGGTTTGGCCTAACCAGGGTTTGTGAATCTCGGGGCTTTTCCAGTCACACTGAGACCTGAAATGTTCCCTCACAGACAGAACAGACAAACCTTTTACCTTCCACACCCAGATGCTGCTGAAATTCAGTTTCTAATGAACCGAGTGACTCTGTCAGATTGTGATGTGACGTTTGGTTTGCGTTCCCGTGTGTTAAACCTCCTCTTCCAGTATCCTGTAAATTTACAGAAACCTCACTGTCAGTTTCGGATAGAAATTCACAACATTCTCTCCTCACCAACTTTGATTAAATGTATTCCTGGAGGTTTGATCACATGACCTGCCCCCATCCTCCAGCCATTAATCGGTCAACACATCCATCCTTGTGACACACTGCCTTCCTCGGCCAATTGGGAAGCAAATGGACTCATTACCTTACAGGACAGTGACTGACTGTCAGCCAAACAACCTTTATCCCATTTTCAATATTTTTATATCCACTGAACAGAAATGTTCAAAAATCTTCTTTACTGTCCCAATGATTTTCCAGACACCCAGGTATGAATCTCACCAAGGCAGAAGATAAAATTTGAATTCATTGAAAGTCTACTGATGACCATGAAACCATTATTGGTTGTTGCAAAGACCCATCTGGTTTACTCCTGTCCTTCAGTGAAGGAAATTTTCTATCCTTACCTGGTCTGGCCTACATGTGATTCCAAATCCAGTCAGCTGGTTGACTCTTAAAATGCCCTGAGATGCACTCAGTTCTAGGGCAATTAGGGATGGGCAGTGAATGCTGGCCCAGCCAGCGACACCCACATCCCGTGAATGAACAGAAAAGAAAATCTGCCATCCTTACCTGGTCTGGCCGACGCGATTCCAAACCACAGCAATGTGGTTGACTCTTTAAATGTCCTCCAAGATGGCCGAGCAAGCTACTCGGTTCCAGGGAAATTAGGGATGGGCAATAAATGTTGGCCCAGCCAGTTACTCCCACAAATGATCTAAAATAAAATGCTGGCGACTCCAGTCAGTCAATCCGTGAGAGTTGGCATCCGGTCCAGACTCGCAGCGCATAATAATAATAATAATCACTTATTGTCACAAGTAGTCTCCAATGACGTTCCTGTGAAAAGCCCATAGTCGCCCCATTCTGGCGCCTGTTCGGGGAGGCTGGAACGGGAACTGAACCCGCGCTGCTGGTCTTGTTCTGCATTACAAGCCAGCTGTCTTAGCCCACTGTGCTAAACCAGTCCCTTCCCTGCGGCGCATTGTCCTCTGTAAAGATGGCGGGTGGAAATCGGGCCTGTCACCGCTCAGCTCTCACTCTGTTCGGTGCTGTTTAAGGCGGGACCGTTAACATTTTACTCGGGAGTTACTCGGGGCTCACTCCGCAACTTCTATTGCTCCCCGGACACCCACCGGCTCCAATCCTGAAAGTTGCTCGATTGTTTCTTTCCCGCTCCTCGCACCGTCAGCGACAACCTGAACTGTGCATGCGCCGGTCACAGCCCGAACGCCGCATGTTCTAGTCACAGCCGGACTCTGCGCATGTGCGAGAAACTTCTGTCATGTGGAACGAGCACATTCTCAGCTGCTACCCATGTTGGGTAATAAACCCGCCATTCAAATGGATATTTTTGATATAAATTATGCGAATTGATTACGATTATAACATTGGGCCAGGGCAACACCCACATCCCAATAACAAGTGAAGGAAAGTTGGCAGTTAGAAAGGAAAATGCATTCATAGAATTTACAGTGCAGAAGGAGGCCATTTGGCCCATCGAGTCTGCACCGGCTCTTGGAAAGAGCACCCTGCCCAAGGTCCACACCTCCACCCTTTCCCCATAACCCAGTAACCCCACCCAACACTAAGGGCAATTTTGGACACTAAGGGCAATTTAGCATGGCCAATCCACCTAACCTGCACGTCTTTGGACTGTGGGAGGAAATGGGAGCACCCGCAAGAAACCCACGCACACACGTGTAAATCCTCCCCTACTAATCCCCTGTAAAAGGTGTTTCCAAAATTAATCACCGTCAGTCCAGGATAGAAATTCACAACATTCTCCCCTCCTGCTTATGGGTTAAGGATGACCGCTCATGACCCCCGCTGCACACTGACCCTCTTGTCATCAGCAGTCCCTCGATTTGAGGGTGACGTCTACTCAGGGTTGTGAATTTCTCTCCTGGGTCTTCATGTGGTTGAACAGAGACTCAGAACTTTGGACACATGGGACAGAATGTCTAATAAGAGCAGGATTGGCTTCCTTTTCTTTCCATCTCTGCCACCGCTTTGCATCATCAATAAGACATTGGGAGTCAAAGACGAATGCAGTTTGATGGACAAGTTGTCTCCATTCTGAACAATGTGGAACAAGCTCCTCCCACTCATTGTAACATCGCACCGACAAAGACAACAAACGCGCATGCGCCCTGATGCACATCCAATAAGGATGGCGGCCGTTAACCCGAGCCGAAGATGAGGAACTGCAGCCCCGCTCGGTACAAATATGGTGCCGTAAACCTTTCCGAGGTTTGCGATTTCAACAACTTTACACAACGTTTCCTCCCGCTCCCGCGATCTCTCGCTCCCTCCATATTGTTAAACGCCTCTTACCAATTTCCGACCTGAAAAAGACTTCCTTCTGCATCGCCATTACCCACACTGCGCATGCTTCAATCACAGCGGGCCCGCCCCCCATTCACTCCGATTGGTTGGAGGACTCGCTGCCCCCGGTCGGTCCTCCAGTTCCGCGCCTCCTCTTTCTATTGGTCCGGAGCTGCCGTCAATCACCTGGGCATTGTGAGGCTGATTTCAGGCTGACTCGCTGATTGTTCAATAACCATAGAGGTACAATCATAGAATTTACAGTGCAGCAGGAGGCCATTCGGCCCATCGAGTCGGCGCCGGCTCTTGGAAAGAGCGCCCGACTTAATCCCACACCTTCACCCTATCGCTGTAACCCAGCAGCCCCCTCTAACATAAGGGCAATTTAGCATGGCCAATCCACCTAACCCGCGCATCTTGGGACTGTGGGAGGAAACCGGAGCACTTGGAGGAAACCCACGCAGACACGGGGAGAACGTGCAGACTCCGCACAGGCAGTGACACTTCTGTTGGGACTCGCTGATTTTGGTCTTTTAATTTGACTGGACCACAGGCTTGGGGAAAGCAAGAGAGGAAAGAAGGTTCGATAGAAACTAGAATGGTTTGTTGTGAATTTCCATCCGATTCTTACAGTGATCATTTTTGTAAACTTATTTTTCAGGCATTAGAACGGGAGGATTGGGCAACTCGAACCAAATATGACCAACTGTCACTCAATTCATTAGGATCTAAATATCACAAACTGTCAATGTGCTTGTCTGTTCTGACTGTGGGAAGAGATTTCAAACATCAGTGTGACTGGAAAAGCCCCGAGACACACACACCTGAGTGGGAGTGATCCAGTGAACTGACTGTGGAAAGAGCTTTAACCCAGTTGCACAGCCTGAAAAATCATCTTATTTCCTCTGGTGGGAGAGTCTAGGACCAGAGGGAATAATCTAAGAGGAAGGGATCTCAAATTTAGGACAGAGATGAGGAGATATTCTTTCATCAGAGGGTAGAGAATCTGTGGAATTCTTCAGCTGTGCAATCATTCTGTCTCTGGAGTTTACCATAAAAAGGCAAAGGTGAAGGTGTCTTAACCCGGATGGGTCGCTTGGTGGCGCAGTGGCGCTTTCACTGAGGGGCCTTGAGTTCAGACACATCCCAAACAGGACTGGTGAGAAATATCTGTCTGGGAAAGGGGAGACAACTGTATAATCGGGAGAAAGGATCAGTGCCGATGGACCTTTGAGAAAGGAGTTCAGATTAGTCTGATTTTCTTCATTTTCCCCTCAATATTAATTAAAATTCCAGCGAAAATATTACACAAAAGTTTTTTTTATGTTTACAAAAGGGAAAATAACGATTGAGGGTCACAGTGAGAACAGAACACATGCCCTCCGAGCTGCCAAATGTATGTACAACTGTAACAGACACAAGAAAGAGAGAACAGGAGCTCAACATAAAGGGAAGGCAACTGTTGCAAATAAGGTACTAGATAAATTAATGCACTATCGCCAGAACCTCGTAACCTCACCTGACGTTGTGGGCACTAAGGGGTAATCTAGCATGGCCAATCCACCTAACCTGCACATATTTAGACTGTGGGAGGAAACTGGAGCACGCGGAGGAAACAGGAACAGACACGGGAGAACGTGGAAACTCCACACCGACAATCCCTCAAGGCTGGAATGGAACCCGGGATAATGGCGCTGTGAGGCAGCAGTGCTATTTATGCGTTGATGGTTGTTTCTAACTATCTATTGATGTGTATTGATGCCTCCATGTGTATTCATGTGTGTTCGTGTTAATGTGTGCACGAGTCTGCTAATATGTGTATACGTGAGCCCATTAGTGTGTTAATGTGGATTATTGTCTCTGTTTGAATGGAAATATTTCTGTCATCGTGAAATTCTGCTAATGTATATGTTATTGGTTACATTTGTGTTTCATATTCTTCAGTCAGCCTGCTTGTCTGGTTTTATATGTTTGTGTATCTGTGTGGACATGTGGCTGTACGTGTCTGTTTGTGTACATTTGTGTAGCCGCTTGTGTGTGTGGATTTGTGTGTGTATGTGTGTATGTGCACGTGTGTCAGTGTGTGTATAAACGGGTGCTTTTTTGTGTTTATGTGCATGATTGTGAATTTTTGCGCACGTTTGCGTGTGTTTTGGTGTCAAAATATGAGTGGTTCGTTGTGCCTGGGTGTATGTTTATGCATGTGTTTCTATGTATGTGCCTATATGTGTGTTTGTGTCTACGTGTGAGCGTGTGTATGTTTGTGGGTCTGTGTGCATGTGTGTGTCGTGTTTGTGTATCTGTCTGTGTATTTGTATCAGCTGCCTGTAGCTTTGCCAGTTGTGGGTATTATTGGTACCGATGTAGAATATGTTGAACTTTCTGCTTATAAACGTGTTTTCTGTGAGATGCAAGCTGACATCATTGACCGAATGCAAAAATACAAGGAAGTGCCTCAAGAGAGAACACTGAAAACCCAGGGAGAATTCAATCACCAGTTTGGATTTGGATTTTGGGGAATCGGTCTTAGCATACGGTTAAGAGGAACAAGGGTGCTAAAAAAATACATCTTTATCATGATGGTCTTTTAAACCCTTCAGCCGGTAAGCTACATGACTTCTTGTAATGTCAGTAACTGAGTTCTTAGTCGAGTGAACAGTTTACTTCCAAACTCCCTGCTTGGGGACTGGGAGGATATTGAGTTAATAATCTCCCTCTCTCTGGTCAGCTCAGCAAATTGCCTTTGGGTTCTCCCTGCTGGAGGTGGAGATACAGAGAGTTCACTCGTCACCTTCCTCCTCTTTGGTCGGGAAAGTGGACGTAAAATGGGTTAGCACTGCCCCTTTGCTCTTTGCTGGGGAAGTGTGGGTACAGTGGATTAAATAATACCGCTCCACTCATTGTTGGAAGCATGTGCACAGTAGATTAACGAATGTCCCTCCCCCTCATTGTTGGAAGCGGGTGTACAGTGGATTAACTCAGCCCCCACCGTCTCTTTGTTGGGGAAGTGGGGGCACAGTGTGTTAACTAATACCCCTCCCCTCTCTTTGTTGGGGAAGTGGGGGCACAGTGTGTTAACTAATGCCTCTCCCCCCCTCTTTGCTGGGGAAGTGGGGGTACGGTGCATTAAGTAATGTCCCTCTTCCTCTCTTTGTCGTGGAATTGGGTTACAGTGGATTAACTAATGCCCCTCCCCCTCTCTCTGTTGGGGAAGTGGGGAGACAGTGGGTTAACTAATGCCCCCCCCCCTCTCTGTGGGGGAAGTGGGGAGACAGTGGATTGATTAATGCCCCTCCCACTCTCTTTGTTGGGGAAGTGGGGTGACAGTGTATTAACTAAAGCCCCTCCCCTCCCTCTATTGGTGAAGTGGGGGTACAGAGGATTAACTAAAGCCCCTCCCTCTCTCTGCTGAAGTGGGGGGGGGGGTACAGTGGATGAACAATTTCCCTTTCCCCTCTCTTTGACTGAGGATTGTTGGTCCATGTTTCTGTGTGACCCTCAATTCAGTTCCCAGTGGGTGTGATACAGAAACTTAAATCTGGCATCAATTTTAAAGGGATGGACAATGGGAGAAGCAGGAACACCGAGGTCTAAATGTGATGTGTTTGTTTGTCTGAAATGGGAAATTGTCCGATTTCTTCTCACAGGGGGGAAAGTCAGTGAAGATATTTTGCTGAATTCTGTGAAGAGTGAGTTTTACACTGTCTCTAACCCAGGGTGTATCTCAGCTGGGAGCACTGGTTGTATCAGACTTGAGGCCGAGACCTGTAGAAATCCGGGTCTCAGAAACCAATCTGACATCAGCAAAGTGGAAGCTCCATTAATTAAGCGGCTGTGCAATTAAATCACAATTAGAGGAAAAATACTTTATTATTTTTATTTCAGTTAGACATGTAACCCATAGATTCTAGTTGACCTGAATTAACGGTGTCCATCAGAGCAAGGGAAATGTTCACAAAACTGGGTTTACCGCTGGATTTATCAACCGTTCTGTTGATGATCTTCAAGGGGATGGCTTCATGTCCCACCACACAGGAGTAAGAAGCGCCGCTGGCCCACTCCTCCGCTGCAATGGATAACAGGCTGTACATGAAGAAGGACCTATTGCCGTTCTCCGCCATCACCTCGGTGTTCTTGTAGTTCCCGGGATTCACCGGCTTGTCATTGACGGTCCACTTGACGAAGATCTCTCGGGGGGAGAAACCTCTCACTAAGCAGCTGAGGGAGACGAATTTCTGAGCGGAGACGTCTTCAGCCGAGACAAAAACAGGTAACTATAGGCCAGTGACCTTAACATCTGTCAGTGGGAAACGGTTAGAGTCCATTATAACGCATCCAATCGCTGAGCATTTAAACATACACAATATAATCAAACAGAGACAGCACGGCTTCGTGAAGGGGGAATCATTGCCTGACAAATGTATTGCTCTTATTTGAGGTGATAACGAGAAGGCGAGAGAGGGGGGGGGGGGGGGGGCAGTAGATGTAATATACATGAATTTCAAAACTGTGTTTAATAAATGAATGTACTATTCCCACGTTTGCAGATGACAAAAAAATAGGTAGAAAGGTGAAGATTACAGAATATCCACAGAGGGACAGAAACACCTTTAGTTACTGAGTAAAAACGAGGCTGATGGAATATGAAGTAGGAAAATGTGAGGTTAGACACTTTGGAAGGAGGAGGAACATTATTTAGATGGAGAAAGACTGTAGAAAGCTGGCGTAACGGGGGAATTGGAGGTCCTCGTGCAGAAAACACACAAAGCAAGTTCTGCAGGTAATATGGAGACAAATTGAATGTTGACATTTATTTCAAAGGGAATAGAATATAAACATGGGGAAGTCTGGCTAAAACTATACAAGGCATTAGTTAGTCTACACCTGGTATACTTTGAATAGTCTCGGTGCCTTTATCTAAGGAAGACAGATTGGTTTTGAAGGCAGTCCAGAGAAGGATCACGAGGTTGATCCCGAGTATGGATTCTCAGGGAGCTTCTTAGGATAGACGCTGAGGAGTTGTTTTCCCCTGTGGGAGCGTCTAGGAGCAGCGTGCAGGATCACAAAGTGAGGGTGCGCCCATTTAACACAGAGATGAGGTGGAATTTCCTCTCTCAGAGAGTAGTGAAGCTGTGGAATTATTTAACCCAGGGGGCTATAGATTCTGGGTCGGTCAATATGTTCAAGGTTGAGAGGGACATATTTTAAATCAGTAAAGCCGGCAAGGGATTTGGGGATAAGGCGGGAAAGAGGAGTTGAAGATTATCACATCAGATCAGTCAGGATCTCACTGAAGGCTGGGCCGGTGTTGATGGGCCCAATGGCCTACATCTGCTCCTAAGTCTTGTGGTCTATGGTCTCGCTCCATCTAAACCCAATATCACTGTTGGGTTTCATTGTTCATTCATCTGCATATCAATTTCCCCCTTAAGATCAACAGGCCCAGAGTATTTAGTTAGTGGAATTACCAATCAGAATGGGCCATAAATACACTGAATGGTAAATACTGACCGCTGCACTGACACTAGAAATAGACACAATGCCTCACTTACTGCTTCAATCTCACCGCTCACCTATTTTTTTGTGGATTGAAATTCTTAAAGGAGTTGGCAGGTCCTGATGGCTCGCCACACAGTCAAACACAGCCCCACTCAGCCAGGATTGTGTCGAGATGTTTAATTTGCTGACCACACTCTCAGTATCTGCCCCAGGCTGGTCGGCAATCTCTGATTTCAGCGGCTTCTTCGCTTCACTCCAGGACACGTTGACTCCATAAGGAGCTTTCGAAATGACGCAGGTTAAGGTTACAGTCGCCTCCAGTAAGACCTGTTCTATTGGTGACGGCAGTATTGTTACTGATGCATCAGTGCAAATGGAAGAATCTGTGATTGAAAACATGAAAATGAACCCAAGTTTCAGCTTCAGAATCAGGACAACAGTATTCAGCCTTCAATCTCCAACTGGGAATAAATCAACTTCGAAACTTCTAAAGATCGCCATTAATCTTCTATAGACAATGGAAAACCAGTTTGGTCTGTGAAAACTATTCTCATTGTGAAATACAGTCAGCCCCGATACCATTCTAATGAATCAGTATTGCCGCATTCCCAATACAAATATTCCATTCCTGATCTCAGGAACCTAATACCGAAGGCTGATCCATAAATAGGTTGGATGAAGTTTCCAACACTTCGTCCCGAGCTGTTATCAGTTAAGTGTTTCAGACACCACTGCCTCTCAAATACAATTAGCTGTCTCAGGATAAAGCTGAAATCAAGTCCACCTCACTCACTAAATTACTTGAAGTTAGGACGAAACATTTATTTCTATATTCATAAAATCGTGAATGGCGAGCAATCCTAATGCAGCTCTTACATCAGAATGAAACACAAACTACGTGGCAGTAAATTAGAAGTTATTCTGTGCTTTGCACTAACTTCAGTAAATTCCTGATTTGGATTAACATCAGAGTGCAGGATGATTTATTGTTTCCTCTGTTTGTGTCTCTTACCAGACGCGGTGATGTTGTGACTTTGGGTGACCTCTTGATGAGTGACCTGGCAGGTATAGACCGCTTTGCTGAACCATTCCCCAGCGGAGACTGTCAGCCGACTGCTCGCCGAGAAGTTCCCGTTCACTTCACAGGCGGGAGAGGTGACAAATCCTGAACCCATGGCTTGTCCATTCTTCAGCCACCGTTATTGACTTTGGACGGAAATCGTTGATTGAACAGACCATGGTTGCAAATTTCTGTCTTGAGATTTATTCATTAGAACTCACGGTGAGAACATTTGGATGGATGTCAGGTAGAGGACCTTCAAGAAACACAAGTTCGACATTTCTTGAAGAAGATGTTGGAACGAATAAAATGACTAATTATATTTGAACAGTTTCTCTGTGGTCACTATTTCTCGCAGGAATCAGAACTATGCAGAGAACAATAAATGTGTTATGACCAAAGATGTAAATAAAGCAATCAAAGCGTCTGTTTCTCACAGTTTCCACAACACTTACATTTCATTCCAATGCTCTTGTCTGAGCCACTGTGTCGAACCTCACAGCTGATTTTGCTGCATCCCCCCTCTGACTCGGTGATGGTTAACTGACTGCTCAGGGTGTAGGTTCCCTTCTTGTTTCTCACTGACGGGTATTTCTTAACTCCAATGGTGATCAGCTGCCCATCTTTCTTCCAGGTAAGGCTGGTGGTTTCTGGGGAATAGTCCATCGCTAAACAGCCGTAGGTCACGGAGCCGTCGGTGTTGTGTTGCTGTCAGGAGGAGACCAGGCTGTAGAGAGTGGGTGGAGACGGTGTCGCTGGGGGAGAATGGTCCATTGGACAAGTTAGACTCTGGCATTTGTAATTTTTAAGTAAACATATATTTCAAATTTCTCTGGAACTATGAACTGATCCCAGCATTTTCGCAATAAATACTACATCCACATTTAAGCTCCGATTAGTTCTACTGCTTGTGGATCACCACTGTTTTGTCCCCTCTTTAGAAACACACATCTCTTTCTCCATCTCAGTCACATGACAAAACTGTCATTTTGATGCCATCCATCTGAATGGTGTTTCCCCATTATTTCAGCCACCATGTAAAATAAAATTCAAATGGCCCATAGTCCCGGAGACTGCTCTGTCCTTTTGAAAGCTGACTGGTGGTGATTTAACCTGAGGGCCACCATACCTCAGGCGAGAGGCAAGATTGAGAATGTGGGTCTTGATGAATAACTTCAGCCGGTCCAGAAATTGAACCCACGCTATCGGGATCGCTCTTCATCGCGAACCAGCCGTCCAGCTAGCTGAACTGTGTACGTCACAATCCAGATGTGTACGTCACAATCCAGCTAACTGAGCTGCGTACGTCACATTCCAGCTAACTGATCTGGGTACGTCACAATTCAGCTGACTGAGCTGTGTTCGTCACAATCCAGCTGACTGAGCTGTGTACGTCACAATCCAGCTAACTGAGCTGTGTACGTCACAATCCAGCTAACTGAGCTGTGTATGTCACAATCCAGCTAACTGAGCTGTGTACGTCACAAATCAGCTAACTGAGCTGTGTACGTCACAATCCAGCGAACTGAGCAGTGTACGTCACAATCCAGCTAACTGAGCTGTGTACGTCACAATCCAGCGAACTGAGCAGTGTACGTCACAATCCAGCTCACAGAGCTGTGTACGTCACAATCCAGCTAACTGAGCTGTGTACGTCACAATCCAGCTAACTGAGCTGTGTACGTCACAATCCAGCTAACTGAGCTGTGTATGTCACAATCCAGCTAACTGAGCTGTGTATGTCACAATCCAGCTAACTGAGCTGTGTACGTCACAATCCAGCGAACTGAGCAGTGTACGTCACAATCCAGCTAACTGAGCTGTGTACGTCACAATCCAGCTAACTGAGCTGTGTACGTCACAATACAGCTAACTGAGCTGTGTACGTCACAATCCAGCTAACTGAGCTGCGTACGTCACAATCCAGCTAACTGAGCTGTGTACGTCACAATCCAGCTAACTGTGTTGTGTCATAAATAATATTCCGTTATGTTCTTCCTCCTACCAAAGTGTCTAATCTCACATTTTCCAACATTCTGTTCCATCTGCGAAGTTTGTACGTCACAATCAACAGCACTTGTGATGAAGAAGTTGTCTCTTCATTTCTATCATTACAACTTTGGAAATTGCCTGATTCAAGCTGACTGCTGCTCCTTCATTTCTCTCCCTCATTATTCCCCAATCCCCAAAACAAAGAATTCGACTTTCCTTCAAGAAATGTACTTATGTAATTACAATAAAACTCTTAATTTGAGTAATTGCAACATTCTCTAATTTTAGGATCATGCACAGTGACAGCAGAAGTCGGCCATTCGGTCCGTCGAGCCTCCTCCCCCATTCAATAAGCTCCTGGCTGTGCTGATTGTGGTGTTAACTCCGCATTCCGCCTGTCATTGAGACCGGACTGCCTGCAATCCCCCCGCACCCCGCCCCGCGCTCTCTGAGCGTTCCCCATCTCTCTGCGATTCCCGCTGGATCACTGCACCTTTCTCCTGCTCCCTTCGCTTTATTTAAGCTCTCTGCATTTGACCACAGCTCTCTGCGCTTTCCTCCATCTCCTTGTGCTTTGCCCATATGCTCTTCACTTTTCCCGGTTCGTTGGAAGTTTTCCCGGTTCCTGGCGCTTTCCGCGGCCTCTTTGAGCTTTTCGCCAGTATTTTGCACTTTACCCCGATTCTTATCGTCCATTCAATGGACTTTCTTCGGAACACTGCTATTCCCTCAGCTCTCTGCGCCTTCCACCAGCTCTCTGCATCTTCCCCTCGCTCACTCCGCTGTCTACCAGCTCTCTGCCCTTTGCTACATCTCCCTGTGCTCTCCCCAGCATCTCTGCCCTGTCCCCCACATCTCTGCCCTGAGACCCACATCTCTGCCCTGTCCCCACATCTCTGCCCTGTCCCCACATCTCTGTGCTTCCCCCCATTCCTGCCCTGTCCCCCACATCTCTGACTTGTCAACACATTTCTGCCCGATCCCCACATCTCTGCCCCGTCCCCCACATCGCTGTGCTTCCCCCCACTCCTGCCCTGCCCCCCACATCTCTGCCTTGTGCCCACACCTCTGTCCTTTCCTCACATTTCTGTCCTTTCCCCACATCTCTGCCCTGTCCCCACATCTCTACACTGTCCCCACATCCCTGTGCTTCCCCCCTATTTCTGCCCTGTCCCCCACGTCTCTATGTTTTCCTCCCAACCCTGCCCTGTCCCTCACCTCCTTGCTCTTTCCCCTGCCCTGGCAGTTTCCCCGCCTCCGGCGCCTTCTCCCGGCTGTCTGAACTATCCTCCGTCGCTCGCCAATGGGCAGCACGGTAGCCTTGTGGATAGCATACACAGCTCCAGGGTCCCTGGTTCGATTCTGGCTTGGGTCACTGTCTGTGCAGAGTCTGCACATCCTCCCCATGTGTGCGTGGGTTTCCTCCGGGTGCTCCGGTTTCCTCCCACAGTCCAAAGATGTGCAGGTTAGGTGGATTGGCCATGATAAATTGCCCTTAGTGTCCAAATTGTCCTTATTGTTGGGTGGAGTTACTGGGTTATGGGGATAGGGTGGAGGTGTTGACCTTGGGTAGGGTGCTCTTTCCAAGAGCCGGTGCAGACTCGATGGGCCGAATGGCCTCCTTCTGCACTGTAAATTCTATGATGAAAAAATCTCGGGCCACACAGTCACATTCCGGCGCCAGTCGTGCTCATGTCTCGCTCCAGTTCTCCCTTTCTCTCTCATTGCAGCCATTCCCTCGCTGATTTAGGGACCTTGCATAAGAGAGAAGAGTGAGTGAGTAGGGTAGGAGAGTGAGTGCGGGTGAATGAGTGTGGTGGTATGTATTAGGGGTCATGTGGTACCTGTGAAGCCGAGAGGCTATTGGCTGACAGGTCCCGGGTCCTGGTTGGATCTGCCGACTTCTGGCTCCGCCCTGAAGGCGGAGTATAAGAGCTCGAGCTTCTCCCCGCAGCCTCATTCTGTTGCTGAGCTGCTGGGGACAAGTCTCGCTTAATAAAGCCTAGATCGGCTTCAGCGCTTCTCGTCTCACGTAAGTCATTGTGCGCTACAATTTATTAAGTGAGCTTAAAAGACTATGGAGCTCCGGATCGCCCCGGAGTGCCTGCGGATTAGCCCCCACGCAACGAACTGGCTAGCATGCTTTGAAAACTACCTTCGAACGGCCCCCGGCCGGATCACGGAAGAGCAGAAAATGCAGGTCCTGCACTCGAGGGTGAGCCCGGAAATTTACTCACTAATAGAAGACGCAGAGGATTTCCCGACAGCGCTCGCATTGCTGAAGGGCATCTACGTTCGGCCCATAAACCAGGTCGACGCGCGCCACCAACTCGCGACGAGACAGCAAAGTCCCGGAAAATCGCTCGAGGAATTCTACGGCGCGCTGATAATTTTGGGACGAGGCTGCAACTGCCTGCCAGTGAACGCGATCGAACACACGGACCTGCTAATTCATGATGCATTCGTGGCAGGCATGAACTCTCCCCAAATTCGTCAAAGACTTTTAGAAAGAAATTCGCTAGGACTCTCAGAGGCACGGGCCCTTGCAGCCTCCCTTGATGTGGCCTCCCAAAACGCCCACGCCTACGGCCCCGACCGCGCGGCAGCCCCTTGGGCTACGTGGACCCCCGTCGCGATCAACTCCCCGGCACCCCCCCGGCACCCCCCCCCACCCCCACCCCCCCACGCAAGCTTGCGCGGTTAAAGCGCCAGACCATCCCCGGGGGGGGGGGGGGGCGCTGCTATTTTTGCGAGCAGGCGAAACACCCCTGGCAGCGCTGCCCGGCCCGCGCAGCTACTTGTAAGAGCTGCGGCAAAAAGGGCCATTTCGCGCCCCATGTGCGACCCGCGGGCGCCACCATTTTGGGTCCCGGGCACCCAAATGAATATCTCCCCCTAGCCCCCCTCCACCCCCATCCTATCCTCTCCCCCTCTCGGTGTTGGTTTATTTCTGGGATCCACTGCCTTTCTGCTGTAATGTGATTGACGGCACAGGCATATATAGGGATATTTATATTTGTGTACTGGTATTTCTCTATATGTGTGTCATATTGAGATCACTTCTACCTTTGCTGCTACTCAGATTCTCTCCAATCAGACGGAACATGAACATTGCAAGCTGCCCGGATGTTGACTGTGTATCAGGATCGTCAGGATAGATCATAATGATGTGTGACGTCAATATCCTCTTCAACCCTTATTTCAGCGTCCAAGTGTTCCACTGGGTCTTGGTGGCTCCAGTCCGACAGAAACGGACTGAAATCAATAATAATTTCAAAATTCAGAATCAGCCTAATTTTGACCAACGTAACGGTCACCCGCACCATAATCATTATTATTTAATTAACAATAATATCTGGTTACACAGTGAGTGGAGAATGGGGGTTTTGCAGTGAAGGAAATACTGAGTAGAGAGATCATAACGAGGAGAGCGAGAGGCGGTTCCCGCTATAGTTCCTGAATCAATGGCTCTTCGGCGCAGGCAATTATCTGTCAGAGCAGAAATCCAGATTCAGGTCCCACTGCACTGAGATCCAACAAGACACAAGAATCGAGCAGCGGCAGCAATGTCGAGGATATCACAATGGTATAAGAGCACCAAACGGAAACTGTGACTGGGGACACCACAGACGTAAAGCTGAAAATGTGTGCGGCGGTTATCAGCTGCATTCGCAAGTGAGTAAGCGGAAATAGCGACATTTGAACATCCAGCAGCCTGTGACCACCCTGCACCCGCTCACTGCTCAACTCACTGAGAACAATATAGTGTCGGAGGGGCGGGAAGGGACAAGATTCAACTGACGCTACCTGCACCTATTTGTAAGAGGTATTTCTATTGCATTTTTCACCTTGCATTTAAATCACGGTTGTTTCCCGTTCTCAAGTTCTGACAATATGTTTTTAAATGTTCTGCTGATTCTTCTTCTCTCATCAATTTTGGCCCCAGACTCCAAATGGTAACAACTCACAGTGCAATTAACACTCCTCCGTTGCACGCGGTGCGGTGGCCAAGAGGAAAGGCGTTGGTCTCGTAAACCGAAGATCGCGGGTTCGAATCCCGTCCGTGCCTCGGTGCAGTTGCTAGGCTCCCTTGCGCTCTTTGTGCCAATTCACCCTCGATCCTGTTGCTAAATGTTTATTTCTTTCGCTGGCTCTGAATATGGCGGTCAATATGGTCGCCTTCCTTAATTCTAATTACGTTTGCTCTCGAGTTGCCAGGTGTCTTTCGAGACCGCCACAAGGTTCAAACCATCAGACAGAGGAGTGGAAGGAAGGCCATTCGACCCATTCGGCCCATCGAGTCCACTCCACCATTCAATCATGGCTGATTTCAACCTCATTTACCCGCTCTCTCCATAGCCCTTAATTCCTTGAGAAATCAAGAATTTATCAACTTCTGTCTTAAAGACACTCAACGTCCCGGCCTCCACCGCCCTCTGTGGCAATGAATTTCACAGGAGAAATTTCTCCTCATCTCTGTTCTAAAGTGACTCCCTTTTATTCTAAGGCTGTGCCCCCGGGTCCTAGTCTACCCTGCTAATGGAAACAACTTCCCTACATCCACCCTATCTAAGCCATTCATTATCTTGTAAGTTTCTATTAGATCTCCCCTCAACCTCCTAAGCTCCAATGAATATAATCCCAGGATCCTCAGACGTTCATCGTATGTTAGGCCTACCATTCCTGGGATTATCCGTGTGAATCTCCGCTGGACCCGCTCCAGTGCCAGTATGTCCTTCCTGAGGTGTGGGGCCCAAAATTGCTCACAGTATTCTAAATGGGGCCTAACTAATGCTTTATAAAGTTTCAGAAGTACATCCCTGCTTTTATATTCCAAGCCTCTTGAGATGAATGACAACATTGCATTTGCTTTCTTAATTACGGACTCAACCTGCAAGTTTACCTTTAGAGAATCCTGGACTAGGACTCCCAAGTCCCTTTGCACTTCAGGATTATGAATTTTGTCACCGTTTAGAAAATCGTCCATGCCTCTATTCTTTTTTCCAAAGTGCAAGACCTCGCACTTGCCCACGTTGAATTTCATCAGCCATTTCTTGGACCACTCTCCTAAACCGTCTAAATCTTTCTGCAGCCTCCCCACCTCCTCCATACTACCTGCCCCTCCACCTATCTTTGTATCATCGGCAAACTTAGCCAGAATGCCCCCAGTCCCATCATCTAGATCGTTAATATATAAAGAGAACAGCTGTGGCCCCAACACTGAACCCTGCGGGACACCACTCGCCACCGGTTGCCATTCCGAGAAAGAACCTTTTATCCCAACTCTCTGCCTTCTGCCTGACAGCCAATCGTCAATCCATATTAGTACCTTGCCTCGAATACCATGGGCCCTTATTTTACTCAGCATGCTCCCGTGAGACACCTTATCAAAGGCCTTTTGGAAGTCAAGATCGATAACATCCATTGGCTCTCCTGGGTCTAACCTATTTGTTATCTCTTCAAAGAACTCTAACAGGTTTGTCAGGCATGACCTCCCCTTACTAAATCCATGCTGACTTGTCCTAATCCGACCCTGCACGTCCAAGAACTTAGAAATCTCATCCTTAACAATGGATTCTAGAACCTTGCCAACAACCGAGGTTAGGCTAATTTGCCTATAATTTTCCATCTTTTTCCTTGTTCCCTTCTTGAACAGGGGGGTTACAACGGCGATTTTCCACTCCTCTGGGACTTTCCCTGACTCCAGTGACTTTTGAAAGATCATAACTAACGCATCCATTATTTCTTCAGTTATCTCCTTTGGAACTCTAGGATGTAGCCCATCTGGGCCTGGAGATTTATCAATGTATAGACCTCTTAGTTTCTCTAGCACTTTCTCCTTTGTGATGGCTACCATATTCAACTCTGCCCCCTGACTCTCCGGAATTGTTGGGATATTACTCATGTCTTCTACTGTGAAGACTGACGCAAAGTACTTATTTAGTTCCTCAGCTATTTCCTTGTCTCCAATCACTAGATTACCAGCGTCATTTTGGAGCGGCCCAATGTCAACCTTTGCCTCCCGTTTGTTTTTAATGTATTTAAAGAAACTTTTACTATCATTCCTAATGTTACTGGCGAGCCTACCTTCATAATTGATCCTCTCTTTCGTTATTTCTCTCTCTGTTATCCTCTGTTTGTTTTTGTAGCCTTCCCAATCTTCTGACTTCCCATTACTCTTTGCCACATTCTCGGCTTTCTCTTTTGCTTTGATGCATTCCCTAACTTCCTTTGTCAGCCATGGCTGCCTAATCCCCCCTCTGATAACTTTTCTTTTCTTTGGGATGAACCTTTGTACTGTGTCCTCAATTACTCCCAGAAACTCCTGCCATTGCTGTTTACTGTCTTTCCCACTAGGCTCTGCTCCCAGTCGATTTTCGTCAGTTCCTCCCTCATGCCCCTGTAGTTACCTTTATTTAACTGTAACACCTTTACATCTGATTGTACCTTCTTTCTTTCAAATTGGAGATTGAATTCTACCATATTATGATCACTGCCTCCTAAGGGTTCCCTTACTTTAAGACCTTTAATCAAGTCTGGCTCATTACATAACACTAAGTCCAGAATGGTATTCGAGGCAAGGTACTCATGTTCCCTCCTGGGCTCCATCACAAGCTGTTCCAAAAAGCCCTCCTGTAAACATTCAATGAATTCCCTTTCCTTCGGTCCACTGGCAGCATTATTTACCCAGTCCACCTGCATATTGAAGTCCCCCATGATCACTGTGACCTTGCCTTTCTGACATGCACTTTCTATTTCGTGGTGCATTTTGTGCCTGCGTCCTGACCACTGTTAGGAGGCCTGTACATAACTCCCATTATGGTTTTTTTGCCTTTGTCGTTCCTCAATTCTACCCACACAGACTCCACACCATCTGACCCAATGTCGTTTAGTGCTATTGATTTAATTTCATTCCTAATTAATAAGGCAACCCCGCCCCCTCTGCCCACCTCTCTGACTTTTCGATAGATTGTGAATCCCTGGATGTTTAAATGCCAGTCCTGAACCCCCTGCAACCACGTCTCTGTGATGCCTATCACATCATACCTGCCAGTCACAATCTGGGCCACAAGCTCATCTACCTTGTTCCGTACACTGCGCGCATTTAAATATAGCACCTTTAATTCTCTATTGACCGTCCCTTTTTGTTTTCTTAGTGTGGTAGACCTTGGTTTACTGAGCCTTTCCATACACTGTGTCATATTTTGTGGGATGGGGACTATCGTAACCTCACCTGAGTTTTGTCTTTTCGTGCTTTTTTGTATTCCTAAGCAGCTACGCTTCCCACTGATTACTTCACCTCTTGGTTCCCTGACTTTCCCTCCCCCCCCCCCCCAATCTCTAGTTTAAAGTCCTATTGACCACCCTATTTACTCTTTTCGCCAGAACACTGGTCCCAGCTCGGTTCAGGTGGAGACCATCCCAACGGTATAGGTCCCCCGTGTCCCAAAACTGATGCCAGTGTCCCATGAAAAGGAACCCCTCTTTCCCACACCACTCTTTGAGCCACGTGTTAACTTCCCTTATTCTTGCCTCCCTATGCCAATTTGCACGTGGCTCGGGCAGTAATCCGGAGATTATGACCCTTGAGGACCTGTTTTTAAATTTGAATCCTAGCTCTTTATAATCTCTAAACAGGTCCTCTTTCCTAGACTTGCCTATGTTGTTGGTACCGACATGGACCACAACAACTGGATCCTCCCCCTCCCTCTCCAGTTCCTTTCAAGCCGGTCAGAGATGTCCCACACCCTCGCACCGGGCAGACAACATACCATGCGGGACTCTTTATCCTGCTCACAAAGGACACTATCTATCCCCCTGATAATAGAATCCCCTACAACTACAACTTGCCTATTTACTCCCTCCCCTTGAATGGCCTGCTGAACCATGGTGCCTTGGTCAGCTGACTCATCCTTCCTGCAGCCCTGTTCGCCATCCACACAGGGAGCAAGTGCCTCATACCTGTTGGACAGAGTCAAGGGCTGAGGCTCCTGAGTTCCTGACTGCTGGTTCGCTTTACCTACCTGACTTGCAGTCACACCCTGCTGTCCCTGGCCACTGGCAGGATTTAAACTACTTACTCTGACAGGTGTGACTGCCTCCTGAAACACAGTGTCCAGGTAAGTCTCCCCCTCCCGGATGTGCCTCAGTGTTTGAAGCTCAGACTCCAGCTCATCAACTCTGAGCCGGAGCTCTTCGAGCAGCCAACACTTACTGCAGATGTGGTCGCTGCAGCTCTCAATGGGATCTGCCAGCTCCCACATCAAGCAGCTCAAGCACATCACCTGACCAGCCATCACTAATAAATTAATTAGTTTAATTTAAGTTTACGAGTTTAGCAGTGATTTGTTTTAATATTTGGGGCAGATTTGCTCTCAACCAATCAGATCACAGCTTCCCTCTGACGTCACTTTTTTGGGGAAAAACTGGAAAACAGGAAGTTACCGTTAGGTTTTTATATTCACAGAGACTGCAGACCAAGACAGAAACCGAAAGACTCGATACACCAGTTAGTTACTTCAAAGTCAAATGCTTATTTATTTACACACACAGTTAAATATACTCATGCCCAAATATAACTAAACTATCACTACTGCTAAAGCAGCTTCGGGCGCCCACTCAGTCAGAGGACCAATGGCCGTTGTTTGGTTCTGAGGCTGCTGGGGTGGAACTGGTATTGGATAACAGCTAAGGTCGTCTGTCTGGTAGCGTGTGTTGACCTTGGACTTACTTGTTTCTGTTGCAGCCGTTGGACAGGTCTCTCCTCGGTGAGAGCCGGATCCAAGAGAACGATTCTCTCTTAGGAGTTCCTTCTTACAAAAGAGTTCTCTTTTGAGCGGGCCTTGAACTAGCGGGCCTTGAACTTAGCCCCAATCAATTGGGCCGTTTCTGGATCGTTCCTATGGATTTCATCCAATAAAGGAGTGGGTGCCCTGATGTCTGGGCGTGTCCTAGGTGGCCGTTGGCCTGCTTTGTTCAGGTCTCCTCTGGCGCCGGGGTGTCTGCCTTAGTATCGGTTACTCAAATGTTACTCTTTTGTTCCTGGAGATGGGCCATTAGTATGCTAATGGGCCTACAGTTTTGGTCTTCTCTGGGAGCTGCGGCTCCAATAAACAAACAAACCCTGAACCTGAACCTAGGGGGTGGTTTAGCACAGAGCTAAATAGCTGGCTTTTAAAGCAGACCAAGGCAGGCCAGCAGCACGATTCAATTCCCGTACCAGCCTCCCCGAAGAGGAGCCAGAATGTGGCGACTAGGGGCTTTTCACCATAACTTCATTTGAAACCTACTTGTGACAATAAGCGATTTTCATTTCACCTGTTTGTTTTCTCCGTATTGTCCATTATCCCTGCAACCTTTGCAAAGTGTCCATTTTGTAATCGAGAAGTGGCCATCCCAGATGGCTACACACCCTCCTTGTGATTCTCAATGCGAAGCGCGAAGGATCACATTACCATGGCGCCTTCGTTCTCTGACCAAGCGGGGCACCCATAAGCACTTCACTGGCTCTACACTGCCCTATCCTATGAATCACAATTTTTAACCTAAAATCATTTTACATGTACACATCATTATAAAACTCTACGGGGCGCTATGACATTCAGGCATGCATTACAAAATAAAAAACTGGAACCCTAACTATCCTCAATAAACTATCCTCACTCAAGCAATAAATAAAAAATCGAGAACACTTTAAACTGTACAAATAGCAGCAACACAAGTTCCTCTGGCTTGGCAGTCAAGCACAGAGGTTTACATTTATTTATTGAACGAACAAAACACACAAAGATAAACGGATGCACTTTAATTCACTCGAGGGGTTGGGGGGTTTGGTGAAGTCCGAAAATAGGGGACCTAAACGTGTATACCGGGGTGCGAGAGCGGGAGGCTCTCCTTCGCCTTTTCCTGAGTCGAAGTGTCTGCACGACACTGCAGAGTATTTCCAGTACTAAGAGTGCTTCTACTATGTAAGATAGTGAATACCAGGTGATAAACTTGTCACACCAGGTCGGGGTATCAGTAACTGTCTCGGGGGTAACTATCTCGGGGTTAACTATCTCAGGGTACCGTGTATGGCAGGGATGGGAATCATTCACGGTCTGTGTTGTAGGGGTTAGGGGGGTAACGTCCGTGTGCAACTGAAGGGGTCCCGCGAAGATCCAGGTGAAAAACGCGAAAGTTGTCTTCATCTTTCCTTTTTTCTGTCTTCTTCTTTTTCTTCCTCTGGGGTTCCTGAGGTTCTGGAGATCTATGGACACAAGCATAATATCTGTTATTATCTTGTTTAAGAGCTCGTATGTCTGTCTGTCTGTCCTTTGTTGGCAATTACCCATTAAAATTGGTCACCATCTGTGACTCCCTCATTTTCTTTTTTTTAAACCGAATCTTTGGACAAGACATCTGAGAAAAAGACTGACACAGTGCGAGCCGCCTCGCAGCCTGTGCGATCTACCATCCTAGTGTTTGAGAATGTAAATAGCATACGGAAGCAAACTAAGGGTCGCCAGAAACAAACAAAAGAATTTTGAACGTAACAAGCCAAAATGGGGTGCCGGTAAGAAATGGGGGGAATTCCCGGGTAGGACGATGATCAGTGCCGTTTGTGGTCTACCCGAGCGTAGCTGTCCAGAGGGGGGTCCTCAGGCTGGGCGGAAACCAGTGTCGTTTCTCCACTGCCTGAGCAACCGGCAGGAATGGGTAAGAATGTGGTCGTCATGGGGGCTGCCTCTCGTAATCGAATCAGAAGAGTTGCTATGAGTGGTGTCTGTCGCCAAACTAGTTCCTCGGATTCGTTGTCTGTTGACAAACGTGTTCCATTAACAGCCATTGGGTAGTCCTGCCTGCATCAAGACGTGGCATGGGGCCATGAAACATTTAAATTCACAAACAACATTTAACATGTACATTAAACGAACAAATATACATTACAAACATGGTGCAGGTTCCAACCAAAAGGACACCGTATCTCTCCATCGGTTCCTTTTTACCATCATGTGGACACCTCATTGCTCAGTTGCGAATAGGGTCACAAAGGGATTCGTTTGGTGGGAGTCAAACTCTATGTCATCATCTTCTCTCGGCTGCCATACTCTTGACTGGAGTAGTTTGGCTAAAGCTGCTTGGGGCGAATTGGGGTCCATCTCATCATTCCGGATGAGCCTGAACGAACTGTCTCGGTGCCAGAATCGTGTGTCGAGGTTGAAGCTACTAGGTTTTAATCTGTAAGCGTCGGGCGGTGGGTCTGGGTCAGGGGCTTTGATGTATGTGATTTTGAAGGGATCACTGGAATCATGCTGGGAGTGGGGCGTTGACGAGGGGTGTATTCATAACGTGCTGTGCTGTGGCTGTCATCATTGCTATCGCTATCACTGTCGCTGTCGCTGCTGGTTGAAGGAAGGGAGAGGCGGAGTCGTGCTTCTGGGGGTGGAGTTGAAGTTGTGCCTGAGGACAGGCTGGACTGTCTGGGGGAGGGTAGGAATGCGTCATCTGTGGGCGGGTGTGCTCATCTGCTGCTGCAAGCGAGATGTGGTGTGCATGGTTGTTCTGCGAGCCATAAGCCTTAAGCTGGTTTATGTGAAACCACGCAGACTTGCCATTGGGATATGTGATCTTGTATACCGAAGTGCTGACTTTGTCCGAAATGGAGTACGGTCCGGAAAATTTTGGGGAAAGGAATGAACTGGGGTTGTATAGGGAAAGCATCTCTTGCTGTCCTACTACAAACTCGGTGGCGTGTACCGTTTTATCGAAACAAGCCTTGCTTTGTTTCCTCCTGGTCCCAAGTCTCACAGCTGCTGCATGCTGGGCTGCCTTTATGTTCTCAATAAGCTGCTGTACAGCATTTTCATGCGTGAGGGCGGTGATTGCGGGACTGGCCAAATCCAGTCCTAATAAATACTCTGTCCCTTTCATGGGGCGTCCGGTCATCAGATTGTGGGGGGTGTATCCTGTGGACGTGGATACCATGTTTCTAATGAACATGGTGTGGAGATGCCGGCGTTGGACTGGGGTGAGCACAGTAATAAGTTTTACAACACCAGGTTAAAGCCCAACAGGTTTGTTTCGATGTCACTAGCTTTCGGAGCGCTGCTCCTTCCTCAGGAAGGAGCCTGAGGAAGGAGCAGTGCTCCGAAAGCTAGTGACATCGAAACAAACCTGTTGGGCTTTAACCTGGTGTTGTAAAACTTCTTACTGTTTCTTATGAACATCAGTGCAAAGGGGAGAACTGAGTCCCAGGTGCTGTTGTTTTGATGCACCATTTTCCTGATAGTGGTTTTTAGAGTTCTGTTCATCCTCTCTACAATGCCGCTTGACTGGGGGTGGTATGCAATGTGAAACTTCTGCCTAATTCCGAAAATTGTGAGGATGTTTTTCATTACTCGTCCTGTAAAATGGGAGCCTTGATCGGACTCTATACTGCGTGGGAGGCCCCATCTTGTAAAGATGTGCTGTGTTAGGATTTTAGTTGTTGTTTTGGCCATATTCTTCCTGGATGGAAAAGCTTCCACGCATTTTGTGAAGGTGTCGATGACCACCAACACATACTTAAAACCATTTCTGCAGGGGGGGTAGGGGTCCTATATAATCTATCTGCAAATTCGTCCAGTTAACGGGGCGGGTGTGACTAAGCTGAGCCTCTCGTGCATATCTGACCGGATTGTTCTGGGCACAGATCAAGCAATTTTCAATGTAGTGAGTAAAATCGGCTTTTAAATCAGGCCACCAGCAGAGAGGTTTGAGATGGGTTAGGGTGCGTTCAATGCCTTGGTGTCCATGATTGTCATGGAACTGACAAATAATCTGGTTCCTGTCCTGGCATGGAACTACATAAATGCCTCCTTTGAAAATCACACCGTGATGTGTGGTGATTGTGTTCTTAAACTTATCGTACGGGGCTGGGAAGGTCCCTTTTAAAACTTCCCTGAGCTTTTGATCGTCTTTTTGGGCTTTCGCTAGATCCTGAATGTTAGTCTGTGAGACCTGAACCGCGTGTACTGTGGTGCTCTCGGTGGGGGTGGGGGGGGGTTCCAAAAGTAACCATGCCTGGAGCCTGCCTTCGCTAGGGCGTCTGCTTTAACATTACAAGGGGGGAAATAGCGGTGATGACTGCGAACCTTAATTATGTCATATTTCCTATTTTTAGCTGTCTCTAGGATATGCTCGAGTAATGGGGCTGAGGGTAGGGGCTTTCCGTCTGCAGAAACGAATCCTCTAGTTTCCCACAGGGGTAGGAATTCTGTTGAACTATATCAGACATATAAACTGTCCGAATATATGTCTGCTGGGTTCGGAAACGAGTCAGGGTGATCAACAATATACGCTATGGCTGCCAGCTCTGCTGCCTGCGAGCCGAGATGTCCTGGCAACTTTAATGAAATCACATCTAGGGCATGTCCCTGCGCGTTCTCTACATAAATGCCGCAACTGGTGATTCTCTTTCCATTCAAAACTGTGGAGGAGCCATTCACATAAATTTTCAGGGGTGCGCATGTGTCTGTGGGCTGGGGTCTCTGGGGTGTATTACCTGCTTTTCTGGGAACTGACTTAGGTATAAATGGGCCAGTGTTGTGTTGTGTGGTGATGATCTCACACTCATGTGGGGTACCTGCATATTGCAAATTATCGGCTAGGAAAGTGTGGGTCTTGGTTCTTTTAACTGTAATGTCCCGTCCCTGTAAAAGAAGGGTCCAATGGGCTGCGCAGATTTGGCTGACTGTGCCATCTTTAAGTCGACCGTCTAATAATAGCTGTGTTGGGGTGTGTTCAGTGAGCATGGTGATGGGGTTGAGTCCTGTAATGTAGGCGAAGTACTGTACTGCCCAAAAAACTGTGAGCAAGTGCCTTTCGCAGGCAGAAAATCCTTGCTCGACAGGATCTAACGTGCGTGAGGCGTATGCCACGAGGCGTACTTGGTCATGGCGTTCTCCCTTTGTGTCTGTCTGTAGTAGCAAGTCATCTACATACTGGACCAGACAATCGAGTCAGGAAAAGTTTGCTAGTTCATTTGCCAGCTGTCGGTGGAAAATGGAGGGGGAGTTGTGGAAGCCTTGTGGAAAGCACATTCATGTGTATTGTTGTCCCTGGAATGTAAATGCGAATTTGTACTGGCACGCTTTATCCAATGGAATGGACCAAAAGCCATTGCTAATGTCCAAAACCGAAAGAAATTTTGACTGGAGTCCCTGTTTGAGCATGGTTTCGGGACTCGTGGCTACGGTGGGGGCTGCTACTGGAGTTACTTTGTTCAGTTCCCGGTAATAAATGGTCAGTCACCATGATCCATCGGGTTTCCTGACGGACAAAATTGGTGTGTTATTCGTGGAGTCTACTGATTGGAGTACGCCTTGATCAAGCAAACTCTGTATTACTTTGGAGATCTCTCCCTCTGCTTTTTGGGGAAAACCGTACTGCTTTTGGCTTCTGGGGTCGGGACCTGTTGTCTGAAAGAGGAGATGACTGTGTTGGGTTTCTCTCCGAGTCCAACTCCCAAAGATCCTTACAACAACCTTCGAAGAGACCTAGAGTCACGGTTAAAGAAAATAGGCGTCCTGAACCAGATAATGTTTGACATCAAACCTAAAATTTAAGTTGCAATTGTAAAAGTAATGAGAGACATGAAGTTATCATTTACAAGACGAAATATATTGAACTGTGCATTCCATTCATTCATAATAAGTGGGCATCGCTGGCTAGCCCAGCTTTCATTGCCTATCTGTAATTGCCATTGAGAAGGTGGTGGTAAACTGCCTTCTGTAATTGCTGCAGCCAATGTGGTGTAGATTCATCCACAATGCTGATCGGTCTGGCACAATGATGCCCAACTATTTCAGAGGGAATATAAGAGGCAACTGCTGTACTTTCCTATGTATTAAAATAATCATAGAGAGAGAATTTCTCGACGAATATTAGCCGGAACCAGGAATTGGTGGTGATCTAAGGATTTGCGTGAAATTCACAATTACAAATATAAAGAGATTTGTAACGTTGGTGATTTTCCACAGAGCAGGAAGTATACATGATTGAGTCTTGAGAGAGCAGTGAGAGCATGGTGCACTCTGTAATATTCACAGGCGCAGATTCTGGTGAAATATCAACATGGTCAAGGTTCTCGTGTTGCTGAGAATCGTGTTAGTGCAGTATAAACAGAGATAGTTGGAATATAAATATAGACAGGGCGGCCCAATTCCCTAATACAATCTAAGCGAGGTTGTGTTTTAATTCATTGATAAATCAAGCATGATAATTGAGATTAATAATCCCAATGCCTATAATAATAATCGTTATTATTGTCACAAGTGGGCTTACATTAACACTGCAATGAAGTTACTGTGAAAATCCCCTAGTCGCCACATTTCAGCACCTGTTCGGGTATACAGAGGGAGAATTCGCAATATCCAATTCACCGAACAAGCACGCATTTTCGGGACATGTGGGAGGAAACCGGATCACCCGGAGGAAGCCCACACAGACACGAGAGAATGTGCAGAATCCGCACAGACAGTTACCCAAGCTGGGAATCAAACCTGGGTTCCTGGCGCTGTGAAGCAACAGTGCTAACCACTGTGCTACCGTGCCTGTCAATTGTATCGTCGAATGACGAATTTACACTAAAGTAAACGATATTGAGCCGGTCTGCATTGCCTTTTGGATGACTTGAGAAACAAATTCTTCAACAGTTCTCGGAATTGACGGAAAACGTGCCGGTGGAAATTCTGGTGCCTTCCGCAAGATGGCAGCAAACCGTCCAAAGGTGCTTATATTCTACAGTCTTAGTATGGTGTGTCCAAGTGGTAAATATTCAAACCAAGTTCATATAATTATTGCGATAGTCTCCACTTTAGATACTTCTGTTTAAATTCAGGCTTATATTTTAACGTTGGTGGAGTAAGTTGAGGAGTAAGAAGTGGTGGAAAAAACACCAGGCGATGATTAAAACCCCACATAAACAAGTTGTGCCGAATGAAATAGTCTGTTTCAAGAATCACAAAAATACTCGATGTGAAAGTCAAGAAAATGTTTGTAGCAGGGAATGGCTGGAATTGGGTTTCAATATTATTGGCCCCATTCCCAGGAACGATGTCTGAAGTGGCGGTTAAACGACATAACTAGTCTCAGGAAACCGGCTGAAGTTTGTTTTTATTGGCAATGGAGAACAGTCCATTTTGATCTCCCATCGTCAATGCCAAATACAGAGGGAATAAATAGTTGATCTGACTGCTCTTCCATAGTGTTTATTTGGACCCTGCTTGAAGTTTATGTGCACAGGGTATGAGCCGCTTTTATAAACAGCTCACAACAGCTGTGACCCAGAAACCAGCAGCGGTTATTGTTCGAGGCTTTCACCCGTTCCCATCAGGCTCAATCCACTGTAACAGCCCGCGGCGCCAAACAGCCGGAGTCCCGAGATGGTCAATCGGTACAATGTGTCTGCCTGCTGGACTGCATCAGACATTAGGTTCAGTGCTAAATCCGCCTTAAATTCCCCACTGCCGTCCGTGTGCCCCCGAACTGCAAACTCGGCCTGTCTGCCTGGAGAGTGTCGGTACCAGAATAAGCATCGCCGGAAGAGTTGCAGGTTAAATTGACATTTCTCTCTCTGTCTGTGTGAGGGCGGGATCCCGCTGGGTAACAAAATCCCCATCGCCCAGATCTGGAACACACGGTTAAAATAACATCAATTGTTAAACTGAAGTGAACTGATCGTAAAATAAATCCCAGTAAGTGTTGCAGAAACTTCGACATTATTTAGGGAAATTGAATATTTCATTCGGCATAACTAGTTGACGTGGGGGTTTATCATTGCCTGGTGTTTTAGCCATGACTCCTTACTCATAATCTTACTCCATCAACGTATCCTCCTGTTCATTTTTCCATCATCCTTTCAACCAACTTCCCCTTGAGTGAAGCTGCACAATTCACCAAACCCCGCCTCGTGGTGTCGTCTCTACTGAGTAGTACTACACTCCTGTATGCTTCACCCGATGCCTGTGTCTATGTATTCACATTGTGTATTTTATGTTTGCCCTATTATATATTTTCTTTTCATGTATGGAACGGTCTGTCTGAACTGTAAGCAAAAACTACTTTTCACTACATTCCAGCCATTCTCTGATACAACGTTTTCTTGATTTCCCCATTTAGTATTTTTGTGATGTTTGAATGTGTGACCCATAGATTTATGTCCGCCACAAGGGAAGCCCTGTTCCCCATGACAAACCTGTAAAACTCTTGATTCATGCGCATCAAGTTGTCTCACAGTCATCACTTTACTAGAGAATCAACCCACCCCTCTATCACGATTCCTCATAGATATTAATTATCAATTCCGATATCGTTCTTGTAAATATATATTTCCCAATGGTTCCTTATTTCTGATCTTCTTTTGGTAATACTGCAAACGTGTTGCAGGAACAGTTCGATTTTAGGTAAACATCAATTATCTCATTTTCTCACGAATTCGTGGAGATATTATTAGCAATTACCAGAAATTATTACCAATTAAAATTCTAATCATTTAATCGACAATGAATGTCACCCAGACCATAGTGGAAAGGGGGTGAGGGGTGGGGGAGGGGTGAAATGTGGAAGACACGGACACATTGATGCCAATCTGGAATGCGAGGGAATTTCTGGGCCTCACAATATCCAATCAGAAAGCATTGATGTCACTTGCTGCGTGGCAGAAATGGGAAGGCCAGCGAATGGTCTCATGTCATTTCCTGTAGAACACCAAATGTGCAGAGCTGAGAACATGGCCAGAACTAGTGCTTATTTCGAAACTAGAAGCTTTAATGCCATATCCGACTGATCAGACTGAGCAAAAGCTATTCAAGATACTCAACTGGACGCTGGTTAATCTGAGAGACGTTTTACATTTCAGTGGATTGAGTCAAAATTCGATGCTTAATTGACATGAGGGACAGTTTGAGCTTTATTTAACCTAAGAGACAATTTGATCTCCAATTGATCTGACAGACAATTTTATCTCTTATTGACCAGAGAGACAGTTTTATCAGTTGATCTCTGTGCAGACATGCATCTGTCTGTGTACCTTTGAGTCTGCGTTTGAGAGCGTGCACTCGAAGGTACATATTTAAGTTTGCATGCCCCTGTGTGCATCTGGAAGTGGCTGTGGAGAGCGCTCGGTGTTTACCTGTATGTGAGAATATGCAGTTATATTGGTTTTGCAAAGCTACGCGGGCAGATTCTACTGGGCACAGCAGGACCCATCTTGCTCATTGCTTTAAAAAAATATTCTCTCCAAATATCGTTGACTTCCGTGAATAGCATCAATATTCTTGTGTAACTTCTGAATGTGCAAGTCCAGTGTCTCATATTATTAAGTTTGAATTGATTAAGGAGTTGCATCAGCTCCAGGAATTGCATCACTTTTCAGCGGAATGAAAGAACTGATGAGAAAATACAAAACTGGCGTGCAGTGAAAAGCGAAAACGTGAAAGTTAAAACACAATGTACGAATAATTGACCCAGTAAAAAACCCAGGTAATCTACTGACATTTCTTCATTATAGAACCCTAAAGTCCTAGTCCCCTGATCTCAGCTAATGGTAGATTACCTGTGGGGCTATTCTCGCTGGATAATAACAACGCTATACAGACTATCACGAGGCGGGTGTTCAGTCACATATTATTCTCACCAAACACTGTGTTGCAGTTTTTGTACGGGCCACATACGGAGCTATGCAGCTGTGGGTCTCAGAGCGCAGTGATACATGGCTCCATCTGACAACTCCGCGTTAGAAATTCTCAGCCAAACGGCGCTCTCCTCTGTGTTCAGCTCTGCCGTGAATCGTTCCTGTGCGAAGTCGGCTGGGGTGGTACCGTATTGGGTGATAAGCAACACGTTTATTGGGGTTTGACCGGGAAGTTGCCGATACCAATAAAGGTAAGGGTTTTGATCACCTGTTGTAAAACTGCAATTCAGTGTTACCAATCCCCCTTCCCTCACCATCATGATCGGATTGTCCTGGTGCACAGAATCACCGCCAACGCTGTCGCCTGGAAGAGAAATTGAATATTTAAATATTTCCAGGTCACTACAGGGAACTATGAAAGTCCGGTTTTGTTATCGGATTCCATGGCTACTTACAGATCACAGAGAGGGACAGAAGCAGACAGAATGTTCCCGGGATAGACATCACTGTCAGCAGGTCACCATGTGAGCATCAGCGTCTCCTCCACTGTGGCAGAAGCTGTGAGGAGCACCACAGCAGACTGAAATGTCTCAGCTTTGAACGGACAAAGGAAGTGATATCGCCAACGTCATATCCGGTTCTGGCACTCATCATCAGTGGACGTGAGGAATTGCTTTGGTTATTGTCGGTGCCGCAACATCTACACTGCTCTAATGAAGACTCCTACGCTCCTTGATTCACGGGAAATGTAACGTCCTCAAATTTCGGAGCAGTCTAGTAGCAAAGAACGTATTAAAGGTTATTTTGGAAGGGATCTGGAAAAAAATCATCGTCGATTAATTGATGATTTAGTGCACTCAGTAGAGTAGGAAATTAGGAACCGGGTATGTAGCATTGGCATTCTTCCGTCCAGAATACTTTGCTGCCTTTAACCTTCCTGGCGGACAGAAATAATGTGCAATCACAAATAAAGGCTACAATTGACCAGAGAGTGAATATGTCAGGTTTTGTTTCCGGGTCGATGCCTCCAGTAATCTCGCTTCAATTTTCCTTCTGAGCTTACTCTGTGGAATACTGCATCAAAAGTAATATATTCTGTAGGCCAACCTCATATTGTGTTAGTTTGTGAAGTCGAGCTGCCCATCCTCTGCCAATCCAGGAAGGGCGTGTGCCCCTTCACCATCTGCGCAATCAGTTAGATTACTGCCAGTCTACATCTAACAAGTAGCCCAATTCTGCTATGCTGAAATGAATCACAATTAGAATTAAATCGTGGCTATTGCTGGACAAAAGACATGTTATTGAAGTTTTCGTCTGTGAAATGGAATCACCCGATAATGTCATGAACCAGTTCACAGTGATACTAAATTAAATAATGGCCAGCGAGATGACGAAGAGACGCTGGCCAAAGGCCGTCGATGGGAGTAGCGGGGCGACTCTCAGCCTCCAGGCCAGGGCTGAGGAGGAAGGGCGGGAGAGCGGGCGGGCGGGCGGGCACAGGAAAGGGTCGGCAAGTTGGTACAGTGCCAACTCACAGTACCAGGGACCTCACAGTACCAGGGACCCGGGTTCGATTCCTTGGGTGACCGTGTCGATTTAGCACATTCTCCCCTTGTCTGAGTGGGTTTCCTCAGGCATTCCGGTTTCCTCCCACAAAGATGTGAAGGATATGTTCATTGGCCACGATCAATGTGCGCTGTCACCGAGCTAGGGCAGGTGAGTGTGCCTAGGTCGGGTACTCTTTCGGAGGGTCGGTGCACACTCGTTAGACCAAATGGCCTCCCCTGCTCCGTAGGGATTCGATGGAATGACACTTCTCTGGGCCTATCCACCTGAATCACTCCAACACCAACACAATTCATTAAATCTAGACAGCTAAAAATTCTCCTCAGCCCACTGGCTTGAATGCTTGAATGCAAGGAGTGAATCTTCTTTAAGGGAACTTACAACAACACCCAGTACGACTTCATTTTCACCTTCATCTCCTGTGATGTGGTTCGTGGATATGACAAAGTCAACTTAGGATCAAGCCACCGCGATTAGTCCGAAATGTCACCTCAGTCTTTCCCTTTTCCTTCACTGACAGAATATTGCCCTGTTTTCCGAACTATGTTCAGTGTTGAATCGAGGAGGAATCCGAGTGCTGACCTTCAATTCGGTTCAATTTATTGATGTTCCCGTGTTCACTGTACTAACGGACTAAACAAAATCATGAAAAATACTTATATAACTTTTATAATTAGCGATTAAGAGTGATTTAGCAGCGAGAATTAATTAGAAAATCAGTTTCAAAGCAGTCACAGAGAGATGATGGCGGATTAGAAGAGGACTCTCTCAATCTTAAATTATTCTTCGTAATCAGGTCAGAGGATGCTGAGTGATATCCACCCTCTGTCCCGATTGGTTAGGACTTGATACAGATATCAGATGACAACCTATCAACGTACAGGTTCCACGATTCAGCCAATCCACGCAAAGCTCATTTGTTTTCTGACTAACGGCGGCAGCGCAGGGGAAGGGTACTGAGTGAAATTGTTCTCCACACAGCAGGAACAACGACTCCAGTGAAGCCAATGTTGGTCACTGAACAGGATCAGTCTTTGAGGTATGATAGGGGAGTGCCATTTTGTGCCATTATTTTGTCAGTGCCCGAGATTTCGTTTAAAGAATCTGCACACTGGCGGCATAGAGCTGGATTGAATTAATTCCAGACTAGAGTACACAAACAGGTATTGAGCAAAACTGATCTACGTATTGTGATTTCTTATATGATATCAGCTCACAATCAATGAGCGGATGTGACGGTGATTTGCCGATTTTTGGACGGACTGACTGCGCCGCTGCAGGTGCTGAACAGATACCAACTGTCAACCAGTCAGTATTACAGTTGTGATATTAACTCATCCACTCTAAACTCTTGCCGCCCGAATCCGCCTGAGGCTATCGCTCTTCTGACATTTTCTCTGTGTGCACATAGTCGGGTGTGGACACGTACTTGCACGCAGGCTAGACACAAACACACACAAAGCCACACACAGACACACATGCACAAACACACACACAAAGCCACACACAGACACACATGCACAAACACACACACAAAGCCACACACAGACACACATGCACAAACACACACACAGAGAAAAAGAGATGCACACACATATAAACACACACACTCTGCCCAATCCACCGCCCCATCCCCGTAACCCCATAACCTAACCTGTACATCTTTGGACACAGGGGGGAATTTAGAATGGCCAATTCACGGAACCTAACATTAACATGACTGGAGAAGTTCACAAATGCGGGTGAAAGACATCTTCTCAAAGGTAGTTCGGGATGGCCAATAAATGAAGACCCAGCCAGCGGCACTCACTTCTATTGGGGGTAAAATAGGGACGGTCTCTTTTAATAAGTAGATTGCCGACATTCCGTACTCATTGAGTAATCCTCCCATGTTGGTTGTTTCCTCTTGTGGCCATCACCAGATGCTGAGGTGGCTGATTCGCAAGCTGTCTGTATCTGTGCACAATGTGAAACATAATGGAGTGGGTGCAGTTCATCAACACGATTCCCGCATCAGTAACAGCCACCTCCCGAAGGAGCTTCAGCTCCTCAGCTTCTCCAGTCAGCCCCGTGCAGATCAGAGTAAAATTACACTGTGAATCCAGAGCATTCACAGATTACACGAAATGCCAGTTGAAGAAAGTGTCCAGCGAGGTCCGGATCAGAAGAAAGAGATGGATATTATATTCAGAAGTATTAACAAGGATCCAAACACACGCGTCAAGCCTAATTCAGAGTGTCATTCCTGTTGAACTAACAAATAAAGCTGAGTCTCTTGGTTTAACCGCTCATACTCAATATTTCACATTGATTCCGGCTCAGGCTCTCTGGGTTTAAAGTAGGCCGCTTACTTTCAATTATTCTCAGTGATTCACATTGCTGGCTGATGGCATGTGTTGGTAATTGCAGACTGCAATCTTCATGTCAATCCCTGCCAATGTGCACTTGATAAGATGGCGTCAAATAAAAACTTATTTCGCTTTTTTCTCTTATCCGGAGATACCCGACATCTCGCCTTCAATTGTAGCAGCCACTTATTCCATTTCATTTCCTCCCACATTGCAGCTCAAGCTATACTCCACATTCTGATCACTCTGAGCGTAAAATAGGGATCACTTAATACTCGTCCAAAAATCTTATTTTGCATGTTGAACACGTATTCTCACCTTCATGGCTGCACTGCAAACGTTGTTGTTGAATATTTGAAGCATAGCAACAGTAATAACAACTTTGACAACTCCTAATAATATACTTCGTTTGCTATCAATGCCAAAGTGCTGTTTCTGTCTCGTCATTTGTCCTTACTTGTATGTTCTCAATATTTATTGGGCACTGCGGGTCTGGTATTTGTCCCGTCATTGAAGCCAATAGGCTGTCCCACTATCCTCTGGTGGTGGCGACATGGAACTACAAGGTACAGCTTTCAAGCGCGTCAGAGTCTTCAGGGACCAAGGCTGCATTCAACAATTTCCGATAATGAAATCGAGAACTTTTATGTCTTTTAAAAGTAGACTGTACATATTAGTGAAGAATTATATGTGTATAAATACACCACCTTCAGTCAAAGACATTCCGACTCATATCTGAATCAGGGAGGTTCTGACACTCAGCCTCTGTCCTTAAGGAGTTAAGGCAGAAAGAGAAGTGTTTACTTTAAACTGTATCTAATAAACTACATAGAGCGGCAACTAATTCAAGCAACATGCAGAAACCCAGCAGTAATCATTCAGATATTTCCCTTCCCAAATGATTGTGAACAAAACGCGGATTTTGGTAAAATCTTTTTATTTTGTGCACACTTAATTTGATAAATTTCAGCATTGTAACCACCGCTGAACCTCAAGTGATCCACGCTGCAGTTGATTCCTACGCCGTGCGAACCAAGCTGTTGAAACAGTTAAACAGGTACTCCAGCCACTTTGCAGATCAGACATTTTGCCACCTGAAGTCAACTACAACGGAAGTTAGATGCGAAGACCATCACAATACAATGACGTAGAGTATCGGTGAGATTCCTGCGTCCAATGACAATATCAGCTCAGTGTGTGTATTGAAGAGCAGCACATTACCCTGAAGCAAGCTCTTTCTCTGAACTGAGTTTGAAAAGTTTTTAGAACATATAATTCCAACAGTGCAGAATTCCTGCAGTGCAGAAGGATGCTATTGGGACCATCAAGTCTGCACTGAGCCTCTGAAAGAGCAACGTACCACGGCCCAGTCCCCCGCAATCCCACAAAATCTGCACATCATTGGACACAAAGGGGCTATTTGGAATGGCCAATCCACCTAACCTCCACATCTTTGGACTGTGGGATCAAACCCACGCAGACACAGGGAAAAAATGTAAACTCCACACAGTCACCCAATGCTGCAATTGAACACGGGCCTCTGGCGTTATGAGGCAGCAATGCTGTGTCGTCGTGCCACCAGCAGGCGGCAGTGATAGGATGTATTATAAAATAAATGGCAGGCAGCATCTGTGGAGAGATGAACAGATTTAACCTTTCTGATCGAAGACCTTCAAACCAAACAGTTTATTTAAAATGCGGCAATCGTCTTTTCATCACATTTTTGTATTCAATTTCCGCGGGAGCCACTGGCCAATTCCCTATCTGCATTAATTAGACATAAAAAGAACAGTGAGCTGATTGGTTTTTTGATTTGATTTATTGTCACATGGACCGAAGTCCAGTGAAAAGTAGTTTCCTGCGGCCGAGGAACGTACACAGTACGTCCATAGTAGACACAAGAATAATCAACAGAGAACATTGACAAATGGTACATCGACAAAACAGTGATTGGTTACAGTGCGGAACAAGAAGCCAAACAAAGCAAATATATGAGCAACAGCAGAAAGAAAACATAGAAGAACATAGTAATCATCTCAGATGAGGAAAATAGTTTTAGTAGGTCAGAACGCTGACAGGATACAAAAGAAAAGGTACAGGGGGAGAGAGCTCGCAGAGTCGCCATGCTCCGGAGCCCTGATTGAATTGAAAACAAAGACGGGTTTAGCTGATTGGATGTCATCTGATGATGCTGTCAACAATGACTCAATCAGCAGAGACCCGGATGTTACTCAACCCCGCGTCAATTCTTGACGAAAACAATTTCCGCTTCAGCCACTCTGCTCAGATCCACCGCCAGCTCCCTGCAAACATGCCGCCTGTTACTTTGTCTTTATTCCTCACAGCTGCAGCTCTTTTAACAGGTCAGTTCTTAAATTACAAAGCTCTGTTTTTCACATCTTCTGCGGGCATTACAGTTAATCGAGTAATTCACTCAACACAGCTGGGAAATAAATGGATTCACACTTAGAAATATCATCGTTATTCATCGTATCCCAACACTCTACGCTGGGAGTAGGCGGGATTCCCGGAGTTACGCTGGGACTCTAGACTCCACTGGTGCTCATGAGGCACTCTGATAGATACAAGAGTTCGAACGAAACCTATCGACCGTTTCCAGCTTCCCCTTCAAATTACAAGAGATGAAGAAGCGGAACTGATCTCCATAGATCAGTGACCAGGCTAGGAACACACCCTCAGTAGCTATAAAGCCCTGGAGTGGTATTGAAACGCAGAACCTCCGGCCCAGAAGACGTGCCTGAGAATCCGTAATTCACATCTTTATTCTTGCCCGAAATGTGGTTGTGGTGAAGCGTCACAGATATTTCCTGTAATGCCAGCTGTCACTTGTAACAGCGGTGAACTAACTGACAGCTCTGCAAGTTCTAACCAAAGAGAAGATCTCGGAACGTTAGCTAGTGCAATTCTGTCTGTGAAACAGCGATTATCAATGTATTCCCGAATATTGCTGCAGGATATTGGTGGATTATTATCATCAAAGTGTTATTATTGCTTTGGTTGCTGTATCTGATGCCTTGTTCGTTGTTTTTCTTTTGCTACATTTTCTATTTAATATTGATCCGAGATCACTTGTCTCAGCTTTCTGACGTGCCTTCTACATTTGCAAAGTCCGTGTTCATTTACATAAATAAATGGACTGAAAAAAAGTGATTGATATTGTTCTGTGGGCTAATCTGCAAGTCATATCACTGGAAATAACACATGTTTTTCAGTCCAATAAATCACACGGATGAAAAACATTTGTTTATCCATTTTGTTTGGATCACTCTCATTTCCATTGCACACGGGCTGCTTGTCTCCACAGTCCTCATGTTGAGTGAGTTCTTGTACAGTCTCCTCGTCTCTTTGTTCCACAGTGTCTCACTGCACTGTAATACACCGCAGCGTCTGACAGCTCCACCGTGTTAACACTGAGAGTGATGGAACCTTTCTCACTGTCCACAGACACTTTAAACCTTCCCTCAACTCTTTCATCCCTGAGTGTGGAGACCAGATACTCTGCAGCCTGATTGGAAAACTGCCGGTACCAGAATACAAAGTCATTTGTTGTGAGAGTAACATTGTGATGAAGCGAGATGGTCTGTCCTTGTGTTACCCGATACATCCATATCTGAAATGTCCCCGTGTGACAAGGAACAGCTGTTAAAACAAGAATAACATTAACGTTATGATACATACAGGGATAATTAACTAGATATGCTTGAGTACATAGGCAAAATAAACTAATCTATCTGTGTATCTATATATCTATCCGTCTCCCCGTCTGTCTGACCATCTATCGAACTACTATCAATCTGCCTAGCTACATATTGTTTGTCTAACTTTCTCTCGCATATCTGTCTACCTGGGATCTGAGAAAATTCATTTTTCCGCCTGCCTCTGTCGAACAACCAAAGAACATGTTTAGACATTCTGCAACTGTAATAACAGCTATTGGATATTGTAACTCTATCCAGATGGAGTTTAATATGGGAAATTAATCATTCTGATCATCACCGGCATTTCTAAAGATTCTGATTTGTGGAAATGTAAACGGGGCAGCGGAGACCCGGCAGTGAACAAGATATTGTACAGCCGGATCCGCTCTGTGTCTCACTGTGTCTGCTTCGCACAGAGATACATTCCGGAGTCCTGGATCGCGCTCTCATCTATACAGATGGTATTGGACTTCGTTGTTCTGTCAAAGGACAGGGTGTAGCGTCCTTTGGTCTCAGTCCCCTGGTAAATGGAGGCGATAAATGTGGGAGCTCCTGTCAGTGTCTGTCTGTACCAGGCTACGGTATCGCCTGAACCAATGGAGATCCGACAGTTCAGTTCAGCCCGATCCCCTTCCCGAGACACCACCTGCTCAGGGCGGGAGCTCTGATCCTCACACTGAACAGCTGGGAACAAAAGAAAATTATCATAACCACACGGTATTATGAGATTGTTAAAAAAGATGCTTCAGATAAGAAAATAAACTCACCCAATATCAGCAGCATCAGAGTTCCAGCTGGAAACAGCTCTTTCCTGGGGTTTCTGGTCATGATGATGAAGGTGGACAAAAGGCGGATCAATCCGGGTCTGATTTCCAGACTGGGAATTGCTGCCGAGTCCGGGACTCAATGCTGTGCGGGTGAGGAGAGGAGTGAACTTTACATTCTCCCCCTGAATGTTAAACTGCTCCTCACCGATTGGACTATTGTGGAATGTCTTTATTTGACGTTACACACGGTGCCATTGAGCGATTGGTTGTCTCTCAATTCATAGACCACTTGAACCGTCACTGATTCCGAACCTCGGTGCTTCCTGTGTGTAACAGCAGGTTAGCATGATTCATATAGTCAGTGCTCTATTGTCTGTCTAACTGAACAGAGCCATTGATTATCTAAAAATCATAGTGTTTTACAGCCCAAAGAGAGGGAATGGGTCCATTACTTACATACTGTCTCGCTGAAAAAAATATCCACTGTTTGTTTCCATACATTTCACTATTTTAAAATGTCTATTTACTGTTCATATGTTTGTCCACTTCTTCCTTAAGCTGACTGATGGATTTCTCTCATCCCTGCTTCATCTTTCCCAATTCCTCCCACACTCTGTCTGTGAAGTTAATACCAAATGAAATAAGAGCCACGGAACCGGTCCATGTGTTTGAACAGCATTCCCAACAGTGATCTGTACATACTTATACTGTCTGTGTCTGTTCTAATATCTGCATCGCTTTTGATAGAACCTGGATCCTTTAACTCTTTAACGTCATCGGCAACGTGTTGCCAAATTTTTGCATCTGAACCCTGAATACTTTCTCCTCTTTGACTCATTCAAATTATATTTACTTCTTAGCACCTTCCTCATTCCATCTACTTTATGTGTTTATATGATTTTATAAAAACAGACACAACATTTTTGGTTGTACTTTAGATCAGCAGCCTTTTTGCTCCGTGGTTATTCAATGCAGGAAATGATCTGCTGACACAGACATACAGATTGTTTACAGAACCAGTGATAGGAAGGGGCCAGAGGCATCGATGTCTCCACCAGAACAATCGGTTCAGATCGCGAGCAGCCAGCGGAAGCTGTGGCCGGGGTCACCACAGACTGTAAACTGATCAAACTGTGCGGCTACCAGCTGCCGTCACAAGTGCTGGAGAGGAAATAGCGACGGTCGAACCTGCAGAATCTGTGACCATCCTGCACCTGCTCACTGCTCAAGTGACTGAGAACAAACAGTGTGGGAGTGACATTAACGGCCCAGAATCTTAGAGATTTAGGGAACGGAGCGAGGGTTCAGTTTACCTGTGTCTATTTGGAAACGTTGTCCCACTTGCACTTCCCACCCCACATTACCCATGCTGCTTTCCCTTCACAATTATCTTTTGAAAGTTGCCGTTGAATCTTCTTCCTTCGTCCTTTCATGCGTCGAACTACGGATGTTAACATATGGCAACAAAATAGATAAAATTCACCTTTCACTCTCCAATTTTCCATGAAATCGGGGGGATTTTGTCTGCTGATTTTGGAACAATCACTTGTGATCTATACTACCAAAATACATCATTTTAGCACATCAATTGAGGGCGCTTCTACTTTCTTTGTTAAAAGCAAATGAAGGCAAGTTTCGCTAGCCTTGTGCAAAGATTTGCATTATGCCTGTTATTCTGATATATAACGTCCGCACTTGCTCAGACTTCTTAACAATGTTCATACATTGTCCTGCGCACGATTTGGCCAGAGACGGCCAACAAAGAATTCTATAGATTTAGTGTCACTTGACGTTTTGTATCATTTGACATAAACATCAACAGCACGAAAAGCTGAATCTAAAAACCTCCAATTTGCGTTTCTGGGAAACATTTGTATCTTCTTGTGTGTTTCACTGCACGCGAAATTCTTTCAATGGCCGCATTCTAACAGCAGTGAGATAAATACCGTAAGGTTCCCCACGGTAGCCTATTGCAGAAAATACGGAGGCTGGGGATTGAGGGTGATCTAGAGATGTGGATCAGAAATTGGCTAGCTGAAAGAAGACAGAGGGTGGTGGTTGATGGGAAAAGTTCAGAATGGAGTTCAGTTACAAGTGGCGTACTACAAGGATCTGTTCTGGGGCCGTTGCTGTTTGTCATTTTTATCAATGACCTAGAGGAGGGCGCAGAAGGGTGGATGAGTAAATTTGCAGACGACACTAAAGTCGGTGGTGTTGTCGACAGTGCGGAAGGATGTAGCAGGTTACAGAGGGACATAGATAAGCTGCAGAGCTGGGCTGAGAGGTGGCAAATGGAGCTTAATGTAGAGAAGTGTGAGGTGATTCACTTTGGAAGGGATAACAGGAATGCGGACTATTTGGCTAATGGTAAAGTTCTTGGAAGTGTGGTTGAGCAGAGGGATCTAGGTGTCCATGTACATAGATCCCTAAAAGTTGCCACCCAGGTTGATAGGGTTGTGAAGAAGGCCTATGGAGTGTTGGCCTTTATTGGTAGAGGGATTGAGTTCCGGAGTCATGAGGTCATGTTGCAGCTGTACAAAACTCTGGTACGGCCGCATTTGGAGTATTGCGTACAGTTCTGGTCACCGCATTATAGGAAGGATGTGGAAGCGTTGGAGCGGGTGCAGAGGAGATTTACCAGGATGTTGCCTGGTATGGAGGGAAAATCTTATGAGGAAAGGCTGATGGACTTGAGGATCTTTTCGTTAGAGAGAAGAAGGTTAAGAGGAGACTTAATAGAGACATACAAAATGATCAGGGGGTTAGATAGGGTGGACAGTGAGAGCCTTCTCCCGTGGATGGAAATGGCTAGCACGAGGGGACATAGCCTTAAACTGAGGGGTAATATATATAGGACAGAGGTCAGAGGTAGGTTCTTTCCGCAAAGAGTGGTGAGGCCGTGGAATTCCCTACCTGTAACAGTAGTGAACTCGCCAACATTGAGGGCATTTAAAAGTTTATTGGATAAGCATATGGATGATAATGGCATAGTGTAGGTTAGATGGCTTTTGTTTTTTGACTCCCCATGTCGGTGCAACATCGTGGGCCGAAGGGCCTGTACTGCGCTGTATCGATCTATGTTCTATGTTCTATGTTCTAAATCCGGCAGCAGAGGGTGCCATGTCCAAGCAGGGGCGTGGTGACGTCATGTGATAGCACTATCAATGCCGACATATTTAGGAGACTAGGTGATGTCATAATGGGGTTGGTAGCCTGGGTGATGTCACAATGGGCCTGGTCCCCTGCAGTGTGTGGGTGGAACAATGAACTGAACAGAACCCGGGTTCCCTCTCTCCTCTCAATCTCTGCCTCATCCCATTCACTCAGAGAGATTCAGCCAGACATGTTTCTGCTAATACTGGCAGTACTGTTGGGCGGTAAGTACTGGATAATGTTCACCATGCCAGATGAGCTGAAAATAGGTTGTAATAATTAATGATCAGACATGTCTATCTGGTGGGTAGAGTGGAGGTTCCACAAACTCACACATTTACAAACAAATCTAGGTCAATTCTGTTTAAACTCTTGATATTTAATTCCTCCACTATCGCAGGCGGACAATGCGCAGATCCAGTATCTCAGTCACCGGTGACAAAACCCGTGTCAGAAGGAGATTCGGTGCAATTACATTGTCAGTATTCAGAGTCGGACACTCACTACATCCAATGGTATCAGCAGAAAGAGACGCAGCCACCAATCTGGATTATTAGCAATGTATTATAATCTCTGGATTACTACCCGAGCCACGTGCCAATTGGCATAGGGTTGAGAAAACTAGAGAAGTTAACACGTGGCTAAAGGAGTGGTGCGGGAAAGAGGGATTCCATTTCATGGGGCATTGGCATCAGTACTGGGGCAGGAGGGACCTGTACCATTGGGACGGTCTTCACCTGAACCATTCTGGGACCAGTGTTCTAGTGAATAGGATAAATAGGTTGGTCACAAGGACTTTAAACTAGCAAGTTGGGGGGAAGGGAGGTGTAAAGCTATGGACAGTGTAATGGTTAATGGAGATCAAGGCAGCAGGTTACGTGACAGGTTATTATGTAGAGATATGGGTTCAAAGACAAGGAAAATTAGGAGAAAGGGTAAGAGGAAAAATAAATTGCGAAAAGTTACTGATCAAGGTGTTAGGATTCATAACAAAGACATAAAAAACAGCATAAGTGTACTTTACCTGAATGCTCGTAGTATACGAAATAAGGTAAATGAGTTGATGGCGCAAATCATCGTGAATGACTATGATTTAGTGGCCATTACTGAAACATGGTTAAAAGATGGTCACGACTGGGAGTTAAAAAACCAAGGGTATCAGACTATACAAAAGGATAGAATGGACGGTAAGGGCGGTGGTGTAGCTTTGTTGTTTAAGAATGGCATCTGGGCAATAGTAAGGGATGATATTGGTGCTATGGAGGACAAGGTTGAATCAATTTGGGTGGAAATCAGGAATAGTAAGGCGAAAAGGTCACTGATAGGAGTAGTCTTTCGGCCACCAAATAGTAACAGGATGGTAGGGCAGACAATAAGCAAAGAAATAACGGATGCATGTAGAAATGGTACAGCGGTTATCATGGGAGATTTTAATCTGTATATTGATTGGTTTAACCAGGTTGGTAAAGGCAGCCTTGAGGAGGAGTTTATAGAATGTGCCCGGGATAATTTCCTGGAACAGTATGTAATGGAACCTACAAGGGAACAAGCGGTTCTAGATCTGGTCCTGTGTAATGAGGCAGGATTGATTAATGATCTCATAGTTCGGGATCCTCTTGGAAGGAGCGACCACAATATGGTGGAATTTAAAATGCAGTTGGAGGATGACAAGGTAAAATCAAACACTAGTGTTTTGTGCTTAAACAAAGGTGATTACAATGGGATGAGAGAAGAACTAGCTAAGGTAGACTGGGAGCAAAGATGTCATGGTGAAGCAGTTGAGGAACAGTGGAGAACCTTCCGAGCGATCTTTCACAGTGTTCAGACAAGGTTCATACCGACAAAAAAGAAAGACGGTAGAAAGGGGAAAAATCGACCGTGGATATCTCAGGAGGTGAGGGAGAGTATCAAATTGAAGGAAAAAACATACAAAGTGGCAAAAATTAGTGGGAGACTAGAGGACTGGGAAGTCGTTAGGGGACAACAGAAAGTTACTGAAAAAGCCATAAAGAAGAGTAAGGTAGACTATGAAAGTAAACTGGCTCAGAACATAAAAGCAGATAATAAAAGCTTCTACAAATATATAAGACAAAAAAGAGTGGCTAAGGTAAATATTGGTCCTTTCGAAGATGAGAAGGGAGATTTAATAATAGGAGACGGGGAAATGGCTGAGGAGCTGAACAGTTTTTTTGGGTCAGTCTTCACAGTGGAGGACACAAATAACATGCCAGGACTGATGTAAATAAGGATATGATAGGTGAGGACCTTGAGATGATTGTAATCACTAAGGAGGCAGTATTGGGCAAGCTAATGGGGCTAAAGGTAGACAAGTCTCCTGGCCCTGATGGGATGCATCCCAGAGTGTTACAAGAGATTGCTAGGGAAATTGTAAACGCACTAGTGATAATTTATCAATATTCACTAGACTCTGGTGTGGGCCCAGAGGATTGGAAAGTAGCAAACGTGACACCACTGTTTAAAAAAGGAGGTCGGCAGAAAGCGGGTAATTATAGGCCGGTAAGCTTAACCTCAGTTGTAGGGAAAATGCTGGAATCTATCATTAAGGAGGAAATAGCAGGGCACCTGGAGGGAAATTGCCCCATTGGGCAGACGCAGCATGGGTTCACAAAGGGTAGGTCGTGTCTGACTAATTTGGTAGAATTTTTTGAGGCTGTTACCAGTGCAGTAGATAACGGGGAGCCAATGGATGTGGTATATCTGGATTTCCAGAAAGCTTTTGACAAGGTGCCACACAAAAGGTTGCTGCATAAATTAAAGATGCATGGCATTGAGGGTAAAATGGTAGCATGGGTAGAGGATTGGTTAACTAACAGAAAGCAGAGAGTGGGAATAAATGGGTGTTTCTCTGGTTGGCAACCTGTAACAAGTGGGGTCCCTCAAGGATCAGTGTTGGGCCCGCAGTTGTTCACAATTTACATAGACGATTTGGAGTTGGGGACCAAGTGCAATGTGTCAAAGTTTGCAGACTACACTAAGATGAGTGGTAAAGCAAAAAGTGCAGAGGATACCGGAAGTCTGCAGAAGGATTTGGATAGGTTAGGTGAATGGGCTAGGGTCTGGCAGATTGAATTCAATGTTGCCAAGTGTGAGGCTATCCATTTTGGGAGGAATAACAGCAGAATGGATTATTATTTAAACGGTAAGATGTTAAAACATGCTGCTGTGCAGAGGGACCTGGGTGTGCTGGTGCACGAGTCGCAAAAGGTTAGTGTGCAGGTACAACAGGTGATTAAGAAGGCTAATCGAGTTTAGTCTTTCATTGCTAGAGGGATGGAGTTCAAGACTAGTGAAGTTATGCTGCAATTGTATAGGGTGTTGGTGAGGCCGCATCTGGAGTATTGTGTTCAGTTTTGGTCTCCTTACCTGAGAAAGGACATATTGGCACTGGAGGGAGTGCAGAGGAGATTCACTAGGTTGATCCCAGAGTTGAGGGGATTAGATAATGACGAGAGGTTGAGTAGACTGGGACTGTACTCATTGGAGTTTAGAAGGATGCGGGGGGGATCTTATTGAGACATATAAAATTATGAAGGGAATAGATAGGATAGATGCGGGCAGGTTGTTTCCACTGGTCGGGGAAAGCAGAACTAGGGGGCATAGCCTCAAAATAAGGGGAGGTAGATTTAGGACGGAGTGCAGGAGGAACTTCTTCACCCAAAGGGTTGTGAATCTCTGGAATTCCTTGCCCAGTGAAGCAGTTGAGGCTCCTTCTTTAAACGTTTTTAAGAAAAAGATAGATGCCTTTCTAAAGAATAAAGGGATTCGGGGATATGGTGTACGGGCCGTAGAGTGGAGCTGAGTCCACAAAGATCAGCCAAGATCTCATTAAATGGCGGAGCAGGCTCGAGGGGCCAGATGGCCTACTCCTGTTCCTAGTTCTTATGTTCTTATTAACTCTGAAGAAAGACGCAGCTTCAGACGATATCTGGCGGCTGCTGACAAGTCCGAACAGAACTGTAACCTCAATATAAGCGCCCTCAGTCTGGAGGACGCGTCGGTCTGTTGCTGTGCAGTGAGGCACAGCATTGGATATAACATAACGCCCCGTAGAAAAACCTCAGCGAGTATTTACTGGACAGCCAAGCTTTATTTAGAGTCATTGTTTGCGGGAATAATTTCACGAAAGCAGTCAGGTCGATCTATTGCAGCTATATTGCTTTCTCTGTTATTGTACAAGTCAACACAGAGACAGTTTGGTAAATCATAAGGCTCATCTCCATTCGGCGATTTCTACAGTAAATTTAAACTTGGAAAACCCACGTACTAGCAGCGGTAGTGAAAACTATCTGATGTGGCGCTAATTATACCTAAAATTATGGATATTTTTTCCAAAACTTAACTCAGGTGGGCCCAAGGCCACTGAGTCTCCGCTATCCCATCCTGGAATGAACCTAAAAATGTGGAAAAGTCTGCAATGCACGATAACCATTTCAACAGAGCATCATCGAGCAACACGATTATTATTATCGTGCAGGGCCATGTGATGTTTTGGTGTATGGTTTAGCCTTCAACAGAAATTTAACATTTTCGTTCGATCTTGATCGATGTTGACCATTTCTGCCCAATGAGAATGCGTCATCCAGGTCAGGGGCAAAGAGGGAGAGGTAGATCCCAGGGTGAGTGCAACAACATCCCAGGGGCTATGCGACTCCACCAGTTAGAAAAACCCAGCAGCACCGCTGATGTGAATTTGTGCGGTCCCTACAGATCCTCACATTCTCACACTTGCTGCATTCTCGCAACTGTTGATCAATCTGCCCTGACAGCTCCTCCAGACACATCTTTTCTTTCTTTCTTTGTTCCTTTGCTCTGACAGAGAGCTGGCATAGACACGGCAGCCCGAATGGCCTCATTCTGTGGTGTAATCATTCTCTGATTCGATGCTAACCTCACCCTGTGGCCAGGGAACCCTAGGCCTTTTCTCATTTAATCTCTCCTGACTTGCACCCTGTCAGAGCGCTTTCCTGTTGTTCTGTTTGCTCCCTCCGGGATTTCACTTGGTTACAACGTCCGACATTTCTAACCGGTCTCGGTTTTAATGAAAGGTGATGATGAAAGACGAGCTTTGTTGTCCTGTCGACAAATGCCGCCTGACTCCCTGAGTTGTTGCAGTATTTTCCGCTTTCTCCGTAGATGTTAGATCGACTTTCGGTGGCAATGACAGTCTGCTTCAGTCACGTGTGAGGGGCTCGTTGGTCTAGGGGTATGATTCTCGCTTCGGGTATTTGGGTTTCGGAATTTGCGAGAGGTCCCGGGTTCAAATCCCGGACGAGCCCTTTGATGATGTTGGTCAAACAACATGTTTTCTTCATTTATTTACGGCGCAGACCGCCGGATTAATTCACATTGGGGTTGCTTTGAGAAACTGAGCTCACGCTGCCGGGAACCAGTTCTCGTTACCGAGAAACTCGAGACATTTTCGAAAAGGTTGTCTATGAGTGGACATTCACTTATCTCTATACACTAACTCTGGTGGATTCAGGCAGCTCTCTGTCCCTTTCATTTTATTCAGATCAGCAACTTCACACTGTGAAGTCTCTCTTTCTTCCACCACATGTTTATTTCCACCAATTTATTTTCATTGCTTCCATTGACATGTTTTACCCTCAGCATTGTCCCTCCTCCCCCCAGCCCAAATCATTCAGACTCAAAACGTCAGCTGCCATCTCGTCCCACAGAGGCTGTCAGACCTGCTGAGATTGTCCAGTATTTTCTGTTTTTGTTTCAGATTGAAGCATCCGAAGTAAGTTGCATTTATCGTACATTTAGACATGTTTGAATGGTGATTAAATATGTTCATCTGCATTTGTAAATCCATTAAATTCTGTCGTGGATGAACACACTGCTAAAACTGTGCCAAAAACGGAAATGTTTTTCTTCTCCTTGCGTCTTGAAAATTCAGTACTTCTGACTTTGTTTAATGAATTTTAAGGTCTTATGTGAGACGAAATCTCATATTCCTTGAACATGCGAGGTCGGAGAACAAACGTGTTTTGTGCAAACATTCCTCACACAAAATGAGAAGAACTTAATGTTTCTGTCCGGTTTCGAACCGGAGACTTTCCGCGTGTTAGGCGAATGTGATGAACACTACGCTACAGAAACCGTTGGTAATTATGCAAGCAGTGGACGTGTGCAATGTACAACCTCACTGTGTTGCTGCAGCTTCTCATGGTTCGTCTGAGAGGCCATGTTACTTATTGCAAGAAGACTGTTGTTTCTTAAAAACCCATGTCTCAACTTATAAAACCATAGGATATAGAACTTAAGATAAGTTACGTCTTGTTTGAAGTGGAAATTTACATCAAAACCTCTGCAGCCTATCGTTCATGTATAAGAGCGCTGGCAGAAAATCCGCACTGAACCTGGATTTCCACAGCCCCCTGAGTGCTTCACGCCACCCCACCCCTGTTAGTCTAAATCTGACCAAATTTCCAGTTCTCCAGCCTTGACAAAGAGTCACCCAGACCCGGAACGACAGCTGCCATCTCGCTCCACAGAGGCTGTCAGTCCTGCTGAGATTGTCCAGTATTTTTTGTTTTTGTTTCCGATTGAAGTATCCGCAATAAGTTGATTTTATCGTACATTTAAACATGTTTGAAATGGTGATTAAAAATATTCATCTGCATCTGTAAACCCATTAAATTGTGTAGTGGATGAACAAACTGCTAATGTCCGATCTGTGCAAAAATAGGAAAATCTTTTTCTTCTCCTATCGTTTTGAAAATTCAGTACTTCTGACTTTGTTGAATGAATTTTAATGTCTTATGTGAGACTAAATCTCATATTTCTCCAGCATACGAGATTGGGGGAACAAACGTATTTTGTGCAAACATTCCTCACAGAAAACGAGAAGAACTTGATGCTTCTGCCCGGTTTCGAACCTGAACTATTCGCATATTATGCGAATGTGAGAACCACTACACGAGGGAAACCGCTGGCAGTGCAGCAATCAGTGGACGTGTGCAATGTTGAACCTCACAGTCTTGCTGCATCTTTGAAGGGTTAGGCTGAGAGGCCATGACACTTATTACAAGAAGACAGCCGTTTCTTTAAAACCGACGTCTCCACTTATAAAACCATCAGATATAGAACTTATATTCAATTTAAGATAAGTTATGTTTTGCTTGAAGTGGAAGTTAAATTGAGAAGGCAGGGCTTTCACGAATAACCTCAGCCGACACGAGAATTGTTGATGCCCTGTTCACCTTGCTCTGCATCAAGAACCCACTGAGCTAAACAGGACGCCAAAATGCTAAACTCCGAGCCAGCCAGAAGTCAAACATGGAATCCCCGTAGTCAGACGCGTTCGCCATTGCGCCACTGGCACAGAGCAGTGCATGGGTCTTTTGCTATTTCCCATCAATGAAGACCAGTTACGTGATTGAGGTAATATTCAGAGACAGACTAAACTCAAAGCACGAGATGTTTTTATCCGGTTTCGAACCGGAGACTTTTCGCATGTAAAGCGAATGCGATAACCGCTACACTACAGAAACAGCTGGCCATGCAGAAGCCAATTGAACCGTGCCACGCTCAACTGAACTGCCTTGCTGCAACTTCTCATGGCTCGGCTGAGAGACCATCTCACTTCTTACAAAAAGAGGTCTGTTTCTTTAAAACAGATGCTTCATCTTACAAGACCGGAAGTAGTAGAATTTATTTTGAACTTCGGCATTTGATCAGCAAATATCTAACGGATTATTAATGCATCATTCTTATTTTCCTGCAGAAAAATTCAACCAACTTTACTCAATATTTCTTTAATTAATTACTTAATGCTTAACATCAGTATATTTACAGAATTTACAGTGCGGAATGTGGCCATTCGAGTCTCCACCAGCCGTTGGAAAAACCTAAGCCCACACCTCCAACCTATCCCGTGACCCCACCTAAACGTTTTGGGCACTAAGGGCAATTTAGCACAGCCAATTAGCCTAACCTACACATTTTTGGACTGTGGGGAAAAAACAAGAACACACGAAGGAAACCCACGCAGACACGTGGAGAAAGTGCAAACTCCACACAGATGGTGACCCAAACCGGGAATCGAATCGGGGACCTTGAAGGTATGAAGCAGCTTTGCTACCACTGTACTACCGTGCACCAGTAGTGGAATGGAACGGGGAGGGGGTCTCCCAGACCATAGGACGCCCCTGGATAGCCAAGGACTGTGCAGCTGGCCCTTTGGCCGCCACCTGCAACATGGGAACCTTGGCACTGCCACACTGGCACCCAGGTGGCATTGCCAGGGTGCCAGGCTGGCACTGCCAAGGTGCCCAGGTGGCAGTGCTAGGCACCAACCTGGCCAAACGGCAATCAGCTGGGAGCCTCCGATTCTCTTGGAGATCCCACGAGTGCCGTTCCGTCTGTCGGCACTCGCCTGAGATCCCCGACACATTATTTATCACGTGTCACGTTTCAGTGTGTAATACAAATCCCATGGTGCTTTGTTGACTTTGATCACAGTCAGCTTTTGAATAAAGTCAAATCTAGTTAAATGGAAGTGAATTGAGAATTATGTGTTGTTTATATTTGACCCCTCTGTGTTTTGGTGTGAAACATTCTGCAGCCTAAATCCCGTTCATGTATAAGAAAGGAGGGGTGACAGCAAATCCGCACTGAGCCTGGAGTTCCACATTCTCCTGAGTGGATTTTCCGGTTTCTCAATCATGGAGGCCGTTTTTTCTTTCCCGTACCAGCCTCCCCGAACAGGCGCCGGAGTGTGGCGCCTAGGGACTTTTCGCAGTAATTTCATTGAAGCCTACTTGTGACAATACGCGATTTTCATTTTCATTTCATTTCAAAAAGCTGGTTCAGTTAAGTCTTTGGTATTTCCTCTAATTCAGCTACAGTATCGTTTGTGTCTGTCCTTTTGAGTACATATTACTATTAGATATGCTTCAATCTGGCCTATTCCATTTGCTGCTCTTAATGCGATCTGCTCTACATTGAAGAGATTAAATGCCGACTGGGTGACCGCTTTGCAAAACACCTTCGCTCCATCCACAAGCTGGAGCCAGACCCTCCTGTCGCTTGCTATTTCAACTCACTGTCCTGCTCTCATGTCCACATGTCCGACCTTGGGCTGCTGCAATGTTCCCCTGAAGCCCAGCACAAAACGGAGGAACAGCACCTCATCCTCCGAATAGGCACGTTACAGTCTCCCGGATCTAACTGCTTCACACTTGTGATTATAGACAATCTGTTCTTCCCATCATTATAAACGGGGAAATGCTGGAAAATCTCAACATGTCTGACAGCACCTGTGGAGGGAGAACAGAGCTAACGTTTCGAGTCTGGATGACTCTTCTGATTGAGCTTTTATTTCCATGTTGATTGTGAGGTATGGCAGCAGTTGAAACAGAGCTTGATGTCCGAGTGATTTCAGAATGGAATATTTGTATTTGCAAATTATTCTCTCGCCGTGTCCAGTGTCTTAGGCCAGCACCTTCACACCTCAACCACAAAAACTCAGTGTCTCTGTTCAAATGTTGATCAGTGAAGATATCAACCATCCTTCGCTTTGTAGCATGTGGATACGAATCTGCTGACCAATCTCCACTCAAAAAACAATAAAGCAGGAAGTCTCCTCTTACATTGTTCTTTTTTCCTCTGTACGATTTTAATATGAAACTACACCAATAATGTGAATAAAGTTTGCATTGGTAATAGAGGCGAGACTCATATTTACAGGGTTTTATTCACTTAGCCACTGTTCTGTCCATGTGACCAGCCAGTCTATCGGTCCTGTAATTTAAGGCTTCCCTCCTCGCTGTTTACCGCACGACCGGTTTTCAAGTCTGGAGTGTCTTCGCGAGTGTCGACCAGGCCGAAGTTTCAGGTTCGAATCCAGACAAAAACATTCTATGAACTTACTTACCTGTCAGGGGAAAGCTATACCATTAAAATATTTAAACATATTGAAATATTTAATGAGCATTACACCAATTACCAAATTGCATGAATAATTATGACAAGAAAAAAGCACGAACTAATTGGGGCCATGTCAGAGATGGGAAAAGCTGAGGCTTGTTTTGTAGCGAGAAGTTGGATCTCAGCTCAGAATCCATCGCAAGAGGCTAGATTTTATGGATTGAAAGGGCATAGTTTGTGGAGAGGGAGAAACCATATAATTTGCATCTCGTTGTTCTCCCGTACGTAGATTGGAATAATCCACATTGCCAATGTTACAAATGGAAGAATTGGTGAGATACTCTATTTGTTCACAGAACCGTAACAAAGCTGGAACTTAATTGTCGCTCTGGAGATTCTCCCTTGGAATAAACGAGGGACGTTTTAAATGAGATGCAGCGCTGCAGTGCACAGCTCTTGGATTTCTTTTAGTTTCTGAAAGAGGATGCATGCCCAGCAAATGGCTTCTTCTTTGCCATTTGCTATCCCATTCTTGCTGTTGTTAGCGTCCCAGGTAACTGCTGGATACAAAAAACGACTCTTATTGTTGTTTGTAAATGTTCAGAAATGTGATAGCTTCCCTTTTAGGATGGGGCTGGATATTGAGTCTGGGTGATAGGGAATTCAACCACGTAACGAACTATATGTATCGATAACGTATTTATGACACCGTGTTATGGTAAAATGAAGTGTATTACTTACACTTCGATTGTGGGGCAGTACAAGATATTATTGAAGTTATTTTGCGACATGCTTATAGAAATGATTTGTTATCGCTGGGATATGAATTCCAGTATATGGCATTGCGTAAATAATAATCGGTTATGTGATTAAACATCAGCTTTTATGTTAATGCAGTGAAATGCAAATTAGTCTTTTAGCATTGTGGGGGATAATAGAGCATCATGGTGTAAAATAACGTATTTTGATACTATTGGAGCATCGTAAGATGATTTATTACAGTGTACTCTTTATATGAGATTAATTTAAATATAAAAATGTGATTCCACGAATGTACAGTGAAATCTCTGGAAAAATGTAACAATTACTGTACAGTAGGTTGTCCCAACAGTCATTTTTATTTTCTAATTCATCTCCGGCATGTGGGCGTCATTGGCTCGGCCATCATTTATTGCGCATCCCTCGTTGCCATTGAGAAGGTGATGATGGCCTGTTTACTGGAAGAACTACAAGTCCTGCTCTGTCGGGAGGGAGTTCCAGCATTTTGACCCAGTGACAGTGAGGGGACAGTGTTATATTAATGTGGCCTCAGAAATTAATTATGGAAACGTTGGAAAGATATCAGCGAATATTCCCGATTCCGAGGACAGACTGTAGATATGCTGAGATCTCCGATAGTTCTATGATATTACATCGGGGGCGGGGGAGACTCTGGAGGCTTTTGAAACGTCGAATGTCGAGATTATTAAAAGCCAGACGTTGCCGGACTGGAGGCCAATGTAGATCAGTGAGCACAGGGCTGATGGATGGACGCAGCGTCGTCTCAATAAAAGCACTGGCAACAAATGTTTAGGATGAAATTTCGTTGGAAAGCGAGCAATGGGGATGGATTCAGTGACCAGAGAGCAGAGCGTGCGGTGGGGATTGATTGTTAAGGCGCCTGTAGTGACACATGATTAATCCAGGATTGGATATTGAATAAACAGCAATAATTTTGGAAGATTTGTAATCTGGAGATGGCAAAAGAACTAATCAGGAAGGATTCAGCAAATTGATTGGAAGGGAGAATGGTTGGTGTTTGGAGTTCGTTCGGTGCCATCTTTTCCGTTTTATCTCTCACAGCCAACTTGTTGGCAATGATAACCTTATACCGAGGACGGTGCAGACTCTCCTGGTGCATCAACTACGACCTGGTGGCGGTAGCCGTGAGCGACTTCCTGGTTATCATCACTACCGTCATCCTCAACCGGGTTGGCCGCATCTACTTTCGCCAACAACGATCCCTGCGTGTGCAGTAAGCATCATGCTGGCCTTTGCCACCCGGGATGGCTCAGTCTGGCTGACCGTGGCCTTCACCATCGACCGTTTTATAGCTATCTGTTGTCAGAGCCTGATACTGTACTGAGAAATCTGCATTGTTGGTTACAGGATTGATCTGTGCCATTAGCTGCATCGCCAACGCTCCTTTCTATTTTATCTGCCGGGCATTGTACATCCCGGATGGGGTGTTCTGTTTCTGTGACCGCAGGTCCACTTATTTCGCTATGCCCGCCTGGATGGCCAACGACTGGCTGGACCACAACTTAACCCCTTTTTCCCACTCTTCCATATTCTGCTTCTCAACGCCCTGACTGTAAGACATATTGTAGCGGCCAGCAGAGAGTCACGGGGACTCAGAGATGGCCAACAGAATGAGGTCCATTATCCTGCTCTTCGCCATTGCGCTCAGCTTCCTCCTTCTGTGGACACCCCATGTTGCACATTTCCTCTGCGAGAGGATTAAAGGCAAGGGTTATTTTAACAGCTCGGATTTCAGTGACCCGCAGCACATCCTTCAGGAGACAGGCCCCATGCTCCAGCTAGCCATTTCCTGCAACAACGCCTTCATCTATGCAGTGGCCCAGACCAAGTTCCGAGGGGAGCTGGAGAAGGTACTGACGTGGCCCCGCAGCGTACTCACTGCTTGATTAAAACGGTAGAAAATACACGTGAGAGCCTGCTCAGGTTAATTCACGTCCGTAATTCAGTGTGGCACGCACTGTGCCCAATCTTATCGCCCCATCTCGGAGGGTGTGAGGTTGGAAAATGCGGCGAGCCATTTCAAAGTCCATTGGTTTTAGCGAGAGTGGAAGATCCCTGTCTCTTTCTTCAGAATCAGAACGTCCTGGTTTAAGCTTCCGGACTTGAGCGATTACACGTCTATACTCCTGTGTCCAGTGTCTCTTGTTAACCTGAATCAATACTGAGCTATCACAGTTGCTGCCTTCCTGGTTGAGACGCTAAACCATTCTGTGTAATACTACATTACAACATGAAAATTCCCAATTGGCTACCGTCCTGAGGACGTGACAGACGCTGTATATATTCTTCTTTCTTTCTTTCTTTCTCTTATTTCAATAAGACTCAACCCTTCACAACCGTTAATCCGAACAATTAAACTAAATTATTTCACTTAATGTTCTTTGAGGCCTGTTTCTGCCGATGTCAATAAATCCCAATCAAATGCTGAGGGTTAATATTGTGAATAAAATGGCAAATAAAACAGCTTTGTGTTAAACACGGTGTGCTGGTACTTTTCATTCTATCTCTAAAACAATTTACTTTAGAATTCCTCTCAATCACACATGTTTCCTCCAACTTCACATCCAACAAGTGTGAGGAACTCAAGGCGATTCTTTGTCTCTAACATTGAGACAATCCGATCAACTGCCTCTGGCGTTTCCCTTTCACTAGTCCACCAAAGAAAATATTTTCCGTTTTTTTTCAGTCTTTCTTAGTGATTTGAGCCCACGCTTGCACCCTATCCAGTCACCCAGTAACCCCACATTACCTATTGCCCACTGAGGGGCAATTTGTCATGGCCAATCCACCTAACCTGCACATCTTTGGACTGTGGGAGGAAACCGGAGGAAACCCACGCAGACACTGGGAGAACGAGCATATTCCACACAGACAGTCACCCGCAATGGAATCCGGGACCCTGGAGCTGTGAGGCAGCAGTACTAAGCACTGTGACAGCGTGCCGCCTGTGATTGTCGACCTGCTCCAGTTTGTGTATGAGCCCCGCCGGGCCCTCATTCACTGTGGGTCTCAGCGCGCAGTAATACACGGCGCTGTCTGTCATCTTCAAATCTGTCATGGACAAGTGAAAAGTGCTTTGTGTCGGGTTGAGTTTCCCGCTGAAGTGTTCAAAGCCGGGAACCGTCTCGTTATACCCATAACTATCGGCTCTGAGCAGATACTGTGGAGCTCGGTGTGGATACTGGCGATACCAGATCAGGCCATAGCTTGTAGCTGAACTCGATACCGAGTAACTGCAGGGTATGGCTGAATCTTCACCCTCTTCTGCGTCGACTCCTTGTTCTACCTGGGTCACGGTGTCTCCCTTACTCATCCCTGAAATTAAACAACAAATATACAGCGAGTTAGACGAAGCAACATGCGGAGGACGTGTACCCGAAGATAAAATGTAAATAAATATAAGGATTGGGGAATTTAGGACAGGGGTTCAATATAACCGACCTGTTATCAGGACAATAACCAGAGACAGGCTGAGTTTCACCCTCATGGTTCCAATCTGAACTCGAGAAACAGAGGCAGTGAGCACTGTCTGTACCAGTCCTGCAATTTCGGAAGTTTAAACATTCAGAGCGATGTTATGAGGTTAAATGCGATTTCTTCTCTCCGCCCATTGTCACGTCTTAAAACAGTCGCTTCCTCTAGAAGGGAAACATGCTCTTTCATAAGTGTTTAGAGAGCGCCCTCCCGTGTACAGCACGGCCGCACGTTGAAAACAGACTCACGGCCACTTCAAAGACAAAAACTATAAAGAGACAACCATACAGACATATGTTCCAACGTGCGTTGACATAAAACTAGAAGTGCTCTGGAGAGTTTCGATATATATTACTCTTAGTTGCTAACGATGAAAATACGTGAATAAATGTGCCTCCCGTGTTCACCAGAATGAATGAAAATCGCTTATTGTCACAAGTAGGGTTCAAATGAAATTACTGTGAAAAGCCCTTAGTCGCCACATTCCGGCGCCTGTCCGGGGAGGCTGGTACGGGAATTGAACCGTGCTGCTGACCTGCCTTGGTCTGCTTTAAAAGCCAGCGATTTAGCCCTGTGCTAAACCAGCCCCTAATATTCGAAGCCTCGAATATATCAGAGAATCAACAGAAATATAGACACAGAGACAAGGAAACCTACTGCTAGATCCCCAAACTGACGTACTCAAACATAGATACAGACACCAACACTTGGATCGATAAGTAAACAGAGTAACACCGCCACAGATATACAGAACCTTCGAATTTTCACATTGAGCTTTCTGAAATGAAATTTCCTGAGGTTGTGTCAGTGTGGTAATATCGTGGAGATATTCATTGCCATTAAACTGTGCATTTTAGCAACATGAACATCCATGGAATGTATTTGTCATTAACCGTGATCATGAATTTGTACATGCGATCAGATTGTGGACCCGTTCGTAGAATCAATGTTCGGGAATGGATTTATGTTTTTCAGACAAGCAAGTTCTCGATGCATCCATAACACGAGGGAGGCTGGTTAGAGTAAGACAACCATTCTCGGAGACGTGCTATTGGATTTCAAGGACAAAGGCTTCCTTTAACGGTAGATTGTGTCCCCGGATAGAATAGTGCGGCTAACATAGAATTTGGAGTTCTGCTTTTCAGAATGGTATGATATTGCTATTTGGTTGTTTCATTTATTTTTACAGCTTTGACTGTGTGTCCATTCCACTGTCGATACAACTCTCTTCTATTTACCAACCTACTGTTGAATTAGCTTTGGTCTCTCGCTTTACCGATCCCAATCTATCTATAATCTCCAGTTTTCTCACTCGTCCTGTCAGTCTCACAAAAATAAACACCTGTTCTGTCTCCGAAAGAAGGAAATCTTGAAAAGAAGCAAAAGGTTATCCGCTTTAATATCAATTCCGTCTCTCCGTCTATATCTACATACCTACCTACCTATCTATCTATCTATCTATCTATCCATCTCTCTCTCTATCTATCTATATATATATGAATCTATTTATCTATCTGTCTATCTATATATCTATACATATATATATATATATCCATCTCTCTACCTATCTATCTGTCTATCTATCTATCCATCTATCAGAGTGATTTTTGGAGATCTCGTGAAGAATAAATTGCATCTATTCAATCTCTGAACATTTCTGTGCAACTGTCTTGTCAGAACCAAAGTGTGATTCTCACTTTCGTATTCATGCATACTCCGAGGGAAATAATGAAGTTAACATTTATTTATCTGCCATTCTGGGCACGCCAAAGAATATCACCATTTTCACATTGAATGGGCTGCAGCTCACTGACACCGCTGTCTCCTCCTGTGTGCCAAGGTCAACACATTGAGAAAGGCTCTGGGACAACTCGGACCTTTATTGGCTTCTGTGATATCATTTAGAAGGAAATTCATTCAAACGGACCACCAGGTGGCGCATTGCACCGCCTGTCACGCTGCAGGAACCAGATAATGACCATAAGACATAGGAGCAGAATGAGCCTACACGACCCATCGAGTCTGCTCCGCCATTCAATCATGGCTGATATCTTTCTCATCCCCATTCTCCTGCGTTCTCCCCATAACCGCTGATCCCCTTATTGATCAAAAACCTATCTATCTCTGTCTTAAAGTCACTCAGTGAAATAGACCTCCACAGCCTTCTGCGGCAAAGAGTTCCACAGATTCACCACCCTCTGGATGAAGAAATTCCTCCTCATCTCTGTTTTAAAGGATCGTCCCTTTATTCTGAGATTGTGTCTTCTGCTTCTAGTTTTTCCTACAAGTGGAAACATCCTCTCCAGGTCCACTCAATCCATGCCTTGCAGTGTCCTGGACGTTTCAAGAAGATCCTCCTCATTGTTCTAAACTCCAACGAGTAGAGACCCAGAGTCCTGAATCGTTCCTCATACCATAAGCTCTTCAATCCAGAGATCATTCTTGTGAAACTCCTCTGGACCCTTTCCAAGGCCAACACATCATGCCTCAGATACGGGGCCCAGAACTGATCAGAATGCTCCAAGTGTGGTCTGACCAGAGCCTTATATAGCCTCAGATGTACATCCCTAGACTTGTATTCTAGACACCCAGACCCGGAACGACAGCTGCCATCTCGCTCCACAGAGGCTGTCAGACCTGCTGAGATTGTCCAGTATTTTCTGTTTTTGTTTCAGAATGAAGCATCCGCAGTAAGTTGCATTTGTTGTTCATTTAGACATGTTTGAGATGGTGAATAGGTATGTTCATCTGCATTTGTAAATGCATGAAATTCTGTTGTGGGTGTACTAGCTCCGAATATCCAAAATAGGAAGATCCTTTTCTTCTCATTGCCTGTCGAAAATTCAGTACTTGTGACTTAATGTGGAATTTATTTTAGTGGCTCATGAGAGACTAAACCTCCAAATCCTCGAACATTCGAGATCGGGGAACAAAAGTACTTTGTGCAAACATTCCTCACACAACATGAGAAGCACTTGATGTTTCTACCCGGTATGGACCCGGGGACCTTTCGCATGTTAGGGGAATGTGCTAACCACTACATTACAGGAACCGCTGGCGGTGCAGTAATCAATGGACTTGTGCAATGTTCAACCTCACTGTGTTGCCGCCTCTTCTCATGGTTCGCCTGAGAGGTCATGTCACTTATTACAGGAAGACAGCCGTTTCTTTAAAACCGGTGTCTCAACTTATAAAACAATCAGGAATCGAGCTTTCCTGACTTGAAGATAAGTTATGTTTTGCTTGAAGTGGAAGTAAAATTGAGATTATTTCGTAAATAACCACAGCCGATACGAGAATTGAAGATGTTCTGCTCACTTTGCTCAGCATCAAGAACCAGCTGTCACACCCACTGAGTTAAAGCGCAGGCCAAACGTTTTAAGTCCGAGGCAGCCAGGAGTCGAACCTGGAATTTCTTGATCCGTAGTCAGACGCTATCCATTGCGCCACTGGCCCATACGGGTTACGAGATTGAGGCAATAGTCTGCAACAGACAAAACCAGAAGTATGAGATGTTTCTGCCCGGTTTCGAACCGGGGACCTTTCGCGTGTGAGGCGAATGTGATAACCACTACACTACAGAAACAGCTGGCGACAACCGGACGTGTACAATGTGCACCCTCACTGTGTTGCTGCAGATTCGCATGGTGAGGCTGAGGGGCCAGGCCACTTATTACAAGACGACAGCTGTTTATTTTTTAAAAAACAGATGTTTGAACATATAAAACCATGAGATGTAGAAATTAATATCGATCTTAACATAAGTTATATTTTGCTTAAGCTCGGTCTTAAATTTGTGCTCTTTGGTCTCGAGGTATGGTTCTCGTTTAGGATTTTCAATCAATACCCATGCGAGCGGTCGTGGGTTTAAATCCTGGACAAGCCCTTTACTCCAGGTCTGACATTATGAATTGTTTGCGATGCTGACAGCGGCGTTGGTTTGCATTGGCCCACTCTGAAAAAAATTCCTCAGGACTCGGGATGTTTATGTCGTTTCTCTCCCCACAGATGATGCTCGAGGGAGACAGTGTCTGAGCTGTATTGCGTTCGGATAGAATTGCTGCTCCAGATCTGCGTTCACTTCACAGGGACGTGACCCATCTAATCCACAGAGCCAATGTGGAGAATTGAACTGACTGGAGAGCTGCATCTTAACGCTGACCTCCCGGACCTCGGCCTCCTGAAAGGTTCCAAAGAGGCTCAACAAACACTCGAGGAACAGGAGCGCATCTTTCCATTGGGCTCCATACAGCTTTCACACTCTGTGTGCAACAGTCTCACACTGTAAATGCGGCCCCCATTCTGTGTGTACTTCCATCGCAGATTTGGGTTTGAATCTTGTTTCCACTTGTTCTTTGTATCCGGGCGGTAGTTGTTGAGAGCTGGCACAGACACAGCGGCTGGAATGGCCACATACTGTGGTGTAATTATTCTCTGATGCGATGCTAACTTCACTCTGTGGCCAGGGAACCCTAGGCCTTTTCTCATTTAATCTCTCCTGACTTGCACCCTGTCAGAGCCCTTTCCTGTTGTTCTGTTTGCTCCCTCCGGGATTTCACTTGGTTAAAACGTCCGACATTTCTAACTGGTCCCGGTTTTAATGAAAGGTGATGGTGAAAGACGAGCTTTGTTGTCCTGTCGACAAATCCAGCCTGACTCGCTGAGTTGTTCCAGTATTTTCCGCAGATGTTAGATCGACCTTCCATGGCAATAGCAGCGTGCTGGAACAGCCTTGTGGATTTAACAGTCTGCTCAACAACCTCGGACTGTGAAATCCCTCCTCCCCGTTCACCACATGTTTATTTTCATCAACTTATTTTCATTGCTTCCATTGATATGTTTTCCCCCACCATTGTCCCCCCCCCCCCCCCCATCACATCCCCCTAGCCCATGCCATCCCTCTTGGGAAATCGGTCCCTTGTACCTTATTGTCCTCTGCAATTAACACATTCTAATCTCCTTTTCGCCTCTATCAGCACCGTTCTTAACTTTGATTAGAACCATTTACATCCCCTTTTTCTTCTTTCTGTCCAACACATTTTTGTTATTCTCCACCTATCGCTGGCCGTCTATCGAGGCCCAATGCTTAATGCTCCCTCCCTTCCCCCACACACACACCGCCAGTCTAAATCTCACCAAAGATCCTGTTGTCCAGCTTCGACAAAGAGTCACCCAGACTCGAAACGACTGCTGCCATCACTCTCCACAGAGGCTGTCAGACCTGCTGATATTGGCCAGTATTTTCTGTTCTTGTTTGAAGTGGAAGTTAAATTGAGAGGGCAGGTCTTTCATAAATAACCATAGCCGATACGAGAATTGATGATGCCCTGCTCACTTTGCTCTGCATCAAGAAGCAGCTGTCCCACCCACTGAACTAAATGGGACTCCAAAATTTGAACTCCGAGTCAGCTAGGAGTCGAACCGGGAATCGCCAGCCAGTCGCGTTACCCATTGCGCCACTGGCCCATAGCCGTGCATGGCTTTTGCTATTCCTCGATGATGAAGATCAGTTACGAGATTAAGGTAATATTCAGCAACAGGCTAAACTAGACGCACGGGATGTTTCTGCCCGGTTTCGAACCGGGGTCTTTTCGCGTATCAGGCGAATGTGATAACCACTACACTACAGAAACAGCTGCCCATGCAAGAGCCAACGGACCTGTGCCACGTTCAACTAAACTGCCGTGCTGCAGCTTCTCATTGTTCGGCTGAGGGGCCCTGTCACTTCTTACAAGAACGCGTCTGTTTCTTTAAAACTGATGTCTCAATTTACAAGACCAGAAGACATAGAACTTCTCTTGAGCTGAAGCATTTGTTCAGCAACCCAAGGCCGGAAGTGAACGTTGATCCCTGGCGCTGTGAGGCAGCAGTTCTAACCACTCTGCCACCTCGCTGAAATTTTGCTATCTGGAAACCGCTCATGCCTGCAGATAAAATACTCACCGAATCGACTAATTGACCTCATCCTAAAATGTTTTACAACGCACCCGCCAGTAGAGGGTGGCATTGTCAAGCATGGGCCTGATGAAGTCACGTGATGGCACAGACAAAGCCAATGGAGATGGTATCCTGAGTGATGTAACAATAGCACTGACACCCTGCAGTGTGTGGGTGGAACAATGAGCTGAACAGAGCCCGGGTTCCCTCTCTCCTCTCAATCTCTGCCTCATCCCATTCCCATTCACACAGAGAGATTCAGTCAGGCATGCCTCTGTTAATACTGGCGGCGCTCCTGCATAGTAAGTTCTGGATTGTGGGCTGGATTCGCCGGTCCCCCAGCTGCGTGTTTCTCAGATGGACAACTCACTCTCAGAGTCTCGGAAATTTTGATTAACCCTTGATAGATTAGAATTTAGAAGGATGAGGGGGGATCTTATAGAAACATATAAAATTATGAAGGGAATAGATAGGATAGATGCGGGAAGGTTGTTTCCACTGGCGGGTGAAAGCAGAACGAGGGGGCATAGCCTCAAAATAAGGGGAAGTAGATTTAGGACTGAGTTTAGGAGGAACGTCTTCACCCAAAGGGTTGTGAATCTATGGAATTCCTTGCCCAGTGAAGCAATAGAGGCTCCTTCATTAAATGTATTTAAGATAAAGATAGATAGTTTTTTGAAGAATAGAGGGATTAAGGGTTATGGTGTTCGGGCCGGAAAGTGGAGCTGAGTCCAGAAAAGATCAGCCATGATCTCATTGAATGGCGGAGCAGGCTCGAGGGGCCAGATGGCCTACTCCTGCTCCTAGTTCTTATGTTCTTATGTTTCATTCCTCTACTTTCGCAGGCGGACTATGCGCAGATCCAGTAACTCAGTCACCGGTGACAATATCGCATCAGAAAGGGGTTCCGTGCGTTTAGATTGCGGATATACAGACCCAACTATGTACCGCATGCTCTGGTATCAGCAAAAACCGGCACAGCCGCCGAGATTGATCATCATTAACTTATTGGCGATGAAGAAAGAGGAGATCTCAAGGCGATATCTGGCGGCTGCCAACAAGTGTAAAAAGAATGGTTATACCAATATAAACGCGCTCAGTGTGGAGGACGGGGCGGTCTATTACTGTGCGTTGAGAACAGTGTCACAAAGCAGCTACAGCCATGTACAAAAACCTCAAAGAGTATTTTCAATTCTACTAATGTTGCGTTCCTGCCTTTGCTCTGGGGGATGATTTGATCTCGATTCATAAAAACACTCAAGTCTATATATCCACCGATTATATTGGGGTCTCTGTCCTTGTCCAGGTCAATTAAGGGGACATTTGGGATTCGTGAGATTAATCTGCATGTCGCCATGCACAATAAATTTAATATTGGAATATCACTTCCGAGCAGAAGTAATGCAAGCTCTCAGATGTGGGGATAATCAAATCTTCCAGGACCATTAACTTAGGTGGGCCTAAGACTACTGCATCTGAGCCAATAGTTCCTGTAACTGAAGACAGAATGGACTGATCTGCTGTAGTTATGAATACATAGACTGCACATTTACTATTCAATGAGAGTCTCAGGAAGCAACACCACTAAATTACCAGCATGCTTTTTTAGACTTCAGTGGAACATCGATTTCCGATCGAAAATACATCAAATATGTGTTGACTCGTTTTGCTTTCTGTTATGCAGTCGCCGAGATAAGCGAGAGGGTGAGCGAGTGGTGCTGTCCATGGTGAGTGCTGTAAAATTCATGGGACTCTGATAACTCCTCGACTCACAAAAGTTCAGAAAATTATAATAATTTACGAACAGAAAATGATAATAATTTCAAAATTCAGAATCAGCCTCATGTCGACCACCAAAAACGGTCATCCGCAGAATCTTCATTATAAGTTAATGAACAATAAAATCTGGGTACACAGTGAGTGGCGAATGGGGGTTTTGCCGTGAAGAAAATACTGAGTCTCGAGATCATAACGAGGTGAGCGGCGAAGCGGTTCCCCGCGATAGTTCCGAATCAATCGCTCTTCAGGGCAGGCAATCTGTCAGAGCAGAAATCCAGATTCAGGTCCCACTGCACCGCTGATCCAACCAAACACAAGATCATCACAATGATGTTGGAGTGAGACTAACAAACGGAAACTATGACCGGGGACACCGCAGACTGAATGCTGAAAATGTGTGCGGCGATTATCAGCTGCAGTCACAAGTGATGGAGCGGAAATAGCGACAGTTGAGCATCCAGCCGCCTTTGACCATCCTGCACCTGCTCACTGCTCAACTCACTGAGAACAATATTGTGTAGGAGGGGCGGAAAGGGGCCAGATTCAACTGACACTATATACGCCTATTTGAAAGAGATTTTTCTATTGCCCTTTTTACCCTGCATTTTACCCCGTGTTGCTTTCCGTTCTCAAGTTCCTCCCTGTTGACATGTTCTATTGATTCATCTTCCCTCGTCAATTTCGGCGCCAAACGCCAAATGGTATCAAATCACAGTACAATTAATACTATTTACTGCACTCGGTGCGGTGGCCAAGAGGAAAAGCGTTTGTCTTGTAAATCAAAAATCGTTGTTCGAGCACCGCCCGCGTTAATTCTGAACTGCCATTGTACTGATCCATTCAAAGTCGTCTATAACGCTTCATTATCTCCCACAAACAAACGCAACATGAAATATCATTCACCTACCTCTATCTTCTTTCTCGGACGTTGAACTTTCAGCTAATTCAAACAATTCTGTGCAATCTGGTCACTGCTAAAAATAAAACCCTGAGAGCATCCGTTTACTCGCTTTTGTAGCTTCGTTGTGATCAAAATTATCAAAACTAGTCTGTTCAGCCCTGTTATCATTCTGATTTATAACCTCCGCCTGTCCTCCAAATTCTTAGCATTCTTTCGACTTCGTCGTCCCAGGGCTAAACAGAGAACTCCAGGGGTCATTTGCACAAATTAAGCATCATTTTCTGATTTAAAACACCAACAGTAACAACAACAGTAACAGACGAAATTTAAATTTCTGGCTCGGTTTGCCGCCCTGATACACATTGCAGTAAACTCTGAATGCATTCAACAGCCGAATTCTGACGAAAAGTAAACAGAATCCGGCAGCAGAGGGCGCCAAATTCAGGCACGGGCGTCACAAACTCACTTGATGGTCTCGGCCAAGCAGGTGGGATGGGAGGCGAGTGAGATCACAGTAGACCTCCCCCTCCACCACCCCCGCACTGCACTAAGCTGAACAGAGCCGGGTTCGCTCTATCCTTCCAATCTCTGACTCAGTCCAGTCCAATTCACTGAGAGAGACTCAATTAGAAATGTTTCTGGTAATACTGGCGGCGCTGTGACACAGTGAGTAGTTATAATGCTCATCAAACCGGATTAACATATTAGGACTCATGGGCCAAAATATAATTCACGATCGGTAATATCTATGTGGTGCCTAGATGGGAGATTCCACATAATCTTGCAGAAAATAGCAAATTGTATCAACTCAGTATAAACACAGAGTGGCGCGGTAGCGCAGTGGTTAGCACTGCTGTCGCATGGCATTGAGGACATCGGTTCAATCCGGCCCCAGGTCGCTGGCTGTGTGTAGTTTGTACATTCTCCCCGTGTTTGCGTGGGTCTCACTCCCACAACCCAAAGATGTGCAGGGTTGGTGAATTGGCGAACGACGTCGTAAAGCTGTACTTTCAAAAGTTCTGGGGCTGGTGCCTATTTGTCAGTGGACATCTTTGAAATGTGAGCTAATGGCACAGTCAGAGTTATCACATTGTAAAGATCCTGTCTTAAAAATAATGACTGAAATCAGTACTTTACAAAGCTAACCCTAGTGGAACCGCATCTCGGTGTAGAGTTGGTTGACTATTTATCCCTGGCCCCCTCAAAACAGTAACTATTAACGATGCTAATGCTCTGGGTGGCACTCGTTAATTCTTGTGCATTAGGCTGAATTAAAATGATTCCTTTCACCTTTCGCCTTGATTCGAGATAAAGATCTATCGAAACAAATAGACAAACATTAATTCGAAGAAAAGCGAGTTACACCCAGAAAAAGCCAAAATGACGGATAATATGAGACAGAAAAAGGGAACAAAACTGAAAAACACAACCAGGGCTGGAATCTGATTGGACCGACATAGCTGTGTTTCGTCCTCAACTAACAGAGGCTGGTCCACAGCTGACGTAAAAGTTGCGAGACGGGCCAATCGTAGCACGGAGGAACGCCCCTCAATTTCCCAACAAGTGAAGCCGGCCACTGATCTGAGTTTACTCTGTGATATGAGACAAGAAGCAGCAACGTATTTGAAACAGTGTCGCTGTTTACTGTCCATTCAGGAACCATGTGCTCCCTGTGTGCTTTACTGATAATAATGGTCTTGCTGCCCGGTGAGTCTGAGCTCAAATCCTCAGTGTGTGTTTCATGCGTTATATTTACTCACAGATTTCTGACACATTCTATATCTTGTTACAGGAACCAGTGGCCAAGATTCAGTTTCCCAGGAGCCGCCTGAATTAACGGTTCAGGAAGAACAAACAGCAATATTGAACTGCAGTTACGAAACTCAATACTCCTCGCTAACTCTCTTCTGGTACATCCAGTATCCCGGGAAAGCTCCGAGATATTTACTGAAAATGTTCAGCAAGGAACAGGGCGATAAGTCACCAGAGTTTTCTGACCGATTTTCTGCTGATTTGGACAAAGACAAGAAAACCGTTCCATTAAATATCACCGGCGTCCATGTCTCTGACTCCGCCGTGTATCTCTGTGCTCTGAGCCCCACACTGTTACAGAGGCACAGTCAACCCGTACAAAAACCGGCAAGGCACTCTCACCTCCTCTTCACTGAATCGGATCTGTCAGTAGGATTGTGAACTGCTAATATTAATAAAGCAATATTATAAATGAAAGCGTGCCCGAATGATCTCTTTCTGTGGTGCTGAATGTTTGTTTTTCCGATTTACTGGCCTCCGAACAGCTCTGTAAATGGGAGGCTCTGGTTCTGTTATCAGAACAACATGAACTGTTACCAATCCGTGCCCCATCTCAAATATTAACCCCGATAAAGAACCAACATTTGATTTAATGCTCGTTGTATTATTAGTCTGCAGCACAGAGAACGTAGTTGTTCAGTCGCTGAGTTTCTTCAAGAAGGGTTCCAAAGATCTGCGGATATTAAGGCAAAGAAGATAGTTGTGGATAGTGCAGGAGGGTGGATGTGAGGTAGATCAGCCATGATCTAACTGAATGACAGACCAGGCCCGAGTGAAGGAGCCAATGGTCCACTCCGGCTCCTATTTCTTATTGTCTGAAGCTATTCCGTTCAATTCATTGTTCTGAGAACAGTTTCATCTGATTCCATGCTCTTTGTTCTGATGAAATGTAGGACACAGGAGCTCAGGGCTGATTGGGTGTCGCCTTTAGACTCTGTCAGTAATGAACCAATCAGTAGCGAGGTGGGATATGATTCAACATCTTGTCAAGTCTTATCTGAAACAATTCAGCTTTAACTCACTCTGTTTAAATCCACCACCAGCTCTGTGAACATGTCGACTGTTACCTTTTACACATCCCTCGCCGCTGCAGTCCTCTTAACTGGTAAGTTCCGAAGTTGCACAATTTTCACTTTGCTCGTGATATCGACATAGAAATAGTCATTTAAATGTATCTCCCCTCCGTTTGCAATCTATTTCCTTAACTTGAAACAATCGTGATAATGAAAAAACAATGTCTCTATTTCTAAATGTTTTCAGGGGTTAGAGGTGAAGACTCGGTCTCTCAGGAGCCGCTTGCAGTGACACAATATGAAGGAGACTCAGTGACCATTAATTACAGCTATTCGACCACAGCTGCTTCATATTATTTACAGCTGTACCGTCAGGACCTGAATAAAGCTCCCACATTACTGATCTACGTTCATAACTATGGAGCTATTTCCAGAACAGTGGGCGTGGAGTCTCGATTTTCTGCATCAATAAACACTTCGAAAAGTGAGGGGAATTTCACCATCCGGGAGCTGCGGCTGTCTGACAGCGCGGTGTATTACTGTGGACTGAGAGACACAGTGACAGCAACCAGAGGGAGCCTCGTACAAAAACACTGCCGCAATGTGACAAAGAGAATAGCGGACTGAGGCGGAAAAGCTGGACTTTATGAACCGATTAGCAGATTTTTCTGATTTGAAATAAATCCAAATGATTGACAAGCAAGGGATAATAATCATCTTTATTGTCACAAGCAGACTTACATTAACACTGCAATGAAGTTACGTTGAAAATCCCCTAGTCGTCACACTCTGGCGCCTGTTCCGGCAGCACTGGGGAGGTTTCCTCTGCTCCATTTTACATCGAATACATTCTGAGCATTACGTTATGATATGTTTAGAGCATTTATTCCAGTTTCCAAATCAAATATATTGCGACAAAAGTGCTGAGCGGATATTTGATATTGTGTTCCAGTCTTTAAAGGAGTGACACACACCGCATAAATGCAGTAGCGGGCATGTAACACTGAGGGATGCTCAGGACAAAAGTACAAAAACTTTGTTTGTGCATAAAGCCTTGTCCGGTGCGTTCAGATTCGCCAGGGCGCTCCTGGCGCTTTCTGGTGTTCTTTTCCATTTGGATTTTGTATTTAGTTGGCTTTGTTACCATTAGTCCAGGTGCCTGGAACACCAAATCTGACCTTAAGGATAATTTACTTATTTACCATTAGTCATCAACTTCTAATCATGTCCGGAAAATAACTTCTGTACTTTTTCTGTATTGAGGATTGGTTGTTTGGTAGCACAGACGTGAGCATTGCCGAAAATAATTGTCGAAGCTTTTCATCCTGATCTCATCAGGACAATGATAACAGCAATGCCAGGGGGAATGTATTTTTTCAGCCATATTAAGCATTCTCAGTTTTAATATATGTCAGTGACATTAACATTCAGTGGTGTTTAGTCGGGTTATTATGATTATTAAGATTTTCCTCATCCGATGGGCATTGGTTTGCTCTACAGACTGATATTACAAACCTAAAATTACTTGTCCTTCAGCGATTTCCTGAACAGCGGTCTGGGATATAAATAGTGCCGATCACATGCAGAGTTTCTTTTCTCAATGGTTGCGACGAGTTCTCAGATATCCTCATATCAGCATCAACTCATTCTGCTCTCAGTAAATACAATAATTGGACTGAATCTGTCTTCGATGTGAACGATTTTAGATGGTGTTTATGTGGACTGTGTTCAGGGCCTGTGCTTACAGGAAACCATTCACGTTCAGTGTCTGAGCCGCTGTGAAAACAAGCTCTCACCAGACAGCAGCTGTGACCCAGAAACTTGCGGCAGTTTTTGTTTGAAACTTTCCCTCGTTGCCATCACTGTGAGACTCTGTGCACAGTAATAGACCGCGGTGTCAGACAGCCGCAGCTCCGAGAAGGTCAATCGGTACAGCTTGTCTGACTGCTGAACTGCTGCACGGTAGCCTTGTGGATAGCACAATTGCTTCACAGCTCCAGGGTCCCAGGTTCGATTCCGGCTTGGGTCACTGTCTGTGCGGAGTCTGTACATCCTCCCCGTGTGTGCGTGGGTTTCCTCCGGGTGCTCCGGTTTCCTCCCACGGTCCAAAGATGTGCAGGTTGGGTAGATTGGCCATGATAAATTGCCCTTAGTGTCCAAAATTGTCGTTAGTGTTGAGTGGGGTTACTGGGTTATGGGGATAGGGTGGCGGTGTTGACCTTGGGTAGGGTGCTCTTTCCAAGAGCCGGTGCAGACTCGATGGGCTGAATGGCCTCCTTCTGCACTGTAAATTCTATGATGATCTATGAAAACCGGGCCTGAGCGAAATCCGCCTTCAATTCAGCACCGCCGCCCGTGTCCTTCCGGACCAGAAACTTAGACTGTCTGCCTGGGCACTGACGGTACCAGAATAAGTATAAAGCATCGTCCGTATAGGTACAGGTTAGAGTGACATCTTCTCTTTCTGTCTGTGTGAGTGAGGATTCCCGGTGAGTAACACAATCTCCATCGCTCAGACCTGCAACACACGGTTATAGAAAGCGGAAAACATTGCTTAAAAATTCAACTGAACTGAACTGAGGGTGAAAATTCCGTCGGTGTAACATAAAAATAGATAGAATTTAGAGCACGAGAAAGCTCATTCGGCCTAATTGCTTCATGTCAGTGTTTACAATCCCAGGAGAATCCTCCATCTCTCCTCATATCATTCTATCAGCAAATCCCTCCGCCCCTTTCTCCCTTATTTGTTTATCTAGTTTCCCTTGAAACGTGTCTTTACTCCGCTCCTCAGCTCTTCCTTGTGTTAATTTGAGCCACATTCTACCGATTCTCTTTCTCAACTGGTTATTCCTGATTTCCCAGTTAGAGAATTAGGTGGTGCTTAGATTTCTGGCAGCGAGATTTGGAACCTGTGGAATTATCCTCTCCACACTCCGATCAGATCATTGTAAAGGCATCAAGGTTGCCGTTCCGTTAGTACAGAAAAGAACCAGAACATTTACATTCCTTTCTGATAGATATCATCATCCAATTCCGGTACCGTCACTCTAACTCGCGTATGCTTTGTGTTTTGCCAACATAAACTCCTGGAAGGAAGAGGCTAGGGGATAGACTCATCTTTTCTAAGGCAGATTGGATACTTGATTAACACAAGGGTACTGCTTTCCAAATTTATTCCGATGGAAATTAACGTTTTTTAACGTTCTAAACGTCTTACTAACAATGAATGTTACCCAGATCAAAGCGAGAACGGGGATCCGCATCGCCTCTGGTCCTGGATTCCGGGGACTAATTCTGTCTCAGAAACCTGCAGAATATACAACCAGATAAAGCTGAGAGCATTGGCTGAGGCTGTTCTGATGTCACTTCCTATGGAACGAATGATCGGAAGAGCTCGGTTCGCTGGATCTGATTGGTCTGATGTCACCTATTTAACCACATATGTTTATTAGAGGGAACTGAGGAGGTTGCAGTGCATTCTGCTGATCAGAGCGAGACCAGAAAACACAGACAGCTTGATCCCTAATTGATCTGAGCGGCATTTTTACCTTCGGTTCACCTGAAAGAAACAGCCTTGAAGAAAGGAAATACAAGTGCTGAATGTGATGAAGGTGTTCCGAGGATTTCAATCACGAAAACGACTGAATTTGAGGCGGGGATGAAAGAAAGTGTGTTCTCAGATTTGTTTTGTATTCGTGTCGTATCAAACAGAGGTGAAAAAATACAATGACAATCAACAGGAGAAATTTTCAATTTAACAAATGTTAAAATGTCAGTTTGTCAAATAGGCCTTAAACATTTCCACTCAATTTCTCATTATTGAGTGAATCCAATCTGACATCTAACACCTCTGTTCAGAGCTGCTGGAATCTGTCTCGTGGCTACATTCTCCAGTCCCTCTGCTCATTGCTGGTATTAATGCATCTCTCCACAGTCCACTATTCCGTTCACTCTGTCACACAGCGGCAGTGATTTTGCACGAGGCTCCCTCTGGTTGCTGTCACTGTGTCTCTCAGTCCGCAGTAATACACCGCGCTGTCAGACAGCCGCAGCTGCCGGATGGTGAAATTTCCCTCCCGTTTCGAAGTGTCGAGAGATGCTGAGAATCCACACGGCCTCTGCTCTGAAAACATCTCCGTATTTCGGGATGTCGATCAAAAGTATGGGGGTTATCTCCGGGCCCTGGCGGTACAGCTGTAAATTATGCGAATCAGCAGTGGTCGAATAGCTGAAATTATTTATGGCAAAGCCTCCTTCAAAATGTGATGTGGAAACCGGTGCGTGTGAGACTGAGTCTAAATCACTAACGGCTGGCAGAAATAAAGAGAAAACAGGGTTAACACAGAACACATTGCCTGCACGAAGGAGATTTTGTAGTTTGTAAACTTCCAGGTTAAGAGAGCAGCAGTTGTGATGAATGAATACAAAACAACATCTCACATGTTTGCAGAGGGCTGTCAGCGGATTTGAATCTGAAATTGTATCTGTGACGAGTTGGGTACGTGTTGAGTAATACCTGGTATCTTTGCCGATTCGTTCATTCCTGACAGTCATCAGTTTTCACCCAATTAGGTCATGGGGTCTTTGTTCCAGTATTGATCCAATCAACTGAGAGCTCCTTTCTGCTCCAATTCATGACATCAGGGCGGGCAGCAGTGAATCGAACAGGGAACAGGAATTAAATACAGTCCCTTCAACAGTTTCACTCTGTGAGATGGGTGAAGTGAAGGGAAATAGCTCTTAATGTGCTACTAACAATGCGGTGGCTCCCATTAACCGAACTGCTCACTGGCCATTAGAGCTACTACAGCTAGTATAAAGGCCCATCGAGAGGACAAGTGAGCTCTGAAGGCTTTCAGTTCCGCCAATTCCAGCTATTATATGGAATAAATGGCGTCGGCTTGGCAGGTTTGAGCAGAATAGGATTAAGGATCAAGCTGTCTGCGTTTTCTCGGCATGCGCTGATCAGCAGAATGCACCGCAACTGCCTCAGTTTTCGTTGACAAACATGTTTAAATAGGTGATATCAGACCCAGCAAACCCTGCTCTTCCGATCATTCGTTTCATAGGTTGTGACGTCAGAGCAGCCTCAGCCAATGCTCTGAGCTTGATATTGTTGGATGTTCTGCGGGTTTCTGAGACAAAATTGTCCCTGGAATCCAGGACCAGCAGCAATGCGGATCCCCGTTCTCGCTGTGATCTGGGTGACATTCAATGTTGGAAAGACGTTTAAAACATTTTTAAAATGTTAATATCTAGCAGGAATAAATTTGGAAAGCAGGACACCCGTGTTAACAAGCATCAGACCAGCCTTAGAGCACACATGAATCTTTGTCCTCGTCTCTTTTTTACAGGGGTTTATATTCGCAAAACACAATGCAAACGCTAGTTAGAGTGACGATACCGGAATTAGATTATATCTAGCAGAATGTAAATGCTGTGGTTCTTTCTGTACTGACGTGAAGTCAACCTTGATGTCTTTACATTAATGCGATGGACGTGTAGAGAGGCTAATTCCACATGTGGAACGTTCCAAATCTCCGAGCCAGAAATCTGCCTAACATGCATATCTTTGGACTCAAGTAGAAATATAAAATCCAGTCGAACTGAACTGCTGACCTAACCAACGACGGAACTGGGCCCTGGGAAGCAATGTCTGCAATAGCACAATCGGATTAAACCGACAGAAGCAAATGCAATAATGCAATGTCCAGCAATATCACAGACTCAAAGCTGATCAAACTATCAGCTGCCATCGCAATTGATGGAGTGGAAATATCAACGACTGAGTCACCAGACGTCTGTGCCCATTCTGCGCCTTTTTATTGCTCAAGTGACTGAGGAAACAAAAACATGTGGGCAGGAAAGACCCAGAATCACAAATATTTAGGGAACGGAATGAGGCCTATTTGAAAGTGCGACACCTGGCGGCTTTCACACACGCATTTTTCACGTTGCCTTCCATTTTCAATTAATGGTAATATCCCTTTGACAAGTTCCTGTGTATCTTCGCCCTTTTTCATTTTGATGCGGTATTCCTGATAGTAAAAAATCACAATGGAAGAAATAAAATGTGTCTTTCACTATACATTTTCGCCTGAAATTGAAGTGATTTTGTCATTGAATCTTCTACCAATTAAAGTCATTACATGCGATCCCCTCCAGCACAAGAGCAAAATTCTGAGGAGATAAATTGATTCTCCATTCTACCTTTTTTATCACAAGCAAAAGAATCCAAGATTGCCTTGTCAGTTTTCATAAACTGCCATTCATTCCTGGTACTCTTCTGATATATAATATCCGCGCTATCTCCAACTTGTTAACATTCTTTATACTTTGTCTTTCACTGGATTTGGACAGAGAGGTCCAGCAATAATTACTCCAGAATTAGGGTCACATTTCGATATAAACAACAACAGTGACAAAACCTGTGTCAGAATGGCTCCAATTTATAGAATAAATCATAGAATTCCTACAGTGCAGAAGGAGGCCATTCGGCCATCGAGTCTGCTCCAACCCTCTGAAAGAATACTCCACCAAGGCCAATTCCCCGCCCTATTCCTATAAACCTTTAACCTAACCTACAGATCTCTGGACATTGCGGGACAATTTAGCGTGGCCAATCCACCTAACCTGCACACCCGAGGGCAGAACGGTAGCATAAGTGGCTAGCACTGTGGCTTCACAGCGCCAGGGTCCCAAGTTCGATTCCCCGCTGGGTCAGTGTCTGTGCTGAGTCTGTACGTTCTCCCGTATCTGTGTAGGTTTTCTCTGGGTGCTCCGGTTTCTTGCCACAGTCCAAAGGCGTGCAGGTTAGGTGGATTGGCCATGATAAATTGTCCTTAGTGTCCAAAACGGTTAGGAGGGGTTATTGGGTTACGGGGATAGGGTGGAAGCAAGGGCATACGTGGGTCGGTGCAGACCTGATGGGCCGAATGGGTCGGTGCAGACGTGATGGGCCGAATGGCCTCCTACTTTATGTTCTATGTTCTATATTTGGACTATGGGAGGAAACTGGAGCATCTGGAGGAAACCTACGCAAACACGGGGAGAAAGTGAAAACTCCACAAGTCACCCAAGGCCGGCATGGAACCTGAGTCTGGCGCTGTGAGGCAGCAGTGCTAACCACTGTGGTCGCTGTGCCAAAATTTAGCTTTCTGGCAAACGCTCATGTTTGCGGATAAAATACTCTCCCATTCCACTCAATGACCTCATCCTAAAATGGATTACTTAGGACCCGCCAGTAGAGGGCCCCAATATCAGGCATGGGCCTGATTATGTCACGTGACAGCACTGACGCAGCTAATGGGGATGGTATCCGGAGTGATGTCACAATGGGCCTGGCCCTCTGCAGTGTGTGGGTGGAACAATGAGCTGAAAGAGCCCGGGTTCCCTCTCGGCTTCTCAATCTCTAACTCATTTCATTCCCATTCACTAAGAGAGATTTATTTAGACATGTTTCTGTTAATATTGGCGGCGCTCTTGCATAGAAAGTACTGGGTTCAGGACTGGATTCTCCGGTCCCCAGCCGCGTGTTTCTCGGATGGACAACTGACTCTCAGATTCCCGCAAATTGTGATTAACTTTTGATATTTTATACTTTCGCAGGCGGACTGTGCGCAGATCCAGTAACTCAGTCACCGCTGACAATATCCGCATCAGAAGGGGGTTCAGTGCAGTTAGATTGCGAATATACAGACCCGACTATGTACCACATGCTCTGGTATCAGCAAAAACCGGCACAGCCGCCGAGATTGATCATCATCAACTTATTGGCGATGAAGAAAGAGGAGATCTCAGGACAATATCTGGCGGCTGCCAACAAGTGTAAAAAGAATGGTCATCTCAATATAAACGCGCTCAGTGTGGAGGACGGGGCAGTCTATTACTGTGCATTGAGCACAGTGTCACAAAGCAGCTACAACCACGGACAAAAACCTCAGAGAGTATTTTCAATTCCACTAATTTTGCGTTCCTGCCCTTGTCCCGGGGGATGGTTTGATCTCGATTCAGAAAAACACTCAAGTCCATGTATCCACCAATTCCATTGCTGTCTCAGTCCTTGTATAGGTCAATAGTGGAGCCGTTTGCGATTCGTGAGATTAATCCGCATTTCGCCATGCACAGTAAGTTTAAACTTGGAATATCCACTTCAGAGCAGAAGTAATGCAAGTTCTCAGATGTGGGGATAATAAAATCTTCCAAGACCATTAACTTAGATCGACCTAAGGCCGCTGAATCTGAGCCCCTTGTAGTCTCCAGTAGAACATCGACTTTCCGATCGAAAATACATCAAATCCATGTTGACACTTCCTGTTTTCTGTTATGGAGTCGCCCAGATAACGGACGTGTATCAGCTAGGGGGTGAGCGACCGCGGAGGCCATGTATTTGTCCGGTCCTTCCAGATCTTTTCATCACTGCCTCAGGGGACCAATATTACCAGCGTTCTCTTTCTATCGCTGGCAATCAGAGGATTGGCCGTCACTATTAAAATGCACAGAGTTGTGATCCTGTACTGAGAACAAGTAAGTTGCGCCCACTGCGGCATGGACTTACCGCTACCATTGGAGCATCCTTCGAGACGCTGTGCTGGGACAAGCTCAACGATGCTGTGTCTCCATCGATAACAAATACCGACCCAGGAGATTGTGATACCTCTTCACGGACCTGCGAACAGACGAATTTTGAGCAGGAGTTGTTTATCCATCCTCTCGAGCCTCCTCCATCGTTCAATAAGTTCGTGGCTCATGTGATTATGACCTCAGATTCACATTTCACCTACCCCGGATAAACTTTAAATCCCCTTTTATTCGAGAATCCAAGCACATCTGCCTTGAAATATTCAACGAACCCCCCTCAGCGGTCTCTGCGGAAGAGTTCCATAGATTAATGAAGCTCGGTCAGAAAAAAAAACAAAGATCTACATATGGAGTCTTGCTCCATTTCACGTGATCATTATAAAGGACTGTGGCCTTTCTGACCGTCCTCTCGCATCCACCTTGAGAGTTGAATATCACCCCCCCCCCCCCCACCCCCCACCCCCACACACAACCTACCTCCCCCCCCCCCCCCCTCTCGGTGTTGGTTTGTTTCTGGGATCCACTGTATTTCTGCTATAATGGACTGCCGGCAGAGACATGTATAGGGATATTTATAGTGGTGTACTAGTATTTATCTGTATGTGTGTCATATTGATAACACTTCTACATTTGCTGCTACGCAGATTCTCTCCAATCAGACGGACCTTGCAAGCTGCCCGGAAGCTGACTGTATATCAGGATCGTCCGGATAGATTGTATTGATGTGTGGCGTTAATTTAATATCCTCTTCAACCCTCATGTCACGTCCAACTGTTCCACTGGGTCTTGGTGGCTCCAGCCTGATACAAACGAACAGAAAACAATAACAATTTCAAAATTCAGAATCAGCCTCACATCGACCAACATAACGGTCACCCACAGCATCTTCAGTATTATTTATTGAACAATAATATCTGGTTACACAGTGAGGGGAGAATGGGGGGTTTGCAGTGAAGGAAATACTGAGTAGCGAGATCGTAACGAGGAGATGGACGAGGCGGTTCCCCGCGATCGTTCCTGAATCAGTTGCTCTTCAGGGCAGGCAATTATCTGTCAGAGCCGCAAACCAGATTCAGGTCCCACTGCACTGCAGATCCAACCAAAGACTAGAATCAACCAGCGGTAGCAATGTCTAGAATAACACAATGGTGTTAGAACGAGAACAACAAACGGAAACTGTGACCGGGAACAGCGCAGACTCAAAGCTGAAAAAGTGTGCGGCGGTTATCTGCTGCATTCGGAAGTGATGGAGCGGAAATAGCGACATTTGAACATCCAGCAGCCTGTGACCATCCTGCGCCCGCTCACTGCTCAACTCACTGAGAACAATATCGTGTCAGGGGGAGGGGGGATTCAACTGCCGCTACCTGCACCTGTTTGTAAGAGGTATTTATCTTGCCCTTTTCGTCCTGCATTTAAATCCCGCGCTGGGTTCCGTTCTCACGTTCTGACAATACCTTTTGAAATGTTCTATTGATTCGTCTTCTCTCAACAATTTTGGCGTCAGTTTCCAAATGGTAACAACTCACAGAGCAATTAATACCGTTCACCTACACACGGTGCGGTGGCCCTGGGGAAAGGCGTTGGTCTCGTAAACCAAAAATCGCGGGTTCGAATCCCGTCCGTGCCTCAGTGTCGCTGTCGGCTCCCCTCCGCTCCTTGTGCTGAGCGAATCAAAGGCTTTGTTTCATGCTTTCCCACAGCAGGCAGTATCATCCACCTGGCCCTATCCTCTTTATAAAACTTTGAACCTTCAGCTGATGGATATATTTTCGGACAATCTCGAAAAAATAATTCTGAGCGCATCAGGTTTTGTACCCCTTTATACCTTCTTCGTTATAATCAAAATAAACAAAACCAGTGTGTTCAGCCCTGCTATTCTTCTGATTTATAACCACCGCAAGTCTTGGAAATCTTCGACTTCGTCGGCCCAGGGCTTAAACAGAGAACTTCAGTGATGATTTGCACAGATTAGGCATCATTTTCTGATTACCATTAGTAACAAAGACAGTGTCTAAACAGCTGCAATTTCGATTTCTGGATAGCTTTCGGGTCCTGGTATGTGTTGCAGTAAACTTTGAATCCACGCAATAGCTGAACTGTAACACAGAGTAAACCGAATCCACCAGCAGATGGCGCCAAATTCAAGCAGGGGCGTCACAAACTCACCGGATGGTATCGGCGAAGCCGGGAGGATGGGAGGTGAGTGAGGTCACAATAGACCCCCCCCCCCCCCTCCCCCCGCACTGCACGGAGCGGAATAGAGCCCCGGTTCACTCCCTCCATCACAATCCCTGACTCAGGCCAGTCCAGTTCATTGAGAGAGATTTAATCAGACGTGTCGGGGCAGCACGGTAGCCTTGTGGATAGCACAATTGCGTCACAGCGCCAGGGTCCCAGGTTCGATTCTGGCTTGGGTCACTGTCTGTGCGGAGTCTGCACATCCTCCCCGTGTGTGCGTGGGTTTCCTCCGGTTTCCTCCCACAGTCCAAAGATGTGCAGGTTAGGTGGATTGGCCATGATAAATTGCCCTTAGTGTCCAAAATTGCCCTTAGTGGTGGGTGGGGTTACTGGGTTATGGGGATAGGGTGGCGGTGTTGACCTTGGGTAGGGTGCTCTTTCCAAGAGCCGGTGCAGACTCGATGGGCTGAATGGCCTCCTTCTGCACTGTAAATTCTATGTTCTATGTCTCTGGTAATACTGGCGGCGCTATGGCACAGTAAGTAGTTACTGTTAATTAAACCAGATTAGCATATTAATACACATGGGCTGGAGTATAATTAACAATCGATAATGTCTATAATGGTGCCTGCATCAGAGGTTCCAAAAAATGTGGTAGATGCAAGCACATTTGTATCAACTCTGTCTGAGGGCAACTCTGATAAACTAAGGGCACGGTGGCTCAATGGTTAGCACTGCTGCCTCATTGCGCTGAGGACCCGGGTTCGACCCTGGCCCCGGGACACTGTGTGTGCGGAGTTTGCACATTCCCAGAATTCAAAGATGTACAGGCTAGGTGGGTTGGCCACTTTAAAAAGTACCCCTTAATTGAGGAAAACAAAGAAATTTGGTACTCTAAATTTATAAAGGAAAATAAATCTGTTAATTTCCTTCCTTTACTTTCGCAGATGGGCTATGCGCAGATTCAGTAACTCAGTTGCCGGTGACAATAACAGTGTCAGAATGAGAATTGGTGAAGTTAGATTGCCAATATAAAGACCCCAACCTGTACCAAATGCAATGGTATCAGGAGAAACCGGCACAGCCACCGAGATGGATAATCACCAACACCTTACCAATGAAGGAAGATGCAGTTTCAGGACGATATCTGGCGGTTGCTGACAAATCTAAACAGAACGGTTAGCTCAGTATAAGCGCTCTCGGTGTGGAGGACAGGGAGGTCAATTACTGCGCAGTGTGGCACAGAGTTAGAGAAAATCTAAAGTGCCATAAACCTCATTCGCGAATGAGGTGATCCTGTGCTCACGCAAGCAGTAGAGTCTATTTACCGAACATTTTTCTGTCCTGTAGATCAACCGAGGAAGAGTTTGGGCAATCCTGAGAGCCAATATACCGCGAATTTCATATTAACTTTAAAACCGGAATATCTACCTAGCAGCAGAGGGAAGCACACAAATGAGGAGTTAAGATAGACGAAACGGGCAGCACAGTGACGCAGTGGTAGCACTGCAGACTCACTGCGCCGAGGTCACTGTCCGTGTGGAGTTTGCATGGGTTTGCGTGGGTTTCTCCCCCACAACCCAAAGATGTTCAAGGTAGATGGATTGGCCACGCTAAATTACCCCTTAATTGGAAAAAAATAATTGGGTACTCTAAATTTATAAAAAGAAAATAGAAGAAAATCATGGTTTGCTCTTCCAGATTCGTCCAACGTTACCCGTTCCTGTAACGAAATGCAGAATGGATCATTATCTGCTGTGGTACTTAATGTACAGGGTACTTAATGGGCGGCACGGTGGTTTGCATTGCTGCCTCACAGCTCCAGGGACCCGGATTCGATTCCCGGCTTGGCTCACTGTCTGTTCGGAGTCTGCACATTCTCCTTGTGTCTGCGTGGGTTTCCTCCAGGCGCTCCGGTTTTCTCCCACAAGTCCCGAAAGACGAGCTTGTTAGGTGATTTGGACATTTTGAATTCTCGCTCTGTGTACCCGAACAGGCGCCAGAATGTGGCGACTAGGGGCTTTTCACAGTAACTTCATTGCAGTGTTAGTGTAAGCCTACTTGTGACACTAATAAAGATTATTATTTTTACAATGTACGTTTAATGTACAATAACCGCCACAGAGACTCGCCGAGCAACACGAGAATTAATATCAGTCCGAGACATGGGAAGCACATGGTGCCGGGTTTAGACTTTAATAGAAATCAAGTTGTCGATCGAATATACCTGAAGTTTCCGTTCACACGACCTGTCTTGTGTTGGATTCTCACGCAGATCAGGAACAGAATTCGCCCAATTGAAGGGCGCTAAGGGGCAATTTAGCATGGTCAATCCAGATTTCCTACACATCTTTGAACTGTGGGAGGAAATCGCTTCTCGGCCTTTTGTGTAAGATGAGTGTGAGGTCAGGTGTAATGCCTGGATCTGGTATGTCTCTCTTCTGCGGGCCATGAATTGGATTCAATCTGAATTGTTTTCGGAGCAGGCAAGGATCTGCATTAGGGGGTTTCCCCTGTCGACACTCTGAGCTTTGGTTTTGTAACTCTGATAAAGTCATTTAAAAAATTGAGCAGCCGGAGGAAACCCTCGCAGACATGGGGAGAAAGTGCAAACTGCACACAGATCAGGAACAGTGAACCCAGGTCCCTGGCTGTGAGGCAGCAGTGCTAACCACTGTACCGCTCCTGTGCCATCGCGCCGCCCCTGCTTGCAGGGACAATAGAGGCATAGATGATAAAAGCAGGGAGATCATGTTGGAATTGTACAGAACTGTCGTGAGACCACAGCTTTTTTTTATCATTTCAGCTGGGTTGCTGTGTGCAGTTCTGGTCACCACATTATAGGAAGGATGTGATGGCACTGGAGGGGGTGCAGAGGAGATTCACCAGGATGTTGCCTGGGATGGAACATTTATGTTATGAAGAGAGGTTGGAGAGGCTCGGGTGTACAGGATTATGAGGGACATGGGCAGGGTGGAGAGGGGCCGCTGTTCCCCTTAGTTGAAGCTGTCAGTTACGAGGGGACACAAGTTCAAGGTGAGGAGCAGGAGGTTATAGGGGATTTGAGGAAAATCTTATTTTCCCAGAGGATGGTGACGGTCTGGAATACACTACCTGGGAGGGTGGTAGAGGCAGTCTGCTTCGCATCCTTTAAATAGTACCTAGATGAGCACATGGCCCGTCTTAACATGCAAGGCTATGGGCGAAGTGCTGGCAAATGGGGTTAGGTAGGTCGGTCCGGTGTTTTTCGCGTGTTGGTGCTGACTCGGTGGCCGGAGGGCCTAGTCTGAACTGTGTGGTTCTGTGTATCGGCGATTCCGAGTGCTGTAACATTCCTGGCGCTATTATTAATTCCATGAGTTACACACGTCCAGGAATGCCGCGAATATATTTATGTCTAGATATTGCCTTGCCTTTCACTGGAGTATCGCTGGCAATCGGAGTCTCTGTTGCAATAAAGCACGATGTGATCATCTTCTGACAGCAAGTACCGTGAGCCGGCTGCGGCATTGGGATCGCCGCACCATGGAAGGGTCGGGTCTGCTGGTGTAGTAGATCAGCTCAACAATACTCCCGTAGTAACAAACACTCACTCGGGAAAATGCAGTGCCTTTTCCTTGCCATATGAACATGCGACTCAGGAGCAGGGAGTTGGTCAATCGGCCGCTCGAGTTACTCCACAATTGAATGAGATCATGGCTAAGGTGACCATGGCCTCAGCTCCACATTCCGTGTAACCCAAGGACGCTGGCAAGAGGTATAATCAGTAAGTTCGCAGATTCCGAGAAAGTCGTTAATGTGGTTAATAGTGAGGAGGAAAACCTTAGAATAGTGGCAAATGGACTCTGAAAAGTGTGAGGTGATGCATTTTGGGAGGACTAGAAAGGCAAGGGAATATACAATGAACGGTATGACGCTCGGAATTACAGTAACCAGAGGGACATGAAAGTAGCAGGAGAGGAAAATAAGGTGGTTCGGAAAGGCTTATGAAATATTTGTGTTTATTTTTCGTTGAACATAAGAGTAGGGAGGTTATTATGCAGAAACGCTTGTTAGGCAACGGCTGGATCACTGTGTGCAGTTCTGGTCGCCACACTATAGCAATGATTTGATGCAGTAGAGAGGGTGCAGTGGAGAGTCACCAGGATGTTGCAGGGGCTGGAGTGTTTCAGCTATGAAGACAGGCTGACTAGCTTAGGGTTGTTTCCCTGAGAACAGAGAAGACTGAAGGGTGACCTGATTGAGGTTTATTAAATTTATCTAATCCACCTATTTTGCATATTTAGACCATAAGACCATAAGACATAGGAGTGGAAGTAAGGCCATTCGGCCCATCGAGTCCACTCCACCATTCAATCATGGCTGATTTCAACTCCATTTACCCGCTCTCTCTCCATAGCCCTTAATTCCTTGAGAAATGAAGAATTGATCAACTTCTGTCTTAAAGACACTCAATGTCCTGGACTCCACCGCCCTCTGTGGCAATGAATTCCACAGACCCACCACTCTCTGGCTGAAGAAATTTCTCCTCATCTCTGTTCTAAAGTGACTCCCTTTTATTCTAAGGCTGTGCCCCCGGGCCCTAGTCTCCCCTGCTAATGGAAACAACTTCCCTACGTCCACCCTATCTAAGCCATTCATTATGTTGTAAGTTTCTATTAGATCTCCCCTCAACCTCCTAAACTCCAATGAATATAATCCCAGGATCCTCAGACGTTCATCGTATGTTAGGCCTACCATTCCTGGGATCATCCGTGTGAATCTCCGCTGGACCCGCTCCAGTGCCAGTATGTCCTTCCTGAGGTGTGGGGCCCAAAATTGCTCACAGTATTCTAAATGGGGCCTAACTAATGCTTTATAAAGTTTCAGAAGTACATCCCTGCTTTTATATTCCAAGCCTCTTGAGATAAATGACAACATTGCATTTGCTTTCTTAATTACGGACTCAACCTGCAAGTTTACCTTTAGAGAATCCTGGACTAGGACTCCCAAGTCCCTTTGCACTTCAGCATTATGAATTTTGTCACCGTTTAGAAAATAGTCCATGCCTCTATTCGTTTTTCCAAAGTGCAAGACCTCGCACTTGCCACGTTGAATTTCATCAGCCGTTTCTTGGACCACTCTCCTAAACTGTCTAAATCTTTCTGCAGCCTCCCCACCTCCTCCATACTACCTGCCCCCCCCCCCCCCCCCACCTATCTTTGTATCATCGGCAAGCTTAGCCAGAATGCCCCCAGTCCCGCCATCTAGATCGTTAATATATAAGGAGAACAGCTGTGGCCCCAACACTGAACCCTGAGGGACACCACTCGTCACCGGTTGCCATTCCGAAAAAGAACCTTTTATCCCAACTCTCTGCCTTCTGCCTGACAGCCAATCGTCAATCCATGTGAGTACCTTGCCTCGAATACCATGGGCCCTCATTTTACTCAGCAGTCTCCCGTGAGGCACCTTATCAAAGGCCTTTTGGAAGTCAAGATAGATAACATCCATTGGCTCTCCTTGGTCTAACCTATTTGTTATCTCTTCAAAGAACTCTAACAGGTTTGTCAGGCACGACCTCCCCTTACTAAATCCATGCTGACTTATCCTAATCCGACCCTGCACTTACAAGAATTTAGAAATCTCATCCTTAACAATGGATTCTAGAATCTTGCCAACAACCGAGGTCAGGCTACTTGGCCTATAATTTTCCATCTTTTCCCTTGTTCCCTTCTTGAACAGGGGGGTTACAACAGCGATTTTCCAATCCTCTGGGACTTTCCCTGACTCCAGTGACTTTTGAAAGATCATAACTAACGCCTCCACTATTTCTTCAGCTATCTCCTTTAGAACTCTAGGATGTAGTCCATCTGGGCCCGGGGATTTATCAATTTTTAGACCTCTTAGTTTCTCTAGCACTTTCTCCTTTGTGATGGCTACCATATTCAACTCTGCCCCTGACTCTCCGGAATTGTTGGGGTATTACTCATGTCTTCTACTGTGAAGACTGACGCAAAGTACGTATTCAGTTCCTCAGCTATTTCTTTGTCTCCCATCACAAAATTACCAGCGTCATTTTGGAGCGGCCCAATGTCAACTTTTGCCTCCCGTTTGTTTTTAATGTATTTAAAGAAACTTTTACTATCATTCCTAATGTTACTGGCTTTGTGGGTTGTGCGAGGAAACCGGAGCACCCGGAGGAAACTATCACAGACACGGGGCAAACGCCACGAGCTCGCTCAAGGCCAGAGTAGAATCCGGGTCCCTGGCGCTGTGAGGCAGCAGTACTAGCCAGTGTGCCACCCAAAATAACCAAACTCTTTGAGCAGGCTTTTGATCATATGACCTAAATGCTCCTCTGAAACTCCTTTGGACATGTAATGACGTGAAAAGCTCAACATGAATTTAAATTGTTGCATTTGTTATAGTTCAGTGAGACCTGATAGTTTACTGAGTGAGTGAATCTGTACACCAAGATATGAACAAGAAGCAGGAGTTAAGGAATCACAGATCGATTCGTCAATCTTATATCTGTTATGAAGCGAGCTGCAATCGTCAACTGGTATAACTGTGCAAGTGGACCTCACCTCTTGCAATATTTGAGATGTTGTGTTACAATGTTTGTCACTCAGTGTGGAAACTGAACTGCCGATGAGGGCGCCCCCCTGCTGAGAAGCAGCTGGAACTGCCAGTGTGGGGTTTTTGTACGGCATCCAGCATATCTCTGCAGCAGTGTGGGCTGCATGGCGCAGAAATACACGGCGCTGTCGGAGATCATTGTGTTACTGATTGTTAGCTCCGTAGTCGTGTTCCTTTTATCAAACGTAGAAGAAAACCGATCATTGAGGTCGGTGTCCCTTTGCACATTCTGTCCAATAAGAAGAAACATGTACTTTGGAGCTTTCCCGAGCTGCTGACTGTACCAGTACACATAAAGGTTAGAATTGCTTGTTTTCAAGGTGCAGGTTAATGTGACATTACTTTCCTCTTTAGCCATTATTTCAGGTTCCTTTTGTTCCACTGTGTCTTGGTTGCTCCATTCTAACAGAAATAACAGCGATAATGACAATCAGAGTCAGCATCACATTGAGCAATACGATCATCAGCAAAATAATCACTGTCATTTTACCAACAATAACATCTGGGTTACAGCAGTCAGGAGGAGAATGGAGTGTTATAGGGAAAGAAATACTTACTGAGAAGTGAGATAATGATAAGGAGCGAAGCGAGATGGTTCCTCATGATCCTTCTTGAGTTTGTATCTCTACAATGAGAGAAACTTTCTGTCAGATATAGAAATACAGATCACCATCCCACTGCACTGCTGATCCGACCAATGAGAGGAATGAACCAGCAGCAGCATTCTCTCCAGTAACACTATTGGGTCAGAATGAGAGCAGCAACCGGAAGCTGTGGGCGGGGATACCGCAGTCTGAATATTGAGTGAAGTGTGCGGTGACTCTCAGCTGCACTCGGAACTGATGGAGCGGAAATAGCGACGGTTGAATCTTCCCTACACCGTGACCATCCTGCACCTGCTCATCGTGCAAGTCACTGAGAAGAAATATATCGGGAAGGGCATGACGGACTAGAATCTAGAATCTTCGAGTCAGGGATGAGGCCACACAATCTATATTGCCCGAGACACATTGAAATCGTTATCTGATTCTTCTTTCAAAAATAGCATTTTCTACATACCCGGGTAATTCCCTTTACATTTCCTTCTTAAGTTATTGTTGAAATTTCTTCCTTTATTGAGACACCTCTTCTGTAGTTTAGTAAGTCGCAGTATACATAACGAATGGAATTTTCCTGGGCTTTATTTCTCCTCGATCCTTGTATCATCCAAGGATCTGCTCGTGGAAACAGCTCCGTGTCAGCTTCATTGACAGGCCCACTTACATTTCAGCAACTCCTTTACTTTCTTTGACCTAAGGAGAGGTGGCCTTGTGGCGTCATCGGCAGCTTCCGTGCCTCTGACTCCTTAGTCGTAGAGCTTTACGGCAAAGAAGACGCCCTTTGACCCATCGTGTTTGCCCCGGCCATCAAGTACCTATCTAGTCGAAACCAATTTCTAGCACTTGGTCCTTACGTAGCCTTGCGTGCAATGGCGTGTCAAGTCCTCATCTAAACGCTTCTTTATTGTTGTGAGTGTTCCCGCCTCGACCAGCCTTACAGGCAGTGAGTTCCAGGATCTCACCGCGCTCAAAGGCCCTCTAAATCTTCTGCCCCTTACCTTAAATCTATGCCCCCTCGTTGTTGACCCCTCTACTAATGGAAAGGTTTCTTCCATCTATGTTACGCACAGTTTTGAACTCCTCGATCAGGTCCTCCTCAGTATTCTCTGCTTTAAGTCAATATCCCAGCCTATCCAGCCTCTCTTCATAACTGAAACACTCCTGCCCAGAAATCCTCCTGATTAATCTCCGCTGCACCCTCTCTGGTATAATCATATCCTTCCCGTAAGCTGGCGACCAGATGTGCACAAAATACTCCTGCTGAGGACTAAACAGCGTTTTATGCAGCTCCATAATTACCTCCCTGCTCTTATATTCCATGCCTCAGCTAGTAAAGACAAGTGTCCCGTATGTCTTCTTCACCATCTTATCTACTTGTCCTCTTGCCTGCGTGGATCTGTGGGCATGAGCACCAAGCTCCCTCTTGCCTCTGTACTACTTGGCGTCATGTCATTCATTGTGTATATTCTTGCAATGTTCGTCCTCCCAAAAAGCACCAGGGTTAAATTCCATTTGCCACTATTCTGCCCATCTGGCCCATCCGTCTATATCATCCTGCAATCTAAACCATTCCTCCTCGCTATTTAGCACACCGCCGATTTTCATGTTGTCTGCGAACGACGGTTGGGGATAGCTGAGGATATTGGAAAGCCAGAACGGTCTGGATTCCTGTTCCAGCGCTGGGGTGGTTGCGACCTGCCTCCCAGTGACGTTGCAATGGATTGGACCTGCCTTCCGACAGATAGCGCCAGAGAAAGAAATAATGAGAAGAATCCAGATTTGGATAGTCAGTTCTCATTCCTGACATTGATGTTTTGACATACAAATCAATAAACCTTAAATCCATTCAGTAACCCCCATTCTCAACCGACTGAACAGAATCCACCAGCAGAGGGCGCAAAGACCAAGCATGATAATTAGAAAGTTACATGAGACCAAAGCCAGACGTATCCTCGGTGATGTCACAATGGACCTGGCTCCCTTGCTGTGTCTGGGTGGGACACTGAGCTGAACAGAGCCCGGGTTCCCGCTCTCCTCTCAATCTGACTCATTCAATGCCCATTCACGGAGAGATCCAGTCAGACATGCTTCTAATAATACTGGCGGAGCTCTTGCACATTAAGTACTGGATTATGCTCATCAAGACAGTGTAACAGATTGATGGGAATTTACACGGACTCATAAAGTTAGATAGAGGTTAATACCTCGATCCTGTTTCACCTTCGCTCTTTAGATCCTCTACTTTCACAGGCGGACTATTTGCAGGTCCAGTCTCCGGTGACAGTAGCTGTGTTTGAAGAGTTGGATTGGGAATATACAACACAGGTAATAAGAAACATCCACTGATATGGACAGAAACGGACAGTGTCCAAACTGGATTATTAATGAAGTAGTAAGAATGTAAAAACTGTAAAAAGATGGAATCTGAAGACAATGTCGCCTGTTGCTCATAATATAAGCGGCCTAAGTGTGGTGGTCTTTTCCTGTGCAGTGAAACGCAGCATCAGATAAAAACCAAGAACCCGCACAGAACTCCTCTGCGAGTATTTGTGTCTCTCCTTTAGCCCCTCGATCAGCCGGGTTAATTTCATCCCATGCCCACGGAGAACAAACATTGGCAGGTTTGTTTATCAAACAGTTGCGTTGTTGTATTTATCCTTGTTCAAATCAACCGATCTCAGAAATCTTGCGACGCACCTCAATGTCTCAGCCGATACCTCCTCAGTAAATATCTCGCAGTTTCCCCGTAATATTGACCTGCCTACATAGGCAGAGAAAGCTCTTGCACATGGAGTGATTACAACTGAACTTTCTTTCCAGAGCCTTCAACTCGGCCGGATCCTGGGAGACTCATTGTGCATCAACCATCCCTGTAACACACCGTAGAGTGGGTCTCAGTCTGGAATTTGATTTAAACCAAGAAAGACAACGGTCTCTGAATATTAACTAATCGAACGGCGCTATGATTATTATTTTAAAGCACCACGGGACCCGTGCTCTCTGGTTGTGACTGCTGAAGAAATAAAATGAATTTAAATGGATTCTGGCCCTTCTTTTCGGATATGAGAGAGTAAACGCAAATCATGACCAGGCCTCACGCATTACGGCATATCCATGGAAGAGTGTTACTAATATCCCTGCTCTCGGATAACTGCAAGGCTACACACTTTCAGAATCACCCGGCAGGTTTTTGTACGGCGCTGAATGGTTTTCAGTTCACCGTGCCTCCACTGCACAGAGATAGGTGGCGGTGTCTGTCACTCGAATGTTACTAACATTCAGAGAGCTCTGTTTGTCTGCTGAAATGAACCGAGCTGTGATCCTGTCCTGATCGCTGGTACCGCTCGCCAGGTGCTGCACGGTTCCATCCGGGTACTGTCTGTACCATTGGAGGATCACTCCTGCTACTGTGGTGGAACAGGCCAAGGATGCAATATCTCCCTCGGTAACAACGATGGACTCAGGAGACTGTGATACCTCGTCACTGCCAGCGGCATCTGAGATGTAAAATAACATGATAAATTTAATATCACACAGACCGCGAGAATATGATATAGCACAATCAAATACAACATGGCATAACAAGATGTACAATAAAGCAAACTGTATGTTACTACAACATGACATATTTGATGTGTGACATATTCCTGCCAGATATAGTGATCACACTCACACGGAGAGAAGAGTAAGAAATTCAGGGAGATAATCACTAAAGTGAAGCTGAGCTTCATGTTGGATCCTATCGATCTGTGTTCAGTCTCTCTTGCTGGTTTTCAGGACGAGAGACAATGCTGCGAAGGCAGCGCTGTTGTACATCAAACTGAGGCGAACACCAACTGCACCGTGCGCGCCAGATCCGGGTCTCTGGGAACTGTGATCAGACAGTGAAGCTGTGAAGGAGGTTCAGCATTGGTGGGGTGTGGATAGGAGAATGCGCATGCGGCAGTGCACCGCCACTGTGGTGTCAGACTGAGGACATATGTGACGTTTCCCTGTAGTGTTAGTGACGTTAGTCTGCAAGCAGAGTGACGTCAGTGGGACTGGTTGAAGGATCAGAAACATCTTTCCCGGAGCTGATCTGAACATCCAACCCTGAGTTTCAGAGAATTGGCAGCTGATTAGGAACAGCAAGGACGGGTTACCCTGGAGACTGGTTTGATGACGGATCTGGTGGTCGGATCGGATTCTGCAGTGTATTTTTACTGCCGCTGTTGGAAACAGGTGGGTGACAGTTTGATTCGAGATTAAGGTGGCTGCGTCCCGGTGTGGATTTGAGCGGCTGACATCCCCACTGGTCGATGTGGCTGAATCTGCTCGAGTTTCTGTCGAAACCTCAACAGACTGGAGCTCTAAGACACAGTGCAATGTACGGGAGTGGGACTCTTGTCCATGGTATGCTCAGTCTGTGAGTCTTGCTTCTGATCAACTCTTCAGAGCCACTTTCTCCACCCAGAGATAGAGAGAGGAATTTAGCTGCCTGAGCGGTGCTGTTGCAGTTTTGTTATTTTAGCCTCACTGCTTGTCTGCTGACATGAGTAACACAGCGCAGGCGAAATCCTGGAACTCCCTCCTAACACCATATGGACTGCAGCGGTTCAAGAAGGCAGCATCAAAGGTGAAAGTAAAAACAGCAACTTCTTCTTCTGCCTTAACATCTGAGGACAGTGGCAGAGAAACAGAATTTCCATCACTCAGATCATAAATACATGTTCAAACAGGAAATAATCAGGTGTTTAACATTCCCATTGAAGCCATGATTTGCAAATGAGATTAAATGTGTTTGTTCCACAATTACCTTCCGAAAAGCCCCGCCTGAACCAACCCCATACAATCCAGACACTGGGTGACCGCATTGTCGCTGTTTGTCTGTAAAAGTTGAAATTCGAAACAACACCTTCTATTCCGCACCATCAAGAATCGGCTGTCTTTCTCAAGATTTTCTCACTTCACTTTCTTGCGTCTCCAATGATGGGTTGACACCTGTAGGTGGAGAACTGCCCGTCAGAGAACGGAAACAATCCGAGCTGGGATACAGTCAGTGCCTTAGAAGAATAATTAATCGCTGCATATTTCCAGATAGGAGTAGGAATGGGTTTTGCTGGTCTGGTTATTCTAGGATGGAAACAGGTTTGTGAATTGTGTCCGAAAACATTAAACAGACACTCGAAAGGAGAATGACCATTAAGGGGGACTATTTCCTTGGGGGTTGTTATAAAGTGTGCAATCACTGCCTTGTGAAAGGTGGTCATTTCCTACAAACTGTATGTGAACCAGTAAAATACTCCAGTAATATAGACTCTATGTCCCGGCTTTGATCAAGGGGACCTGGAAGGGGAGAACGGAGATGGAGAAAGGTTCGCACAATAATTCAGACAGAAATGGAAAGATCATCAAAAGACTAAATGTGAGTTAATGGCCCGTAAATTAATTTGTGAAATTCATATTAGTACAAATGCAAGTTATAAACTAACGAATATAATTATTCAGTTCCTGCTCGCTTGTTCTTAGTGAGTGCTGTGTTTGTTTTTGATGTTTTATTAAAGACCCTGTGACCCTCACAGGCTGAGTAATTGTGTCTGTCTATCAATGTGAGAGCGCCCTCTGCTGAGCAATAACTTGAACTCCCAGTGTGAGTTTTTGTACGAGGCCCGCTATAACTCTGCAGCAGTGTGGGCTCCATGGCGCAGAAATACACGGCACTGTCGGAGAGATCAACTCCGGCGATATTTAAAGGAACCGTTTGGTTTTCTTTGTGTAAAACAGCCGAGAACCTTGTTGGCAAATCTGGAGACTTATCTGAAGTGCCCGTGCTATAGACTTTTATTAAATTCCTTGGAGATTCCCCGGGATACTGAATGTACCACAACAGAATGTCAAAACCAGCTGCCGAGTATCTACAGTCCAGTTTAATGGTCTGTCCTTCCAGAACCGTTAATACAGATCGATCCTGGGACACTGAATCTTCACCATTTGTTCCTGTCACAAAACACAAAACGTATTCAATATCTGGGAGTGAAGATAACACACGGAACACACGGTGAACATTTAAACATCAACTCACCGGGAAGCATGGCCGTTATTATCACTAACCAACATGGGGAACACATGGCGTCTGGGTTAGAGTGCGACAGAAATAAATCCTATTTGAAATCTGTTCTGGTATTAACACGGAAATTCAGATCAGTGGAAACTTCACTTACTGGGAAAGTGAGGGGCGTTTCCTCGCGACATGATTGGCTGGCCTTCGAAACTGATGACAGTTGTGCACCAATTAGTGTTCATTCTGGACTAATGCTATCTTCTGACTTCCTTTTCCCCACACTTTCTCCGTCCCTCCAGCTCTGAGTTTGTCTCAAGTTTTGCCCCGCTCGGTCGCTCGGCCTCTATGTCCATGTCTTGCCTTTCACTGTTTCTGACCCTCTCTCTCACACTTCATCTGCCTCGTTCTCTCGTTTTCCTTGAATTCAGACTGTAGAATATCCAATTTGGTCACCTTTCTCATTGTAAGGAGATCACCAAAGTGTTGAATTAATAGGAGCAGCTATAACAGGTAAAATATAACACCCACAACTCAAGGGTAGGATTAAAATGGAAACATTTACATTAAGATCCCAAAATAACATTGATATGTGTGTGAACCAGGGTCATATTGACATATTTGGTATGCTATGGCATTTTAGAGTCGGGATCTCATCGCGATCTCCGTGGTTTCAGATTGTTTAAAACCAGCTTCTTTACCCATTGTGACAGATCTATTGCACGAAACAACGGGAATCGCCAGGATTTAAAATGAAATTGGAATTAGCTCCGTGTATAAGTTTAATTTCATTGAAATAAATTGCAGTAATAACAATATGAACCAAAAATAATGCTACATCACCACGCAACAACATCCTCCAGTAATTTGAGAATTCGATGATTTTCCAGGAAAGGGCCATATACCTCAGAGCGCCACCAGAAGCAGCTCGCTCACTGTGTTTTCCTGTTTACTGCACTGGATACAGGAGTCGCAAAATGGCGGTTGTGTTATTGTTGTCGAGATCCAGGGCATCAAATGGCTCTCCGAAATCATCCTTTCCTGCTTTCACATTTCTCAAAGATTTACCTGAATAGTTGCCATTCTATCTCCCTCTGACTCAAAATTCAATCACTATGTCGGCAATTGGTCATAGATACATACACAGATACATACATAGAAGACAGGAGGAAGAGGAGGCCTTTTGGCCCTTCGAGCCTGCTCCGCCATTCATCACGATCATGGTTGATCATCCAACTCCATAGCCTAATCCTGCTTTCTTCCCATAGCCTTTGATCCCATTCTCCCCAAGTGCTATATCTAACCACCTCTTGAATATATTCAATGTTTTAGCTTCAACTACTTCCTGTGGTAACGAATTCCGCAGGCTCACCACTCTTTGTGTGAGGAAATGTCTCCTTTTCTCTGTCCGAAATGGTTTACCCTGAATACGCAGACTGTGACCTCTGGACACACCATCATTGGCAACATCTTCCGTGCATCTACCCTGTCGAGTCCAGTTAGAATTGTATAAGTCTCTATGAGATCCGCCCTCATTCTTCTGAACTCCAGCAAGAACAATTCAAACCTAGTCAATCTCTCTTAATATCACAGTCCCGCCATCCCTGGAATCAGTCTGGTGAACCTTCGCTGCAATCCTTCGAGAGCAAGGACACCCTTTCTCAGAGAAGGAGACCAAAACTGCACAGGTTTCTCCAGGTGTGGCCTCACCAGGGCCCTGTATAATTGCAGCAAGACATCATGCCTTGATCTGCTTTAAAAGCCAGCGTTTTAGCCCAGTGTGCTAAACCAGCCCCTATACTCGAACCCTCTCATAATGAATGCCAACATACCATTAGCCTTCTTTACCGCCTGCTGCACCTGCATGCTTACCTTCAGCGACTGGTGCACAAGGACACCCAGGACACCACTGCACACTCCCCTCTCCCAATTTACAACCGTTCAGGTAGTAATCTGCCTCCCTGTTTTTGCTTCCAAAGTGAATAACCTCACACTTATCCAAATTATACTGCATCTGCCATTGATTTGCCCACTCGCCCAACTTGTCTAGATCATGTTGTAGGATCCCTGAATCCTTGTCACAGTTCACCCTCCCACCTAACTTGGTACCATCTGCAAACTTTGAGATGTTACATTTTGTTCTCTCATCTAAATCAATTATATATATTACGAATAGCTGGGGTCCCAGCACCGATCCCTGTTGCACCCCACTAGTTACTGCCTGCCAATTTGAAAATGACCCATTAATTCCTACTCTTTGTTTCCTCTCTGTCAAACAGTTTTATATCCAGCTCTATGCATTTGCCCCAATCCCATGCGCTTTAATTCTGCACAATAATCTCTTATGCGGGACTTTGTCAAACGCCTTCTGAAAATCCAAATATACCACATCGATTGGCTCCCCCCTTGCAAACTGTACTGGTTACAGCTTCAAAGAATTCCAACAGATTTTCCCTTCAGAAATTCATGCTGACTCCGACTGATCCTGCCACTGCTTTCCAAACATCCGTTATAAAGTCCTTGATAATGGATTCAAGAATTTTCCCCACTACCGATGTTAGGATACCTTCCAACATATCATCCCTTCTCGTGTCTGTAATTGATTATCTAACCAATATAGCCACCTATCCTTTTTATCCCACTGTCTATCTCTATCTGAAAACCCTGTCAGGTGGAATATTGAGCTGTCATTCCTGTCCCTCATTTTCTGTTCCTATAGTAACTATTATTTCGTACTGCTAGGATCTTATTGGAGCCCTCAACTGGCCTGTTTTGTTTGCTCTACTCATGATTTTGAATTATATCCCATGGCCACTGCCCAAACCTCCTTTTTATTTTCTATCGTTGGATTCCTTTGTTGTTCAAACTCACCCAATGATCTTCTGCCTTCCTGGACCATTTTTGATTATGAGCGTTTTTGGTTCCGTTTTGGGGGGTTAAAAGGCTGTCGTCAAAAGTTCTCAGACGAGAGCCCCGTTTCCTGCGACCACTCAGCGCATGGCCGCCACTGGAAGTCCACACATCAGAAAAACGATAAATATTCAGTTACACTTCTGACTTCTGGCTTTCAGATGGTGGATAGAGTTTGGGAAGTCAGGAGGTGAGTTACTCATCGCAAAATTCGCAGCCTCTGCTCGACTCTTGTAGCACATTATTTAAGTGTTTTTTCCAGTTCAGTTTAACACCAAACGTGATCGCTAGGGTATTGATGGCGGGGCATTAAACATGCCAGCGTCATTTGAATGCCAGGGGAAATGATTAGAATCTCTATTTTGGGATATGGTCGCATCCTCCCGGCACTTCTGGCTGAAGATGGTACAAAGATTCAGTCTTGTTTTTTGCGCTGACTTGTTGGGCTTCCCCATCATTTAAGATGGGGGATTTTGTTGAGTTTCCTGCTCAGGATATTTGTTTACTTGCCCATCGCTAATCAGGACTGGGTGTGCGAGAACGGCAAAGGTAGAATCAATACATTGAAAATGGGATCATAGTGATTGTGTGACATGAAAATTGACATCTACTGGTGCCGTATTATTTGAAACAGAGTGTAATGTAATCAGAGACGGAATCTAGTCAAACAAAAATACAGATGGATCCAATTTAAAAGTATCGGAGACAGATCATTGCAGTAATTATTGAGGCAATTCCTGCTTGTAAGGCATCCCGATTTTATTCCATCTGCTGGCCAGTCTTTGCAACTGCATCTCCTGTGTAAATCTCGCGGTCAGGTATGATCCATAATGTTCATGTATCCATAATCCATTTCCACAAATGTAATATCACGGCGCCTTCTACATGAGGTGCCAAAATTCAAGGTGCAGCAAATTGCAGGTATTGGTGGCTGTTTCTCGCACATCTGTATGCATCACAGTTTGATACGGCAACTGCTCGGCCCAAGATCGTAAGAAACTACAGACTCGTGAATACAGACTCGGGAAACGGGCAGCATAATCAAAGACCCTTCCCACTCGAGTTATTAGGGTCTGGTTTAGCAAAGTGGGCTGAACAGCTAGCTTGTAATGCAGAACAATGCCTCTGCACCTTTTCAAGAACCTTCCCATTCTTCCTGAAAAGTGGTGACCAGAAGGGGCTGTTTAGCAGAGGGCTAAATCGCTGGCTTTGAAAGCAGACCAAGGCAAGCCAGCAGCACGGTCCAATTCCCGAACCCGCTTCCCCGAACAGGCGCCGGAATGTGGCGTCTAGGGGCTTTTCACAGTAACTTCACTGAAGCCTACTTGTGACAATAAGCTATTATTATTACCTCTTCCATCGGGTCGATGATGCAAAAGTCTGAGAACATGCACTAACAGATTCAAAAGCAGCTCCTTTCCCGCTATTACCAGACCTCTGATCGGCCCTGTTATAGATTGAACTGATCCCGCTACAGATCTCCTACTGTTGTAGCACTGCACTCCGTATTTTTCACCTGATGTCTATGTCTATGTATTTACATTGTGTATTTATCGTAATTTCCTATGTTTTTCGTGTAAGGACCGATGAGCCTGGACTGTACACAGAACAATACTTTTCACTGTACCTCGATACAGGTGACAATAAATCTAAATCTAAATGTAATGTCAGAACCAGACCAAAGTGCCTCAATTCCTGGTAACACATTTTTGTTCATCATTGTGAAATGGAGGAATGTTTACCTGTTTGGAGTCCATGGGGAATTTAATATTCACATTAACAAACATGGTGTGGGAGAGATTATTGGTCCATGATACCAGCTGAAAGATGATTGGGGTTATTGTCTCTGAGGCCTCCCAGGAAACTAAGATGGGATCTTCATTTGTAGGGGTACATTTTTTGTGTGTTTGTGCGAGGGAGAGAGAGAGAATATTTGTCTGAAAGATTGTGTATGTATATGTGTGTGTTTGTGTGTCTCTGTATGTTTCTGTGCCTGTGTGTATGTGAGAGAGCATTTATGTGTGTGTTTGAAATACATCATGTTGTGTACAACTGAATTTCACAAAAATACAAGCAACCTTCTATGTCCAATAGGTTCACAGTAAACACATCCACTTCAGACTGTTTTTTTAATCATATGGCACCTTTATTGATAGCGGAGGACGTCAGTTTTTGACAATTGGATTTTCACACAAGTGCTGCAAGTGAAGCTACCAATTGTCATTCTGGTTTATTACTTTCTATGTCTGTGTCTATTGCAAAGCCGCTAAATCCACTGGTCGTGGTCGTTCACACCAGCCCATTATTTCGTGCACCAGCATTGTGGATAGCACAATTGCTTCACAGCTCCAGGGTCCCAGGTTCGATTCCGGCTCGGGTCATTGTCTGTGCGGAGTCTGCACATCCTCCCCGCGTCTGCGTGGGTTTCCTCCGGGTGCTCCGGTTTCCTCCCACAGTCCAAAGATGTGCAGGTTAGGTGGATTGGCCATGCTAAATTGCCCTTAGTGTCCAAAATTGCCCTAAGTGTTGGGTGGGGTTACTGGGTTATGGGGATAGGGTGGAGGTGTTGACCTTGGGTAGGGTGCTCTTTCCAAGAGCCGGTGCAGACTCGATGGGCCAAATGGCCCCCTTCTGCTCTGTAAATTCTATGAAATTCTATGAAATTAGAGGTGTCGCCATTTTTCTCAGATGTCAGCTGGTGTCGCCCAAATGCAGTCATCAATGTTTGGGCTGAGGGCCTTCATTTCAGACTTTGTAGAATCCTTGAAGCGGAATATTGACCTTTCCACTGGATGTGTGGCTCTGGCTACTTCACCGTACGGAAATGCCTTGGGAATGTAAACATCTTCTATCCTTTGATCATACCAGAGCCGTGCATACCTCCTCTGTTTTGTTTGATTCTGAGAGTCTTTGAAGCTCAGCCTTTGAGAATACCGTTGCAATCTAATTTTGTCCTGCCAGTACATGAAATAACTGCACGACTTAAATATTACAACCGTCCCTCCTCAATGTAATCATGTTCCCGCTTTCTGTCTTTGACATGAAGATTCATCATGAGCATGGAAGAATCACCAGCACCCGAGGAAGATCGTCAGCCTCCTCTTTGTGACGTCCCGCTCGTTAGTTCCCGATCACCTGGGGATGAAATTCATCCAGAAGAGCTCAAAGGACTGACTGTATCAATCTGACACACATTTTAAAGAACCTGCTTCAATTTACGAAGTAGTCATGGACAAAAATGAAAATGTAGAACAGTATCTTTCAAGCCCATGTATAGCTCCATCCATCAATCACACTCATTAATTCCTCAATCAAAATATTCAACTATTATTCAGCTCTGCATGAGATGGTGGTGCATAATTCATGTCATTGGACCAGTAATCCAAAGGCCCAGGCTAATCCTGTGGGGACTCGGGTACAAATCCCACCATGGCCGGTGGTGAAATTTGAATTCAATTAATAAATCTGGAAACATACTAACGGAAATCATGCAATCCCTTCTGCTTCGCCAATGAAGGAAATCTGACATCCCTCCCTGGTCTCACATACATGTGGCTCCAGTCGGACAGCAACATGTCTGATTCTTCAGTTCCTTCTGAGCTGGTCCAGCAAACCACTCAGTTCAAGAGCAATTAGGGACAGGGATCACGTGGTGGTCTTGCCAGTGAGTCCCACATTTCCTGGGCGAATAAAGTTAAAAGCACATACATGTACATGTTTATCTTTTACAAAATGTACCCTCTGTCTGATAGTCTGCTTGTATTTCTAACCATTATTACAATGTTATGAGATGTGGGACAGATCCCCCAGCCGTCTATTGCTGCTAAGAGGGGTTAGAGAAGCTGAATAACTCTACTTTCTTTCGAGATGGGAGCAGTTCAAATAGGTTCACAAATAAACATCAAATGATCTCCAGTACTGTTGCTGGGTAGATTTGTTTATAAATAGTCCTCATTGACAATGTTGTGAGTTTGAAGTTGGCTTGCAGCCAAGCGGCCAGTACTGAGGAAACAGATCAATGAAAAAATAAATGCAGGTGCTTCCTGTAAACAACTTTGAACAGTCGAGCCTCCCTGACTGCAGGCGGCTGGATTGCTGTCAATACTGTGTGGGGCAGATTATCCTGAATATGAATGGATAAAGTGGGATTTATCCATTCAAACAATAAATGTTTCAGCCGTACATGAAGTAAATGGTGTTCCATCTAAATAAATATATTCAGTGAATGTTCTGTTCACTTTGAGATTAAACCCAATCGGAAAATAGTAAACTGACCAGATGCTATTTAATTTATATTATTTCCCAGTAAAGGTCACTCTAGTTATTAAAGTCCGTTTGTTAAGAACCTAATGAAGTGAGAGTGAGTGGTGTTGATGGGCCCAGTCCACAAGCCCAATAGGATGAGGGGAATTGCAAAAATAATTGCAAAAGAAAATCATTAAATTGCAGTGACACCGCCAGAATTCCTGGAATATTCTCCGAGTTGTTGACCTGATCTAAACGGAGGTGTCTCTAATGCCTGATCAGCACCGTGTTGTGCACAGTTTAATTTGTGCTGATTTCCATTATTTAACAGTCTCTTTCATTGCTGCCAATGAGTGGAGAAATTACCAGTTCATGGCCTGTTTGAGTAGAAGATAAAACATTTATTCCTGTGATATTGTGTAATATGCCGCAAAGTCCTGATAGTGTTCCCAACACCAGTGAATGTTAGACAGAGTTGGCCAGTAAAATTAGCGGCAATGATTTGGATGCTGAAGGGTAACTTTGCTGATCGCCGTGTCCGTTCCGAATCATTAACTTCTGTCAAATGTTGATGTCAATTTTATGTTTCACTGTTAACTCACTGCTCAATTATCAGGCAAGCGGGTTTCTTTTACCGCTAATGTTCACAGGACTGTCTTAGGCTCGGGGCAGTTCGAGAAATGTAAGGAGAGTCATTGTTTAATGTTAGAGTTTCTTCTTGTCTACAGACCCACATTGCACAGTTATAGACATCCGCACTGGAAATGGAATCACGTTGTTCATCCCGCATTTAGCTACCTAACGCAATAACAATTCCTCTGATAAATGATATTTTTTGTTACTGTAATGGGATAGATACTCAGAGTATTGCAAATCAGACTGACAATCGACTTATTTCCTGACAATACCATTAATCTGTCTATGTTCATCCTCTTTTGTTGGTGTGTAGAAATAAAGGGAGTGAATTTACAATGGAATAGGTTTTTATTACCAGATGCGCAAATGTAATTTCGCCATTAGAACCATTGGGGACATTATAAAGAATCAATTCAGACAAACTACTGTCCCGATACAGAGAAAATGTCCACTTTAAATAATATCTTATAGTAAATCTCTGAGTCCATTCTGTTGGGGGTGTGCAAGGTGGGACGTGGATCCAGTCGCCGCCTCCACCTGGGAATCAACAGGCGGCGCCTGGAAACCCGCCCCTTCTGCCGGGTATTTAAATGCCGCTCACTGGGACCCGAATCCAACAGTCCGGGAGCTGGTTTGTTCACTGAGTTCCTGACACAACCATTTCCCCCAAATGACCAGGAGGATGAGGTGGGCCATTTCTCTCAGTTTGTTGCTGACCTTCTTATCCCGTGAGTAGTTTTTATTGTCCAAGTCTCTCACTGTTACTGTCTCAGTGTTAGTCTCTCTCTGGAATGTCCCAGAGTCACCAATCATTTCACCAGCATTAATCCTCGGGGTTTTGATATATTTTTATAGGTGTCCAGTCGGAGGTTGTGTTGACTCAGCCAGAGGCAGAGAGCGGGCGTCCCGGAGGCTCCCTGAGACTGACCTGTAAAACCAGCGGCTTCGATCTTGGCAGCGACACCATGTACTGGATCCGCCAGGTTCCCGGACAGGGGCTGGAGTGGCTGGTTCGGTACTATAGTTCATCCAGCAACAACTACGCTCCAGCAATTAAAGATCGACTGACTGCAGACAGACACAAAGGAAGAGCACATTGAGCTTCTGTCCGAACTCCTGGAATTACTACATTCCATTGGCTGTAAAGTCAACCCCCAAAAGGCCCAGATATTGGAAGAAAAGGTGGTATATTTGGGTACTATCATCACACACGGCAAACGCGAGATCGAGCACAAAAGAATTGACTCGATCGCTAAATTGCCCCTTCCCCAAAACGTTGCAGCCCTCCGGTCATTGTTAGGACTGGTTGGCTACTGCCGAAACCACATTGACGGTTTCGCCAGCAAGGCAGCGCCCCTCTAAGACCTCCTAAAGAAAGGAGCCCCCTGGGAGTGGCTTCCGCAGCATACGGATGCTGTGGAATCATTAAAACAGGCGCTCATAGCCGGCCCCGCACTACAAGTTCCCGACCCGCTTTCCCCTTACGCCATAGAGGTAGCGACCACAGACTGCACCCTTTCAGCCGTGCTCCTGCAGGAACGGCACGACCAGCTAAGACCCGTGGCTTATGCCTCCCGAATTTTAGATGCTGTGGAGCAGGGATTCTCAGCCTGTGAGAGACACCTGCTCGCAGTTTTCTGGGCAGTCCAGTACTTTTCATACATTACCGGACTGAACCCCATCACCATTTTGACCGAGCACACCCCCACCCAACTTTTACTAGACGGACGACTTAAAGGCGGTACCGTATGCCAAATCTGCGCTGCTAGGTGGACCCTTCTCTTACACAGACGGGACAGCACAGTCAAACGGACCAAAACACACACATACTTAGTGGACAATCTACAGTACCCCGGAACCCCCCACGAGTGTGAAATCATCTCGCCCCACCATAATACAGGCCCCTTTATCGCAAAAACACCCCCCCAGAAAACTAGCCACTCCATCTCAAAGCCCCCCTCACCCAGACACATGTGATCCCATTATGATCTATGTGGATGGATCTTCCACAGTCCTGGGTGGGCAACGCATAACAGGTTGTGGGATTTATGTGGAGGACGCGCAGGGATGCGCCCTCGAGGAAATCGCATTAAAATTACCCGGACACTTAGGCGCGCAGGCAGCAAAGCTTGTGGCCATCGCTTACATTATAGAGCACCCCGATTCCTTCCCCAGCCCAGCAGACATATATTCAGACAGTCTATACATTTGCAACAGCCTCACCGAATTTCTACCCCTCTGGGAAACAAGAGGATTTGTTTCCGCGCATGGGAAACCCCTCCCCTCAGCCCCATTACTCCGCCATATTCTGAAAAAAGCCAAGGACAGGACTTTTGGCATTATAAAAGTCCGCAGCCACCATCGTTCCTCCCCCCCTGGAAATGTAAAAACCGACGCACTGGCTAAAGCAGGATCCAGGCATGGGTACTTTTGGAAGCCCCCCGAAAGTGCCCCAGTGAGTGCGCCAGTGAGTGCAGTTCAGGTCACGCAGACTAGGATCGAAGATCTAGTAGAGGCCCAGAAGCAGGATAGCGCTCTCACTGAGATCGTGAAAGGGAGGTTTCCAGCCCCATACGAGAGGTTCAGAAATACGATAACCACACATGGCGGTGTGGTGTTGAAAGACACCCTTTATGTAGTTCCGAAGCAGGATAGGAACCAATTAATCTGTTTATTCCATGATGGTCATGGACACCAGGGAATCGATCCCACCGCAGCCCACCTCAAACAGCTTTGTTGGTGGCCTAATCTCAAAGAGGATGTATCCCATTACATTGAGAATTGCCTCATCTGCGCACAGAACAACCCAGATAGATATGCCAAAAAGGCACACCTCAGCCACACCCGGCCCATTAACGGCCCCTGGACTAACCTCCAGATCGATTTTATAGGTGCATTGCCCCCTTGCAGGAATGGCTATCAATACATTCTGGTGGTAATAGACACTTTCACAAAGTGGGTGGAAGCATTTCCAGCCCACACCAACACCGCAAAAACCACAGCCAAAATCCTAATCCACCATATTTTTACAAGATGGGGACTCCCCCGCAGTATTGAGTCGGACCAAGGTTCTCACTTTACGGGACAGGTCATGCAGAACGTCCTCACGATATTTGGCATAACCCAAAAATTTCACATTGCATACCACCCACAGTCGAGTGGTATAGTGGAGTGCATGAATCGGACCCTAAAAACCACCCGTAGAAAAATAGTCCAGCAGAACAACACCACTTGGGATTCTGTCCTCCCCATTGCGCTGATGTTTTTGCGTAACACTGTTTCCACCTCCACAGGTTACACCCCACACACCATCATGACCGGACACCCCATGAAAGGGACAGAGTACTTGTTGTGTTCAGACCTGACCAGCCCTGAAGATACGGCCCTCACCCACGAGAAAGCCGTTGAACAATTACTTGCAAATGTAAAAATGGCTCAGTTAGCAGCCGCTGTTAAACTGGGCACTAAGAGAAAACAGAGCAAGGCCTGTTTCTTTAAAAATATATATTTTATTGAAATTTTTCAAACAAAAATTTTTCCGTTTTTACAACTCAACAAAGGATTATACATTAAACATTATTTAAATAATATAGTGAGCTTACAACAAACTAGAAAAGAAAAAATAAATAGCAAAAACACAAAATAGTGCTCCCTCCCCCTGGGTTGCTGCTGCTGTCCTTTCTGTCTTTTCATTATCGTTCCGCGGATAGTCAAGGAACGGTTGCCACCGCCTGATGAACCCCTGAGTCGATCCTCTCAACGCAAATTTTATTTGTTCCAATCTTATGAACCCTGCCATGTCGTTTATCCAGGCCTCCACGCCCGGGGGCTTCGCTTCCTTCCACATGAGTAAGATCCTTCGCCGGGCTACCAGGGACGCAAAGGCCAAAATGTCGGCCTCTTTCGCCTCCTGCACTCCCGGTTCTTCTGCAACCCCAAAAATAGCTAACCCCCAGCCTGGTTTGACCCGGACCCCCACCACCTTTGAAATCACACTTGCCACACACCCCCAGAACTCGTGCAGTGCTGGACACGACCAGAACATGTGTATGTGGTTCGCCAAGCTTCCCGAGCACCTCCCACGCCTGTCCTCCACCCCGAAAAACCTGTTCAGTCTTGCTCCCGTCATATGTGCTCTGTGTTGAACCTTAAATTGAATCAGGCTAAGCCTGGCACATGAGGACGAGGAATTTACCCTACTTAGGGCATCCGCCCATAGCCCCTCCTCGATCTCTTCCCCCAGCTCTTCTTCCCATTTCCCCTTCAGCTCCTCTATCATCGCCTCCCCCTCATCCCTCATCTCCCGGTATATTTCGGACACTTTGCCTTCTCCAACCCATGCCCCCGAAATCACTCTATCTTGGATCCCTTGCGTCGGGAGCTGCGGAAATTTCCTCACCTGTTGCCTCGTAAATGCCCTCACTTGCATGTATCTGAAGGCATTCCCTGGTGGCAACTTATATTTTTCTTCTACCGCTCCCAGACTTGCAAACACCCCGTCTATAAACAGGTCCCTCAGCTTCCTAATTCCTGCTCGCTGCCAACACTGGAATCCCCCATCTATCCTCCCCGGGACGAACCTGTGGTTATTCCTTATCGGGGACCACACGAGGCACCCGTCACTCCCCTGTGTCGCCTCCACTGCCCCCAGATCTTCAAGGTTGCCACCACCACTGGGTTTTTGGTGTACCTTTTTGGGGAGAACGGCAGCGGCGCCGGCACCAGCGCTTTTAGGCTTGTTCCCTTACAGGATGCCATTTCCAGCTTCTTCCACGCTGCTCCCACTTCCTCCCTCATCCACTTACAGACCATCGACACATTGGCGACCCAGTAGTAGTCGCTCAGGCTTGGCAGTGCCAGTCCCCCTCTGTCCCTACTGCGCTGCAGGAACCCCCTCTTTACTCTCGGGGTCTTTCTCTCCCACACAAAGCTCATAATGCTCCTGTTTATTTTTTTTAAAAAGGCCTTTGTGACCAGGGTGGGGAGGCACCGAAACACAAAAATAAACCTCGGGAGGACCACCATTTTAACTGCCTGCACTCTGCCCGCCAGTGACAGCGGCACCATATCCCACCTCTTAAAGTCCTCCTCCATCTGCTCCACCAGTCGCGTCAGGTTAAGTCTATGCAGGGTTCCCCAGTTCCTGGCCACCTGAATCCCCAGGTATCAAAAATTCCTTACCACCCTCCTCAGCGGCAGAACATCTATCCCCCTGCCCGGTTCCCTGGGATGCATCACAAAAAGCACACTCTTCCCCATATTTAGTTTGTATCCCGAGAACTCTCCAAACTCCCTAAGTATCTGTATTACCTCTGGCATCCCCTCTACCGGGTCCGCGACATATAACAGTAGATCATCTGCGTAGAGCGACACTCGGTGTTCCTCTCCCACTCTAAGCACCCCCCTCCACTTCTTAGAATCCCTCAGCGCTATGGCCAGTGGTTCAATTGCCAACGCGAACAGTAACGGGGACAGGGGACACCCTTGTCTTGTACCCCTATGTAGTCGAAAGTATCCCGATCTTTGCCTGTTTGTAAGGATGCTCGCCATTGGGGCCCCATATAAGAGTCTGACCCATCTAATAAACCCCTCACCGAACCCAAACCTCTTCAGCACCTCCCACAGATAGTCCCACTCCACCCTATCGAATGCCTTCTCTGCATCCAATGCCGCCACTATCTCTGCCTCCCCTTCTGGTGGGGGTGTCATCATCACACCCAGCAACCTTCGTACATTAGCATTCAGTTGTCTCCTCTTTACAAACCCTGTCTGATCGTCATGCACCACCCCTGGGACACAATCCTCTATCCTTGTCGCCATCACTTTGGCCAGCAGTTTGGCGTCTACATTTAGGAGTGAGATGGGCCTGTATGGCCCGCACTGCAGCGGGTCTTTATCTCGTTTCAGGATTAGCGATATCGTCGCCTCCAACATTGTCGGGGGTAGCATCCCCCTTTCCTTAGCCTCATTAAAGGTTCTCGCCAAAAGCGGGGCCAACAGGTCCATACACTTCCTGTAGAATTCCACCGGAAACCCATCTGGTCCCGGGGCCTTCCCTGCCTGCATGTTCCCCAGTCCTTTAATCACCTCATCCACCTCGATTAACGCCCCCGGACCTGCCACCTCCTGCCCCTTCACCTTCGGGAACCTTAACTGGTCCAGAAAGTGGAGCATTCCTTCTTTTCCCCCCGGGGGTTGGGACTTGTATAGCCTCTCATAGAAGGTCTTGAACACCTCATTCACATTCCCTGCTCTCTGCTCCATATTTCCCGTTTCGTCCCTAACTCCCCCGATCTCTCTCGCCGCCACCCGCTTCCGAAGTTGTTGGGCTAGCAGCCGGCTCGCCTTTTCCCTATACTCATATTGTATCCCCTGTGCCTTCCTCCACTGTGCCTCTGCCTTTCCCGTGGTCAGCAGGTCAAACTCCGTCTGTAATCTTAGCCTTTCTCTGTATAGCCCTTCGTCTGGGGCCTCCGCATATTTTTTATCCACCCTCAGAATTTCCCCCACTAATCTCTCTTTCTTTGCCCTCTTGTTTCCCCTTGTGGGCTCTGTTGGAGATCAGCTCTCCTATAACCTCCGCCTTCAGCGCTTCCTCTACTACCCCCACCTGAACCTCCCCATCGTCGTTGACCTCCAAGTATCGCTCAATACACCCCCTCACCCTTCCGCAGACCCCCTCGTCCGCCAGTAGTCCCATATCTAGTCACCAGAGTGGGCGCTGCTCCCTTTCCTCTCCTAGTTCCAGATCCACCCAGTGCGGGGCGTGATCTGAAACGGCTATGGCCGAGTACTCCGTTCCTGCCACCTTCGGGATCAGTGCCCTTCCCAAAGTGAAAAAGTCTATCCGGGAGTATACCTTGTGGACGTGGGAGAAAAAAGAGAACTCTTTACCCATCGGTCTGGCGAATCTCCACGGATCCACTCCCCCCATTTGTTCCATAAATCCCTTAAGCACCTTGGCCGCTGCCGGCCTTCTCCCGGTCCTGGATCTGGACCGGTCTGGCCCTGGATCCAGCACTGTGTTAAAGTCCCCCCCCCCCATTATCAAATTTCCCACCTCCAGGTCCGGGATAGGTCCCAGCATTCGCTTCATGAATCCCGCGTCATCCCAATTCGGGGCATATACATTCACCAGCATAACTGCCTCGCCCTGCAGTCTGCCACTCGCCATCACATATCTGCCCCCACTGTCCACCACTATGTTCTTAGCCTCGAATGATACACGTTTCCCCACCAATATTGCCACCCCTCTGTTTATTGCGTCCAACCCTGAGTGGGATACCTGTCCCACCCATCCTTTTCTTAGTCTTACCTGATCCGCCAACTTCAGGTGTGTCTCCTGGAGCATGACTACGTCCGCCTTCAGTCTCTTGAAGTGCGCAAACACCCGTGCCCACTTAATCGGCCCATTTAAACCTCTCACATTCCACGTGATCAGCCGGATTGGGGGGCCATTCACCACCCCCCACCCTCGTCGACTAGCCATCCCCTTTTTTAGGCCATCTCCTCATCCAGGTCCCATGCACCCGTCTGTCCCCCTGGCAGCGCCCGCCCGCCCCGACCACCTCATCTCTTACCAGCTCCCCCTTGCACTCAGCAGCAGCAACCCAGTTAATCCCCCTCCCCGCTAGATCCCCCTCTAGCTTGATTACTCCCCCCATATTGCTTCCGGAAGTCAGCTAACTCTGGCTGACCTCGGCTTCCCCCGTTCACTCTTTCACCTCCCTGCGTGTGAGGCTCCCATCCTTCCTGCACCCGTTTTCCCGCTATAATTTCCATAGCGCGGGAAAATACCCATGCTTTCCTCTCGGCCCCGCCCCCTATGGCGCAGTTCCCTCATTCCCCTTCCCTGTCCCTTTTCCCACCGGCGCCCACATTTCTTCGTGTCCCCCCCATCGGGGGGAGAAAAATTCCCCGTCCAACATTGCTATACAGTAGCCCTCCCTTTCCCCACTTTACATTACTGTACCACCACCTCGCTGCTTCTCTCCAAACATCAAACTTTCAAATCTAGTCCAGTTTCTCTTCTTGGATGAATGTCCATGCCTCCTCCGCCGTCTCGAAGTAGTGGTGCTTGCCCTGATGCGTGACCCACAGTCGCGCCGGCTACAGCATCCCAAATTTAATTTTCTTCCTATGGAGCACCGTCTTGGCCTGGTTAAAGCTCGCCCTCCTTCTCGCCACCTCCGCACTCCAGTCCTGATACACACGTATCACCGCATTCTCCCATTTGCTACTCCGTGCCTTCTTGGCCCAGCTCAGGACCATCTCTCTGTCCCTGCAGCGATGGAACTTCACCTCTATTGCTCCTGGTGGTTCCCCTGCCTTTGGTCTTCTCACGAGGACCTGGTACACTCCCTCCACTTCCAGGGCCCCGTTGGGGCCTCAGCTCCCATTAGCGTATGGAGCATCGTGCTCGCATCAGCTCCCTCCGTTCCTTCGGGGAGACCTAGAATCCGTAGGTTTTTCCTCCTCGAGCTGCTCTCCAGGGCTTCCAGCCTTTCTATGCACCTCTTGTGTAGTGCCTCGTGTGTCTCCGTTTTTACCACCAGGCCCTGTATCTCATCTTCATTCTCGGCTGCCTTTGTATTCACTCCACGAAGCTCCATCGCCTGGACCTTTTGTTTCCTTCTGTCCCTCGATTGCCAGTAACATCGGCGCCAGCACCTCTTTCTTGAGCTCCTCCACACATCGTCGGAGAAACTCCTGCTGGTCCGGGCCCCATACCATCTGGGCTCCATCGGCCGCCATCTTGCTTCTCCCTTCTCTTCTCTGCCACTGCTACAAAGGATCCTCCGCAATCTGGCCACTACCGCCACTCCTTTCCATACACACCCGGGGGGACTCCTTCCTTCGTCACCTCACACTGGGTTGGGTGGAAAAAAAATTCCGTTGGGGCTCCCGATAAGAGCCCAAAAGTGCGTTGGAACATGAGGTGCCGTAACGTGCGACTTAGCAGTGCATCACCGTAACCGGAAGTCGGGGTAATGGAATTTCTAATGCTGACTGAAGACAATGGCTTTGGTCTTCCAATTTTTAATTGGAGGAAATTTCTGTTCATCCAGGACCGGATGTGGGACAAGCAGTTTGATAATTTAGTAACAGTGGAGGAATGGGGAGGGATGGGGGTGAGGTAGAGCTGGATGTTGTCAGTGGACATGTGAAAACTACACTTTTGGATGATGTCACCTCGTGGCAGCATTTAAACGGTCTGTCGTCAGTGTGAACTCTTTGATGGGACACCTGATCCCAAGAACCTTTAAAGCACTTCCCGCATTTTCTGCATTTAAAAGGTCTCATCATTGTGAATCTGCTGGTGTGTCAGCAGTTGGGATGAATGAGTGAATCCCTTCCCACACTCGGGGCAGGTGAAAGGCCTTTCCCCAGTGTTAACTCGCTGGTGCATCAACAGGCTGTATGACTGAGTGAATCCACGCCCACACTCGGGGCAGGTGACAGGCTTCTCCCCAATGAAATGAATGAAAATCGCTTATTGTCACAAGTAGGCTTCAAATGAAGTTACTGTGAAAAGCCCCTAGTCGCCACATTCCGGCGCCTGTTCGGGGAGGCTGTTACGGGAATGTGTCGATGGGTTACCAGGTCAGATGGGTAATTGAACGCCTTGCACAGTCCCCACATTTCCATGGTTTCTCCCTGCTGTGACTGCACTTGTGTTTTGACAACTCACAGAACACGTGTACGGTTTCTTGCCACTGTGAACTGTGATTTTTCCTTCCATGTTCAAAATCTGATGATATTCAGGTTACGATCAGTTACACGACTGTCAGATTTTGATGTGGTGTTTGGTTGGAGTTTCCCAATTGCTGATTCCCAATTCCCACATCCTTCCCTGCTGATACCCCGTGAAACTGATTTAAAATAGAAAATAGGGAGTGAGAGAGAACCCACAAAAACACAAAGGCAGGTTGGGAAATTGAGCTGAATGAATCTGGTAACTTGTGGGGCCGGCACTGGGAAAAAGTGACTCTGAAAACTGTTGAAAGTGAACTAGTTTGTTATTGTCCTTCAGGGAAGGGAACCTGCCACCCGGTCTGAGCCCACACAAGATTCGGGCCTCTGCAAGAACACAAGAAATAGGAGCAGAAGTAGACCATTCGGCCCGTCAAACCTGCTCTGCCATTGAACACAATTGTGGCTGATCTTCGTCTTCAATTCCACTTTCCCGTTAGCTCTCTGTGTCCTTTGACTTCCTGAGAGACCAAAAATCTCACCATCTCAGCCTTAAATATATTCAACGATGGTCACAGTAACTTCATTGCAGTGTTCATGTAAATCTAATTGTGACAATAATGATTCTTATTATCATCCACAACCCTCTGGACTCGAATTTTATGTGAGAAACCGAGTGAGAGAGAAAGAGAGTGAGTAGTGGGGGAGAGAGTGAATCAAAAAGATTGATGGAAAGGGAGAGAGAGTGAGAACGGAGTGAGGGTAACAGCAAGCAATGGACCAGCAACTGAATCACAATTTGATAGAATCTCCTAAACACTTAACCTCCACCATCTGGATGGACAGGACAGCAGATGTATGTGACCATCACCACCTGCAAGTTCCTTTCCAAGAAAGGGAAAGTCAGGGAACCAAGAGGTGAAGTAATCAGTGGGAAGCGTAGCTGCTTAGGAATACAAAAAAGCACGAAAAGACAGAACTCAGGAGAGGTTACAATAGTTCCCATCCCACAAAATATGACACAGTGTATGGAAAGGCTCAGTAAACCAAGGTCCACCACACTAAGAAAACAAAAAGGGACGGTCAATAGAGAATTAAAGGTGCTATATTTAAATGCGCGCAGTGTACGGAACAAGGTAGACGAGCTTGTGGCCCAGATTGTGACTTGCAGGTATGATGTGGTAGGCATCACAGAGACGTGGTTGCAGGGGGTTCAGGACTGGCATTTAAACATCCAGGGATGTTAAATAAAGGTAACTACAGGGGCATGAGGGAGGAACTGACGAAAATCGACTGGGAGCAGACCCTAGTGGGAAAGACAGGAGAACAGCAATGGCAGGAGTTTCTGGGAGTAATTGAGGACACAGTACAGAGGTTCATCCCAAAGAAAATAAAGGTTATCAGAGGGGAGATTAGGCAGCCATGGCTGACAAAGGAAGTGAGGGAATGCATCAAAGCAAAAGAGAAAGCCTATAATGTGGCAAAGAGTAGTGGGAAGTCAGAAGATTGGGAAGGCTACAAAAACAAACAGAGGATAACAAAGAGAGAGATAAGGAAAGAGAGGATCAAGTTTGAAGGTAGGCTAGCCAGTAACATTAGAAATGATAGTAAAAGTTTATTTCAATACATTAAAAACAAACGGGAGGCAAAAGTTGACATTGGGCCGCTCCAAAATGACGCTGGAAATTTTGTGATGGGAGACATGGAAATAGCCGAGGAACTGAATAAGTACTTTGCGTCAGTCTTCACAGTAGAAGACATGAGTAATATCCCAACAATTCCGGAGAGTCGGGGACAGAGTTGAATGTCGTAGCCATCACAAAGGAGAAAGTGCTAGAGAAACTAAGAGGTCTAAAAATTGACAAATCTCCGGGTCCAGATGGGCTACATCCTAGAGTTCTAAAGGAGATAGTGGAAGCGTTGGTGATGATGTTTCAACAGTCACTGGAGTCAGGGAAAGTACCAGAGGATTGGAAAATCGCTGTTGTAACCCCACTGTTCAAGAAGGGAACAAGGAAAAAGATGGAAAATTATAGGCCAATTAGCCTGACCTCGGTTGTTGGCAAGATTCTAGAATCCATTGTTAAGAATGAGATTTCTAAATTCTTGGAAGTGCAGGGTCGGATTAGGACAAGTCAGCATGGATTTAGTAAGGGGAGGTCGTGCCTGACAAACCTGTTAGAGTTCTTTGAAGAGATAACAAATATGTTAGACCAAGGAGAGCCAATGGATGTTATCTATCTTGACTTCCAAAAGGCCTTTGATAAGGTGCCTCACGGGAGACTGCTGAGTAAAGTAAGGGCCCATGGTATTCGAGGCAAGGTACTAACATGGATTGACGATTGGCTGTCAGGCAGAAGGCAGAGAGTTGGGATAAAAGGTTCTTTTTCGGAATGGCAACCCGTGACGAGTGGTGTCCCGCGGGGTTCAGTGTTGGGGCCACAGCTGTTCTCTTCATATATTAACGATCTAGATAACGGGACTGAGGGCATTCTGGCTAAGTTTGCCGATGTTACGAAGATAGGTGGAGGGGCAGGTAGTATGGAGGAGGTGGGGAGGCTTCAGAAAGATTTAGACAGTTTAGGAGAGTGGTCCAAGAAATGGTTGATGAAATTCAACGTGGCAAGTGCGAGGTCTTGCACTTTGGAAAAAAGAATAGAGGCATGGACTATTTTCTAAACGGTGACAAAATTCATAATGCTGAAGTGCGAAGGGACTTGGCAGTCCTAGTCCAGGATTCTCTAAAGGTAAACTTGCAGGTTGAGTCCGTAATTAAGAAAGCAAATGCAATGTTGTCATTCATCTCAAGAGGCTTGGAATATAAAAGCAGGGATGTACTTCTGAAGCTTTATAAAGCATTAGTTAGGCCCCATTTAGAATACTGTGAGCAATTTTGGGCCCCACACCTCGGGAAGGACATACTGGCACTGGAGCGGGTCCAGCGGAGATTCACACGGATGATCCCAGGAATGGTAGGCCTAACATACGATGAACGTCTGAGGATCCTGGGATTATATTCATTGAAGTTTAGGAGGTTGAGGGGAAATCTAATAGAAACTTACAAGATAATGAATGGCTTAGATAGGGTGGATGTAGGGAAGTTGTTTCCATTAACAGGGGAGACTAGGACCCGGGGGCACAGCCTTAGAATAAAAGGGAGTCACTTTAGAACAGAGATGAGGAGAAATTTCGTCAGCCAGAGAGTGGTGGGTATGTGGAATTCATTGGGCGGTGGAGGCCGGGACGTTGAGCGTCTTTCAGACAGAAGTTGATAAATTCTTGATTTCTCGAGGAGTTAAGGGCAATGGAGAGAGAGCGGGTAAATGGAGTTGAAATCAGCCATGATTGAATGGTGGAGTGGACTCGATGGGCCGAATGGCCTTACTTCCACTCCTATGTCTTATGGTCTTATGGTCTTAAGACACACACTGTTGAACTTGTCTGAAATCCAGACCTGGATGAGTGAACACATTGCCTTTCATCACCGCTACAAACTCCACTCCCTTGTTACCAATTCCATCCCTGTCAAATGTCTGAGGCTGAAGCAAACTGTTCACAACCATGGTGAAATATTTCACCCCCAGATGAGCTCGTGACCACAGATCTACATCATCACCAAGATTGCCGACTTCCACCTCAGGAACACAGCTCGACTCCACCTTAGTCTCTGTTCATCTGCTGCAGAAACCATCATCCATTCTTCTGTTAGCTCTCAAACAAATTATTCCAACGCACTCGCAGCCGAACTCTAACATTAAACAACCCCCTCCATCCCATCCAAAACTCTGCTACCCATTTACTTACTCACACCAGCCCCTGTGCCCACTGATCTGCAAAGGCTTCCTTTTAAAAGGCACAAAAAGTTTAAATTTCTCATTGTTTTACTCCATGGTAATGATCATCCTGATCACTGTAATCTCCTCCACACACACCCCTTTGAGATCGCTGCACTCATTTAATTCCAGCCACTTGAGCATTCCTGATTTTAATCTCTCCACCATTACTTAGTTGCCAGGGACTCCATTTCTGGAATTTCCTCCTTCAAACTCTCCGGTTCACTTTCCTCCATGAAGATTGTCCTTAAAATCTAATATCTCCTCTTGTGGCTCAGTGTCAATTGTTACGTTGTAACGTTTCTCTGAAAGTCTTCAAAGTTTTATTCTGTTCAAGTCACCATATAAATTCGAATTATTGTCACAGCCCTGGGCATATATTCTGCCCCAAAATAGGAATTTGTAACTCAGAGTGAAGCAGTTTGCTGGACATTCTGTCATGAAGGAACGTTTCAAAAAAATGTTGCCTCCAACAATGATGGCCACTGAGCCTGCCCTCTGCTGCTCGTGCCCCGATAAAGATGGCGGGGGCACTGCCGCTAGTGATCCAAATAAGGATCCCGATGGCGCATGCGCGCCACTGCCAGTACCAAATAAAGATGGCGGCCGCAAAATCTTGTCTGTGAGAAAACTGCAGCTCCCGCTGAGATCCTCAGGTCCCGGCAGGTTATTTTTTCGGATTTTTGGTCTATCTAACATGTACACGAAGCGTGCCTAACGACCCTCCTGATTTATCTCTCCCTCCGTCCCGCCATTCCCACCTTTACGGATTGTGGATACGAGAAAGAAGCTTTTGCTGTGTCACCATTAATCACACTGCGCATGCTTCACTCAGCCCAGTCCCGCCTCCTCATTCACGCTGATTGATTGGAGGACCAGTCAGACTGGATTGGTCCTCTGGACCCGCCCACTCTTCGGCTATTGGTTCGATGCTGCCGTCAATAACCCCGTGTATTGTGAGGTGTCAGGTGAAAGGTCAGTGTCGGGTTTTCCAAACCCCCAGTGCGGTCCCAGCGCCGAAAGTGAAACAGTGAACATTCTCCACTCTCAGTATCCGCCGCTTCCGGCTTCTCTCCACAAACAACGTCACAGAGACCAGGGGGGGGAGACACTGACCCAGTGACAATGTCACTGCATTAGAGGAAAAGTCTAATGGCACCCCTCCTGTTCAAAAAGGCAGAAAGTCGGAAACTAGTTAGTTTAAAGCCTGTTGTTGGGAAACTGTTGGAATCCATTATTGAGGAAATAGTAACTGGACATTTGGAAAGTCAAACCGCAATCCATCAGTCAGCGTGGTTTGGTGAAGTGTTTGACTCACTTGTTGGAGTTCTTGGAAGATGTAACAGGCCAGGTGGATAATGGGGGTCCTGTGGATGTATTTGGACTTCCAGAATACAGTTGATAAGGTGTCACACGAAAGGTAATAAACAAGGGAAGATCCCACAGGGTTGAGAGGTAATATATTAGCTTGGATTGAGGATTGGCTAACCACCAGACAGCAGAGAGTGGGGTTAGATTATATTAGATTTATTATTAGATAAACCGGACCGACCTCCTCAGAAGACAAACATGGGACACAACCGACAGAATACCCTTCGTCGTCCAGTACTTCCCCGGAGCGGAGAAACTACGTCATCTTCTTCACAGCCTTCAACACGTCATTGATGACGATGAACATCTTGCCAAGGTCATCCCCACACCCCCACTACTTGCCTTCAAACAACCGCGCAACCTCAAACGAACCATTGTTTGCAGCAAACTACCCAGTCTTCAACAGTGACCACGACACCACAAAACCCTGTCATGGTAATCTCTGCAAGACGTGCCAGATCATCGACATGGATACCACTATTACACGTGAGAACACCACCCACCAGGTACGTGGTACATACTCGTGCGACTCGGCCAACGTTGTCTACCTCATACGCTGCAGGAAAGGATGTCCCGAAGCGTGGTACATTGGCGAGACCATGCCGACGCTGCGACAACGAATGAACGGACATTGCGCAACAATCACCAGGCAGGAATGTTCCCTTCCAGTCGGGGAACACTTCAACATTCAAGGGCATTCAGCCTCTGATCTCCGGGTAAGCGTTCTCCAAGGCGGCCTTCAGGACCCGCGACAACGCAGAATCGCCGAGCAGAAACTTATAGCCAAGTTCCGCACACATGAGTGCGGCCTCAACCGGGACCTGGGATTCATGTCACATTACATTCATCCCCCACCATCTGGCCTGCAAAATCCTACCAACTGTCCTGGCTTGAGACAATTCACACCTCTTTAACCTGGGGTTACCCCATCTCTGGATCTGTAAAGATTTAATCACCTGCTAATGCTCGCATTCCTAGCATTGTTTGGCATCTTTGAATTTGTCTATATATGTGTTTCTGGAACAGACCTCTTCATTCACCTGAGGAAGGAGCAGCGCTCCGAAAGCTAGTGACATCAAAACAAACCTGTTGGACTTTAACCTGGTGTTGTAAGACTTCTTACTGTGCTCACCCCAGTCCAACGCCGGCATCTCCACATCATTAGATTTATTGACACATATCTTGAGGAAAAACATTTTTACCCAGAGGGTGGTGAGGGTCTGGAATGCACCGCTGAGGAGGGTGGTAGAGACGACTTGCCTCACATTCTCTTAAAAGTTCCTGGATGAAGACTGACACATCATAACATTCAGGGCTATGGGCCAAGTGCTGGCAAATGGGATTAGGTAGGTCGGTCAGGATTTGATGTGTTGGTGCAAACTCGATGGATCGAAGTGCCTCTTCTGCACTTTTGCTGATAATACAAAGTTCGGTGGCATCGTAGACAGCATTGATGACAGCATAAAACTGTAAGAAGATAATAACAATAATAATAATCACTTATTGTCACAAGTAAGCTTCAATGAAGTTACTGTGAAAAGTCCCTAGTCACCACATTCCGGCGGCTGTTCAGGGAGGCCGCTGCAGGAATTGAACCTGCGTCCAATCTCTCCCTATAACTCAGTCTCTTGAGTCCTGGCAACATCCTTGTAAATCTCTTCTGCATTCTCTCCAGTTTAATAACATCTTTCCCATAGCAAAGCAACCAAAACTGAACACAATACTCCAGGTGCGACCTCACCAACGTCCTGTACAACTGCAACATAACTTCCCAACTTGTATACTCAGTGCCCTGACTGATGAAGGCCAAAAGCCTTCTTCACTGCCCTATACACCTGTGACTCCACCTTTAGAGAACCGTGCACCCGAACTCCAAGGTCCCTCTGTTCCACGATATTCCCTCAGGCCCTACCATTCACTGTGAAAGTCCTACCTTGATTTGACTTTCTGAAATGCAACTCCTCACACTTATCTGTATTGAACTCCGTTTGCCATTTCTCAGCCCACTTTCCCAGCTGATCGAGAGCCTGCTGCAATTTTTGATAACCTTCCTCACTGCCGACAATACCACCTATTTTAGTATCATCTGCAAACTTACTGATCATGCCTTGTACGTTCTCGTCCAAATGGTTGATATAGATACAAACAGCACTCTCCTAGTTACTAATCTCCGAGTTACTCCCTACTTAGTTAATTACTCCAGTTTCTCAAATTTAGAACAGATTCCCAACCAGCGAATCAGCTTTACTCTGAGGTAAGTTATTTATATTTACTCTTCCGAAGCTCCTCCTCCCCGGATTCGGGCCAAATCCGCTCCCTGCCGACTAGGCCGTATAGTCCCGAGGTAAGTTATTTATATTTACTGTTCCAAAGCTGCTCCTCCCCGGATTCGCACCAACTCAGCTCCCTGCGTTGGTGAGATTCATACATGGGTGTCTTGAAAATCGTTGGGACAGTAACTATCCTGTAAGGTAACGAGTCATTTTTCTTCCCAATTGGCCGAGGAAGGCAGTGTGTCACAAGGATGGATGTGTTGGCCGGACTGGAGGATGGGGGAGGTCATGTGATCAAACCTCCAGGAATACATTTAATCAAAGTTGATGAGGAGAGAATGTTGTGAATTTCTGTCCTAAACTGACAGTGAGGTTTCTGTAAATTTACAGGATAATGGAAGTGGAGGTTTAACAGACGGGAAAAGCAAACCAAACGTCACATCACGATCTGACAGAGTCACTCGATTCATGAGAACCTGAATTTCAGCAGCATTTCGGTGTGGAAGGTAAAAGGTTTGTCTGTGAGGGAAGATTTCAGGTCTCAGTGTGACTGGAAAAGCCCCGAGATTCACAAACCCTGGTTAGACCAAACCTGGAGAACTGTGTTCAGTTCTGGGCAACAAACCTGAGAAAGGATAGAATGGCCTCGGAGGGAGTGTAGCTCAGATTTACCTGAGTGATATCTGAATTCCCCGGGGTTAAATTACGAAACTAGATTACACAAAAGAGTCAGAGACATGATGGCACAAAGAACGGCATTCAGTCCATTGAGTCCATGCTAGCTCTCTGGAGCAATCCAGTCAGTCCCATTCTCCTGCTCCCTGTATCCTCACAGGTTTATTTCCCTCAGATATCCAATTTCCTTTTGAAATCAAATCATTCATTGTGTCTATTTTCAAACTCCCTCATAGGCAGCAAGTTTCAGGTCATTGTCGCTCGCTGTGTAAAAACATATATCTCATATCACCTCATATCTCCTGTACCTTTTACATACAAACTTGGAACAGGCCACTCGGCCCCTCGAGCCTGCTCAGCATTCAATAAGATTGCGGCTGATCTCATTCTAACGTTAACTCCACATTCCTGTCTACCCCTGATGACCTTTCACCTCCTTGCTCATCAAGAATCTATCCAGCTCTGCCTTAAAAATATTCAAGGACTCTGCTTCCGCTGCCTTTTAAGGACTTGAGTTCCAAAGTCTTACAACCCTCAAGAGAATAAAAAAATCCTCATCTCCATCTGAAATGGGTGACTCCTTATTTTGCAACAGTGATGCCCTCGTTCTAGATTCTCCCAGAAGAGGAAACATCCTCTCCACATCCACCCTGTCAAGACCCCTCAGGATCTTGTATGGTTCATTCCAGGTTTTACCCAAAACTTTAAATCTGTGTCCCGACTGCTTGTACGATCAGTGAATTCTTTGTCCACCTGATGGAAACCTGGCATAATCTTGTGTCCCTGAATCAAATCTCCCCTCAACCTCCTTTGCTGGAACCATTCTGGTAAATTTCCTCTGCACCTTCTCCAAGAACCTTCACATCCTTCCTGAAATGTGGTGACCAGAGTTTTATAAAGATTCATAAGAATTCCTACAGTGCAGAATCATAGACTTTACAATGCAGCGGGAGGCCATTCGGCCCCAGGGGTCTGCACCGGCCCTTGGAAAGAGCACCCGACTTAGGTTTAAGCCCATGCCTCCACCTTGTCCCCGTAACCCAGTCACCCCAACTAACCTTTGAGGCAATTTAGCGTGGCCAATCCACCAAACCTGCACATCTTTGGACTGTGTGAGGAATCCGGAGCCCCCGGAGGAAATCTATGCAGACACGGGGAGAAAATGCAAACTTCACAGAGGCAGTCACCCGAGACTGGAATTGAATCTGGGATTGTGGAGCTGTGAGGCAGCAGTGCTAACCACTGTGCCACCCCATAGCCGCACCTAACCTGCACATCCCTAGACACGAAGGGACAATTTATCAAGGCCAATCCACCTAATTTGCCCGTCTTTGGACTGCGGGGGGAATCCGGAGAACCGTGTGGAAACCCACGCAGACACGGGGAGAAAGTGCAAACTCCACACAGACACACAGTCACCAAGGCCGGAATTGAACCCGGGTCCCTGGCGCTGTGAGGCAGCAGTGCTAATCACTGTGCCACCAGAAGCATATTTTCAGTATCAATATTACTGTTTATGAAGCTCAAGGTAGAATTTGCTTTGCTAACTAATATGTGGCAAAGCAAATGTTAGTATGTCGTGTAGATATACAAGATCCCTCTTCACCTCTTTCTCTCTCCTCCCAAAGAGGCCAGTTGGGTTTTTATGACAATCCAGCAGTTTTCATGGTCACTTTTTCCCAGTGCCGACCCCACAAATGACCAGATTCATTCAGCTCAATTTCACAACCTGTCTTTGTGTTTTTGTGGGTTCTCTCTCACTCCCTATTTTCTGTTTTAAATCAGTTTCACCGGGTGTTCGAAGGGGAAGCTTCAAAGTCCAGAAACTCAAACCAAGCATCACATCAGGATCTGACAGAGTCCTCAATTTATCATATCCTGACTATCATCGTACTTTGAACATGGAAGGAAAAAGCATCGTTCACAGTGGAGAGAAACCGTATACGTGTTGTGTGTGTGGACGAGGATTCACTCGATCATCAGGCCTCACAAGCCACAAATGCAGTCACACTGAGGAGAAACCGTGGAAATGTGAGGACTGTGGGAAAGAATTCAATTACCCATCCAGGCTGGAAACTCATCGCCGCAGTCACACTGGGGAGAGACCATTCACCTGCTCCAAGTGTGGGAGGGGATTCACTCAGTTATCTGCCCTGCGGAAACACCAACAAATTCACACTGGGGAGAGACCATTCCCCTGCTCCAAGTGTGGGAAGAGATTCACTCAGCCATCCGCCCTGCGCAAACATAAGCGAATTCACACTGGGGAGAGACCATTCACCTGCTCTGAGTGTGGGAAGGGATTCACTCAGTCATCGGCCCTGCAGAAGCACCAGCGAGTTCACACTGATCAGAAACCTTTTCAATGTCCTGACTGCGGGAAGAGCTATAAAAGTTCTGGGGAACTGATGCTCCATCAACGTGTTCACACTGACGAGAAACCGTTCAGGTGCTCTCACTGTGGGACTGGGTTCAGACGATCATCTCACCTCACTGTACATCAGCGAAGTCACACTGGGGAGAGGCCGTTTATCTGCTCCCAGTGTGGGAAGGAATTCACTCAGTCATCCAACCTGCTGACACACCAGCGAATTCACACTGGGGAGAGACCATTCACCTGCTTCTGGTGTGGGAAGGGATTCACTGAGTCAGCCACCCTGCAGAACCACCGGCGAATTCACACTGGGGAGAGACCATTCGCCTGCTCTCAGTGTGGGAAGGGATTCACTCAGTCATCAGCTCTGCGGAAACACCAGCAAATTCACACTGGGGGGGGGCCATTCATCTGTTCCTGGTGTAGGATGAGATTCACTCAGTCATCTGATCTACAGAAGCACCAGCAAATTCACACTGGGGGGAGGCCATTCACGTGCTCCAAGTGTGGGAAGGGATTCACTCGGTCATCCGACCTGCGGAAACACCAGCGAATTCACACTGGGGAAAAAACATTTGCCTGCTCCTGGTGTGGGAAGGGATTTACTCGGTCATCTGACCTGCGGAAACACCAGCGAATTCACACTGGGGAGAAACCATTCGCCTGCTCCTGGTGTGGGAAGAGATTCACTCAGTCATCCGACCTGCAGAGGCACCAGTCAGTTCACACTGGAGAGAGGCCATTCACCTGCTCCACGTGTGGGAAGGAATTCACTCAGTCATCCGTCCTGCAGAGGCACCAGCGAGTTCACACTGGAGAGTGACCGTTGACCTGCTCCAATTGTGGGAAGGGATTTACCGCTTCATCCCACCTGCTGACACACCAACGAGGCCAGATTAACGGCGTTCAAAAATCATCTTGACAAACACATGGATACGATGGATACAGAGGGATACGGCACAAGGGTTTTGGCCAAGGTTGGTATCATGACCGGTACAAGCTTGGAGGGCCGAAGGGCCTGTTCCTGTGCTGTATTGTTCTTTGATCTCTGTGCAGTAATTGAACTTTGCTGTGACTCACATTCAGGACTGAACCATGTTCATTTGGGTCTCTTTCTGCTGATAACAAACTCCAGCCCATTTACAGGGGCTAATATTCTGGCTAAAAGTCAAATAAATTAGATTTGTGTTAAATACGCAGTGTGTTGAAACTTTTTAATATCTCTGACACAAGTTAGTTCCTTTTGAAGTACTCTCGCTCTCCCCTGTCTCTTCCACCTCACCTCCAACAAGAAGTGTGAGGAGCTTGTGGAGCTTCTTTGCGACTGAGATTGAGTAAATCCGATCAGCTGCCTCTGCTGCTTCCCTCCCTTCCACGAGCCCACCGGACCAAACTGTCTCTAAATTTCATCCTTTCCTGAGCCCTGAACCCACATCTTTCTCTAGTTTCTCTCCCATCTCCCCTCATGCCCTCTCATAGCTCATCTTTCCATGAGACCCAGCTGCTGCTCCATCGACCCTATTCCCACTGAGCTACTGATCAGCCAACTACCCTGTGTCCACGGATATTGTCAACATTTCTCTCTCTTCAGGTACTGTCCCTCTGTCTTCAAATCTGCCATCATCACCCCCTCCTCAATAAAACAAACCCTTGACCCTGCCATCCTTACAAATTACTGCCCCATCTTCAACCTCCCTGTCCTCTCCAAACCCTTTGAACATGTTGTCACCTCCCAAATCCTTGCCCATCTTTCCCAGAACTCCCATGTTTGAATCCCTTCAATCAGGTCTCTGCCCTGTTGAAATACAAGAGACAAACAGAATCTTACCCGTAGAGAAAGACAGACAATCCGGGAGCTTGGATCCAACACGGATATGTTCATAAGACCAGAAGCAAGGGTAGCAGCACAGTCATTATCGAGAGACAACAATACCTGTTGGAGACAGACAGCTAAACAACATGAAACACAGTGCTAAGATCCCTTGACTCATATACCTGAGACAGGAATGAGAATTGGAGACGGACAGGAAGAACTGAAAGACTCCAGACACATTAACCAAAAACAGATGGAATATCTGAGGGGACAACAGGCCGAATCAAGGAAGTTCTACCTGCTCCTTAATATACCAAACACATAAAGATTATTATTATTATTGTCACAAATAGGCTGACATTAACTCTGCAATGAAGTTACTGTGAAAAGCCCCTAGTCGCCACACTCCGGTGCATGTTCAGGTACACAGGGAGAATTCAGACTGTCCAATTCACCTAACAAGTCTTTGAGGACTTGTGGGAGAAAACCGGAGCACCCGGAGGAAACCCATGCAGGCACGGGGAGAACGTGCAGAATCCGCACAGACAGTGATCCAAGCGGGATTTGAACTCAGGACCCTGGTGTTGTGAAGCAACAGTGCTAACCACTGTGCTACCATCAGGGAAATACTACAAGACAGACCCATTGGATAAGCCTGAGAGAGAAAATCATACAGAATCATAGAATTTACAGTGGAGAAGGAGGCCATTCGGCCCATCGATCCTGCACTGGCCCTTGGAAAGAGCACCCTACTTAAGCCCATGCCTCCACCCAATCACCGTAACCCAGTAACTCCAGCTAACTTTTTTTTGGACACGAAGGGGCAATTTAGCATGACCAATCCACCTAACCTGCACATCTTTGGATGGTGGGAGAAAACTGGAGCACCCGGAGGAAACCCACACAGACACGGGGAGAATGTGCAAACTCCACACAGTCACCCAAGGCCAGAATAGCTGAAACATGAACACACTGTTCCTGGTAGTTGATGGTACAGTAGTTCAATAAATATAATCAGTGGATTAAAATGGTGTGTAATATAGAATAAAAGCAGAAAATGCAAATTAACGCAACAGGTCTGGCAGCATCATAGAATCTTACAGTGCAGAAGGAGGCTATTTGGCCATCGAGTTTGCACCCCACCCAGGTGCACTTCCCCCGCCCTCTCACTGTAACCCCACTTCACCGTTGGACACTAAGGGGCAATTTAGCACAGCCAATCCACCAAGATCCCACAAACAGAAATGTGACTGACCAGAGAATCTGTTCAGTGATGTTTGTTGAGGGATGAATATTAAGCAGTAAACCAGGGAGAACCCCCCTGCTCTTTGGAATAACATCATGGGAACTTTTACACCCAACTGACGGCAGATGGGGCCAGAGTTGAAGGTCTGATCTGGAAGACGGGACCTCTGACAGTGCAGTGCTCCCTCAGGACTGCATCAGATCATCAACCTGGATTTGATGCTCATGTTTCTGGAGGTGGATTTGAACCCACAACCTCCTGACTCCGAGATAAGAATGTAACCACTGAGCCACAACTAACACCTGTAAAATAAAATGTGAAGAATGTCATTTGAAATATGAAGGTCTGATGATCAACCCGAAGGAATATGAGAAAATGCAATGCTTAAAAATAATATAGAGAAGTTAAAGCAGAAGTCTCTCAAAGGGTTAACAGCAGCAAAAAGTTTTAGACTGCAGACAGTTATTATCACACAGGCTTTGGGATAACACCTCGCAACAACTCGTGCTGTAACCCAATACCTTTCTTAAAGTTAGAGACATTCTAGCAAAGTTAAGTTTTAAGTTACATAAATGGAACAAGTTCTCCCCCCTTTGATAGAAGGTAATTATTTTAGCAAGCAATTGGGTGGAATTTACAGAATTTTAACATTTGAATTACTTGAAATAATGTTTATTTGTGAATGATAGAAACTTAATGACACCAGTTAAAAGTGGAAATGTGGAGATGCCAGTTAACTTTGCTACGATACAATTCACCGCAGCTAACTGCTTCTTCCCAAAAAGCAGCTAACCCTTTTGTAAAATGGGAAGAATGTCATTTGAAAGGAATATGAGAAAATGCAATGCTTAAAAATGATAAGGGGTTAAAAGGCTGAAATACAACAAAATAATTAGCAGGAAGCTTCCCTGCCAGTGTTCTGACAAGCTAAGGTCATGTTAACATTAAGCATTATCATGTTAGACACTACGGAAACCAGATGTATCACTCTTTAAGTAAAAGTCTGACAAGCTAAGGTCATGTTAATGTGAAAACATTATCACGTGGGACACTACAGCAACCAGATGTATCACTCTTTAAGTAAAAGACTGACAAGCTAAGGTCATGTTAACACCACATTAAAAAGAGGTGTACTTAGTTTCAGCAGAATTAAACATATGTTAACAAATGGATGAAATATATACATCAATAAGCAGAAGATATTACTTTAGGAGAAGGCCATGTAAACAGTAAGGCTGCTGGAAGGGTAATAACTACCCTGAATCGCTAGTTGCCAGCGTGAGCTTTTACAGCTACTTTGGTGCATGGGGACAGCTGTACTGAGAAGTCGAACAGAGAATCGAAACTACTGAGAACACCCACAGATAAGAAGAGAGATTGTCAAGGGGGCCACGAAGGTCTGATCAACTCGAACGGAACACCAGAAGCAAGATCTTTTACTTGTTGTAAAAACAATGATTTTATCTTTTGAAACAAAATAAAGTAAGTTAAACATTTACACTCACCTGAAATAGTGGTTATTACAAAATAGTCAAAGTCTACTTTACTATACCTCAGTAAAGTCGCCATGATGTGGAGATGTCGGTGTTGGACTGGGGTGAGCACAGTCAGAAGTCTTACAACGCCAGGTTAAAGTCCAACAGGTAAAGTCGGACCCAGGATGGAAGCTACTCGAATAGTAAGTAGATAAAATCTTTGTAGATATAGGTTATACCAGGAATAACTTGAAATGTCACTTTGACCCTGAATAGCACCTACTTAAGTCTGCCTGAAGGAGTCAAGAAGTGAAAATCCTTTTACACCATTTAAATAATCTTTTTGACCCTTTTTGGTTGAGCGGGAGATTTCTAAGAAAAGTGGTGATAAAAATACACACCTCATCGTTACTCTGGATTATTTCAGTTCTCAGACCTTCCCTTACTCTCATGGACAAGTGTCCAGGAGTCACAGATTATCCAAAAAGGGGGTCGAAATCATAGGTGATTTTAAAGCAGTTGATTAAGAAGCAACAGTTTATATATAATGCATCAGCTAAAAGACAGAAAAGACGTATGACCCTGGATTAGGTGGGAACAGTTTACTGGACCCACATCAGGGGGGTGCTTATCTTCTTGGCTTGACAGTTTCCTTGGGATGGTTTACTGATCCCGGATCAGGGGGATTCTGATCTCCAGGGCTGGTGGTGAACGTGTCCTCGGAATGGCTTACTGGTCCTGGATCAGGGAGATGCTGATCTCCGAGGCTGGAGGTGAGTTTCCTCGGAATAGCTTACTGGTCCTGGATCAGGGAGATGCTGATCTCCGAAGTTGGAGGTGAGTTTCCTTGGAATGCTTCACTGGTCCAGGATCAGGCGCTGCCTTTATGAATAACCTCTGCCGGTACAGGAATTGAACCCACGCTGTTGGCCTGGCTCTGGATCACAAACCAGTTGTCCAGGCAACTGAGCTAAACCAGCACCCACTTTCTTATTTAGAAAATATCCACAAGGTGGATGCAGGTGAACAGAGAGCTGGAGAATTTTTAAAGTCCGTGCTTGAACTTCTGTTTTGAACCAGATGTATTCACAATTTTTATGTGATGCAGAGCGAGGCCAGCAGCGTGGGTTCAATTCCCGTACCGGCTGAGGTTATTCATGAAGGCCCCGCATTCTCAACCCTGCCCCTCACCTGAGGTGTGGTGATCCTCAGGTTAAATCACCAGCAGTCAGCTCTCCCCCTCAAAGGGGAAAACGGTCTATGGACATCTGGGACTGTGGCTACTTTACTTACTTATTTTCTAAATCCAGATTCTACATCCCTCTTCACTTAAATTTTACTCCCTCTGATGGATGAAAATGAAAATCGCTTATTGTCACAAGTAGGCTTCAAATGAAGTTACTGTGAAAAGCCCCTAGTCACCACATTCCGGCACCTGTTCGGGCAGGCTGGTACGGGATTTGAACCGTGCTGCTGGCCTGCCTTGGTCTGCTTTCAAAGCCAGCGATTTAGCCCTGTGCTAAACCAGCCTGTTTAATCTTATCCTGATTGTTTTAAAGTCAGTTTCTCAATGGACGATTTAAAATGTCCCATTCTTCTGATCACTCAGTGTTGTTCTGTTTCCAGTAGCTGAGTGTATCTGGGACCCGTTCTTCAGTGCAGGCTCACCCTGCATTTCACATGTCAGTTACTCCAGATGTAACAAATCACATCTCACTCACACCGGTATCCCAATATCATGTCACACTGATACAAGGCACTATTAACTGTTAGGTAAACTTTAAAAAGATCGGGGCAGAGGGGCAATGGTGTCTGTCTATAGATCTTGGCATATCTCCCTACCGCCCCCCTCCCCCGTGGCTGCATGCGTTTCCTCCAGCATGGTGTCTGGTTTCTGTCCATAGTCCAATGATGTGCAGGTTAGGTGGATTGGCCATGCTAAATTGCCCCTTGGGGTGGGGTAGCAGGAAAAGGGGAGGGGATTGGGCCTAGGTAAGATGGTCTTTCGAAGAGTCGGTGGTGACTTGAAGGCATCCTTCTTTGATTTTATGAGGAATCTCTGAGCGGCACTTTTCAAATCACTGGCTGGGATTCTCAGTGAACCAACATCATTTGCTCAGAGAGAGGAAGGTTTGTATTGCAGCTGATTAGAAGCAGCGCAGATATTCTGCAGACACACACAGCCACACTTTCATACACCGAGAACCACAGACACACACTCCAATACAGGAATACGTCCTGTCACATAGGAAGAGTTTATTCATGAAGGCCCCGCCTTCTCAACCAGGCCCCTCGCCTGAGGTGTGCTGACCCTCAGGTTAAATCACCTCCAGTCAGCTCTCTCTCTGTCAAAGGGAGAGCAGCCTACGGTCCTCTGGGATTTTTGCAACTTTTATTTCACATATACACAACAAAAATAGATTCCTTTCAGGAACAAAAATCCAACAGGAAAAGTGATGCAACCGTGACTAACAAGAAAAGTTAAAGATTCCATGAGATCCATTAGAATTCAGCAAAGGAGGACCAAGAAACTGATGAGAGCAAACTGGCGAGAAACATAAAAACCGACTGGAAAAGCTTCTGCAGGAATGTGAAAAGGAAAAGATTAGCAAAGACCAATGTGGGTCCATTCCAGGCAGAGACAGGAGAGTTTAGAATGGGGAATGAGGAAATGGCAGAGAAACTAAACAATGTGTGTCTGTCTTCACAGAGGAAGACACAGAAATTGTCCCCAAAACACCAGAGAACCAAGGGACTGGCGGAGATTAGTATTGGTGAAGAAGTCGTACTGGAGAAATTAATGGGATTGAAAGTGAATAAATCCCCAAAAGCTGATGATCTACATCCCAGAGTGTTCAACGAGGTGGCTGGAGAGATCTCCATTTCTCATTCTAAATTCTCCTGACTCTATCTGGAACAGACAAACCTTTGTCTGAGCCAAACGTTTGCTTTTTACGTAGCCACAGAAGCTTTAACAGTCAATCTTTATGTATTTTGCCAATTCACATTCTATTCTATTCTCCCTTTGTTTCTCAGTGTCTTGGTTGAAGAACTGAAGTAAATCCTCGGGAATGAATCATCACTTTGGACAGGTTCTGAGACAATTAAATTTCGACTTCCAAGACAGAATCCGTGGAGTGTGATTGTCGGTTATGTAAAAGGGGAAAGTTCTATTTTATAGTTTATGTGTAGGTTTCCAAGTTAAAGTAGCTTCTAGTTTGTTTGTTTGTTGTATTAAAACTCATAAAACTTGAAGTCCCGTCGTGTGATCCTTTAATTTGTTGACTGGGGATTTGAATTTTTTATAAGAAGTTGCTGAACTTTATGGGGGTCCAAATCCACAAGTTTTGTCTTCCTATTTGAGCCTCGGGCACCTTTCTGTCTCTATTGCTCATGTCACTGACAGCCAGGTGATGGAGCTGAGGGCGGAATTTAGCTGAGAATTACGGGACCTGTGCCACATTGGGAAACTGCCATGGGCGTCGCTAATAGAGACAGGAAGGTGCTGGAGGACCGGCTGGGAACTGCACCTCCAACCAATCAGGGTTCAGGGGCGAGAGTGACCGGTGCTGATGGTGATGTTACCCCCATGGTTCAGTGCCCCCTTGTCCAAAGCGGGGAGTCATGGGAACAGGGTACAGAGGAGCCGAAGGGAAACAATTTGGGACCAGAACATTGTGAACATCCTGTTACTCTGGTTGTCTTTGATCCTCAAGTAATTTTCTGTTAGTTTTTGTTAACCATGTTCTGTTTCGTCAATAATCTTTTAACAGGAAAATATTTGAATTTGTTGGACGTTTCCTGATTAAATCTGTTCACTTTCAGGAAAGTGGGTGAGAGGTTGACAGGCTCTTTAACAGAAAATGAGTCCCTCTAAGGTAATTGGCAAAGGAGCCAGAGGGGTAGAGGGGATTTGAATTTTCTTTTGACACAGTGTTTGAAAATGGGTTCAGGAAATCAATCGTGACTGACGAATTTATCAAGGTTCACTGAGGAAGTAACAAGGGATGTCAATAAAGGGGAACCTGTAGATGTGCTTTGTCTGGATTTGCAGAAGGTATTTCCTAAGGTGCCACATCAAAGATTATTACACAAAATATGAGCTCATGGTGTGGGGGCAACATATCAGCATGGATAGAGGATTGGTTTGCGAACAGGAAGCAGCCAGTAGGTATAAATGGGTCATTTCTGGGTGGGTAAGATGTGACAAGTGGAATGTCACCAGGATCAGTGCTGGGCTCTCACCCATTTACAATCTGTATGAATGTGTTGGATGACGGGATTGAATGTCTGGCGGCTAAATTTTCTGATGCTTAAAGACGTGTAGGAAATTAATTTGTGAAGTGGATTTAAGGAGTCTGCAAAGGACTACAAATAGGTTAAGTGAGTGGGCAAATGACAAATGGAGCATAACTTTGGGAAATGTGAATTGTCCACCTTGTCAGGAAGTGTTAAGTAAAACTATTATTTAAATGGAGGGAGATTGCAGAACTCTGAGGTACAGAGGGATCCCGGTGCCCGATCCCAAGTTAGTCTGCAGGTGCAGCAAGTGATTCGGAAGGTCAGTGGAATATTTATTGCAAAGGAAATCTAATATAAATGTAGGGATGTTTTGCTGCAGTTGTATAGAGTCAGAGAGGTTTATAGCATGAAAACTGGCCCTTTGGGCCAACTTGTCCATGCCGCCCAGTTTTTACCACTGAGCTAGTCCAAATTGCCCGCATTTGGCCCATAACCCTCTATACCCAGCTTTCCCATAGAACTATCTGATACTCGCAAGCCTCTGTGTGAAAAAAATTCCCCTCTGTACCCTTTTATATCTCTCCCCTCTCACCTTAAACCTATGCCCTCTAGTTCTAGACTCCTCTAACTTTGGGAAAATATGTTGACTATCTACCTTATCTATGCCCCTCATTATTTTACAGACCCCTGTAAGATCACCCTTAAGCCTGCTATTCTCCAGGGAAAAAAGTCCTAGTCTATCCAGCCTCTCATAACTCAAACCATCAAGTCCTGGTCGCATCCGAGTAAATCTTTTCTGCGCTCTTTCTAGTTTAATAATATCCTTTCTATAATAGGACCAGAAATGTACACAGTACTCCAAATGTGGCCGTACCAATGTCTTGTACAAGTTCAGCCAGACGTCCCAACTCCTGTATTCAATGTTCTCACCAATGAAACCAAGTATGTCGAATGCCTTCTTCATCACCCTGTCCACCTCTGACTCCACTTTCAAGGAGTTATGAACCTGTACTCCTCGATCTCTTAGTTAATGGGAGGGAGTTGGGGAGAGTGAAAGAACAGAGTAGGTCCTGCCCCGATTCGATCAACCAAAATGTATCACCTCACATTTATCTAAATTTAATTCCCATCTGCCATTCATTGGCCCACTGGCCCAATTGATCAAGTTCTGATGCAATCCTAAATAACATTCTTCACTGAATCTTGGTGTCATTTGCAAACTTACTAACCATGCCTCCTACATTCTCATCCAAATCATTAATATAAATAACAAATAACAGTGGACCCAGCACTGATCCCTGAGGCACATCGCTGGTCACAGGCCTCCAGTTGGAAAAACAACCTTCTACAACTACCCTTTGGCTTCTGTCGCCAAGCCAATTTTGTATCCAATTGGCTACCTCATCCTGGATCCCGTGAGATTTAACCTTGTGCAACAACCTACCATGCAGTACCTTGTCAAAGGCCTTGCTAAGGTCCATGTAGACAAGGTTGACTGCACTGCTCTCATCTAACTTGTTGGATACCCCTTTAAAAAACTCAACCAAATTTGTGAGGCATGATTTTCCACTCACAAAGCCATGCTGGCTGTCCCTAATCAGTCCTTGCCTCTCTAAATGCCGGTTGATCCTGTCTCTCAGAATACCTTCCAACAACTTACCCACCACAGACGTGAGGCTCACCAGTCTGTAGTTCCCAGGCTTTTCCCTCTGGCCTTTCTTAAACAAAGGCACAACATTTGCTACCCTCCAATCTTCAGGCACCTCACCTGTGGCTGTCGACAATTCAAATATCTCTGCTAGGGGACCCGCAATTCCCCTCCCCGCCCCCCCCCCCCCCCCCCACCCCCCCAAGCCTCCCACAACGTCCTGGGATACATTTCATCAGTTTCCAGGGATTTACCTACCTGGATGTGCTTTAAGCTTGTTCTAACCCCATTCCCCCACTCCACTTTGTGGGTAATCTGCGATCCCAAAACCAAATTTTAACAGTCCCAGCTCGCCATACCTTCCATACTGTCTCTCCTAGCCTTGGCATCCAGGAATGGTTTTGAAAATGAAATGAAAATGAAAATCGCTTATTGTCACGAGTAGGCTTCAATGAAGTTACTGTGAAAAGCCCCTAGTCACCACATTCCGGCACCTGTTCGGGGAGGCTGGTACGGTAATTGAGCCTTGCTGCTGGCCCGCCTTGGTCTGCTTTAAAAGCCAGCGATTTAGCCCAGCGTGCTAAACCAGCCCCTTGGTTTTGCTAACCTGCCTGTGTATCTGCACCTGAGGGGAACTGGATCTTTACTCCGCACCTAACCTCGTGTTGTACCTGTCCTGAGAGTGGTTGATGGGATCAGTGGAGAGGCAGCTTTACTCTGTATCTAACTCTGTGTTGTACTTGTGCTGGGAGTGTTTGATGGGGTCAGTCTATAAGGAGATTTTTTCTGAATCTAACCTCGTGCTGCACCTGGCCTGGGAGTGTTTGATGATAGAGTGTAACTGGAGCTTTACTCTGTATCTAACTCTGTGTTGTACCTGTCCTGGGAGTGTTTGGTGGGGACAGTGCAGAGGAGGATATACATTGTATCTAACCTTGTGTTATACCTATTGTGGGAGTGTTTGATGGGGACAGCATCGAGGGAGATTTACCCCCCCCCCCCCCCGTCCCACAAACACACACACCCCGCAGGCCCAGAGGGACAGTGAGGGTCTTGAACATTGTTGTACAGTCTGATTGATATTTCATATGAGCCTTTTTCAGTTCCATAGAATCACTATGGTGCAGAAGGAAGCCATTTGGCCCATCAAGTCTGCACCAACCCTCCAATGCGGCACCCCACTCGGGACCACTCCTCCACCCTATCCCCAGAACCTCACCTAACCTTTGGCCACTCAGGGGAAATCTTTCAGAATGGCCAATTCACCTAACCTGTGCATCGTTGGACTGTGGAAGGAAACCGGAGCACCCGGAAGGAACCCTCGCAGACACGGGGAGGAAATGCAAACTCTACACAGTCACCCAAGGCCGGAATCGAACCCCCCTCCCTCTGATCTCCAGTCAGCCTCTGTTCAAATGAAAAGAGCCCCAGTTTCTCTAATCTCTCCTGGTAACTAAAGCCTCTCTTCCCTGGGATCATCTCAGTGAATCTCTTCTACACCCTCTCCATGGCCTTGACATCCTTCCTGGTGTAAGATCCCCAAAACCTGATCTAATATTCCAACTGCAGCCGAACCAATGATTTGTCCGGGTTTACATGACCTCTGTCCTTTTGAGCCCCACACCCAGAATTATAAAACCTTGGATCCCATGTGTTTTTTAAACACTTTATCAACTTGTCCTCCCACATTTAAAAGTTTGTGTATCTGAAACTCCTTTTATGGTTTTGGAGACATTAACATAACATGGCTGAAATACATTGGCATCCAATGTCTGATATAATGTGTGTTATGGGAGAGAGAAGTTTAGTCTGAATTATAAACTCTAGCAGGCGCTTCACTGCAGACAGCTCACCGTGGAAACGCTGATAAGACATTCCTTCACTGCAGAAAGGTCACCGTGGAAACGCTGATGAGACATTCCTTCACTGCAGACAGGTCACCGTGGAAACGCTGATAAGACATTCCATTCCACAGAATCGACTCATTGGAAACTAATCGGATCGGGGAGAGGACAGAGTTTGTCTGTTATCAATTCTAAAGGTAACAGGGGCATGGATGAGGTTTCAGCAGCAGTTGGGGTGGGGATGGACACAGGTGACATTATGGAATTGAAATATCTGGTATTAGTCATGGTGTGGATATGGGGTCAGAATCTCAACTTGGGGTCAGATCTGACACGGAGGTTGTGCAGAGTGTGGTTCAGCCTCAGACAGTTCCCAGGGAGAGGGATGGACTCGGGAGTTAGGAAACGGAATTTGTAATGGTGACTGAAGACAAAGAACAAAGAACAAAGAAATGTACAGCACAGGAACAGGCCCTTCGGCCCTCCAAGCCCGTGCCGACCATGCTGCCCGACTAAACTACAATCCTCTACTCTTCCTTGGTCCGTATCCCTCTATTCCCATCCTATTCATGTATTTGTCAAGATGCCCCTTAAATGTCACTATCGTCCCTGCTTCCACTACCTCCTCCGGTAGCGAGTTCCAGGCACCCACTACCCTCTGCGTAAAAAACTTGCCACGTACATCTACTCTAAACCTTGCCCCTCTCACCTTAAACCTATGCCCCCTAGTAATTGACCCCTCTACCCTGTGGAAAAGCCTCTGACTATCCACTCTGTCTATGCCCCTCATAATTTTGTATACCTCTATCAGGTCTCCCCTCAACCTCCTTCGTTCCAGTGAGAACAAACCGAGTTTATTCAACCGCTCCTCATATCTAATGCCCTCCATACCAGGCAACATTCTGGTAAATCTCTTCTGCACCCTCTCTAAAGCCTCCACATCCTTCTGGTAGTGTGGCGACCAGAATTGAACACTATACTCCAAGTGTGGCCTAACTAAGGTTCTATACAGCTGCAACATGACTTGCCAATTCTTATACTCAATGCCCCGGCCAATGAAGGCAAGCATGCCGTATGCCTTCTTGACTACCTTCTCCACCTGTGTTGCCCCTTTCAATGACCTGTGTACCTGTACTCCTAGATCTCTTTGACTTTCAATACTCTTGAGGGTTCTACCATTCACTGTATATTCCCTGCCTGCATTAGACCTTCCAAAATGCATTACCTCACATTTGTCCGGATTAAACTCCATCTGCCATCTCTCTGCCCAAGTCTCCAAACAATCTAAATCCTGCTGTATCCTCCGACAGTCCTCATCGCTATCCGCAATTCCGCCAACCTCTGTGTCGTCTGCAAACTTACTAATCAGACCAGTTACATTTTCCTCCAAATAATTTATATATACTACAAAGAGCAAAGGTCCCAGCACTGATCCCTGTGGAACACCACTGGTCACAGCCCTCCAATGAAAAAAGCATCCTTCCATTGCTACTCTCTGCCTTCTATGGCCTAGCCAGTTCTGTATCCACCTTGCCAGCTCACCCCTGATCCCGTGTGACTTCACCTTTTGTACTAGTCTACCATGAGGGACCTTGTCAAAGGCCTTACTGAAGTCCATATAGACAACATCCACTGCCCTACCTGCATCAATCATCTTAGTGACCTCCTCGAAAAACAAAGACAATGACTTTGATCTTCCCAATTTTTAATTGGAGGAAATTTCTGCTCATCCAGTACTGGATGTGGGATGAGCAGTTTGAGAATTGAGTGACAGTGGGGGAATGGAGAGGGATGGGGGTGAGGTAGAGCTGGGTGTTGTCAGTGTACATGTGAAAACTAACACTGTGCTTTTAGATGTCACCTACTGGAAGCGTGTTGATGAGAAAATGGAGGGGCCGAGGATAGATCCTTGGGGGACACCGAGTACAAGGAGTTGGAGAGGAAAGGGAGGATTTGATGTGGTAGTTGCAATGATGGTGGGGTTAAATATTGTTTTAGGATGGGTGATGGTGCATTTAAAGATGAGCGACAGGACGAAGAGAGAGAACTATGAACAATATCTCACAACATGGAGAAGGTGAATGGTCAGCAGTTTTGTGAGAATGTGGTTAAATAGTAATAATCAAACAATCTTTATTAGTGTCACAAGTAGGCTCACATTAACACTGCAATGAAGTTACTGTGAAAAGCCCCTAGTCGCCACACTCCGGCGCCTGTTCGGGTACACAGAGGGAGAATTCAGAATGTCCAATTCACCTAACAAACACGTCTTTCGGGACTTGTGGGAGGAAACAGGAACAGCTTGGGAGCAGACACGGGGAGAACGTGCAGACTCCGCACCGACAGTGACCCAAGCCGGGAATTGAACCCAGGACCCTGGCGCAGGAGGCAGGTCTAATGGAGAAGATGAGCTCTGATGAAGATGAGCTCTGATGAAGATAGAGGGTAGGAGAGAAACTGGAGAAAGAGGAGTTCAGAGCTCAGACCAGGTGGAATTTTCGAGACAGTTTGGCCCATTGGTAGAGAGGAAAGCAGCAGAGGCAGCTCATCAGATTGTCTCAATCTCAGTGAGAAAGAAGCTTCATGAACTTCACACACTTCAGGTGAGGATGGAGGAGATAGGGGAGAGGGAGAGACCTTCAAACAGAACTAACTTGTGATGGGATGTTAAAAGATTCGACACACTTGTGTTAAATAATTGACATTTATCCAGAATATTATCCCTTATAACTGGGTTAGCGTTTATAAATATGAGTCCAACCCGAGTCCAATGAACATGCTTCAGTCCTGGATGTGATTAACAGCAAAATCCAATCACATCAGTTACTTGTGAACCCACTGGTGTCTCAGCAGGTTGCCTGAGTGAATGAATCCCTTTCCACACTGGGAGCAGGTGAATGGCCTCTCCCCAGTGTGAATCCGCTGGTGTAGAGTGAGTTGAGATAATCGTCTGAACCAAGTCCCACAGTCGGAGCACCTGAATAGTTTCTCGTCAGTGTGAACATGTTGATGGGACACCAGTTCCCGAGAATTTTTAAAGCACTTCCCGTATTTTCTGCATTTAAAAGGTCTCTCATCATTGTGAATCTGCTGGTGTGTCAGCAGTTGGGATGACTGAGTGAATCCATGCCCACACTCTGGACAAGCGAAAGGCTTCTCCCCAGTGTGAACTCACTGGTGCATCAACAGGCTGTATGACTGAATGAATCCACACCCACACTCGGGGCAGGGGACAGGCTTCTCCCCAGTGTGAATGTGTCGATGGGTTGCCAGGCCAGATGGGGAATTGAACGCCTCGCCACAATCCCCACATTTCCATGGTTTCTCCCTGCTGTGACTGCGCTTGTGTTTTGACAGACCAGATGATCGGCTGAAGCTTCGTCCACACACAAAACACGTGTACGGTTTCTCCCGACTGTGAACTGTGCTTTTTCCTTCCATTTTCAAAATCTGATGATATTTAGGTTACGATCAGTTACACGACTGTCAGATTTTGATGTGGTATTTGGTTGGAGTTTCCCAATTGCACATCCTTCCCTGCTGATACCCTGTGAAATTGAGTTAAAACAAACAAAAGGGAGAGAGAGATCCCACAAAAACACAAAGGCAAGTTGTGAAATGGAGCTGAATTAATCTGGTAACTTGTGGGGCCGGCACTGGGAAAGTGACTACGAAAACTGTTGAACCTTGTGTGAAAAGTGAACTAGTTTGTTAATGTCCTTCAGGGAAGGGAACCTGCCACCCGGCCTGAGCCCACACAAGATTTTGGCCTCTACTTAGGGTTCATAGAATCTACAGCATGGAGACCGGCCCTTCGGCCCAAACGGGTCCATGCCAATCAAAAAGCTCATCTAAGCCAATCCCATTTGCCTGTATTTGGCCCATATCCCTCTGAACCTTTCCTATCCATGTATCTGTCCAAATGCCTTTTCAATGTTGTCAATGTCCCTGCCTCAACTACTTCCTCCGGCAGCTCATTCTGTACTATCCTCTGTGTAAAACCATTGCTCCTTCGGTTCCCATTAATTCTTTCCCCTCTGAACTTAAACCAAAGCACTCTAGTTCTTGATTCCCCAACCCTGAGAAAAAGACTGAGTGTATTCACCCTGCCCATGCCTCTCATGATCTTATACATCTCGATAAGATCACCCCTCAGTCTCCTACGCTCCAAAGATAAAGGTCCTGGCCTGTCGAATCTCTCCCTTTCACTCAGTCTCTTGAGTCCTGGCAACATCCTTGTAAATCCTTTCTTCACTCTCTCCAGTTTAATAACATATTTCCCAGAGCAAAGCAGCCAAAACTGAACACAAGGTGCGACCTCAACGTCCTGTACAACTGCAACATAACTTCCCAACTTGGATACTCAGTGCCCTGACTGATGAAGGTCAGCACGCCAAAAGCCTTCTTCAGAGAATTTATAGTGCAGAAGGAGGCTATTCGGCCCATCGAGTCTGCACCGGCCCTTACAAAAAGCACCATACTCAAGCCCACTTATCTACCCTATCCCCGTAACCCAGTAACTCCCACTTAACCTTTCTTTTGGACACTAAGGGCAATTTAGCATGGCCAGTCCACCGAACCCGCACATCTTTAGACTGTGGGAGGAAACTAGAGAACACACACAGACACGGGGAGAACGTGCATACTCCGCACAGACTGTGACCCAGCTGGGAATCGAACGGGGGTCCCTGGAACTGTGAAGCAACTGTGCTAACCACTGTGCTACCGTGCTTCCCTATCTACATGTGACTCCACCTTTAGAGAACAGTGCACCTGAACTCCAATATCCTTCTGTTCCATGTTACACCCTCAGGCCTTACCATTCACTGTGAAAGTCCTACCTTGATTTCTGAAATGCAATTCCTCACACTTATCTGTATTGAATTCCATTTGCCATTTCTCGGCCCACTTTCCCAGCTGATCAAGAGCCTGCTGCAATTTTTGATAACCTTCCTCACTGCCGACAATACCACCTATTTTAGTGTCATCTGCAAACTTGCTGATCATGTCTTGTACACTCTCATCCAAATCGTTGATTATATATATAAACAGCAATCTCCTAGTTACTGATCTCCGAGTTACTCCCTACTTAGTTAATTACTCCAGTTTCTCAAATTTAGAACAGATTCCCAACAAGCCAATCAGCTTTACTCTGAGGTAAGTTATTTATATTTACTGTTCAAAGCTCCTCCTCCCCGGATTCGGGCCAAATCCGCTCCCTGCCGACTAGGCCGTGAATCCCTGAGGTAAGTTATTTATATTTACTGTTCCGAAGCTGCTCCTGCCTGAGTTCGCACCAACTCCACGCCCTGCGTTCGTGAGATTCATACCTGGGTGTCTGGAAAATCGTTAGGACAGTAACTGTCCTGTAAGGTAATGAGTCATTTTGCTTCCCAATTGGCCGAGGAAGGCAGTGTGTCACAAGGATGGATGTGTTGACCGATTAATGGCTGGAGGATGGGGGCAGGTCATGTGATCAAACCTCCAGGAATACATTTAATCAAAGTTGGCGAGGAGAGAATGTTGTGAATTTCTATCCTAAACTGACAGTGAGGTTTCTGTAAATTTACAGGATACTGGAAGTAGAGGTTTAACAGACGGGAAATGCAAACCAAACGTCACATCGCGATCTGACAGAGTCACTTGATTCATTAGAAACTGAATTTCAGCAGCATCTGGGTGTGGAAGGTAAAAGGTGTGTCTGTTCTGTCTGTGAGGGACGATTTCAGGTCTCAGTGTGACTGGAAAAGCCCCGAGATTCACAAACCCTGGTTAGACCAAACCTGGAGAACTGTGTTCAGTCCTGGGCAATAAAACTGAGGAAGGATAGAATGGCCTCGGAGGGAGTTAGCACAGATTTACCTGAGTGATATCTGAACCCCCCGGGGTTAAATTACAAAACTAGATTACACAAAGGAGTCAGAGACATGATGGCACAAAGGGCATTCGGCCCATTGAGACCATGCTAGCTCACTGGGGCAATCCAGTCAGTCCCATTCTCCTGCTCTATCCCTGTATCCTCGCAGGTTTATTTCCCTCAGATGTCTATCCAATTTCCTTTTGAAATCAAATCATTCATTGTTTCTATTTTCAAACTCCCTCATAGGCAGCAAGTTTCAGATCATTGCTGCTCGCTGTGTAAAAACATACATCTCATATCACCTCATATCTCCTGTACCTTTGACATACAATCTAGGAACAGGCCACTCGGCCCCTCGAGCCTGCTCAGCATTGAATAAGATTGCAGCTGATCTCATTCTAACGTTAACTCCACATTCCTGCCTACCCCTGATGACCTTTCACCTCCTTGCTCATCAAGAATCTATCCAGCTCTGCCTTAAAAATATTCAAGGACTCTGCTTCCACTGCCTTTTAAGGACGTGAGTTCCAAAGTCTTACTAAACTCAAGAGAATACAAAATCCTCATCTCCATCTGAAATGGGCGACTCCTTATTTTGCAACAGTGGTGCCCTCGTTCTCGATTCCCCCACAAGAGGAAACATCCTCTCCACATCCACCCTGTCAAAACCCCTCAGGATCTTATATAGTTCAATCCAGGTTTTACCCAAAGCTTTACATCTTTGTCCCTAGTTCTTGGACGATCAGTGAATGGAAACAGAGTTTCTTTGTCCACCTGATAGAAATTTGGCATAATCTTGAGTTCCTGAATCAAATCTCCCCTCAACTTCCTTTGCTGGAACCATTCTGGTAAATCTCCTCTGCACCTTCTCCAAGAACCTTCAGATCCTTCCTGAAGAGTGGTGACCAGAGCTTTATAAAGATTCATCGAATAGAATTGGAATCATAGAATTCCTACAGTGCAGGAGGCCACTCGGCCCATCGAGTCTGCACTGATTCTCTGAAAGGGCACCCTGCCTCAGCCCACACTCCTACCCTGTCCCTGTAACCCCATAGCCCCACCTAACCTGCACATCCCTGGACACTAAGGGGCAATTTATCAAGGCCAATCCACCTAACTTTCCCTTCATTGGACTGTTAGAGGAAACCTGAGCACCGGGTGGAAACCCACGCAGACACTGGGAGGAAGTGCAGACCCCACACAGACAGTCACCAAGGCCGGAATTGAACCCGGGTCCCTGGCACTGAGAGGCAGCAGTGCTAATCACCATGCCACCAGAAGCATAGTTTTGGTGTCAATATTACTGTTTGTGAAGCTCAAGGTCGAATTTGCGTTGCCAACTATTCTCTTTAGTTTGACTTGTAGATATACTAAATCCCTCTTCACCTCTTTCTCTCTCCTCCCAAAGAGGCCAGTTGGGTTTTTCTGACAATCCAGCAGTTTTCATGGTCACTTTTTCCCAGTGCCGGCCCCACAAATGACCAGATTCATTCAGCTCAATTTCACAACCTGCCTTTGTGTTTTGTGGGTTCTCTCTCACTCCCTATTTTCTGTTTTGAATCAGTTTCACAGGGTGTTCGAAGGGGAGGCTTCAAAGTTCGGAAACTCAAACCAAGCATCACATCAGGATCTGACAGAATCCTCAACTTATCATATCATGAATATCAGCAGATTTTGAACATGGAAGGAAAAAGCATCGTTCACAGTGGGGACAAACCGTACACGTGTTGTGTGTGTGGACGAGGATTCAGTCAATCATCAGGCCTCTCAAGCCACAAATGCAGTCACACTGAGGAGAAACCGTGGAAATGTGCGGACTGTGGGAAAGGATTCACTTCCCCATCCCAGCTGGAAACTCATCAACGCAGTCACACTGGGGAGAGACCATTCACCTGCTCCAAGTGTGGGAAGGGATTCACTCGATCATCCGCTCTGTCCAGACACCAGCAAATTCACACTGGGGAGAGACCATTCACCTGCCCCAAGTGTGGGAAGGGATTCACTCAGTCATCCGCTCTGTCCAGACATCAGCAAATTCACACTGGGGAGAGACCATTCACCTGCTCAGAGTGTGAGAAGGGATTCAGTGATTCATCCAACCTGCAGAATCACCAGCGAGTTCACACTGGGGAGAGACCGTTTAAATGTCCAGACTGCGGGAAGTGCTATAAAAGTTCTGGGGATCTGATGTACCATCAATGTGTTCACACTGACGAGAGACCGTTCACGTGCTCTCACTGCGGGACTGGGTTCAGACACTCATCTCAGCTCACTGTACATCAGCGAATTCACACTGGGGAGAGGCCATTCACCTGCGCCGAGTGTGGGAATAGATTCATTCGGTCATCCGCTCTGTCCACACACCAGCGAGTTCACACAGGGGAGAGACCATTCACCTGCTCAGAGTATGGGAAGGGATTCACTACTTCACCCAACCTGCTGAAACACAAACGAGGCCACAAGTAACCACAGGGATTGGATTTTGCTGTTCCTCACATTCAGGACTGAACCATGTTCATTTGGGTCTCTTTCTGCTGATAACAAACTCCAGCCCATTTACAGGGGCTAATATTCTGGCTTAAAGTCAAATAAATTGACTGAAGACCATAAGACATAGGAGCGGAAGTAGGGCCATTCGGCCCATCGAGTCCACTCCACCATTCAATCATGGCTGATTTCAACTCCATTTACCCGCTCTCTCTCCATCGCCCTTAATTCCTTGAGAAATCAAGAATTTATCAACTTCTGTCTTAAAGACACTCAATATCCCGGCCTCCACTGCCCTCTGTGGCAATGAATTCCACAGACCCACCACTCTCTGGCTGAAGAAATTTCTCCTCATCTCTGTTCTAAAGTGACTCCCTTTTATTCTGAGGCTGTGCCCCCAGGTCCTAGTCTCCTCTGCTAATGGAAACAACTTCCCTACGTCCACCCTATCTAAGCCATTCATTATCTTGTAAGTTTCTATTAGATTCCCCTCAACCTCCTAAACTCCAATGAATATAATCCCAGGATCCTCAGACGTTCATCGTATGTTAGGCCTACCATTCCTGGGATCATCCGTGTGAATCTCTGCTGTACCCGCTCCAGTGCCAGTATGTCCTTCTGAGGTGTGGGGCCCAAAATTGCTCACAGTATTCTAAATGGGGCCTAACTAATGCTTTATAAAGCTTCAGAAGTACATCCCTGCTTTTATATTCCAAGCCTCTTGAGATGAATGACAACATTGCATTTGCTTTCTTAATTACGGACTCAACCTGCAAGTTTACCTTTAGAGAATCCTGGACTAGGACTCCCAAGTCCCTTTGCACTTCAGCATTATGAATTTTGTCACCGTTTAGAAAATAGTCCATGCCTCTATTCTTTTTTCCAAAGTGCAAGACCTCACACTTGCCCACGTTGAATTTCATCAGCCATTTCTCCATCCCAGCTGGAAACTCATCGACGCAGTCACACTGGGCAGAGACCATTCACCTGCTCCAAGTGTGGGAAGGGATTCACTCGGTTATCCACTCTGTCCACACACCAGCGAATTCATACTGGGGAGAGACCATTCACCTGCTCAGAGTGTGAGAAGGGATTCAGTGATTCATCCAACCTGCGGAAACACCAGCGAATTCACACAGGGAGAGACGGTGGCGTTCGCGAGCAGAGCGGCCGCGATGAGGAGAAGCTCCTGCTGGTCCACGATATCGCGGTCTTTTTCGGGGGGCTCCCCACTGTTTTAAAAATAAATGTAACTTCTCCGGGGTCGGCCCCGCCTCCCTCGCCCAAGTGTCAAAGCTCCGTTTCAGGGAGCCGGAAGGTTGGAAGGGTGAGGGGGGGGGGGGGGGGGGGGGGTGGGGGGGGAGACTGGTCTCGGCGGGTTCGGCGGAGCGGCTGCACGTGGAGGAGGAGCGGGACAACCTGAAAGCCGGACCTGAAAATTTGAAAGGAGCAGCGGGGGCGGAGCCATACAGGCCGAGGCGGCAGGCCCAAAGCCAGGGCGTGATGTCGGTGAGATGTCCCACATCGGATGTCCCGCCTAGAATGTGGTAAGAAGACTGAAGCCCGATCCCAGGGAAATTCTGGAGGAATGCAAAAAAGAAGAGAAAGATGTTTTAAAGAAATTTGGTGAAAACATTTTTTTCTCCCTTTTTTTGAAGGAAGAAAATGTTTTTGTTTTTTCTATTAAAAAAAAAGAAAGGATTGAAGAAGGTGGAAAAAAAAGGAAAAATAATAAGCCGTTAAAGGATGCGAAAAGCAGCGTTGAGAAAGGTTGGAAACACGGGCTCGCCGTTGAATGAGAAGACGAGCAAAAGTGCTGACAAGATGGCGGATGCCGGACCGCGTGGTGGGTCAGCACTACTTACGGTGGAGAAGATGACTGAGGTGATGGTGGTGGAGCTGGAAAAGCAGTTTGTGAGGCACATGGAGGCATTGAGGAAGGAGACGGTGGTCGCATTGAAGTCATTTGTGGAGGAGGCAATCGCCCCGGTGAGGATAGCTGTGGCAAAGACACCGGCCGCGGTGAGAGAGCAGGGCGAGAAGATGAAGGAAGTGGAGGAGGCCGTGTCGCAGCACGACGACCAGCTCACCTCGATGGGGGACGAGCTGCGGAGGACTCTGAGCAAAGCTCGAGGACTTGGAGAACCGCTCGAGGCGGCACAATCTGAGAATTGTGGGCTTGCCCGAAGGGACAGAGGGTCCAAGGCCAACAGAGTACTTCGCTAAGAAGCTGGCGGAGTTGATGGGGGTGGGTGAGAACCCCTCCCGGTATGAACTGGACCGAGCTCATAGGTCATTAAGGCCGAAGCCCAAAGTGAATGAGCCGCCAAGAGCAGTAATTATCTGCTTCCATAAGTACTGCATGAAGGAGAAGGTGTTAAGCTGGGCGAAGGAGAAGCGCGAGGTGCAGTGGGATGCTGCTGGAGTTCGGATCTACCAGGACGTGACGGTGGAGTTGGCAAAAAGACGAGCGGCGTTCTGGCGAGTGAAAGCGGCACTGTACAAAAAGGGGGTGCGAAGCTGAGGGTGACGTATGATGCCAAAGACTTTTATTTCGAGACAGCGGAGGCGGCTGAGGCATTCGTGCAGGCAGGAGGCTTGGGACAGACGTGAGGAGCGGAGCTGGAAGAGGGACTGGGCTGTGATTGGGGAGCTGGAAAATGTATCAATGCTATAACTTTCTTTTTACTGACTTGTATTGTAATTTAATTCTCTTCACATTGTTCCAGAGTTCAGGTTATTGGTTGGGTTGATTGGCATTCTGTGTTGCGACGGTTATATCTCAGTTTAGTGAATTGTATGGGTTGGATTGTTGTTCTTGCTTTTTCTTTCTCTGGGACTGGGTAGGAGGGGACGGTATTTCTTGGCGGGGGAGCCACTCGCGCTAGCTGATTAAAGTCAGCTAGTGAACGGAGGTGAGGTGCGAGGAGGGCTGCGGACATTGGAGCCTGGTTAGCAGGTTTCGATGGGCCTACGAGGCAAGCGAGGGGGGCGGGGGGGGGGGGGGGTGGGGTGGGGAGAGATTGATGCTGGGAGATGTTTTTTCAAGAGGAAATGTTGGGGGGGATTTGTGGGGGGGGAGGGGTTTGATGTTAATGGATAGGGGCGGGTCAGGCTCATGGGGCAGGGCCCGGTGGTATGATGATGGTGGATAAGAAGGGTGGGGCGGGGTGAGAGACCCCCAGTTGGGATAGTCATATGGAATGTGAGGGGGTTAGAAGGTCCGGTCAACAGGTCAAGGGTGCTTGCGCATCTTAAAAGTTTGAAAGCAATGTAAAAGATGTAGCAATGCTGCAGAAGACTCACTTGAGGGTGAAGGATCAGATGAGACTTAAAAAGGGCTGGGTGAGTCAGGTGTTTCACTCTGGATTTGACGGAAGGGCTCAAGGGGTAGCGGTGCTGGTCAGCAAAAGGGTACGCTTCCAGATGGAGAAGGTGGTGGCAGATCAGGGGGTAGATATGTGATTGTGACAGGGACACTGGAGAGGAGGTTTGTGGCGCTGTTCAGTGTATATGGCCCCAATTGGGACGATGTGGGATTCGCAAAGAAGGTGCTTGGGGCCATCTCGACTTGGACACACACAAACTGTTGGTGGGGGGGACTGGAACTTGGTGCAGGAGCCTAGGTTGGACAGGTCATGGCCGCGCTTGCTGGTCCCATCGGGGGGGGGGGGCAAAGGCGCTGGCTGGGCTAATGGTGGAAATGGGAGGGGTGGACTCTTGGAGGTTTCTGCACCCGAGGGAATGGGAGTATTCGTTTTTCTCAGCAGTCCATAAGGTCTCGCAGATCGACTTTTTCGTGGTGGGAAAGGCTTTGCTGGCTGGGGTTAAGGGGTCGGAATACTCGACAATTGCAGTGTCAGATCACGCTCCACATTGGATGGATATGGTACTGGAGAAGGGGGCAGCGCAGAGACCGGGGTGGAAATTAGATGTGGGACTTTTGGGGAACGAAGTGTTCTGTGACAAAATTGAAAAGGTAATTAAGGAATATGTAAGTTTCAACTGATGAGATGTTGGAGGTAGATAGGAGTTATGCAGAAGATGGGGACTAAGCAAAGCTGGAAAAGAGGAAGGAACTACAGGCGAGCTTTGACCGACTATCTACCAGGAAGGCGGTGCGCCAGCTGAGACGAGCAAGGGATGCAGTTTACGAACATATGTTAGCAGGTCAGCTCCAGAGGGAACCAGCGGCAAGGGAAATAGTTCAAGTGAGGGATAGGGCGGGGAAGTTGGTGGTAGCTCTGCAACTGATTAACAAGGTTTTTGAGGAATTTTATGAGGGGTTGTCTAGATCAGAGCCACCTGGGGGAGACCGTGAGATGCAGGAATTTCTAGATGGGTTGGAGTACCCGAGGTTAGGGGAGGGGAACAGGACTACATGAGAGGGAGCGATAGTGGAGCAGGAGATAAAGGATGCGATTGGGAGGATGCAGTCGGGGAAGGTGGCAGGGCCGGATGGGTTTCCGATGGAATATGATAAAAAATTTAAGGATAGGCTGGTACCCCTGATGGTGGGGATGTTTGAAGAGGCGATAGGGAAGGGGGTGTTGCCACAAACTTTGTGGCCGGCATCGATTTCACTGTTGCTAAAAAAAGATAATCCGATGGAGTGTGGGTCGTATAGGTTCGTATCGCTTCTGAATGTGGACTCAAAAGTATTGGCGAAGGTACTGGCAGGTAGGCTGGGGGAGTGCCTCCCGAAGGTGATATGTGAAGATCAGACGGGGCTCGTGATAGGGAAGCAGCTCTTTTCAAATGTTAGAAGTGTATTGAACGTCGTTATGGTGCCGGCAGAGGGGAAGGAAACAGAGGTGGTTGTGGCATTGGACGCTGAGAATGCGTTTGACCAAGTAGAATGGGGGGGACTTGATGGCAGTTCTGCACCGATTTGGGATTGGACCAAAATTTGTGGACTGGGTAAAGCTACTATATAAGGAACCGAGGGCGAGTGTCCGCACAACCAACATCAGCTCGAGATACTTTTCCTTCCACCGTGGGACTAGGCAGGGATGTACTATGTCCCCCCTGCTGTTTGCACTTGCAATTGAGCCGTTGGACATCACATTAAGAGGTTTGGGGGTATGGAAAGGAATAGTGCGGGGGTGGGGTGAATAGAGCATAGGGATCCTTATATGCCGATGACTTGCTGTTACACGTGTCGGAACCGAGTGTGTCGATAGGGGGAATATTGGAGCTGCTTCGGGGGTTTGGGTCTTTCTCGTGGTCTAAACTAAATCGAGACAAGAGTGAGTATTTTGTGGTGTCTTTGCGGTGGGTGGGGGCCGGTGTGTCGGGGCTGCCATTCCGTAGGGCAGGGACTCACTTTAGATACCTGGGGGTGCAGGTTGCCCGGGAGTGGGGTGGAGGGGGGCTCCACAAGTACAACATTTCTAGTTTGGTGGAGAGAGTGAAAGCTGATCTGGCAAGATAGGATGGTCTCTCTCTGTCACTGGCGGGTCGGGTACAGCCGGTTAAAATGAACGTGTTGCTACGATTTCTGTTTATTTTCCAATGCCTGCTGATTTTCCTACCAAAGGCTTTTTTCAGAGAGATTTTGGGAAGGATTACTTCATTTATAATGGAGGGAAGGTGGCCAGAGTTAGAAAGGTGCTTCTACAGAGGGGAAGGCAGGCGGGGGGTTTGGGCCTTCCGAACCTGATGTATTACTACTGGGCAGCGAATGTGGAGGAGGTGCGGAGCTGGGTCAGAGGGATTGATTCCCAGTGGGTCAGAATGGAGGAGAGTTTGTGCAGGGGGACGGGATTGAAAGCAATAGCAACAGCGCCGCTCCCGGTAGCTCCGGGAAAATACTCCGGGAGTCCGGTAATAATAGCTCCATTGTAAATCTGGAGGCAGTTTTGCCAACACTTCGGGTTGGGGGCAGGGTCAAGGGAAATGCCGATTCGGGGGAACCACAGATTTGAGCCAGCGAAGTGGGATGGAAATTTTCAGAAATGGGAGGAGAAGGGGATTAAGACGCTAAAAGATTTGTTTCTTAGGAGTCGGTTTGCAGGATTGAAGGAGCTGGAAGCGAAGTATGGGCTGGAGCAGGGGGAAATGTTTAAATACATGCAGGTTCGAGATTTTGCCAGAAAGGAGATACAGAGCTTCCAGGTGGAGCTGGCCTCCACATTGCTGGAGGAGGTAGTGTCAGCGATGTAAGGAGCTATTTTGGAAGAGGGGAAGGCACCACTGGAAGGGATCAAAGCAAAGTGGGAGGAAGAGTTGGGAGAGGATATGGAGGAGGGGTTCTGGTGTGAGGTGCTCCGGAGAGTGAATGCCTCCACCTCGTGCACGAGGTTGGGGCTGATGCAGCTGAAGGTGGTATACAGAGCACACCTCACAAGGGCGATTCTTTGAAGGAGTAGAAGATGTGTGGGAACGTTGTGGAGGAGATGTGGAGGGGGATCACATCCATATGTTTTGGCCCTGTCCAAAGCTAGAGGATTACTGGAAGGAGGTTTTTAGGATAATTTCTAAAATGGTGCACGTGAAACTGGACCCGGGCCCCCGGGAGGCCATATTCGGGGTGACGGACCAGCCAGGGTTGCAAACGGGTGCGGAGGCAGATGTTGTAGCCTTCGCCTTGTTGATCGCCCAAAGGCGGATCCTGATAGGTTGGAGAGCAACCATTCCACCCGGTGACTTGGCGTGGTGGGGGGGACCTGTTGGAATTCTTGACTCTTGAGATGGTTCAGTTTGAACTGAGGGGAAGGATGGAAGGGTTCTACAATTCATGGGCATTATTCATTATGCACTTTCAAGAACTGGATAACATCGAACATTAGTTGGGGTGGGTTGGGGGGAGGGGGCTGTGTGTTAATGGCGACTATGGGTGATCCCTCATTCCTTTTTGTCATTTGTTTGTGTGAACATGGTTTGGTGGGAGGATGGGATTGTTGTTATTGATATGGGGATTTACATATTTGTTACTGATTATTGTTTATTGGTGGGTGTGAATTTGGGAGAAAATGTGAAAAAGGAGAATAAAAACAAATATGTTAAAAAAAAAAACAGTGCCAGTTACTGTGAAAACCCCTAGTCGTCACATTCTGGTGCCTGTTTGGGTACACAGAGGGAGAATTCAGAAAGTCCATTTTACCTAACCGCACGTTTTGGGACTTGTGGGAGGAAACCGGAGCACCCGGAGGAAAACCAACGCAGACACAGGGAGAACGTGCAGACTCCACACAGACAGTGACCCAAGCTGGGAATCGAACCTGGGACCCTGGAGCTATGAAGCAACAGTGCTGTGCACTGTGCTACCATGCCGCCCATCCCACCCAGCGACAATGCACTGTTTTATCCAGACCCAAGACTGGATTCAAGATGTCACGTTCGGCACAAGGATACTAGATATTACAGACTGTAAGATCCACAAACTCTGCCAAGATGGCTGCAACTTAACATGTTATTGTGGATAGACTGTGGGTAATATTTGATTCTGTGACCAATATTTAGTTAAACACGGACCTGAATAGGGAAACTTTGCAGCCACCTGTGAAGTTTAAATGTCTCGTTGTGTCAGGATGAACCAGCATTTGAGGAGCGTGAAATCTCTGGACTGTTGGTCTCCAAGTGCCATATTGAACACAGGAGAATGAGCTCGAATTGGGGCAGAGATAAGTGTGAGTGAGCATCGTAAACTGCTATTGTATCGGGGTGTTCTGGGTCTGAGTTTTAACCCTGCAGTTAATTGTCAGGGATACAGTATAATAAACCCTGAACAAATCAAATGTGTGTGTGAGAAGCATCTGAAGCACCAGGAACCAGCTGAACCAGCAGAGCTGAATGTCTCCCAGTGCAGCCACAGTACTGAACATATTCCAGCTTCCAAGTCCACCTGAGAACCAACCTCCTGGCTATTCATCTACAAGAAGCTTCAGAGCCTCGTGAGAATTATTTGTTTCTAAAAATGCTTCACTCCAACTAAAGGATTAGTTCAACAAGAAGACAACAGACCTGCAGCGATATAAAGATTACAGTCTACATTCCATTTTCATCATTACAGCTTCAACTTGATCTGTACCTAATTTCTGTGTATGTGTCAGTCAGTGAGTGTGAAAGAGATGAGGAGCTGAGATGTTCAAACATCCAGGGAAATAGTGTGATAATAAATAAACTTTATTCCTTTAAAAATCACCAGTCAGTCTGCTGCTGAAATGTATTTTAAATAAAGAAATATCACACTGAGGGTAAGAAAATATCACATAAACATCCTGATAATGAACTGGAAAGGACCACTAAATGTAATCAAACACTGTATAACCCCCTTCAGGTAGCTAGATAGAAGCTGCAGCCTCTCACACTGAATGTCTACGTGATCCATAGGCACCTCCAGGCGACAAACATCAGCTTCAGCCTGGGAGTCGGCCTTTTGGCTAAGATCAAGTGTAGTCTCATTTGATCGAGGGAAGCTGAGGATTTCGATGTCGATCGTGGATTGGAGAACTTGGAGGGATTGAAGTCGTAAAAGAGGAAACGTTTGGAGCTTGGCTGCTATTGGTGGATCTACATGCTGGCCTAAACCTCTGGTTTAGGCCTAACGCCGATACAGTTTCACACCCAACGAACGAGCTATGGATGCAGCTGCATCCCGACCACCAGGCTGGGGAGTGCGAAACACTGTCCGAGTCACAGTGAAGAAAACGGAAGGAGAGTCACCTTTGGATCGGATACTCTTCGTGAAGCGGGTGCTGCTCGAGTGTTGTGGGTTTAAAGCAACAGAAATCTTCTGCTTGCAAAACTTCCCCAAGAATGGCTTCTTTGATGTCACCTTCAAGAGCGTCGCAGCGTGCATCAAATTCTTGAACGTCTTCAAGGAAAAAGGTAACCAGAGTCCCCTGTCGATCCTGACTGCGGAGCCTCTGTTTACGCTACCGGCACAGCGAAATCGGGTTGTTACACTGCACACGTACAACCCCCACGTCCCTGTGTCTGATGTGCTCACGTTCCTCGCCAGGTACGCTGAGCTGAAAAGTGACAGCGTGCAAGTGAAAGACACCTTCGGCATCTGGACAAGTGAGCACCAGGTCAAGGTGACCCTAAGAACGGACAGCAACGGAGCCATCCTGCATCCCCCCTCCAATTTTGCTATTGGAGTAAATCGTGGCTACCTCTACCACGTGGGACAGCCACGAGTATGCCACACCTGTGGCAAAACGGGGCATGTTGCCGCAAACTGCAGTGTGACCTTCTGCAAGAACTGCAGGCAGGAGGGACACATGACTAAGGACTGCAAGGAAGACAAGTGCTGCAACCTGTGTGGGGAGGCCGGCCATCTTTACAGGGCCTGCCCGAAACGCGGGGCGACATATGCACAGATCATCAGCAGCGGAGTCAAAAAGGCGACCAGAGAGGAGGTGCATACACCCTCCACCGAAAAAGACACCACGGTTCAGAATGAGGAAAAGCAACAGAAGGGCCCCCAACAAAAAGAGGAGGCCCCAGCACCTCCTGACAACCCAACCCCAGCCCCATCTGATGAGGAACACTCAATGGAAGAGGAAGAGGATGGGACAAAGAATAAAGAGCCCTGGGAAACCGTGAACAGGGACAAACGAAAGAGAAAACAAAAAAACAAACTGAAGAACCCCCTGAGGGGTAGTGGCAAAAAGCGACACCTCTCAGCCGGCGCACTTAGTGCCGACCCCTCATCCGATGAGGGAAAACAGGACAAGAATCGGCCTCAGATAAAGAGGCAAAGCACCAACGTGGAACGGAAGGCACAGACCCCCCAGACCACCGACCGGGAAGAAAACAAGGTCACAGACCAACCCCCGATAGCAACGAGCAGCAACAACCCAGGTGAAGACCGGCCTGCAACCCCAACACCTACTGACTGCCACGACGAACCCCAGGGCTACACCACCCCCCCAATGCATCTGCATCAAAATCACGGGGCCAGTACGGACCAGAACAGTTTTCTCAGCCCTGCAACTGTGCTAAAGTTTGCGAGCACCACCGGCATGCTGGGGAACATTCAACAGCTGGAACAGCCAACTGTATAGACTCTGGACTCTTGAGACTGGTAAATCTATCTTTTTATAATGGGTTTAAAAATTGCATCCATAAATGTGCGAAGCATCAAAGATACTTCGCGGTGTGTAGCCACACTCAACTATTTGGCAAATGTAAAAGCTGACCTACTGTTCCTGCAGGAGTGCGGAATTCCGCACCTCAGCAACTACAGGCGCTGGTCGAGCTGGTGGTCCCACGGGCCATCCATCTGGTCAGGAGGAAACGACTGCCGCTCCTCCGGCCTGGGTATTCTGCTGCGGGGAGGCAACTTCACCATCTCCGACGTTAAGGAGGTGGTGGGCGGGCGCCTCCTCGTAGCAGACGTGAAATACAAAAACACCCCTCTCAGACTTATTAATGTGTACGCCCCGGCCGTAAAAAGTGAGCGGCTGGCAGTTCTTCAGCAACTCCCACTGCTGTTGGCCACCTCCAAGCCGGTCATCCTGGGTGGTGACTTCAACTGCATCATCGATGCGGCTGGACGATCCAGCAAAGCCGACAGCAAACTAGACGCTACGTCCAGACTCCTGATGGAAACGGTAAAAGACGCCAAGCTGCTCGACGTCTGCAGCAACCCTGCAGACGGCGCGCAGCGTAGATACACATGGTCACGGCCAGACGGGTCCGTCCGCTCCAGGATAGACTTCTTTTTTGTGTCCCGAGCTTTCACGGTCAGGTCCACCGACGTAACGCTGGTGTTCTTCTTTGACCACTGCCTCCTACTGGCCGACTGCCACCTGCAGGAAGACCAGGGGGTAGGCAGGGGGACGTGGAAGCTAAATGTAAAACTGCTGACCCCTGAGAACATCGAGGAACTCAGGAGGGATTACAAAGGTTGGAGAACCGTGAAACCCCTCTTTGAGGCCCCACATCTCTGGTGGGAAGCAATCAAGGGGAATATCAAGAGGTTTTTCATCCTCAAGGGCGTTCAAAAGGTGAGAGAGAGATGAGGGGTCATGTCCAGGCTCCAGAAAAGTATGCAAAATTTGCTCCAGCTGCAGTCGATGGGGGTGGATGTCAAGGAGGATCTCCAAGAGGTGAAGAGCCAGCAAGCCTCGCTCTACACCTCGGAGGCCTCCAAGGTTATCTTCCGTTCCAGAGTCCGCTCCGTGGAGCAGGACGAAAAGTGCTCACGCTTCTTCTTCCAAAAGGTGCACAGAGAGACCTCTGTGATCAGCAGCCTGAAGGAAGAAGATGGCTCTGAAAAGTCATCGCAGTCTGACATCCTGAGGATCAGCCAATCCTTTTATGCCGGACTGTATGACCTGAAGCCAACAGATAGCACTGTTTCCCAGACCTTCCTGTCGACTATCACGGAGGTCATAGGCGACAGCGAGCTGGAAAACCTGGACAAACCACTAACTCTGGACGAGCTGACAAAGGCCGCCAAGTCCTTCGAGACGAGTAAAACTCCCGGAAGCGACGGCTTACCGGTTGAGTTGTATTCGGCTCTGTGGGACTGGATGGGCCCAGACCTGCTGGAAGTGTACGAGAGTATGCTTCTGGAAGGCAGCATGTCAGAGTCCATGAGGAAAGGCATCATCACCCTCATCTACAAGCAGAAGGGGGAAAGGGAAGAAATTCGAAATTGGCGACCCATTTCACTGTTGAATGTGGACTACAAAATTCTAGCAAAGGTCATCGCCAATCGGGTCAGGTCTGCTCTGGAGTCAGTGATCCACCCTGACCAGACCTGTGCTGTACCCGGCAGAAAGATCTCTGATAGCCTCGCGCTACTCAGGGATACGATCGCCTACGTGCAGGACAGGGGGGTGGACACTTGCCTCATCAGCCTTGACCAGGAGAAGGCTTTTGACAGAATATCACACACCTACATGATGGATGTGCTCTCCAAAATGGGGTTTGGGGAGGGAATTCGCAATTGGATCAAACTGCTCTACACAAACATCTATAGCGCAGTCTCAATCAATGGGTGGGAATCAGAAAAGTTCCAGATCAAATCTGGAGTCAGGCAGGGCTGCCCTCTCTCCTCTGCCCTTTTTGTGTGCTGCATAGAACCTTTTGCCGAGTCCATCAGGAGGGATCCGGGCATAAGAGGAGTGACGATCCCAGGCAGTGGAGGCATGCAAGTCAAGGCCTCCCTGTACATGGACGACGTTGCCGTCTTCTGCTCTGATCCTGCGTCTGTGCGCAGGCTCTTGACCACCTGCGACCAGTTTGAACTGGCCTCGGGAGCCAAGGTAAACCGTGGCAAGAGCGAGGCCATGTTCTTTGGGAACTGGGCCGACCGGTCCTTTGTCCCCTTCACTGTCAGGTCAGATTACCTGAAGGTGCTGGGGATATGGTTCGGAGCTGCTGGGGCGTGCACCAAAAACTGGGAGGAGCGCATAGGAAAGGTAAGACAGAAACTGGGCTGGTGGGAGCAACGCTCCCTCTCCATTGCGGGCAAAACCCTGGTCATCAGGTGTGAGGTACTCTCGGTGCTACTGTACGTGGCGCAGGTCTGGCCCATAACCCGACCCTACGCCACAGCAGTCACCCGGGCCATCTTCAAATTTATCTGGCGATCCAAGATGGACCGTGTCCGAAGGGACACCATGTACAAACCTCTGGAGAAGGGAGGGCGGAACGTACCCAATGCCTCCCTCATCCTGTTGGCCACCTTTGTGTTCAGCTGCATCAAGCTGTGCGTGGACCCCCAATATGCAAACACCAAGTGTCACTACATACTGAGGTTCTACCTGTCCCCGGTGTTACGAAGGATGGGCCTGGCCTCATTGCCGCGGAACGCTCCAAGTAGTTGGACCGTACCGTACCACCTGTCCTTCGTGGAAAAGTTTTTGAAGAAAAACACCTTTGACCACAAGGCAATGAAGCAGTGGTCAGCACGTAATGTCCTCGAGGCCCTCAGGGAAAAGGAGACCGTGGAAGACGTTGGATGGTTCCCTGAGCAGACTGCCAGAGTCATCTGGCAGAACGCCTCATCACCAGAACTTTCAAACAAGCACCAAGACCTAGCTTGGCTGGTGGTGAGAAAGGCCCTCCCTGTCAGATTCTTCATGCACACCCGAAGGCTCTGCACCAATGCACGCTGCCCTCGGAGTGGCTGTGGGGGAAATGAGATGGTCACACACCTCCTTGTGGAATGTGCCTTTGCAAAGAAGGTCTGGAGAGAGATGCAGTGGTATTTGTCAAGGTTTATCCCAAACAGATCTGTGACACAGGACTCTGTGCTCTACGGACTGTTTCCAGGGACACACACCGAGACAAATATCAACTGCTGCTGGAAGGTCATCAACTCGGTAAAAGACGCTCTTTGGTCTGCCCGAAACTTGCTGATCTTCCAGTGCAAAGAATTGTCGTCGACCGAGTGTTGCAGACTGGCACATTCCAAGGTCCAGGACTACGTGCTGAGGGACGCACTCAAGCTTGGGGCAGCTGCCGCCAAGGCGCAATGGGGAAAGACCACTGTGTAAAGTCTTTCCAGCAAATGTACACCGAGGGGCGCGTAACAGTGTAAAGCCCCTCGGTCTGGGCAACCAACACTCCAATGTATAAAACAAACATGCCACTGTAAATATTTAAGAAGGAATTGTAATGTAAAGAGTGATATGTGTACGACAATATCAAAATTGAATGAAAGAAAGTCAAGGCAACATGTAACCCTGCCGAAAATGTACAGTCAAGACAATTTGAAATGTTTCTGTAATGCTCATGATAAATTTTTATGAATAAAGTATATTTTTTTGGAAAAAAAAATTTAAAAAACCTGTTGCCGTTTAATAGTTCGCCGGGCACTAGGACCCGGCTGGGAACAGAAACCTTCAGGCCCCGCCCACTAGCTTGAGCATCACCAAGACGCCAGCGCATGCGCCCTGCTTCCCCAAGATGGCGGCTGTGAAACAGGACCTGGTCCCGGGAGAGAGAGCTGACCGGCGGTGATGTGACCTGAGGATCACCGCACCTCAGGCAAGGGGCCAGGTTGGGAAGGCGGTGCCTTCAGGAATAACTGGGAAGGTGATGTTTGGTCAGTTGCTGCAGTCTGTGTAGTGAAGGTGCTGTCACAGTGGTGTGAGGTGAGGAAGTACAGGATTATCACCCAGCAATGATCAATTAAGGGGAATGTAAATCCAGCTCAGGCTGCTTTCAGATTGGAAAGGGAGCTAAGGTGTGTCCTTAGAGCTGGTGAATGTTGTGGCTTTGGCACTTTCTCTGTAAAGTCCTTCTCATTCCCTCCCTCCCTCTCCCACCTCTATCTTTAAAGTCGTAGAATTTTACAGCACGGAAAGGGCCCCTTCGGCCCATTCACAATAATCTTTATTATTGTCACAAGAAGGCTTACATTAACACTGCAATGAAGTTACTATTAAAATCCCTGAGTTGCCACACTCCGACACCAGTTCGGATGCACTGAGGAATAATTCAGAATGTCCAATTCACCTAAGAAGCTCGTCTTTCGGTACTTGTGGGAGGAAACCCACGCAGACACGGGCAGAATGTGCAGACTCCGCACAGACAGTGACCCAAGCCAGGAATCAAACCCAGGTCACTGGTGCTGTGAAGCAGCAGTGCTAACCACTATACTACTGTGCCGCCCATAAGATTTTTAGATTACTAGGTCTGCATGAATTGTGTCCCAGGATGCTGTGGGAGGCCGGGGAGGAGATTTCAGGGGCTCTGACCCAAACTTTTAATTTCTGGCCACGAGGGGAGTTGCCAGGTGACTTGAGAACAGCTAATGTGGTCCTATTATTTAAGAAAGGTTGTTGAGATAAGCCAGGGAACTGCAGTCTTACATCAGTCGTAGGGAAACTATTGGAGAACGTTCTGATGGACTCTATTTCCACTTGGAGAGGTTTGATCAGGAATAGTCAGCATGACACTGTCAGAGGGAGGTCATGCCTAACAAATTTGATTGCATTTTTTGAGCATGTGACCAGGTGTGGAGATGGGGGTTGTGCAGTTGATGTAGTTTACATGGATTTCAATAAAGCTTTGGACAAGATCCCACATGGAAGACTTGCGGATAACTCAAAGATTGGCCAGATGGTTAACAGTGAGGTTGAGTGTCTTGGGTTACAGAAAGATATAGACGGAATGGGCAGAAAAGTGGCAAATGGAACTGGAACCCTAAAAAGTGAGGTGACACACTTTGGAAGGGGTAATGTGACAAGGAAGTATTCAATGAACAGCATGACACTGGGAAGTTCTGAGCAACAAAGGGACCTTGGCGTGTTTGTCCAGAGATCTCTGAACGTGGAAGGGCAGGTTAATAGGTTGGTGAAAAAGACATATGGGACATTACTGTTCGCATTTCTGGTTGCTACATTATAAGAACTAGAACTAGAAGCAGGAGTAGGCCATCTGGCCCCTCGAGCCTGCTCCACCATTCAATGAGATCATGGCTGATCTTTTGTGGACTCCGCTCCACTTTCCGGCCCGAACACCATAACCCTTAATCCCTTTATTCTTCAAAAAACTATCTATCTTTATCTTAAAAGCATTTAATGAAGGAGCCTCTACTGCTCCACTGGGTAAGGAATTCCATAGACTCACAACCCTTTGGGTGAAGAAGTTCCTCCTAAACTCAGTCCTAAATCTACTTCCCCTTATTTTGAGGCTATGCCCCCTCGTTCTGCTTTCACCCGCCAGTGGAAACAACCTGCCCGCATCTATCCTATCTATTCACTTCATAATTTTATATGTTTCTATAAGAGCCCCCCTCATCCTTCTAAATTCCAACGAGTACAGTCCCAGTCTACTCAAACTCTCCTCGTAATCCAACACCTTCAGCTCTGGGATTAACCTCGTGAATCTCCTCTGCACACCCTCCAGTGCCAGTACATCCTTTCTCAAGTAAGGAGACCAAAACTGAACACAATACTCCAGGTGTGGCCTCACTAACACCTTATACAATTGCAGCATAACCTCCCTAGTCTTAAACTCCATCCGTCTAGCAATGAAGGACAAAATTCCATTTGCCTTCTTAATCACCTGTTACACCTGTAAACCAACTTTTTGCGACTCATGCACTAGCACACCCAGGTCTCTCTGCACAGCAGCATGTTTTAATATTTTATCATTTAAATAATAATCCCTTTTGCTGTTATTCCTACCAAAATGGATAACCTCACATTTGTCAACATTGTATTCCATCTGCCAGACCCTAGCCCATTCACTTAGCCTATCCAAATCCCGATACAGACTTCCGGTATTCTCTGCATTTTTTGCTTTCCCACTTATCTTAGTGTCGTCTGCAAACTTGGACGCATTGCCCATGGTCCCCAACTCCAAATCATCTATGTAAATTGTGAACAGTTGTGGGCCCAACACTGATCCCTGAGGGACACCACTAGCTACTGATTGCCAACCAGAGAAACACCCATAATCCCCACTCTTTGCTTTCTATTAATTAACCAATCCTCTATCCATGCTACTACTTTCCCTTTAATGCCATGCATCTTTATCTTATGCAGCAAACTTTTGTGTGGCACCTTGTCAAAGGCTTTCTGGAAATCCAGATATACCACATCCATTGGCTCCCCGTTATCTACCGCACTGGTAATGTCCTCAAAAAATTCCACTAAATTAGTTAGGCACGACCTGCCCTTTATGAACCCATGCTGCGTCTGCCCAATGGGACAATTATAGGAAGGATATGATTGGAGACGGTGCAGGGGAGATTCACCAGGATGTTGCACGGGATGGAACATTTATGAAGAGAGGTAAGATAGAACAAACAAAGAACAAAGAAAGTTACAGCACAGGAACAGGCCCTTCGTCCTTCTCAAACCTGCACTGACCATGCTGCCCATCTAATCTAAAACCTTCTACTCTTCTGGGGTCTCCCATCCTATTCATCTATTTGTCAAAGCGTCCCTTAAATGCCACTTATACCTGCTTCCACCACCACCTCTGGCAGTGAGTTCCAGGCACGCACTACCCTCTGTGTAAAAGAATTTCCCTCGTACATCTCTTCTAAACTTTGCCCCTCTCACCTGAAACCTGTGTCTCCAAGTAATTGACTCTTCCACTCTGGAAAAATGTTTCTGACCATCCTCTCTGTCCATGCCCCTCATAATTTTGTCGACTTCTGTCAGGTCACCCCTCAACCTCCGTCGTTCCAGTGAGATCAAACCAAGTTTAGACCATAAGACCATAAGACATAGGAGTGGAAGTAAGGCCATTCGGCCCATCGAGTCCGCTCCAACATTCAATCATGGCTGATTTCAACTCCGTTGACCCGCGCTCTCTCCATAGCCCTTAATTCCTCGAGAAATCAAGAATTTATCAACTTCTGTCTTAAAGACACTCAACGTCCCGGCCTCCACCGCCCTCTGTGGCAATGAATTCCATATACCCACCACTCTCTGGCTGAAGAAATGTTCTCCAACTTTCTCCAACTTTCTGAAAGAAAGTTTCTCCAACCTCTCCGCACAGCTAATGCCCTCCATACAAGGCAACATCCTGGTAAATCTTTTCTGTACTCTCTCCAAAGCCTCCACGTCCTTCTGGTGGTGTGGCGACCAGAATTGAACACTATATTCCAAGTGTGGCCTAACTAAGGTTCTGTAAAGCTGCAACATGACTTTTCAATTTTTAAACTCAATGCCCCGGCTGATGAAGGCAAGCATGCCGTATGACTTCTTGACTACCTTCTCCACTTGCGATGCCATACTCTTAATGGTTCTGCCATTTGCTATATATTTCCCCACTGTATTAGACCTTCCAGAATGCATTACCTCACATTTGGCTGGATTAAACTCCATCTGCCATCTCTCTGCCCAAGTCTCTGACCGATTTCTATCCTGCTGCATCCTCAGACGGTCTACATCACTATCCGCAATTCCACTAACCTTTGTGTTGTCTGCAAACTTACCAATCAAACCAGTTACATTTTCCTCCAAATCACTTATATATACTACAAACAGCACAAGTCACAGCAGTGATCCCCACGAAACACCACTAGTCACAGCCTTCCACTGCTACCCTCAGTCTTCTATGACCGAGCCAATTCTGTAACTATCTTACCAGTTCAGCTCTGATCCTGTGTGACTTCACCTTCTGTACCAGTCTGCCAAGGGGCTTACTACCTTCATCAATCATCTTCATCACTTCCTCAAAAAACTCTATCAAGTTAGTGAGACACTACCTCCTCTTCACAAAACCGTGCTGCCTATCACTAATACGTCCACTTGCTTCGAAATGGCAGCAAATCCTGTCTCGAAGAATCCTCTCCAACAATTTCCCTACCACTGACTTAAAGTTCACCGGCTTGTAATTTTCTGGATTATCATGCATTTTCCTTTTAATTTTCTGGTTTATCCTCAGGCTTGGGTTGTTTTCATTGGAGCCGAGAAGGGGGCCGGTCTGTGTGTATGTGTGTGTGTGTGTGGGGGGGGTTGTGGGGTGGGGGGGGGTTGTGGGGTGGGCGGGGGTTGTGGGGTGGGGGGGGCGGTTGTGGGGTGGGGGAGGGGGGGGTTGTGGGGGAGGGGGGGCGTTGGGGAGGTTGGGGGGTTGATCGAGGTGCACAAGATTATTAGGGGCTTGGACAGGGTGGAAAGGGAGCAGCTGTTCCCCTCAGTTGAAGATCAGTCACGAGGGACACAAGTTTAAGATGAGGGGAGAAGGTTCAGGGGGGTTTTGAGGAAAAATCTTGTTACCCAGAGGGTGGTGACGGTTTGGAACCCACTGCCTGGGAGGGTGGTAGAAGCGGGTTGCCTCACATCCTTTAAACACTTGGCACGTCATAACATTCAAGGCTATGGGCCAAGTGCCGGCAAATGGGAATAGGTAGGTCAGGTGCTTTTCACGTGTCGGTGGCCATTCAGACTCAATGGGCCGAAGGGCCTCTTCACTGTTGCTGATGATACAAAGTTCGGTGGCATCGCAGACAGACTAGATGATGGCATAAAATTGCAAGAAGATATTGACAGACTCGGTGAATGGGCAAATTTGTGGCAAATTGAATTCAATGTAAACAAGTGTGAGGTTATACATTTTGGACCAAAAAAGAATAGAACAGAGCACTTTCTAAATGGAAAGAGGTTCGTGCAGTGGATGTCCAAGCTGCAAACCATTCCTCCAGATCCTTGCCCTTCATGGATTTAATGAAGGCCAAGGCAATAGTTGGATTATTGAAAGACTTGACGGAGTTGTTGGATACCATTTTTCGGGTTGCAGGATAAAGCCTGACGGAATTCACTCCCCACAGCGTTGAGCTGCCTTTGACCTTCATCGAAGTCTCGAAGCTTCGTTTGTGTTGCTGCCGAAAAGTCCTGAATACTCCCTCCCTCCTGGGGCCAGGTGCCATCTCACCGTACCCGTCTCCAGGACCTTCTTTCAAGTTGTGGAAGCGAATGATTACAGGCCTGGGATGAAAACTATCCCTCAGCCTCAGAGACAGGATACGATGCACCCTTTCTAATTTGGAACACTCAGGCTTCAAATCCAGCTGAGAAAACGTGGCAGTCGGTCCTTAAAGAACCTCACGGGAGCCTTACCCTCCACACTAAATGGACAGAAAATAACAGAATTTATGGGTGGCATGGTAGCACAGTGGTTAGAACAGTTGCTTCACAGCACCAGGGTCCCAGGTTCGATTCCCGGCTTGGGTCACTATCTGTGCGGAGTCTGCACATTCTCTCCTGGCTGCGTGGGTTTACTCCGGGCTCTCCAGTTTCCTCCCACAGTCCAAAGATGTGCAGGTTAGGTGGATTGGCCGTGATAAATTGCCCTTAGTGTCCAAATAAAAGGTTAGGTGGGGATACTGGGTTCCAGGGATGGGGTGGATGTATGGGCTTGGCTGGGGTGCTGTTTCCAAGGTGCAGACTTGATGGGCCGAGTGGCCTTCTACATTGTAAATGCTATGATGACCATCTGACAGGCCAACGACCCGGATGTTTTTTCTCCACCTCCGTCGAGGAGGCATCTTGCTGAACGTGCAGGATTCTCTCCTCCGGATCATCGAGCTTCTTCATGGTGTTTTACAGCTGGGCCTCATGAGCTCACAGATATTGAGTCAGCACACTGAGCCTCTGGTCAGTCACACGAATAATGTCGGCAGTCATAATTTTCGCCGCCTCCCAGAGCCCCAGAGAGCGCGGGGTCGAGAGACCTCCTGAGGGTCAGGCCGCCATGTTGAATAGGCGGCTCCATTCCCGCTGAATCCACCTGCGCTGTTTCATCAAGGCATTTCTTCACTTTCTTTTTAGAAAATATTTTATTGAGACATTTAGAATTTTAACATTTAAATATTTATACTGTGGAGTGAGAATGGAGTCATCTTTCATGTATAAATATTTCCCACTTTCTCTGTCTGTTAGCTTTGACAAAGAGTCATCTGGACTTCAAATGTTAACTCTTTTCTCTCCCTACAGATACTGCCAGACCTGCTGAGATTTTCCAGCATTTTTTCTTTGGTTGCAGCTCATATTTGTTGTGACCTCCTGGACAGGAAGATGTGAGCATGGATCTGTCAATCAGCCTGATTCAGCATCTTCAGGAGAATAGGGAGGGTGAATAGCGCCGTAGTGTGGCGACTAGGGGATTTTCACAGTAACTTTGTTGCAGTGTTAATGTAAGCCTACTTCTGACACTAATGAAGATTATTATTATTAGATACAGCAGAATAGGAATTGAGGGCGAGAGGCAGCATGGTGGCACAGTGGTTAGCACTGCTGCCTCACAGTGCCAAGGTCCCAGGTTCGATCCCGGCTCTGGGTCACTGTCCATGTGGAGTTTGCACATTCTCCCTGTGTTTGTGTGGTTTTTGCCCCCACAACCCAAAGATGTGCAGGTTAGTTGGATTGACCACGCTAAATTGCCCCCCAAAATTGAAAAAAATGAATTGGGTACTTGAAATTTTTTTTAAAAAGAGAATGGAGGGAGTGTGTGGGATGAAGATTTGCAGCTTTCGGGGAATAAGACAGAGGAAAAAATATGACATAGAAACTAGAATTGTCTGTTCTGAGTTTCTATCCTGTACTGACAGTGATGAATTTTGTAAATTATTTTTACAGGTTCTTCGACGAGGAGGAATTACAGCCAGAAATCTCAAACATCACGTCTCAATCTGATAGTCACTCCCTTCCTTGGAACCAGAATATCCTCAGACTCTGAATGTGGAATGAAAAATCTTTGCCCAAACTGTCAACTAAAGATTTCAAACATCTGTGTGACTGGAACAGCACCGAGACCCACAGAACACACACCCGAGTGAGAGTGTTCCAGTGAACTGACTGTGGAAACATCAGTGTGACTGGAAAAGCACCGAGACCCACACAACACACACCCAAGTGAGAGAGTTCCAGTGAACTGACTGTGGAAACATCAGTGTGACTGGAAAAGCACCAAGACCCACACAACACACCCGAGTGAGAGTGTTCCAGTGAACTGACTGTGGAAAGAGCTTAAACCAGTTACACTGCCTGAAAAACACCACAATATTCAGAGCGGGGAGGGACCGGACCCGTGTTGATCTGAGGCTTCAACAGATTGTCCAACCTGGAGAGACGTGAGGGGACCCAAACCATGGAGAAACCGTGGAAATGTGGGGACTGTGGGAAGGGATACAGATTCCCATATGAGCTGGAGACTCATCGACGCAGTCACACTGGGGAGAGGCCATTCACCTGCTCAAAGTGTGAGAAAGGATTTACCAAGTTATCCAACTTGCAGACACACCAGCGAGTTCACACTGGGGAGAGGCCATTCACCTGCTCTCAGTGTGGGAAGGGATTTTGTAATTTGTCCCACCTATTGAGACACCAGCGAATTCACACCGGGGAGAGGCCATTTACTTGCTCCCAATGTGGGAAAGGGTTCCGTGATTCGTCCCACCTATTGAGCCACCAGCAAGGTCACACTGAGGAGAGACCATTTAATTGCTCTCAGTGTGGGAAAGGATTTACTCAATTATCTCACCTGCGGATACACCAGCGAGTTCACACTGGAGAGAGGCCATTCACCTGCTCTCAGTGTGGGAAGGGATTCACTCAGTTATCCAACCTGCAGACACACCAACAAATTCACACTGGGGAGAGACCGTTTACGTGCTCTCAGTGTGGGAAGGGATTCACTCCTTTATCCACCCTGCGGAGACATCAGCGAGTTCACACTGGGGAGAGGCCATTCGCCTGCTCTCGGTGTGGGAAAGGATTTGCTCAATTATCCAACCTGAGGAGACACCAGCGAGTTCACACTGGGGAGAGGCCATCCACCTCTCAATGTGAGACGGGATTGCATGTTTAATCGCACCTGCTGTGACACCAACAATTTCACAATTGATTACAGGGGTTGGATTCTGCTGTTATTGTTTCTGCTCTACATCCAGGGCTGCATTTTGTTCATTCTGACAGGTGGTCAGTGGGGATGGTCGGAGGGTTTCTTTCTGCTGGACAGGCCAGTGTCACCACTTTGCCTCCAGTGGGCTGATTCTCTTTGAGCCTTGTTGCTAATACCTGGCTTCAAATTACACAAGGATCACAGAGTGAAAGAGTGTTTGGAAGTTTGAAGACATTTAGTTTCCATTTCTGTTTGGAACCCCCAAAGCATGCCACGTTACCATGGAGATGGGTCCTGGTGGTTACATGGTTCTTTTGTCTAATTTATCAGGGTGTTCCTCACAGAGGAAAACTATCAGGGTGTGAGAGGCAAGTTGTCCAAGGTGGACTGGGCAACTGATTGGTACAGGGAATACCTAATGTTTAAGGAATTATTACATATTTATCAGGGGGTCTGTTAGCTCAGTTGGCTGGACAACTGTTTGTGATGCAGAGCAAGGTCAACAGTGAGGATTTAACTCCCGTACTGGCTGAGTTTATTCAACCAGGTCCCTCACCTGAGGAGCGCTGACCCTCAGGTTAAATCACCTCCAGTCAGCTCTCTCTCTGTCAAAGGGAGAGCAGCCTATGGTCCTGTGGGATTTTTCTGACTTTTATTTCACATGTACAACAAATTTAAGGAACAAAAATCCAACAGGAAACGTGATGTAACTGTGGCGAACAAGAAAAGTTAAAGATTCCATGGGATCCGTTAGAATTCAGCAAAGCAGGACCAAGAAACTGATGAGAGCAAACTGGTGAGACACATAAAAACCGACTGGAAAAGCTTCTCCAGGAATGGGAAAAGGAAAAGATTAGCAAAGATCAATGTGGGTCCATTCCAGGCAGAGACAGGGGAGTTTATAATGGGGAATGAGGAAATGGCAGAGAAACTAAACAATATGTGTCTGTCTTCACAGAGGAAGATACAGAAATTGTCCCCAAAACACCAAGAACCAAGGGACTGGCAGAGAACCAAGGGCAGCACGGTAGCATAGTGGTTAGCACAATTGCTTCACAACTCCAGTGTCCCAGGTTCGATTCCAGCTTGGGTCACTGTCTGTGTGGAGTCTGCACATCCTCCCGGTGTGTGCATGGGTTTCCTCCGGGTACTCCGGTTCCCTCCCGCAGTCCAAAGATGTGCAGGTTAGGTGGATTGGCTATGGTAAATTGCCCTTCGTGTCCAAAATTGCCCTTCGTGTTGTGTGGGGTTACTGGGTTATGGGGATAGGGTGGAGGTGTTGACCTTTGGTCGGGTGCTCTTTCCAAGAGCCGGTGCAGACTCGATGGGCCAAATGGCCTCCTCCTGCACTGTAAATTCTATGATTAGTATTGGTGAAAAAGTAGCACTGGAGAAATTAATGGGGTTGAAAGTGAATAAAACTCCAAAAGCTGATGATCCACAACCCAGAGTGTTGAATGAGGTGGCTGTAGAGATCTCTATTCCTCATTCTAAATTCTCCTGACTCTATCTGTAACAGATAAACCTTTGTTTGAGCCAAACGTTTGCTTTTTACGTAGCCACAGAAGAGTTTACAGTCCATTTTTATGTATTTTGCTAGTTCACATTCTATTCTATTCTCCCTTTGTTTCTCAGTGTCTTGGTTGAAGAACTGAAGTAAATCCTCGGGAATGAATCATCACTTTGGACAGGTTCTGAGACAATTAAATTTTGACTGCCAGGACAGAGTAACTATAATCGTGCAGTGTGATTTTAGATTGTGCAAAAGGGCAAAGTTCTAGTTTATAGTTTACTGTGTAGGTTTCCGAGTTAAAGTAGCTTCTAGTTTGTTTTTTTGTTGCATTAAAAGTCAGAAAACTGGAAGTCCCGTCGTGTGATCCTTTAATTTGTTGACTGGGAGCTTGAATTTTTATAAGAAGTTGGTGACCTTTATGGGGTCCTAATCCACAAGTTTTGTCTTCCTATTTGACCCTCGGGCACCTTTCTGTCTCTATTGCTCGTGTCAGTGACAGCCAGGTGATGGAGTTGAGGGCTGAATTTAGCTGAGAATAACGGGGCCTGTGTCCCAGTTGGGAAACTGCCATGGGCATCGCTAATAGAGACAGGAACGTGCTGGAGGACTGACTGGGAATTGCACATCCAACCAATCAGGGTTCAGGGGCGAGGATCACTGGGGCTGATGGTGATGTGACTCCAGGGTTCAGTGCCCACGTGTCCCAAGCTGGAAGTCACAGGAACAGGGTACAGAGGAGCCGAAGGGAAACCATTTGGGACAAGAACATTGTGAACATCCTGTTACTCTGGTTGTCTTTGATCCTCAAGTAATTTTCAGGGTTTTTTTTAAACCATGTTTCTGTTTCGTCAATAAACTTTTAACAGGAAAATATTTGAATTTTTTGGACTTTTCCTGATTATTCACTTTTGGGAAAGTGGGTGAGAGGGGTTGACAGGCTCTTTAACAGAAAGTGAGTCCCTCTAAGGTAATTGGCAAAGGTGCCAGAGGGGTAGAGGAGATTTGATTTTTCTTTTGACAGTGTTTGAAAATGGGTTCAGGGAATCAATCGTGACTGACTAATTCATCAAGGTTCTCTGAGGAAGTAACAAGGGATGTCAATAAAGGGGAACCTGTAGATGTGCTTTATCTGGATTTCCAGAAGGTATTTCCCAAGGTGCCACATCAAAGGTTAAGACACAAAACTAGAGCTCATTGTGTGGGGGCAACACATCAGCGTGGCTAGAGGATTGGTTAGCGAGCAGGAAGTAGCCAGAAGGTATAAATGGGTCATTTCTGGGTTGGTAAGATGTGACAAGTGGAATGTCACCAAGATCAGTGCTGGGCTCTCACCCATTTACAATCTGTATGAATGTGTTGGATGACAGGATTGAATGTATGGCGGTTAAATTTTCTGATGCCTCAAAGACGGGTAGGAAAGTAATTTGTGAAGTGGATTTAAGATCTCTGCAAAGGACTACAAATAGGTTAAGTGAGTGGGCAAAAACTGACAGATGGAGCCTAACTTTGGGAAATGTGGATTGTCCACATTTTCAGAAAGTGTTAAATAAAACAATATTATTTAAATGGAGAGAGATTGCAGAACTCTGCGATACAGAGGGATCGGGGTGCCCGATCCCAAGTTAATCTGCAGGTACAGCAAGTGATTAGGAAGATCGATGGAATATTATTGTTTATTGCAAAGGAAATCTAATATAAATGTAGGGATGTTGTGCTGCAGTTGTATCGAGTCAGAGAGGTTTACAGCATGAAAACAGGCCCTTCGGCCCAACTTGTCCATGCCGCCCAGTTTTTAAACTAGTCCCAATTGCCTGTATTTGGCCCACATCCCTCTACCCAGCTTTCCCACATAACTGTCTAAATGCTTTTTAAAAGACAAAGTTGTACCCACCTCTACTACTGCCTCTGGCAGCTCGTTCCAGACACCCACCACCCTCTGTGTGAACAAAATGCCCCTCTGTACCCTTTTATATCTCTCTCCTCTCACATTAAACCTATGCCCTCTAGTTTTAGACTCCTCTACCTTTGGGAAAAGATGTTGACTATCTACCTTATCTGTGCCCCTCATTATTTTACAGACCTCGACAAGATCACCCCGAAGCCTCCTACACTCCAGGCGAAAACGTCCTAGTCTATCCAGCCTCTCATAACTCAAACCATCAAGTCCTGGTCGCATCCGAGTAAATCTTTTCTGCGCTCTTTCCAGTTTAATACTATCCTTTCTATAATAGGACCAGAACTGTACACAGTGCTCCAAATGTGGCCATACCAATGTCTTGTACAAGTTCAGCAAGACGTACCAACTCCTGCATTCAATGTTCTGACCAATGTAACCAAGTATGCCGAATGCCTTCTTCACCACCCTGTCCACCTGTGACTCCACTTTCAAGGAGCTATGAATCTGTACTCCGAGATCTTTGTTCTATAACTTTCCCCAACTCCTTACTACTAACTGAGTAGGTCCTGCCCCGATCTACCAAAATGCATCACCTCACGTTTAGCTAAATTAAACTCCATCTGCCATTCATCGGCCCACTGACCCAATTGATCAAGTTCCGTTGCAATCCTAGATAACCTTCTTCACTCTCACTATGCCACCAATCTTGGTGTCATCTGCAAACTTACTAACCATGTCTCCTGCATTCTCCTCCAAATTATTAATCTAAATAACAAATAATAGTGGACCCAGCACCGATTCCTGAGGCACACCGCTGGTCACAGGCCTCCAGTTTGAAAAACAACCCTCTACAACCACCTTTAGTCTTCTGTCGTCAAGCCAATTTTGTAACCAATTGGCTACCTCACCCTGGATCCCGTGAGATATAACCTTGTGCAACAACCTATCATGCGGTACCTTGACGAAAGACTTGCTAAAGTCCATGTCAACAATGTCGACTGCTCTGCTCTCATCTACCTTCTTGGCTACCACTTTGAAAAACTCAATCAAATTTGTGAGACATGATTTTCCACTCACAATGCCATGCTGACTGTCCCTAATCAGTCCTTGCCTCTATAAATGCCTGTAGATCCTGTCTCTCAGAATACCTTCTGACAACTTACCCACCACAGACATTAGGTTCACCAGCCTGTAGTTCCCAGACTTTTCCCTCTGGCCTTTCTTAAACAAAGGCACAACATTTGCTACCCTCCAATCTTCAGGCACCTCACCTGTGGCTGTCGGCGATTCAACTTTCTCTGCTCGGGGACCCGCAATCCCCCCCCCCCTAGTCTACCACAATGTCCTGGGATACATTTTATCAGTTTCCGGGGATTTATCTACCTGTGCTTTAAGCTTGATCTAACCCCATTCCCCCCCTCCACTTTGTGGGTAGTCTGCAATCCCAAAACCAAATTTTAACAGTCCCAGCTCGCCATACCTTCCATTCTGTCTCTCCTAGCCTTGGCATCCAGGGATGGTTTTGCTAACCTGCCTGTGTATCTGCACCTGGCAGTGTTTGATGACCGAGGGTAACTGGTGTTATACTCTGTATCTAACCCCGTGTTGTACCTGTCCTGGGAGTGTTTGATGGGGTCAGTGTACAAGGAGATTTCTTCTGAAGCTCACCCCGTGCTGCACCTGGCCTGGGAGTGTTTGATGATAAAGTGTAACTGAAGCTTGAATCTGCATCTAACTCTGTGTTGTACCTGTCCTCGGAGTGTTTGATGGGGACAGTGCAGCGGAGGATATACGTTGTTTCTAACCTTGTGCTGTACCTAATTGTGGAGTGTTTGATGGGCACAGCATAGAGAGAGATTTACTCTGTATCTAACACCATTTTGTATCTGCCTTGGGAGTGTTTCATGGGGCAATGTAGAGGGAGCTGTGCTGTAACTGATTGGAGAATGGTTCAAGCTGCACTTGGTACTCAGATTTTCCAGTACAGACACCCTTCACTTTAAACCCCCCCCCCCTCCCCCCCCCTCCCTCCCCCCCCCCCTCCCTCCCCCCCCCCACCCCCCCCTCCTCCCCCCCCCCACCCCCCCCCTCCCCCCCCCACCCCCCCTCCCCCCCCCCACCCCCCCTCCCCCCCCCCCTCCCCCTCCCCCCCCCCCCCCCCCCCCCCCACCCCCCCCCCTCCCCCCCCCCTCCCCCCTCCCCCCCCCCTCCCCCCCCACCCCCCCCTCCCCCCCACCCCCCTCCCCCCCCTCCCCCCCCCTCCCCCCCCACCCCCCCCTCCCCTCCCCCCCCTCCCCTCCCCCCCTCCCTCCCCCCCCCCTCCCCCCCCCCCTCCCACCCCCCCCCTCCCTCCCCCCCCCTCCCCCCCCCCTCCTCACCCCCCTCCCCCCCCCTCCCCCCCCCCTCCCCCCCCCCCCTCCCCCCCCCCTCCCCCCCCCTCCCCCCCCCTCCCCCCCCCCCTCCCCCCCTCCCCCCCCCCCCTCCCCCCCCCCCCCCTCCCCCCCCCCTCCCCCCCCCTCCCCCCCCCCCTCCCCCCCCCCTCCCCCCCCCCCCTCCCCCCCCCTCCCCCCCCCCCTCCCCCCCCCCTCCCCCCCCCCCTCCCCCCCTCCCCCCCCCTCCCCCCCTCCCCCCCCCCTCCCCCCCTCCCCTCCCCCCTCCCCCCCTCCCCTCCCCCTCCCCCCCTCCCCTCCCCCTCCCCCCTCCCCCCCCTCCCCCCCCTCCCCCCCCCTCCCTCCCCCCCCCCCTCCCTCCCCCCCCCCCCCTCCCCCCCCCCTCCCCCCCCTCCCCCCCCTCCCCCCCCTCCCCCCCCTCCCCCTCCCCCCCCCCCTCCCCCCCCCCCTCCCCCCTCCCCCCCCCTCCCCCCCCCCCTCCCCCTCCCCCCCCCCTCCGCCCCCCTCCCCCCCCCCTCCCCCCCCTCCCCCCCCCTCCCCCCTCCCTCCCTCCTCCCTCCCTCCCCCTCCCCCCCTCCCTCCCTCCCCCCCCCCCCTCCTCCCCCCCCCTCCCTCCCTCCCTCCCCCCCCCCTCCCCCCCCCTCCCCCCCTCCCCCTCCTCCCCCCCCTCCCCCCTCCCCCCCCTCCCCCCCCTCCCCCCCTCCCCCCTCCTCCCCCCCCCTCCCCCTCCCCCCCCCTCCCCCCCCCTCCCCCCCCCTCCCCCCTCCCCCCCCTCCCCCCCCCCTCCCCCCCTCCCCCCCCTCCCCCCCCTCCCCCCCCCTCCCCCCTCCCTCCCTCCTCCCTCCCTCCCCCTCCCCCCCTCCCTCCCTCCCCCCCCCCCTCCCCCCCCCTCCCTCCCTCCCTCCCCCCCCCCCTCCCCCCCCTCCCCCCCTCCCTCCCCCCCCCCTCCCCCCCCCTCTCTCCCCTCTCCCCTCTCTCCCCCCCCCCCCCCCACACACACACACACACACACACACACACACAGGCCCAGAGGGACAGTGAGAATCCTGAACATTGTTGTACAGTCTGCTCGATATTTCATAGGGCCTTTTTCTGGTCCATAGAATCCCTTCATTCCAGGAGGCCATTCGGCCCATCAAGTCTGCAGCGACGCTCTAATACGGCACCCCACTCAGGGCCACTCCTCCACCCTATCCCCGTAACCCCACCTAATCTTTGGACACTCAGGGGAAATCTTTTAGAATGGCCAATCCACCTAACCTGTGCATCTTTGAACTGTGGGAGGAAACTGGAGCACCCGGAAGGAACCCACGCAGACACGGGGAGGAAGTGCAAACTCTACACAGTCACCCAAGGCCGGAATCGAACCCCCTCCCTCTGATCTCCAGTCAGCCTTTGTTCGAATGAAAAGAGCCCCAGTTTCTCAATCTCTTCTCCACCCTCTCCATGGCCTTTACATCATTCCTGGTGTAAGGTCCCCAAAACCTGATCTAATATTCCAACTGCAGCCTAACCAATGATTTGTACAGATTTGCATGACCTCTGTCCTTTTGTATTCCACGCCCAGAATTATAAAACCTTGGATCCCATGTGTTTTTTAAACACTTTATCAACTTGTCCTCCCACATTTAAAAGTTTGTGTATCTGAAACTCTTTGGGAGATATTAACATAGCATGGCTGAAATACATTGACATCCAATGTCTGATATAATGTGTGATATGGGAGAGAGAAGTTTAGTCTGAGTTAGAAACTCAAGCAGGCGCTTCACTGCAGACAGGTCACCTTGGAAACGCTGATAAGACATTCCTTCACTGCAGACAGGTCACCGTGGAAATGCTGATAAGACATTCCATTCCACAGAATCGACTCTGGAAACTCTAATCAGATTGGGGCGAGGACAGATTTTGTCTGTTATTAACCTTAACATAAACTTAAACCAGAATGCATAATGGTACAGATTAATTTCGAACGTGCGATGTTTATAGCTACATTAATGGAATTATCAGAAATAACAGAATTAACAGGCAGGGGAGTTTAGGGAAAATGAGGAAATTACTGAAGAAACGTAACTGCTGGGATCCAAGAATGTGTCCTTGTAAATCACAGATTAGAGAAATTCCTGCTGTCTTTTCCTCACTTGCTGCATGAACTGTGTTCCATACTGGGCACCAAACCTCAGGAAAGATACATTGCACTTGGTAACTGTCCAGTACAGATTGACCATGATGAAGTGAGGCTGGTTAGCTGAGTGAATCCGTTCCCACACACAGAATATTAACGGTCACTCCTCAGTGTGAACAGGTCGATGAATCTCCAGGTCTGATTAAATCTATTCCACAATCCCCAGATTTCCAAAGCTTCTCCCAGCGAGACTACATATCGTTCGAAAGGTCAGACCATCGGCTAAAACGTCATCCACATTCCGAACACATGAACTGTTTCTCCCCCATTGAACAGGGTCTTTGAACAAAGAACAATACAGCACAGGCACAGGCCCATCAGCCCTCCAAGCCTGGACCAGTCATGATGCCAACCTTTGCCAAAACCCTCAGCACTTCCTTGTGCCGTATTCCTCTATACCCATCCTACCCATGTGTTTGTCAAGATGCCTTTTGAACGCCGTTAATGTATCTGCTTCCACAACCTCCCCTGGCAATGCATTCCAGGCACTCACCACCCTCTGCGTAAAATAACCTGCCTCGCACATCTCCACTAACTTTGCCCCAGGGACCTTAAACCTATGCCCCTTGCTGACTGACCCCTCCACCCTGGGAAAGAGTGCCTGCCCATCCACTCTATCCATGCCCCTCATAACCTTGTCGACCTCTATCAGGTCACCCCTCAACCTCCGTCTTTCTAAGGAAAACAGTCCAAGTATATTCAGCCTCTCCACATCGTTAACACCCCCCAGACTAGGCAACATCCTGGTAAACCTCCTCTGCACCTTCTCAAAAGCCTCCACATCCTTCTGGTACTGTGGCGACCAGAATTATGGACAATATTCCAAGTGTGGCCTTAACAAGGTTCTATACAACAGTAGCATGACTTGCCAGTTTTTATCGAGGGCAGCACGATAGCATTGTGGATAGCACAATTGCTTCACAGCTCCAGGATCCCATGTTCGATTCCGGCTTGGGTCACTGTCTGTGCGGAGTCTGCACATCCTCCCCGTGTGTGCGTGAGTTTCCTCCGGGTGCTCCGGTTTCCTCCCACAGTCCAAAGATGTGCAGGTTAGGTGGATTGGCCATGGTAAATTGCCCTTAGTGTCCAAAATTGCCCTTAGTGTTGGGTGGGGTTACTGGGTTATGGGGATAGGGTGCAGGTGTTGACCTTGGGTAGGGTGCTCTTTCCAAGAGCTGGTGCAGACTCGATGGGCCGAATGGCCTCCTTCTGCACTGTAAATTCTATGATAATCTATTTTTTTTATTAAATATTTTATTGAAAATTTTTGGTCAACCAACACAGTACATTGTGCATCCTTTACACAATATTGTAACAACACAAATAACAATGACCTATTTTATAAACAAAAAATGAATAAATAATAAATAACAAAAATGAAAACTAGCCCTAATTGGCAACTGCCTTGTCACAAGTAACACTCTCCAAAAATGTAATTTAACAGTCCAATATATAATTATCTGTAGCAACGACCTATACATACTATACAGTATATATTAACAACCCTGAGAGTCCTTCTGGTTCCTCCTCCCCCCACACACCCCCGATCCTGGGCTGCTGCTGCTGCCTTCTTTTTTCCATTCCGTCTATCTTTCTGCGAGGTATTCGACGAACGGTTGCCACCGCCTGGTGAACCCTTGAGCTGACCCCCTTAGGACGAACTTAATCCGTTCCAGCTTTATAAACCCTGCCATGTCATTTATCCAGGTCTCCACCCCCGGGGGCTTGGCTTCTTTCCACATTAGCAATATACTGCGCCGGGCTACTAGGGACGCAAAGGCCAAAACATCGGCCTCTCTCGCCTCCTGCACTCCCGGCTCTTGTGCAACCCCAAATATAGCCAACCCCCAGCTTGGTTCGACCCGGACTCCTACTACTTTTGAAAGCACCTTTGTCACCCCCATCCAAAACCCCCGTAGTGCCGGGCATGACCAAAACATATGGGTATGATTCGCTGGGCTTCTCGAGCACCTCGCACACCTATCCTCCACCCCAAAAAATTTACTGAGCCGTGCTCCAGTCATATGTGCCCTGTGTAATACCTTAAACTGAATCAGGCTTAGCCTGGCACACGAGGACGACGAGTTTACCCTGCTTAGGGCATCTGCCCACAGCCCCTCCTCGATCTCCTCCCCCAGCTCTTCTTCCCATTTCCCTTTTAGTTCATCTACCATAGTCTCCCCTTTGTCCCTCATTTCCCTATATATATCTGACACCTTACCATCCCCCACCCATGTCTTTGAGATCACTCTGTCCTGCACCTCTTGTGTCGGGAGCTGCGGGAATTCCCTCACCTGTTGCCTCGCAAAAGCCCTCAGTTGCATATACCTGAATGCATTCCCTTGGGGCAACCCATATTTCTCGGTCAGCGCTCCCAGACTCGCGAACTTCCCATCCACAAACAGATCTTTCAGTTGCGTTATTCCTGCTCTTTGCCACATTCCATATCCCCCATCCATTCCCCCCGGGGCAAACCTTATGATTGTTTCTTATCGGAGACCCCCCCAAGGCTCCAGTCTTTCCCCTATGCCGTCTCCACTGTCCCCAAATCTTCAGTGTAGCCACCACCACCGGGCTTGTGGTGTAGTTCCTCGGTGAGAACGGCAGTGGGGCTGTCACCATAGCCTGTAGGCTAGTCCCCCTACAGGACGCCCTCTCTAATCTCTTCCACGCCGCTCCCTCCTCTTCTCCCATCCACTTACTCACCATTGAAATATTAGCGGCCCAATAATACTCACTTAGACTCGGTAGTGCCAGCCCCCCACTATCCCTGCTACGCTGTAAGAGTCCCTTCCTCACTCTCGGGGTCTTCCCGGCCAACACAAAACCCATGATGCTCTTTTCAATCCTTTTAAAAAAAGCCTTCGTGATCACCACCGGGAGGCACTGAAACACAAAGAGGAATCTCGGGAGGACCACCATCTTAACCGCCTGCACCCTCCCTGCCAGTGACAGGGATACCATATCCCATCTCTTGAAATCCTCCTCCATCTGTTCCACCAACCGCGTTAAATTTAACCTATGCAATGTGCCCCAATTCTTAGCTATCTGGATCCCCAGGTAACGAAAGTCCCTTGTTACCTTCCTCAACGGTAGGTCCTCTATTTCTCTACTCTGCTCCCCTGGATGCACCACAAACAACTCACTTTTCCCCATGTTCAATTTATACCCTAAAAAATCCCCAAACTCCCCAAGTATCCGCATTATTTCTGGCATCCCCTCCGCCGGGTCCGCCACGTATAGTAGCAAATCGTCCGCATACAAAGATACCCGGTGTTCTTCTCCTCCCCTAAGTACTCCCCTCCACTTCTTGGAACCCCTCAACGCTATCGCCAGGGGCTCAATCGCCAGTGCAAACAATAATGGGGACAGAGGGCATCCCTGCCTTGTCCCTCTATGGAGCCGAAAATATGCAGATCCCCGTCCATTCGTGACCACGCTCGCCACTGGGGCCCTATACAACAGCTGCACCCATCTAACATACCCCTCTCCAAAACCAAATCTCCTCAACACCTCCCACAAATAATCCCACTCCACTCTATCAAATGCTTTCTCGGCATCCATCGCCACTACTATCTCCGTTTCTCCCTCTGGTGGGGCCATCATCATTACCCCTAACAACCTCCGTATACTCGTGTTCAGCTGTCTCCCCTTCACAAACCCAGTTTGGTCCTCGTGGACCACCCCTGGGACACATTCCTCTATTCTCATTGCCATTACCTTGGCATCTACATTTAGGAGGGAAATAGGTCTATAGGACCCGCATTGTAGCGGGTCCTTTTCCTTCTTTAAGAGAAGCGATATCGTTGCTTCAGACATAGTCGGGGGCAGTTGTCCCCTTTCCTTTGCCTCATTAAAGGTCCTCGTCAGTACCGGGGCGAGCAAGTCCACATATTTTCTATAGAATTCGACTGGGAATCCATCCGGTCCCGGGGCCTTTCCCGCCTGCATGCTCCTAATTCCTTTCACCACTTCGTCTACCTCGATCTGTGCTCCCAGTCCCACCCTTTCCTGCTCTTCCACCTTGGGAAATTCCAGCCGATCCAAGAAGCCCATCATTCTCTCCCTCCCATCCGGGGGTTGAGCTTCATATAATTTTTTATAAAATGTCTTGAACACTCCATTCACTATCTCCGCTCCACGCTCCATCTCTCCTTCCTCATCCCTCACTCCCCCTATTTCCCTCGCTGCTCCCCTTTTCCTCAATTGGTGTGCCAGCAACCTACTCGCCTTCTCCCCATATTCGTACTGTACACCCTGTGCCTTCCTCCATTGTGCCTCTGCAGTGCCTGTAGTCAGCAAGTCAAATTCTACATGTAGCCTTTGCCTTTCCCTGTACAGTCCCTCCTCCGGTGCTTCCGCATATAGTCTGTCCACCCTCAAACGTTCTTGCAGCAACCGCTCACGTTCCTTACTCTCCTGCTTCCCTTCTCCCTTGGCCCCGCCCCCAATGGCCAACGCCCCATCTCCTCCACCTCCCCTCCTCACCACCTGTGGGAGAGAGAAAAGTTACCACATCGCAGGATTAGTACATAAAACTCCTCTTTCCCCCCTCTTTGCCCCCCACATTCGCCCCACCACTTTGTTCAAACGTTCTTTTTAATAACCCGCTCATTCCAGTTTTTCTTCCACAATAAAAGTCCACGCTTCATCCGCCGTCTCAAAGTAGTGGTGCCTCCCTCGATATGTGACCCACAGTCTTGCCGGTTGCAGCATTCCAAATTTTATCTTCTTTTTATGAAGCACCGCCTTGGCCCGATTAAAGCTCGCCCTCCTTCTCGCCACCTCCGCACTCCAGTCTTGATAAACGCGGATCACCGCGTTCTCCCATTTACTGCTACGAGTTTTCTTCGCCCATCTAAGGACCATTTCTCTATCCTTAAAACGGAGGAATCTCACCACTATGGCTCTGGGAATTTCTCCTGCTCTCGGTCCTCGCGCCATCACTCGGTATGCTCCCTCCACCTCCAACGGACCCGCCGGGGCCTCCGCTCCCATTAACGAGTGCAGCATCGTGCTCACATATGCCCCGACGTCCGCTCCCTCCACAACTTCAGCAAGACCAAGAATCCTCAGGTTGTTCCTCCTTGCGTTGTTTTCCAGTGCCTCCAACCTTTCCACACATCGTTTCTGATGTGCCTCCTGCGTCTCCGTCTTCACCACCAGGCCCTGTATGTCGTCCTCATTCTCGGCTGCCTTTGCCTTCACGACCCGAAGCTCCCGCTCCTGGGTCTTTTGTTCCTCCTTTAGCCCGTCGATCGCCTGTAGCATCGGGGCCAACAGCTCTTTCTTCATTTCCTTTTTGATCTCTTCCACACAGCATTTCAAGAACTCTTGTTGTTCAGGGCCCCATGTTAAACTGCCACCTTCCGACGCCATCTTGGTTTTTGCTTGCCTTCCTTGCCGCTGTTCTAAAGGATCCACTGCAATCTGGCCACTTTCTCCTCCTTTTTCCATCCGTATCCAGGGGGGATTCCCTTCTGGTTTACCGCACAGTGTTTTTAGCCGTCAAAATTGCCGTTGGGGCTCCTATCAAGAGCCCAAAAGTCCGTTTCACCGGGAGCTGCCGAAACGTGCGACTCAGCTGGTCATCGCCGCACCCGGAAGTCATCTCTATGATAATCTATGATACTTGATGTCCCATCCAATGAATCCAAGCATTCCGTATGCTTTCTTGAGTACCTTGTCCATTTGTGCTGCGAACTTCAAACATCTGTGCACATGCAACACACAGATCTCTCTGACTTTCTATATTCCCAGGAGTTTTGCCATTTAAGGTATATTTCCCCTCATAATATAATAATATTCTCCTTAATGCTACTCCCCCACCACTTTTACATCCTTCTCTATCACTCCGGAAGCATCGCTATCCTCCAACGTTCAGCTGCCAATCCGATCCTTCCTTTAAACATGTTTTTCTGTGATAGCCACAACATCGTAATTCCAAGTACCAATAATTGCTCTAAGTTGTTCTGCCTCCCCACTATACTTCTGGCGTGGAAACAAATACACTTCAAACCATTATGTTTGAGCAGACAGGATGATGTTGTTCTCTTATTTTTGTTCTCCAATTCCCCTTCAGTTATTACACCGTCTACGCTAGCGCTCTGGTTCCCAACCCCCTGCCATACTAGTGACTCAAGCAAACTTCCCAGCCAGGATATTGGTGCCCCTCCAGTTGAGATGCAACACGTCTTTTTGTACATTTCGAGGATGACATTGACTCAGAGTCATGTGTTTCTCTTGTAGTCTTTCTGTGATTGGAGAAGGTGTTTCTCGACCCGCAGATCTTTGGCAGAGATCCCTCTCTGCCACTCTCTGCCTCTTCATTGAGGCGTTGGAATTCAAATGTAATAATAATATTCTTTATTCTTGCCACACGTAGGCTCACATTATCACTGCAATGAAGTTACTGTGAAAATCCCCAAGTCGCCACACTCCGGCACCTGTTCGGGTGACTAATTCACCCAACGGGGAGAATGTGCAGAGTCTGCACAGACAGTGACCGAAGTGGGAATTGAACCCGGGACCCTGGGGCTCTGAAGCAACAGTGCTAACCACTGTGCTACCGTGCTGCCCTAATGATACAGATTGAGGAGCACTTTGTCACGATAGTGACTGATTGGCAGCTATGAGACAGGAGCTGAGGAGCATAATGTGGGAACAATTGTTCTTGTCAAATGCAGAACAGTAATGTGGTGGTTGGTTAAGGGGCACTTGCTGCGAGTGCTGAATAGTTTTGTCCCAGTGGGATGAGGAAGGAATGGTAAGGTGAAGGAGTCTTGGCTGACAAGAGAAGTGGAGCTTCTAGTCAAGAGGAACAAGGAAGCTTACGTAAGGTTGAGGAAGCAAGGATCTAGCACAGCTTTAGAGGGTTACAAGGTAGCCAGGAAGCAACTCAAAAATGGACTGAGGCGAGCTAGAAGGGGGCATGAAAAAGCCCTGGCGGGAAGGATTAGGGAGAACCCCAAGGCGTTCTACACTTCTGTGAGAAGTGAGGATGATCAGAGTGAGAGTAGGGCCGATCAGGTCTAGTGGAGGGAACTTGTGCCTAGAGTCTGAGGAGATGGGGGAGGGCCTAAATGAATATATTGCTTCAGTATTCACGAGAGAGAGGGATCTTGTTGCTCATGAGAGCAGTGTGAACCAGGTTAATAGACTCGAACAGGTTGACACTAAGAAGGAGAAGTGCTAGAAATTTTGAAAAGCATCAGGATAGATAAGTCCCCTGGGCCTGACGGAATATACCCAAGGTTACTACGGGAAGTGAGGGAGGAGATTTCTGCGCCATTGGCAATGATCTTTGCGTTCTCGCTCTCCACTGGATTGGTACCAGATGATTGGAGGGAGGCGAATGTTGTTCCCCTGTTCAAGAAAGGGAATAGGGAAATCCCTGGTAATTACAGACCCATCAGTCTTGCGTCTGTGGTGAGCAAATTATTGGAAAGGATTCTAAGAGATAGGATTTATGATTATTTAGAAAACCATAGTTTGATTAAAGATAGTCAGCATGGCTTTGATTGGGGCAGGTCATGCCTCACAAGTCTCATTGAATTCTTTGACGATGTGACGAGACACATTGATGAAGGTCAGGCAGTGGATGTGGTGTAAATGGATTTCAGTAAGACATTTGATAAGGTTCCCCATGGTAGGCTCATTCAGAAAGTTAAGGGGCATGGGATACAGGGAAATTTGGCTGTCTGGATACAGAATTGGTTGGCCAATAGAAGACAGCGAGTGGTAGTGGATGAAAAGTATTCCGCCTGGTGGCCGGTGACAAGTGGTGTCCTGCAGGAATCTGTTCTGGGACCTCTGCTCTTTGTGTTTTTTATAAATGACTTGGATGAGGAAGTGGAAACGTGGGCTAGTATGTTTGCCGATGACACAAAGGTTGGGGGAGTTGTAGATAGTGTTGAGCGACTGGGCTGAGAAGTGGCAGATGGAGTTTACCCTAGATAAATGTGAAGTGATTCATTTTGGAAGATCGAATTTGAATGCTGAATACAGAGTTCAAAGGCAGGATTCTTGGAAGTGTGGAGGAATAGAGGGATCTTGGGGTCCACGGACATAGATCCCTCAAAGTTGCCACCCAGGTTGATAGGGTTGTTAAGAACGCATATGCTGTGTTGGCTTTCATTAACAGGGGGATTGAGTTTCAGAGCCGTGAGATTTTGCTGCAGCTTTATAAAACCCTAGTTAGACCACACTTGGAATATTGTGTCCAGTTCTGGTCGCCTTATTATAGGAAGGATGTGGATGCTTTGGAGAGGATACAGAGGAGATTTATCAGGATGCTGCCTGGACTAGAGGGCATGTCTTATGAAGAAACGTTGAGGGAGCTAGGGCTTTTCTCACTGGAGTGAAGAAGGAAGAGAGGTGATTTGATAGAGGTGTACAAGGTGATGAGAGGCATGGATAGAGTGGATAGCCAGAGAATTTACCCCAGGGCAGAAATGTCATCAAGGGACATACTTTTAAGGTGATTGGAGGAAGATATCGGGGAGATGTCAGAGGTAGGTTCTTTACACAGAGAGTGGTGGGTGCGTGGAATGCACTGCCAGCAGAGGTGGTGGAGACAGAGTCATTGGGGACTTTTAAGCAACTCTTGGACAGCCATATGAACAGCAGTAAATTGAAGGGGTGTAGGTTAGGTTGATCTTCGATTAGGATAAATGGTCGGCAAAACATCGTGGGCCGAAGGGCCTGTACTGTGTTGTACTGTTCTATGTTCTAAACTCTTCCTAGTCATTACGGTCAATGCTTATTACATAAGTGGAGAGTGAACAGGAGTGGAGTAAATTCAGAGACAGGCAAGGCAGCACCCAGTTATTAGCCTTGACCATAACACCAGCTTTTTCAGCATTGTTTCTCCAGAGTTATTAAACCACTCGAAGGAAGGAAGCACAGGTTCAGGTGCAGCCTCAGTCACCAATAGTAATTATATATAAAGTCGAGGTCTTGAACTTTGTGAAGGTACGATCAATAAGTTTGCAGATCAAAAATTGTTGGTGTGGTAACTAGCGAGGAGAAAAGCCTTAAATTAATGGACTGGATATGGACAGAACAGTGGCAAATGGAATTTAAGCAGGAAAAGTGGCAGCTCTTGTACAGAGTCAGTAGAGACATGGGGCGAAATTCTCCTACCCGCCCCGCCACATTTCTGCCCCGACCGGCCGGTGGGAGTCTCCGTAACACCGGCCGGTCAATGGGGTTTCCCATTGTGGGGCAGCCCCACGCCGTCGGGAAACCCCCGGGCGCCGGCAAAATGGAGACTCCCGCCGGCGGAGAATGACGCCCATGGTATGCCGAGTGACATCTGGTCTGGATCATTCCATAAAACATTGAACATTCACTATCACGAGCAAGCGGGAAGAAGATAGAGGAATGACTGATTCTGGGATTGAACCCAACAAGAGTTGCATCTTCTGGGGAGGATAGAGGAAGGACCCATTGAGGAAGAAAACCTTAAATTCTGCATTCTTCCACAGGAGAGCAGCATTTAATCATTCTGAGAAATGGAGAATAGCAGCATACCCATTGACAATAATTTGTTTGATTATTTTTATCAACTGGTAACCAATTTACTGTTTGTGGTGTCAATGGTGCTGCTCTTATCCAACATTCCCTGCGGATGTGAATGTGCCCGATTCACTGCACAGGAACCCAGTGCGCAGACGCATTGCTGGGTGTATCGAGCATGCGCAATGTCACTTTGCTCGGAGGTCTGCGCGTGTTGGAGCGGCTGTTTCCAGCGGTGAGGCAGAGGGAGGAATGGAGCTGGGAGTGGGGGTGGGGAGGGAGTGAAAGCTGAATAAACACCCCCTGCTGGTCACAAGGCCGGCATAAGACCCTGCAAGTCCCGTGTTTGCAGTTGCGGAGCTTTTATCCGGTGTCAGGCCCAGTTCCAAGGCCGCCATCTTTGTTTAGCGGAGCTGAGGGGCCACCTTGATGACGTAACAGATGCGGTGCTTCAGGATCCCGGTGACACTCGCTGTGATTGTTGGACAATTAGCGAGTCAGCTTGAGCCTGTGGCCGCTCTGACCATCTGAGACCGTCACAGTGCCCGGGTGATTGACGGCAGCTCCCGACCAATAGGAAGAGGAGGGGCGGGTCTGGCGGACAGAGAGGGCGGCTGGTCCTCCAAGTGAATAAAAGGCAGGACCCACTGTGATGAAAGCATGCGCAGTAGAAGGGCGCCTTCGTCAGAGCTGTTTTAACAGTATGGAGGAAAAGAGAGATCGCGGGGGTGGGCGGAAACGTTGTGAAAAACTGTTGTAAACCGCGGAAAAGAGTTTCCTGGACCCAGTTTGTACGGAGCGGAGCTGCAGCTCCTCATCTTCGGCTCTGATTAATGGCCGCCATTTTATTGGATGTGCATCAGGGCGCATGCGCGTTTGGCATCTTTGTCAGGGCGTTGTTTCAATGAGTGGGAGGAGCTTATTCCCCATTGTTCAGAATGGAGACAACCTGTCCATCAAACTGCATTAGAACATTACAGCGCAGTACAGGCCCTTCGGCCCTCGATGTTGCGCCGACCTGTGAAACCACTCTAAAGCCCATCTACACTATTCCCTTATTGTCCATATGTCTATCCAATGACCATTTGAATGTCCTTAGTGTTGGCGAGTTCACTACTGTTGCATGCAGGGCATTCCACGCCCCTACCACTCTCTTGAGTAAAGAACCTACCTCTGACATCTGTCTTATATCTATCTCCCTTTAATTTAAAGGTATGTCCCCTTGTGCCAGACATCACCATCCGAGGAAAAAGGCTCTCACTGTCCACCCTATCCAATCCTCTGATCATCTTGTATGCCTCAATTAAGTCACCTCTTAACCTTCTCTCTAACGAAAACAGCCTCAGGTCCCTCAGCCTTTCCTCATAACATCTTCCCTCCATACCAGGCAACATTCTGGTAAATCTCCTCTGCACCCTTTCCAATGCTCCCACATCCTTCCTATAATGCGGCAACCAGAATTGCACGCAATACTCCAAATGCGGCCGCACCAGAGTGTTGTATAGCTGCAACATGACCTCATGGCTCCTAAACTCAATCCCTCTACCAATAAAAGCTAACACACCGTACGCCTTCTTAACAACCCTCTCAACCTGGGTGGCAACTTTCAGGAATCTATGTACATGGACACCGAGATCTCTCTGCTCATCCACACTGCCAAGAATCTTACCATTAGCCCAGTACTCTTCCTGTTATTCCTTCCAAAATGAATCACATCACCCTTTTCTGCATTAAACTCCATTTGCCACCTCTCAGCCCAGCGCTGCAGCTTATCTATGTCGCTCTGTAACTTGTAACATCCTTCCGCACTGTCCACAACTCCACCGACTTTAGTGTCATCTGCAAATTTACTCACCCATCCTTCTACGCCCTCCTCCAGGTCATTTATAAAAATGACAAACAGCAGTGGCCCCAAAACAGATCCTTGTGGCACACCACTAGTAACTGGACTCCAGTCTGAACATTTCCCATCAACCACCACTCTTTGTCTTCTTCCATCTAGCCAATTTCTGATCCAAACTGCTAAATCACCCTGAATCCCATGCCTCCGTATTTTCTGCAGTAGCCTACTGTGGGGAACCTTATCAAGCGCTTTACTGAAATCCATATATACCACATCAACTGCTTTACCCTCATCCACCTGTTTGGTCACCTTCTCAAAGAACTCTATAAGGTTTGTGAGGCACGACCTACCCTTCACAAAACCGTGTTGACTTTCTCTAATCAAATTATTCCATTCCAGATGATTATACATCCTTTCTCTTATAAACCTTTCCAAGATTTTTCCCACAACAGAAGTAAGGCTCACTGGTCTATAGTTACCGGGGTTATCTCTACTCCCCTTCTTGAACAAGGGGACAACATTTGCTATCCTCCAGTCTTCTGGCACTATTCCTGTAGACAAAGATGACAAACATCAAAGCCAAAGGCTCAGCAATCTCCTCCCTAGCTTCCCAGAGAATCCTCGGATAAATCCCATCCGGCCCAGGGGACTTATCTATTTTCACACTTTCCAGAATTGCTAACACCACCTCCTTATGAACCTCAAGCCCTTCTAGTCTAGTAGCCTGAATCTCAGTATTCTCCTCGACAACATTGTCTTTTTCCTGTGTGAATACTGATGAAAAATATTCATTTCGCACCTCTCCTATCTCCTCGGACTCCACGCACAACTTCCCACTACTGTCCTTGACTGGCCCTACTCTTACCCTAGTCATTCTTTTATTCCTGACATATCTATAGAAAGTCCCAATATCTTGTTGGTGGGGCAGAGTGGAGGCAGAGAGAGAAAGGAAAGGAAGCCAAGCCTGCTCTCCGGATTTCACTGTCTTGTCAGACATTATGTCCCATGTGTCCAAAGCTCTGGGGCTCTGTTCAGTGACATGAGTTCCTTTGCTGGAACTTTTCTGGTAAATCTCCTCTGCACCTTCTACAAGAACCTTCACATTCTTCCTGAAGAGTGGTCACCAGAGCTTTATAAAGATTCAGAGAATAGAATTAGAACCATAGAATTCCTACAGTGCAGAAGGAGGCCATTCGGCCCATCCCGTCTGCACTGATTCTCTGAAAGGGCACTTTGCCTAGGCCCACACTCCAACCCTGTCCCTGTAACCCCATAGCCCCACCTAACCTGCACATGCTGGACACTGAGGGGCAATTTATCAAGGCCAATCCACCTAACTTTCACTTCTTTGGACTGTTGGAGGGAATCTGAGCACCGGGTGGAAACCCACGCAGACACGGGGGGGAAAGTGCAAACTCCTCACAGACAGTCATCAAGGTTGGAATTGAACCCGGGTCCCTGGTGCTGCGAGGCTGCAGTGCTAACCACCGTGCCACCAGAAACATAGTTTTTGGTAGCAATATTACTGTTTATGAAGCTCAACATCGAATTTGCTTTGCCAACTATCTCTTGATATGTCTTGTAAATATACAAAATCCCTCTTCACCTCTTTCTCTTCCCAAAGAGATCAGTCGGTTTTTACAACAATTGAGCAGTTTATATGGTCACTTTTTCCCCACAAATGACCACATTCATTCAGCTCAATTTCACAACCTGCCTTTGTGTTTATGTGGGTTCTCTCTCACTCCCTATTTTCTGTTTTGAATCAGTTTCACAGGGTGTTCGAAGGGGAGGCTTCAAAGTCCAAAAACCCAAACCAAGCATCAGATCAGGATCTGACAGAGTCCTCAATTTATCATATCCTGAATATCAGCGGATTTTGAACATGGAAGGAAAAAGCATTGTTCACAGTGGGGAGAAACCATACACATGTTGTGTGTGTGGGCGAGGATTCAGTCAATCATCAGGTCTCACAAACCACAAATGCAGTCAAACTGAGGAGAAACCGTGGAAATGTGCGGACTGTGGGAAACGATTCAGTTCCCCATCCAAGCTAGAAACTCATCGACGCAGTCACACTGGGGAGAGACCATTCACCTGCTCCAAGTGTGGGAAGGGATTCACACAGTATTTCGACCTGCGGAAACACCAGCGAGTTCACACTGGGGAAAGACCATTCACCTGCTCAAAGTGTGGGAAGAGATTCACTCAGTCATCCACTTTGTCCACACACCAGCGAATTCACACTGGGGAGAGACCATTCACCTGTTTAGAGTGTGGGAAAGGATTCAGTAAGTCATCCCACCTGCTGAGACACCAGCGAGTTCACACTGGGGAGAGACCATTCACCTGCTCCAAGTGTGGGAAGGGATTCACTAAGTCATCTTCCCTGCTGAGTCACCAGCGAATTCACACTGGGGAGAGACCATTCACCTGCTCCAAATGTGGGAAGGGATTCACTGAGTCATCCACTCTGTCCACACACCAGCGAGTTCACACTGATGAGAGACCATTCCAATGTCCAGACTGCGGGAAGTGCTATAAAAGTTCTGGGGGACTGATGAGCCATCAACGTGTTCACACTGATGAGAAACCGTTCAGGTGCTCTCACTGCGGGACTGGGTTCAGGCAATCATCTAACCTCACTGTACATCAGCGGATTCACACTAGGGAGAGGCCATACACTTGCGCCAAGTGTGGGAAGGGATTCACCACTTCATCCAACCTGCTGACACACCAGCGAGGCCACAAATAACTACAGCGATTGTATTTTGCTGTTCCTCACATTCAGGACTGAACCATGTTCATTTGGGTCTCTTTCTTCTGATAACAAACTCCAGCCCATTTACAGGGGCTAATATTCTGGCTAAAAGTCAAATAAATTAGATTTGTGTTAAATACGCAGTGTGTGGATACTTTTTAATATCTCTGACACAAGTTTGTTCCTTTTGAAGTACTCTCGCTCTTCCCCTGTCTCTTCCATCCTCACCTCCAACAAGAAGTGTGAGGAGCTTGTGGAGCTTCTTTGTGACTGAGATTGAGTAAACCCATATCTTTCTCTAGTTTCTCTCCCATCTCCCCTCATGCCCTCTGAGAGCTCATCTTGTCCATGAGACCCAGTTCCTACTCCATCAACCCTATTCCCACTAAGCTACTGATCAGCCAACTACCCTGTGTCCACAGATATTGTCAACATTTCTCTCTCTTCAGGTACTGTCCCTCTGTCCTTCAAATCTGCCATCATCACCCCCTCCACAATAAAACAAACCCTTGGCCCTGCCAGCCTTAAAAATTACTGCCCCGTCTTCAACCTCCCTCTCCTCTCCAAACTCTTTGAACATGTTGTCACCTCACAACTCCTTGCTCATCTTTCCCAGAACTCCCATGTTTGAACCCCTTCAATCAGGTCTCAGCCCTGTCACAGTGAAATACAAGAAACAAACAGAATCTTACCCGGAGAGAAAGACAGACAATCCGGGAGCTTGGATCCAACACGGAAATGTTCATAAGACCCAGAAGACAAGGGTAGCAGCACAGTCATTATCGAGAGACAACAATACCTGCTGGAGTCAGACCGACAACTAAACAACACGAATCATAACACCAAGCTACCTAGACCCATATACCCAAAACAGCCAGACATATTAACCAAAAACAGATGGAATTTCTGAGGGGATAACAGGTAGAACAAAGGAAGTTCTACCTGCTCCCTAAAATACCCAAACACATATTATTAATATTCTTTGTTATTGCCACAAGTAGGCTTACATTAACACTGCAATGAAGTTACCGTGAAAAGCCCCTAGTCGCCACAATCCGGTGCCTGTTCGGGTACACAGAGGGAGAATTCAAAATGTCTAAATTACCTGACAAGCACATCTTTCGGGACTTGTGGGAGGAAACCGGAGCACCCGGAGGATACCCACGCAGACAAGGAGGGAACGTGCAGACACCGCACAGACCATGACCCAAACGGGAATTGAACTCGGAATCCTGGCGCTATGAAGCAACAGTGCTACCCACTGTGCTACCTTCGGAAATACCAGCAGACAGACACATCGGATCAGACTGAGAGAGAAAATCCTCCACAATCAGAGAACTTACAATACAGAAGGAGGCCATTCCACCCATTGAGCCTGCATCGGCCCTTGGAAAAGCACCCTATTTAAGACCAAGCCTCCACCCTATCCCCGTAACCCAGTAACTCTGATGATATTGAGTTCTTCCTGGCCCCAGTCTAGTCTCAGTCAAAGGCTAAGTCGGACTGTAGGCATTGATTTATTTTATTTCAAATAGCTTGCAAGCTCCACTCACTCTGATAACAGGCAGGAGACAACATGTCTCTTGAAACCTCCAGAGCGAGTGAGACAAAGGAAGCACAGCATCTGGATTCACACACACATGGATTCAGCATCGAGTTTCACATACTCACGACCAAATAAGGTAACGGATTGGATTGGATTTGTTTATTGTCACGTGTACCGAGGTACAGTGAAAAGTATTTTTCTGCGAGCAGCTCAACAGATCATTAAGTACATGAGAAAAAAGGGAATAAAAGAAAATGCATAATAGGGCAACATAAGCACTGGCATCGGATGAAGCATACAGGGTGTAGTGTTAATGAAGTCAGTCCATAAGAGGGTCATTTAGGAGTCTGGTGACAGTGGGGGAGAAGCTGTTTTTGAGTCTGTTCGTGCGTGTTCTCAGACTTCTGTATCTCCTGCCCGATGGAAGAAGTTGGAAGAGTGAGTAAGCCGGGTGGAGGGATCTTTGATTATACTGCCCCCTTTCCCCTGGCAGCGGGAGGTGTAGATGGAGTCAATGGATGGGAGGCAGATTCGTGTGATGGACTGGGCGGTGTTCACGACTCTCTGAAGTTTCTTGTGGTCCTGGGCCGAGCAGTTGCCATACCAGGCTGTGATGCAGCCGGATAGGATGCTTTCTATGGTGCATCTGTAAAAGTTGGTAAGAGTCAATGTGGACATGCCGAATTTCCTTAGTTTCCTGAGGAAGTATAGGCGCTGCTGTTGAAACTGCTAACCATCTCCACCTCGGCCCCGTTGATGCTGACAGGGGTGTGTACAGTACTTTGCTTCCTGAAGTCAATTACCAGCTCTTTAGTTTTGCTGGCATTGAGGGAGAGATTGTTGTCGCTACACCACTCCACTAGGTTCTCTATCTCCCTCCTGTATTCGGACTCATCGTTATTCGAGATGTGGCCCACTATGGTCGTATCGTCAGCAAACTTGTAGATGGAGTTGGAACCAATTTTTGCCACGCAGTCGTGTGTGTACAGGGAGTAGAGTAGGGGGCTAAGTACGCAGCCTTGCGGGGCGCCGGTGTTGAGGACTATTGTGGAGGAGGTGTTGTTGTTCATTCTTACTGATTGTGGTCTGTTGGTCAGAAAATCGAGGATCCAGTTGCAGAGTGGGGAGCCAACTCCTCGGTTTTCGAGCTTCGATATGAGCTTGGCTGGGATTATGGTGTTGAAGATGGTGACAAATACAAGATTCTCATAGGTCTTTCTCTCACATTCCTTGACCTGGCCATATAAGCTGACCCTGGGCCCCTCTTACCCAGCATCCTCTGCACAAAGAACCGATCCTAATGGTTGCCCAGCCCCCTCTTCATGGTTTGCGAAATCCCAGTTACAGGCAATTACAGACTGCCCCCCATTTTCTCCAGCCTAAGCTAGAGATGTTTAAAAGTCCGCTAACCTAACTCCTTATTCTACTGTAATAAGATTTTACTCCAAATTTGGCCTACCTACCCATCTTGCCTTTCTGTTTATTTCCTCAACTCCACCTAACCTTTCTTTGGACACATAAGGGGCAATTTAGCGTGGTCAATCCACCCAACCTACACATCTTTGGAGAAAACTGGAGCACCCAGAGGGAACCCACACAGACACGGGGAGAATGTGCAAACTCCACACATTCACACCAGGCTGGAATTGAACCCAGGTCGCTGGTGCTGTGATGCAGCAGTGCTAACCAGTGTGCCACCATGCTACATCTGTGGCGAATTAACAAAGAACAAAGAAAAGTACAGCACAGGAACAGGCCCTTCGGCCCTCCAAGCCATGCCGCCCATCTAAACTAAAATCTTCTACCCTTCCTGGGTCAGTATCCCTCTATTCCCATCCTATTCATGTATTTGTCAAGATGCCCCTTTAATGTCACTATCGTTCCTGCTTCCACCACCTCCTCCGGCAGCGAGATCCAGGCACCCACTATCCTCTGTGTACAAAAGTTTGCCTCATACACCTCCTCTAAACCTTGCCCCTCGCACCTTAAACCTATGCCCCCTAGTAATTGACCCCTCTACCCTAGGGAAAAGCCTCTGACTATCCACTCTGTCTATGCCCCTCATAATTTTGTAGACCTCTTTCAGTTCGCCCCTCAACCTCCTTCGTTCCGATGAGAACAAACCGAGTTTATTCAACCGCTCCTCATAGCTAATGTCCTCCATACCAGGCAACATCCTGGTAAATCTCTTCTGCACCCTCTCTAAAGCCTCCTCATCCTTCTGGTAGTGTGCGACCAGAATTGAACACTATACTCCACGTGTGATCTAACTACGGTTCTATACAGCTGCAACAAGACTTGCCAATTCTTATACTCAATGCCTTGGCCAATGAAGGCAAGCATGCCGTATGCCTTCTTGACTACCTTCTCCACCTGTGTTGCCCCTTTCAGTGACCTGTGGACCTGTACACCTAGATCTCTCTGACTAACAATAACGTTTGTTGTTCATTGTTGTAACAGTTCTGTAGAAGGGTCAATGGACTCTAAAAAAAAGTTCATTGAAGTGGAAAGAAAATGTTTTATTCTGAAGTTTGAGTTAGTAAGAAGTTTTAGTGTGTGTGAAGCTCAATCTTCAATCACACAAAGCCCACAGTCTGATTTGCTGGAGGACCAGAGTCCACCCGATCCTCCAAGTTTTCCCATTGGTCAACACCTTTCAGGCAGGAAATGAGATCCTGGAACCCAGGCCCACGTGGCCAATGGGAAGAACTCCAAATGATGCAGAGCCTCAGCGAATGAGGGAGATCCGCGATCAACCCCGCCCCTCATTCCCTCCGATTGGTTGGAGGACCAGCCTCTCCCATTCGGGCCTCCAACCTCGTCCCCTCTTCCTATTGGTCCGAGCTGCCGTAATTCACTCCCGCGGGCATTGTGATGTGGTGTATGCGCAGTGCGGCTCGTGTCGAGGGACAGACGCTTGTTTGTTTCCTCTTCAGGCTGGAAGGAGGCGGATAAGCGGAGGCAGCGTTAGGGGCAGTGGGTGGGAGGGGAGGCCTCAAAGCTTAAAACAAGAAATTACCAGTCTCGAGTTTGCACTGAGCGGGAAGGTTTCCTGCAGAGTATTTCCCCAGTTAACCACCAGCAGCCTCATCGGGGACAGGGCGCATGCGCGGCGATCCCTGTCCACTCAGCAGGACTGACAGTGATGGATTCTGGAAACTCCTTTTACAGGGGGTTACAAGGGGAGGATTTAAACACAGCAAAGTGAAATCAAACAAGACTGTTTTGAACCAGATATATTGACAATTTTTATATGATGCAGAGCAAGGCCAGCAGTGTAGGCCGCACAGTGGTTAGCACTGTGGCTTCACAGCACCAGGGTCCCAGGTTCAATTCCTGGCTTGGGTCACTGTCGGTGCAGGGTCTTCACATTTTTCCTGTGTCTGCGTGGGTTTCCTCCGTGTGCTCGTGTTTCCTCCAACAAGTCCTGAAAGACATGCTGTTAGGTAATTTGGACATTCTGAATTCTCCCTCAGTGTACCCGAACAGCCCCGGAATGTGGCGACTAGGGGATTTTCACAGTAACTTCATTGCAGTGTTAATGTAAGCCTACTTGTGACAATAAAGATTATTATTATAAATAAATCAAATCAAAACCTGGGTGACTGTCACATTCAGGGTGAGGTCTGTCTTGGATTAAAAACTCGAGGACCACTTGTCATCACAGAATCCTAGAAATTTACAGCACAGAGGAGGCCATTCAGCCCACTTTCCACCTCTTGGTCTGTAGCCCTGCAGGTCACAGAAACTCCACATCAGGGTGTCTTTAAATGTGATGAGGGTTTCTGTCTCTACCACCCTTTCAGACAGAGTTCCAGATCCCCACCACACCCCCAGGTGAATAAAATCCTCAATTCCCCTCTAATCCTTCCAATGGATACTTAAATCTCTGCCCCCAGGTTACTGACCTGTCTTAATGAAATAGGTCCTTCTGCCGTCTGATCCACTATATCTGGGACCCTCATAATGTTACACACCTCAATTATATGTCCAGTCAGCCTCCTCTATTCCACAGAAAACAATCCCAGTCGATCCAATCTTTCCTCAGTTAAAATTCCCCATTCGGGTGTGTGTTGTGTGGGTCTCGGCGCATTTCCAGTCACACTGATGTTTGAAATCTTTTCTCATAAACAGAACAGAGAAACATTTCTCCTTTCACATTCAAAGGCCGATGTTATTCAGATTCTGATGTAGCAAGTGATTGTTACATCTCTGTGATGTTTTGTTTGAGTTTCCACTTGCAAAATTTCTTCTCTAATACCCTTTAAAATAAGTTTATAAACATCATCACTGTACAGTATATTAGAAATTCAGAACAGACAATTCCAGTTTCTGTGGACTAATCTTTTATCTCTTGTTACCCCAAATAAGTGGTCCAAACAAACTGAAAGACGACAAAATTAGCAACATAATCAAAGGGAAGCTTCCTCACTAAACCAGAATGTTGTTTCCAGTGTTTAGGAGTTGCTCCGACCCTGAGGCTCCCACCAGTCGTGGAAGGTAGCAAGTATACCATTGGCCACCACTGCTCCCTTTCAATGAAGTGGAGATGCCGGCGTTGGACTGGGGTGAGCACAGTCAGAAGTCTTACAACACCAGGTTAAAGTCCAACAGGTTTGTTTCAAACACTAGCTTTCGGAGCACTGCTCCTTCCTCAGGTGAATGAGGAATTCACCTGTTCCATTCACCTGAGGAAGGAGCAGTGCTCCGAAAGCTAGTGTTTGAAACAAACCTGTTGGACTTTAACCTGGTGTTGTAAGACTTCCCCTTTCAATGAAACGTTGGAAGGCAATCTGACAGCTGCCCAACCTCCATAGGAACTGCTCATTGAGGTTCAACAAATGTCTTTGTTAATCAGCCCCCAAAAAAGATCCAGGAGAAGAATTTCAGATTCACCCAGCCTCCTCCACACTGAGCAGCCAAGGATTAGGAGCCTGGGGCTGAAGTGTAACCAAAGTTGAGGAGCAGCCCCTTCAGGAAACTATACAGAGGCTGCAACCTCTCACACTGAATATGTACAATAGTCCCTCCTCTGAACTGCAGTTGGGGATGAGTGAAGTTGTGTAACTTGTTGCCACTGAGATATTCTTCGGGCACTAGGACCTGACCGGGTACACACTACGAAGCCACGCCAATTACAGACGTCACCGCATCCACGCATGCGCACCGCTCCATTTCAATCAAGACGGCGGCCGTTAAGGGACTGATATCGGGAAAAAGATCCAAAGCTGCAAACGCAGGACCTACAGGTACGTATTCCTGCTTTGGGGCCTTCACGCAGTGTTTAGAAACCTTCCCCATCCAGAGCCGGCTCCATCGCTTCCTCCGGATTTCCACATCTTTACCACTTGCCCATGAAACAAAGAAGCATCTCTTTCCAAGCGCCATCACACATTGCGCATGCTCCAACTACTCACAGGCATTGCGCCTGCGCATTGCTGTCCTGTGGTGTTGATAAGAGAAATTCACCACCGCGGGGAATGCTGGGTAATCAACGCGCCATTTGCTTGGGGGCAACCAGGCTAGCTCACGGAAGCGAAGTGGGAGGCGAGCAGGTTTTCATAGATAGAATTTACAGTGCAGAAGGGGGCCATTCAGCCTATCGAGTCTGCACCGGCTCTTGGAAAGAGCACGCTACACAAGGTCAACACCTCCACCCTATCCCCATAACCCAGTAACCCAACCCAACACTAAGGGCAATTTTGGACACTAAGGGCAATTTATCATAGCCAATCCACCTAACCTGCACATCTTTGGACTGTGGGAGGAAACCGGAGCACCCGGAAGAAACCCACGCACATACAGGGAGGATGTGCAGACTCTGCACAGACAGTGACCCAAGCCGGAATCGAACCTGGGACCCTGGTGCTGTGAAGCAATTGTGCTAATCACCATGCTACCGTGCTGCCCTTAGGTGACTAGTTTGATTTTTTTTTTGGGTGTATGGGTGAACTGTTCTGCTGACCCCCCCCCCACCCCCCATCAGCAGAACTGGTCCACCACCAACAATCCCAACCCCCCCTATATGAAACTAGTCACCTGCTCGCCTCCCAGGCGCTTCCGTGAGCTAGCTAGGGATTGGTGCTTGGACCAGGGAGCAGGAGCGGTCATCCTGGACCAGGGAGCGGGAGCGGTCATCCTGAACCAAGGAGCAGGAGCGGTCATCCTGGACCAGGGAGCTGGAGCGGTCAGCCTGGACCAGGGAGCAGGAGCGATCATCCTGGACCAGGGAGCAGGAGCGATCATCCTGGACCAGGGAGCAGGAGTGGTCATCTTGGACCAGTGAGCTGGAGCGGTCATCCTGGACCAGGGAGCAGGAGCGGTCATCCTGGACCAGGGAGCAGGAGCGGTCATCCTGGACCAGGGAGCAGGAGCGGTCATCCTGGAACAGGGAGCAGGAGCAGTCATCCTGGACCAGGAAGCAGGAGCGGTCATCCTGGACCAGGAAGCAGGAGCGGTCATCCTGGACCAGGGAGCAGGAGCGGTCATCCTGGACCAGGGAGCAGGAGTGGTCATCCTGGACCAGGAAGCAGGAGCGGTCATCCTGGACCAGGGAGCAGGAGCGGTCATCCTGGACCAGGGAGCAGGAGCGGTCATCCTGGACCAGGGAGCAGGAGCGGTCATCCTGGACCAGGGAGCAGGAGCGGTCATCCTGGACCAGGGAGCAGGAGCGGTCATCCTGGACCAGGGAGCAGGTGCGGTCATCCTGGACCAGGGAGCAGGAGCGGTCATCCTGGACCAGGGAGCAGGAGCGGTCATCCTGGACCAGGGAGCTGGAGCGGTCATCCTGGACCAGGGAGCTGGAGCGGTCATCCTGGACCCGGGAGCAGGAGCGGTCATCCTGGACCCGGGAGCAGGAGCGGTCATCCTGGACCCAGGAGCAGGAGCGGTTATCCTGGACCAGGGAGCAGGAGCGGTCATCCTGGACCAGGGAGCAGGAGCGGTCATCCTGGACCAGGGAGCAGGAGCGGTCATCCTGGACCAGGGAGCAGGAGCGGTCATCCTGGACCAGGGAGCAGGCAGAGAGAATACTGTGGATTTCTATTCTGGACTGTAAAGGGGAAATAAATAGTACATGTTAAGGTTATGATATGATTTAAGAATGAGGTTTCAGTCTGAATAAAACAACAGAAAAGGGGGTACAGATTGTTACTAAAATTCTAATTGACCTTTGTAAAACTTAAAGCACAAGTCAGCAGAATTTGCAGCTGTGTTCTTGCAAGGACAGCGAGCTTCAATAACAAGGAACAGTAGGTAACGGCTGTCTCAGTAACAGGGAGGGACAGTGGACAATAACAAGATAAGAGGTGCCTGCAAGGGTAGGTGAGAGTGCGTGTTTATATGTAATACCAGATCAAAACTTTAAACAATGACTGTGCATGTGTTAAAAAAAATTATAACTATTTGCCACATTGTGTAAACAAATGGTTTAGTTCAGCGAGAATGCTTGTTGAGCTATCTCTCCCTGCATATGCCTGAATAAATGACCATAAATCTGCTCTGGTACTCCTGTGAATCATTTGTTCGTAGAAGTTAACGCTGACAGATTGAGACGCGATAACAACTGACAAGTGATGGTTCCTGTAAATTTACAGAATACTGGAAGTGGATGATTGACAGACAGGAAACTCAAACCAAACATCACATCGCGATCTGACAGAGCCACTCGATTCTTCAGGACCTGAATTTCAGCAGCATCTGGGTGTGGAAGGTAAAAGGTTTGTCTGCTGTGTCTGTGAGGAAAGATTTCAGGTCTCAGTGTGACTGGAAAAGCCCCGAGATTCACAAACCCTGGTTAGACCAAACCTGGAGAACGGTGTTCAGTTCTGGGCAACAGTCCTGAGGAAGGATAGAATGGCCTCGGAGGGAGCTTAGCACAGAGTTACCGAGGGATATCTGAATGCCCAGAGTTAAATTACAAGGTGCAATTATAGGAATCCATAGTCTTCGTAGGTTTCCTCCGGATGCTCCGGTTACCTCCCACAAAAATGTGCAGGTTAGGTGGATTGGCTGTGCTGAATTGTCCCTTTGTGTACAAAAGGCTAGGCAGGGTTATGGGGATAAGGTGGAGGAGTGGGCCTCAGTAGGGTGTTCTTTCAGAGGGTTGGTACAGACTCGAAGGACCAAATGGGCTCTTTCTGCACTGTAGGGATTCTAGGATTTCTTGGAGAGCCACAAAGTCATAATGGTACAGAGGATGGCATTCCACCCATTGAGTCCGTGCCAGCTCTATACAGCAATCCAGTGAGTCCCATTCCCCTGCTCTAGCCCGTGTCCTCACAGGTTTATTTCCCTCCAGTGTCTCTTCAATTCCCTTCAAAATTATTCAGCGTGTCTATTTCCTCCCCTTCATGGGCAGCAGGTTTTGGGTCATTATCACTCACTGTGTAAAAATATTCTCCCTCACATCCCCCTCTACCTCTTATCCAAAAATGTAAATCTCTGTCCCAGATTTTTTTGTCTACCTTATCTAAACCCGTCAGAATCTTGAGAACCTGAATCAAGTCTCCCCCCCAGCTTCTTTTGCTCAAACTATTCTGGTACATCTCCTCGGCAACTTCTCAAGAATCTTCACATCCTTCCTAAAGTCTGGTGACCAGATATGTACACAATACTCAAGATGTGACCTAACCAGAGCATAACCCCAGTTTTTCTATCAGTATTCCTGCTTATGAAGCTCAACACCCCATTTGCTTTGCTAACTACCCTCTCAATATATCTTGCTGATATACAAAATCCTCGTCCTTCGCCTCCCACCTCTATCTCTCGCCTCCCATAGAGGCCAGAGTCCTGTGTCGGGCCAGACCAGGTGGCAGGTTCCCTTCCCGAAGGACATTAGTGAACCAGTTGAGTTTTCACAATAACCAGTAACTTTCATGATCACTTCTTCCTAGTCCCGGCCCCACAAAGTACCAGATGCATTCAGCTCCATTTTACATTGTCCTGTTTTAAATTAATTTCACAGGGTTTCGAAGGGAAGACATCACCGTCAAAAACCTCTCACCAAACATCACATCAGGATCTCACGGACACGCCCAATTTATTGTAACCCGAATATCATTGGATTTTGAACATGGAAGAGAAAAGCACCGTTCACAATAAGGACAAACCGTACACGTGTTATGTGTGTGGACGAGGATTCTGGCAATCATCTGGCCTGTCAAGGCACAAGTGTAGTCACACTGGGGAGAAACGGTGGAAATGTGGGGACTGTGGGAAAGGATTCATTTCCCCATCTCTGCTGGAAATTCATCGACGCAGCCACAGTGGGGAGAGACCATTCACCTGCTGTGTGTGTGTGGAAGGGATTCAGTCATTCATCTAACCTCCTGAAGCACCAACGAATTCACTCCGAGGAGAGGCCGTTCACCTGCTCCGAGTGTGGGAAGGGATTCACTCAGTCATCCGACCTGCTGACGCACCAGCGAATTCACTCGGGAGAGAGACCATTCACCTGCTTGGAGTGTGGGAAAAGATTCATTATTTCAGCCCACCTGATCACTCACCAGCGGGTTCACACGGACGAGAGACCTTTTAAATGTCCAGACTGTGGGAAGTGCTTCAAAGGTTCTTGGGAACTGATGTCCCATCAACGTGTCCACTTTGATGAGAAACCGTTGAGATGCTCTGACTGTGGGACTGGGTTCAAACGGTCATCTCAACTCACTGTACACCAGCGAATTCACACCGGGGAGAGGCCATTCACCTGCTCAGACTGTGGGAAGGGATTGACTACCTCATCCAACCTGCTGCATCACCAGCGAGTTCACAAGTAACTACAATGATTAGTTTTTGCTGTTAATCACATTCAGGACTGAACCATGTTCATCGGGACGCTTCTGCTGATGTTATTAGATTCCAGCCCACTAACAGGGGGTCATATTCTGGCTAAAAGTCGAATAAATCAGTTTTGTGTAAAACACAGTGTTGAAACTTTTTAATATCTCTAATACAAATTAGTTGCTTTTGAAGTTCTCTCCCCCTCCCCTGTCTCCTCCATCCTCATCTCCAACAAGTGTGAGGAGCTCATGGAGCTTCTAATCACTGATATTGAGACAATCTGATCAGCTGCCTCTGCTGCTTTCATCCCTTTCACTAGCCCACCAGACCAAACTGTCTCTAAATGTCATCCTTTCCAGAGCCCTGAACCCACATCTTTCTCTAGTTTCGCTCCCATCTCCCCTCATGCCCTCTCAGAGCTCATCTTGTCCATGAGACCCAGCTCCTGCTTCATCGACCCTATTCTCACAAAACTTATCACCCAACTTCCCCATGTTCACTCACATTGTCATGTCTCTCTCTCTCTGGTACTGTCCCTCTGTCCTTCAAACCTGCCATCATCACCTGTTCCTCAAAACCCTCACCTTCCTTACAAACTACTGCCCCATCTCCAGCCTCCCTTTTCTCCCAAACTCCTCGAACATGTTGTCACCTCCCAAAACCCTGTGCATCTTTCTGGAACTCCATGTTTGAGCCCCTCCAATCAGGTTTCTGCTCTGTCATAGGACTGGGACAGTTCTTATCAAAGTTACAAATGACATCCTCTGTGACAAAGATAAACCTCCCCTCTGTCCTCAGCCTGTCTGCAGCCTTTGACAAGGTCGACCACACCATTCTGCTCCGTCACCTCTCCACTGTCACCCAGCTGGGTGGGGCTGCTCTCTCCTGGTTTCATTCTTCTCCATCAGAGTCAGAGAATCACTTGTAATGTCTTCCCTTCCCACTCACACAGTTACCTCTGGTGTTCCCAAAGGATCCAGACTTGTGTCCTCTTATTTCTCATCCACATGTTCCCCACAATAACACCATCTGAACACAGTGTCAGTTGTCACATTTACACTGACCGCTCCCAGCTCCACCTCACCACCACCTCTCTCCACCTTTGCCTTTGTGAAATTCTCAGCCTGTTTGTCTGATATCCAGTGGTGGATGTGCAGACATTTCCTTCAATTAAATCTTGGGAAAACCAAAGTCATTGTTTTCATTCCCGAGCTAACAACTCCATTCCTCTCCCAGGTAACGTCTGACACTAAACCAGACCTGTTTGCACACCTGATGTCATAAATCATTCTGAAAGATCTTGTCAAGATTGTTACTTTGAATTTTCTGTCTGCAAATCCTCTCCCTCTAACTCCCAGTAAAAGGAGTTTACAGAGGTTTTTGGTGTAAATACAGGATAGAAATTCAGGACCATTCTAGTTTCTATGGTGCATTCTCCCAAATCTATGAATCTCAGTCCCACACACTCCTCTCCCTCTCTGCTCATTGTTCTAGATTCAGTCTCCAGTCTCCTCCTGATTCTTTTCCCCTCTCCAGATTGTCTCTCCTCATGTCCTTAAACTGGTGACTCAGGCTGTGAATCAATCCCACTCCTTCACTCTCATTCCAACAAATACTGCAGCTATCATCTTTAACAACTTTATTAGTAATTTCCAATATTGGGAAAGAATCACCTTTTCCCAATTATGGAGAACAGAAATCCAGTGGGCAGCTCAGAACTTCCTCTTCCCCAGGACTGTTTTAACAAGCTGTGTGTATCTAAGTTACATTTATACAGACTCACTCACTCAGCGATCAGATCTCACTGAACTATGACACAAACTGTGTATATCTGAGTTACATTTATACAAACTCACTCACTCAGTGATCATATCTCACTGAACTATGACACAAGCTGTGTGTATCTGAGTTACATTTATACAGACTCACTCACTCAGTAAGTGATCAGATCTCACTGAGCTACAACAGCTCTATTTATAATGAGTTTTTAACATAATAAAATGTCTCAAGCAGTTTCACAAGATCATGAGAACACATTGGGGTCGATGACCAAAGTCTTGGTCAAAGAGTTTGGTTATAAGGAGGGTTTTAAAGGTGGAAAATGAAGTGGAAAAGTAGAGGGGTTTACGGACGAAATTCCAGAGATTAGGGTCCAGGCAGCTAACGTCATCAATTGGAATGTGATTAAAATCAGGGATGAAGGACATCCGGGAATGGCGCTCCATGTACGTGGGCCCCATAGCCCAGGCTCAAGGCCCAAATCTGAACTTTGGGACAGAGTTTGACCATCCCTGGTCTCAGAGAAAAACAATTCTCCGATAAACATCTTGTAAGATCTTGGTTTATTTCTAACATAAAAAGTTCGGACCAGTTGAGTCCTCCTGTGCACTCAATGGGGATTGACTTTAACAGATTTAAAATCCTCTGGATCTCTGCGTTACAACAAGAATATGTTTCAGTCGAGATTCAAATATATAAATATTGAAAAACTGAACAAAAATGGGGAAAGACACCAGCTCAATCATCTCAAAGTGAGAAATGAATGGTCTCTGTTTCAGGTGGGACTCCTTCAGAAAGAACACTTCCCACCAGCAGCACCAACCCCCCTCCCTGTTCACCCACTCATCCTCCCATTGCACATCCACCCAATGGCCCCCAGCCTGGATTCACATTCAGCATTAACTCAGTGAGAGGCTGAGCTGGCCCTGGGATGTAAGAACGGACAAGAGCTGGAAGTGGTTCCAGTCAATACAGTTTGTGCATCATTATTAAATAAAGAAACTTCATATCTTGTCAAATCCCCATTTCAGACACTTGGTGAATTACAATTTGGAGCCCAGACCCTTCCTGTTGCTTCTACTTGGTGGATCCTGTGTGGTTTCAGCAGAGGTAGAGACAGGCTGCTCACATCCCTGCTCTCACTACCCAGAGGCTTGTGGTCTCCACCCTCTGGGTTTCAGAGCCCCTGAGGGTCCTGGGACAGACTGACCCATCTGATCCTGTACCGGGCAGATTCAGCTGGAGACAGGGCGGCATGTTGGATACTGCCTGTGGGTTTGGGGGGAAACGGGTCCAAGGTGGGAGCTCTTTGAGTGGAGATCCCAGATCCATGTCTCCTTCCTCCACCATCCCTCTCCTGGACCAGCGTCACATCATTCCTCCCACTCTGCTGCTGACCAGCTTGGGGGAGATCAGTGACGTGTTGACAGTATCTGTCATCCTGTTCAAGGCAGCAGACATCTCCTGCATGGCCGTGGTCATGACCTACACTGACCCATTTCAGAGCCGTGCTTGAAGCTCCATTTAGGCAGCCACTCTCTCCATGACACAGTCTCTGGAACCTCCTCTAGCCCTACAACTGTCCAAGCTCCCTCACTCGTCCAATTAGGGGAGAAGGTGGCATCGTGGTAATGTCACTGGATTAGTGATCCAGAGGCCCAGGCTAATGCTCTGGAGACACGGATTCAAATCCCAAATCCAATTAACAAACCTGGAATTCTAAAGTTAGTCTCAGCGGCCGTGACAACTATCATCGATTGTTGGGAAAACCCATCTGGTTCACGAATGTCCTTTAGGGAGGGAAATCTGCCGCCTTACCTGGTCTGGCCTACATGTGACTCCAGACCCACAGCAATGTGGTTAACTCTAGTGCTGAGTTGGCCACTCAGTTGATGGGCAATTAGGGATGGGTAACAAATCCCGGCCTTTCCAGTGACGTCCACATCCCATAAAACAATCACAAAAAAAACCTCACCCCCTTCAGCTCCTTGACTTGCTTCACTCCACCATTGGCAGAGGCACCTTCACCTACCGAGGTCCTAAGGGCTGGAAGCCCCTCACTAAACCTGTCTCCTTACCTTTTCCACCCAGCTTCTGACCCTCTGTGAAGGGTCTCCGACATTTTAACCTGTTGATGGGTAAATGCCAGTTGTTGTTGTCACTGCCTCACATTGGAAAACTCAGGAATGTCACAAAAACACTCGGAAACTTCAGACCGAAGATTCTCAGCTGGAAACTTCACCTTCAGTCAGGAACAGATCACAGCTTTGCATCATCTCTGATTGGACAGCACATTTTGTACAAAAAATCACCATCTAATAATGTTTATAAAATGTCAGAAATTCATTGACTGTGAATAGAATGAGCTCTCTCTGGCTCTCAGTAACAAAGCTTCCACAGCAGCTTGCTGGGTGACACACACAGCACAGGCCTGTTCTCTCTGTCACAAACCCTGGAACCAGATTTCTAAACTGGAGAAGGTTGGATCTGACGACCCAAATATAAACCAACTGTCTGAGTAAAGGTTAAAACGGTTCGACAGGAAAATCACTTTGGACAGGAAAGATTTTCAAAATGATCGGTGCTGGATTCAGACTAACACCAAACACACTGACTGGATCCAGAGGAAGGAGAACACAAGAGACTCCAGCCCCGGAGATCAGCTTCATCTGTCCGAGTGTCTGACCCGGGATCAGTAAACCATTCCGAGGAGACCGTCATCTCCAGCCCCGGAGATCAGCTTCATCTGTCCGAGTGTCTGATCCGGGATCAGTCAACCATTCCGAGGAGGCTGTCACCTCTGCCTGGAGATCAGCTCCATCTGTCCGAGTGTCTGATCCGGGATCAGTAAACCATTCCGAGGAGACCGACACCTCCAGCCCCGGAGATCAGCTCCATCTGTCCGAGTGTCTGATCCGGGATCAGTAAACTATTCCGAGGAGACTGTCACCTCCAGCCCCAGAGATCGGCTCCATCTGTCCGAGTGTCTGATCCTGGATCAGTAAACCATTCCGAGGAGACTGTCACCTCCAGCTCCATCTGTCCGAGTGTCTGATCCGGGATCAGTAAACCATTCCGAGGAGACTGTCACCTCCGCCCCGCAGATCGGCTTTACCTGTCCGAGTGTCTGATCCGGGATCAGTAAACAATTCCAAGGAGACTGTCACCTCCAGCCCCGGAGATCAGCTTCATCTGTCCGAGTGTCTGATCCGGGATCAGTAAACAATTCCGAGGAGACTGTCACCTCCAGCCACAGAGATAAGCTCCATCTGTCCGAGTGTCTGATCCGGGACCAGTAAACCATTCCGAGGAGACTGTCACCTCCAGCCCCGGAGATCAGCATCTCCCTGATCCGGGACCAGTAAACCATTCTCACATGTTGTGGGTCGCATGTATTTCCTGCCGATTTAGCTGGTGTACCAAATCTAAACTGTCGCTTTTTCATAAATTGCTTTAAAATTACCAATGACTTGGATCCCCTTTTTGGGTCATCTCTTGACTCCTGGACTAAAATCTTGCAGTTTCCAGCATTCATCACGACATTAATTGAAAATCACTTATTGTCACAAATAGGCTTCAATGAAGTTACTGTGAAAAGCCCCTAGTCGCTACATTCTGGCGCCTCTTCGGGGAGGCTGGTACGGGAATTAATCTTGTTGACTCTAAACATAGTTGTAAAGGAGCCTTCTGTCTGTATCTCGGAGCTCTGAACCATGGAAGAGAGTGACTGGGGCATGTTTCTGACACACCTCAGGGATAACCCATACATTCAGTCCTGGATCTGATTGACAGCAGCAAAAACAGCAGAATCCAATTCCTGGAGAGACTCATGAAGTCGCTGGTGTTTCAGCATAAGTTGTAAGTCAGTGAATCCATTCCCGCACTCGGGGCAGGTGAACGATTTCTCTCCAGCGTGAACTCGCTGGTGAATCATCAGCTCATTGCTGCTTCTAAAGCTCTGCTCACAGGCAAAACATTTAAAAGCTTTTATATCAGAGTGAATTTGTTGGTGTTTCAGCAGGTTGGATGACTGAGTGAATCCCTTCCCACACACAAAGCAGGTGAACGGTCTCTCCCCAGTGTGAATTCGCTGATGCATCACGAGACCATTGCTGCTTCGAAAGCTCTGCTCACAGTCAAAACATTTAAAAGGTTTTATATCAGAGTGAATTTGTTGGTGTTTCAGTAGGTGATAAGACTGAATGAATCCCTTCCCACACACACAGCAGGTAAATGGTCTCTCCCCAGTGTGAATTCTCTGATGTACAGTAAGTTCAGATGATCGCCTGAAGCCAGTCCCGCAGTGAGAGCAACTGAATGGTCTCTCGTCAGTGTGAACACGTTGATGACAGGTCACTTCCCCGGACGTTTTAAAGCACTTCCCACAGTCTGGACATTTAAAAGGTCTTTTATCAGTGTGAACTCGCTGGTGCTTCTGCAGGTTAGATGTAGCAGTGAATCCCTTTCCACACAAGGAGCAGGTGAATGGCTTCTCCTCACTGTGAATGTTTTGGGTGTCTCTAGAGATACTTTTTGCTTTTAAATTTCTTCTCACAGTCAGAACATTTGAAAGGTGTCTAATCGTGTGAACATACTGGTGTGTCAGCAGGCTGGATGACTGAGTGGATCCCTTCCCACAGGTGGAGCAGGTGAATGGCCTCTCCCCAGTGTGACTGCGTCGGTGCATTTCCAGTTCAGAAGGGTAGGTGAATCCCTTCCAACAGTCCCCACATTTCCACGGTTTCTCCATAGTGCCGGTGTCCTTGTGTCTCTCCAGGTTGAATGACAAATTGAACTCTCATCCAGACCCACAACACGTGTATGTTTCTCCCCACTGTGAATGATGTGATGTTTTTTCTGCCTATGTAATTGGTTAAAGCTCTTCCCACATCAGTTCACTGGAACACTCAATGTCTGTGTGGGTCTTGGTGCTTTTTCAGTCACACTGATGTTTGAAATCTTTTCTCACAAACTGAACAGACAAACATTACTCCTTCCACATTCAAAGACTGGGATATTCAGGTTCTAAAGAATTGAGTGACTGTCAGATCTTGATGTTTGGTTTGAGTTTTCTGTCGGCCAATCATCCGCTTCGAATATCCTGTAAAAGGAGTTTACAAAAGCCATCACTGTCAGTCCAGATAGAAATTCTGAACAGACAATTCTCGTTTCTCTGGAACATTTGTTCCTCTCTTGTTCCCCCAAAGCTGTAAATCCCTGTCCCACACACTCTCCCTCCTCCCTGGGCTGAAATGCAAACCCATCTCACCATTTCTTTCCTCCACTCCCAGTTTTCTCCCTCCCTCTCCTCTGCCTGGGTTTAGTTCTCCAGCTCCTGTCTGCAGACTGACAATAAAATCAATGGGTCTTATTGGGGGTTTGGGGCCTCCACTCACCCGCCTGAGTCCAGCTTCATATTCACACTGCGCATGCTCCAGCTCACAATGGCTGGGGAGTGATTGACGGCAGGTCACGACCAATAAGAAGAATGTAATCCGGGTCTGGATTGATCCTGCAACCAGCCGCCATCTTGGGAAAGGAAGTCGGGTCTTTTGTTCTTGGAGCGGAGCGCTGGGGCGGCCATCTTAGTAAGGGAAGAGGGAGTGGGCGGGGCTTCCTCCCCTGTGACAGGCCCGGGGCAACTAGCGACAACCACCTTCTTGGGAATGGAAGTCGGGTCTTTTGTTCTGGAGCGGAGCGCTTGGGCGGCCATCTTAGTACGGGAAGAAGTTGTGGGCGGGTTTCCGCTCTGGTGACAACTCCCGGGTCACCCGGCGGCCGCCGCCAGCTTGTGGCGGTGATTCTCTATCCGGGACTTTAGTGAAGGACAATGAGCTGGAGCTGAGGTTGGAAAGTGTTCAGAGGAAGGTCTGAAATCAGATTTACAGCCAGATATCTGTAAGAACCACAAAGTTCACATTCAGTATGTTTGCCAAATGAAATCACAATGCTGCAAACACTCAGTTCTGAAGAAGAATCAGATTGCATTGGAAATGTTAACTCTCTTTCTCTCTCTTCACAGAAGCTGCCAAACCTGCTGAGGATTTCCACAACTTTCTGTTTTCACTTCACATTTCCAGCTTCCGCAGTTTTACTCAAATTATTATTATGTTTTTGAAATTTTGTTACATAACCAGTTAAGAGTAAAACAATTGTCACCATTTAAATGTCCAAATCAGTGATATTTATTTGTTTAACTGAGACTGGGCTGTTCAGGAGCAATGTCAGAAATCACTTCACAGAAAATATAGTGAAATCTGGAATTCTGTTCAGATTCTGTCAATAGAAACTATAAAAACTGAGATTGATTGAAGTTTGTGAGACAAGAGTATTAATGGTTATAGAATCAAGGGAGATGGATGGATTGAAAAACAGATCAGGCATCTGCAAACTGGAGCTTCATGTCTGAGGTTGAACTGATTCTGGTTTTGTTTTGAAGGTGGTGTCGGTTTCCTGTCCTGTCGATTATCTCCACACCCGTGGGTAATTTGCTGGAGGTGAGATGATCTTTATTTGTGTCACAAGTAGGCTTACATCAACACTGCAGTGATTAACTATGATTAACACAAACTGATTTGACTTGATTTTTATTCAGAATTTAATTTCTTATAACTGGGTTGGAGTTTATACAGAATAATAATAAATGTCTTTCTTATTGTCACAAGTAGGCTTATATTAACACTGCAATGAAGTGCTGTGAAAATCCCCTTGTCCAACACTCTGACGCCTGTTCGGGTAAATTGAGGGAAAATACAGAATGTCCAGTTCAACTTACAATTCACCTCCCATCTTTCAGGACTTGTGGGAGACCCACGCAGACACGGGGAGAACTTGCAGACTCTGCACAGTGACCCAAGTGGGAATCGAACCCAGGTCCCTGGTGCTGTGAAGCAACAGTGCTAACAACTGTGCTACCGTGAAGGGGAAGAGGGTTGGTGCAGTGACACAGCCTTGTCTGATCCAAGTCTTCACTGAAATACAGTACGAAGTCTTACAACACCAGGTTAAAGTCCAACAGGTTTGTTTCGATGTCACTCGCTTTCGGAGCGCTGCTCCTTCCTCAGGTGAATCACCTTCACCTGAGGAAGGAGCAGCGCTCCGAAAGCGAGGGACATCGAACCAAACCTGTTGGACTTTAACCTGGTGTTGTAAGACTTCGTACTGTGCTCAACCCAGTCCAACGCCGGCATCTCCACATCTTCACTGAAATAGTGTCTGGAGTGTTTCCATTGATGAGGATCATGGCTTGTGTGTCATTATTGTGCAGGCGGAGGATGGTGGCCAATTTCTGAGGACAGCCAAATTTGAAGAACATACTGAATAAAACATCTCTTTGACGGTATAAAGCGTTTTTGTGAGGTCAGAAAAGACCAAGAACTGCGATTGATGCTGTTCCTTGTATTTTCCTTGGGTTTGTCAAGTAGTGTAGATCATGTCTTTGGTGCCTCATGAAAGGAGAAAACCTAACTGTGACTCTGGAAGGAGCTCGTTGGCCACGAAGAGGAGATCATTGAGGAGGATCCTGGCAATGATCTTCTGTGTGGCAGACAGCAGGGAGTCGCCTGTGCAGTTACCACAATCAGACTTAGCTCTCTTGAATATAGTCACAGTGTCTCGGAGATCCCCGGGCATGCATCCATCTCCCCAGGTGAGGAATATGAGATTGTGTCGCTGTGCCAGGAGTGTAACCTCGCCATGCTTCAGAATTTCAGCAGCGATTCATTCTGCTCCAGAGGCCGTGTTGTTTTTCAGCTGTTGAATGGCTTTTTCACTCTGCTCCCGATTGGGGTCCAACATGGACTGAGCCGGACAGGATACTGGGGAATAGATTTAAGGACGTTAAAGCCAAAGACAGAGTCTCGGTCGAGGGGTTCTTCAGTCCCTCCAGTGAGCACCGACTGACACTCTGTCCTTGATGAGTTCCCCTCCACACTTTGCTCTCAGTGGGGTGGGCCATTGACTGCTTAGATCATCAATTGTATTGGCAGCCCTGGTGAAATTGTGCATGCCATTGCTTTCAATGAGCTGTTGGCTATCCCTCACTCTTTCTACCTTCTAAAGGCTTCATAAACTTGGAAAACCTAGAGCAGGCACCTAAAAGGCACTGGAGCAGTACTTCCAGCAGTGCCTTCACAAGATGCTCCAAATCCAGGGGCAAGGAGGGCGGTCCCACAGAGGAGAGGGAAAGAGAAAACTGGGAGTGGAGGAAAGAAAGTCGGGGGCAGAGGTGAGTGTAGTGGCATCACTAAGGAGAAGGTGCTGGGGAAGCTGAAAGGTCTGAAGATGGATAAATCACCCAGACCGGATGGACTACACCCCAGGGTACCGAAGGAGATAACTGAGGAGGTTGTGGGGCCATTGGTGGTGATCCTTCAGGGATCACGAGTCAAGGGGCTCCCGGGGGACAGGGAAGTGACTAATGTAACACCCCAGTTTAAGAAAGAAAGAAGGTAGAATATGGGAAATTATAGGCAGGTTACTCTGACTTTGGTTGTTGATAAGATTTTAGAGGCCATTATTGTGGATGAGATTACGGAGTTCTTGGAAGTGCATGGTAAAATAGGACTGAGTCAACATGGCTTCATCAAGGGGAGGTCATGCCTGACAAATCTGTTAGAATTCTTTGAGGAGGTAAAAAGGAAGTTCGACAAAGGAGAGCCAGTGGATGTGATCCATTTGGGTTTCCAGAAAACCTTTGACAAGGCGCCGTACAACTGGCTGCTAAATAAATATAAGAGCCCATGGCCTTAGGGGCACGGTACTGGAATGGTTCGAGAATTAGTTGACAGGCAGAAGGCGGAGAGTGGGGATGAAGGGGTCTATTTCAGGATGGCAGCCGGTGACTATTGGGCTTCCACAGGGGTCAGTGTTGGAACCACAGCTATTCAATACATTCTGAATTCTCCCTCTGTGACCTGAACAGGCGCCGGACTGTGGCGACGAGATTTTCACAGTAACTTTATTGCAGTGTTAATGTAAGCCTACTTATCATAGAATTTACAGTGCAGAAGGAGGCCATTCAGCCCATCGAGTCTGCACCGGCTCTTGGAAAGAGCTCCCTACCCAAGCCCACACCTCCACCCTATACCCATAACCCAGTCACCACACCCAACACTAAGGGCAATTTTGGACACTAAGTGCAATTTAGCATGGCCAATCCACCTAACCTGCACATCTTTGGACTGTGGGAGGAAACCGGAGCACCCGGAGGAAACCCACGCACACACGGAGAGAATGTGCAGACTCCGCACGGACAGTGACCCAAGCCGGGAATCGAACCTGGAGCTGTGAATCAATTATGCTAACCACTATGCTACCGTGCTGCCCCGACTTGTGACACTAATAAAGATTATCATTATTATTATTAGCTGGAGTACTGTGTGCAGTTCTGGTTGCCACATTATAGGAAGGCTGTGATTGCACTGGAGGGGTGAAGAGGCGATTCACCAGGATGTTGCCTGGGATGGAATGTTTCAGTTATGAAGCGAGGTTGGGTAGGCTTGGGTTATTTTCATTGGAGCAGAGAAGACTGAGGGGCGACCTGATCGAGGTGCACAAGATTATGAGGGGCATGGACAGGGTGGGTAGGGAGCAGCTGTTCCCCTCAGTTGAAGGGTCAGTCACAAGGGGACACAAGTTCATGATGAGGGGCAGGGGGTTTAGGGGGGGTTTGAGGGAAAGCGTTTTCACCCAGAGGGTGGTGACCATCTGGAACGCACTGCCTGGGAGGGTGGTAGAAGCAGGTTGCCTCACATCCTTTAAAAAGTACCTGGATGAAGACTGGCACGTCATAACATTCAAGGCTATGGATCAACTGCTGGCAAATGGGGTTAGGTCGGTAGGTCAGGTGTTTTTCGTGTGTCAGTGTTGGATTTGGATTTTGTTTATTGTCATGTGTACCGAGGTACAGTGAAAAGTAGTTTTCTGCGAGCAGCTCAACAGATCATTAAGTACATGAAAAGAAAAGGAAATAAAAGAAAATACATCATAGGGCAACACAAGGTACACAATGTAACTACATAAGCACTGGCATCGGGTGAAGCATTCAGGGGTGTAGTGTTAATCGGGTCAGTCCATAAGAGGGTCATTTAAGAGTCTGTCAACAGCGGGGAAGAAGCTGTTTTTGAGTCTGTTCGTGCGTATTCTCAGACTTTTGTATTTCCTGCCCGATGGAAGAAGTTGGAAGAGTGAGTAAGCCGGGTGGCAGGGGTCTTTGATTATGCTGCCCATTTTCCCCAGGCAGCGGGAGGTGTAGATGGAGTCAATGGGTGGGAGGCAGGTTTGTGTGATGGACTGGGCGGTGTTCACGACTCTCTGAAGTTTCTTACGGTCTTGGGCCGAAAAGTTCCCATACCAGGCTGTGATGCAGCCTGATAGGATGCTTTCTATGGTGCATCTGTAAAAGTTGGTATGAGTTAATGTGGACATGCCGAATTTCCTTAGTTTCCTGAGGAAATATAGGCGCTGTTGTGCTTTCTTGGTGGTAGCGTCGACGTGGGTGGACCAGGACAGATTTTTGGAGATGTGTACCCCTAGGAATTTGAAACTGCTAACCATCTCCACCTCGGCCCCGTTGATGCTGACAGGGGTGTGTACAGTTCTTTGCTTCCTGAAGTCAATGACCAGCTCTTTAGTTTTGCTGGCATTGAGGGAGAGATTGTTGTCGCTACACCACTCCACTAGGTTCTCTATCTCCTGGATTCTGACTCATGCAGACTTGATGGGTGAAAGGCCTCTTCACTGTTGCTGTTGATACAATGTTAGGTGGCATTGTAGGCAGCCCAGACGATGGCATAAAATTGCACGGAGATATTGACAGACCAGGTGAATGGGCAAATTTGTGGCAGATGGAATTCATTGTAATCAAGTGTGAGGTTATCCATTTTGAACCAAAAAATAATATAACAGAGGACTTTCTAAATGGAAAGAGGTTAAGTACAGTGGATGGCGAAGGTGCACAGATCCTTAAAATGCCCCGAACAAGTGCAGAAAATAATCAAAAAGGAATGTTGGCATTTATATCTGGAGGATTGGAGTATAAAGACAGAGGTTATGCTGCAGCTATACAAAACCCTGGTAAGACGCCACTTGGAGAACTGTGAGCCATTCTGGGCACCACACCTTCAGGAGGATATTGTGTTCTTGGAGGGAGTGCAATATAGGCTTACTAAAACGATTCGCTGCGATACCTGTACTACGGGGGTTAGGTTACGATGAGAGATTATTGATTGATTGGTTTTATTTATTGTCACGTGTGCTGAGGTACAGTGAAAAGTATTGTTCTGCGGACAGTCCATACAGATCGTTCCATACATGAAATAAACCCACAGGACCTACATAAATACACAGGCAAGGGGTGAGCATACAGAGTGCATTACTACTCAGTAGAGAAGATGTGTGAAGAGATCAGTTTAGTCCATAAGAGGATCATTCAGGAGTCTGGTAACAGTGGGGAAGAAACTGTTGTTGACCCTGTCACCATGTGTTCTCAGACTTTTCTCTGATGGGAGAAGTTGGAAGAGTGAGTAACCCGGATGGGAGGGGTCTTTGATTGTGCTGCCCGCTTTCCCCAGGCAGCGGGAGGTATAGACAGAGTCAGTGGATGGGAGGCAGGTTGTGTGATGGACTGGGCTGTGTTCACGCTCTCTTTAGTTTCTTACGATCTTGGACCAAGCAGTTGCCATACCAGGCTGTGATATAGCCAGATGGGATGCTTTCTATGGTGCATCTGTAAAAGTTGGTAAGAGTCAATGTGGAAATGCTGAATTTCCTTAATTTCCTGAGAAAGTATAGACACTGTTGTGCTTTCTTGGTCGTAGAGTCGGCGTGGGTGGACCAGGACAGATTTGTGGTGATGTGCACACCTAGGAATTTGAAGCTGTCAACCATCTCCACGTCGACACAATTGATGCAGACAGGGATGTGTACGATACTTTGCTTCCTGAAGTCAATGATCAGCTCTTTAGTTTTGCTGACATTTAGGGAGAGATTGTTGTTGTTACGCTACTCCACTTGGTTCTCTATGTCCCTCCTGTAGATATTGAAGATGTCGAGGGATATGATGGATATTGTGGGAAAACGGTGCTGAGGTAGGTCAGCCAATGATCCCATTGAATGGTTCAGCAGGCTCGATGGGCCAAATGGCCGACTGCAGCTCATATTTGTTGTGATCTCCTGGACAGGAAGCTGTGAGCTTGGATTTGTCAATCAGCCTGAATCAGCACCTTCAGGAGAATAGAGAGGGTGAATATTAGATACAGCAGAGTGAGAATGGAGGGAGTGTGTGGGATGGAGATTTACAGCTTTCAGGGAATAAGAGAGGAAAAAATGTGCCACCAAAACTAGAATTGTCTGTTCTGAGTTTCTATCCTGTACTCTCAGTGATGACTTTTGTAAATTGTTTTTACAGGATATTAGGCGAAGAGGAATTACAGACAGAAATCTCAAATGTCACGTCTCGATCTGATATTACTCCCTTCCTTGGAACCTCAATATTCTCCCGCCTTTGAATCGAGAAGGAGAACTGTTTTCCCGAACTGTCAGCTAAAGATTTCAAACATCAGTCTGATTGGAAAAGCACCGAGACCCACACAACACACACCCGAGTGAGAGTGTTCCAGTGAACTGACCGTGGAAAGAGCCTCAACCAGTTACACAGCCTGAAAAACCATCACACCATTCAGAGTGCGGAGAGACCCTACCCGATGAACTGATTGTCGAACCTGGAGACAGGAGGAGACCCAAAACATGGAGAAACGGTGGAAATGTGGGGACTGTGGGAAGGGATTCGGAGTCCCATCGCAGCTGGAGACTCATCGACGCAGTCAAACTGGGGAGAGGCCGTTCACCTGCTCTCTGTGTGGGAAGGGATTCACTCGGTTATCCACCCTGCAGAGACATCAGCGAGTTCACACTGCGGAGAGGCCATTCACCTGCTCCCAATGTGGGAAGGGGTTCAATGATTCATCCACCCTGCGGAAACACCAGCGAGTTCACACTGGGGAGAGGCCATTCACCTGTTCTCAGTGTGGGAAGGGATTCACTCAATTATCCAACCTGCAGACACACCAGCGAGTTCACACTGGGGAGAGGCCGTTCATCTGCTCTCAGTGCAGGGAAGGATTCACTCAGTTATTCAACCTACGGAGACCAGTAAGCTCACACTGGGGAGAGGCCATTCACCTGCTCTCAGTGTGGGAAGGGATTCTCTCGGTTATCCACCCTGCAGACACACCAGCGAGTTCACACTGGGGAGAGGCCATTCACCTGCTCTCAGTGTGGGAAGGGATTCAGTGAGTCATCCCAGCTGCAGACACACCAGCGAGTTCACACTGGGGAGAGGCCATTCACCTGCTCTCAGTGTGGGAAGGGATTCTTTTGGTTATCTCACCAGCGGAGACACCAGCGAGTTCACACTGGGGAGACGCCGTCCACCTCTCAATGTGAGACGGGATTGCATGTTTCATTGCACTTGCTGTGACACCAACAATTTCACAATCGGTTACAGGGGTTGGATTCTGTTGTTATTGTCTCTGCTCTACACCCAGGACTGCATTTTGTTCATTCTGACAGGTGGTCAGTGGAGATGGTCGGAGGGTTTCTTTCTGCTGGACTGACCGGTCTCACCACTTTGCCTCCAGTGGGCTGATGCTCTTTGGGCTTTGTTGCTAATATTGCTCGCCGCCTGCGGCCCGCATACGTTTGGGGTGATTAGGAGCCTTACGTACCCAGCTGCGCCGGACACCAAAACGTTTGATGAACTTGTGAATATAGTGGGGCAACATTTTAACCCAACCCCGTCCACGATAGTCCAGCGTTACCGGTTTAATACCGCTGAGAGGACCCCTGGAGAATCCCTTGCCGATTTTCTATCCAGGCTACGCGGGATTGCGGAATACTGTGACTATGGTGAGACCTTGTCAGAAATGTTACGCGACTGTTTGGTTTGCGGTATTAACAATGCGGCCACCCAGAGAAAGTTGTTAGTGGAGCCAACATTGACTTTTCAACAGGCCATTCAAATAGTATTGTCCCGAGAGAGCGCAGAGCGAGGAGTACAGGAGCTACAGGGAATGGAAGTGCATGCCTTGGGGCGCAACCCCTTCCGTCCGAAAACGTCCCGCCGCACTCACTTGGGTGAGGCAACATCCGGACCGACGCCAGTGGCCGTCGGACATTCCTACCCGAAGGGAGCCTTCTCCAGAGCCAATGGATGAGGAGCCATGTCCGTGTCAGACTTGTAGGCACCGACCCCGTCGCGGACAGCGGTCCTGTCGTTCCGACCGAAACTGGGACCAGCCCAGGGGCCGTAACTGGGACCAGCCAGAGGCCGTACCTTCCACGTGGATGAACCTGCGGCGACTACTCCTGAGGACGTGGAGACGAAGGACGACTGCCTGCAGCTGCATTGTGTGGCAGCTCCCCGTGTGGCCCCCATTAAGGTGACAGTACGGGTCAATGGCCACCCGCTTAAGATGGAGTTGGATACTGGCGCAGTGGTCTCAGTGATCACCCAGAGGACATTCAACCGCATCAAGCAGGGTATACAGACCCTTACATTAACTGACTCACAGGCCAGGTTGGCCACCTACATGGGGGAACCACTGGACATTGCAGGAACTACAATGACCCCTGTTGTCTATGGATGCCAGGAGGGGCGTTTCCCACTTATCGTGGTGCGCGGCCATGGGCCCAGCCTGTTGGGTAGGGACTGGTTGCGCCATTTGAGGTTGCAATGGCAGCACATCCTCCAAACAGTTTCTGAAGGGTTGACTGAGGTGCTAGGACGATACCCAGATGTATTCCAGCCTGGTTTGGGGAAAATAAAAGGGGCCGTAGCCCGTATCCAAGTTGAACCAGGAGCCACGCTGCGCTATTTCCGGGCGCGCCCAGTGCCTTACGCCTTGCTCCAGAAGGTAGAAGGGGAGCTCACTCGTTTGGAGAGTTTGGGTATTATCAGGCCCGTCCGTTTTGCTGACTGGGCAGCAGCAATTGTACCTGTAATGAAGCCAGATGCCACAGTTCGCTTGTGTGGCGACTATAAACTTACAGTGAATACGGTTTCCTGACTCGACCGATATCCAATGCCTCGCATAGAGGATCTCTACAGGAAGTTTGCAGGTGGACTCTCGTTCACAAAATTAGATATGAGTCACGCCTACCTGCAGTTGGAGCTGGACCCTGCCTCCCGACCATATGTAACGATTAATACACACCGGGGCCTGTATGAATATACACGGTTGCCCTTTGGAGTATCCTCTGCCTGCGCAATTTTTCAACGTGTTATGGAGGGCATTTTGAGAGGTTTACCACGTGTGGCTGTCTACCTAGATGACGTTTTGATTACAGGGACATCGGAGCAGGAACATTTGGAAAATCTGGAGGCTGTCCTTGGGCGCCTTTCGGAGGCTGGAGTCCGTTTACGTCGCACAAAGTGCGTATTTCAGGCAAAGGAAGTAGCCTAGCTAGGTTAACGGGTGGACCGTGAAGGTCTGCACCCCATCGCAGAGAAGGTTCGTGCAATTCAACATGCCCCCGCCCCGACTGACACTTCACATCTTCGTTCTTTTCTCGGTCTCGTAAATTATTCCGGGAAGTTCCTCCCCAATCTGGCAACTACGCTGGCCCCTTTGCACCTTCTGCTAAAGAAAAATCACTCCTGGGTTTGGGGTCAGCTGCAAGAAACCGCTTTCCGGCGGGTAAAGCAACAATTGTCGTCGTCTGGGTTACTAACCCACTATGATCCTGGAAAGCCTTTGCTCGTCACATGTGATGCATCCCCGTATGGTATTGGGGCCGTCCTGTCCCACAAGATGGAGAATGGGGCCGAGCGACCGATAGCTTTCGCCTCCCGCACATTGACTGCAGCGGAGAAAAAGTACGCGCAGATCGAGAAGGAGGGCCTGGCAGTGGTTTTTGCGGTGAGACGCTTCCACCAGTACGTGTACGGCCGCCATTTCACTATCGTGACTGATCATAAGCCCCTGCTGGGACTTTTCAGAGAGGATAAGCCAATACCGCCCATTGCTTCTGCACGGATCCAGCGCTGGGCTTTGTTGCTTGCTGCATATGAGTATTCTCTGGAGCACAAACCAGGTACGCAGATAGCAAATGCTGACGCACTGAGCCGATTGCCTTTATCGACCGGCCCCATGTCGACCCCCACGACCGGTGAGGTGGTTGCAACCCTAAATTTTATGGACACCTTGCCTGTCACGGCATCACAGATCCGTGAGTGGACCCAGACGGAGCCAGTCCTGTCAAAGGTTCGGCACATAGTCCTGTATGGTGGGCATCATAGACCGCTCCCAGGCGAGTTGCGGGCATTTTCCTCCAAGCTGTCAGAATTCAGCGTGGAAGACGGCATCCTCTTGTGGGGGACGCGTGTGATTGTCCCGGTAAAAGGCCAGGAGCTGATACTATCAAACTTGCACAATGGGCATCCAGGCGTGACCAAAATGAAAATGTTGGCCCGGAGTTATGTCTGGTGGCCAGGCCTCGACACCGACATTGAGAAGGTGGCCCAAAACTGCTCCATTTGCCAGGAGCATCAGAAGCTTCCACCGGCCGCGCCCCTACATCACTGGGAATGGTCAGGGCGGCCTTGGGCACGCTTGCATGCAGATTTCGCAGGCCCTTTTCAAGGATCCATGTTCCTTCTACTAATTGACGCCCAGTCCAAATGGCTAGAGGTGCATAAGATGCAGGGGACAACGTCCTGCGCAACAATTGAAAAGATGCGTTTATCGTTTAGTCCGCATGGCCTCCCCGAGGTGCTGGGCACGGATAACGGCACTCCATTCACGAGTGAGGAGTTTGCGAGGTTCACGAAGGTGAACGGCATCCGCCATATCCGCACTGCCCCTTACCACCCGGCTTCAAATGGGTTGGCAGAGCGCGCAGTGCAGACATTTAAAAGAGGCCTAAAGAAGCAGTCTTCCGGATCAATGGACACGAGACTGGCTCGCTTTTTGTTTACGTACAGGACCACCCCCCATGCACTGACTGGGGTAGCTCCCGCAGAACTCCTAATGGGCCGGAGAATTCAAACCCGCCTTAGTATGGTTTTTCCGGACATTGGCGCAAAAGTACGCCGCACACAAGAACGGCAGGGACAGGGATTTTCTCGGCATCGGCCAATTCGGCAGTTTGTGCCCAGTGACCCAGTGTTCGTTCGGAATTTTGCTGGTGGTGCCCAATGGGTTCCTGGTGTAATCTTTCGCCAAACGGGCCCTATATCTTACCAAGTGCAAGCCCAGGGTCGTCTCCAGCGAAAACATGTAGACCACGTTCGGTCCAGAAGACCATCCCCTCAAAAGATTCCCCGCCCCCGGAGCTCATTTCAACAGCCGCAGAGACCAGAGACAAGGGAAGGTAGTCCTCACAATCTGCCACTGGTGCCTCACTCGAAGCCTGCGCAGGTCGTTACGGGACCGAATGGAGACAGAGACGCTGACATGACGGAGGCAGCAGACTCTGACTCCGAGATGGAGACACAGGATGCATCAGAGGGGGAATCCTTGGGTCCACGGGCCGTGGATGTACAACCGCGCCGTTCATCACGGCGGTCTCCGTCTCGTTACACGCCGCCTGATCCAGCGCCGCGTGCAAATGGTGTCCGGCCTGCGGCCAAACGAGTCCAACGCCCTCCTTCGCCAGGGTCTTTGGTGGATTCCTTGGCCTTTGGGGGGGGGAGGGATGTTATAACCTGCCTACTTACCATTGGCTGGGGACTAATGACTATCCCACAATCCTGTGGGAGTATGAGCTTCCCCAATGAGGGGGGCGGAGAAACCACTAGTAAACTCCCAGTATAAATAAGCTGGCCAGTTCAGGAACCAGCAGGAAGGAGTATGTAGCAAGGGAAGTTGCTGTTATGTATATATGTTATAGTAAATAAATGTTATTACTTTGTATCCTTAAAACTCGTGCTGGATTCTTCGTGGCCCTTACAAAAGTATTCTAAATTTAAAAAAACAAAATCTCCGGGTGTTACTCACTTATCTGGGTGTTACTTACACAAGAAAACTATCTGGGTTTGAGGGGCAAGTTGTCTGAGGTGGACTGGGAAACTGATGGGAGACAGAGAATAGCTAATATTTTAGGAATTATTACCTATTTACCAAGGGGTCGGTTAGCTCAGTTGGCTGGCCGGCTGGTTCGTGATACAGACCGAGCAGTTGCCATACCAGGCTGTGATGCAGCTGGATAGGATGCTCTCTATTGCAAATCTGGAGAAGTTTGAGAGAGTCGATGCAGACATGCCAAATTTCTTTAGCTTCCGTAGGAAGTAGAGACGTTGTTGGGCTTTCTTGACTGTTGCATCAACGTTAGTGGATCAGGACAGACTGTTGGCGATGGTGACACCCAGGAACTTAAAGCTATCGACCATCTCCACTTCTGAGCCATTGATGCAGACGGGAGTGTGTGTCGTGCTACGCTTCCTGAAATCGATGATCAATTCCTTGGAAATGGAAATATTCCATTAGATCAAAGGAAGGGGCTCATAAAGTAGTCAAAATAGTAGTAATGAATGAATCAGTAGTTATAGTAAAGGATTGAGTTTTATTTGCTGTAAAATTGTAAAAGCTTAATTGCTGTGTATGTGCAATGAGGATAAATGTATCGGCAAGAGAAACCTTCCAGCCCTGATTAGCCTCAACATTTGAAACTGTATGAATCAGGAATTGTACAGAATCAGGTAAAGAGATAGTATGAAACTGTTCGATTGTATTCCTGTCTAAGTTAATGAGAGAAGGTGGTGTCAGTAACTGGGAATCCAGTTCAATTAAACTAGTGCCCAATTTACCAATGGTTATGTTACAACAGGTTCAACGCTGACCTGATGTAATGGTCACTTTGGGGATGAAAGTCGAGGTTCCGAAGGTCTTCCTTGCTGGCCAAGTACTGAAGACTCGAGGCCGAGTTCCAAGGAAATTACTGTCAAAGAAGGAGCCAGGGAGGGTTACGCTTCTACAGACTGATCACCGCCTTGAAGTTGTAAAAGTCAATGTCTTCAAGTTGTTCAGTAAACCATTTTCTTTTAATACACATTTTAAATTTACTATCCAGACAATTCTGCCTTGTTTTAATTGGTTAAAAACGTGTCTGAAACAGTGAAACAAAGTGAATTCATTAAATGGTAAGTTGGGGGTGGCTGAAATCAATTAAGTTACAGATAAGAAGATCAGATAACATCAATCTTCGATTTAAAAACTTGCATTTCTGTAGCGCCTTTCACAATCGCAGGACATCCCAAAGTGCTTTACAGCCAATCGAGTACTTTTGTAGGGTTGTAACTGGTGTAATGTAGGAAAAACAGCAGCAAATTTATACACAGCAAATTCCCACAAACAGCAATGTGATAATAAGCAGATCTTATTTTGGTGATGTTGATTGAGGGATAAATGTTGGACACATGGGATAAATCCCCAATTCTTCTTCACAATAGTGGGAACTTTTACAGGACCTGAGAGGGACAGACAGGGCTTCAGTTGAACATCTTATTTGAAAGAAGGAAACTCTGACAGTGCAGCACTCCCTCAGGGCTGGCACAAGGAATATTGGATGTCATTTTTGTCCTCTGGTCCCTGGACTGGGATTTAATCCCACAACTTTCTGATTCAGGGTGGGAGTGCCACCCACTGAGTCAGGGCTGAAACTGTAGACAATCCAAAGTTAGAAAGGGAAAGTTAGCCTTTAAAACCCTTTGCCTAAATTTAATAATAAAGACCTCAGTCTGGATAACATGGATTTAACTTCAACAAATGTGAGAGCGTTGGTTTAGAGCCACAAGTTTTGACTTTGAGACTCGGGCACCTTTTTGTCTCTATTGCTCGTGTCAATGACAGCCAGGCGACGGAGCTGAGGGCTGCATTTGGCGGCGAATAACAGGGCCTGCAGCCCCAGTTGAGAAACTGCCATGGGCATCGCACTAATAGAGAGACAGGGAGGCACTGGAGGACTGAGTGGGAAATGGGCCTTCAACCAGTTATATCAGTCACTCAGAGCGAACACAAAACCCTTCTCTTTCAATACATATACAGGGAAGAGGCTGCAATGAAATCTGTCTCTTTTCACCTGCATAAAGGCAGGAGGCTCAGATTCACATGATGAAGCAGGAGTCCTTTTAGCCCATCATTCCTCGATGAAAAACCTCAAAAGCTCCATTAATCTTTTCCGGGGCAGTAACCAGCTCTCCCCCCTCATCTTTAACCTGAGCTATTCCCCATGTGGCTGCCTGCCGTCTCAATTGGTGAGCCAATAATCGACTGACTTTAACCCCGTACTCAAATTTTTTGACGCGAGTTGTTCTGATCTGCCTGAATGCAGATTCAATGGTATCTTTCCAAACATAAATAATTGAAAGGGAATAATTTGCAGGGCTGTGGGGAAGAGCAGAGCAGTTGGATGAATCAGTGTACTTTCGAAGAGATAGCAGGGGAATCTTGGGCTAAAAGGACTCCTGCTTCATCATGTGAATCTGGGCCATGGAATACTGTCGATCCACCTCCAAGATTAAATCTACCAACCTCTGCCTTTCAGACCTTTTTACGTTTGGAAAGATACCATTAAATCTGCATTCAGTCAGATCAGAACAACTCGCGTCAAAACATTTAAATAAAATCTCCCTCATGGACAAGGCTGGCAGGGCTGAAAGGCAGAGGTTGGTAGATTTAATCTTTGAGGTGCTCGACAGTTCTCCACGGCCCCTACGGCAGAGTTGTTGGCAGAGAGAAAGATGTACAAATGATGTTTGAGTTTGAATTGACGGGGAATGCGGTGAGCCAGCGTTTGCGAGGAGCATTTTATGAGTATGGGGATAAAGCCAGTCGATTATTAGCTCACCAACTGAGACGGCAGGCAGCCACATGGGGAATAGCTCAGGTAAAAGGTGAGTGGGGAGAGCTGGTTACTGCCCCGGATAAGATTAATGGAGCTTTTGAGGTTTTTCATCGAGGGCTATACAAGTTTGAACCACTGGAGGTTGGCTCGGAGAGGGAGCAATTTTTAGACGGATTGGACTTCCCAGTGGTAGAGAGAGTGATGAGCAATGGGGTTGGAGGAAGTTATTGACTGTATTCGTTCCTAGCAATCGGGGAAAGCCCTGGGGCCGGATAGTTTTCCGGTGGAATTTTACAAACAGTTTGCGGCCTTGTTGGTGCTGTACTTACTGGGAATTTTCAATGACTCTCTGCTGAGGGGACTGCTGCCGACCACACAGTCGTTGACCCTGAGTTCTCTAATCCCTGGAAAAGGACAAAGATCCCCTTGTGTGTGGGTCTTATCAACTTATTTCACGATAAAATACTGATGTGAAAATACCAGCTATGGTTCTGGCGAAATGTTTGGAGGAGTGCACAACAGAAGTAATCTCTGAGGACCAGACAGGGTTTGTCAGGGGCCACAGTTATCATCCAACATCAGGAGGCTTTTGAATGTGGTCATGTCGCCCCCTATGGAGCAGGTGCCGGAGGTAACTACCTCCATGGATCTGGAGAAGGCCGTTGACCGTGTGGAGGGCAGCTACCTCTTCGAGGTCTGGGCGATTTGGGTTTGGTCGTACTTTTATTTCCTGGGTGAAACTGCTGTATAATTCCTATGGCTAGTGTCCGGACCAATGCTGTGAGCTCGGGATATTTCTGACTCATATATTCTTTTTTTTTTAATAAATATTTTATTGAAAATTTTTGGTCAACCAACACAGTACATTGTGCATCCTTTACACAACATTATAACAATACAGATAATAATGACCTTCTTTTTTATATAAACAAAAAACAACAAATAAATAAATATTAAATAACAAAAATGAAAACTAGCCCTGATTGGCAACTGCCTTGTCACAGGCTATACCCCCCCCCCCATCCCTCCCCCCCCCCCCCCCTCCCCCCCCCCCCCCCAAGTCCTGGGCTGCTGCTGCTGCCTTCTTTTTTCCCCCATCTATCTTTCCGCAAGATATTCGACGAACAGTTGCCACCGCCTGGTGAACCCTTGAGCCGACCCCCTTAGGACGAACTTGATCCGCTCTAGCTTTATGAACCCCGCCATATCATTTATCCAGGTCTCCACCCCCGGGGGCTTGGCTTCTTTCCACATTAGCAATATCCTGCGCCGGGCTACTAGGGACGCAAAGGCCAAAACATCGGCCTCTCTCGCCTCCTGTACTCCCGGCTCTTGTGCAACCCCAAATATAGCCAACCCCCAGCTTGGTTCGACCCGGACTCCTACTACTTTTGAAAGCGCCTTTGTCACCCCCACCCAAAACCCCTGTAGTGCCGGGCATGACCAAAACATATGGGTATGATTCGCTGGGCTTCTCGAGCACCTCGCACACCTATCCTCCACCCCAAAAAATTTACTGAGCCGTGTTCCAGTCATATGTGCCCTGTGGAATACCTTAAACTGAATCAGGCTTAGCCTGGCGCACGAGGACGACGAGTTTACCCTGTTTAGGGCATCTGCCCACAGCCCCTCCTCGATCTCCTCCCCTAGCTCTTCTTCCCATTTCCCTTTTAGTTCGTCCACCATAGTCTCCCCTTCGTCCCTCATTTCCCTATATATATCCGACACCTTACCATCCCCCACCCATTTCTTTGAGATGACTCTGTCCTGCACCTCTTGTGTCGGGAGCTGCGGGAATTCCCTCACCTGTTGCCTCGCAAAAGCCCTCAATTGCATGTACCTGAATGCATTCCCTTGGGGCAACCCATATTTCTCGGTCAGCGCTCCCAGACTTGCGAACTTCCCGTCCACAAATAGATCTTTCAGTTGCGTTATTCCTGCTCTTTGCCACATTCCATATCCCCCATCCATTCCCCCCGGGGCAAACCTATGGTTGTTTCTTATCGGGGACCCCCCCAATGCTCCGGTCTTTCCCCTATGTCGTCTCCACTGTCCCCAAATCTTCAGTGTAGCTACCACCACCGGGCTCGTGGTATAGTTCCTCGGTGAGAACGGCAATGGGGCTGTCACCATAGCCTGCAGGCTGGTCCCCCTACAGGACGCCCTCTCTAATCTCTTCCACGCCGCTCCCTCCTCCTCTCCCATCCACTTACTCACCATTGAAATATTAGCGGCCCAATAATACTCACTTAGGCTCGGTAATGCCAGCCCCCCCTATCCCTACTACGCTGTAAGAATCCCTTCCTCACTCTCGGAGTCTTCCCGGCCCAAACAAAACCCATGATGCTCTTTTCTATCCTTTTAAAAAAAGCCTTCGTGATCACCACCGGGAGGCACTGAAACACAAAGAGGAATCTCGGGAGGACCACCATCTTAACCGCCTGCACCCTCCCTGCCATTGACAGTGCTACCATATCCCATCTCTTGAAATCTTCCTCCATCTGTTCCACCAACCGCGTTAAATTTAGCCTGTGCAATGTGCCCCAATTCTTAGCTATCTGGATCCCCAGGTAACGAAAGTCTCTTGTTACCTTCCTCAACGGTAGGTCTTCTATTTCTCTACTCTGCTCCCCTGGATGCACCACAAACAGCTCGCTCTTCCCCATGTTCAATTTATACCCTGAAAAATCCCCAAACTCCCCAAGTATCCGCATTATTTCTGGCATCCCCTCCGCCGGATCCGCCACATATAGTAGCAGATCATCCGCATATAAAGATACCCGGTGTTCTTCTCCTCCCCTAAGTATTCCCCTCCATCTCTTGGAACCTCTCAGCGCTATCGCCAGGGGCTCAATCGCCAGTGCAAACAGTAATGGGGACAGAGGACATCCCTGCCTTGTCCCTCTATGGAGCCGAAAATATGCCGATCCCCGTCCATTCGTGACCACACTCGCCACTGGGGCCCTATACAACAGCTGCACCCATCTAACATACCCCTCTCCAAAACCAAATCTCCTCAACACCTCCCACAGATAATCCCATTCCACTCTATCAAATGCTTTCTCGGCATCCATCGCCACTACTATCTCCGTTTCACCCTCTGGTGGGGCCATCATCATTACCCCTAACAGCCTCCGTATATTCGTGTTCAGCTGTCTCCCCTTCACAAACCCAGTTTGGTCCTCGTGAACCACCCCCGGGACACATTCCTCTATTCTCATTGCCATTACCTTGGCCAGGACCTTGGCATCCACATTTAGGAGGGAAATTGGTCTGTAGGACCCGCATTGTAGCGGATCCTTTTCCTTCTTTAAGAGAAGCGATATCGTTGCTTCAGACATAGTCGGGGGCAGTTGTCCCCTTTCCTTTGCCTCGTTAAAGGTCCTCGTCAGTACCGGGGCGAGCAAGTCCAAATACTTTCTGTAAAATTCAACTGGGAATCCGTCCGGTCCCGGGGCCTTTCCCGTCTGCATGTTCCTAATTCCTTTCCCCACTTCTTCTACCGTGATCTGTGCTCCCAGTCCCACCCTTTCCTGCTCTTCCACCTTGGGAATTTCCAGCCGATCCAAAAAATCCATCATTCTCTCCCTCCCATCCGGGGGTTGAGCTTCATACAATTTTTTATAAAATGTCTTGAACACTTCATTCACTCTCTCCGCCCCCCGCTCCATCTCTCCTTCCTCATCCCTCACTCCCCCTATTTCCCTCGCTGCTCCCCTTTTCCTCAATTGGTGTGCCAGCAATCTGCTCGCCTTCTCCCCATATTCATACTGTACACCCTGCGCCTTCCTCCATTGTGCCTCTGCAGTGCCTGTAGTCAGCAAATCAAATTCCACATGCAGCCTTTGCCTTTCCCTGTACAGTCCCTCCTCCAGTGCTTCCGCATATTGTCTGTCCACCCTCAAAAGTTCTTTCAGCAACCGCTCCCGTTCCTTACTCTCCTGCTTCCCTTTATGTGCCCTTATTGATATCAGCTCCCCCCTAACCACCACCTTCAACGCCTCCCAGACCACTCCCACCTGAACCTCCCCATTGTCATTGAGTTCCAAGTACTTTTCAATACATCCCCTCACCCTTAGGCACACCCCCTCATCCGCCATTAGTCCCATGTCCATTCTCCAGGGTGGGCGCCCTCCTGTTTCCTCCCCTATCTCCAAGTCTACCCAGTGTGGGGCATGATCCGAAATGGCTATAGCCGTATATTCCGTTCCCCTCACCTTCGGGATCAATGCCCTACCCAACACAAAAAAGTCTATACGCGAATAGACTTTATGGACATAGGAGAAAAACGAGAACTCCTTACTCCTAGGTCTACTGAATCTCCACGGGTCCACACCTCCCATCTGCTCCATAAAATCCTTAAGCACCTTGGCTGCTGCCGGCCTCCTACCAGTCCTGGACTTCGACCTATCCAGCCTTGGTTCCAACACCGTGTTAAAGTCTCCCCCCATTATCAGCTTTCCCGTCTCTAGGTCCGGGATGCGTCCTAGCATTCGCCTCATAAAGTTGGCATCATCCCAGTTTGGGGCATACACGTTTACCAAAACCACCATCTCTCCCTGTAATTTGCCACTCACCATCACGTATCTGCCCCCGTTATCCACCACTATAGTCTTTGCCTCGAACATTACCCGCTTCCCCACTAATATAGCCACCCCCCTGTTTTTCGCATCCAGCCCCGAATGGAACACCTGCCCCACCCATCCTTTACGCAGCCTAACCTGGTCTATCAGTTTCAGGTGCGTTTCCTGTAACATAACCACATCTGCTTTAAGTTTCTTAAGGTGTGCGAGTACTCGTGCCCTCTTTATCGGCCCGTTGAGCCCTCTCACGTTCCACGTGATCAGCCGAGTTGGGGGGCTTCCCACCCCCCCCCCCTTGCCGGTTAGCCATCATCTTTTTCCAGCTTCTCACCCAGTTCCCACGCAGCTGTATCTCCCCCAGGCGGTGCCCCCCCGCCCATCCTCTCCCGTACCCACTCCCCCCTTTCCCCAGCAGCAGCAACCCAGTAATTCCCCCCTCCCACCCCCCGCTAGACCCCCCGCTAGCGTAATTACTCCCCCCATGTTGCTCCCAGAAGTCAGCAAACTCTGGCTGACCTCGGCTTCCCCCCGTGACCACGGCTCGCACCGTGCGACGCCCCCTCCTTCCTGCTTCTCTATTCCCACCATAATTATCATAGCGCGGGAGCCAAGCCCGCGCCTCTCCCTCGGCCCCGCCTCCCATGGCCAACGCCCCATCTCCTCTCCCTCCCCACCTCCCCCCATCACCACCTGTGGGAGAAAGAAAAGTTACCATACCGCAGGATTAGAACATAAACCCCCTCTTCGCCCCCCCCATTCGCCCCACCACTTTGTCCAAACGTTCTTTTTCATAATCCACTCATTCCAGTTTTTCTTCTACAATAAAAGTCCACGCTTCATCCGCCGTCTCAAAGTAGTGGTGCCTCCCTTGATGTGTGACCCACAGTCTTGCCGGTTGCAGCATTCCAAATTTTATCTTCCTTTTGTGAAGTACCGCCTTGGCCCGATTAAAGCTCGCCCTCCTTCTCGCCACCTCCGCACTCCAGTCTTGATAAACGCGGATCACCGCGTTCTCCCATTTACTGCACCGAGTTTTCTTCGCCCATCTAAGGACCATTTCTCTATCCTTAAAACGGAGGAATCTCACCACTATGGCTCTGGGAGTTTCTCCTGCTCTCGGTCCTCGCACCATCACTCGGTATGCTCCCTCCACCTCCAATGGACCCGTCGGGGCCTCCGCTCCCATTAACGAATGCAGCATCGTGCTCACATATGCCCCGACGTCTGCCCCCTCCACACCTTCAGGAAGGCCAAGAATCCTCAGGTTGTTCCTCCTTGCGTTGTTTTCCAGTGCCTCCAACCTCTCCACACATCGTTTCTGGTGTGCCTCCTGTATCTCCGACTTCACCACCAGGCCCTGTATATCGTTCTCATTCTCGGCTGCTTTCGCCTTCACGACCCGAAGCTCCTGCTCCTGGGTCTTTTGTTCCTCCTTTAGCCCTTCGATCGCCTGTAGTATCGGGGCCAACAACTCTTTCTTCATTTCCTTTTTTATCTCCTCCACGCAGCATTTCAAGAACTCTTGTTGTTCAGGGCCCCATATGAAACTGCCACCTTCCGACGCCATCTTGGTTTTTGCTTGCCTTCCTTGCCGTTGTTCCAAAGGATCCGCTGCAATCCGGCCACTTTCCTCTCCTTTTTCCATCCGTGTCCAGGGGGAACACCCTCCTGGTTTACCGCACGGTGTTTTTAGCCGTTAAAATTGCCGTTGGGGCTCCTATCAAGAGCCCAAAAGTCCGTTTCACAGGGAGCTGCCGAAACGTGCGACTCAGCTGGTCATCGCCGCACCCGGAAGCCCTGACTCATATATTCAGGCACAAGACAGGGATGCCTGCTGACTCCACTGTTGTTTGCGCTAGCGATTGAACGGTTGGCCATTGCACACAGATTGTGAGTGAAATGGAAAGGTTTGAGAGGGGAGAGGGGGAGGAACAGAGAGTGCCTCTTTATGCAGATGATCAGTTGATGTACGTTTCTGACCTCTCGGGTATGGGAAAAATTATTAAACTGTTGAAGTAGTTGGATCCTTTTTAAGGTACAGACCGAATATGAGCGAGAGTGCAATCTTCCCACTAAATTCCCTGGGGTACAGGACAGATCTGGGGAGGCTGCCCTTTAAACTGACCAAGTCCAGGTTTAGGTATTTGGGGACGGGTGGCACATGATTGGACACTGTCACATCAGCTGAACTTGGTCGGTCTGGTGAAGGAGGACGTGAATAGGTGGGATGCCCTCCCACTCACCTTGGCGGATAGAGGTCAGAATGAACATTTCACCGAGGTTTCTATTCGTGTTCTGGAGCCTGTAGATCTCCCTCCCTAAATCTCTTTTCACTACAGTTAATAGATTCATCTCTGTCTTTATCTGGGAGGGAAAGACTCCCGGGATTAGAAGAGCTTTCCTGCAGAGAGGGAGACAATCAGGTGGGTTGGCGCGACCAATCATGATGCTCTATTACTGGGCCGCGAACATTGGAAAAGTGCGAAGATGGTTTGAGGAGCCGGACGTGGGGTGGGGATGGATGGAGGAGGCCTCTTGTGCAGGGTCATGTCTAAGGGCATTGGTTACGGCCACTCTTCTGTTCTCCCCAGCCAGACTCGATGAGACCAGTGGTAGTGGCATCTTTAAGGAATTGGAACCAGTTTAGACAACATTTTGGACTGAGAGACATGTCATTACTGTCGCCAATTTGTGATAATCATAGGTTTGCACCGTCAGGGCTGGACTCTGGGGGGAAAAAGGGGTTGAGAGGTTCAGGGATTTGTTTCTGGAAGGTAGATTTCCGGGTCTAGACGAGATGGAGGAGAAATTTCAACTCTCGAGGACGAGTGCATTTAGGTATTTGCAGGTGACAAGAAAGTGAATTGGATGAGCTGCATAAATACTGTAACTACAGAGCAGGTCAGAGGCTAGGAATGCTGCAGCGAGTAACTCACCTGCTTCTCCCAAAGCCTGTCCACAATCCACACTGCTCAAGTCAGAAGTGTGATGGAATACTCTGCCTTTGTCTGAGTACAGCTCCAACAACACTCAAGAAACCTGACGCCATCCAGGACAAGGCAGTCCACTTGATTGGCACCCCTTCCACACACTCACTCCCACCTCCACAGATGAACAGTGGCAGTAGTGCCATCTACAGTGTGCATTGATGATATTTACCAAAGCTCCTTACACAACACCTTCCAAACCCTCAACCACTACCATCCACTAGGGCGAGGACAACAGATATATGAAAACACCACCACCCGGAAGTTCCACTCCAAGTTACTCACCATCCTGACTTGGAAATATAATGTCATTCCTTCATTGTCACTGGCTCATAATTGTGGAACTCCCCAACAACACTGTGGGTGTACCTACACCACATGGACTGCTGCTGTTCAAGAAGGCAGATCAACACCACATTCTTGTGGTCAATTAGAGATGCATAATAAATGCTGGCCTAGCCAGTTAATGCACGTCCCTTGAATGTACAAAAAAAAAATGTTAATTTAAACTGTCCTGGATACTCCCAATGAACACATCCTGAATCCTACCCCTGTCAACTTACTTTGTCCAACTGATAAGCAAGTTATAAATACCCACGATTATTGAGGTACCTTTCTTACAAGTCCCCATTATTTCTGCAGTTATTATAAATCTGATGATGCTGCTCCTGTTAGATGACATATAAAATACTTCCAACAGTGACTTACTTCATTCACTTTCCTTATCTCCAAACAAGTTGATTCCACGTCTTCGTCTTCTGAACCGAGATCATTTCTCACAACTGTATCGATCTCAAACTTGATGAACCAAGCTAAACCAGACCCTTTCATTTTGTCCTAAGCGTCTGAAAAGTCACCCAACCCTGAATATTCAGTCCCCAGCCTTAGTAACTTTACAAATGTATCCCTACATTGGCTATGATATCATACACATTTATTTCTATTTCTTCCATAAGTTCATCAATCTTATTAGAAATACTGATGCAGTCAGATAAAGTTTAAAATCTGACTTTCTATCATGTTTTCCTACTCTGACCCTCTTTACTGTTTCATCATTGTATTTGTATGTTCTGACCATTCCTGTTGCACTCTGGGCATCATTGCCTGCATTGCTACTCTAACTATAACCTTATCTTTTCTCGTTAACTTTCAGTCTTTCCCCTCACCTCAACCCTGTCCCCATACCAACTATTTTGTTCAAATCTCTCTCTCTCCAGCCCAAATATGTGATTCACCTGGGCACTCGACCCAATGTGGTTCAAGTGAAGGTTATCCCAATGATACAGCTCCCTCTTTCCCTACTACTGGCAATAGTACCGTATGAATCGAAACCTATTTCTACTGCACAAATCACACATTCTTGTAATCACGGTCATATGTTTTGGCCCTGTCCAAAGCTAGAAGATTACTGGAAGAAAGGAGGTTTTTAGGATAATTTCTAAAGTGGTGCACGTGAAACTGGACCCGGGACCTCGGGAGGCCATATTCGGGGTGTCTGACCAGCCAGGGTTGGAAACGGGTGCGGAGGCAGATGTTGTAGCCTTTGCCTCGTTGATCACCTGAAGGCGGATCCTGATAGGTTGGAGAGCAACCTCTCCACCCTGTGCCCTGGCGTGGTGGGGGGACCTGTTAGAATTCTTGACTCTTGAGAAGGTTCAGTTTGAAGTGAGGGGAAGGATGGAGGGGTTCTACAATTCATGGGCATTATTCATTATGCACTTTCAAGAACTCGATAACATCGAACATTAGTTGGGGCAGGTGGGTGGGAGGGTTGGGGGGAGGGGGGCTGTGTGTGTAAGTGGTGACTATAGGTGATCCCTAATTCCTTTGTCATTTGCTTGTGTGAATATGCGGGCTAATGTTTGGGGTTTGGTGGGAGGATGGGATCGTTGTTATTGACATATTTGTTACTGATTATTGTTTATTGTTGGTGGGTGTAAATTTGGGAAAAAATGTGAAAAAGGAGAATTAAAAAAAATTTTTTTAAAACAGTGTCAGTTACTGTGAAAAGCCCCTAGTTGCCACATTCCGGTGCCTGTTTGGGTACAGAGAGAGAGAATTCAGAATGTCCATATTACCTATCAGCACGTTTCGGGACTTGTGGGAGGAAACCGGAGCACCCGGAGGAAAACCCATGCAGACACGGGGAGAACGTGCAGACTCCACACAGACAGTGACCCGAGCTGGGAATCGAACCTGGGACCCTGGAGCTGTGAAGCAACAGTGCTAACCACTGTGCTACTGTGCCGCCCATCCCACACAGCTACAATGCACTGTTTTATCCAGACCCAAGAATAGATTCAAGATGTCACATTCAGCACAAGGATACTAGATATTATAGACTGTCAGATCCACAAAGTCTGTCAAGGTGGCTGCAACTTAACAGGTTATTATGGACATTAAACTGTGGGCGATATTCGATTCTGTGACCAATATTTAGTTAAACACAGTCCTGAATAAGGAAACTTTGCAGCCACCTGTGAAGTTTAAATGTCTTGTGTCAGGATGAACCAGCATTTGAGGAATATGAAATCTCTGGAGTGTTGGTCTCCAAGTGTCCTATTGAACACAGGAGAATGAGCTCAAATTGGGGCAGAGTTATCTCTGAGTGAGTGAACTTCGTAAACTGCTATTGTATCGGGGTATTCTGGGTCTGAGTTTTAACCCTGCAGTTAATTGTCAGGGATGCAGTATAATAAACCCTGAACAAAGCAAATGTGTGTGTGAGAAGCATCTGAAGCACCAGGAACCAGCTGAAACAGCAGAGCTGAATGTCTCCCAGTGCAGCCACAGTACTGTACTTATTCCATTCCAGCTTCCAAGTCCACCTGAGAACCAACCTCCTGGCTATTCATCAACAAGAAGCTTCAGAGACTCATGAGACTTATTTGTTTCTGAAAACGCTTCACTCCAACTAAAGGATCAGCTCAACAAGAAGAGGCCTGCAGCGATATAACGATTGCAGTCTAGATTCCATTTTCATCATTACAGCTTCAACTTGGTCTGTACCTAATTTCTGTGTATGTGTCAGTGAGTGTGAAAGAGACGAGAGACTGAGATGTTCAAACATCCAGGGAAATAGTGTGATAATAAATAACCTTTCCTTTAAAAATGGCCAGTAAGCCTGCTCCTGAAATGTATTTTAAATAAAGAAAGATCACCCAAAGGGGAAGAAAATATCACACAAACGTCCTGATAATGGACTGGAAAGGACCACGAAATGTAATCAAACGCTGTATAACCCCCTTCGGGTAACTATACAGAGGTTGCAGCCTCTCACACTGAATGTCTACGTGATCCAGAGACTCCTCCAGGCCACAAACATCAGCTGCAGCCTGAGTGGGTGAAACTCTTTAAAAACCTGTTCCCATACTATTTATGACGGGCACTAGGACCCTGCTGCGGAACAGAAACCTTCAGGTCCCGCCCACGAGCTGTTGCGTCACTAAGACGCCGGCGCATGCGCCCTGCTTCCCCAAGATGGCGGCTGTTAAGCAGGGCCTTGTCCCGGGACAGAGCTGACCGGCGGTGATGTGACCTGAGGATCACCGCACCTCAGGCAAGGGGCCAGGTTGGGAAGGCGGTGCCTTCAGGAATAACTGGGAAGGTGATGTTTGGTCAGTTGCTGCAGTCTGTGTAGTGAAGGTGCTGTCACAGTGGTGTGAGGTCAGGAAGTACAGGATTATCACCCAGCAATGATCAATTAAGGGGAATGTAAATCCAGCTCAGGCTGCTTTCAGATTGGAAAGGGAGCTAAGGTGTGTCCTCAGAGCTGGTGAATGTTGAGGCTTTGGCAGTTTCTCTATAAAGTAATTCTCTACCACCTCTATCTTTAGAGTCATAGAGTTTTACAGCACGGAAAGAGCGCCTTTGGCCCATTCATTATAATCTTTATTATTGTCACAAGGAGGCTTACATTAACACTGCAATTAAGTTACTGTGAAAATCCCCTAGTCGCCACATTCTGGCGCCTGTTCGGGTACACGGGGAGAATTCAGAATATCCAATTCACCTAACAAACACGTCTTGTGGGAGGAAACTGGAGCACCCGGAGGAAACCCACATAGACACAGGGAGAACATACAGACTCTGCACAGTGACCCAAGCTGGGAATTGAACCCAGGTCCCTGACGCTGTGAAGCAACAGTGTTAGCCACTGTGCTACCGTGGCGCCCAGCATGGCAGCCAGTCCTCGAAGAACCTAACGGGAGCCTTACCCTCCACACCTTCTGACTGGCCGACGACTCGGTTGTTCTTTCTCCGACGCTCGGTGATCCGAATGCTCCAGGACCTCCGCCTGCCACTCGGCTGGTTTTCAAAGGATCGAATTTCAACGGAGGCATCTTGCTGAACGTTCAGGATTCTCTCCTCCGGTTCAGCGGGTCTCTTTTTTTTCCTTTTTTAAAAATAAATTTAGAGTACCCAATTCATTTTTTCCAATTAAGGGGCAATTTAGCATGGCCAATCCACCTAACCTGCACATCTTTGGGTTGTGGGTGCGAAACCCACGGAAAGAATGTGCAAATTCTACACGGACAGTGACCCAGAGCTGGAATAGAACCTGGGACCTCGGTGCTGTGGGGAACTGGCAGGTAAATGGAGAGAAAGCTGAGATGACGAGGGATTTATTTTCTCGAGTATGTGGTGAAGCTTTGGAATTCTGTACCCCAGAGGATTTACAGTGCAGAAGGAGTCCATTCGGCCCATCGAGTCTGTACCGCCCTTAGAAAGAGCACCGTACTTAAGCCCACGCCTCCACCCTATCCCCGTAACCCAGTAACCCCACCTAACCTTTTTGGACACTAAGGACAATTTAGCATGGCCAATCCACCTAACCTGCACATCTTTGGACTGTGGGAGGAAAGCGGAGCAGACACGGGGAGAACGTGCAGACTCCGCACAGACAGTGACCCAAGCAGGGTATCGAACCTGGGACCCTGGTGCTGTGAAGCAACAGTGCTAACCACCGTGCTACCCAACTGTGCTAACCACTGTGAAATGAGGGATAATGTGGGAAAACGGTGTTATGGTAGATCAGTCAATGATCCCATTGAATGGTTCAGGGTCGATGGGCCGAATGGCCAACTGCAGCTCATATTTGTTATGATCTCCTGGAGCATGGATCTGTCAATCAGCCTGAATCAGCACCTTCAGGAGAATTAGGAGGGTGAATATTAGATACAGCAGAGTGAGAATGGAGGGAGAGTGTGTGGGATGGAGATTTACAGCTTTCGCGGAATAAGAGAGAGGAAAAAATGTGACATAGAAACTAGAATTGTCTGTTCTGAGTTTCTATCCTGTACTGACAGTGATGAATTTTGTAAATTGTTTTTACAGGATATTAGATGAGGAAGAATTAGACAGAAATCTCAAACGTCACGTCTCGATCTGACAGTCACTCGATTCCCTGGAGCCTCAATATCATCAGCCTTTGAATCGAGAAGGAGAATGTTTGCCCAGATTGTCAGCTAAAGATTTCAAACATCAGTGTGACTGGAAAAGCACCGAGACCCTAACAACACACACCCGAGTGAGAGTGTTCCAGTCAACTGACTGTGGAGCTTTAACCAATTACACAGTCTGAAAAACATCACAACATTCAGAGTGGGGAGAGACCGTACTCGTGTTGTATCTGTGGACGAGGCTTCAACTGATTGCCCAACCTGGAGAGACACAAAGAGACCCAAAACATGGAGAATCCATGGAAATGTGGGGACTGTGGGAAGGGATTCAGAGCCCCGTCAAAGGTGGAAACTCATCGACGAAGTCACACTGGAGAGAGGCCGTTCACCTGCTCTCAGTGTGGGAAGGGATTCAGTGATTCATCCACCCTGCGGAAACACCAGCGAGTTCACACTGGGGAGAGGCCATACACCTGCTTTCAGTGTGGGAAAGGATTCAGTGATTCATCCAACCTGCAGACACACCAGCGAGTTCACACTGGGGAGAGGCCATTCAGTTGCTCGCAGTGTGGGAAGGCATTCAGTGATTCATCCAACCTGCGGAGACACCAGCGAGATCACACTGGGGAGAGGCCATTCACCTGCTCTCAGTGTGGGAAAGGATTTGCACATTTAGACACCCTGCAGACACACCAGCGAGTTCACACTGGGGAGAGGCCATTCACCTGCTCCCAATGTGGGAAGGGATTTATTGATTCATCCACCCTGCGGAAACATCAGCGAGTTCACACTGGGGAGAGGCCATTCACCTGCTCTCAGTGTCGGAAGGGATTCACTCGGTTATGTCACCTGCGGACACACCAGCGAGTTCACACTGGGGAGAGGCCATTCACCTGCTCTCAGTGTAGGAAGGGATTCTCTCGGTTATCTCACCTCCAGACACACCAGCGAGTTCACACTGGGGAGAGGCCATTCACCTGCTCTCAGTGTGGGAAGGGATTCATTGATTCATCCAACCTGCGGAAACATCAGCGTGTTCACACTGGGGAGAGGACGTCCATGTGCTCTTAGTGTGGGAAAGGATTTACTCAATTACCTCACCTGAGGAGACATCAGGGGTTCACACTCAGAGCAGCCTTCTCGAAGGTCAACGCACGGAAAGCCACTGGCCCAGATGAGGTACCCGGACTAGCACTCCGGTCTTGCACGGATCAGCTGGCGGAGCTATTCGCAGACATCTTCAACCTCTCTTTACAACAATCTGAGGTCCCTATCTGCTTCAAGAAGACGAGCATCATCCCTGTACCAAAAAAAAAGCCAAGCAGCGTGCTGAAATGACTATAATCCAGTGGCTCTGACATCCATCATCATGAAGTGCTTCGAAAGGTTACTCATGGCACGAATCAACTCCAACCTCCCGCATTGCCTTGATCCACGACAGTTCGCCTACCGCTATAACAGGTCACAGCAAACGCCATCTCCATGGCCCTGCACTCGACCCTGGAACACCTAGATAACAAAGACACCTATGTCAGACTCCTATTCATCGACTACAGCTCAGCCTTCAACACCATCATTCCTACGAAACTCATCTCCAAACTCCGTGGCCTTGTCCTCGGATCCTCCCTCTGCAACTGGATCCTGAACTTTCTAACCCATAGGCCACAATCAGTAAGGATAGGCAACAACACCTCCTCCACGATCATCCTCAACAAGGGTGCCTGAGAAGGCTGTGTCTTCAGCCCCCTATTATACTCCTTATACACCTATGACTGTGTGGCCAAATTCCCCATCAACTCGATTTTCAAATTTGCTGATGACACCACCGTAGTGGGTCGGATTTCAAACAATGGCGAGACAGAGTATAGGAATGAGATAGAGAATCTGGTCAACTGGTGTGACGACAATAATCTCTCCCTCAATGTCAACAAAACGAAGGACATTGTCATCAACTTCAGGAAGCATAGTGGAGAACATGCCCCAGTCTACATCAACGTGAACGAAGTAGAAAGGGTCGAGAGCTTCAAGTTTTTAGGTGTACAGATCACCAACAACCTGTCCTGGTCCCACATGCCGACACTATAGTTAAGAAAGCCCACCAACTAGTGTCTGGGGGAAGAGGAACGGGCATGTGCAGTATGGTTTGATTGAAGTATTGGTTTTATATTGATGTTTGCACATTTCTGTTATCTGTAACTGTTTACAATGCCAAAAAATACCTCAATAAAATTGTTTGTTAAAAAAAAAAAGAGCCCACCAACGACTACTTTCTCAGAAGACGAAGGAAATTTGGCATGTCAGCTACGACTCTCCCCAACTTCTCCTGATGCACCATAGAAAGCATTCTTTCTGGTTGTATCACAGCTTGGTATGGAGTCTGCTCTGCCCAAACCGCAGGAAACGACAAAAGGTTGTGAACGTAGCTCAGTCCATCACGCAAACCAGCCTCCCATCCATTGACTCTATCTATAATTCCCGCTGCCTCGGAAAGGCAGCCAGCATAATTAAGGACCCCACGCACCCCAGACATACTCTCTTCCACCTTTATCCGTCAGGAAAAAGAGGCCAAAGTTTGAGGTCACGTACCAACCGACTCAAGACCAGCTTCTTCCCTACTGCCATCAGACTTTTGAATGGACCTACCTCGTATTAAGTTGATCGTTTCTCTACACCTTGCTATAACTGTAATTATTGATAATCTGCAGTCTCTCCTTCCTTCCCTATGTATGGTATGCATTGTTTGTACAGCATGCAAGAAGCAATATGTTTCACTGTATACGAATACATGTGACAATAATAAATCAAAAACTGGGGAGAGGTCATTCACCTGCTCTGTGTGGGAAAGGATTTACTCGAGTATTCAACCTGCAGTCACACCAGTGAGTTCACACTGGGGAGAGGCCATTCACCTGCTCAGTGTGGGAAGGGATTCACTCAGTTATCTCACCTGCAGTCACACCAGCGAGTTCACACTGGGGAGTGGCCGTCCACCTCTCAATGTAAGACTGGATTGCATGTTTCATCGAACCTGCTGTGATGCCAAAAATGTCACAATCGATTACAGAGGTTGGATTCTGCTGTTATTGTTTCTGCTCTACACCCAGGGCTGCGTTTTGTTCATTCTGACAGGTGGTCAGTGAGGATGGTCGGAGGGTTTCTTTCTGCTGGACTGGCCGGTCTCACCACTTTGCCTCCAGTGGGTTGATGCTCTTTGAGTCTTGTTGCTAATACCTGGCTTCAAATTGCACAAGGATCACAGAGTGAACTGGTGTTTGGAAGTGTGAAGATATTTAGTTTCCATTTCTGTTTCAACAGCCCCCCCCAAAGCATGCCACGTTGCCATGGAGATGGGTCCTGGTGGTTACATGGTTCTTTTGTTTAATTTATCTGGGTGTTCCTCACAGAGGAAAACTATCAGGGTGTGAGGGGCAAGTTGTCTTGAGGTGGAGTGGGAAACTGATTGGTACAGGGAATACCTAATATTTAAGGAATTATTACATATTTATCAGGGATCGGTTAGCTCAGTTGGCTGGACGACTGGTTTGTGATGCAGAGCAAGGCTTACAGTGAGGATTCAACCCCTGTACTGGCTGGGTTTATTCATGAAGGCCCCGCCTTCTCAACCAGGCCCCTCGCCTGAGGTGTGCTGACCCTCGGGTTAAATCACCTCCAGTCAGCTCTCTCTCTGTCAAAGGGGAGAGCAGCCTATGGTCCTATGTTGGTTTTGCAACTTTCATTTCACACATATACAACAAATATAGATTCCTTTGAGGAATAAAAATCCAACAGGAAAAGTGATATAACCGTGGCAAACAAGAAAAGTTAAAGATTCCATGAGATCCATTAGAATTCAGCAAAGGAGGATCAAGAAACTGATGGGAGCAAACTGGCGAGAAACATAAAAAACGACTGGAAAAGCTTCTACAGGAATGTGAAAAGGAAAAGATTAGCGAAGGCCAATGTGGGTCCATTCCAGGCAGAGGCAGGAGAGTTTAGAATGGGGAATGAGGAAATGCAGAGAAACTAAACAATGTGTTTCTGTCTTCACAGAGGAAGATCCAGAAATTGTCCAAAAAATACCAGAGAACCAAGGGACTGGCAGAGATTAGTATTGGTGAAAAAGTCATCCTGGAGAAATTAATTGGACTGAAAGTGAATAAAACTCCAAAAGCTGATGATCTACATCCTAGAGTGTTGAACGAGGTGGCTGTAGAGATCTCCATTCCTCATTCTAAACTCTCCTGACTCTATCTGGAATGGACAAACCTTTTGTCTGAGCCAAACGTTTCCTTATTACGTAGCCAAAGAAGCTTTTACATATTTTGCCAGTTCACATTCTATTCTATTCTCCCTTTGTTTCTCAGTGTCTTGGTTGAAGAACTGAAGTAAATCCTCGGGAATGAATCATCACTTTGGACAGGTTCTGAGACAATTAAGTTCCGACTTCCAGGACAGAGTAACTATAATCGTGGAGTGTGATTCTCGGTTGTGTAAAAGGGCAAAGTTCTAGTTTATAGTTTAATGTGTAGGTTTCCGAGTTAAAGTAGCTTCTAGTTTGTTTGTTCATAAAACTTGAAGTCCCGTCGTGTGATCCTTTAATTTATTGACTGGGAATTAGATTTTTTATAAGAAGTTGCTGACCTTTATGGAGATCCTAATCCACAAGTTTTGTCTTCCTATTTGAGCCTTGGGCACCTTTCTGTCTCTATTGCTCGTGTCACTGACAGCCAGGTGATGGAGCTGAGGGCTGAATTTAGCTGAGAATAATGGGGCCTGTGGCCCAGTTGGGAAACTGCCATGGGCGTCGCTAATAGAGCCAGGAAGGTGCTGGAGCACTGACTGGGAACTGCACCTCCAACCAATCAGGGTTCAGGCGCGAGGGTGACCGGGGCTGATGGTGATGCGACCCCCAGGGTTCAGTGCCCCCGTGTCCAAAGCGGGGAGTCACGGGAACAGGGTACAGAGGAGCCAAAGGGAAACAAGTTGAGACCTAGAACATTGTGAACATCCTGTTACTCTGGTTGTCTTTGATCCTTAAGTAATTTTCTGTTAGTTTTTTTTAACCATGTTCTGTTTCATCAATAAACTTTTAACAGGAAAATATTTGAATTTGTTGGACTTTTCCTGATTAAATTTTTTTCACTTTTGGGAAAGTGGGTGAGAGGTTGACAGGCTCTATAACAGAAAGTGAGTCCCTCTAAGGTAATTGGTAAAGGAGCGAGAGGGGTAGAGGAGATTTGAATTTTCTTTTGACACAGTGTTTGAAAATGGGTTTAAGGAGTCAATCGTGATTGACTAATTTATCAAGGTTCTCTAAGTAAGTGACAAGGGATGTCAATAAAGGGGAAGCTGTAGATGTGCTTTATCTGGATTTCCAGAAGGTATTTCCCAAGGTGCCACAGCAAAGGTTATTACACAAAATAAGAGCTCATGCTGTGGAGTCAACATATCAGCATGGATAGAGGATTGGTTAGCGAACAGGAAGCAGCCAGTCGGTATAAATGGGTCATTTCTGGGTTGGTAAGATGTGACAAGCGGAATGTCACCAGGATCAGTGCTGGGCTCGGAACCATTTACAATCTGTATGAATGTGTTGGATGACGGGATTGAATGGCGGCTAAATTTTCTGATGTCTCACAGACCGGGAGGAAAGTAATTTGTGAAGTGGATTTAAGGATTCAGCAAAGGACTACAAACAGGTTAAATGAGTGGGCAAAAAATTGATAGATGGAGCATAACGTGGGAAAATGTCGATTGTCCACTTTGTCAGGAAGTATGAAATAAAACAATATTATTTAAATGGAGAGAGATTGCAGAACTCTGAGTTACAGAGGGATCGGGGTGCCCGATCCCAAATTAGTCTGCAGGTACAGCAAGTGATTAGGAAGGTCAATGGAATATTATTGTTTATTGCAAAGGAAATCTAATATAGATGTAGGGATGTTTTGCTGCAGTTGTATAGAGTCAGAGTGGTTCACAGCATGAAAACAGGCCCTTCGGCCCAACTTGTCCATGCCGCCCAGTTTTTACCACTGAGCTAGTCCCAATTGCCCACATTTGGCTCATAACCCTCTAACCCACCTTTCCTATATAACTGTCTGATACTCACAACCCTCTGTGTGAATAAAATGCCCCTCTGGCTCCTTTATATATATATCTCCATTCTCACCGTAAACCTATGCCCTCTAGTTCTAGAGTCCTCTACCTTTGGGAAACGATGTTGACTATCTACCTTATCTATGCCCCTCATTATTTTATAGACCTCAATAAGATCACCCCTAAGCCTCCTACGCTCCAGGGGAAAAATGTCCTAGTCTATCCAGCCTCTCATAACTCAAACCATCAAGTCCTGGTTGCATCCGAGTAAATCCTTTCTGCACTCTTTCTCGTTTAATAATATCCTTTCTATAACAGGACCAAAAGTGTACACAGTATCCCAAGTGTGGCCTTACTAATGTCTTGTACAACTTCAGCAAGACGTCCCAACTCCTGTATTCAGTGTTCTGACGAATGAAACCAAGTATGCCGAATACCTTCTTCACCACCCTGTCCACCCGTAATTCCACCTTCAAGGAGTTATGAACCTTCTCGATCTCTTTGTTCTTTAACTTTCCCCAACTCCCTACCACTAACTGAGTAGGTCCTACCCCGATTCGATCTACCAAAATGTATCACCTCACATTTATCTAAATTAAACTCCCATCTGCCATTCACCGGCCCACTGGCCCAATTGTTCCGTTGCAATCCTAAATAACCTTCTTCACAGGTAATTATGCCACCAATCTTGGTGTCATTTGCAAACTTACTAACCATGCCTCCTACATTCTCATCCAAATCATTAATATAAATAACAAATAACAGTGTACCTAGCACCGATCCCTGAGGCAAACTCCTGGTCACCGGCCTCCAGTTTGAAAAACAGTCTTCTACAATCACCCTTTATCTTCTGTCGTCAAGCCAATTTTGTAACCAATTGGCTACCTCACCCTGGATCCTGTGAGATTTAACCTTGTGCAACAACCTACCATGCGGTACCTTGACAAAGGCCTTGCTAAAGTCCATGTAGACAACGTCGACTGCACTGCCCTCATCTACCTTGTTGGTTAACCCTTTAAAAAACTCAACCAAATTTGCACATTCTCCCCATGTTTGCGTGGGTTTCGCCCCCACAACCCAAAGATGTTCAAGGTAGGTGGATTGAACACGCTAAATTTCCCCTTAATTGGAAAATAATTAATTAGGTACTCTAAATTTTTTTTTTAAAGAATACCTTCCAACAACTTATCCACCACAGATGTTAGGCTCACCGGTCTTTAATTCCCAGGTTTTTCCCTCTGGCCTTTCTTAAACAAAGGCACAACATTTGCTACCCTCCTATCTTCAGGCACCTCACGTTAAGGCTATCGGCGATTCAAATATCTCTACTAGAGAGTAAATCTCCCTCGATCTCTACTAGGGAACCTGCAATTTCCCCCCCCCTAGCCTCCCATAACATTCTGGCATACATTTCATCAGGTCCTGGGGATTTATCTACCTAGATGTGCTTTAAGCTTGATCTCACCCCATTCCCCGCTCCACTTTGTGGGTAAGCTGCGATCCCAAAACCAAATTTTAACAGTCCCAGCTCACCATACCTTCCATACTGTCACTCCTAGCCTTGGCATCCAGGGATGGTTTTGCTAACCTGCCGGTGTATCTGCACCTGGCAGTGTTTGATGACAGAGGGGAACTGGAGCTTTACTCTGCATCTAACTCTGTGTTGTACCTGTCCTGGAAGTGTTTGATGGGGACAGTGCAGAGGAGGATATACATTATATCTAACTTTGTGCTATACCTATCGTGGGAGTGTTTGATGGGGACAGCATCGAGGGAAATTTACTTTGTATCTAACACCATTTTGAAACTGCCTTGGGTGTGTCTCATGGGGCAATGTAGAGGGAGCTGTGCTGCAACGGATTAGAGAATGGTTCAAGCTGGCACTTGGTACTCAGATTTTCCAGTACAGACACCCTTCACTTAAAAAATAATATTTCATTCCGAGATCAGAAAAACCATCACCGGTTCCCACTGTTCTCCCCCCTCCCCCCCCCCCCCTCCCCCCCGCAGGTCCAGGGGGACAGTGAGAGTCCTGAACATTGTTGTACAGTCTGCTTGATATTTCATATGAGCCTTTTTCTGTTCCATAGAATCCCTACAGTGCAGAAGGAGGCCATTCGGCCCATTGAGTCTGCACAGACCCTCCAATACGGCACCCCACTCGGGACCACTCCTCCACCCTATCCCCGTAACCTCACCTAACCTTTGGACACTCAGGGGAAATTTTTTAGAATGGCCAATCCACCTAACCTGTGCATCGTTGGACTGTGGGAGGAAACCGGAGCACCCGGAAGGAACCCACGCAGACACGGGGAGGAAGTGCAAACTCTACATAGTCACTCAAGGCCGGACTCAAACCCCCTCCCCTCCCTCTGATCTCCAGTCAGTCTCTGTTCAAATGAAAAGAGCCCCAGTTTCTCGAATCCCTCCTGGTAACTGAAGCCTCTCTTCCCTGGGATCATCTCAGTGAATCTCTTCTACACCCTCTCCATGGCCTTAACTAGGGGGGGGAAATATCCTGGCCGCGAGGTTTGCTAGTGTCACACGGGAGGGTTTAAACTAGTATGGCAGGGGGGTGGGCACGGGAGCAATAGGTCAGAAGGTGAGAGCATTGAGGGAGAACTAGGGAATAGGGACAGTGTGGCTCTGAGGCAGAGCAGACGGGGAGAAGTTGCTGAACACAGCGGGTCTGGTGGCCTGAAGTGCATATGTTTTAATGCAAGGAGCATTACGGGTAAGGCAGATGAACTTAGAGCTTGGATTACTACTTGGAACTATGATGTTGTTGCCATTACAGAGACCTGGTTGAGGGAAGGGCAGGATTGGCAGCTAAACGTTCCAGGATTTAGATGTTTCAGGCGGGATAGAGGGGGATGTAAAAGGGGAGGCGGAGTTGCGCTACTTGCTCGGGAGAATATCACAGCTATACTGCGAGAGGACACCTCAGAGGGCAGTGAGGCTATATGGGTAGAGATCAGGAATAAGAAGGGTGCAGTCACAATGTTGGGGGTATACTACAGGCCTCCCAACAGCCAGCGGGAGATAGAGGAGCAGATAGGTAGACAGATTTTGGAAAAGAGTAAAAACAACAGGGTTGTGGTGATGGGAGACTTCAACTTCCCCAATATTGACTGGGACTCACTTAGTGCCAGGGGCTTAGACGGGGCGGAGTTTGTAAGGAGCATCCAGGAGGGCTTCTTAAAACAATATGTAAACAGTCCAACTAGGGAAGGGGCGGTACTGGACCTGGTATTGGGGAATGAGCCCGGCCAGGTGGTAGATGTTTCAGTAGGGGAGCATTTTGGTAACAGTGACCACAATTCAGTAAGTTTTAAAGTACTGGTGGACAAGGATAAGAGTGGTCCGAGGATGAATGTGCTAAATTGGGGGAAGGCTAATTATAACAATATTAGGCGAGAACTGAAGAACATAGATTGGGGGCGGATGTTTGAGGGCAAATCAACATCTGACATGTGGGAGGCTTTCAAGTGTCAGTTGAAAGGAATACAGGACAGGCATGTTCCTGTGAGGAAGAAAGATAAATACGGCAATTTTCGGGAACCTTGGATGACGAGTGATATTGTAGGCCTCGTCAAAAAGAAAAAGGAGGCATTTGTCAGGGCTAAAAGGCTGGGAACAGACGAAGCCTGTGTGGCACATAAGGAAAGTAGGAAGGAACTTAAGCAAGGAGTCAGGAGGGCTAGAAGGGGTCATGAAAAGTCATTGGCAAATAGGGTTAAGGAAAATCCCAAGGCTTTTTACACGTACATAAAAAGCAAGAGGGTAGCCAGGGAAAGGGTTGGCCCACTGAAGGATAGGCAAGGGAATCTATGTGCGGAGCCAGAGGAAATGGGCGAGGTACTAAATGAATACTTTGCATCAGTATTCACCAAAGAGAAGGAATTGGTAGATGTTGAGTCTGGAGAAGGGGGTGTAGATAGCCTGGGTCACATTGTGATCCAAAAAGACGAGGTGTTGGGTGTCTTAAAAAATATTAAGGTAGATAAGTCCCCAGGGCCTGATGGGATCTACCCCAGAATACTGAAGGAGGCTGGAGAGGAAATTGCTGAGGCCTTGACAGAAATCTTTGGATCCTCGCTGTCTTCAGGGGATGTCCCGGAGGACTGGAGAATAGCCAATGTTGTTCCTCTGTTTAAGAAGGGTAGCAAGGATAATCCCGGGAACTACAGGCCGGTGAGCCTCACTTCAGTGGTAGGGAAATTACTGGAGAGAATTCTTCGAGACAGGATCTACTCCCATTTGGAAGCAAATGGACGTATTAGTGAGAGGCAGCACGGTTTTGTGAAGGGGAGGTCTCACTAACTTGATAGAGTTTTTCGAGGAGGTCACTAAGATGATTGATGCAGGTAGGGCAGTAGATGTTGTCTATATGGACTTCAGTAAGGCCTTTGACAAGGTCCCTCATGGTAGACTAGTACAAAAGGTGAAGTCACACGGGATCAGGGGTGAACTGGCAAGGTGGATACAGAACTGACTAGGCCATAGAAGGCAGAGGGTAGCAATGGAGGGATGCTTTTCTAATTGGAGGGCTGTGACCAGTGGTGTTCCACAGGGATCAGGGTTGGGACCTTTGCTGTTTGTAGTATATATAAATGATTTGGAGGAAAATGTAACTGGTCTGATTAGTAAGTTTGCAGACGACACAAAGGTTGGTGGAATTGCGGATAGCGATGAGGACTGTCTGAGGATACAGCAGGATTTAGATTGTCTGGAGACTTGGGCGGAGAGATGGCAGATGGAGTTTAATCCGGACAAATGTGAGGTAATGCATTTTGGAAGGGCTAATGCAGGTAGGGAATATACAGTGAATGGTAGAACCCTCAAGAGTATTGAAAGTCAAAGAGATCTCGGAGTACAGGTCCACAGGTCATTGAAAGGGGCAACACAGGTGGAGAAGGTAGTCAAGAAGGCATACGGCATGCTTGCCTTCATTGGCCGGGCATTGAGTATAAGAATTGGCAAGTCATGTTGCAGCTGGAAAGAACCTTAGTTAGGCCACACTTGGAGTATAGTGTTCAATTCTGGTCGCCACACTACCAGAAGGATGTGGAGGCTTTAGAGAGGGTGCAGAAGAGATTTACCAGAATGTTGCCTGGTATGGAGGGCATAAGCTATGAGGAGCGATTGAATAAACTCGGTTTGTTCTCACTGGAACGAAGGAGGTTGAGGGGCGACCTGATAGAGGTATACAAAATTATGAGGGGCATAGACAGAGTGGATAGTCAGAGGCTTTTCCCCAGGGTAGAGGGGTCAATTACTAGGGGGCATAGGTTTAAGGTGAGAGGGGCAAGGTTTAGAGTAGATGTACGAGGCAAGTTTTTTACGCAGAGGGTAGTGGGTGCCTGGTACTCGCTACCGGAGGAGGTAGTGGAAGCAGGGACGATAGGGACATTTCAGGGGCATCTTGACAAATATATGAATAGGATGGGAATAGAAGGATACGGACCCAGGAAGTGTAGAAGATTGTAGTTTAGTCGGGCAGTATGGTCGGCACGGGCTTGGAGGGCCGAAGGGCCTGTTCCTGTGCTGTACATTTCTTTGTTCTTTGTTGACATCCTTCCTGGTGTCAGATCCCCAAAACCTGATCTAATATTCCAACTGCAGCCTAACCAATGATTTGTTTTGGTTTACATGACCTCTGTTCTTTTGTATTCCACACTTAGAATTACAAAACCTTGGATCCCATGTGATTTTTAAACACTTTATTAACTTGTCCTCCCACATTTAAACATTTGTGTATCTGAATCCTTTTAGGGTTTTGGAGACATTAACATAACATGGCTGAAATACATTGACATCCAATGTCTGCTATAATGTGTGTTATGGGAGAGCGAAGTTTAGTCTGAGTTAGAAACTCAAGCAGGCGCTTCACTGCAGACAGATCACCTTGGAAACGCTGATAAGACATTCCTTCACTGCAGACAGGTCACCGTGGAAACGCTGATAAGACATTCCTTCACTGCAGACAGGTCACCATGGAAACGCTGATAAGACATTCCGTTTCACAGAATCGACTTATTGGAAACTCTAATCAGATCAGGGCCTCAGGACAGAGTTTGTCTGTTAATAACCTCAACATAAACGTAAACCAGAGTGAATTATGGAACCGAATTTTAAAAATTAACTGAGAGTACCAATTATTTTTTTTCAATTAAGGGACAATTTAGCATCGCCAATTCACCTACTCTGCACATCTTTGGGTTGTGGGGGTGAGACCCATGCAGACATGGGAGAATGTGCAAACTCCACACCGAGAGCCGGGATCGAACTGAGTCCTCAGTGCCATAAGCAGCAGTGCTAACCACTGTGCCGCCGTGCTGCCCTTGGAACAGATTGAATTCTAATGTATGGTGTTTATAGCTACAGTAATGGAACTATCAGAAATAACATTTTTTTAAAAAAAATGTTTTTATTCTCCATTTTCCTTCAAAATGTACACCCCACCCACAGATAGTAAACGGTAACAAATACAAAATCAACCCCCTGAACAATAACAACGATCCCATCCTCCCACCACCCCAAACAACAGCCCACCAGTCAATTTATGCATCCAATAAAACAAACCCTCCCACGGTGGAAACAAAAAAAAAAGGGGAAAAAGGAGCCCGGGACCGCCCATGGTCACTATTGACCTACAGAGTCCACTCCCCCTCCCCACCCTACACTCAACGCCCTCCAACCTCTGAAAGAGTACCATACATGATACCCAAGAGTTTTCCCCCCCCCTCAGTTTCCAACTCGTCCCATCCACTGCCTCTTGTAAAACCCCTCCCCCCAACCTCGGTTCCTTCCCCCCCAACTTTTCACCCCGGCTAGACCACTCAGACCCTGTTCTGCCAGGTTCCGATGGCCGCAGCCCCTCCCCCCACCTCACTCCCGTTCACTGGCCAGCTTAAACCGGCCAGCGTGGAGGCCCCCGCCCGGATCCCTTTCCCCCTTGCCCGGCCCTAGGAAAGCCCAGAAATCCCCCATTAGCACACACACTCCGCATATCCACCTACACCCCAAAGAGCCCTCATTTCGAGTGAAAGTCCCATCACTTCCCTTGTCAAAATATATACAACATTGACTCCTTTAGCCCATACACCCGCACGCAGTGATACAAAAAAAAAGAAAATACAGTCATGAGGTTACATCGGCACATGGCCTTTTCTCAATTTCTCAGTTCTGCCACAGTCCTTCTGCCTTCGCAAACTCCTCCGCTGCTTCCGCCGTTCCAAAATAAAAGTCCCTGAGCTTGTAAGTCACCCTCAGCTTCGCTGGATATACAATGCCGCACTGCACCTTGCTAATGTACAGTGCCCTCTTCACCCGGTTGAAGGCAGCCCGCCTCCTCGCCAGCTCCACCGTAAAGTCCTGGTATACACGTATACCAGCTCCAGCCCACTGCACCACCCGCTTCTGCTTGGCCCAGCTCAGGACTTTCTTCTTCACAATGTACCTACGGAAGCTCAGAGTCACTACCCTTGGCAGCTCACTCGCCTTTGGTACAGGCCTCCACGACCGATGAGCCCGATCCAGTTCATATCGGGAAAGATCCTCCCCCTCCCCAATAGCTTCGCCAGCATCAAGGCAAAATACTCAGTCGGCCTCGGTCCTTCAACTCCTTCGGGCAGCCCCACAATCCTCAAATTCTGTCGCCTGGAACTGTTTTCCAGGTCTTCCATTTTTCCTCGCAGATCCTTGTTAATGTCCATCACCTTCCGCATCTCCTTCCCCATCGAGGCAAGTTGATCACCGTGCTGCAATAACGTCTCCTCCACTTCCTTCAGCGCCTCCCCATGCTCTCGCACATCCGCCACTGCGGTCGTCACTGGGGGAATCGCCTCCTCCACCAGCACACTCAAAACCTCTCTCATCTCCTTCCTCATTGTCTCCATGTATTTTGTAAATTGCCTTTCGAATTCCGCAGCCATCACCTTAGTTATTTCTTCAGCCGTAAGCAATGCGGCCTCCCCTGGTGCTCCTGCCTCCATTTTCCTTGGTGACCCCGTGGTGACCTTTCCACTCCCCGACGGACCTTCAGCATTTTTCCTAATGGACATTTTTTTGCTCACCCTCGACATTTTTCCTCACTGTGCCTTCACGATGCCGCCTCTGTGCCTTCTCCCTGCTTTTGCCGCATCCGTGGACCCTGGGACCGGGCGTAAAGCCCCGAAAATGCCGTTCCCGAACGGGAGTCCTCCATTGTGCGGCCGCCTCCCGCCCGCCGTCACCGGAAGTCCTTCAGAAATAACAGAATTAACAGGCAGGGTAGTTTAGGGAGAATGAGGAAATTATTGAAGAAAAGTAACTTCTGGGAACCGGAGAATATGTCCTTGTAAATCACAGATTAGAGAAATTCCTGCTGTCTTTTCATCACTTGCTGCATGAACTGTGTTCTGTACTGGCCACCAAACCTCAGTAGATATATTGCACTTTGTAACAGTCCTGCACAGATTGACCATGAAGAAGTGAGGCTGGTTAGCTGAGTGAATCCGTTCCCACACATGGAGAACATTAACGGTCACTCCTCAGTGTGAACAGGTCGATGAATCTCCAGCCCTGATTAAATCTATTCCACAGTCCCCAGATTTCCAAAGCTTCTCCCAGCGTGACTACGTATCGTTCGAAAGGCCAAATCATCGTCTAAAACATTATCTACATTCAGAACACGTGAACTGTTTCTCCCCACATTGAACAGGGCTTTTTGTTTCCATGGTTAAAGGCTGACGGTGTTCATGGCCACGGAGGGATTTGACAATATGAATGCAAATTTTATAATGGAGGCTTTGCTTAATCAGAGCCAGTGTAGGTCAGTGAGCACAGGGGTGATGGTGAACAGGACTTGGTGAACAGGACTTGGTGTGAGAAAATACACGTCCAGCAGAGTTTTGGATGATCTCACGTTTCCGTGTGGGGTGAATGTGAAAGGCAGATAGGAATGTATTGGAATCAAGTCTAAAGGTAACAGGGGCATGGATGAGGGTTTCAGCAGCAGATGGGCTGGGGTGGGGGGGAGACAGGTGACATTATGGAGATTGAAATATCTGGTATTAGTGATGGTGTGGATATGTGGTCAGAAACTCACCTTGGGGTCAAATCTGACACGGAGATTGTGCAGAGTGTGGTTCAGCCTCAGATAGTTCCCAGGGAGAGGGATGGACTCGGGAGTTAGAGATCTGAATTTCTATTGGTGACTGAAGACAATGGCTTTGGTCTTCCCAATTTTTAATTGGAGGAAATTTCTGCTCATTCAGTACTGGATGTGGGATAAGCAGTTTGATAATTGAGTGACAGTGGAGGAATGGAGAGGGATGGTGGTGAGGTAGAGCTGGGTGTTGTCAGTGTACATGTGAAAACTAACACGGTGCTTTTGGATGATGTCACCTAGTGGCAGTGTGTAGATGGGAAATAGGAGTGGCTGAGGATAGATCCTTGGGGGACACCGAGTACAAGGAGTTGGAGAGGAAAGAGGTTTTGATCTGGTAGTTTGCAATGATGGTGGGGTTAAATATTTTTTGAGGATGGGTGATGGTGCATTTAAAGATGAGCGACAGGACGAAGAGAGAGAACTATGAACAATATCACACAACATGGAGAAGTTGAATGGTCAGCAGTTTTGTGAGAATGTGGTTAAACAGTAATAATCAAACAATCTTTATTAGTGTCACAAGTAGGCTTACATTAACACTGCAATGAAGTTACTGTGAAAAGCCCCTAGTCGCCACACTCCGGCGCCTGTCCGGGTACACAGAGGGAAAATTCGGAATGTCCAATTCACTCAACAGCACGTCTTTCGGGACTTGTGGGAGGAAACCGGAGAAAACCCATGCAGACACGGGGAGAACATGCAGACTCCGCACAGACAGTGACCCGAGCTAGGAATCGAACCTGGGACCCTGGCGCAGGAGGCAGGTCAAATGGACAAGATGAGCTATGATGAAGATAGAGGGCAGGAAACAAACTGGAGAAAGAGGAGTTTGGAATTTTCGAGACAGTTTGGCCCAGTGGTAGAGAGGAAAGCAGCAGAGGCAGCTGACCAGATTGTCTCAACCTTAGTGAGAAAGAAGCTTTATGAACTCCACACACTTGAGGTGAGGATTGAGGAGACAGCGGAGAGGGAGAGACCTTCAAACAGAACTAACTTGTGATGGGATGTTAAAAGATTCGAAACACACTTGTGTTAAATCATTGACTTTTATCCAGAATATTATCCCTTATAACTGGGTTAGCGTTTATAAATATGAGTCAAACCCGAGTCCAATGAACATGCTTCAGTCCTGGATGTGATTAACAGCAAAATCTAATCACAGCAGTTACTTGTGAACCCGCTGGTGTCTCAGCCGGTTGCCTGAGTGAACAAATCCCTTTCCAGGTGAATGGCCTCGCCCCAGTGTGATCCGCTGGTGTAGAGTGAGTTGAGATGATCGTCTGAACCCAGTCCCACAGTCGGAGCATCTGAATGGTTTCTCGTCAGTGTGAACACATTGACACCAGGCATTTAAAAGGTCTCTCATTATTGTGAATCGGCTGGTGTGTCAGCAGTTGGGATGACTGAGTGAATCCACACCCACACTCAGGGCAGGTGAAAGGCCTTTCCCCAGTGTGAACTCGCTGGTGCATCAACAGGCTGTATGACTGAGTGAATCCACACCCACACGCAGGGCAGGTGACAGGCTTCACCCCAGTGTGAACTCGCTGGTGCATCAACAGGCTGTATGACTGAGTGAATCCACGCCCACACTCGGGGCAGGTGACAGGCCTCTCCCCAGTGTGAATGTGTCGCTGAGTTGCCAGGTCAGATGGGTAATTTAACGCCTTGCCACAGTCCCCACATTTCCATGGTTTCTCCCGGCTGTGACTGCGCTTGAGTTTTGACAGGCCAGATAATCGCCTGAAGCTTTGTCCACACACACAACATGTGTAGTTTCTCTCCACTGTGAACTGTGCTATTTCCTTCCATGTTCAAAATCTGATGATATTTAGGTCATGATCAGTTATACAACAGTCAGATTTTGATGTGGTGCTTGGTTGAAGTTTCCCAATTGCACATCCTTCCCTGCTGATACCCTGTGGAATTGAGTTGAAACAGAAAAAAGGGAGTGAGAGAGATCCCACAAACACAAAGGCAGGTTGGGAAATTGAGCTGAATGAATCTGGTAACTTGTGGGGCCGGCAACGGGAAAAAGTGACCACGAAAACTGTTGAACCTTTTGTGAAAAGTGAACTAGTTTGTTAATGTCCTTCAGGGAAGGGAACCTGCCACCCGGCCTGAGACTACACAAGATTCGGCATCTGCAAGAACACAAGAAATATGAGCAGAAGTAGACCATTCGGCCCGTCGAACCTGCTCTGCCATTGAACACGATTGTGGCTGATCTTGGTCTTCAATTCCACTTTCCCGTTAGCTCTCTGTGTCCTTTGACTTCCTGAGAGACCAAAAATCTCACCATCTCAGCCTTGTATATATTCACTGATGGTCACAGTAACTTCATTGCAATGTTAATGTCAGCCTACTTGTGACAATAATGATTATTATCATCCACAACCCTCTGGGCTAGAGAATGTTATGTGAGAAAGAGAGTGAGAGAGAAAGAGAGTGAGTAGTGGGGGAGAGAGAGAGAGACAAAAAGATTGATGGAAATGGAGAGTGAGAACGGGGTGAGGGTAACAGGAAGCAATGGACCAACAACTGAATCACAATTTGACAAAATCTCCTGAACCCTTAACCTCCACCATCTGGATGGACCAGGACAGCAGATGTATGTGAACATTGTAGCCACCTGGGTGGCCACTTCCCAACTTAAAATGGAGAACCGCAAAGACTAAAGGGAAATTCAGCCAACACAGGCAAAAACGAGCAAGTGCAGAAATTCTGTGTGTTGGAACCTGCAAAAACCAGACAGCACTGAAACCAGACAGCACTGAAACCAGCAGCTATCTGCATAGCAATGAGCGATTCCAAGGCACAATTGCAACACTTAAGGTGAATAAAGCCAAGCCAGACTCCTCGACGCCAGCAGGAGCCAAGACAAAGGAAGGCCAACGGACATTTAGGGAACAACTCCAGTATTGGAGAAATCGGTCCAAGTGATCGGGACGCAGTCCAATCACTTGGAACCAGATACGGGGTCCGCCCCGAAGGGCGGGAAGCCCCTGGGGACTATAAAGTAAAGCCCCCAAGTTCAAATCGTCCTTCTTGGCAGGGTCACTCAACAATGCGAATCAACCCCTGAGAGTGAACTGCCCAGCTGCCGCATCAACCAAGTAAGTCTCCAGTCAACGCACGCTACCAGATAGGCGCTCCTAGCTACCAGTCCATACCAGCTTTTGAATCCTGCAGACTCAGATCGAACGAAAGGCCATTTGTTCCCCTGACCTGGTGGGCCAATTCCGAGGCTAAGTATAGGCCTTTTAGTGATAGAGAATAGTCTAGAAAGTAGAGTTTATGCATGAGTAGTGATTTTTTTTTTTTTAAGTAATATTTTATTGAAAATTTTTGGTCAACCAACACAGTACATTGTGCATCCTTTACACAACATTATAACAATACAGATAATAATGACCTTTTTTATTTAAACAAGAACAAAAGAAAACAACAACAAATAAATAAATATTAAATAACAAAAATAAAAACTAGCCCTAATTGGCAACTGCCTTGTCTCAGGCCACCCCCCCCCCCCCCCCCAAGTCCTGGGCTGCTGCTGCTGCCTTCTTTTTTCCCCCATCTATCTTTCCGCAAGATATTCGACGAACGGTTGCCACCGCCTGGTAAACCCTTGAGCCGACCCCCTTAGGACGAACTTAATCCGCTCTAACTTTATGAACCCCGCCATATCATTTATCCAGGTCTCCACCCCCGGGGGCTTGGCTTCTTTCCACATTAGCAATATCCTGCGCCGGGCTACTAGGGACGCAAAGGCCAAAACATCGGCCTCTCTCGCCTCCTGCACTTCCGGCTCTTGTGCAACCCCAAATATAGCCAACCCCCAGCTTGGTTCGACCCGGACTCCTACTACTTTCGAAAGCACCTTTGTCACCCCCATCCAAAACCCCTGTAGTGCCGGGCATGACCAAAACATATGGGTATGATTCGCTGGGCTTCTCGAGCACCTCGCACACCTATCCTCCACCCCAAAAAATTTACTGAGCCGTGTTCCAGTCATATGTGCCCTGTGTAATACCTTAAACTGAATCAGGCTTAGCCTGGCGCACGAGGACGACGAGTTTACCCTGTTTAGGGCATCTGCCCACAGCCCCTCCTCGATCTCCTCCCCTAGCTCTTCTTCCCATTTCCCTTTTAGTTCGTCCACCATAGTCTCCCCTTCATCCCTCATTTCCCTATATATATCCGACACCTTACCGTCCCCCACCCATTTCTTCGAGATGACTCTGTCCTGCACCTCTTGTGTCGGGAGCTGCGGGAATTCCCTCACCTGTTGCCTCGCAAAAGCCCTCAATTGCATGTACCTGAATGCATTCCCTTGGGGCAACCCATATTTCTCAGTCAGCGCTCCCAGACTCGCGAACTTCCCATCCACAAATAGATCTTTCAATTGCGTTATACCTGCTCTTTGCCACATTCCATATCCCCCATCCATTCCCCCCGGGGCAAACCTATGGTTGTTTCTTATCGGGGACCCCCCCAATGCTCCGGTCTTTCCCCTATGTCGTCTCCACTGTCCCCAAATCTTCAGTGTAGCTACCACCTCCGGACCCGTGGTATAGTTCCTTGGTGAGAACGGCAATGGGGCTGTCACCATAGCCTGCAGGCTGGTCCCCCTACAGGACGCCCTCTCTAATCTCTTCCACGCCGCTCCTTCCTCCTCTCCCATCCACTTACTCACCATTGAAATATTAGCGGCCCAATAATACTCACTTAGGCTCGGTAGTGCCAGCCCCCCCTATCCCTACTACGCTGTAAGAATCCCTTCCTCACTCTCGGAGTCTTCCCGGCCCAAACAAAACCCATGATACTCTTTTCTATCCTTTTGAAAAAAGCCTTCGTGATCACCACCGGGAGGCACTGAAACACAAAGAGGAATCTCGGGAGGACCACCATCTTAACCGCCTGCACCCTCCCTGCCATTGACAATGCTACCATATCCCATCTCTTGAAATCTTCCTCCATCTTTTCCACCAACCGCGTCAAATTTAGCCTGTGCAATGTGCCCCAATTCTTAGCTATCTGGATCCCCAGGTAACGAAAGTCTCTTGTTACCTTCCTCAACGGTAGGTCTTCTATTTCTCTACTCTGCTCCCCTGGATGCACCACAAACAGCTCACTCTTCCCCATGTTCAATTTATACCCTGAAAAATCCCCAAACTCCCCAAGTATCCGCATTATTTCTGGCATCCCCTCCGCTGGATCCGCCACATATAGTAGCAGATCATCCGCATATAAAGATACCCGGTGTTCTTCTCCTCCCCTAAGTATTCCCCTCCATCTCTTGGAACCTCTCAGCGCTATCGCCAGGGGCTCAATCGCCAGTGCAAACAGTAATGGGGACAGAGGACATCCCTGCCTTGTCCCTCTATGGAGCCGAAAATATGCCGATCCCCGTCCATTCGTGACCACACTCGCCACTGGGGCCCTATACAACAGCTGCACCCATCTAACATACCCCTCTCCAAACCCAAATCTCCTCAACACCTCCCACAGATAATCCCATTCCACTCTATCAAATGCTTTCTCGGCATCCATCGCCACTACTATCTCCGTTTCACCCTCTGGTGGGGCCATCATCATTACCCCTAACAGCCTCCGTATATTCGTGTTCAGCTGTCTCCCCTTCACAAACCCAGTTTGGTCCTCATGAACCACCCCCGGGACACATTCCTCTATTCTCATTGCCATTACCTTGGCCAGGACCTTGGCATCCACATTGAGGAGGGAAATTGGTCTGTAGGACCCGCATTGTAGCGGATCCTTTTCCTTCTTTAAGAGAAGCGATATCGTTGCTTCTGACATAGTCGGGGGCAGTTGTCCCCTTTCCTTTGCCTCGTTAAAGGTCCTCGTCAGTAGCGGGGCGAGCAAGTCCAAATATTTTCTGTTAAATTCAACTGGGAATCCGTCCGGTCCCGGGGCCTTTCCCGTCTGCATGTTCCTAATTCCTTTCACCACTTCTTCTACCGTGATCTGTGCTCCCAGTCCCACCCTTTCCTGCTCTTCCACCTTGGGAATTTCCAGCCGATCCAAAAAATCCATCATTCTCTCCCTCCCATCCGGGGGTTGAGCTTCATACAATTTTTTATAAAATGTCTTGAACACTTTGTTCACTCTCTCCGCTCCGTCTCTCCTTCCTCGTCCCTCACCCCCCCTATTTCCCTCGCTGCTCCCCTTTTCCTCAATTGGTGTGCCAGCAATCTGCTCGCCTTCTCTCCATATTCATACTGTACACCCTGCGCCTTCCTCCATTGTGCCTCTGCAGTGCCTGTAGTCAGCAAGTCAAATTCCACATGCAGCCTTTGCCTTTCCCTGTACAGTCCCTCCTCCGGTGCTTCCGCATATTGTCTATCCACCCTCAAAAGTTCTTGCAGCAACCGCTCCCGTTCCTTACTCTCCTGCTTCCCTTTATGTGTCCTTATTGATATCAGCTCCCCCCTAACCACCGCCTTCAACATCTCCCAGACCACTCCCACCTGAACCTCCCCATTGTCATTGAGTTCCAAGTACTTTTCAATGCATCCCCTCACCCTTAGGCACACCCCCTCATCCGCCATTAGTCCCATGTCCATTCTCCAGGGTGGGCGCCCTCTTGTTTCCTCCCCTGTCTCCAAGTCTACCCAGTGTGGGGCATGATCCGAAATGGCTATAGCCGTATATTCCGTTCCCCTCACCCTCGGGATCAATGCCCTACCCAACACAAAAAAGTCTATGCGTGAATAGACTTTATGGACATAGGAGAAAAACGAGAACTCCTTACTCCTAGGTCTACTGAATCTCCACGGGTCCACCCCTCCCATCTGCTCCATAAAATCCTTAAGCACCTTGGCTGCTGCCGGCCTCCTACCAGTCCTGGACTTCGACCTATCCAGCCTTGGTTCCAACACCGTGTTAAAGTCTCCCCCCATTATCAGCTTTCCGGTCTCTAGGTCTGGGATGCGTCCTAGCATTCGCCTCATAAAGTTGGCATCGTCCCAGTTCGGGGCATACACGTTTACCAAAACCACCATCTCTCCCTGTAATTTGCCACTCACCATCACGTATCTGCCCCCGTTATCCGCCACTATAGTCTTCGCCTCGAACATTACCCGCTTCCCCACTAATATAGCCACCCCCCTGTTTTTCGCATCCAGCCCCGAATGGAACACCTGCCCCACCCATCCTTTGCGCAACCTAACCTGGTCTATCAGTTTCAGGTGCGTTTCCTGTAGCATAACCACATCTGCTTTAAGTTTCTTAAGGTGTGCGAGTACTCGTGCCCTCTTTATCGGCCCGTTAAGCCCCCTCACGTTACAAAGAACAAAGAACAAAGAAATGTACAGCACAGGAACAGGCCCTTCGGCCCTCCAAGCCCGTGCCGACCATACTGCCCGACTAAACTACAATCTTCTACACTTCCTGGGTCCGTATCCTTCTATTCCCATCCTATTCATATATTTGTCAAGATGCCCCTTAAATGTCCCTATCGTCCCTGCCTCCACTACCTCCTCCGGTAGTGAGTTCCAGGCACCCACTACCCTCTGCGTAAAAAACTTGCCTCGTACATCTACTCTAAACTTTGCCCCTCTCACCTTAAACCTATGCCCCCTAGTAATTGACCCCTCTACCCTGGGGAAAAGTTCCACGTGATCAGCCGAGTTGGGGGGCTTCCCACCCCCCCCCCCCTTGCCGGTTAGCCATCATCTTTTTCCAGCTTCTCACCCAGTTCCCACGCAGCTGTATCTCTCCCAGACGGTGCCCCCCCGCCCATCCTTTCCCGTACCCACTCCCCCCTTTCCCCAGCAGCAGCAACCCAGTAATTCCCCCCTCTCCCCCCCCCCGCTAGACCCCCCGCTAGCGTAATTACTCCCCCCATGTTGCTCCCAGAAGTCAGCAAACTCTGGCTGACCTCGGCTTCCCCCCGTGATCACGGCTCGCACCGTGCGACGCCCCCTCCTTCCTGTTTCTCTATTCCCGCCATAATTATCATAGCGCGGGAACCAAGCCCGCGCCTCTCCCTCGGCCCCGCCTCCCATGGCCAACGCCCCATCTCCTCTCCCTCCCCACCTCCCCCCATCACCACCTGTGGGAGAAAGAAAAGTTACCATACCGCAGGATTAAAACATAAAACCCCTCTTCGCCCCCCCCCCCATTCGCCCCACCACTTTGTCCAAACGTTCATTTTCATAATCCAATCATTCCAATTTTTCTTCTACAATAAAAGTCCACGCTTCATCCGCCGTTTCAAAGTAGTGGTGCCTCCCTTGATATGTGACCCACAGTCTTGCCGGTTGCAGCATTCCAAATTTTATCTTCTTTTTGTGAAGTACCGCTTTGGCCCGATTAAAGCTCGCCCTCCTTCTCGCCACCTCCGCACTCCAATCTTGATAAACGCGGATCACCGCGTTCTCCCATTTACTACACCGAGTTTTCTTCGCCCATCTAAGGACCATTTCTCTATCCTTAAAACGGAGGAATCTCACCACTATGGCTCTGGGAGTTTCTCCTGCTCTCGATCCTCGCACCATAACTCGGTATGCTCCCTCCACCTCCAACGGACCCGTCGGGGCCTCCGCTCCCATTAACGAGTGCAGCATCATGCTCACATATGCCCCGACGTCCGCCCCCTCCACACCTTCAGGAAGGCCAAGAATCCTCAAGTTGTTCCTCCTTGCGTTGTTTTCCAGTGCCTCCAACCTCTCCACAGATCGTTTCTGGTGTGCCTCCTGTATCTCCGACTTCACCACCAGGCCCTGTATGTCGTTTTCATTCTCTGCTGCTTTCGCCTTCACGACCCGAAGCTCCTGCTCCTGGGTCTTTTGTTCCTCTTTCAGCCCTTCAATCGCCTGTAATATCGGGGCCAACAACTCTTTCTTCATTTCCTTTTTTATCTCCTCCACGCAGCGTTTCAAGAACTCTTGTTGTTCAGGGCCCCATATGAAACTGCCACCTTCCGACGCCATCTTGGTTTCTGCTTGCCTTCCTTGCCGTTGTTCCAAAGGATCCGCTGCAATCCGGCCACTTTCCTCTCCTTTTTCCATCCGTGTCCAGGGGGAACACCCTTCTGGTTTACCGCACGGTGTTTTTAGCCGTTAAAATTGCCGTTGGGGCTCCTATCAAGAGCCCAAAAGTCCGTTCCACCGGGAGCTGCCGAAACGTGCGACTCAGCTGGTCATCGCCGCACCCGGAAACCGCATGAGTAGTGATTGACTGTGTATAATAAATGTGTTTTGATTTGAATCTTACTAATTGGTGTGTTGAGTTATACCTGGCGACTCTAGAGCAAAGGTTATAGAAACAGAGCAAATTAAGTAAAGATGCAACGGGCAACATTTACGAGCCAACCAAAAGTTAGCAGCAACATCACCACTTGAAAGTTCCTTTCCAAGACACACACTGTCTGAACCAGTGCTGGATGAGCAGAACTTTCCTCCATTTAAATATTGACAAGACTGAACCCATTCCCTTTCATATCCGCTACAAACTCCACTCCCTTGTCACCAATTCCATCCCTGTCCAATGACTGAGGCTGAAGCTGACTGTTCACAACCTTGGTGGAATAATTCACCCCAGATGAGCTCTTTTTAAAAAAATATATATTTTATTAAAGTTTTTCGATCAAACAAAAACAAAATTTTCCCATTTTACAACTTTGTAATAATATATACATTGATCGTTTTTTAAATAAATAATATGCTAACTAGCGGCAACTGCTAACAAAATAAGAAACAACAGAAATAGTAACTAAAACAGTAACTTCGTAAAATCTAATATAAATAATATATAAACACACACATAAAACCCCTGAAGACCCAAATGAGTCCTCCCCCCCCCCCCACCCCTGGGTTGCTGCTGCTACCTTTCCTATTTTCCCTTATCGCTCTGCGAGATAGTCGAGGAACGGTTGCCACCACCTGGTGAACCCTTGAGCCGAACCTCTTAGTGCGTACTTTATCCGCTCCAATTTTATGAACCCTGCCATGTCATTGATCCAGGCCTCCACACCCGGGGGCTTAGCTTCTTTCCACATAAGTAGAATCCTTCGCCGGGCTACTAGGGACGCAAAGGCCAAAACATCGGCCTCTCTCGCCTCCTGCACCCCCGGCTCATCTGCAACCCCAAATATAGCCAACCCCCAGCCTGGTTCGACCCGGACCCCCACCACCTTTGAAATCACCTTTGCCACACCCACCCAGAACCCATGCAATACCGGACATGACCAAAACATGTGGGTGTGGTTCGCCGGGCTTCCTGCGCATCTCCCGCACCTATCCTCCACTCCAAAAAATCTACTCAGCCTTGCTCCAATCATACGTTGAGTGTCTTTAAGACAGAAGTTGATAAATTCTTGATTTCTCGAGGAATTAAGGGCTATGGAGAGAGCGGGTAAATGAGGTTGAAATCAGCCATGATTGAATGGCGGAGTGGACTCGATAGGCCGAATGGCCTTACTTCCGCTCCTATGTCTTATGGTCTTATATGCGCCCTGTGTAGAACCTTGAATTGTATCAAGCTGAGCCTGGCACACAGCCCCTCCTCCCATTTTCCCTTCAGCTCCTCTACCATCGTCTCCCCCTCGTCTCTCATTTCCCTATATATATCTGACACCCTACCATCACCCACCCATGCCCCCAAAATCACTCTGTCCTGGATCTCTTGCGCCGGGAGCTGCGGAAATTCCCTCACCTGTTGCCTCACAAATGCCCTCACTTGCATATAGCGAAATGCATTCCCAGGTGGCAACCCATATTTTTCTGTCAGTGCTCCCAGACTCGCGAACGTCCCGTCTAAGAACAAGTCCTCCAATTTCGCAATTCCTGCTCGCTGCCAAGATTTAAATCCCCCATCTATCTTTCCCGGGATGAACCTATGGTTGTTCCTTATCGGGGACCACACTGAGGCACCCGTCACTCCCTTATGTCGTCTCCACTGCCCCCAAATTTTCAGAGTTGCCACCACCACTGGGTTTGTGGTGTATTTTTTCGGGGAGAATGGTAAAGGCGCCGTCGCCAGTGCTTTTAGGCTAGTTCCCCTACAGGACGCCATCTCCAGTCTTTTCCACGCCGCTCCTTCCCCTTCCCTCATCCACTTACATATCATTGACACGTTGGCGGCCCAATAATAATCACTTAGACTCGGCAGTGCCAGTCCCCCTCTGTCCCTACTGCGCTGCAGGAACCCCCTCTTTACTCTTGGGGTCTTTCCAGCCCACACAAAGCTCATAATACTCTCGTCCACCTTCTTAAAAAAGGCCTTTGTAATCAGTACAGGGAGGCACTGGAACACAAAAAGAAACCTCGGAAGGACCACCATTTTAACCGCCTGCACCCTGCCCGCCAATGACAGGGGTGCCATGTCCCACCTCCTAAAGTCCTCTTCCATCTGCTCTACCAGTCGTGCCAAGTTAAGCTTATGCAAGGTTCCCCAGTTCCTGGCCACCTGGATCCCTAAATACCAGAAATCCCTTGTTACCCTTCTCAACGGTAAATCATCTATTCCCCTGCCCTGTTCCCCGGGGTGCATCACAAACAGTTCACTCTTCCCCATATTCAATTTATATCCTGAAAATTCTCCAAACTCCCTGAGTTATCTCAGGCATCCCCTCCACTGGGTCCGCGACATACAACAACAAATCATCCGCGTATAATGACACCCGATGCTCTTCTCCTCCCCTAAGTACCCCCCTCCACTTCCTAGAGCCCCTCAGCGCTATGGCCAGTGGCTCAATTGCCAACGCAAACAGTAACGGGGACAGGGGACATCCCTGTCTTGTACCCCTATATAGTCGGAAGTGGTCAGATCGTTGCCTATTTGTAATCACACTTGCCACCGGGGCCCTGTATAGGAGCTGAACCCATCTAATGAACCCCTCTCCAAATCCAAATCTCCTCAGTACTTCCCACAGGTAGTCCCACTCCACTCTATCAAATGCTTTCTCTGCATCCATCGCCACCACTATCTCCGCCTCCCCCTCCGGTGGGGGCATCATCATCACCCACAGCAGCCTCCGTATATTAGCATTCAATTGTCTCCCTTTAACAAACTCCATTTGATCATCATGCACCACCCCCGGGACACAGTCCTCTATCCTCGTTGCCATCACCTTGGCCAAAAGCTTGGCATCTACGTACAAGAGGGAAATAGGCCTGTATGACCAGCACTGCAGCGGGTCTTTGTCTCTTTTCAAGATCAGCGATATCGTCGCCTCCGACATCGTCGGGGGTAGTGTCCCCCTTTCCCTAGCCTCATTAAAGGTTCTCGTCTGAAGTGGGGCCAGCAGTGTTTCCTATAGATCTCCACCGGGAACCCATCCGGTCCTGGGGCCTTCCCTGCCTGCATGTTCCCAATTCCTTTTACCACCTCCTCCACCTCAATCTGCGCTCCCAGTCCTGTCATCTCCTGTTCCTCAACCTTCGGGAACTCCAGCTGGTCTAAGAAACGCATCATTCCCTCTTTCCCTTCCGGGGGTTGAGCCTTATATAGCCTCTCGTAAAATACCTTAAACACCCCGTTCACCCTCTCCGCTCCCCGTTCCATCTTTCCCTCCTCGTCCCTAACCCCTCCGATCTCTCTCGCCGCCCCCCTCTTCCTAAGTTGTTGGGCCAGCAGCCGGCTCGCCTTCTCTCCATATTCATACTGCACTCCCTGTGCCTTCCTCCATTGTGCCTCCGCCTTACCCGTGGTCAACAAGTCAAAGTCCGTGTGCAATCTTCATCTTTCCCTGTATAGCCCTTCATCTGGAGCCTCCGCATATTGCCTATCCACCCTCAAAATCTCCCTCAACAATCTCTCCCTTTCTTTACCCTTTTGTTTCCCCTTATAGGCCCTTATGGAGATCAGTTCCCCTCTAACCACCGCCTTCAGCGCCTCCCAGACCACTCCCACCTGGACCTCTCCGTCATCATTAATCTCAAGGTACCTTTCAATACATCCCCTCACCCTAACACATACCCCCTCGTCCGCCAACAGTCCCATATCTAATCTCCAGAGTGGGTGCTGTTCCTTTTCCTCTCCTACTTCCAGATCTACCCAATGTGGGGCTTGATCTGAAATGGCTATAGCCGAATACTCCGTTCCTGCCACCTTCGGGATCAGCGCCCTTCCCAGGACAAAGAAGTCTATCCGGGAGTACACTTTGTGGACATGGGAGAAGAAGGAAAACTCTTTACTCCTTGGCCTAGTAATTCTCCAGGGATCCACTCCTCCCATCTGCTCCATAAAGTCCTTAAGCACCTTGGCCGCTGCCGGCCTCCTCCCGGTCCTAGATCTGGACCGGTCCAGTCCTGGGTCCAGCACCGTGTTGAAGTCCCCCCCCCCGCATTACCAACTTTCCCATCTCCAGGTCCGGGATGCGCCCCAACATATGCTTCAGAAAGTTCGCGTCATCCCAGTTCGGGGCATATACATTCACCAGCACCACCGCCTCACCTTGCAATCTGCCACTCACCATCCCGTATCTACCCCCACTGTCTGCCACTATGGTCTTCGCCTCAAACAATACCCGTTTACCCACCAGTATTGCCACCCCTCTATTTTTTGCATCCAAGCCCGAGTGGAATACCTGTCCCACCCATCCTTTTCGTAATCTGACCTGATCCGCCAGTTTCAGGTGCGTCTCCTGAAGCATGACCACGTCTGCCTTTAGCTTCTTTAGGTGCGCAAGTACCCTTGCCCTCTTAATCGGCCCATTCAACCCTCTCACGTTCCACGTGATCAACCGGGTTGGGGGGGCTCTTTACCCGCCCCCCCTCGTCGGCTAGCCATCCCCTATTTTAGACCAGCTCCTTACCCGGTTCCCACGCACCCGCTTATCCCCCCCCCGACGACGCCCTCCTGTCCCGACCATCCCATAACAGCCCCCCCTTCTCCTTAGCAGCAGCAACCCAGTTCCCCCCCCGCCCCCCCCCCCCGCTAGATCCCTCTCTAGCTTAGTTGCTCCTCCCATATTGCTTCCGGAAGTCAGCAAACTCTGGCTGACCTCGGCTTCCCCCGTTTATCCTTAGCCTCCCATTATGTGAGGCCCCCTCCTTCCTGCGCCCCCTTTTCCCGCCACAATTTCCATAGCGCAGGAACAAAGCACGCGCTTCCCTCTCGGCCCCACCCCTGATGGCGCAGCTCCCTCTCTCCTTCCCCCTCCCCTTCCCCACCGGCGCCCACATTTCTTCGTGACCCCCCCTTCGAGGGGAAAGAAAATGTTCCCCCATCTGATTCACAGTCCCTTGCCACCACCTCACTACTTCATTTCAAACACTCTTTCTCCAATCTTGTCCAACTTCTCCTCTTCAATAACTTCCCACGCCTCTTCTGCCGTCTCAAAGTAGTGGTGTTTACCCTGGTGTGTAACCCAGTCTTGCCGGCTGCAACATTCCGAACTTCACTTTCCTCTTGTGGAGCACCGCCTTGGCCCGATTGAAACTCGCCCTCCTTCTCGCCACCTCCGCACTCCAATCCTGATACACGCGGACCACCGCGTTCTCCCACCTGCTGCTCCGTGTCTTTTTCGCCCATCTCAGGACCATCTCCCTGTCCTTGTATCGGTGGAACCTCACCACTATTGCTCAAGGTATTTCTCCTGCCTTTGGTCTTCTCACGAGGACTCGATAGCCTCCCTCCACTTCCAGGGGGCCCGTCGGGGCCTCAGCTCCCATTAAGGTATGGAGCATCGTGCTCACATACGCCCCAACGTCCGCTCCCTCTGCCCCTTCGGGAAGACCCAAGATTCTTAAATTCTTCCTCCTCGAGCTATTTTCCAGGGCTTCCAGTCTCTCCATACACCTCTTATGCAGTGCCTCGTGCGTCTCCGTCTTCACCACCAAGCCCTGTATCTCGTCCTCATTTTCGGCAGCTTTTGCCTTCACTCCATCTCTTGGGTCTTCTGAGCCTCCTTAAACCCCTCAATCGCCTGCAGCATCGGTGCCAGCACCTCCTTCTTGAGCTCCTCCACACATCGCCGGAGGAACTCCTGCTGTTCCAGGCCCCATACCAACTGGCCTCCCTCCGCCGCCATCTTGCTTCTCACTTCCCTTCTATGCCGCTGCTCCAGAGGATCCTCCGCAATCTGGCCACTATTATCTCTTCTGTCCATTCACATCCGGGGGGACTCCCTTCTATGTCGCCTCACAGTGGGTTTAGCCTTCGAAAATTGCCGTTGGGGCTCCCGATAAGAGCTCAAAAGTCTGTTAAAATGGGAGGTGCCGAAACGTGCGACTTAGCTGGTCATCGCCGCACCCGGAAGCCCAGATGAGCTCTTGACCACAGATCTACATCGTCACCAAGATTGCCGACTTCCACCTCAGGAACATAGCTCAACTCCACCTTAGTCTCTGTTCATCTGCTGCAGAAACCACCTTCTGTTAGCTCTCAACCAAATTATTCCAATGCACTCGCAGCCAGACTTCAACAATAAACACCCTCCAAAGCTCTGCTACCCATGTGCTTACTCACAGCAGCCCCTGTGCCCACTGATCTACAAACGTTTCCTTTTAAAAGGCACAAAAAGTTTAAATTTCTCACTGTTTTACTCCATGGTAATGATCATCCTGATCACTGTAATCTCCTCCACACACACCCCTTTGAGATCTCTGCACTCATTTAATTCCAGCCACTTGAGCATTCCTGATTTTAATCTCTCCACCATTACTGAGTTGCCAAGGTCACAATTTCCTCTTTAAAATTCTCCGACTCACTTTCCTCCGTTAAGATTCTCCTTAAAATCTAATATCTCCTCATGTGGCTCAGTGTCAATTGTTATTTTGTAACGTTTCTTTGAAAGTCTTCAAAGTTTTATTCCGTTCAAGTCACAATATAAATTCGAATTATTGTCACTGCCCTCGGCATATATTCTGCCCCATAAATAAGAATTTGTAACTCAGAGTGAAAGTCTGTCATGAAGAAACGTTTCAAAAATGTTGCCCCCAACAATGATGGCGACTGAGCCGGCGCTCTGCTGCTCGTGCCCCAATATAGATGGTGGGTCCGCATGCGCACTGCTGTTGGTGATCCAAAGGATGCCGAGGGCGCATGCGCACTACTGCTCGTGATCCAAAGGAGGATGCCGAGGGCGCAGGCGCACTACTGCTCGTGATCCAAATAAGGGTGCCGAGGGCGCATACCCACTGCTGCCGCGAACCCAATATTGAGACAGCGCATGCGCACGTCTGCCAGAGCCAAATAAAGATGGCGTTTGCTTAATCTTGTCTGTAACAAAGCTGCAGCTCCCGCTCAGATCCCCAGGTACCGGTAGGTCATTTTTCCGGATTTTTGGTCTATATAACATGCGCACGAAGCGTGCCGAACGACCCTCCTGATTCATCTCTCCCTCCGTCCCGCCATTCCCACCTTCACGGATTGTGGATCCGAGATAGAACCTTTTGCTGCCTCGCCATTCATCACATTGCGCATGCTTCACTCAGCCCAGTCCCGCCGCCTCATTCGCGCTGATTGGTTGGAGGACCAGTCGCTCCCAACCGGTCCTCCGGATCTGTCCACTCTTCGCCTATTGGTTCGGTGCTGCCGTCAATCACTCCGTGCATTGGGATGTGTCAGGTGAGAGGTCAGTGTCGGGGGGCGGGGTTTCCAAATCACAGTGGGGCTCCAGAGCCGAACATTCTGCATTCTCACTGTCCACTGCTTCCGGCTTCTCTCCACAAACAACGTCATAGAGACCAGGGGGGGAGACACTGACCCAGTGACAATGTCACTGCATTGGAGAAAAAGACTAATGGCACCCCTCCTGTTCAAAAAGGCAGAAAGTAGGAAACTATTTAGTTTAATGCCTGTTGTTGGGAAACTGCTGGAATCCATTATTGAGGAAGTAGTAACTGGACATTTGGAAAGTCAAACCGCAATCCATCAGTCAGCGTGGTTTGGTGAAGTGTTTGACTCACTTGTTGGAGTTCTTGGAAGATGTGACAGGCCAGGTGGATAATGGGGGTCCTGTGGATGTATTTGGACTTCCAAAATACAGTTGATAAGGTGTCACACAAAAGATAATAAACAAGGTAAGATCCCACGGGGTTGAGAGGTAATATATTAGCTTGGATGGAGGATTGGCTAACCAACAGACAGCAGAGTGGGGTTAGATTATATTAGATTTATTGACACATATCTTGAGGAAAAACATTTTTACCCAGAGGGTGGTGAGGGTCTGGAATGCACTGCTGAGGAGGATGGGAGAGGAGGGTTGCCTCACATCCTTTTAAAAAGTACCTGGATGAAGACTGGCACATTATAACATTCAAGGCTGGCAAATGGGATTAGGTAGGTGGGTCAGATTTTGATGTGTTGGTGCAAACTCGATGGATCGAAGTGCCTCTTCTGCACTTTTGCTGATAATACAAAGTTCGGTGGCATCGTAGACAGCATTGATGACAGCATAAAACTGTAAGAAGATAATGATAATATTAATAATAATTGCTTATTGTCACAAGTCGGCTTCAAATGAAGTTACTGTGAAAAGCCCCTAGTCGCCACATTCCAGCACCTGTTCGGGGAGGCTGTTACGGGAATTGAACCGTGCTGCTGGCCTGCCTTGGTCTGCTTTCAAAGCCAGCGATTTAGCCCTGTGCTAAACAGCCCCTGATATAGATAACATTCAGCAATCAGCCCCTGATATAGATAACATTTAGCAATCTCCTAGTTATTAATCTCCTAGTTACTCCCCAACTTAGTTAATTACTCTGATGTCACATTTCAGTTTTTGCCCCCAGTCCAGATACCCAACAGGTAAGTTATTTATACTTACTGATGGCAGCACGGTGGCGCAGTGAGTAGCACTGCAGTCTCATGGTGCTGAGGTCCCAGGTTCGATCCCGGCTCTGGCTCACTGTCCGTGTGGAGTTTGCACATTCTCCCCGTGTTTGCGTGGGTTTTGCCCCCACAACCCAAAAAGATGTGCAGGGTAGGTGGATTGGCCACGCTAAATTGCCACTTAATTGGAAAAATGAATTGGGTAATCTGAATTTTAAAAAAATAAAATGTTCCGAAGCTGCTCCTCCTCGGATTCGCACCAACTCCGCTCCCTGCCGGCTAGGCCGTGAATCCCTGAGGTAAGTTATTTATATTTCCTGTTCTGAAGCTCCTCCTCCCCGGATTCGCACCAACTCCGCTCCCTGCCGGCTAGGCCGTGAATCCCTGAGGTAAGTTATTTATGTTTACTGTTCCGAAGCTCCTCTCCCCGAGTTCACACCAACTCCGCTCCTTGCATTGGCGAGGCTCATTTACCTGAGTGTCTGGAAAATCATTAGGGCAGTAACTGTCCTGTAAGGTAATAAGTCCTTTTTCTTCCCAATTGGCCGAGGAAGGCAGTGTGTCACAAGGATGGATGTGTTGACCGATTAATGGCTGGAGGATGGGGGCAGGTCATGTGATCAAACCTCCAGGAATACATTTAATCAAAGTTGGCGAGGAGGGAATGTTGTGAATTTCTATCCTAAACTGACGGTGAGGTTTCTGTAAATTTACAGGATAATGGAAGTGGAGGTTTAACAGATGGGAAAAGCAAACCAAACGTCACATCGCGATCTGACAGAGTCACTCGATTCATCAGAACCTGAATTTCAGCAGCATCTGGGTGTGGAAGGTATAAGGTTTGTCTGTTCTGTCTGTGAAGGAAGATTTCTAGTCTCAGTGTGACTGGAAAAGCCCCAAGATTCACAAACCCTGGTTAGACCAAACCCGGAGAACTGTGTTCAGTTCTGGACAACAAACCTGAGGAAGGATAGAATGGCCTCGGAGGGAGTGTAGCACAGATTTACCTGAATGATATCTGAACCGTCCAGGGTTAAATTACAAAACGAGATTACCCAAAAGAGTCAGAGATATGATGGCGCAGAGAAGGGCATTCGGCCCATTGAATCCTTGCTAGATCTGGAGCAATCCAGTCAGTCCCATTCTCCTGCTCTGTCCCTGTATCCTCGCAGGTTTATTTCCCTCAAATGTCTATCCAATTTCCTTTTGAAATCAAATGATTCATGTATCTATTTTCAAACGCCCTCCTAGGCAGCAAGAATCAGGTAATTGTCGCTCGCTGTGTAAAAACATATATCTCATATCACCTCATATCTCCTGTACCTTTTACATACAAACTCGGAACAGGCCACTCGGCCCCTCGAGCCTGCTCAGCATTCAATAAGATTGCAACTGATCTCATTCTAACCTCAACTCCACATTCCTGCCTACCCCCGATGACCTTTCACCTCCTTGCTCATCAAGAATCTATCCAGCTCTGCCTTAAAAATATTCAAGGACTCTGCTTCCGCTGCCTTTTAAGGACGCGAGTTCCAAAGTCTTACAACCCTCAAGAGAATAAAAAATCCTCATCTCCATCTTAAATGGGTGACCCCTTATTTTGCAACAGTGACGCCTCGTTCTAGATTCTCCCACAAGAGAAACATCCTCTCCACATCCACCCTGTCAAGACCCCTCAGGATCTTATATAGATCAATCCAGGTTTTACCCAAAACTTTAAATCTGTGTCCCGGCTGCTTGTACGATCAGTGAATGGAAACAGAGTTTCTTTGTCCACCTGATGCAAATCTGGCATAATCTTGTGTCCCTGAATCAAATCTCCCCTCAACTTCCTTTGTTGGAACCATTCTGGTAAATCTCCTCTGCACCTTCTCAAGAACCTTCACATTCTTCCTGAAGAGTGGTGACCAGAGCTTTATAAAGATTCATAGAATAGAATTAGAACCATAGAATTCCTACAGTGCAGAAGGAGGCCATTCAGCCCATCGAATCTGCACCAACTCTGAAAGGGCACCCTGCCTAGGCCCATACCCCTACCCTGTCCCTGTAACCCCATAGCCCCACCTAACCTGCACATCCCTGGAGACTAACGGGCAATCTATCAAGCCCAATCCACCAAACCTGCCCTTCTTTTGACTGTTGGAGGAAACCTGAGCACCGGGTGGAAACTCTCGCAGACACTGGGAGGAACTCCACACAGTCACCAAGGCCGGAATTGAACCCGGGTCCCTGGCGCTGTGAGGCAGCAGTGCTAATCACTGTGCCACCAGAAGCATAGTTTTGGTATCAATATTACTGTTTATGACGCTCAAGATCGAGTTTGCTTTGCCATCTAGTCTCTTTAATCTGACTTGTAGATATACAAAATCCCTCTTCACCTCTTTCTCTCTCCTCCCAAAGAGGCCAGTTGGGTTTTTAATAATAATCCAGCAGTTTTCATGGTCACTTTTTCCCAGTGCCGGCCCCACAAATGACCAGATTCATTCAGCTCAATTTCACCATCTGCCTTTGTGTTTTGTGGGTTCTCTCTCACTCCCTATTTTCTGTTTTAAATCAATTTAACAGGGTGTTCGAAGGGGAGGCATCAAAGTCCGGAAACTCAAACCAAGCATCACATCAGGATCTGACAGAGTCCTCAATTTATCATATCCTGAATATCATTGGAATATCATTGAACATGGAAGGAAAAAGCATTGTTCACAGTGGGGAGAAACCGTACTCGTGTTGTGTGTGTGGACGAGGATACAGTCAATCGTCAGGCCTCACAAGCCACAAATGCAGTCACACTGAGGAGAAACCGTGGAAATGTGCGGACTGTGGGAAAGGATTCACTTCCCCATCCCAGCTGGAAACTCATCGACGCAGTCACACTGGGGAGAAACCATTCACCTGCTCCAAGTGTGGGAAGGGATTTACTATTTCAGCCAACCTGCTGAGTCACCAGCGAGTTCACACTGGGGAGCGACCATTCACCTGCCCACAGTGTGGGAAGGGATTCACCACTTCATCCAACCTGCTGAGTCACCAGCGAATTCACACTGATGAGAGACCGTTTCAGTGTTCAGATTGCGGGAAGTGCTATAAAAGTTCTGGGGAACTGATTCGCCATCAACGTGTTCACACTGATGACAGACCATTTAGGTGCTCTCACTGCGGGACTGGGTTCAGGCGATCATCTGACCTCGCTGTACATCAGCGAAGTCACACTGGGGAGAGGCCATTCGCCTGCTCCAAGTGTGGGAAGGGATTCACTCGGTCATTAAACCTGAAAATGCACCAGCGAATTCACACTGGGGAGAGACCATTCACCTGCTCCAAATGTGGGAAGGGATTCACTCGGTCATCCAACCTGCTGAGTCACCAGCGAGTTCACACTGATGAGAGACCGTTCCAATGTCCAGACTGCGGGAAGTGCTATAAAAGTTCTGGGGAACTGATGAGCCATCAAGGTGTTCACACTGACGAGAGGCCGTTCAGGTGCTCTCACTGCGGGACTGGGTTCAGACAATCATCTCACCTCACTGTACATCAGCGAATTCACACTGGAGAGAGGCAATTCGCCTGCGCACCCTGTGGGAAGGGATTCACTCAGTCATCTGACCTGCAGAAGCATCAGCGAGTTGACACTGGGATGAGGCCATTCGCCTGTGCCAAGTGTGGGAAGGGATTCACTCAGGTATCCAACCTGCGGACACACCAGCGAATTCACACTGGGGAGAGGCCATTCACCTGCGCCAAGTGTGGGAAGGGATTCACTCAGTTATCTGCCCTGCAGACACACCAGCGAGTTCACACTGGAGAGAGGCCATTCACCTGCTCCAAGTGTGGGAAGGGATTCACTCAGTCATCCAACCTGCAGACACATCAACGAGGCCACAAGTAACCACAGTGATTGGATTTTGCTGTTACTCACATTGAGACTGAACCATGTTAATTTGGCTCTCTCTCTGCTGATAACAATTCCAGCCCATTTTACAGGGGCTAATATTCTGGCAAAAAGTCAAATAAATTAGATTTGTGTGAAATATGCAGTGTGTTGAAACTTTTTAATATCTTTGACACAAGTTAGTTCCTTTTGAAGTACTCTCTCTCTCCCCTGTCTCTTCCATCCTCACCTCCAACAAAAAGTGTGAGGAGCTTGTGGAGCTTCTTTGTGACTGAGATTGAGTAAATCCGATCAGCCGCCTCTGCTGCTTCCCTCCCTTCCACGAGCCCACCGGACCAAACTGTCTCTAAATTTCATCCTTTCCCGAGCCCTGAACCCACATCTTTCTCTAGTTTCTCTCCCATCTCCCCTCATGCCCTCTCAGAGCTCATCTTGTCCATGAGACCCAGCTCCTGCTCCATCGACCCTCTTCCCACTGAGCTACTGACAGCCAACTACCCTGTGTCCATGGATATTGTCAACATTTCTCACACTTCAGGTACTGTCCCTCTGTCCTTCAAATCTGCCATCATCACCCCCTCAATAAAACAAACCCTTGACCCTGCCATCCTTACAAATTACTGCCCCATCTTCAACCTCCCTCTCCTCTTCAAACTCTTTGAACATGTTGTCACCTCCCAAATCTTGCCCATCTTTCCCAGAACTCCCATGTTTGAATCCCTTCAATCAGGTCTCTGCCCTGTCACAGTGAAATACAAGAGACAAACAGAATCTTACCCGGAGAGAAAGACACAATCCGGGAGCTTGTATACAAGGGTGGCACGGTAGCACAGTGGTTAGCACTGTTGATTTTCAGCTCCAAGGATCCGGGTTCGACTCCCGGCTTGGGTAATTGTCTGTGCGGAGTCTGCACATCCTCCCCGTGTGTGCGTGGGTTTCCTCCGGGTGCTCCGGTTTCCTCCTACAGTCCAAAGATGTGCAGCTTAGGTGAATTGGGCATGATAAATTGCCCTTAGTGTTGGGTGGGGTTGCTGGGTTGTGGGGATAGGGTGGAGGTGTGACCTTTGTTAGGGTGCTCTTTCCAAGGGCCGGTGCAGACTCGATGGGCCGAATAGCCTCCTTCTGCACTGTAAATTCTCCTTCTGCACTGTAAATTCTATGATATCTATGAAATTCTCTTATTCTTTTTTAAAAATATATATTTATTAAGAATTTTTTAAACAAAACTTTTCACCCTTACAAACAAACCCCCCCCGTAACAAAAAGAAAGCTCACATAGCAAGACATGAACATGGTAATTCGATATGATACAGAGCTTTGTACATTGGATTCCTCCCGTACATGTCAGTTTTCCGGCTCATTCATGTATTTTCTTGCTCGAATGCCCCCCAAATAAACCTCTCTTCCCCCTCCCTCCCCCCCCCCCACAAAAGATATCCCCCCTCCCCCCCTCCCCCTCCCCCCCAGCCTCCCCCCCAGCCTCTCCCTCCCCCCCCCAGCCTCCCCCTCCCCCCCCCCCCAGCCTCCCCCTCCCCCCCAGCCTCCCCCTCCCCCCCCCCCCAGCCTCCCCCTCCCTCCCCTCCCCCCCTCCCCCCCCCCCCCCCCCCCCTTGCCCCGGGTTGCTGCTGCTGCTGACCGACCTTCATCTAACGCTCTGCGAGGTAGTCTAGGAACAGTTGCCATCACCTGTAGAACCCCTGCGCAGACTCTCTCAAGGCAAACTTTATCCTCTCCAACTTGATAAACCCTGCCATATCATTTATCCAGGCCTCCACGCTGGGAGGCTTCGCCTCCTTCCACATTAACAAGATCCTTCGGCGACTAGGGACGCAAAGGCCAGAATGCCGGCCTCTTTCGCCTCTTGCACTCCCGGCTCGTCCACTACTCCAAATAGTGCTAGCCCCCAGCCTGACTTGACCCGGAAACTTGACCCGGACTTTCACCACCTTAGATACTGTTCCCGCCACTCCCCTCCAGAACCCCTCCAGTACCCCTCCAGTGCCGGGCATGACCAAAACATATGGACATGGTTTGCCGGACTTCCTGAGCACCTCCCACATCTGTCCTCCACCCCAAAGAACCTACTCAGCCTCGCCCCCGTCATATGCGCTCTATGAACCACCTTAAATTGTATCAGGCTAAGCCTGGCACACGAAGAAGAGGAATTAACCCGACTTAGGGCATCAGCCCATAGCCCCTCCTCAATCTCCTTCCCCAACTCCTCCCATTTACCCTTCAGCTCCTCTGCCAACGACTCCCCCTCTTCTTTCATCTCCTGGTATATCGCCGACACCTTGCCCTCTCCGACCCATACACCCCAAATCACACTATCTTGAATCCCCTGTGCCGGGAGCAACGGGAATTCCCTCACCTGTCGCCTCACAAACGCCCTCACTTGCATGTACCTGAAAGCATTTCCCGGGGGTAGCCCAAACTTCTCCTCCAGTGCCCCTAGGCTCGCAAACGTCCCATCAATGAACAGGTAAATTCTCTGATTCTATGAGGTGAGATTGTCCTTTCTGAGCTCCAGCCAGGTGATGTTAACCACTTGGGCTGGAAACACAAAAATGTACAACGTGTTTAAAACAGCTGATTTATTTCACCAATATCTAGAATGTTAAACTCCAGTCCCTTCGAGGTTATTGTCATCAGAAACAAACTCCAACTATCAGAGTAAAAACCTCAAAGGTTCTAGTGCAGATAGAGGCCATTTGGCCCATTGTGTGAGTGCTGGCTGAAGTGGAGCTATTCTGCTTAATCCCATTTTGCAGATCTCAGTCGATTGTCCTGTATATCCCAGTCCTTCAATTGGATATCCAAGACATTTATTTTAAAGTGATCAGGATTTCTGCTTCTTTGACCCTATCAGACAGTGAGTTCTAGATTCCCACCACTGAAATGATGACCTCCCAGAAGCCATAGCTTTGCCAAAAGAAGTATCCATTCTAAAGTGTAAGGCCCATACTCAAGACAACACTACAGAAGCACAAGGAAACACCCTTGCAGACAGAGTAGCGAAGGAAGCTGCCTCCGAGTGGGATTCTTCAGCAGAACCAAGACACATCTACAAATTGGGAGTGACCGATTTATTACAAGATCTACGTGAAATGCAACATGACTCGGCACAAAGAGAAATGGTCATGGTTAGACTCAGGTATCCAGTTGTATGGTGATGATATTTGGAGACAAGTTCAGACTGATAAACAGTTGCACCACAGGCACTGATGCCATTTCTGGCCCAACAGATCCATTCATGGGGACATTTCACCCCAGGACAGATGATGGCTCGATTCCAGAAAAGTTGGTGTGGCAAAGGATTCAAAAAACATGCACAATTGGTATCAAACCGCTGTGTAACCTGTCAAAAGAACTTACGACCTATAACATCAATGCCTCAGCTAAAAGCTCCTGCCCCTGCAGTTCCATTCCAGAATATACAGGTCGATTACATCACCCTACATGTCAAAGATATACTGACGTCCTTGTAATAGTGAATAGCCTCTCTAGGTGGGAAGAGGCTGCGCCAGCCAGGAGGGCTACAGCCGCCCATACAGCCAAAGTCCTATGCAAAGCCTATATTCCCAGATGGGGAGTACCAGCTAGCATTGACTCAGACAATGGAACCCACTTTACAGGTGCTGTTTGCCAGGAGGTGTGCAGGTTACTGAACATCGATTGGAATCTACACTGCCCTTATCATCCAGAAACATCAGGACAAGTGGAACGCATGAACCGGACTTTAAAAGAACGATTGTCCAATACAACCAAAAAGGCAGGAATTGGATTCAGGCCTTGGTACTCGTTTTGTGCAGTATCAGAGCAACCCCAAACAGAACCACAGGCCTAAGCCCTTTTGAGGTCATCACTGGCAGACTCATGTCCCTGCCAGGAACTATTGACTTAAGAAAGACAGACTGTCATCTGATTAGTGATGCTTTACTTAGTTATTGTCAAAACTTAACAAATGCTGTCAGGTGTCGATGGCGTGGGGCGATCCTCCTGAGGGGGGGCCACGACTTGGTGCCCGTCGAATCCGCTTACATAAAACAAATTCAGCACAAACCATTAGGAGCCAAGTGGGAAGGCCCCTACCAGATATTACTCTCAACCCAGTCAGCCGTGAAACTCCAAGGAAAGAAATCAAGGATTCACGCGTCATATGTGAAGCGTGCTTACCAAAATCAGAATCTGTAAAAATGTTTGCCATAATATTGATTTGCAGTTACATGTTTGGCCCAGCAGGCCTTACCCAGGAGTTCAATGTTAACACATCCCTTTACATGTCCTATACCTATGCCAGAGACTTTAACGTCTCTAATTGCTGGGTGTGTTCTTCTATCCCTACCAATTCCCAAGCAGGTATCCCACTGCAGCCTGTTCCTTTTACTTTATCCCAAATGGAACAATGGTACATTTTCCAAAATCGCGACTCTTCCCTTCCCCAATGTGGAGACACCAGAACCAAAGAAATGATAAACAATGAGGTTAAGAGACGGCGATCTGCAGGCCGCCCATTAAACACTTTCAAGGGATGGTATCAACATGTCTCTGATCGGAAACAGAAATAACCTTCCCAACTGGTCATAACCATACTGGGACAATATGTTTAATCAGCTATAATCATAGAGCATGGAATGTGGGATACAGTAAATGTGAATATTATTGGATGTGAGTGCCAGTACAGAGTGCACTCATGACACAAGGTAGTGGTCTCTGGACATTAAGGGTATCCCCATCGACTTTAAAGGGATATCTAATCACACCGATGGGTCAAATTACACAGACTATTGGTACCCACAAGTGGTTGCCCAATATTCTACCTATAATGGCACCTATTACAGTAATACTGCATACCCTTGGCTCCCGGTGAGCTGCAGAGGAGCGTGCTATTTATGATTCATTGTCCCCTTCATCTGCCATTCCCTTTCCCTAGCCGATGCTATAAACGCAGACTCAAAACATGGACCTTTCATCCCACAGTTTGAGAAATATCAACCTACCACTATCATCACTAGGTCTAAACGCGAGATCACAGGGGCTGAGAAATTCTTTTCTGCTCTCATCCCTGCCTATGGCATCATCGTATTGACCGGAGAATACATTAAATTGGCCGCAGCCTTCGAGGAAATAGCCAATGACACTGCCCGAGCCCTCAGTAGCATTTCAGCCGAGATGCTAGCCATTCGAACTGTGGCTTTACAGAATCGGATAGCACTTGACAATGTGCTAGCTGAAAAAGGTGGAACCTGTGCCCTGATTGGTGCAGAGTGTTGCACCTACATCCCAGTAATTCGGAAGAAATCAACAGCTTGTCAGCACATATTCCAGAAGAAGTTGGGAAACTTTAACAACTCTCTGACACCCCTCTTAGGGGATGGCTCTCTGGATGGGTGGGGAGCACAGGAATTTCCATCATTCAGGGACTTCTCTAATTTTTCATTTTTGGGCTTGTCATTTAGGTAGTGATCTTGCTGATCAGATGCATTGCCCAATGTATGGCTACCCGTAATGCCCCAACAATCAAAGTGGTTCATAGGGGTCCAACTGCACCACCAGCCCAAGACATTGAACCAGTCTCCTACTATTGAACTATCATTACTGCATTATTACCCAATTATTACTGCAATCATATAATCAACTTCCATTATTACTGAATTGTTATTGTACTATATAATCACTTTTTTGAATAAAATACGTCCAGAATGCTTGTAACGCTTGCAAAGCTTTGCCCGCTCCAGTGTTGATGGCTGTTCTCAAACAAGTGAACCATTAAAGACAATGCAAATGAGTTCCTCCCCACGCTTAATTCTATCCTATCACATTTCTTCCCTAACTTCTATTCATTATTTTGATTCATCTTATTAATCTTTAGAAGAATCAAAAGGGGAGACTGATAGAAATGGGCTTTCTAGTTACCTATAGATGAAAATGGTAAAATAGTTAAATGAGAACTCAGTAAGCATATGAAGCATGATTTGAGTGCAACAATAGCTGGATACCCATTAAGGGTTAATCCAGATCATACACTTTTTAGTTTTCGTTCATTAAACCTAGATTTTAACATTTGCAAATTGCTTGAGGCAAGCAAGGTCAGTGATGCCAACTAGCTAAAAGACCCCTTGTATGCTGCTGCCTTTCCAGCACGGTCAGTCTCGTTTCCATGGTAATAGACAGTCTGAGGTCATAATGCCCTGAAGGCTGTTTTTTTTCTAATTAATGTTGAGATGCAGGTGTCAATAATTTGGAAAATTGGCAAGCAATGGAATGGGAGACTTCCGCCAACATACTCAAATACATATATCTCTTAAATTGATGTATAGACACTTTGGTCAAATTGATGAATTATAAATTAGTTAAAGCCAATCAGCAGTAAAAAGGAGGCCCGACTTTGAGATAACAATTCTCTTAAGAATCACCGGAATGGAAAAGTGCTTCTGTTGCTCTGTTTCTCTTCTTGCTCACTCCATCTATATTTCTGAAACCTTTGCTGCTCGCTTTGCTAATCACAATTACCCAGTTATTTTATCTGGTGTATTATGATTTGAATGAAAACTCAACTTCTGTATTCGCTAAAGACAATTAATCTGACTAGCTTACTGCAGGGCTAGTTGTTGATTCTTTCTAAATTTTGTATTAAAAACAAGTGGCACAGCTGACAAATAAAGTTCAACTGGACTTTGCCAAAAAGCACAGACTTGACCTCTGTTATTTGGGAACTGAGAAGGGATAACACATCCAGGGTTCCGAATAGACACAGAAATCCATTACCCCCCTTCCACTCCCAATCCTCTGCTAATTACTTTAAATCTAAACCCCTTGGTTATTGATCTGTTCATGAAATAAATCCTTCTTGTCCATTCTATCCGGGCCCCTCATAATATTAAACACGTCAGTTAATCTCTCCTCAGCGTTCTCTGTTCCACAGAAAACAACCTCGGCCTCTCCAATCTTTCCTCATTGTTAAAATTCTCCATTTGCGACAACATCCTGGTCAATCTCCTCTGCATCCTCTCTGCTATGAACACATCCTTCCTGTAATGTGGTGACCAGAACTGTACTCAGTAATGCAGCTGTGGTTTAACTAGTGTTTTGGACAGTTCCAGTATAACCTCCCTGATCTTATAATAAAAACCGAAAATGCTGGAAATACTCAGCAGCTCTGGCAGCATCTGTGGAGAGAGGGGTTTCAGGTCTTTCTTCCAATAGAAATTGCTGGGAATATTCCCTGCTCTAGAACTCTTTGTCCCAGTGAATAACAAAGTATCTCTCTGCCTTTACAATCATCGTATCTACCTCTTCTGTCACCTTCAGGGATCTGTGGACTTGCACTCTCACGCCCCTCTGTCCCTCAACACCTCACTATCATACCATTCATATTCCTTCCCTCGTGTTTGTCTTCCCCCAAATGTATTTATTACCCCACACTTCTCTGGATTTACCTCAGTTTGCTACTTTTCTGGCCCGCTGATCAGTCTATTGATGTCTTCCTGCAGTCATTACAGCCTTGGTTCAAACATGGACAAAAGCGCTGAATGCCAGAGGTGAGGTGAGAGTGACTGCCCTTGACATCAAGGCAGCACTTGACCGAGTATGGCATCAAGGAGCCCCAGCTCATCTGGAGTCAATGGGAATCTGGATGAAAACTCTCTGCTGGTTGGAGTCGTACCCGGCACAAAGGAAGATGGTTGTGATGGTTGGAGGCTAACCACCAGCTCCAGGACATCACTGCAGGAGTTCCTCAGGGTAGTGTCCACGGCCCAACCATCTTCAGCTGCTTCATCAATGATCTGCTTTCATCATAAGATCAGAAGTGGGGATGTTTGCGGAAGACTGCACAATATTCAGCACCATTTGTGACTCCTTCGATAATGAAGCAGCCCTTGTCCAAATGCAGCAAGACCTGGACAATATCCAGACTCGTGCTGACAAGTGGCAAGTTACATTTGTGCCACACAGGTGTCAGGCACTGATCATCTCCTACAAGAGAGGATATAACCATCGGCCCTTCAATTGTTTTAAAAAATATATATTTTATTCAAATTTTTTGGCCAAACATAACAATACGTAGTGTTTCTTTTACACAACAATAAAGCAATATAAATAACCGTGGCCAGTTTTAAACAAATAAATAAGTAATATATAAACCAAAACAAAAAACAAAACTAATTGGCAACTGCCTTGTCCAAAATAAATACTCTCCAAAAATACAATCCAACAATCCAATATACAATTACATATACCAAATACCTATACATATACAATAACATTCCTGAGAGTCCGTCCGATTCCTCCCCCCCCCCCCCCCTCCCCCCTGGGTTGCTGCTGTTATCTACTTCTTTTCCATTCCCTCTATCTTTCTGTGAGGTAGTCGACGAACGGTTGCCACCGCCTGGTGAACCCTTGAGCCGAACCCCTGAACACGAACTTAATCCGTTCTAACTTTATGAACCCTGCCATATCGTTTATCCAGGTCTCCACCCCCGGGGGTTTGGCTTCCTTCCACATTAACAATATCCTGCGCAGGGCTACAAGGGACGCAAAGGCCAACACGTCAGCCTCTCTCGCCTCCTGCACTCCCGGCTCTTGTGCAATCCCGAATATAGCCAACCCCCAGCTTGGTTCGACCCGGACCCCCACCACGTTCGAAAGCACCTTTGTCACCCCCACCCAGAACCCCTGTAGTGCCGGGCATGACCAGAACATGTGGGTGTGATTCGCTGGGCCTCTCGAGCATCTCGCACACCTATCCTCTACCCCAAAGAATTTACTGAGCCGTGCTCCAGTCATATGCGTCCTGTATAGCACCTTAAATTGTATCAGGCTTAGCCTGGCACACGAGGACGATGAGTTTACCCTACGTAGGGCATCAGCCCACAGCCCCTCCTCAATCCCCTCCCCCAGTTCTTCTTCCCATTTCCCTTTCAGCTCATCTACCATGATCTCCCCCTCATCCCTCATCTCCCTGTATATGTCCGCCACCTTACCGTCCCCCACCCATGTCTCTGTGATCACTCTATCCTGCACTTCTTGCATCGGGAGCTGCGGGAATTCCCTCACCTGTTGCCTTGCAAAAGCCCTCAATTGCATATACCGAAATGCATTCCCTTGGGGCACCATAAAATCCCTAAGCACCCTAGCTGCAGCCGGCCTCCTTCCGGTCCTGGACCTCGATCTGTCCAGCCCTGGGTCAGCACCGTATTAAAGTCTCCACCCATTACCAACTTTCCCGCCTCTAGGTCCGGGATGCGTCCTAACATACGCCTCATAAAATTGGCATCATCCCAGTTTGGGGCATACACGTTCACTAATACCACCGCCTCCCCTTGCAGTTTGCCACTCACCATCACGTATCTGCCCCCACTATCCGCCACTATAGTCTTTGCCTCAAACATTACCCGCTTCCCCACTAGTATGCCCACCCCCCTGTTTTTTGCATCTAGCCCTGAATGAAACACCTGCCCCACCCATCCTTTGCGAAGTCTAACCTGGTCTGTCAGCTTCAGATGCGTCTCGTGAAGCATAACCACATCTGCCTTAAGCTTCTTTAGGTGTGCGAGTACCCGTGCCCTCTTAATCGGCCTGTTCAGCCCTCTCACATTCCACGTGATCAACCGGGTTGGGGGGCTCTTTACCCCCCCCCCTTGACGACTAGCCATTTCCTTTTTCAATCCGTCTCCTCACCCGGTTCCCACGTAGCTGTATCCCCCCCAGGCAGCGCCCCCCCGCCCCGACCCCCCCTCCCATACCAGCTCCCCCTTCTCCCCAACAGCAGCAACCCAGTTAACCCCCCCCCCCCGGCTAGGTCCCAAGCTAGCGTAATTGCACCCCCCCATGTTGCTCCCAGAAGTCAGCAAACTCTGGCCGACCTCGGCTTCCCCCCGTGACCTCGGCTCACACTGTGCGAGGCCCCCTCCTTCCTGCTTCCCTGTTCCCGCCATGATTACCATAGTGCGGGAACAAAGTCCGCGCTTCCCCTTTTGGCCCCGCCCCCAATGGCCGGCACCCACAGCTCCTCATCCTCCCTCACCCCGTCCCCCACAACATGGGGAAGAGAGAGAAGTTACAGGGTCGCAGGTTTAACAATCTGGGAAGTCCTCTCTTCCCCCTTCATCCCAAAAATTCACCCTCCCACTTTTGTCCCAAACGTTCTTTTTCTGTCCCGCTCACTCCAGCTTCACCTCGACAATAAATGTCCACGCCTCGTCTGCCGTTTCGAAATAGTGGTGTTTACCTAGATGTGTGACCCATAGTCTTGCCGGTTGCAACATTCCGAATTTGACCTTCCTTTTATGCAACACCGCCTTGGCCCGATTAAAGCTTGCCCTCCTTCTCGCCACCTCCGCACTCCAATCTTGATACACGCGGATCACCGCATTCTCCCACCTACTGTTCCGAGTTTTCTTGGCCCATCTGAGGACCATCTCTCTGTCCTTGTATCGGAGAAATCTCACAACTATTGCTCGAGGAATTTCTCCAGCCCTCGGTCTTCGCGCCATAACCCGATATGCTCCCTCCACCTCCAGCGGACCCGTCGGGGCCTCCGATCCCATTAACGAATGCAGCATCGTGCTCACATATGCCCCGACGTCCGCCCCTTCTGCACCTTCGGGAAGACCAAGAATCCTTAAGTTCTTCCTCCTCGCATTGTTCTCCAGCACCTCCAGCCTTTCCACACATCTTTTGTGTTGTGCCTCGTGGATCTCCGTTTTCACCACCAGGCCCTGTATGTCGTCCTCATTCTCAGCAGCCTTTGCCTTCACGACCCGAAGCTCCTGTTCCTGGGTCTTTTGCTCCTCCTTTAGCCCCTCAATCGCTTGTAATATCGGGGCCAACAGCTCCTTCTTCATCTCCTTTTTGAGTTCATCTACACAACGCCGCAGGAACTCTTGTTGTTCAGGGCCCCATATTAAACTGCCTCCTTCCGACGCCATCTTGCTTTGTGCCTGCCTTCCTGGCCGCTGCTCTTGAGGATCCACCGCAATCCGGCTACTTTCCTCTCTTTTTTCCATCCGTGTCCAGGGGGGATTCCCTTCTGGATTACCGCACAGTGTTATTTGCCGTTAAAATTGCCGATGGGGCTCCTATTAAGAGCCCAAAAGTCCGTTCCACCGGAAGCTGCCGAAACGTGCGACTTAGCTGGTCATCGCCGCACCCAGAAGTCGACCCTTCAATTGTAATGACATTCAATGGCATTACAATTGCTGAATCCCCCACAATCAACATCCTGGGAGGTGCCATTGATCAGAAACTGAACTGGACTAGTCACATCAATACTGCAGCTACCAGGGCAGGTCAAAGGCTAGGAATCCTACGGCGAGTAACTCACTTCCTGACCCCCCCCCCCCCCCCAAAGCTTATCAATCATCCACAAGGCACAAGTCAAGTGTGTAATAGTATTCTCTCCACTTGCCTGGATGAATGAAGCTCCAATACATACTCCAGAAGCTCAACTCAATCCAGGACAAAGCAGCCCGCTTGATTCCTCCTCCTTCCACAAACATTCAATCCCTCCATCATCGATGAACAGTGGCAGCCTTGTGTACCATTGTAGAGATCTACCATGCGGTTCAAGTGCAGTCTCGCATACACTTTAAAACTCGGTAGAAATTTGAATTACACTTCTCGGATGCAAGTAAGAATCTTTTATTGCCTCTACTGATTACAGTTGAGAAACTTAAATCTGTTCTCAATAAAGCCTTGCCAGGAAAAGACTTAAAGAGAAGTAATTGATAAAACAATTTTAACGTTCATAAATAATACAGAAATGGTTTCTTGCTTAAAGCAAAACAGCTTGCGTGAACTTCAAGAGTTGGAGTGGAAAAGTGAAAGTACGAAAATAAGGATAGCAAGTAGTTAGATCAAAGTACAGAGTGATCCTGGGTAGAAAATGGCTGTCTGAACTCTCATGTTTAAGGAAAATGTTATCAGTCTGAGGCCATCTGTCCATATCTCGATATCGTCCTAATTGATTTGGGTGAGTTTCAAATACATTGGATTGTATAGTTAACTGACAATCCTCAATGTGCAACATAAGTTTTAATTGTTTCATGTTTGAATATTTGTGTGTGCTATGGAATGTGATTTTGTGCAGTAATCGAGTCTGGTTCTTACTGGTTTTTTGCTTGTTGCTAACTTTTCGGTTGGTTCAATTGCTGTTTTATTACCTTTGCTCTCGAGTCGCCAGGTATCTTTATAATACCGTCAAGAGGTTCAAGGCCAAGTAATGATCAATAACTCAATACACCGATTAGTAAGATTCAAATCAAAGCACATTTATTATACACAGTAATCGCTACTCATGCACAAATTCTACGTCTAAGCTACTTCTACAACTAACAGGCCTATACTTAACTTCGGACTGGCCCACCAGGTCAGGGGAACAAATGGCCTTTCGTTCGGGTTCTGAGTCTGCGGGATTCGAAGTTGGTACGGATTGGTAGCTAGGAATGCCTATCTCGTAGCGAGCGTTGAATTAAGACTTACGGTCTTTCGTCGGTCACTGCACCGGTCACGGTCAAGGTTGGTTCGCGTTGCTGGGGGACCCGGGCAGGAAGAGAGCGAGTTGAACTTGGGGGCTTAACTTTATAGTCCCCAGGGGCTTCCTGCCTTTCGGAGCAGACCCTGTACCTGGTTCTAGGTGATTGGACTTTGTTCCAATGGCTTGGTTCAATTTCTCCAATACTGGAGCGGTTCCCTAATCGATGGGCGGTCTTGCGGTGTTCGTTAACATCTTTTGTGTTGGCTCCTGCTGGCGCCGGGGAGTCTGGCTTAGTTTTGTGTGTCCCAAATGTTGCTATTGTTCCCGGGGATTGCTCATTAGTATGTAGATGGCTGCTACATTATTATGCTGATGGTCGCTGGTATCGATGCTGTCTGGGCTTTTGCAGAGTTAAATACACAGTAAGCCTGCACCTGCTGGTTTCTGTCTGTGTTGGCTGGATTTCCCTTCAGCCTTTACCGTTCGCCATTTTAAATCGGGAGTTGGCCAATTCAAGTGGCTACATGCTGACTTTCATTTTATCCATATTCTGAACAATGGTGGATTCATATTGCTTATTTCGACCTTGATCTTAATTACTGGTACAGCTCATTTCTTAATATGAAACTTACTTTGAAATTTGTTCATTCGAACAATAGTCAGTTCATATTGTCAGTAAAAATGTTGCTTTTATCTTCAATTAGTTTGTGGATGTGTCAGGCTTTGTACCTCTGTTTAAGTTCTGTGTTTTGTCATGACCGAAGGTTATGAATACTGAAATCCTTATTTTAAAATGGGTATTAAATCTGAGCTTCAATATTTGCATTAAAGTGGTCTTTTACCTATCGGAAATAGCTGATTTCCTTCAACCATCTACAAGATGCACTGCAGTAACTCACCAAGATTCCTTAGGCAACACCTTCCAAACCCACAACCACTACCATCTGGAAAGACAAAAGCAGCAGAAACCAGGTACTCCACCATCTGGAGGTTCCCCTCCAAGTCACTCAGCACCCTGATATGGAAATATATCGCCATTCTTTCACTGTCGCAACATCCTGGAACTCCCTCCCTGACAGCACAGTGGGTGTACCTAACGTCAAGTACTGCAGCTGTTCAAGAAGACAACTCATCAGCACCTTCTGAAGGGCAACTAGGGACAGGCAATAAATGCTGGCCTAACCAGCAATGCCCACATCCCGTAAATGAACTTTTTAAAAACTGCCTTTGAGTAGCAGAGGAAACAGGAGGGTAGGAGCAGACCTTTTGCCCGCTCGAGTCCAAAGGTGTGCAGGTAAGGTGGATTGGCTGTGTTACATTGCCTCTGGGAGAGTCCAAATGTTTTGGTAGGGTTGCGGGTATTGGGCTGGAGCTTGGGCCTCGATAGGGTGTTGTTTTGGAGGGTTGGTGCAGACTCAATGGGCTGAATGGCCTCCTTCTGCAATGTAGGGATTGTATGATTCTTTGAGCCTGCTCTGCCATTCAACTAGATCATGGCTGATCTACCTCCAGGTTATTTTCCTGCACTGTCTCCACATCACCTCGATGCTTTTAGTATCTAAAAATCTGACCCTCCTCACAACACACAATTCCAGAGTTTTAGGTCAGCAGCAAACTTGGAAACATTACAACTGATCCTCAATAATAATCTTTATTATTGTCACAAGTAGACTTACATTAACACTGCAATGAAGTTACTGTGAAAATCCCCTCATTGCCACATTCCGACTCCTGTTCGGGTACACAGCGGGAGAATTTAGAATATCCAAATTACCTAACAGCATGCCTTTCGGGACTTATGGGAGGAAACCTGCGCACCCGGAGCAATCCCACACAGACACGGAGAGAACGTGCAGACTTCACACAGACAGTGACCCAAGGAGGGAATCAAACCTGGGGCTCTGTCGCTGTGAAGCAACAGTGCTAACCACTGTGGTACCATGTCACAACATCCAAATCACTGATATAGACAGCTTCCCTTTGATAAATCCACACTGACTCTGCTATTTTCCAAGTGTGCCGTTTTCACATCCTTTCGAATAGACTGACATCAGGCTAACAGGTCTGCAGTTCCCCATTTTCTCTCTCCTTCCGTCCTTCAATAGTGAGTGAACATTTTCCACCTTCCAACTGGAGGAACTATTCCAGAATCCATAGAATTTTGGAAGTTGATTACCAATGGATGCACCATCTCTACAGCCGCCTCTTTCAACACTCTCGGATGTAGATCCTCAGGGCCAGGGCATTTATCAATGTTCAATCCCATTAATGTTTCTAGTACTACTGTTTCCTAATACTAATCTCTTTATGTTCCTCGTGCACTTGGTTCTCGAGTATCATTGGGATGATTTCTGTAAATTCCTGGGTTAAGACAGACACACATTTGTTTAACACTAAATAAAAACAGGAAATGTTAGATAAATTCAGCAGGTCAGACAGTATATGTGGAAAGAGGAACACAGTAAACATTTTGAGTCACATATGGCTTTTCTACAGAAATGATTGTTTATTTTTGCTGCCTCATTCACCATTATTAATTCTGTCTGTAATGAACACACATGTTTTTCTTTTTCACATATCGATCAAACCTTTTACAGTCAGATTTTATGTTTCTCACTAGTTTTTTCTCATTTCGGTTTCCTCTTTCTTCATCAGTATCTTGGTTCTCTTTTGCTAAATACTAAAAAGCTCTCAATCCTCGGTCTTGTTGCTTTTTTGGTTGCTTTATGAAAATGAAATGAAATGAAAATCGCTTATTGTCACAAGTAGGCTTCAAATGAAGTTACTGTGAAAAGCCCCGAGTCGCCACATTCCAGCGCCTGTTCGGAAGGCGGTTACGGGAATTGAACCGTGCTGCTGGCCTGCCTTGGTCTGCTTTCAAAGCCAGTGATTTAGCCCTGTGCTAAACAGCCCCTCCTGAGCCTCTTCCTTTGATTAATGCAAACTTTCACTTCTCTGGTTAGTCACGGTTACATCTCTATTCCTGTTGGATTTTTGTTCTTTAAAGGAATGTACACTTGTTGTAAATTATGTATTAATCCCTTAAATGCTAGGTATTGCTTGTCTTCTGTCATAGCTTTTAATGTAGCTTCCCAATCTACCTCAACCAACTTTCCCCACAAAACTTTGTAGAAACACCCAGCTAAATTAAACAAACAATCTTTCTAACCACCACAGTCCATCTCTAAGGCAACTTGGTGTTCCAAACAGAAATGCAAGCCAAATACCTTTTCCCTCCCAAATATCCTTTTGTGATTGAGTAATTTATGTGATTGACAGCAGCAATAATTGCCCAATCCATTCTCTGTAATCACTTGTGAACTCGCTGGTGTGTCTGCAGATGGGATAACTGAGTGAATCCTTTCCCACACAAGGAGCAGATGAATGGCCTCTCCCCGGTGTGAACCCGTTGATGTGTCAGCAGGTTAGATGACTGAGTGAATCCCTTCCCACACTCAGTGCAGATGAATGGCCTCTCCCCGGTGTGAACTCGCTGGTGCATCTGCAGGGTGAATGATTCAATGAATCCCTTCCCACACACTGAGCAGGTGAATGGCCTCTCCCCAGTGTGAACTCGCTGGTGTGTCAGCAGGTGAGGTAACTGAGTGAATCTCTTGTCACACTCAGAGCAAATGAATGGTCTCTCCCCAGTGTGAACTCGCTGGTGTGTCTGCAGACTGCATGTCCGACTGAATCCCTTCCCACACTCAGAGCAGGTGAATGGCCTCTCTCCAGTGTGAAGTCGCTGATGTGTCAACAGATTCCATGAGTGAGTGAACCCCTTCTGACAGACAAAGCAGGTGAATGCCTTCTCTCCACTGTGAACTCGCTGGTGTGTCCGCAAGTTGTTTAAATGAGTGAATCCCTTCCCACACTCACAGGTGAATGGCCTCTCCCCAGTGTGAATACGCCGATGAATCTCCAGCTCAGATGGGGAACGGGATTCCTTCCCACAGTCCCCACATTTCCACGGTTTCTCCATGGTGCCGGTGTCCTCGTGTCTCTCCAGGTTGAATGATCAGCTGAAGCCTCGTCCACACACAGAACCAGTGTATAGTCTTTCCTTACTGCGAATGGTGTGACATTTCTCAGGCTGTATTCCTGGTTAAAGCTCTTTCCACAGACAGTTTACTGAAACACTCTCTCCGGTGTGTCGCAGGGCTTTTTCAGTCACAAAATATTTCAAAAAAGACAGAACAAAAAAACGTTACCCCTTCTAGAGCCTGAGGCCAATGAGATTCAGGTCCTGATGAATTGAGCGACTCTACCAGATCTTGACGTGATGTTTGGTTTGAGATTTCTGTCTGGTTATTCTCACTTTCAGATATTCTGAAAAAGGAATTCACAAAAGTCAGCAATGTCAGTGCAAGACAGAAATTCAAAACAGACAATTCAGAATTCTACGGAACATTCTTTAATCACTTTTTCCTCAAAGCTGTAAATCTCCATCTCACTCACTCTGCTGTTTAGCACACTGGGCTAAATCGTTGGCTTTGAAGGCAGGCTAGCAGCACGGTCCAATTCCCGTACCAGCCTCCCCAAACAGGCGCCGGAATCCGGCGACTAGGGGCTTTTCACAGTAACTTCATTTGAAGCCTACTTGTGACAATAAGCGATTTTCATTTCATTTCATTTCCCTCCCGCTCTGTGGAAAATACACCCTCCAAATTCTCCAAAGATGCCAATTCATGCTGATCAACAGGTCCATACTCACCACTTCCTATCCAGGATATAGAGACCTGACAAGCTTCATGCAAGCTGCTAGACTATGGATGTGTATATTGTAGATTAAAAATGTGTATAGTACAGGATTGTATTGTCTGATTTGAGACACGGGGAGGGGGACATGAAGAAGGATGAGGTGCCGAAGAAATTTACCAGAATAGTTGCAGGGATGAGGGAATTTAGCGACAACTTGTAGCAGTTGGGGTTGTTCTCCTTGGTGTAAAGGAGGTTGAGGAGTGGGTTCATGGAGCTGTACAAATTGATGACAGGTTTAGGTGACAAAAGAAAAGCAGTTTACATTAGCTGATGGGTCGAGGGCTTGGAGAACAGATTTATGGTTTGATAAGAAATGGGGGAGGATTTGAGGAAGAAATTGTTTTACCCAGAGCCTGAACAAGATCCTAGAGGGTGGGCTGGGGGAAACCTGAGGTTTCCCTTCGCCCCCACTTCATTTGACAGCAGTTTCCAGACTTCCCACTCTCCATGCCTGGTTTCAGCAACCTGCCTCTCATGTTCACCCAGTTTTCTGAACCCTCTGTATTTCATTTTGTTTTTAAATGTCTTCCCACCTCTCCACTTGCCCCCCCAACCCCCCCCCCTCTCCACTTCCCCCCCCAACCCCCCCTCTCCACTTCCCCCCCCAACCCCCCCCTCTCCACTTCCCCCCCCCCCCACCACCACATACACACACACAATGGTAACCTGCAGTTTCCAGGCTCCCCAGGCTTGCGTTCACCTGCAGTTACCAGACTCCTAAACGACCCTCTTATGGACTGACCTGATTAACACTACACCCCTGTATGCTTCACCCGATGCCAGTGTTTATGTAGTTACATTGTGTACCTTGTGTTGCCCTATTATGTAGTTTCTTTTTTTCCCCCCATGTACTTAATGATCTGTTGAGCTGCTCGCAGAAAAATACTTTTCACTGTACCTCGGTACACGTGACAATAGACAAAATCCAATCCATCCAGTTACCAGCTCCTTCCCCCCACCTATGTTCACCCCGTTTCCAGGCCACCTTCCAACCTTGTGTTCACCCATGGTTTCCAGCCCACCCCACACGTTTTCCCACAGTTTCCAGGCCCCCCCTTCTGTTCACCAGCACTTTCCAACCTCCCTTCCCCCGTGTTCACTTTGTCAGCAGCACCAGATCACACATGCTCGCAGCAGAGGCTGATTCTGCACCGACACACTGGCCGCCTAGAATCGTGGATAGGGAGCTTTATGGAATGTTCTCGGTAAGTAATGTACCATTTACAGAATGAATTTCAGACAGGTCATTAATGTCTTGACATTCCATTCGAGATTGGTGGTGGTGGTGGGGGGGGGCGGTGCAGGGATTCAATATGCAAAATCACCACTGTCGGTCCAGAATAGAATTTAGAAGAAAAAACGTTTTCTCTTGGTTTGAGTTTGTTGTGAGAAAATCCTCCCCTTCTAAACCCTGTAAACCCCCGCACCAGCCTCCCCGAACAGGCGCCAGAATGTGGCGACTAGGGGCTTTGCACAGTAACTTCATTTGAAGCCTACTTGTGACAATAAACGATTTTCATTTTAAAAGCAGTTTCCAGAATCCATCCGTCAGTCCAGGAGAGAAATTCACAACATTCTCTCCTCCTGCCGACAGGACAGGGAGCACCGCGCATGCGCACTGCTACCCGCTGCCTCCCCTCAAGATGGCGGCCGTTACCTCCGGCCTTTCATCAGCCTCAGCTTTGCATCTGTTGCCCGTTCTGTGTAAATGTGCAGTCACTGGGTTATTATGCGGCCTGTACAGGATTCTTCACCAGTTTGGAGATACGACTCTTCCCGCCCACAACAGACTCTATTCGTCCACCTTCCGGCTCCACTCCTTTCTTACCTGATGTTGCTCCGACATCATCGCGGGCGACCATATTTAACTACACTGCGCATGCTCCAATAACGCGGCTGCGCAGTGTTTCCAGTAGTGAAAATCGGGAGCAGTCTGGGCCGCGGGGAATGACGGGTGATAGCACCGCCATTAAATGTCAATATTACTGCATGGTAAATGATGTTTTGAGATCCGTGTGGAATTGCAGCCTAAGGCCCCAGATATAAAATCAGCAATCAATTGTCGAACCCCAGTCTATTGGATTTCTGCCAGAGTGCTGTTCTGGGATTAATTGAAATAACACAAAAAACTACCCAGAATCACAAAATTATCAGAGCATAGAAGGAGGGCATTCAGCCAGTCATGTCTGACTCTTGGAAATAGCATTTCAATTAGTGCCATTTCTCCTGCCTTCTCCACATGACTGCACAATGTTTATTTTCAAATGATCATCGAATTCCTTCTTGAATGCCTGAATTGAACCTGCCCTGGTGGGAAGTGTCCCCCATCCATACCATAGCAGAGCAGTGTGCAGACGTGCTTCCACCCAGTGGATTGGACTGGATTGGATTTGTTTATTGTCACGTGTACCGAGGTACAGTGGAAAGTAGTTTTCTGCGAGCAGCTCAACAGATCATTAAGTACATGAGAGAAAAAGGAAAAAAAGAAAATACATAATAGGGCAACACAACATATACAATGTAACTGCATAAGCACTGGCATCGGATGAAGCATACAGGGTGTAGTGTAAATGAGGTCAGTCCATAAGAGGGTCATTTAGGAGTCTGGTGACAGTGGGGAAGAAGCTGTTTTTGAGTCTGTTCGTGCATGTTCTCAGACTTCTGTATCTCCTGCCCGATGGAAGAAGTTGGAAGAGTGAGTAAGCCGGGTGGAACGGATCTTTGATTATGCTGCCCTCTTTCCCCAGGCAGCGGGAGGTGTAGATGGAGTCAATGGATGGGAGGCAGGTTCGTGTGATGGACTGGGCGGTGTTCACGACTCTCTGAAGTTTCTTGCAGTCCTGGGCCGAGCAGTTGCCATACTAGGCTGTGATGCAGCCCGATAGGATGCTTTCTATGGTGCATCTGTAAAAGTTGGGAAGAGTTAATGGGGACAGGCCGAATTTCCTTAGTTTACTGAGGAAGTATAGGCGCTGTTGTGCTTTCTTGGTGGTAGCGTCGACGTGGGTGGACCAGGACAGATTTTTGGAGATGTGCACTCCTAGGAATTTGAAACTGCTAACCATCTCCACCTCGGCCCCGTTGATGCTGACAGGGGTGTGTACAGTACTTTGCTTCCTGAAGTCAATTACCAGCTCTTTAGTTTTGCTGGCATTGAGGGAGCGATTGTTGTCGCTACACCACTCCACTAGATTCTCTATCTCCCTCCTGCATTCGGACTCGTCGTTATTCGAGATCCAGCCCACTATGGTCGTATCGTCAGCAAACTTGTAGATGGAGTTGGAACCAAGTTTTGCCACGCAGTCGTGTGTGTACAGGGAGTAGAGTAGGGGGCTAAGTATGCAGCCTTGCGGGGCGCCGGTGTTGAGGACTATTGTGGAGGAGGTGTTGTTGTTCATTTTTACTGATTGTGGTCTGTTGGTCAGAAAATTGAGGATCCAGTTGCAGAGTGGGGAGCTAAGTCCTAGGTTTTGGAGCTTTGGTATGAGCTTGGCTGGGATTATGGTGTTGAAGGCAGTGCTGTAGTCAATAAATAGGAATCTAATGTAGGAGTCCTTGTTTTCGAGATGCTCTAGGGATGAGTGTAGGGGCAGGGAAATGGTGTCTGATGTGGACCGGTTGGAGTGGTATGCGAATTGCAGTGGATCAAGGCGTTCTGGGAGTATAGAGGTGATGCGCTTCATGATCAACCTCTCGAAGCACTTCATTACGACTGACGTCAGGGCCACTGGTCGGTAGTCATTGAGGCACGTTGCCTGGTTCTTCTTTGGTACCGGTATGATGGTGGTCTTCTTGAAGCAGGTGGGGACCTCGGAGTGGAGTAGGGACAGGTTAAAGATGTCCGCGAATACCTCTGCCAGCTGGGCCGCGCAGGCTCTGAGTGCACGACCAGGGATCCCGTCCGGGCCTGTCGCCTTCCGAGGGTTCACTTTCAGGAAGGCCAATCTGACTTCGGAAGCTGTGATGGTGGGTATGGGTGAATTATGGGCTGGTGGGGCATTCGCCAGTGGATTGTTGGTTACCTGCTCGAACCGAGCATAGAATGCATTGAGTTCATCGGGGAGGGGTGCACTGCTGCCAGAGATACGGTTCGGCTTCGCTTTGTAGCCCGTTATGTTGCTTAGTCCTTGGCACAACCGCCGAGAATCTGTCTGTGACTCTAGCTTGGTTTGATATTCTCTCTTGGCATTTCGGATGGCTTTGCGGAGCTCGTACCTGGATTTCTTGTATAGGTCAGGGTCGGCTGCCTTGAACACCTCAGATCTGTCCTTCAGTAGGGAGTCAATCTCGCGATTGAGCCATGGTTCCCGGTTGGGGAACGCATGTACTGCTTTCTTTGGCATGCAGTCATCCACACATTTGCTGATGAAGTCTGTGATGGTGGTGGCATGTTCATTTAAGTTGGTCTCTGAGTTCTTAAATATGGACCAGTCCACTGTCTCTAAGCAGTCACGTAAGGGCTCTTCTGTCTCCTCGGACCAGCACTGCACAACCTTCTTAGCTGGATTCTCCCGGTTGAGTTTCTGCTTGTATGCCGGGAGAAGGAGCACCGTCTTATGGTCTGATTTCCCAAAGTGCGGTCGGGGGATGGAACGGTAGGCGCCCTTGATTTTTGAGTAGCAGTAGTCAATAGTGTTGTCGCCCCTGGTGGGACAGGAGATGTGCTGGTGGAATTTTGGCAGTACACTCTTGAGGTTGGCCTTGTTGAAGTCTCCGGCCAAGATGAACAAGGCCTCCGGGTGTTCTGTTTCGTAGTTGTTTATTACTGTGTATAGTTCGTCCAGTGCCTTCCTCACTTCTGCCTGGGGTGGGATGTAGACAGCTGTGATAATGGCTGAAGTGAACTCACGTGGAAGATAATATGGGCGGCAGTTCACGGTCAGGTATTCCAGGTCTGGGGAGCAGTAGGTCACCAGAGTCGCCACATCCAAGCACCAGGAGGAGTTGATGAGGAGGCAAACCCTCCCAACCTTCGCTTTGCCTGATGATGCCGTGCGGTCCGCCTGGTGAATTGAGAAGCCTTCAGGTTGTATGGCACAGTCTGGTGAGGCGGGGGTGAGCCACGTCTCTGTGAAACAGAGCTCACAGCAGTCTCTTACTTCCCTCTGAGAGGTAAGTCTGGCGTTAAGTTCATCCAGCTTGTTTTCGTTCGCTTGGACGTTTGCCAGGTGTATGCTGGGGAGAGGGGTCCTGAAACCGCGTTGCTTCAGTCTAACCTGCAGACCGCCGTGTTTCCCTCGCTTTCTCGGTCGGCGGCTGCTGCTGGATGATCCTGGGATCCGATGGGAGAAGTCTGACCTTGTGGAAGGTGGGTGGTTGCGTCTGGCGGGGTCCAGGGCGCTGGCGGGGATCAGGGCGCTGTTTACGTATCTGGGGTCACATCTGGCAGGGTCCCGGGCACTGGTTGAGGTAGAGGTGTTGCTAGGGGGGCATGTTTGTGATCTGGATGGGTCCCGGCGTTCTGCGGGCACGGGAATACCTTGCAGCACGTTCCGGCCCTTGCGCGGGGTCGCTGCCATTTGGGGGGTCCTGGGTCGTGGGCAGGGGTTTCCTGAGGCAGGTTGGGCTGGGTCCCATGGTCTGTTCCCACACTGGGCGCTCCTGGGGTCGGATCTTGAAGTAGGCCCGGTCGGGCCTCCATGTGGATTTTTGAGCATGTTTTGAGCAGTGTTTTGAGCATGTACGGTGTCAGTCAAGACTAGAGACATATGCTTCTCTCTCAAGTCCACAATGGGTAAATAGGGGGATTGTGGGGCAGAGGAACCAATTGATCCAGCGGAGAGACCCCGGAAACATGTTGTGTATACTTCAAACCCCGAATGGGAAGCTACCACTTTCCCAGTTGCCCCAAGAGCTCTCGGGAGGAAATGTCCCAGTGCCAAACCCAGAGCAGGAGGAGAGAATGTTGTGAATTTCTCTCCTGGACTGACAGTGTTGGAGTTTGGAAATTCCTTCTACAGGGGGTTAGAAGCGGAGGATTTACACAGCAAATACAAACCAAGAAAAATGGCTGTCTCCTCCTGAATTTCTATCCTGGACTGACTGAGGAATTTTGTAAACTAAAACAATTACAGCTGCTGGGATAGATTGAACAGATTGGGGCTGTACGCTGGCACAGTGGTTAGCACTGCTGCCTACAGGGCTGAGGACCCAGATTCGATCATGACCCCAGGTCACTGTCTGTGTGGAGTTTGCACATTCTCCCCTTGTCTGTGTGGACCTCATCCGCACAACCCAAAGATGTGCAGGTTAGGTGGATTGGCCACGCTAAACTATCCCTTAATTGGAAAAAAGAATTGGGTATTCTACATTTATTTTTTTAAATGAACATATTGGGGTCTATTTCATTAGAAAAAGGAAGAGTTAACAGTGAGCTGATGGAGATCTTTAAAATGATCAATGGATTGGACGGGGTAGATATGGAGAGAATGTTTCCACTTGATATTTCTTTACTCAGAGACTGGTGAGAATCTGGAACTAACAGGAAACCACTGAGGGCAAACAGAGATAAGCTCAAAATGAAATCAGATGAATCCGTGAGAGAAAAGGGTATAGAAAGATATCTAAAAATATATATATTTTATTAGATCTTTCATTTTTTTAGAAACAAGTAGAGCTTAATAATTCCTCATTTTGTATCTATTTTCGATATTTATTTGGAAAATGTTTTACTTTTCTGCCCTGACAATAGTTAAGATAACATTCTTCGTCTTTAATAGGAATCAAATTCTGGTGCCTTCGTACTTTAAGATTCCCAGTGTCTTGTTTAGATCCCTCCACAGTTCAGGATCCACTCAATCATGAGAATTTTATCTAGGTGGTCTGTATAATTTGTTTCTAATTTCATTGATTTCTGCCGCAGCGCACCCCATGAAAATAAAAACATTCACTGGTCACTGAATTAAACTTTCAATGGCGGGTACTTTGCCCAGTATGCCCCGCGGTGGGGAATGTCCTCTATTCACACCACAGGAGCGTAGTGCGCAGGCGCAATACCGCCCAGTGTTGGAGCAGGCGCACTGCTGGCGATGCTGAGTCTCTTGTCAGTCGGATCTCCAAACTGGTGAAGAAGCGGAAACGCGGAGGAATTTTGGATCCGTGGATGGACGGGGAGGGAGCCGGTGCCTGGACGGGGAGGGTATATAAACACCTGCTGAAGGCCTCAAGACCCGAATACGAATCTGCGGGTCCCTCGTTTGCAGTTCTGGGTCTTATCCCGGAAAAAGGGCAAGGTGACCGGCCGCCATCTTGATTCACCGGGGCGAGAGCGCATGCGCTGGTTTCTTGGTGGGCGGAGCTTCAGCGTCTTTGTTCGCACCTGGGTCCTCGTGCCTAAACCGCCATACTTCCAATTGTCTTCCCACTCCCGGTTGTGCACTAAGGCGGACTTTCATCGGTTTCCACAGCTAATAACTCCTGGAACTGGTTGCTAGTTCGTTATATCGTGCTTATACCTTGAGTGGTGCCCCACACAACAGCAAGCGTGGCTGACCAGGAGTTTCTCCCACTCTTACCGTCAGACATTCCAGAATCATCATAGAATTTACAGTGCAGAAGGAGGCCATTCGGCCCATCGAGTCTGCACCGGCCATCACAAAGAGCACCCTACTGAAGCCCATGTATCTCCTCTATCCCCGTAACACAGTAACCCCTACTTAACATGTTTTGGACACAAAGGGCAATTGAGCATGGCCAGTCCACGTAACCCAAACATTGGCATGTTTGGAAGTATTTGTAGGTTGACACACTCAACCTATTTGACCGGATTATGAACACACCATCCTTGGTCATCAAGTCCTGGGGTAGGAGCCGAATCCGGAGCTTCTGGCTCAGAGGCAGGGACACTGCTCCATGAGCAGCCCCCCCCCCTCCCCCCCTCCCCTCCCAGTCTATTCAGCAGGCTGCAGGTGATGTCTTTGGCCTCAACGAGTCCATGGGCCAATTATATATTCAGTGTGAAAGGTTGCAGCTCTGGTATAGCTACCTGAAGGGTCTGTTCCTCAATGTTTGGTTACACTTCAGCCGCATGCTCCTAATTTTTGGCTGCGCAGTGTGAAAGGGACTAGGTAAGTCAGAGGATCTTCTTTGGGGCCTGACTCAAACAGCAATTTGTTGGACTTGGTTGAGTCAGTCGCATGGTGGTGAGGGTGACACCGGCTGAATATAAGAAATAGGAGCAAAGTAGGCCAATCAGCTCATCGAGCCTGCTCCACAATTGAATAAGACCATGGCTGAACTGATTGTGGCCTCAGAGCCACTTCCTTATCTTCCCTCATAAGGGCTGCCAGCCTCTCGTCCATGGTCATGTCTGTGTCTGGGTGGGCCTGGGGAAAGAGCATGCCGTGTCCACCAGTACGGTTCATAACCTCCACCATCAGTGGGTACCTCAGGGTACAGAGTGTCTCATAAACATTGGTAAAAACATTCTGGTTTCACAAGGATGATTTCCTTTGCTCTTGGTAAAGCTGTTTTGCATATTTCGGGCTCTTTTAGTTTGATTGGACAACATGTTTGAGGGATCAAGAGAAGAATGTTCCAGAGAAACTAGAATTGTCTGTTCTGAATTTCTATCCTGTACTGACAGTGATGGCTTTTGTAAGCTCTGTTTACAGGATATTAGGAGATGTTTTGTAGGTGGAAACTCCAACCAAATATCACATCAACATCCGTCGGTCTCACTCGATTCATTGGGACCTGAATATCATCACGCTTTGAATGTGGGAGGCAAAATCTTTGTTCTGTTATGGGAAAAGATTTCAAACATCAGTATGACTGGAAAAGCAGCGAGACCCCCCCCCCCCCCCCCCCCAGTGAGATTGATCCAGAGAACTGACTGTAAAGAGCTTTAACCAGTTACACAGCCTGAAAAAAATCACATCATTCAGGAGAAACCATACATGTATTGTGTGTGTGAACGAGGAACTGTATGTCCAACCTGGAGAGACACAAGGACGTCTGCACAACGAAGAAACCGTGGAAATGTGGGGACTGTAGGAAGGGATTCCTTTGCCCATCCCAGCTGGAAGCTCATCGACGCAGTCACACCAGGGAGAGACCATTCACCTGCTCCGTGTGTGGGAATGGATTCACTCTGATGTCCAGCCTTCAGTTGCACCTGCGCGTTCACACTGATGAGAGACCTTTTAAATGTTCTGACTGTGAGAAATGCTTTAAAATTTCACCAGATCTAATTAAACACCACTTTGTTCACACGGACGAGAGACCGTTTGGGTGTTTTCAGTGTGAGAAGAGATTCAGACGGTCGTCTCACCTCATTCAACACCAGCGAGTTCAAAGCGGGGAGAGGCCGTACATCTGCTCTGTGCGTGGGAAGGGATTAATTTCATCGTCTGACCTGGTGACCAACGGATTCTCACAGGGGAGAAGATATTCACCTGCTCTGTGTGTGGGAAGGGCTTTACTCAGTCATCGAACCTGCAAACACATCAGAAAGTTCACACTGTGGAGAGGCCGTTCACCTGCTCTGTGTGTGGGAAGAGATTTGCTCGATTATCTCACTTACTGACACAACAGCGAGTTCACAAGTGACTGTGGAGGTTAGATTCTGGTGTTAATCACATCCTTCATTTGTTTTTGTTGCTGTTAGTAACTCCTGTAACTGGGCCGGAGTTTAATATTCCGGATATCTGTTCAATAAATAAGTGTCCATTCTCCCTGTGTTTGCGTGGGTTTCGCCCCCACAACCCAACAGATGTGCAGGGTAGGTGGATTGCTCATGCCAAAATGCCCCTTAATTGGGAAAAAAAAAATTGGGTACTCTAAAATTATTTGATGAAAGCTCGTCAGATTCTGTGTTATCTTGACAGATGAAGAAAGGATGTTTCCCCTCATGGGGGATTCAAGAGGGAGTGGGCAGATTGTCAGATTAAATGGTCCCCCATTGATGATGAGAAATGTCTTCCCTCAGAGGGTGGTTAGTCTTTGCAATTCTCTTCCCCAGAGAGCAGTGGAGGCTGCATCATTAAATATATACAAGGCCCAGTTAGAGTTTTGATCGAAAAGGGAGTCGAGGGTTTTCATAGAATTTACAGTGCAGAAGGAGGCCATTCGGCCCATCGAGTCTGCACCAGCTCTTGGAAAGAGCACCCTACCCAAGGTCAACACCTCCACCCTATCCCCATAACCCAGTAACCCCACCCAACACTAAGGCCAATTTTGGACACTAAGGGCAATTTATCATAGCCAATCCACCTTAACTGCACATCTTTGGACTGTGGGAGGAAACCGGAGCGCCCGGAGGAAACCCACGCACACACGGGGAGGATGTGCAGACTCCGCACAGACAGTGACCCAAGCCAGGAATCAAACCTGGGACCCCGGAGCTGTGAAGCAATTGTACTATCCACAATGCTACCGTGTGGGTGACACGCAGGATAGTGGAGTTAACGAAACAATCAGATCAACTATGACCTTATTGAATGGAAGAGCAGGCTTGATGGGCCGAATGGCCTGCTCTTATTTTCTATGTTATGGTCTCTGTGTCGAGGACATGAAGCGGTGTGTATTGATCTATTGATCAACATGAATTAGCACATTGAGGAGAATTGGGAGGTATAGACAAGTGAGAATGTGGGAGACGGAGCTTTTGGGGAATGAGAGTGGAAAGAATGTTCCAGAGAACCTAGAATTGTCTGTTCTGAATTTCTCTTCTGTATTTACAGTGATGTCATTTGTAAACTCCTTTTATAGAATATGAGAAGGGAGGATTTGGGGACAGAAATCTCAGAACAAACGTCACATCAAGATCTGACAGTCACTCGATTCATTTGGACGTGAAAACCATCAGGCATTTTAACATCAGTGTGACTGGGAAAGCACCGAGACCCACACAACACACACCCGAGTGAGAGTGTTCCAGTGAACTGACTGTGGAAACATCAGTGTGACTGGAAAAGCACCGAGACACACACAACACACACCTGAGTGAGAGTGTTCCAGTGAACTGACTGTGGAAACATCAGTGTGACTGGAAAAACACCGAGACCCACACAACACACACCCGAGTGAGAGTGTTCCAGTGAACTGACTGTGGAAACATCAGTGTGACTGGAAAAGCACCGAGACCCACACAACACACACCTGAGTGAGAGTGTTCCAGTGAACTGACTGTGGAAAGAGCTTTAACCAGTTACACAGGATGAAAATTATAACACCATTCACAAAGGGGAGAAACCGCACACATGCTCTGTGTGTGGATGAGGCTTCAACTGATTGTCCAGCCTGGAGAGATAAGGACACCGGCACCTTGGAGAAACCGTGGAAATGTGGGGTCTGTGGGAAGAGATTCAGAACCCCATCTGAGCTGGAAACACATCGACGCAGTCACACAGGAGAGAGGCCGTTCATCTGCTCCAAGTGTAGGAATGGATTTGCTCAGTCAGCCACTCTGCTGACACACCAGCGGGTTCACAGCAGAGAGAGGCTGTTCATCTGTTCTCAATGTGGGAAGGGATTCACTAATTCATCCACTCTGCTGAGACACCAGTGAGTTCACACTGGGGAGAGACCGTTCATTTGCTGTGACTGTGGGAAGGGATTTAAAGATTCCTCCACCTTGCTGACACACCGGCGAGTTCACACTGGGGAGAAACCGTTCACCTGTTCAGGGTGTAAGAAGGGATTCCGTGATTTATTCATCCTGCTCACCCACCAGCGAGTTCACAGCGGAGAGAGACCATTCAGCTGCTCTGTGTGTGGGAAGAGATTCACTCAGTCTTCGAATCTGCAGAAACACCAGCGAGTTTGTTCTGGACTGAAGCCTTTCACCTGCTCGGAGTGTGGGAAGCGATTCCGTGATTCATTCCATCTGCTGACACACCAGCGGGTTCACACTGGGGAGAGGCCGTTCGCCTGCTCCATGTGTGAGAAGAGATTTACTCATTCATCCACCCTGCTGACACACCAGTGAGTTCACACTGGGGAGAGGCCGTTCGCCTGCTCCATATGTGAGAAGAGATTTACTCATTCATCCAACCTGCTGACACACCAGCGGGTTCACAGTGGGGAGAGGCTTTCGCCTGCTCCATGTGTGAGAAGAGATTTACTCATTCATCCACCCTGCTGACACATCAGCGGGTTCACACCGGGGAGAGGCCGTTCGCCTGCTCTGTGTGTGAGAAGGGATTCACTCGATTTTCAAATTTTCTGAAGCACTAGCGAGTTCACTCTGGGCAGAAGCCGTTCAGCTGCTCCGAGTGTGAGAGGGGAATCATTGATTCCTCCCACCTGCTGAGACACCAGCGAGTTCACAAGTGATTACAGGGGTTGGATTCTGCTGTTGTTAATAATAATCTTTATTATTGTCACAAGTAAGCTTACATTAACACTGCAATGAAGTTACTGTGAAAAGCCCCTAGTCGCCACACTCCGGCGCCTGTTCAGGTACACAGAGCGATAATTCAGAATGTACAATTCACCTAAGAAACATGTCTTTCGGGACTTGTGGGAGGAAACTGGAAGAAACCCACGCAGACACAGAGAGAATGTGCAAACTCCACAGACAGTGACCCAAGCTGGTAATCGAATCCGGGTCCCTGCCACTGTGAAGCAACGTGCTAACCACTGTGCTGCCGTGCCACCCATCACATTAATCACATCTAGGACTGAACTATGTTCACTCTGACAGTTGGTGAAGTGGACAAGGGGCTGTTTCTGCTGGACTGGCCAGTTTTACAATTTTGCTTCCAGTCGATGTTCTTTCAGCCTGGGAGTGCACGTTTCCACTAAAATGATCTGCACAAGCAGAAGTAGTAAATTAATTTTAACCTGGATAGTAAATGTTGTTTTTCCAACCACTAGAGGCGTCTTGTCTTACATCCTCATTCCGAGTGTTGGCAATCTGATCAATCTTTCTCCACTGATTTCTCCACTACTCTCACTGCCTGTCCCATCGAGAGGTCAGTCCACATTCTGATATCCACCCAGGCCATTTTGGGCCTTCCTTGTACACGGTTTCCTGGTGACTGGAGGCCGGTGTCCAGTGGCGCACCACAGGAATCTGTGATGGGTTTGTCATGGATATAAATGACATCGGTGACTATGTGGTGGGGGGTTTAGGATCAGTACGTTTGGATGACACAAAGATTAGCCGAGTGGTTCACAGTGAGGTTGAGTGTGTTGGGTTATAGGAAGATCTCGATGGGATGGTCAAAATGGTAAAAATTGGCAGATGGAATTTAACCTGGTAAAGTGTGGAACACACATTGGAAGGAGTAATATGACAAGGAAGTATTCAGTGAATGGCCTGACACTGGGAAGTTCCGAGAAACAAAGAGACTTTGACCTGTTTGTTTAGAGATCACTGAAGGCTGAAGGGCAGGTTAATAGGTTGGTGATAATGGGACACTTGTTTTTATCAGTCGAGGCGTAGATTAAAAAAGCAGAGAGGTCATGTTGGAGTTGTATAGAACTTTGGTGAGGCCACAACTGGAGTACTGTGTGCAATTCTGGTCGCCACATTATAGGAAGGATGTGATTGCACTGGAGGTGCAGAGGTGATTCACCAGGATATTGCCTGGATGGAACATTTAAGTTAGGAAGAGAGGTTGGATAGGCTTGGGTTGTTTTCACTGGAGCAGAGACGACTGAGAGGCAACTTAATCGAATGCACAGGATTATGAGGGGCATGGACAGAGTGGATAGGGACTAGCTGTTCTCCTCAGTTGAAGGGTCAGTTACGAGAGGTCACAAGTTCAAGGCGAGGGACAGGAGGTTTAGGGTGGATTTGAGGAAAAGCTTTTTTACCCAGAGGGTGGTGACAGTCTGGAATGCACTGCCTGGGAGGGTGGGAGAGGCGGGTTGTGGCACATCCTTTAAAAAGTACCCTGTAAATTAAAATGGGAAAATATGTCATTTGAACCATGGAAGTCTAGAAAAACTTGAGATCTTAAAAAGTAAGGGATAAGTCCCACAAAGGGATAACAGCAGCAGCTTGTTTGAAATACAGATAGCTTCACAGGCATTAAAGAACACAGCTAGGAACAACTCATCCTGTTTTTCAAGTTAAAAATACATTCGATCAATTTAAATTCTTAAGTTATATAAAAGAGAACAGTATTTCACACTTCCTTAGAAGTGCATTCTTTTACTGAACAGTTAAAAAAGGAACAGCCAGGATCTTAGTTTAAAATGGGGGATAAATGTTAGGCATGAAACCTTGCTGACGCCAGTTAAAAATGAGACAACTGCTTTCCAGATAAAGAAACACACAAGGTGGAATGTTTATACCATAATTTTCACATTTTTGACGTTAAAACCTTTTTAGCAAATAACCAAGCCGGATAAGGTTAGAGTTACAGGGGGCGACCTGCCGCTGACACCAGCTGACCCTTAAAAGTGCAGAGGCGAACTGCCTCGATCAACACGAGTTCTTACCCAGTATTGAGACTGAAAAAACATCACTAGAGACAGATATCAGACAAGCTGCTGACGAAGCAACAAACAAATTTAGTACCTGCCAAAGAAATGCATTACACTTCCAGTGGCAGCCATGGAGGAGGAGGTCGCATATTTGATAGCTCCTGCCTGTAACAGACTTTTTGGACCTTTCCCCCCTGTTTTTCTTTTGATTTTATGGGATAAATCAGTGAAAAGTGAGACAGTAAGGAGAAATCCTCCTCCGGTGTGTGGAGAATTGACCAGAAGTGGCCGCGTGAGACGACAAAGTCCTATAAGGGAGACGCAAGAAGAGCTGGTGACACGGGACAGTATGGCGGAGGGCAAGGGCCGCGGGGAGAAGGCACAGTTATCGACGGAGCAGCTGGTGAAGTTTTTTGAGGATTGCTTCGCCAAGCTGAAGAAGGACACGCTGAACCCGATTAAGGCTTCGATTGATCAAGTGGTTCAGAATCAGGAAACCCACGGGAGAGCGATCCAGGAGGTGGAACAAAAGTTGTCCAAGCACGAGGAGTATATAACCGTGCTGGAAAGCAAGGTGGGGATGATGAACGACCACCAGAAAAGAATGCAGGAGAAGCTGGAGGACCTGGAGAATAGGTCCAGGAGGCTTAATCTCAGAATTGTTGGCTTTCCTGAAGGCAGTGAGGGATCAGATGTGACGGACATGTTGGAGAAGTTGATGGGAGCTGGGTCATTCCCTCGGACCCTGGAATAGGACAGAGCGCACATAGCCCTCGCGAGGAAGCCCAGAGCGAACGAGCCGCTGAGGGCCATGGTGGTACGTTTTCACCATTTCATGGAGAAGGAACACGTTTTGCGATGGGCCAAGAAAGAACGGAGCAGCAAGTGGGAGAACTGTGAGTTGCGCATCTATCAGAACCTGGGAGCGGATTTGGCCAAGAGGCGAGCTGGGTTCAATCGGGCAAAAACGACCCTCTTTAAGAAGGGGGTGAAGTTAGGGATGCTGTACCCTGCCCGTCTGTGGGTCACACATAAGGAACGGGACTTCTACTTTGAAACGCCAGACAAAATATGAACCTTTATTAAAGAAATTAAGCTGGAGGCGAATTAAAAGACACTTAAGCCTTGGAGAAGAACTGTGGCAGTGATTTGTGGTGCTGGATTGTATAAATTTAAGTATCTCTATGTAAAATAATGGGCTGTGTGGATGGTTAAACGTTATCTGTCTTGCAGGGACCTTGTTAGAGGGGGGGATGGACTTTGAATTTAGTTCTGCTTTTTGGGTGACAATTTTTCTACAGTGACCGTTTCTTCACTGTTTTTTCTATTGTTTGTTTACTGGGGAATGTGATGCTTTTAAAATGTTTATTCATGTGAGGGGGGGAGAGAGAGAGAGGAGAGTACAATAGGGAGACAGACTGCTAGGTGCCAGGGGCGGGAGCTATCGAGTCAGCATGGGTCAGCTGACTCTTAGAAACGCAGTGGGGGGGTGAGCAGGTGTTAAGCAGGAGCTTGACTTGGAGCATTGGGTTTCTAGTGTTGTTGCTAGAGGGGAGGTGCTTTACTAACAGGGAGGAACTGTTACTAGGGGATAAATGGGAGGTCGGGAACGCGACAGCCCGAGTGGGGACTTGAGGAAGTGGAGAGCGCGAGCTCGAGGCTAGCCTAAAAAGGGTGATGGCTAGGGGGTGCGGGGAGGGAGGGGGGGGGGGGGGAAAGGAGGCTGGAAGTCCCCCGTCCAGGCTGATCACATGGAACGTGAGAGGACTGAATGGGCCGGTCAAGAGGGCTCGCGTGTTTGCGCATTTGAGGGAACTGAAGGCGGACGTGGCAATGCTACAAGGAACACACTTAAAGGTTACAGACCAGATGAGATTGAGGAAGGGGTGGGTATGACAAGTGTTCCACTCAGGACTGGACTCAATGACCAGGGGGGTAGCGATCTTGATCAGCAAACGAGTGGCATTCAAGGCAGGAAGAATCGTGTCAGACAAGGGGGGTAGGTACATAATGGTGAGTGGGAAGCTGGAGGGGGTGCGAGTGGTACTTGTGAACATATATGCTCCGAATGGGACGACGTGGAAGTTATGAGGCGGGTGTTAGGTAAGATCCCAGATTTAGTGTCACATAACCTGATCATGGGATCAGTCATTGATCCGGAATTGGACCGGTCAAAATCCAGGACAGGGAGGAGGCCAGCTGCGGCAAAGGAATTAAAGGGTTTTATGGAACAAATGGGGGGAGTAGACCCATGGAGGTTTGGACGGCCGAGGACGAAGGAGTTTTCCTTTTTTCACATGGCCACAAGGTATACTCTCGCATCAACTTTTTTGTTCTGAGCAGGGCACTAATACCGAAGGATATTGAGTATTCGGCAATTGCAGTGTCGGATCATGCCCCGCACTGGGTGGATCTACGGGTTAGTGTGGAGAGAGGGCAAACTGTGGAGACTGGATGTGGGGCTGCTAGCGGACAAAGCGATCTGTGGGCGGGTTAACAAGTCCATCCAGAACTACCTGGAAACAAATGATAAGGGGGAGGTCTCTGCAGCGACGGTCTGGGAAGCTTTGAAGGCAGTAGTCAGAGGGGAATTAATCTCGATACGGGCCCACAGAAAAAAGGCAGAACGGGCTGAGAGGGATAGATTAGTGGAGGAGATACTCCAGGTATACAGGAGATACTCGGAGGCCCCGGACGCGGGGCTACTGAAGGAGCGGCGGAGGTTGCAGGTGGAGTTTCGGTTGTTGACCATCGGGAAAGCAGTGGAACAGTTCAGGAAGGCAAGGGGGGCGATCTATGAGTACGGGCAAAAGGCAAGCAGAATGTTGGCACACCAGCTCAGGAAAAGAGAGGCGGCTAGGGAGATACGTAAAGTAAAGAGTAGACATGGTAATACTGTCCTAGACCCAGCGGGGGTGAACGAGGTGTTTAAGGACTTTTACAGTAAATTATATGAGTCGGAACCTCCGGTTGGGGTGGAGGGGATGAGGCAATTTCTGGATCAGTTGAGGGTCCCGAGGGTGCAGGAGGACCTGGTGGAGGGGCTGGGAGCCCCAATTGAGATTGAGGAAATAATCAAGAGGCTGGAGGGCATGCAGTCGGGCAAGGCCCCAGGGCCTGACGGCTACCCGGTGGAATTCTATGAGATGTTTTCAGAGATATTGAGCCTACTGCTGGTGAGGATATTTAACGAAGCAAGAGAGAAGGGAGTCCTCCCCCCAACAATGTTGCATCAATTAACCGTGCAACAGATTAACTTACTTACCTTGCAGGTCAGCTGTTGAGTTCGGGAGTGAGAGCTGGGACCTTAGAATCAGCGCGGGAATTTTGAAAAAGCGCGGGGGCTGCGAGGCAGAGGGGACCATTTAAAAGGTCGCTGTCTGTGGTGAGGTGAGTACAGATTAACTTGCTTACCTTGCAGGTCAGCTGTTGAGTTCGGGAGTGAGAGCTGGGACCTTAGAATCAGCGCGGGAATTTTGAAAAAGCGCGGGGGCTGCGAGGCAGAGGGGACCATTTAAAAGGTCGCTGTCTGTGGTGAGGTGAGTACAGATTAACTTACTTACCTTGCAGGTCAGCTGTTGAGTTCGGGAGTGAGAGCTGGGACCGTAGAATCAGCGCGGGAATTTTGAAAAAGCGCGGGGGCTGCGAGGCAGAGGGGACCATTTAAAAGGTCGCTGTCTGTGGTGAGGTGAGTACAGATTAACAACTTGCTTACCTTGCAGGCCAAGTCGATTTCAGCAGGAGCGGAGCAGGCTAGTCCATTTCAGCGGGGGCAGTGCGGAAGTGATTTCTGGGAGGTAAGTTTCTCCTTTAAATAAATTTTTTAAAAAATTCTAGTGTTTAAGGTGGGAACAGGAAGTCGACCCGCGGACTTCTGGGAAGACCCTCACCAATAAATTCTGGTGGAGAGGAAACCCGAGACACTACACGTGCAGTGTCTCCCACCCGCCCTCCTCCTCTAACCTAATAATAAAACCCTTTGGTGTGAGGTAAGTACCATATTTTATTATTGTTATTAATAATATTTTTTTTTTATATATAAAAAAAATTTAATTTAGTTGTTAGCCAGATCTTGGTAGAAAGTTAGAGGAATGGCAGTGAAGGGAGTGCAATGTTCCTCCTGCAGGATGTTTGAGGTGAGGGATGCCGTTAGTGTCCCTGCTGATTTTACCTGCAGGAAGTGCTGCCCTCTCCAGCTCCTCCAAGACCGAGTTAGGGAACTGGAGCTGGAGTTGGAAGAACTTCGGATCATTCGGGAGGCAGAGGGGGTCATAGATAGCAGCTTCAGGGAATTAGTTACACCAAAGATTGGAGATAGATGGGTAACTGTAAGAGGGACGGGGAAAAAACAGTCAGTGCAGGGATCCCCTGCGGTCGTTCCCCTGAGAAACAAGTATACCGCTTTGGATACTTGTGGGGGGGCGGACTTACCAGGGGTAAGCCATGGGGTACGGACCTCTGGCACAGAGTCTGCCCCTGTTGCTCAGAAGGGAAGAGGGGAGAGGAGCAGAGCATTAGTAATTGGGGACTCTATAGTCAGGGGCACAGATAGGAGATTTTGTGGGAGCGTGAGAGACTCACGTTTGGTATGTTGCCTCCCAGGTGCAAGGGTACGTGATGTCTCGGATCGTGTTTTCCGGGTCCTTCAGGGGGAGGGGGAGCAGCCCCAAGTCGTGGTCCACATTGGCACTAACGACATAGGTAGGAAAGGGGATAAGGATGTCAGGCAGGCTTTCAGGGAGCTAGGATGGAAGCTCAGAACTAGAACAAACAGAGTTGTTATCTCTGGGTTGTTGCCCGTGCCACGTGATAGTGAGATGAGGAATAGGGAGAGAGAGCAATTAAACACGTGGCTACAGGGATGGTGCAGGCGGGAGGGATTCAGATTTCTGGATAACTGGGGCTCTTTCTGGGGAAGGTGGGACCTCTACAGACAGGATGGTCTACATCTGAACCTGCGGGGCACAAATATCCTGGGGGGGAGATTTGTTAGTGCTCTTTGGGGGGGTTTAAACTAATGCAGCAGGGGCATGGGAACCTGGATTGTAGTTTTAGGGTAAGGGAGAATGAGAGTATAGAGGTCAGGAGCTCAGATTTGACGTCGCAGGAGGGGGCCAGTGTTCAGGTAGGTGGTTTGAAGTGTGTCTACTTCAATGCCAGGAGTATACGAAATAAGGTAGGGGAACTGGCAGCATGGGTTGGTACCTGGGACTTCGATGTTGTGGCCATTTCGGAGACATGGATAGAGCAGGGACAGGAATGGATGTTGCAGGTTCCGGGGTTTAGGTGTTTTAGTAAGCTCAGAGAAGGAGGCAAAAGAGGGGGAGGTGTGGCGCTGCTAGTCAAGAGCAGTATTACGGTGGCGGAGAGGATGCTAGATGGGGACTCATCTTCCGAGGTAGTATGGGCTGAGGTTAGAAAAAGGAAAGGAGAGGTCACCCTGTTGGGAGTTTCCTATAGGCCTCCAAATAGTTCTAGGGATGTAGAGGAAAGGATGGCGAGGATGATCCTGGATAAGAGCGAAAGTAATAGGGTAGTTATTATGGGAGACTTTAACTTTCCAAATATTGACTGGAAAAGATATAGTTCGAGTACATTAGATGGGTCGTTTTTTTGTACAGTGTGTGCAGGAGGGTTTCCTGACACAGTTTGTTGACAGGCCAACAAGAGGCGAGGCCACATTGGATTTGGTTTTGGGTAATGAACCAGGCCAGGTGTTGGATTTGGAGGTAGGTGAGCACTTTGGGGACAGTGACCACAATTCGGTGACGTTTACGTTAAGGATGGAAAGGGATAAGTATACATCGCAGGGCAAGAGTTATAGCTGGGGGAAGGGAAATTATGATGCCATTAGACGTGACTTGGGGGGGGATAAGGTGGAGAAGTAGGCTGCAAGTTTTGGACACACTGGATAAGTGGAGCTTGTTCAAGGATCAGCTACTGCGTGTTCTTGATAAGTATGTACCGGTCAGGCAGGGAGGAAGGTGCCGAGCGAGGGAACCGTGGTTTACCAAAGAAGTGGAATCTCTTGTTAAGAGGAAGAAGGAGGCCTATGTGAAGATGAGGTGTGAAGTTTCAGTTGGGGCGATGGATAGTTACAAGGTAGCGAGGAAGGATCTAAAGAGAGAGCTAAGACGAGCAAGGAGGGGACATGAGAAGTATTTGGCAGGAAGGATCAAGGAAAACCCAAAAGCTTTCTATAGGTATGTCAGGAATAAGCGAATGACTAGGGACAGAGTAGGACCAGTCAAGGACAGGGATGGGAAGTTGTGTGTAGAGTCTGAAGAGATAGGCGAGATACTAAATGAATATTTTTCGTCAGTATTCACTCAGGAAAAAGATAATGTTGTGGAGGAGAACGCTGAGCTCCAGGTAAATAGATTAGATGGCATTGAGGTACGTAGGGAAGAGGTGTTGGCAATTCTGGACAGGCTGAAAATAGATAAGTCCCCGGGACCTGATGGGATTTATCCTAGGATTCTCTGGGAGGCCAGGGAAGAGATTGCTGGACCATTGGCTTTGATTTTTATGTCATCATTGGATACAGGAATAGTGCCAGAGGACTGGAGGATAGCAAATGTGGTCCCTTTGTTCAAAAAGGGGAGCAGAGACAACCCCGGCAACTATAGACCGGTGAGCCTCACGTCTGTAGTGGGTAAAGTCTTGGAGGGGATTATAAGAGACAAGATTTATAATCATCTAGATAGGAATAATATGATCAGGGATAGTCAGCATGGCTTTGTGAAGGGTAGGTCATGCCTCACAAACCTTATCGAGTTCTTTGAGAAGGTGACTGAACAGGTAGACGAGGGTAGAGCAGTTGATGTGGTGTATATGGATTTCAGCAAAGCGTTTGATAAGGTTCCCCACGGTAGGCTATTGCAGAAAATACGGAGGCTGGGGATTGAGGGTGATTTAGAGATGTGGATCAGAAATTGGCTAGCTGAAAGAAGACAGAGGGTGGTGGTTGATGGGAAATGTTCAGAATGGAGTTCTGTCACAAGTGGAGTACCACAAGGATCTGTTCTGGGGCCGTTGCTGTTTGTCATTTTTATCAATGACCTAGAGGAAGGCGCAGAAGGTGGGTGAGTAAATTTGCAGACGATACTAAAGTCGGTGGTGTTGTCGACAGTGTGGAAGGAGGTAGCAGGTTACAGAGGGATATAGATAAGCTGCAGTGCTGGGCTGAGAGGTGGCAAATGGAGTTTAATGTAGAGAAGTGTGAGGTGATTCACTTTGGAAGGAAAAACAGGAATGTGGAATATTTGGCTAATGGAAAAGTTCTTGAAAGTGTGGATGAGCAGAGGGATCTAGGTGTCCATGTACATAGATCCCTGAAATTTGCCACCCAGGTTGATAGGGTGGTGAAGAAGGCCTATGGAGTGTTGGCCTTTATTGGTAGAGGGATTGAGTTCCGGAGTCAGGAGGTCATGTTGCAGCTGTACAGAACTCTGGTACAGCCGCATTTGGAGTATTGCGTACAGTTCTGGTCACCGCATTATAGGAAGCACGTGGAGGCTTTGGAACGGGTGCAGAGGAGATTTACCAGGATGTTGCCTGGTATGGAGGGAAAATCTTATGAGGAAAGGCTGATGGACTTGAGGTTGTTTTCGTTAGAGAGAAGAAGGTTAAGAGGAGACTTAATAGAGGCATACAAAATGATCAGAGGGATAGATAGGGTGGACAGTGAGAGCCTTCTCCCGCGGATGGAAATGGCTAGCACGAGGGGACATAGCCTTAAACTGAGGGGTAATAGATATAGGACAGAGGTCAGTGGTAGGTTCTTTACGCAAAGAGTAGTGAGGCCGTGGAATGCCCTACCTGCTACAGTAGTGAACTCGCCAACATTGAGGGCATTTAAAAGTTTATTGGATAAACATATGGATGATAATGGTATAGTGTAGGTTAGATGGCTTTTGTTTCGGTGCAAAATCGTGGGCCGAAGGGCCTGTACTGTGCTGTATTGTTCTATGTTCTATGTTCTAATTTCATTGATCCTGAAACAGGAGAAAGATCCAGACCAATGCGGGTCTTAGAATTTCATAGAATTTACAGTGCAGAAGGAGGCCATTCAGCCCATCGAGTCTGCACCGGCTCTTTGAAAGAGCATCCTACCCAAGGTCAACACTTCCACCCTATCCCCATAACCCAGTAACCCCACCCAACACTCAGGGCAATTTTGGACACTGAGGGCAATTTATCATGGCTAATCCACCTAACCTGCACATCTTTGGACTGTGGGAGGAAACTGGAGCACCCGGAGGAAACCCACGCACACATGGGGAGGACGTGCAGACTCCGCACAGACAGCGACCCAAGCCGGAATCGAACCTAGGACCCTGGAGCTGTGAAGCAATTGTGCTATCCACAATGCTACCGTGCTGCCCATACAGGCCGATTTCTCTACTGAATGTGGATGCCAAACTGCTGGCTAAGATACTGGCCACAAGGATAGGGGACTGTGTCTCGGGGGTGATAGGGGAAAACCAGATACGTTAAGGGCAGGCAACCCAAAGCCAATGTTCGCAGGCTTCTAAATGTTATGATGCCCTCAGAAGGAGAGGAGGCGGAGGTGGAGGTAGCGATGAATGTGGAGAAGGCTTTTGCTCGGGTGGAGTGGAATTACCTGTGGGAGGCGCTGGGAAGGTTTGGGTTCGGTGAGGGCTTTATTAACTGGGTGCGGTTGCTCTATGAGGCACCAGTAGCAAGAGTGCGTACGAACCGGCTGAGGTCGCGGTATTTTGAACTACACCAAGGGACGAGGCAAGGGTGCCCCCTCTCCTTGTTACTGTTTGCTCTGGCCATAGAGCCATTGGCCATGGCGTTAAGAGCCTCGAGGAACTGCAAAGGGTTGGTTCGGGAGGGCGGGGGGGGGGGGGGGGCACCGGGTCTTGCTCTACGCAGATGACCTGCTCTTGTAAATTTCGGACCCGTTGGAGGGGATGGGGAAAGTAATGCAAATCTTAGGGGAATTTAGCAATTTTTTGGGGTATAAATTGAACATGGGGAAAAGCAAGTTGTTTGCGATCCAGGCAAGAGGACAGAAGAGACTGGGAGAGCTGCCACTTAGAATGGTAGGGAAGAGCTTTCGATATCTGGGAATCCAGGTGGCCTGGAAATGGGAGACACTGCACAAATTAAACCTATCCCGGTTGGTAGAACAAATGGAAGGGGACTTTAAGAGATGGGACATGCTCCCGCTATCCCTGGCGGGGTGGGTACAGACCATGAAACTGACGGTCCTCCCCAGATTTCTGTTTGTCTTTCAGTGCCTCCCCATCTTCATCCCTAAGGCCTTTTTCAAGCGGGTGAATAAGATTATTTAGGGCTTTGTGTGGGCGAGTAAAACCCCGCGAGTGAATAAAGTGTTGCTGGAACACAGTCGGGGGGAGGGTGGGTTGGCGCTGCCGAACTTCTGCAATTACTACTGGGTGGCTAATATTGCCATGATTAGGAAGTGGGTAGTGGGGGAGGGGTCGGCATGAGTGCGGATGGAAGCGGCGTCATGCAAAGCCACCAGTTTGGGAGCATTGGTAACGGTACCTCTGCCATTCCCGCCGGCCCGATACTCCACAAGTCCGGTGGTAGTGGCAGCTCTGAGGATCTGGGGGCAATGGAGGAGATATAAGAGAGTGGAGGGAGCATCGATTTGGACCCCGATTTGTAATAACCACAGGTTTGTACCGGTTAGGCTTGATGGCGGGTTCCGGAGTTGGCAGAGGGCAGCAATTGGAAGGATGGGGGATCTATTTATAGACGGGAGCTTTCCCAGCTTGAAAGCTTTGGAGGATACATTTAAATTTCCAGCAGGGAATGGTTTTAGGTATTTGCAGGTGTGAGACGTCCTGAGAAAACAGGTGCCGGCCTTTCCGCTGTTATCGCCACAGGGGATACAGGACAGAGTAGTTTCCAGTACCTGGGTGGGAGAGGGGAAGGTATCGGATATTTACCAGGAGCTTTTGGAGGCGGAGGAAACTCCGGTGGAGGAGCTTAAGGGAAAGTGGAAGGGCGAGCTAGGAGGAGAGATGGAGGCGGGGCTATGGGCGGATGCCCTAAGCAGGGTTAATACCTCCTCATCATGCGCCAGGCTTAGCCTGATACAATTTAAGGTAGTCCACCGCGCACATATGGCAGCGGTTATGATGAGTAAGTTTTTCGAGGTAGCGGATAGGTGTGCGAGGTGCGCGGGAAGCCCAGCAAATCATGTCCACATGTTTTGGGCATGCCCGAAGCTTAGAGGGTTTTGGCAGGATTTTGCGAAGGCAATGTCCACGGTGCGAAAAACACGGGTGGTGCCCATTCTGGAGATAGCGATCTGTGGAGTGTCGGAAGATCCGGGGGTTCAGGGGGCAAAAGAGGCCAACGTCTTGGCCTTTGCTTCCCTGGTAGCCCAGAGACGGATCTTGTTAATGTGGAGGGACTCGAAGCTCCCGCGTGTAGAGACCTGGGTTAGTGACATGGACGGGTTTCTCAGTCTCGAGAAAATAAAGTTTTCCTTAAGAAGGTCAATGTTAGGGTTCTCCCGGAAGTGGCAGCCGTTCGGCGACTTTCTCGGGGAAAATTAAAATGTCAGCAGATGCAGTATTCCTGGGCGGGGTGGGGGGGGGGTTGACGGATTGTTGTTGTATGGTTGAGGTGTGTGAAGATTGGGCTGGGGGGCGGGGGTGGAGGAAATGTTTATTTTACCATGTTAATGTCATTGTTTATGTTCCTGTTATAACAATTTTCAAATACCTTAATAAAATATTTTTTTTAAACAAAAAACAAATGCATTACCTGTCAAGCAGAATAAGATGGTTCAAAGACTGGGAGCTCGCATTAGCTACAGTCGGCAAGGGACAGTTACATTTCAATAAAGGTCATATAGAAACTAAGGCTGCGCAAAGGGCTACATAAACCCTAATAATTCAGCAGCCAGCAGAGTCAGCTCTCACAGCTGCCCTCGGTACATGGAACGGATAGAACACAGAAACCGAGCAGCACAGCAAATCCATCAGGAGCAAACCAAAAGTTAAAGAAGAAAGATTGCCAAGGCAGACCTGAAGGTCTAACAACTGACCCGGAGGATCCAAAGAAAAGATCTTTTTTACCTTTCTGTAAAAAGTGATTTTATCTTTTAAAAGAAAAAATAATAATAAACTAACTCAAAAGTTGCAACCTGAAACAGTGGTTATTACTTTTAAAAAAATATATATATATTTTTATTAAGAATTTTTCAACAATATTTTCCACCTTACAAACAAACCCACCCCCCACCCCCCACCCCCCCGTAACAAAGAAAAGAAAGAGATCCGCAAGATGGTCTAGGAACGGTTGCCACCGCCTGTAGAACCCCTGCGCAGACCCTCTCAAGGCAAACTTTATCCTTTCCAACTTGATAAACCCAGCCATATCATTTATCCAGGCCTCTACGCTGGAGGGCTTCGCCTCCTTCCACAATCGCAAGATCCTTCGCCGGGCTACTAGGGATGCAAAGGCCAGAATGCCGGCCTCTTTCGCCTCCTGCACTCCTGACTCGTCCACTACTCCAAATAGTGCTAGCCCCCAGCTTGGCTTGACCCGGACTTTCACCACCTGAGATACTGTTCCCGCAACTCCCCTCCAGAACCCCTCCAGTGCCGGGCATGACCAAAACATATGGACATGGTTCACCGGACTTCCTGAGCACCTCCGGCATCTGTCCTCCACCTCTAAGAACCTACTCAGCCTCGCCACCGTCATATGCGCTCTGTGAACTACCTTAAATTGTATCAGGCTAAGCCTGGCACACGAGGAAGAGGAATTAACCCTACTTAGGGCATCAGCCCATAGCCCCTCCCCAACTCCTCCTCCCATTTACCCTTCAGCTCCTCTACCAAAGCCTCCCCCACTTCTTTCATCTCCTGGTATATCGCCGACACCTTGCCCTCTGCGACCCATACTCCCGAAATCACCCTATCTTGAATCCCCCGTGCCGGGGGTAGGGGAAATTCCCTCACCTGCCGCCTCACAAACGCCCTCACTTGCATTTACCTGAAAGCGTTTCCCGGGGGGTAACCCAAACTTCTCCTCCAGCGCCCCAAAGCTCGCAAACGTCCCGTCAATGAACAGGTCCCCCATTCTTCTAATCCCTGCCCGATGCCAGCTCTGAAACCCCCCGTCCATCCTTCCTGGGACAAACCGATGGTTGTCTCTGATCGGGGACCACACCGAGGCTCCCGTCGCACCCCTGTGTCGTCTCCACTGCCCCCAGATCTTTAGCGTTGCCGCCACCACCGGGCTCGTGGTGTACCTTGTCGGCGAGATCAGCAGCGGTGCCATCACCAGCGCCCCCAGGCTCATTCCTTTGCAGGACGCCATCTCCAACCTCTTCCACGCCGCCCCCTCTCCCTCCATCACCCACTTACGGATCATTGCCACGTTGGCTGCCCAATAATAACCACCCAAGTTGAGCAACGCCAACCCTCCTCTATCTCTGCTATGCTCCAAGAACCCCCTCCTTACCCGCGGGGTCTTGCTTGCCCACACAAATCCCGTAATGCTCCTGCTTACCCTCTTAAAAAAGGCCTTAGTAATCACAATTGGGAGGCATTGGAATGCAAAAAGAAACCTCGGGAGGACCACCATTTTAACCGACTGTACCCTACCCACCAGCGAGAGTGGCTACATGTCCCACCTTTTAAAATCCTCCTCCATCTGTTCCACCAACCGCGTCAAATTAAGTTTGTGCAGTGCCCTCCAGCTCCTAGCTACCTGAATCCCCAAGTATCGAAAGCTCCTTTCCGTCCTCCTCAACGGTAGGTCGTCTATCCCTCTTCCCTGGTTCCCTGGATGGATCACAAAGAGCTCACTCTTTCCCACATTGAGCTTATAGCCCGAAAAGTCTCCAAACTCCCGTAGGATCTGCATTACCTCAACCATCCCCTCCACTGGATCCGTCACATACAGCAACAGGTCGTCTGCATACAGCGACACTCGATGTTCCTCTCCCCCTCGAACCACCCCCTTCCATTTCCCCGACTCCCTTAACGCCATGGCCAAAGGTTCAATTGCTAATGTGAACAGCAGAGGGGACAGGGGGCACCCCTGCCTCGTCCGTCGATACAGCCGGAAATACTCCGACCTCCGCCGGTTCGTGACCACACTCATCACCGCGGCTTTATACAGGAGCTTAACCCAACTAATAAACCCTCCCCCGAACCCAAACCTCCTCAACACTTCCCAGAGATACTCCCACTCTACCCGATCAAAGGCCTTCTCCACGTCCATGGCTGTCACTATCTCCGCTTCTCCCTCCACCGATGGCATCATTATCACATTTAGGAGCCTTCGCACATTAGTGTTTAACTGTCTACCCTTTACGAATCCTGTCTGGTCCTCGTGAATCACCCCTGGGACACAGTCCTCAAGGCCAACCTTTTTGCCAGCAACTTAGCATGTACGTTAAGGAGCGAGATCGGTCTATATGACCCACATTGCAGTGGGTCCTTATCCCGCTTCAAAATCAAAGAAATTGTCGCCTCCGACATTGTCGGGGGCAGGGTCCCCCCCTCCCTGGCTTCATTGAAGGTCCTTACCAGCAACAGGGCTAACAGGTCTACATACTTCCTATAAAACTCCACCGGGAACCCATCCGGCCCCAGGGCCTTCCCTGCCTGCATGCTCCCTAGTCCTTTAACCAGCTCCTCCACCCCAATTGGCACCCCCAAACCAGCCACCTCCTGCTCCTCCACCCTTGGGAACCTCAATTGGTCCAAGAATCGTCGCATCCCCTCTTTTCCCCCTGGGGCTGGGACCTATACAGCTCCTCGTAAAAGGCCTTAAACGCCTCATTCACTTTCCCCGCACTCCGCACCGTAGTTCCCCTGCCATCTTTGATTCCACCTATTTCCCTCGCTGCCATCCTCTTACGGAGCTGATGTGCCAGCATCCGACTCGCCTTCTCCCCATATTCATATATCGCCCCCTGTGCCTTCCTCCACTCTGCCTCTGCCTTCCCTGTGGTCAACAGGTCAAACTCTGTTTGGAGACTTCGTCTCTCCCTGAGCAGTCCCTCATCTGGAGCCTCTGCATAGCTCCTGTCCACCCTTAAAATCTCCCCCACTAACCTCTCCCTTTCCCTGCCCTCTCTCTTCACCCTGTGAGCCCTGATGGAGATGAACTCTCCCCTGACCACCGCCTTCAGCGCCTCCCATACTACTCCCACCTACACCTCCCATTGTCGTTGGCCTCCAGATACCTTTTGATACACTCCCGCACCCTCCTTCGTCTGCCAGCAGTCCCACATCCAACCTCCACAGCGGGCGTTGGTCCCTCTCCTCCCTCAGCTCTAGCTCCACCCAATGCGGAGCATGGTCTGAAATGGCTCTGGCCGAATACTCCGTTCCCTCCACTTTCGGGATCAATGCCCTGCCCAGAACAAAAAAATCTTTCCGGGAGTAGGCCTTATGGACGTGGGAGAAAAAAGAAAATTCTCTGGCCAAAGGCCTGGCAAATCTCCACGGATCTACTCCCCCCTTCTGGTCCATGAACCCCCTAAGCACCCCGTCCTAGATCTAGATCGATGTAATGCTGGCTCCAGCACCGTATTAAAATCCCCCCCCCCCCCATTATCAAGCTCCCTACCTCCAGGTCTGGAATACGCCCCAACATCCGTTTCATGAATCCAGCATCGTCCCAGTTCGGGGCATATACATTCACCAGTACCACCTCCGTCCCCTGCAACCTACCACTCACCATCACGTATCGGCCTCCCTTGTCCGCTACTATGTTCTTGGCCTCAAACGACACCCGCTTTCCAACCAGTATTGCCACCCCTCTATTTTTCTCATCCAGCCCCGAATGGAACACCTGTCCTACCCATCTCTTCCTTAACCTGACCTGATCTGCCACCTTCAGATGTGTCTCCTGAAGCATGACCACGTCTGCCTTCAGTCCCTTTAGGTGCGCGAACACTCGGGCCCACTTAACCGGCCCATTTAGGCCTCTCACATTCCACGTGATCAGCCGGATTGGGGGGTTACCCCCCCCCCCCCCCACTCCCCCACTAGCCATCACCTATCTTAGGCCAGTCCCGTGCTCGCGTCTCCCGCACCCTCCAGTCTCCCAGGCGGGGAATCCCCGTCCCGACCACCTCTTCCATTTTCAGTTCCCCCTCGGACAGTGCAGCAGCAACCCTAAAGAAAACACTCCCCCCCCCCCACTAGATCTACATCTAGCTCTTTTGCTCCCCCCATATTACTTCCGTGAGTCAGCTGACTTCTGCTGACCCCGGCTTCCCCCGCCTTCCCGTTGATCTCCCCTGTGTGCGAGTCTCTCCTCCTCCTTACCTTCCTCCATCCCCCCCCCGCTTTTGGCGCGGAAAAAAGCCTGCGCTTTCCTGAATCATCCCTGCCCCCTGTGGCTCCGCTCCTGTTGCGGCCCTTATCCCAGTTCCCTCATCCCCGAGTCTCACCTCCCTCCAGCACTGACGCCCACATTCCCCATCATCATCATCTCGTCTACAGAAAAGAAAAAAGGAATTTTAACCAGAACTCCAGCCACATCCCCATCCATCATCCCACCCATGAAGTATTCTTTGCGCATATTTACAACCCCATATACAACCGACATCTCCCCCCGCAACCACATCCCCTCAGTTCGAGTCCAGTTTTTCCGTCTGAATAAAGGTCCAAGGCTCTTCTGGCATTTCAAAATAATGGTGTCGGTCCTGATAAGTGACCCACAGTCGCGCAGGCCGAACCTGACTCTTTTTTTATGCAGCACCGCCATGGCCTGGTTGAAGCCAGCTCTCCTCCTTGCCACCTCCGCGCTCCAATCCTGGTAAACTCGGATCACCGGGTTCTCCCATCTACTGCTCCGCCCCTTCTTGGCCCATCTCAGCACACTTTCTTTGTCCGCGAAGCGATGGAACCTTGCCACTATCGCCCTTGGCGGCTTATCAGCCTTGGGTCTCCTCACCAGGACCCGGAGGGCCCCTTCCAGCTCCAGGAGGCTCGGAGAGGCCTCCGCCCCCATCAGCGAATGGAGCATCATACTCACGTATGCCCCGGCATCAGCTCCCTCCACTCCTTCGGGAAGACCCAGAATCCGGAGGTTCTTCCTCCTCGACCTGTTCTCCAGGACCTCAATTCTCTCGGCCCACCTCCTGTGCACCGCCTCGTGCACCTCCATTTTTACCGCCAGGCCCAGGATCTCGTCCTCGTTGGTATTCACTTCATCATTCACCTCAAGAAGATCTACCGCCTGGGTCTTCTGGGTCTCCCTCAGCCCCTCAATCGCCAACAGCATTGGCGCCAGCGCCTCCTTTTTCAGCTCCTCCACACATCGCTTGAGGAACTCCTGCTGGTCTGGTCCCCACGCTGCTCGCTCTCCACCATCTTGCTTTTTTCCCCTCGTTTTGGTCTCTGCTCCAGGGCCTCTTTTCTCGTCGTTCCACCGCTGATCTCTGCCATATATTGTAAGGGGGGACCTTACTGCACCTTCCCACACGGGATTGATTCAAAAGAAAGCTCCGTTGGGGCTCCTCTGGAGAGCCCGAAAGTCCATTGTCGTGGGAGCTGCCGAAACGTGCGGCTTAGCTCCGCATCGCCGCAACCGGAAGTCCACAGTGGTTATTACAAAGTCTACTTTACTTACTTAGCAACGCGGGACCCAGGATCGAAGCTACTAAGTGGGAAGTAGATCAAATCTTCTATGAAGATATGGGTTATACCAGGGGATAAGTTGAAACACTAGTTTGACCCGAATAACACCCACCTAAGTCTGCATAGGAGTCGGAGTGAGAATCCCTGTTCACCATTTAGAATGCCTGATTGACCCTTTTTGGTCCAGGGGGAATTCTAATAGTGGTGAGTTTTTTTTTTACTTCATAACCCAGAACTCAAGTTCTGCAATCTCTCTCCATTTAAATGTCGATACCTGTCTGGTACGGCCGCATTTGGAGTATTGCGTACAGTTCTGGTCACCGCATTATAGGAAGGACGTGGAGGCTTTGGAGAGGGTGCAGAGGAGATTTACCAGGATGTTGCCTGGTATGGAGGGAAAATCTGATGAGGAAAGGCTGATGGGCTTGAGGTTGTTTTCGTTGGAGAGAAGAAGGTTAAGAGGAGACTTAATAGAGGCATACAAAATGATCAGGGGGTTGGATAGGGTGGACAGTGAGAGCCTTCTCCCGCGGATGGATATGGCTGGCACGAGGGGACATAGCTTTAAACTGAGGGGTAATAGATATAGGACAGAGGTCAGAGGTAGGTTCTTTACGCAAAGAGTAGTGAGGCCGTGGAATGCCCTACCTGCTACAGTAGTGAACTCGCCAACATTGAGGGCATTTAAAAGTTTATTGGATAAACATATGGATGATAATGGCATAGTGTAGGTTAGATGGCTTTTGTTTCGGTGCAACATCGTGGGCCGAAGGGCCTGTACTGCGCTGTATAGTTAAAAAATAAATATTGTTTTATTTCATACTTCCTGACAAAGCAGACAATTCACATTTTCCCAAGTTATGCTCCATCTGTCAGGTTTTTTGCCCACTCGCTTAACCTATTTGTAGTCCTTTGCAGAGTCCTTAATTCCACGTCACAAATTACTGTCCGACCTGTCTTTGAGTCATCAGAAAATTTAGCCACCAGACATTCAATCCCATCATCCAACACATTCATATAGATTGTAAATGGTTCCGAGCACTGATCCTGGTGACATTCCACTTGTCACATCTTACCCACCCAGAAATGACCCATTTATACCGACTGGCTGCTTCCTGTTCGCTAACCAATACTCTATCCATGCTGATATGTTGACCCCACACCATGAGTTCATATTTTGTGTATTAACCTTTGATGTGGCACCTTTGGAATTCCCTTCTGGAAATCCAGATAAAGCACATCTACAGGTACCCCTTGATTGACATCCCGTGTTACTTCCTCAAGCATCTTGATAAATTAGTCAATCACGATTGATTCCCTGAACGCCATTTTCAAACACTGTATCAAAAGAAAAATCAAATCTCCTCTACCCCTCTGGCTCCATTGCCAATTACCTTAGAGGGACTCACTTTCTGTTAAAGAGCCTGTCAACCTCTCTCATCCACTTTCCTGAAAGTGAACATATTTAATCAGGAAAAGTCCAACAAATTCAAATATTTTCCTGTTAAAAGTTTATTGACGAAACAGGACATGGTTAAAAAAAAACTAACAGAAAATTACTTGAGGATCAAAGACAACCAAACAGGATGTTCACAATGTTCTGGTCCCAAATGATTTCCCTTCGGCTCCTCTGTACCCTGTTCCCGTGACACCCCCCCCCCCCCCCCGCTTTGGACACAGGGGCACTGAACCCTGGAGGTCACATCATCATCAGCCCTGTCACCGCCCCCCACCCCCCCGCCCCCGCCCCCGAAACCTGATTAGTTGGATGTCCAATTCCCACTCAGTCCTCCAGCACCTTCCTGTCTCTATTAACGATGCCCATGGCAGTTCCCCAACTGGGGTGCAGGCCCCGTTATTCTCAGCTAAATTCAGCCCTCAGCTCCATCACCTGGCTGTCATTGACATGAGCAATAGAGACTGAAAGGTGCCCGAGGCTCAAATAGGAAGATAAAACTTGTGGATTAGGACCCCCATAAAGGTCAGCAACTTCTTATAAAAAGTCAAATTCCCAGTCAATAAATTAAAGGATCACACGACGGGACTTCCAAGTTTTATGACTTTTAATACAACAAACAAACAAACTAGAAGCTACTTTAACTCGGAAACCTACACATTAAACTATAAACTAGAACTTTGCCCTTTTACGCAATCTAAAATCACACTCCACGAGTATAGTTGCTCTGTCCTGGAAGTCGAAACTTAATTGTCTCAGAACCTGTCCAAATGATGATTCATTCCTGAGAATCTACTTCAGTTCTTCGACCAAGACACCAAGGAAAAAAAGGGAGAATAGAATAGAATGTGAACTGGCAAAATACATAAAAATGGACTGTAAAAGCTTCTGTGGCTACGTAAAAAGGAAACGTTTAGCTCAGACAAATGTTTGTCCATTACAGATAGAGTCAGGAGAATTTAGAATGAGGAATAGAGATCCCTGCAGCCACCTCGTTCAACACTCTGGGATGTAGATCATTAGCTTTTGGGGATTTATTCACTTTCAATCCCATTAATTTCTCCAGTATGACTTTTCCACCAATACTAATCTCTGCCAGTCCCTTGGTTCTCTGGTGTTTTGGGGACAATTTCTGTACCTTCCTCTGTGAAGACAGACACACATTGTTTAGTTTCTCTGCCATTTCCTTACTCCCCATTACAAACTCTCCTGTCTCTGCCTGGAATGGACCCACATTGGTCTTTGCTAATCTTTTCCTTGTCACATTCCTGTAGAAGCTTTTCCAGTTGTTTTTTATGTTTCTCCCCAGTTTGCTCTCATCAGTTTCTTGGTCCTCCTTTGCTGAATTCCAATCGATCTAATGGAATCTTTTAACTTTTCATGTTAGCTGAGGTTGCATCACTTTTCCTGTTGGATTTTTGTTCCTTAAAGGAATCTATATTGGTTGTATATATGCAAAGTAAAAGTCACAAAAATCCCAGAGGACCATAGGCTGCTCCCCTTTGACAGAGAGAGAGCTGACTGGTGGTGATTTAACCTGAGGGTCAGCACACCTCAGGCGAGGGGCCTGGTTGAGAAGGCGGGGCCTTCATGAATAAACTCAGCCAGTATGAGAGTTGAATCCTCACTGCTGGCCTTGCTCTGCATCATGAACCAGCCGTCCTGCCAACTGAGCTAACCGACCCTCTGATAAAGATGTAATAATTCCTTAAACATGAGGTATTCCCTGTACCAATCAGTTTCCCAGTCCACCTCAGACAACTTGCCCCTCACACTCTGATACTTTCCTTGTGAGGGACATCCAGATAACTTAAACAAAGGAACCATGTAACCACCAGGGCCCATCTCCATGGCAACGTGGCACGCTTTGGGGGGTTTGAAACAGAAATGGAAACTAAATATCTTCAAACTTCCAAACATCCTTTCACTGTGTGATCCTTGTGCAATTTGATGCCAGGTATTAGCAACAAGGCTCAAAGATCAACAGCCCACTGCAGGCAAAGTGGTGAGACCAGCCAGTGCAGCAGAAAGAAACCCTCTGTAGAGATCTACTATGAGGATTTAGTGAGGAGCTTGCGACACTAAAACTCAGTAGAAATTTGAGTTAAAACCTCTCGGATGCAAATAAGAATCTTTTATTGCCTCTATTTGATTACAATTAGGAGTCACTTAAATCTTATTCTCTGATAAGTCCGGCTAGCAAAAGGACTTAAAGAGAAGCAACTTGTACAGAATTTAACTTTCAAAATAATACATAAATGGTTTCTTGCTTACGGCAAACCAGCTTGCATTTACTTCAAGAGTTAGACTGGAAAGGTGAAAGTATGAAAAATAGAGACAGCGAATAGTTTAGGTCAAAGTATAGATGATTCATGAATAAAGATGGCCGCACGGACCATCACGGTTATAGGAAATCATATCAGCCTTTAGCCCTCTATCTGCACCTCTATGTCATTCTAATTGGTTTGGATTAAAATCAAATGTATTTGATTCGACGGTTAGCTGTCAATCCTCAATGTGCATCATTCGTTCTAAATGTTTCATGTCTGAATATTTGTGTATGTTATGGAATGCGATTCTATGGTTATTATCAAGTCCAGTTCAAACTGGACTTCTGCTGACTTCGCTATTATCCACATTGTGGACAATAGCGCCTTAATGTTGCTATGGTGCCTGCCCTGTCCTTGGAGTGATAACTGGTACAGCTTGTGTTTTAATGCCACACTGTCTTGAACATGTATTTGTTAGAACAATGGCTTTCTCCTCTCAGCTCAGTAAACGTGCTGTTTTAATCTACAATGAAATTATGCATAAGTCAGGCTGTTTTGTGTCTCTGTTGAAGCTAGTTGAAGCTATGTGTTTTGAGATGACCTGAGATTATGAGTGCTGAAATCCTTACTTTAAAATGGGTATTAAAACTGGGGCTTAATATTTATACTAAATAGCCTTCTTTTACCTATCAGGTATGTTAGAAAATAGTTGGTTTCCATCACCCTCCGACCACCCTCACTGACCACCTGTCAGAATGAACAAAATGCAGTCCTGGATGTAGAGCAGAAACAACAACAGCAGAATCCAACCCCTGTAATCGATTGTGAAATTGTCGGTGTCACTGCAGGTGCGATTAAACATGCAATTCCGTCTCACATTGAGAGGTGGACGGCCTCTCCCCAATGTGAACTCGCTGGTGTGTCTGCAGGTGAGATAACCAAGAGAATCCCTTCCCACACTGAGAGCAGGTGAATGGCCTCTCCCCAGAGTGAACTCGCTGGTGTGTCCGCAGGTGAGATAACTGAGTAAATCCCTTCCCACACGGAGAGCAGGTGAACGGCCTCTCTCCAGTGTGAACTCGCTTGTGTGTCCGCAGGGTGGATAACTGAGTGAATCCCTTCCCACACCGAGAGCAGGTGAATGGCCTCTCCCCAGTGTGAACTCGCTGGTGTGTCCGCAGGGCGGATAACTGAGTGAATCCCTTCCCACACCGAGAGCAGGTGAATGGCCTCTCCCCAGTGTGAACTCGCTGGTGATTCTGCAGGGTGGATAAATGTGCAAATCCTTTCCCACACTGAGAGCAGGTGAATGGCCTCTGGCCAGTGTGAACTCGCTGGTGTGTCCGCAGGGTAGATAACCGAGTAAATCCTTTCCCACACTGAGAGCAGGTGAATGGCCTCTGGCCAGTGTGAACTCGCTGGTGTGTCCGCAGGGTAGATAACCGAGTAAATCCTTTCCCACACTGTGAGCAGGCGAATGGCCTCTCCCCAGTGTGAACTCGCTGGTGTGTCTCCAGGGTGGATAACTGAGTAAATCCTTTCCCACACTGAGAGCAGGTGAATGGCCGCTCCCCTGTGTGAACTCGCTGGTGTTTCTGCAGGGTGGATAAATGTGCAAATCCTTTCCCACACTGAGAGCAGGTGAATGGTCTCTCCCCAGTGTGAACTCGCTGGTGTGTCCGCAGGGTGGATAACTGAGTAAATCCCTTCCCACACTTTGAGCAAGTGAATGGCCTCTCCCCAGTGTGAACTCGCTGGTGTTTCTGCAGGGTGGATAACTGAGTAAATCCCTTCCCACACTTTGAGCAAGTGAACGGCCTCTCCCCAGTGTGATTGCGTCGATGAACCTCCAGCTCAGATGGGAATCTGTATCCCTTCCCACAGTCCCCACATTTCCACGGTTTCTCCATGTTTTGGGTCTCCTCACATCTCTCCAGGCTGAACAATCAGTGGAAGCCTCGTCCACAACACAGGTACGGTTCCTCCCCGCTCTGAATATTGTGATGTTTTTCAGGCTGTGTAACTGGTTAAAGCTCTTTCCACAATCAGTTCACTGGAACTCTCACTCGAGTGTGTGTTGTGTGGGTCTCGGTGCTTTTCCAGTCACACTGATCCTTCCACAGTCAGTTCACTGGAACACTCTCACTCGGGTGTGTGTTGTGTGGGTCTCGGTGCTTTTCCAGTCACACTGATGTTTCCACAGTCAGTTCACTGGAACACTCTCACTCGGGTGTGTGTTGTGTGGGTCTCGGTGCTTTTCCAGTCACACTGATGGTTGAAATATTTAGCTGACAGTTCAGGGAAACATTTCTCCTAGATTCAAAGGCCGATGATATCCAGGTTCCAAGGAAGGGAGTAACTGTCAGATCGAGACGTGACATTTGAGATTTCTGTCTGTAATTCTTCCTCGTCTAATATCCTGTAAAAACAATTTACAAAATTTGTCACTGTCAGTACAGGATAGAAACTCAGAACAGACAATTCTAGTTTCTATGGCACATTTTTTCCTCTCTCTTATTCCCCGAAAGCTGTAACTCTCCATCCCACACACTCCCTCCATTCTCACTCTGCTGTATCTCATATTGACCCTCCTAATTCTCCTGAAGGTGCTGATTCAGGCTGATTGACAGATCCATGCTCACAGCTTCCTGTCCAGGAGATCACAACAGTTTTAGCTGCAGTCGGCCATTCGGCCCATCGAACCTGAACCATCCAATGGGATCATTGGCAGATCTACCTCAGCACCGTTTTCCGACACTATCCCCCATATCCTTCGACGTCTACAATATCCAGAAACCTCTCAATCTGTGTCTTGAAAATACTTGGATTACTGAGGCTCCAGAATCCTTGGGGGTAGAGAATTCCAAATCTTCACCACATCGTTGAGTAAAGGGGCTGGTTTAGCACACTGGGCTAAATCGCTGGCTTTTAAAGCAGACCAAGGCAGGCCAGCAGCATGGTTCGATTCCCGTACCAGCCTCCCCGAACAGGTGCCGGAATGTGGCGACTAGGGGCTTTTCACAGTAACTTCATTGAAGCCTACTTGTGACAATAAGCGATTTTCATTTTCATTTTTCATCTCAGCTTTCTGTCCATTTACCTGCCAGTTCCGCATAACACTCGCCATCCTCATCAATCAGAAATCTGTCTGGGGGTGGGGAGGTGTCAGGCATGTGATACGGGTTTGGGAGTAGCTGCTTTTCCGCAGGTTCTGGTGCCACTAACTTATAATCTGACACTTATCCTGATTGCCTGGCACTCATCTACCTAATCCTTGAATTCATATTTGTTATCATGTCCCTGGAAGACTTCAGGGTTCGGTCTGGTAGGATTATGCTGGAAAAAGTGAAGAAATCATGAATAAAACAGCGCAGGTGGATTCAGCGGGAATGGAGCCGCCTTTTCAACATGGCGGCCTGACCCTCAGGAGGACTCTCGACCACACTCTCTCTGGGGCTCTCTGGGAGGCGGCAAAAATTATAACTGTCAACATTATCCGTGTTATTGACCAGAGGCGGAGTGCGCTGACTCAATATCTGTGAGCTCATGAGGACCACCTGCAAAACGCCATGAAGAGGTTCGATGATCCGGAGGAGAGAATCCTGAACATTCAGCAAGATGCCTCCTTGACGGAGGCAAGAATTCAATCCTTTGAAAACCAGCCGAGTGGCTGGCGCAGGTCCTGGAGAACTTGGAGAACTGAAGGTCAGAGAAAGAACATCCGAGTCGTCGGCCTGTCAGATGGTCATCATAGAATTTAGAGTGCAGAAGGAGGCCAATCGGCCCATCGAGTCTGCGCCTTAAAAACAACACCCCAGTCAGGCCCATACCTCCCCCCCCCGCCCCCCCCCTATCCCGGTAACCCAGTAACCCCACCTAACCTTTCATTTGTACACTAAGGGCAATTTATCGTGGCCACCTAGGTGGATACCTAACCTGCACATCTTTGGTCTGCGGGAGGAAACCGGAGGAAACCCACGCTGACACGGGGAGAATGTGCAGACTCCGCACAGACAGTGATCCAAGCCGGGAATCAAACCTGGGACCCTGGAGCTGTGAAGCAACTGTGCTAACCACTGTGCTACCGTGCTGCCCATAAATGATGTTTTTTTCTGTCCATTCAGTGTGGAGGGTAAGGCTCCCGTGAGGTTCTTCGAGGACCGACTGCCACGTTTTCTCAAGCTGGATGGGAAGCCTGCGCGTTTCAAATTAGAAAGGGTGCATCGGTCTTTGAGGCTGAGGGATAGTTTTCATCCCAGGCCTGTAATCATTCACTTCCACAACTTGTGAGAATGTCCTGGAGAGGGAACGGCGAGGTGGCATCTGGCTCCAGGAAGGAGTGAGGATTTACTTCTTACAGGCCTTTTCGGCAGCAACACAAACAAAGCGACGAGGCTTCGATGAAGTTCAAAGACAGCTCCAGCCTGTGGGGAGTGAATTACTTCAGGCTTTATCCTGCAACCCGAAAAATGATATCCAACAACTCCGTCAAGTCGTTCAATAATCCAACTATTGCCTTGGCCTTCATTAATTCCATGAAGGGCCAGGATCTGGAGGGATGGTTTGCAGCTCGGACAAACTCAGGTTCTAATCCGGATTCTTACCCTGTCATGGTGTTGTCTGAATTTCAGAATCACAGAAATACACATAGGGACAGGAGTAGGCCATTCAGCCCCTCGAGTCTGTCCTGCCATTTAGTGAGATCATGGCTGGTCTGTGACCCAACTCCATATCCCTGAATATCTTTGCTTAACAAAACTCTACCTCAGATTTAAACTTAACAACTGATCCAGCTTCACCTGCTGTTTGTGGGAGAGAGTTCCAAACCTCTCCCACCCTGAGTGTGAAGACGTTCTTCCCAACATCTCTCCTGAACGGTCGAGCCCTGATTTTTAGACAATGATCCCAGTTTTAGAATCTCCAACCAGTATAAATAGTTTATCTTCATCGCCCCTGTCTTTCCCTGTTAATATCTTAAATACTTCAATCAGATCACACCTTAATCTTCTCAATTCTAGCAAAAACAGGCCTAATTTGTGTAATCTCTCCTCAAAATTTAACCCCTGTATTCCATGTGTCTTGGCATATCATCTTAGTAAACCTGTGTTGCACTCTCTCCAAGGCCAAAATATCCTTCCTAAGGTGTGGTGTCCAAGTGGGATCTTGTATAGCTGCAGGACAACCTCGGTGTCTTTATATTCCAATCCTCCAGATGGGCGGCATGGTTGCACAGTGGTTAACACTGCTGCCTCACAACTCCAGGGTCCCAGGTTCAATTCCGGCCTCGGGTGACTCTCTTGTGTCTTTCTCCCCGTGTCTGCATGGGTTTCCTCCGGGTGCTCCGGTTTCCTCCCACTGTCCAAAGACGGGCAGGTTAGCTGGATTGGCCATGCTAAATTACCCCTTAGTATCCAAAAGGTTAGGTGGGGATAGGATGGAGGTGTCGGCTTAGCCAGGGTGCTCTTTCCAAGGGCCGGTGCAGACTCGATGGTCCGAATGGCCTCCTTCTGCTCTGTATATTCTCTGATTCTATGTAAATGCCAGCATTCCATTCGCCTTTTTGATTATTTTCTGCACTTGTTCCTGGCAGTTTAGGGATCTATGCACCTGAACCCTCCAGACTCTTTGCCATCCACTGAACTTAACCTCTTTCCATTTAGAAAGCTCTCTGTTCTATTCTTTTTTGGTTCAAAACAGATAACCTCACACTCGATTACATGGAATTCCATTTGCCACAATTTTGCCCATTCACCTAGCAATTTGATGCCATCATCTAGGCTGTCCATCATGCCATCTAACTTTGTATCATCAGCAACAGTAAAGAGGCCCTTCCTCCCATTGAGTCTGCACCGACACTCGCAAAACACCTGACCGACCTGATTCCATTTGCCAGCACTTGGCCCATAGCCTTGAATGTTATGACCTGCCAAGTGTTAACCCAGGTACTTTATAACCCACCTCTACCACCCTCCCAGGCAGTGCGTTCCAAACCGTCACCATCCTCTGGGTAAAAAGGTTTTTCCTCAAGACCCTATAAACCACCTGCCCCTCACCATGAGCTTGCATCCCCTTGTGACACCTTCAACTGAGAGGAACAGCTGCTCCCTATCCATCCTGTCCAAGCTCCTAATAATCTTGTACACCTCAATCAGCACCCCCCCTCCCCCCCCCCCCCTCCTCCACCAGTCTTCTCGGCTCCAATGGAAAAAACCCAAGCCTATAGGATAACTCAGAAAATTGAAAGGAAAATACAGGATAATCCAGGAAACTACAAGCTGGTGAACTTTACATCAGTGGTAGGGAAATTATTGGAGAGGATTCTTCAAGACAGGATTTGCGCCCATTTCAAAGCAAGTGGACGTATTAGCGAGAGGCAGCATGGTTTGTGAAGGGGAGGTCGTGTCTCACTAACTTGATCGGGTTTTTCGAGGAAGTGACAGAGATGATTGACGAAGGTAGTAAGCCCCTTGGCAGTACAGAAGGTGAAGTCACACAGGATTTGAGAAGAGCTGATAAGATAGGTATAGCATTGGCTCGGTCATAGAAGACAGAGGGTAGCAGCAGAAGGGTGCTTTTCTGAATGGATGGCTATGACTAGTGGTGTTCAGTAAGGATCAGTGCTGGGACCTGTGCTTTTTCTAGTATATATAAATGATTTGCAGGAAAACGTAATTGGTTTGATTAGTAAGTTTGCAGATGACACAAAGTTGGTGGAATTGCGGATAGCAATGTGGACTGTCAGAGGATTCTGAAGGATATAGATCAGTTGGAGACTTGGGCAGAGAGATGGCACATGGAGCCAAATGTGAGGTATTGCATTTTGGAAGATCTAATACAGGAGGGAAATATACACTAAATGGCAGAACCCTTAAGAGTATTGACAGGCAGAGGGATCTAGGTGTCCAGGTCCACAGGTCACTGAAAGTGGCATCGCAGGTGGAGAAGGTAGTCAAGAAGACATACGGCATGCTTGCCTTCTTTGGCCGAGGAATTGAGTTTCAAAATTGGCTAGTCATGTTGCAGATTTATAGAACTTTTATTAGGCCACACTTGGAATATAGTGTTCAATTCTGGTTGCCACACAACCAGAAAGATGTGGAGGCTTTGGAGAGGATACAGAAAAGATTTCCAAAGATGTTGCCTGGTATGGAGCGCATTAGCTACAAGGATAGGTCAGAGAAACTTGGTTTGTTCTTACTGGAATGACGGAGATTGAGGGGCGACCTGAAAGAAGTCTACAAAATTATGAGGAGCATGGACAGAGAAGGTAGTCAGAAACATTTTTCCAGGGTGGAAGAGTCAATTACTGGGAGACACAGGTTTAAGGTGTGAGGGGCAAAGTTCAGAGGAGATGCATGAGGGAAGTTGTTTTTACACAGAGGGTAGTGGATGCCTGGAACTCACTTGCCAGAGGTGCTGGTGGAAGCAGGTACGATAGTGACATTTAAGGGACGTCTTGACAAATACATGAATAGGTTATGAATAGAGGGATATGGACCCCGGAAGAGTAGAAGGTTTTAGGTTAGATGGGCAGCATGGTCGGTGCATCCTTGGGAAGGCCGAATAGCCTGTTCCTGTGCTGAATGTTTCTGTGCTCTTTGTTTGTTCATCCAACCTCTCTTCATAATTTAAATGTTCCATCCCATGCAACCTCCTCTGCACTGTCTCCAATCACATCCTTCCTATAATGTGACGAGCAGAAATGCTCACAGTAATGTCCCATATGCCTTTTTCACCACCCTATTAACCTGCCCTTCCACGTTCAGAGATCTCTGGACAAACACGCCAAGGTCCCTTTGTTGCTCAGAACTTCCCAGTGCCATGCTGTTCGTTGAATACTTCCTTGTCACATTACGCCTTCCAAAGTGTGTCACCTCACTGTTTAGGTTTCAAATAGGGGCAGCACGGTAGCATAGTGGTTAGCACAATTGCTTCACAGTGCAAGAGTCCCAGGTTCGATTCCCAGCTTGGGTCACTGTCTGTGCAGAGTCTGCACGTTCTCCCAGTGTGCGCGTGGGTTTCCTTCGGGTGTTCCGGTTTCCTCCCACAATCCAAAGATGTGCAGGTTAGGTGGATAGGCCATGCTAAATTGCCCTCAGTGTCCAAAATTGCCCTTAGTGTTGGGTGGGGTTACTGGGTTATGGGGATAGGGTAGAGATGTGGGCCTGGGTAGGGTGCTCTTTCCAAGAGCCGGTGCAGACTTGATGGGCCGAATGGCCTCCTTCTGTACTGTAAATTCTATGATTCTAAGTCCATTTTGCCACTTTTCTGCCAATTTGACCATACCGTCTATATCTTCCTGTTACCCAAGACACTCAACCTCACTGTTAACCACCCGGCCAATCTTTGAGTCATTCGCAAGTCTCCCATGTGGGATCTTGTCAAATACTTTATTGAAATCCATGTAAACTACATCAACTGCACTGCCCACATCCACACATCTGGTCACATGCTCAAAGAATTCAATCAAATTTGTTAGGCATGACCTCTGATAGTGTCATGCTGACTATTCCTGATCAAACCTCTCCAAGTGGAGATAAGAGTGCATCAGAATTTTCTCCAATAGTTTCCCTGCCACTGACATGAAACTCACTAGTCTGCAGTTCCCTGGCTTATCTCTACAACCTTTCTTTTTTTTTTTTAATTTAGAGTACCCAATTATTTTTTTCCAATTAACGGCCAATTTAGCATGGCCAATCCACCTAACCTGCACATCTTTATGTTGTGGGGGTGAAACCCACACAGACATGGGGAGAATGTGCAAACTCCACAGACAGTGACCCAGAGCCGGGATTCTAACCTGGGTCCTCAGCGCCACAGTCCCAGTGCTATTGACTGCACCACATGCCACCCATTCTACAATCTTTCTTAAATAGTAGGACCATATTAGCTGTTCTCAAGTCCCCTGGCAACACCCCCGTGGCCAGAGAGGGATTAAACCTTTGGGTCAGAGCCCCAGCAATCTCCTCCCACAGCATCCTGGGACTCAATTCATCCAGAGCTAGTAATTTAATAATCTTATGGGCGGCACGGTAGCATAGTGGTTAGCACTATTGCTTCACAGCACCAGGCACATGGGTTTGATTCCGAGCTTGGTTCACTGTCTGTGCAGAGTCTGCACGTTCTCCCCGTGTCTGCGCGGGTTTCCTCCGGGTGCTCAGGTTTCCTCCCACAAGTCCCGAAAGACGAGCTTGTTAGGTGAATTGGACATTCTGAATTCTCACTCTGTGTACTCGAACAGGCGCCGCAGTCTGGCGACGAGGGGATTTTTATAGTAACTTCATTGCAGTGTTCATGTAAGCCTCCTTGTGACACTAATAATAAAGATCATGAATGGGTCGAAGGGCCTCTTTCCGTGCTGAAAGACACTATGACTGTAAAGATAGAGGTGGTAGAAGGAGGGAGGGAATGACTTTATAGAGAAACTGCCAAAGCCCCAACATTCACCAGCGCTAAGGACACACCTTAGCTCCCTTTCCAATCTGAAAGCAGCCTGAGCTGGATTTACATTCCCCTTAATTGATCATTGCTGGGCGATAATCCTGTACTTCCTCACCTCACACCACTGTGACAGCACCTTCACTACACAGACTGCAGCAACTGACCAAACATCACCTTCCCAGTTATTCCTGAAGGCACCGCCTTCCCAACCTGGCCCCTTGCCTGAGGTGTGGTGATCCTCAGGTCACATCACCGCCGGTCAGCTCTCTCCCGGGACCAGGCCCTGGTTCACAGCCGCCATCTTGGGGAAGCAGGACGCATGCGCTGGCATCTTGGCGATGCAACACCTAGTGGGCGGGGCCTGCAGGTTTCTGTTCCCAGCCGGGTCCTAGTGCCCGCCTGAACAATTAATTGCAACAGGTTTTAAAAAAGTTTCACCCACGCCCAGGCTGAACCTCCTGTTTGTAGCCTGGAGGTGTCTGTGGGTCTCGTTTACATTCAGTGTGAGAGGCTGCAGCCTCTATATAGCTACCTGAAGGGGATTAAAAGCGTTTGATTACATTTCGGGGACTTTCCAGCCATTATCAGGATGTTTGTGTGATATTTTCTTACCCTCAGATTAATTTTTCTTTCTTTAAAACACATTTCAGCAGCAGGCTCACTGGTGATTTTTAACGGATAGAAGGTTGTTTATCATCACACTATTTCCCTGCATGTTTGAACATCTCAGTCTCCCGTCTCTTTCACACTCACTGACACATACACAGAAATTAGGTACAGATCAAGTTGAAGCTGTAATGATGAAAATGGAATGCAGACTGCAGTCTTTATATCGCTGCAGGCTTAGACCATAAGACCATAAGACATAGGAGCGGAAGTAAGGCCATTCGGCCCATCGAGTCCACTCCACCATTCAATCATGGCTGATTTCAACTCCATTTACCCGCGCTCTCTCCATAGCCCTTAATTCCTCGAGAAATCAAGAATTTATCAACTTCTGTCTTAAAGACACTCAACGTCCCGGCCTCCACCGCCCTCTGTGGCAATGAATTCCACAGACCCATCACTCTCTGGCTGAAGACATTTCTCCTCATCTCTGTTCTAAAGTGACTCCCTTTTATTCTAAGGCTGTGCCCCTGGGTCCTAGTCTCCCCTGCGAATGAAAACAACTTCCCTACGTCCACCCTATCTAAGCCATTCATTATCTTGTAAGTTTCTATTAGATCTCCCCTCAACCTCCCAAACTCCAATGAATATAATTCCAGGATCCTCAGACGGTCATCGTATGTTAGGCCTACCATTCCTGGGATCTTCCGTGTGAATCTCCGCTGGACTCGGTCCAGTGCCAGTATGTCCTTCCTGAGGTGTGGGGCCCAAAATGCTCACAGTATTCTAAATGGGGCCTAACTAATGCTTTATAAAGCTTCAGAAGTACATCCCTGCTTTTATATTCCAAGCCTCTTGAGATAAATGACAACATTGTATTTGCTTTCTTAATTACGGACTCAACCTGCAAGTTTACCTTTAGAGAATCCTGGACTAGGACTCCAAAGTCCCTTTGCACTTCAGCATTATGAATTTTGTCACCGTTTAGAAAATAGTCCATGCCTCTATTCTTTTTTCCAAAGTGCAGGACCTCGCACTTGCCCACGTTGAATTTCATCAGCCATTTCTTGGACCACTCTCCTAAACTGTCTAAATCTTTCTGCAGCCTCCCCACCTCCTCCATACTACCTGCCCCTCCACCTATCTTTGTATCATCGGCAAACTTAGCCAGAATGCCCCCAGTCCCGTCATCTAGATCGTTAATATATAAAGAGAACAGCTGTGGCCCCAACACTGAACCCTGCGGGACACCACTTGTCACCAGTTGCCATTCCAAAAAAGAACCTTTTATCCCAACTCTCTGCCTTCTGCCTGACAGCCAATCGTCAATCCATGTTAGCACCTTGCCTCGAATACCATGGGCCCTTATTTTACTCAGCAGTCTCCCGTGAGGCACCTTATCAAAGGCCTTTTGGAAGTCAAGATAGATAACATCCATTGGCTCTCCTTGGTCTAACCTATTTGTTATCTCTTCAAAGAACTCTAACAGGTTTGTCAGGCACGACCTCCCCTTACTAAATCCATGCTGACTTGTCCTAATCCGACCCTGCACTTCCAAGAATTTAGAAATCTCATCCTTAACAATGGATTCTAGAATCTTGCCAACAACCGAGGTTAGGCTAATTGGCCTATAATTTTCCATCTTTTTCCTTGTTCCCTTCTTGAACAGGGGGGTTACAACAGCGATTTTCCAATCGTCTGGGACTTTCCCTGACTCCAGTGACTTTTGAAAGATCATAACTAATGCCTCCACTATTTATTCAGCTATCTCCTTTGGAACTCTAGGATGTAGCCCATCTGGGCCCGGAGGTTTATCAATTTTTAGACCTCTTAGTTTCTCTAGCACTTTCTCCTTTGTGATGGCTACCATAGTCAACTCTGCCCCCTGACTCTCCTGAATTGTTGGGATATTACTCATATCTTCTACTGTGAAGACTGACGCAAAGTACTTATTTAGTTCCTCAGCTATTTCCGTGTCTCCCATCACTAGATTACCAGCGTCATTTTGGAGCGGCCAAATGTCTACTTTTGCCTCCCGTTTGTTTTTAATGTATTAAAAAAAACTTTTACTATCATTCCTAATGTTACTGGCTAGCCTACCTTCATAATTGATCCTCTCTTTCCTTATTTCTCTCTTTGTTATCCTCTGTTTGTTTTTGTAGCCTTCCCAATCTTCTGACTTCCCACTACTCTTTGCCACATTATAGGCTTTCTCTTTTGCTTTGATGCATTCCCTAACTTCCTTTGTCAGCCATGGCTGCCTAATCCCCCCTCTGATAACCTTTCTTTTCTTTGGGATGAACCTCTGTACTGTGTCCTCAATTACTCCCAGAAACTCCTGCCATTGCTGTTCTACTGTCTTTCCCACTAGGCTCTGCTCCCAGTCGATTTTCGTCAGTTCCTCCCTCATGCCCCTGTAGTTACCTTTATTTAACTGTATCACCTTTACATCTGATTCTACCTTCATTCTTTCAAATTGGAGATTGAATTCTACCATATTATGATCACTGCCTCCTAAGTTACTTTAAGATCTTTAATCAAGTATGGCTCATTACATAACACTAAGTCCAGAATGGCCTGTACCCTCGTGGGCTCCATCACAAGCTGTTCCAAAAAGCCCTCCTGTAAACATTCAATGAATTCCCTTTCCTTGGGTCCACTGGCAGAATTATTTACCCAGTCCACCTGCATATTGAAGTCCCCCATGATCACTGTGACCTTGCCTTTCTGACATGCACTTTCTGTTTCGTGGTGCATTTTGTGCCCCTAGTCCTGACCACTGTTAGGAGGCCTGTACATAACTCCCATTATGGTTTTTTTGCCTTTGTGGTTCCTCAACTCTACCCACACAGACTCCACATCATCTGACCCTATGCCATTTAGTGCTATTGATTTAATTTCATTCCTAATTAACAAGGCAACCCCGCCCCCTCTGCCCACCTCTCTGTCTTTTCGATAGGTTGTGAATCCCTGGATGTTTAAATGCCAGTCCTGAACCCCCTGCAACCACGTCTCTGTGATGCCTACCACATCATACCTGCCAGTCACAATCTGGGCCACAAGCTCATCTACCTTGTTCCGTACACTGCACGCATTTAAATATAGCACCTTTAATTCTCCATTGACAGTCCCTTTTTGTTTTCTTAGTGTGGTGGACCTTGGTTTACTGAGCCTTTCCATACACTGTGTCACATTTTGTGGGATGGGGACTATCGTAACCTCTCCTGAGTTCTGTCTTTTCGTGCTTTTTTGTATTCCTAAGCAGCTACGCTTCCCACTGATTACTTCACCTCTTGGTTCCCTGACTTCCCCTCCCCCCCCCAATCTCTAGTTTAAAGTCCTATTGACCACCCTATTTACTCTTTTCGCCAGAACACTGGTCCCAGCTCGGTTCAGGTGGAGACCATCCCAACGGTATAGGTCCCCACTGTCACAAGACTGATGCCAGTGTCCCATGAAAAGGAACCCCTCTTTCCCACACCACTCTTTCAGCCACGTGTTAACTTCCCTTATTCTTGCCTCCCTATGCCAATTTGCACGTGGCTCGGGCAGTAATCCAGAGATTATGACCCTTGAGGACCTGTTTTTTAATTTGAATCCTAGCTCTTTATAATCTCTAAACAGGTCCTCTTTTCTAGACTTGCCTATGTTGTTGGTACCGACATGGACCACAACAACTGGATCCTCCCCCTCCCTCTCCAGTATCCTTTCAAGCCGGTCAGAGATGTCCCGCACTCTAGCACCGGGCAGGCAACATACCATGGGGGACTCTTTATCCTGCTCACAAAGGATACTATCTATCCCCCTGATAATAGAATCCCCTACAACTACAACTTGCCTATTTACTCCCTCCCCTTGAATGGCCTGCTGAACCATGGTGCCTTGGTCAGTTGACTCATCCTTCCTGCAGCCCTGTTCGCCATCCACACAGGGAGCAAGTGCCTCATACCTGTTGGACAGGGTCAAGGGCTGAGGCTCCTGAGTTCCTGACTGCTGGTTCCCTTTACCTGCCTGACTTGCAATCACACCCTGCTGTCCCTGGCCACCGGCAGGATTTAAACTACTTACTGTGACAGGTGTGACTGCCTCCTGAAACACAGTGTCCAGGTAAGTCTCCCCCTCCCGGATGTGCCTCAGTGTTTGAAGCTCAGACTCCAGCTCACCAACTCTGAGCCGGAGCTCTTCGAGCAGCCAACACTTACTGCAGATGTGGTCGCTGCAGCTCGCAATGGGATCTGCCAGCTCCCACATCAAGCAGCTCAAGCACATCGCCTGACCAGCCATCACTGATTAATTAACTAGTTTAATTTAAGTTTACGAGTTTAGCTGTGTTTAAAAAAAAATTTGGGGCATATTTGCTATCAACCAATCAGATCACAGCTTCCCTCTGACGTCACTTTTGGAAAAAAAAACTGGAAAACAGGAAGTTACCGTTAGGTTTTTATAATCACAGAGACTGCTCCTCCTCCTCCGAACGACTCCCAAAATTAGGTCCGAAGAAAGCGAGCGAACAAAACAGTCGGGAAAAAACACCTTCTCCCACTCTGCACCGAATTACCTCACTACACCAAATTACCAAATTCTCACTCTGTCTGTGTCTCACTCACTCAGGCTGTGTCTCTTTGACCAGCGCAATGCTTACTAAGTGCGCTTTCTGTCTGTCTTTTATACAGACTTTAGGATGACTCACACTAAAACTTCAAAGAGAAGAATACAATGTGTACCTTTGTGCCCCTTAACAGGCCTCAGGTGACTGCCAGATAACTGCCTCTCAGCAATTAGGGTGGGGCAGCTTCAGCCAATCAGACACTAATCTACACTGCACTTTTAACTGAAAAACAGCACAATTAGATTAACCACTTACCTTTCCTGGTTACCTCACTGCACCAAATTACCAAATTCTCACTCTGTCTGTGTCTCACTCACTCAGGCTGTGTCTCCTTGACCAGCGCAATGCTTGTTGTCTTGTTGAGCAGATCTTTTAGTTGGAGTGAAGCGTTTTTAGAAACAAATAATTCTCATGAGGCTCTGAAGCTTCTTGTGGATGAATAGCCAGGAGGTTGGTTCTCAGGTGGACTTGGAAGCTGGAATAAGTTCAGTACTGTGGCTGCACTGGGAGACATTCAGCTCTGCTGGTTCAGCTGGTTCCTGGTGCTTCAGATGCGTCTCACACACACATTTGCTTTGTTCAGGGTTTATTATGCTGCATCCCTGACAATTAACTGCAGGGTTAAAACTCTGGGACCCAGAATACCCCGATGCAATAGCAGTTTACGATGCTCACTCACGCTTATCTCTGTCCCAATTCGAGCTCATTCTCCTGTGTTCAATACGGCCCTTGGAGACCAACAATCCCGAGATTTCATGTTCTTCAAACGCTGGTTAATCCTGATACAACGAGACATTTAAACTTCACAGGTGGATGCAAAGTTTCCTTGTTCAGGTCCATGTTTAACTAAATATTGGTCAGAGAATCGAATATTGGCCAGTTTAATGTCCATTGTAACCTGTTAAGTTGCAGCCATCTTGACAGAGTTCGTGGATCTTACAGTCTATAATATCTAGTATCCTTTTTTAAATAAAATATTTTAATTCAAATTTTTACATATTTTCAACCAAACAGGAATAAGAAACCCTTACAGAAATAAGAAAAAACAAAGAACACATAAATAAACATCTTATAGCTATGTCACGTATTCCCCCAATATACAAGCCCCCATTAAACGATAATAAACACAGTAGTAAACACAAAGTACCCCCGCTTCCCCCGGGTTGCTGCTGTCCACCTCCTAACGCTCCGCGAGAAAGTCTACGAATGGTTGCCATGGCCTGAAGAACCCTTGCACAGATCCTCTTAAGGCAAATTTTACCCTCACCAATTTAATGAACCCCGCCATTTCGCTGATCCAGGCTTCCACGCTTGGGGGCCTCGCATCTTTCCACTGTAGCAGAATCCTCCGTCGGGCTACCAGGGACGCAAAGGCCAGAATATCAGCCTCTTTCGCCTCTTGCACTCCCGGCTCGTCCAATACCCCAAATAGTGCGAGCCTCCAACTCGGCTTAACCTGGATATGCACCACCTTAGACACCATCCTCACAACGCCCCTCCAGAACCCATCCAGCCCTGGGCACGCCCAGAACATGTGGGCGTGATTTGCTGGGCTCCCCGAACACCTCACACACCTGTCCTCTACTCCAAAAAAACGACTCACCCTTGCCCCAGTCATGTGCGCCCTGTGCAGAACCTTAAATTGTATCAGGCTACGCCTGGCGCAAGAGGAAGACTTTACCCTACCCAGGGCGTCTGCACACATTCCCTCGTCTATCTCCTCCCCCAGCTCCTCCTCCCATTTACCTTTCAGCTCCTCCACCGAGGCCTCCTCCTCCTGCATCTCCTGGTAGATCACCGAGCCTTGCATTCTCCAACCCACACCCCCAAGAGCACCCTATCCTGGTTCCTACGTGCTGGCAGCAGTGGGAATTCCCTCACCGGCCATCTTACAAACGCCCTTATCTGCATGTACGTGAAGGCATTTCCAGGGGGGAGCCCAAATTTTTCCTCCAACACCCCAAGGCTCGCAAACGTCCCATCTATAAACAGGTCCCCCATCCTTCTAATACCTGCCCTGTGCCAGCTCAGGAACCCCCCATCCATTCTCCCCGGGACAAACCGATGGTTCTCTCGGACCGGACACCACACCAAAGCCTCTGCCTCCCCCCTGTGGCGTCTCTCCTGCCCCCAGATTTTGAGGGTCGCCGCCACCAGTAGGCTCGTGGTGTACCTTGTCGGCGGGGGCGGCAGCGGTGCCGTCACCAGCGCTCTCAGGCTCGTGCCCACACAGGACGCCATCTCCAGCCTCTTCCATGCCGCCCCCTCCCCCTCCATTACCCACTTGCGTATCATCGCCACATTGGCAGCCCAGTAGTACCCACACAGATTAGGAAATGCTAGCCCTCCTCTGCCCCTGCTCCGTTCCAGAAACACCCTTCTCACCCTCGGGGTCTTTTTCGCCCATACATACTCCATGATGCTCTTGCTGACCCACTTAAAAAAGACCTTAGGGATCAGGATGGGGAGGCACTGGAATATAAAAAGGAACCTCGGGAGCACCATCATTTTCAGCGACTGTACCCTACCCGCCAGGGAGAGTGGCAGCATATCCCACCTTTTAAACTCCTCCTCCATCTGCTCCACCAGCCTCATCAAGTTGAGCTTATGTAGGGCCCCCCACAGCTCCTGGCCACCTGTATCCCTAGGTACCGAAAACTCCTTTCCGCCCTCTTCACTGGAAGCTCGTCTATCCCCCTTCCCTGGTCCCCTGGGTGTATCACGAATAGCTCACTCTTCCCCATGTTGAGCTTATACCCGGAAAAGTCTCCAAGCTCCCTGAGGATCCGCAACACCTCCGGCATCCCCCCCCCCCACCCCACCGGGTCCGCCACATATAGTATGTACCTGAAGGCATTTCCAGGGGGGAGGCCGGATTTTTCCTCCAACACCCCAAGGCTCGCAAACGTCCCATCTATAAACAGGTCCCCCACCCTTCTAATACCTGCCCTGTGCCAGCTCAGGAACACATACAGTCTGCATACAGAGATACCCGGTGTTCCTCCCCCCCCCCCCCCCCCCCACACACACACACACACACCAGCCCCCTCCAGTTCCTGGACTCCCTCATCGCCAAAGGCTCAATTGCCAACGCAAATAGTGGGGGGGGGGGGGGGGGGGGGGGGGGAGGGGCACCCCTGCCTCGTCCCCCGGTACAGCCAAAAGTATTCCGACCTCCTCCGATTTGTGTCAGCCACTCATAGAAGTCTCGAAATACCCCATTTATTCCCACCGCACTCCGCACCGTGTTCCCCCCTTTATCCCTAACTCCCCCAATCTCCCTCGCTGCCTCCCGCTTCCGAAGCTGGTGTGCCAACATCCGGCTAGCCTTCTCCCCATATTCATACACCGCCCTTTGCGCCTTCCTCCACTGCACTCCACCTTCTTGGTAGTCAACAGGTCGAACTCGGCCTGGAGGCTCCGTCGCTCCTTGAGTAGTCCCTCCTCGGGGACCTCTGCATACCTCCTATCTACCCTTAAAATCTCCCCCACCAACCTCTCCCTCTCCTTCCCCTCCTTGTGGGCCATAGTGGAGATTAGCTCTCCCCTAATCACCGCCTTCAGCCCCTCCCAGACCACCCCTACCTGCGTCCCCCCAATATTGTTAACCTCTAGGTATCTTTCAATGCAACCCCGGATCCGCCCACTCACCTCCTCATCCGCCAGCAAACCCATCTCCAGGCACCACAGCGGGCGCTAGTCCCTCTCCTCCCCTAGCTCGAGCTCCACCCAGTGCGGGGCATGGTCTGAGATGGCTATGGCCGAATACTCGTGTCCTCCACCCTCGGGATCAGCGCCCTGCTCAAAACGAAGAAGTAAATCCGGGAGTAGGCTTTATGGACGTGGGAAAAGAAAGAGAATTCCCTGGCCCCCGGCCTAACAAAACTCCATGGGTCCACTCCTCCCATCTGGTCCAGAAACCCCCTCAACACCTTGGCCGCCGCCGGCCTCTTACCCGTCCTGGACCTAGGGCGGTCCAATGCTGGATCCAGTACCGTATTAAAATCCCTCCCCCATTATCAAGCTCCCTGCCTCCAGGTCCGGAATCCGGCATCTTCCCAATTCGGGGGATACACATTCACCAAGACCACCCGCACTCCCTGCAGCTTACCACTCACCATCACGTACCTACCTCCATTGTCTGCCACGATGCTCAGCACCTCAAACGACACCCGCTTCCCCACAAACATCGCCACCCTCGATTCTTTGCATCCAACCCCGAATGGAAAAACTGCCCTACCCACCCCTTTCTCAGCCTAACCTGGTCTGCCACGCTCAAATGCGTCTCCTGGAGCATGACCACATCTGCCTTCAGTCCCTTCAGGTGATCGAACACACGGGCCCTCTTGACCGGCCCATTCAGGCCTCTCACCTTCCAAGTTATCAGCCAGATCAGGGGGCTGCGCCCCCCCCCCCACTGCCGATTAGCCATCTCCCTTTCTAGACCAGCCCCGTGCCCGCGCCTCCCACATTCTCCGTTCCCCCCAGCGGCAGACCCTCACCCCGACTCGCGCTTCAGGCTCCAGCTCCCCCTTGGCCAATGCAGCAGCAACCCAGTCCCCCCCCCGCCAGCTAGGTTCCCCCCCGAGCTGCGTTGCTCCCCCCATAGCACTCCTGTATGTCAGCTGACTCCTGCTGATCCCGGCCGCCCCCCGCCACTCCATCGACCCCCCCAGTGTGAGAATCTCCCCCCCCCCCCTCCTGTCCATCAGCGGGTGCTCCTCTCCAGCACCACCCCTCCCCCTTCCTTCCCCACGCTTTCCACCAAGCCGGCCCCACCCCCTCTGGCGCGGCTCCCTTTCGCGGCCTCATCCCAGCTCCCCACCTCAGGCCTCCCGTCTCACCTCCCCCGCAATGGGGCCCCCCTCTTCCAACCACCGACGTCCACACTCTCACCAAACCCCCACTACGAACCATTTCACCCTACCCCACCCAGCACCCAAAAAAAAAACAGGACCAAACAGAACAGAACATCCCCCCAAAACACAACAATCACATCAATCCCCTCCCATCATCCCCTCGCAACCGACCCTCAATCCGAGTCCAACTTTTCGGCCTGGATAAAGGTCCACGCCTCCTCCGGCGTCTCGAAGTAGTGGTGGCGGTCCTTGAAAGTGACCCACAGTCGTGCCGGCTGCAACATTCCAAATTTCACCCCCTTCCGATGCAGAGCCGCCTTAGCCCGATTGTACCCGGCCCTCTTTTTGGCCACCTCCGCGCTCCAGTCCTGGTATATACGGACCTCTGCATTCTCCCACCTGCTGCTCCCCTCCTTCTTTGTCCACCTTAGGACACACTCCCTATCCATGAAGCGGTGGAACCGCACCAGCACCGCCCGCGGCGGCTCATTGGGCTTGGGCCTGCTCGCCAGGACACGGTGGGCTCCCTCCAGCTCCAGGGGCCCCGGGAAGGCCCCCGCGCCCATCAAAGTGTTCAGCATCGTGACCACGTATGCTCCAACATCCGACCCCTCCACTCCCTCCAGGAGACCCAGAATCCGCAGATTCTTCCTCCTCGACCGGTTCTCCATGTCCTCGAACTTCTCCTGCCATTTCTTTTTTAAAAAAATATATTTTATTAAAGTTTTCAAACAGAATTTTTCCATTTTACAAATCAACATAAAAATAGTACAGTAACTGATAAATAGCATTCTTTAAATAATATAGTGATCTAACAAAGTAACAAAAAATAGTGCCCCCCCCCCCCCCCCGATGCTGCTGACGATCTATTTTCCCTTAACGTTCCGCGAGATAGTCAAGGAACGGTTGCCACCGCCTGGAGAACCCCTGAGCCGATCCTCTCAGCGCAAATTTTATTCGTTCTAGTTTTATAAACCCTGCCATATCGTTTATCCAGGCCTCCACGCCGGGGGGTTTCGCTTCCTTCCACATGAGTAAGATCCTTCGCCGGGCTATCAGGGGCGCAAAGGCCAAAATATCGGCCTCTTTCGCCTCCTGCACTCCCGGCTCTTCCGCTACCCCCAAATATCGCTAACTCCCATCTTGGCTTGACCCGGACCTTCACCACCTTTGAGATCACCTTTGCCACTCCCCTCCAGTGCCGGACACGACCAGAACATGTGTGTGTGGTTCGCCGGCCTTCCCAAGCACCTCCCGCACTTGTCCTCCATTCCGAAGAACCTGCTCAGTCTTGCTCCCGTCATATGGCACACGAAGACGAGGAGTTTACCCTGCTTATGGCGTCAGCCCACAGGCCCTCCTCAATCTCCTCTCCCAGCTCTTCTTCCCATTTTCCATTCAGCTCCTCTACCATCGCCTTCCCCTCGTCTCTCATCTCCTGATATATTTCAGACACTTTGCCCGTCACGACCCATACCCCGGAAATCACTCTATCTTGGATCCCCTGTGTCGGGAGCAGCGGAAATTCCCTCACCTGTTGCCTCGTAAATGCCCTCAGCTGCATGTATCTGAAATTGTTCCCCGGGGGCAACTCATACTTTTCCTCCAGCGCTCCCAGGCTCGCAAACGTCCCGTCTATAAACAAATCTCTCAGTTTCCTAATTCCTGCTCGTTGCCACCTCTGGAACCCTACGTCCGTCTTTCCTGGGACAAACCTATGGTTGTTCCTGATCGGGGAGCACACCGAGGCACCCGTCACCCCCTTGTGTCGCCTCCATTTCCCCCAGATCCTTAAGGTTGCCATCACCACTGGGTTTGTGGTATACCTTTTCGGAGAGAGCGGCAGCGGCACCGTCACCAGTGCCTTTAGGCTCGTTCCTTTACAGGACACCATCTCCAGCCTCTTCCACGCCGCCCCCTCTCCCTCCCTCATCCACTTACAAACCATCGCCACATTGGCGGCCCAGTAGTAGTCGTCCAGGCTCAGCAACGCCAGTCCCCCTCTGTCCCTGCTACGCTGCAGGAACCCCCTCCTTACCCTTCGGGTCTTCCCTGCCCACACAAAGCTCATAATGCTCCTGTCTATTTTCTTGAAAAAGGCCTTTTTGATCAGAATGGGGAGACATTGAAACACAAAAAGAAACCTCGGGAGAACCATCATTTTTACCGCCTGCACTCTGCCCGCCAATGAGAGCGGCAGCATATCCCACCTCTTGAAATCCTCCTCCATCTGCCCCACCAGCCGCGTCAAATTAAGTCTGTGTAGAGTTCCACAGCTCCTAGCTACCTGGATCCCCAAACATCGGAAGCTCTTTTCCACTCTCCTTAACGGCAGGGCGTCTATTCCTCTTCCCTGGTCCCCGGGGTGTATTACAAAAAGCTCGCTCTTCCCCATATTTAGCCTGTATCCCGAAAAATCTCCAAACTCCCTCAATATCTGCATAACCTCTGTCATCCCCTCTACAGGGTCCGCAACATATAGCAGTAAGTCATCTGCGTAGAGTGACACTCGATGTTCCTCTACCCCTCTAACCACCCCCCTCCATTTCTTAGAGTCTCTCAACGCTATGGCCAGTGGTTCAATTGCCAATGCAAACAGTAATGGGGACAGGGGACACCCCTGCCTTGTTCCCCTGTGTAGCCGAAAATACTCCAATCTTTGCTGGTTTGTGACTACACTTGCCTCTGGGGCCCCATATAGGAGTCTGACCCATCTGACAAACCCCTCCCCGAACCCAAACCTCCCATAAATACTCCCACTCTACCCTATCGAATGCCTTCTCCGCATCCATCGCCACCACTATCTCTGCCTCCCCCTCCGCTGGGGGCATCATTATCACCCCCAGCAGCCGTCGAACATTGACATTCAGTTGTCTCCCCTTTACAAACCCTGTCTGGTCTTCATGCACCACCCCCGGGACACAATCCCCTATCCTCGTCGCCAGCACTTTTGCCAGCAGCTTGGCGTCTACATTTAGGAGCGAGATAGGCCTATATGACCCGCATTGCAGCGGGTCTTTATCCCGCTTCAGGATTAGTGATATCGTCGCCTCCAACATTGTCGGGGGTAGAGTCCCCCCTTCTCTGGCCTCGTTAAAGGTTCTCACCAGCAGCGGGGCCAACAGGTCCACATATTTCCTGTAGAATTCCACCGGAAACCCGTCTGGTCCCGGGGCCTTCCCTGCTTGCATGTTCCCCAGTCCTTTAGTCACCTCATGCACCTCAATTGGCACCCCCAGACCCGCCACCTCCTGCTCCTCCATCCTCGGGAACCTTACGTGGTCCAGAAACTGTTGCATTCCCTCTTTTCCCTCTGGGGGTTGGGACTTATATAGCCTCTCATAGAAGGTCTTAAACACCTAATTTACCTTCCCTGCTCTCCGCTCCCTAGTTCCCGTTTCATCCCTAACTCCCCCAATCTCCCTCGCCGCTATCCTCTTGCGAAGCTGGTGGGCCAACAGCCGGCTCGCCTTTTCCCCATACTCATTATCTCATCCCCTGTGCCTTCCTCCACTGTGACTCTGCCTTTCCTGTGGTCAGCAGGTCAAACTCCGTCTGAAGTCTTCACCTCTCTCTATATAGTCCTTCGTCCGGGGCCTCCGCATATCTTTTATCCACCCTCAAAATCTCCCCACTAATCTCTCCCTTTCTTTGCCCTCTTGTTTCTCCTTGTGAGCTCTAATGGAGATCAACTCTCCCCTAACCACCGCCTTCAGCGCTTCCCATACTACCCCCACCTGGCCCTCGCCATCATCATTGACCTCCAGGTATCTCTCAATACATCCCCGCACCCTTCAACAGACCCCCTCATCCGCCAATAGTCCCACATCCTCCAATTTAAACTTCTGTACCACAGCCTTGTGTTTCCCCCCCAACATCAGTCTCTCTGTTCTAGTCCAGTTTCTCTTCTTGGATGAAGGTCCATGCCTCATGCGCCGTTTCAAAGTAGTAGTGCTTGCCCTGATGCGTGACCCACAATCGCGCCGGCTGCAGCATCCCAAATTTTATTTTCTTCCTGTGAAGCACTGCCTTGGCCCGATTGAAGCTCGCCCTCCTTCTCGCCACCTCCGCGCTCGTATCTCCGCATTCTCCCACCTGCTACTCCGTACCTTCTTGGCCCAGCTCAAAACGGCCTCTCTGTCCGTGAAGCGGTGAAATCTCACCACTATCGCCCTTGGTAGTTCTCCCGCCTTTGGTCTTCTCACAAGGACCCGGTGAGCCCCTTCCACCTCCAGGGGGCCCGATGGGGCCTCAGCTCCCATTAGCGTATGGAGCATCGTGCTCACATAAGCCCCAACGTCAGCTCCCTCCGTTCCTTCGGGGAGACCTAGAATCCGTAGGTTCTTCCTCCTCGAGCTGTTCTCCAGGGCTTCCAGCCTTTCGATACATCTCTTATGTAGCACCTCATGCGTCTCCGTTTTTACCACCAGGCCCTGTATCTCATCCTCGTCTTTGGCTGCCTTTGCCTTCACTCCACAGAGCTCTATCGCCTGGACCTTTTGTGTTTCCTTCAGCCCATCGATTGCCGATAACATCGGCGCCAGCACCTCCTTCTTTATTTCCTCCACACACCGTCCGAGGAATTCCTGCTGGTCCGGGCCCCATGTTGCCTGGGCTCCATCTGCCACCATCTTGCTTCTTCCTTCTCTTCTCTGCCGCTGCTCCAAAGGATCTTTCGCAATCTGGCCACTGCCACTGGTCTTTCCCATACACACCCGGGGGGGGGGGGGGCACCTTCCTTCGTCACCCCACACTGGGTTTGGTCTGAAAAAATTTCCGTTGGGGCTCCCGAAAAGAGCCCAAAAGTCCGTTAGAACGGGAGCTGCCGAAACGTGCGGGTTAGCAGTGCATCACCGCAACCGGAAGTCCTCCTGCCATTTATTATGCAGAGCCTCGTGCGCCTCCACCTTCACCGCCAGGCCCAAGATCTCGTCCTCATTCTCCGAGGCCTTTTGCTGCACCTCCCAGATCGCCGCCCCTTGGGCCTTCTGGATCTCGAGCAGCTTGTCTATCAAAGAACAAAGAAATGTACAGCACAGGAACAGGCCCTTCGGCCCTCCAAGCCCGTGCCGACCATGCTGCCCGACTAAACTACAATCTTCTAAAAGAACAAGCGAAGCAGTCATTGGCTCCAACAGCTCTGCCTTCAATTCTGTGAAGCAGCGCTGGAGAAACTCCTGCTGTTCCTGCGACCACTGCGCCCATGCTGCCTGGTCTCCACCCGCCACCATCTTGATTTTCCTCCCTCGCACTTTTCACTGCTCCAAAACTACTTTTTTCACCGCTCGACTCCTGGTCCGATCGGAACCGTCTAACAAATTCCGCTGGGGCCCTGAAAAGAGCCCAAAAGTCAGTTTCTGTCGGGAGCTGCTGAACGTGCGACTTAGCTCCGCATAGCCGCAACCGGAAGTCCAAAAGCTAAGCCTTCTCGGAGGTCATCATTTCAGTGGTGGGAGTCTAGAACTCGCTGTCTGATAGGGTCATAGAAGCAGAAATCCTGATCACTTTAAAATAAATGTCTTGGATATCCAAATAAAGGACTGGGACATACTCCAGCCAAACAGACTACGGGCTTTGTGTGAATGAAGTTTGAGCTTCACACAGACTGAATCTTCTTCCTGTGTCAATCCGCTGAGTAAAACACTTTATTTTCACTTCAATGGACTCTTTTAGAGACCATTGACCCTTCTACAGAACTGTTACAAGGAACAACAAACGTTACCTCTGTTTCTCGTGCCACAGATGTGGCATGGTGGCACAGTAGTTAGCACTGCTGCCTCACAGCGCCAGCGACCTGGGTTCAATTCCAGCCTTGGGTAACTGCACATTCTCCACGTGTCTGTGTGGGATCCGTCTGGGTGCTCCAGTTTTCTCCCACCGTCGAAAGATGTGCCGGTTTGGTGGATATGCTATACTAAATTGCCCCTTCGTGTCCAAAGATGAAGTGGTGTTACGGGGAGAGGGCGGGGGGGGGGGGGGGGCGGGGGGAGTGCACCTGGGTGGGGTGCTCTTTTGTAGGGTTGGTGCAAGCTCGATGGGCCGAATGGTCTCCTTCTGCACTGTAGGGATTCTATGATGCTGCCAGACCTGTTGGTTTAATCTCGCATTTTCTGTTTTTACTTGACATTACGCACCTTTTTAATCTACTAATTATATTTATTGAACCACTGTACCATCAACTATGAGGAGCAGTGTGTTGATGCTTCAGCCATTCCGGCCTCGGATGGCTGTGTAGAGTTTGCACATCCTCCCCGTGACTGTGTGGGTTCCCATCGGGTGCTCCAGTTTTCTCCCACAGTCCAAAGATGTGCAGGTTAGGTGGATTGACCATGCTAAATTGCCCTTATTGGCCAAAAAAAGGATCGGTGGGGTTACTGGATTATGGGGATAGGGTGGAGGCATGGGTTTGAGTGGGGTGCTCTTTCCAAGGGCTAGTGCAGGCTTGATGGGCTGAATAACCTCCTTTCGCACTGTTAGTTCTACCATTCAGTCGAATTCTCTCTCTCTCAATCTCATCCGATTGGTGTCTGGTGGTAATTCCGTGACAATAGCACAGTGGTTAGCACTGTTGCTTCACAGCGCCTGGGTCCCCAGTTCGATTCCCACTTGGGATTACTGTCTACGCAGAGTCTGCACATTCTCCCCATGTCTGCGTGGGTTTCCTCCCACACAGGTGCCAGAATGTAGCGACTAGGTGATTTTCACAGTAACTTCATTGCATAAGCCTACATGTGACAATAATAAAGATTATTATTATGTGTTTGTGCATTTTAAGGAGCAGGTAGAACTTTTTGTTTCTCCTGGTTGTGCCCTCAGATATTCCATCTGTTTGTGGTTAATGTGTCTGGAGTCTTTGAGTTCTTCCGTCTCCAATTCCCTTCCTGTCTCGTGTATATGCGTCTCGGTAGCTTGGTGTGATGTGTGTTGTTTGGTTGTCTGTCTGTCTCAAGCAGATATTGTTGTGTCTTGATAACGACTGTGCTGCTACCCTTGCTTCTGGTCTTATGAACATATCCATGTTGGATTGTCTGTCTTTCCGGGTAAGATTCTGATTGTCTCCTGTATTTCACTGTGACAGGGCAGAGACCTGATTCAAGGGTTCAAACATGGGAATTCTGGGAAAGATGGGCAAGGATTTGGGAGGTGGCAACATGTTCAACGAGTTTGGAGAGGAGAGGGAGGTTGAAGATGGGGCAGTAATTTATAAGGATGGCAGGGTCAAGGGTTTGTTTTATTGTGGAGGGGGTGATGATGGCAGATTTGAAGGACAGAGAGACAGTACCTGAAGAGAGAGAAATGTTGACAATATCCAGGGACACATCAGTAGCTTAGTGGGAATAGGGTTGATGGAGCAGGAGTGGGGTTTCATGGACAAGATGAGCTCTGAGAGGGCACGAGGGGAGATGGGTGAGAAACTAGAGAAAGATGTGAGTTCAGGGCTCGGGAAAGTTGAAATTTAGAGACAGTTTGGTCTGGTGGGCTCTTGGCAGGGAGGGAAGCAGCTGATCGGATTTACTCAATCTCAGTCACAAAGAAGCTCCACAAGCTCCTCACACTTCTTGTTGGAGGTGAGGATGGAAGAGACAGGGGAGAGCGAGAGTACTTCAAAAGGAACTTGTGTCAGAGATATTAGAAAGTTTCAACACACTGCGCATTTAACACAAATCTAATTTATTTGACTTTTAGCCAGAATATTAGCCCCTGTAAATTGTCTGGAGTTTGTTATCAGCAGAAAGAGACCCAAATGAACATGGTTCAGTCCTGAATGTGAGTTAACAGCAAAGTCCATGCACTGTGGTTACTTATGGCCTCGTTGGTGTTTCAGCAGGTGGGATGACTGAGTGAATCCCTTCCCACAGTCGGAGCAGGCGAATGGTCTCACCCCAGTGTGAATTTGCTGGTGTGTCAGCAAGTTGGTTGACTTGAGTGAATCCCTTCCCACAGTCGGAGCAGGCGAATGGTCTCACCCCAGTGTGAATTCGCTGGTGCTTCTGCAGCTCGGACGACTTAGTGAATCCCTTCCCACACTTGAAGCAGGCGAATGGTCTCTCTCCGGTGTGAACTCGCTGATGTACAGTGAGGTCAGATGATTGTCTGAACCCAGTCCCACAGTGAGAGCACTTAAACGGTCTCTCGTCAGTGTGAACACGTTGATGGCTCATCAGATCACCAGAACTTTTATAGCACTTCCCGCAGTCTGGACACTGAAACGGTCTCTCATCAGTGTGAACTCGCTGGTGTCTCAGCAGGTGGGATGAAATAGTAAATCCCTTCCCACACTCTGAGCAGGTGAATGGTCTTTCCCCAGTGTGAACTCGCTGGTGTGTGGACAGAGTGGATGACCGAGTGAATCCCTTCCCACACTCTGAGCAGGTGAATGGTCTCTCCCCAGTGTGAACTCGCTGGTGACTCAGCAGGTGGGTTGAAATGGTAAATCCCTTCCCACACTTGGAGCAGGTGAATGGTCTCTCCCCAGTGTGAACTCGCTGGTGTGTGGACAGAGTGGATGACTCAGTGAATCCCTTCCCACGCTTGGAGCAGGTGAATGGTCTCTCCCCAGTGTGACTGCGTCAATGAGTTTCCAGCTTGGATGGATAAGTGAATCCTTTCCCACAGTCCGCACATTTCCACGGTTTCTCCTCAGTATGACTGCAATTGTGTCTCGTGAGGCCTGATGATCGAGTGAATCCTCGCCCACACACACAACATGTGTACGGTTTCTCCCCACTATGAACGATGCTTTTTCTGTCCATGTTCAAAGAACGATGATATTCAGGATATGATAAATTGAGGACTGTCAGACCCGATGTGATGCTTGGTTTGAGTTTCCGGACTTTGAAGCCTCCCCTTCGAACACCCTGTGAAACTGATTGAAAACAGAAAATAGGGAGTGAGAGAGAACCCACAAAAATACAAAGGCAGGTTGTGAAATTGAGCTGAATGAATCTGGTCATTTGTGGGGCCGGCACTAAGAAAAATTGGAAGAGAAAATGCTGGATAAAAGCAAATTACTGCGGATGCTGGAATCTGAAACTAATCTGAATCAAAGAAAAAGTGACCATGAAAACTGCTGGATTGTCATAAAAACCCAACTGTCCTCTTTGGGAGGAGAGAGAAAGAGGCGAAGAGGGATTTTGTATATCTACAAGACATAATATGTTGGCAAAGCAAATTCGATCTTGAGCTTCATAAACAGTAATATTGATACCAAAACTACGCTCCTGGTGGCATGGTGGTTAGCACTGCTGCCTCACAGCACCAGGGACTCGGTTCAATTCCAGCCTTGATGTCTGTGTGTGTGGATTCTCCCTGGGTCTGCGTGGATTTCCACCCGGTGCTCATGATTCCTCCATCAGTCCAAAGAAGGGAAAGTTCGGTGGGGGATTGGCCTTGATAAATTGTCCCTTAGTGTCCAGAGATGTGCAGGTTCGGTGGGGCGTTGGGCTTACAGGGATAGGGTAGGAGTGTGGGCCTTCAAAAAATCAATGCAGACTCGATGGGCCGAATGCCCCCCCTCTGCACTGTAGGAGTTCTATGGTTCTAATTCTATTCTATGAATCTTTCTAAAGCTCTGGTCACCACTCTTCAGGAAGGATCTGAAGGTTCTTGAGAAGGTGCAGAGGAGATTTGCCAGAATGGTTCCAGCAAAGGAGATTGAGGGGAGATTTGATTCAGGGACACAAGATTATGCCAGATTTCCATCGGGTGGTCAAAGGAACACTGTTTTCATTCACTGATCGTACATGCAGCCCAGACACAGATTTAAAGTTTGGGGTAAAACCTGGATTGAACTTTTTCCAACCATAGGGGTCTTGACAGGGTGGATGTGGAGAGAATGTTTCCTCTTGTGGGAGAATCTGGAACAAGGGCGTCACTGTTGCAAAGTGAGGGGTCACCCATTTAAGATGGAGATGAGGATTTTCTATTCTCTCTGGGTTGAAAGACAGGGGGTGGCATAGTGGTTAGCACTGCTGCTTCACAGCACCAGGGACCTGGGTTCAATTCCCAGCCTGACTGTGTGGAGTTTGCACTTTCTCCCCATGTCTGTATGGGTTTCCTCCGGGTGCTCCGGTTTACTCCCACAGCTCAAAGATGTGCAGGTTAGGTTGAATCGGTTAGGATTCAGAGGAATCAGGGGGGAATCTCATAGAAACGTATAAAAAGTGGGTGGTGCAGTGGTTAGCACTGCTGCCTCATGTCGCCGAGGACCCGGGTTCGATCCCAGCCCCAGGTCACTGTCTGTGTGGAGTTTGCACATTCTCCCTGTGTTTGCGTGGTTCTGACCCACACAAATCCAAAGATGTACAGGGTAGGTAGATTGAACACGCTAAAATTGCCCCTTAATTGCAAAACAAAATTGGGCACACTAAATTACTGGTTAAAAAAAAACAGGGCGAGACAGAGTAGATTCAGGAAGGATGTTCCTGATAGTGGGAGTGTCCAGAAACAGGGGTCACAGTCTGAGGATACGGCGTAGACCACTTCGGACAGAGATCAGGAGAAATGTCTTCCCCCAGAGAGTGGTGAGCCTATGGAATTCATCGCCACAGGAACTAATTAAGGCCAAAACATTGCATGTTTTCAAGAAGCAGTTAGATTCAGCACTAAGGGTGAAGGGGATCAAAGGATATGGGGGAAAGCGGGATTAGGCTATTGAGCCTAATCAGTTCTGATCGTAATGAATGGTGGAGCAGGCTCGAAGGGCCAAATGGTCTCCTCCTGCTCCTATTCTCTACGTTGCTCCGTGTCTATGCTTGTAAATGGTCCAGGAGGTATGAGGAAGAATGTTTTTACACAGCCAGTGGCAATGACCTTAAACTTGCTGCCGATGATGGAGTTTGGAAATAGACACAATAAATGATTGTTTTTTAAAAACTGGATAGAAACCTGAGAGAAATAAAGCTGTGCGGATACAGAGACAGAGCAGGAGAGTGACTCTGGATTGCTTCAGTTAATAATAATAATCTTTATTAGTGTCACAAGTAGGCTTACATTAACACTGCAATGAAGTTACTGTGAAAATCCCCAAGTCGTCACACTCCGGCACCTGTTCGGGTGCACTGAACGAGAATTCAGAATGTCCAATTCACCTAACAAGCACGTCTTTCGGGACTTGTGGGAGGAAACCGCAGCACCTGGAGGAAACCCACACAGACACGGGGGAGAATGTGCAGATTCCTCAGACAGTGTCCCAAGCCGGGAATAGAACCGGGGTCCCTGGTGCTGTGAAGCAACAGTGCTAACCACTGTGCCGATTAGAGAGCGAGCATGGACTGAATGCCCTTCTCTGCCCCTTATTGTAAAAAAAAATATTTTAAAACAAATTTAGAGTACTCAGTTCATTTTTTCCAATTAAGGGGCAATTTAGCGTGGTCAATCCACCTCGCCTGCACATCTTTAAGTTGTGGGTGCGAAACCCCACAAACACGGGGAGAATGTGAAAACTCCACACGGACAGTGACCCAGAGCCGCGATCGAATCTGGGACATCGGTGCTGTGAGGCAGCAGTACTAACCACTATGCCACCGTGCTGCCAGCTGACTCTGACACTTGTGTCTAATCTCGCCTTGTAAACTAACCCCGGGGGTTCAGATATCACTCAGGTAAATCTGTGCTACACTCCCTCCGAGGCCATTCTATCCTTCCTCAGGTTTGTTGCCCAGAACTGAACACAGTTCTCCAGGTTTGGTCGAACCAGGGTTTGTGAATCTCGGGGCTTTTCCAGTCACACTGACACCTGAAATCCTCCCTCACAGACAGAACAGACAAACCTTTTACCTTCCACACCCAGATGCTGCTGAAATTCAGGTTCTAATGAATCAAGTGACTCTGTCAGATTGCAATGTGACTTTGGAAGAGATTCCCGTCTGTTAAATCTCCACATCCAGTGTCCTGTAAATTTACAGATACCTCACTGTCAGTTTAGGATAGAAATTCACAACACTCTCTCCTCGCCAACTTTAATTAAATGTATTCCTGGAGGTTTGATCACATGACCTGACCCCCATCCTCCAGCCATTAATCGGTCGACACATCCATCCTTGTGACACACAGCCTTCCTCTGCGCATGTGCGAGGAACTTCTGTCATATGGAGAGAGCACATTCTGAGCTGCTATGCATGTTGTGTAATAAACCCGCCATTGAAATTGATATTCTTCATATAAATTATGCTTTGCGAACTGATTACGATTCGTAACATTGGGCCAATAAAGGAAAGTTGGCCGTTAGAAAGGCAAGTGCAATGTTCGCATTTATTTCAAGAGAGCTACAATACAAGATGAATGGGGATGAGAAATATATTGGCCATGATCGAATGGCAGAGCAAACTCGAAAACTCGATGGGTTGAATGGCCCAATTCTGCTTCTCTATCTTTTTTTTTAATGAGGGGATCTCATAGAAACATTTGTAAAAAGATTGTTGGAATCCATCCTGGATACAGATCAATTGATTCTTGGAGACTTCAATTGTGTTCTGGATCCTAAATGGACTGGTCCAAGCTGATTCAACCACAACAAAAACATGAAAAAGGAATGAAACCAGGCAGACCACCCGGCATTGACCCAGGCACCAGAAACAACAGCAAACCCAGCAAAAGATTTTTTTAAACTGCTCCCATCAGTAGATTGTAAAATGATTACGAAACATAGATTTAAGATTGTGAACAAGATCTACAGGGGAGATAGGAGGTAGGCATTTTATACAGTGAGTGATAATGATATGGAACTCAATGCTTACACACAAAGGTCGATAATCTCCAGGTCCTGGCAACTCGAACTGTGGTGTTAGAATTTGATGTGAGGATTGGTTGTGGGTTTCTTGTCTGCGAATCTCTTTCTAAGCCCGTGTGAAAGAGGTTTCCAAAGGTATCACTGTCAGGCCAGAAATGAAATTCAGGAAAGATAAACATTTCTCCTGGTTTGAATTTGCTGTGTGTAAATCCTCCTCTACTAATCCCCTGTAAAAGGAGTTTCCAAAATTAATCACCGTCAGTCCAGGATAGAAATTCACACCATTCTCTCCTCCTGCTTATGGGTCCAGGTTGACCACTCATGGCCCCCGCTGCACACTGACGCTCTTGTCATCAGCAGTCCCTCGATTTGAGGGTGACGTCTACTCAGGGTTGTGAATTTCTATCCTGGGTCTTCATGTGACTGAACAGAGTCGCAGAGCTTTGGACACATGGGCAGGATGTCTAATAAGACAGTGAAATCCGGAGAGCAGGATTTGCTTCCTTTCCTTTCCATCTCTGCCACCGCTTTGCATCATCAATAAGACATTGGGACTCAAAGACTAATCCAGTTTGATGGACAAGTTGTCTCCATTCTGACCAATGGGGAACAAGTTCCGCCCACTCATTGAAACATCGCCCCCCTACAAAGACGACAACCGCGCACGCGCCTCGATTCACATCCAATAAAGATGGCGGCCGTTAACCCGAGCCGAAGATGAGGAGCTACAGCTCCGCTCGGTACAAACGGGGTCCCGTAAACTTTTCCGAGGTTGGCGATTTCAACAACTTTACGCAACGTTTCCGCCCACCCCCGCGATCTCTCGCTCCCTCCATATTGTTTATCGCCTCTTACCAATTTCCGATCTGAAAAAGACGTCCATCTCCTTCGCCATTACCCACACTGCGCATGCTTCAATCACAGTGGGCCCCGCCCCTCATTCACTCCGATTGGTTGGAAGGCTTGCTTCTCCTGGTGGGTCCTCCAGCCCCCCCCTCCTCTTCCTATTGGTCCGGAGCTGCCATCAATCACCCGGGCATTCTGAGGCAGATTTCAGGCTGACTCGCTGATTGTTCAATAATCACAGGTTGAAGTCCAACATGTTTGTTTCAAACACTAGCTTTCGGAGCACTGCTCCTTCCTCAGGTTCTTCATGTTGAACTTTAACCTGGTGTTGTAAGCCTTCGTCCTGTGCTCACCCTCATCCAACGCCGCCATCTCCACATCATGCTCAATAATCATAGAGGTACGACTTCCGGGTGCGGCTATGCAGAGCTAGGTTGCATATTCGGTAGCTCCCGCTTGGAACGGACTTTTGGGCTCTTTAACAGGGCCCCACGGCATTTGTTTGACATTTCCCGGTGTGGCAAGAAGACTGCAGCATTCCCCTGACAGTGTTCCCCAGGAATGTTATGTCTTTTAGCTACCAGACCCGGCAGAAACAGTAAAAGATTTGGCTGCAACAGGATAAACAGGGCCTCTTCCAGCATGCAGGCAGGGGAAGGGCAAGCTTAAAGCTGCAATCTGACTTGACTCTATCACAGGTGAATTCTAGCAACAGAGGGAACAACTGTGAAAAGATCTACCAAGGCCATTGAAGAAGCAGGGACGAGGCTTCCGGTGGCGGCCATGGAGGAGTAGGTCGCTCATTCGGCAGCTCCCGCCTGGATGGACTCCCAGACCTTTTTCAGGAGTTTCCATAGACTTTTTGGGGCAGACTGGTGAAGCGAACACTGCCAAAAGGATTCCCTCTCGACTTCTAGTTGCGGCTATGCGGAGCTAAGCCGCACGATTCGGCAGCTCCTGCTACCACGGACTTTCGGGCTCGTTAGAGGAGCCCCAACGGAACTTTTTTTATTATTTTTTTTATTTGACGCAGCCCGTGGGGAAGGGAAGAGAGAGGTCCCCCTCCAACTTCTATGAAACGAACCAGAAGTGTAACGGCCAAAGGAGCGGCACTGGAGCAATGGGAGAAGCGAGGGGCAGAAAACAAAATGGCGGCGGCCAGGGACAAAGGGGAGCTGCAGGAGTTCATCAAGCGCTGCTTCGAGGAGCAGCGCGAGGAGATGCGCAAGGAGATGTTGGCGCCTATGCTTTCGGCAATTGAAGGGCTTGGGATCACCCAGAAGGCCCACGAAGCTAAGATCCAGGAGGTACAGAAAAGAGTCAGTCAGAATGAGGATGAGCTCGTGGGCCTGGCGGTTAGAGTGGAGCAGAACGAGGCGCTACACAAGAGGTGGACGGGAAGACTCGAAGACCTGGAAAACAGGTCGAGGAGAAAGAATCTGTGAATCCTGGGTCTCCCTGAGGGAGTGGAGGAGGCTGATGCCGGGCATACGCGAGCACGATGCTCGAGGCGATGATGGGCATGAAGGCTCCTTCGAGGCCGCTGGAGATGGACGGGGCACATCGGGTACTGGCGAAGAAGCCCCAGGCAAATGAGCTGCCAAGGGCGATGGTGGTGAGGGTCCACTGGTTCACGGACAGAGAGTGGGTCCTGAGATGGGCCAAGAAGGAGCGGAGCAGTAAGTGGGACAATGCAGAGATCCGAATATACCCGGACTGGAGCACGGAGGTTGCAAAGCGGAGAGCGGGTTTTAACCGGGCCAAAGCGGTATTGTACCGGAAAGAAGTGAAATTCGGAATGCTGCAGCCAGCGCGACTGTGGGTCACATACAAGGGCCAACACTATTACTTCGAAACGCCTGAAGAGGCGTGGACCTTTGTACAAGCCGAAAAGTTGGACTCTAACTGAGGGTTTGTGATGGTGGGGTGGGGGGGGATGTTTTGGGGTTTGATGTGTGATGGTTGTTGTAAAGAGAGGTCAATCACGCGCAGGAAATGTTACATCGGCTGGGGGAGAGAGACAAGGCCGCGACAGGAGCTGCGCCAGAGGGGGTGGAGCGGGCTTTGGAAAGGCGGGAAGGGGAACGAAGGAATGCATATGGATTGGGAGACTCCCACGCGGGGAGGTCAATGGGACGGCGGGGGAAGCCGGTGTCAGCAGGCGTCAGCTGACTTACGGGAGTGACATGGTGGGAGCAAAAAAGCTAGACAGGGGTCTAGCGGGAGGCGGGAAAGGGGGGGGGAAGGGTTGCTGCTGAACTGGCCGAAAGGGAATGGGACACAGAAGAGGTGACCGGGACGGGGGTCCCCCCTCTGGGGGACTGGAGGGTGAAGGAGGCGTGGACACGGGACTGGCCCAGAAAAGGAGATGGCTAGTCAGCGGGCGTGGGGGGCGGGGGGGGGGGGGATGGGGGGTGAGAGCCCCTCCAATCCGGCTGATAACGTGGAATGTGAGGGGATTGAATGGGCCGGTGAAGAGGGCTCGAGTGTTCGCGCACTTAAAGGGACTGAAGGCGGACGTGGCCATGCTCCAAGAGCCACACCTGAAGGTGGCGGATGAGGTCAGGCTAAGAAAGGGATGGGTAGGACAGGTATTCCACTCGGGACTGGACGCAAAGAATAGAGCGGTGGCAATATTGGTGGGAAATCGGGTGTCATTTGAGGCCAACGCTATTGTAGCAGACAATGGAGGGCGATATGTAATGGTGAGCGGTAGGCTGCAAGGGACGTGGGTGGTGTTGGTAAACGTATACGCCCCGAACTGGGATGATGCAGGATTCATGAAGCGCATGTTGGGGCGCATTCCGGACCTGGAGATAGGAGGCCTGATAATGGGAGGGGACTTCAATACAGTGTTGGATCCAGCACTGGATCGCTCCAAATCAAGGACTGGAAAGAGGCCGGCGGCGGCCAAGGTACTTAGGGGGTTTATAAATCAGATGGGGCGAGTGGACCCATGGCGGTTTGCAAGGCCGCAGACCAGGGAATTTTCTTTCTTCTCCCACGTACACAAAGCCTACTCTCGGATAGATTTCTTTGCTCTGGGTAGGGTGCTCATCCCGAGGGTGGAGGGGACGGAGTATTCGGCTATAGCCGTTTCGGACCATGCCCCGCACTGGGTAGAACTGGAGCTGGGAGAGGAGAGGGACCAACGCCCGTTGTGGCGGCTGGATGTGGGACTGCTGGCGGACGAGGTGGTGTGTGGGAAGGTGAGGGGGTGTATCGAAAGGTACTTGGAGGCCAACAACAATGGGGAGGTGCGGGTGGGGGTGGTATGGGAGGCGTTGAAGGCGGTGATCAGGGGAGAGCTCATTTCCATTAGGGCTCATAGGGAGAAGACAGAGGGTATGGAAAGGGAGAGGTTAGTGGGGGAGACTTCGAGAGTGGACAGGAGATACGCAGACGCCCCGGAGGAAAGATTACTTGGGGAAAGACGAAGGCTCCAGACGGAGTTTGACCTGTTGACCACAGGGAAGGCGGAGGCACAGTGGAGGAAAGCGCAGGGGGCGACCTACGAGTGTGGGGAAAAGGCTAGTCGGATGCTGGCACACCAGCTCCGTAAGAGGATGGCAGTGAGGGAAATAGCGGGAGTCAAAGATGGAAGGGGAGCCACGGTTCGGAGTGCGATGAAAATAAACGAGGTATTCAAGGCCTTTTATGAAGAGCTGTACAGATCCCAGCCCCCAGCGGGGGAAGAGGGGATGAGATGATTCCCAGATCAGTTGAGATTCCCGAGGGTGGAGGAGCAAGAGGTGGCTGGTTTGGGGGCACCAATTGGGTTGGAGAAGCTGAGCAAGGGTTTGGGGAGCATGCAGGCGGGGAAGGCCCCGGGACCGGACGGATTCCCGGTGGAGTTCTACAGGAAGTACGCAGACCTGTTGGCCCCGCTACTGGTGAGGACCTTTAATGAGGCAAGAGAGGAGGGGACCCTGCCCCCGACAATGTCGGAAGCGACAATTTCTTTGATCCTAAAGTGGGACAAGGACCCACTGCAATGTGGATCATACAGGCCGACCTCGCTCCTCAATGTGGGTTCAATGTTGCTGGCAAAAGTGCTGGCCACGAGGATCGAGGCCTGTGTCCCGGGGGTAATCCACGAGGGCCAGACGGGATTTGTAAAGGGCAGGCAACTAAACACAAATGTGCGGCGGATCTTAAACGTGATAATGATGCCATCGGTGGAGGGAGAGGCGGAGATAGTGGCAGCTGTGTACGCGGAGAAGGCCTTTGACCGAGTAGAGTGGGAGGACCTCTGGGAGGTGCTGCGTAGGTTTGGGTTCGGGGTAGGGTTTATCAATTTGGTTAAGCTCCTTTACAGAGCCCCGCTGGCGAGTGTAGTGATGAACCGGCGGAGGTCAGAGTACTTTTGACTGTACCGAGAGACGAGGCAGGGGTGCCCCCTGTCCCCCCTGTTGTTCGCATTGGCGATCAAATCATTGGCCATGTCATTGAGGGAGTCTAATAAATGGAGGGGGGTGGTCCGAGGGGGAGAAGAGCATCGGGTGTTGCTATATGCGGATGACCTGTTGCTGTACGTGGCGAATCCAATGGAGGGGATGGTGGAGATCATGCAGACTCTAAGGGAGTTTGGGGAGTTTTAGGGCTATAAGCTCAATGTAGGGAAGAGTGAACTCTTTGTATTACAGGCGGGGGACCAAGAAAGAGGGATAGGGGACCTACTGCTGAGGAGGGCGGAGGGGAGCTTTCTGTATCTGGGGATCCAGATAGCCAGGAGTTGGGGGCCCCTACATAAACTGAATCTGACGAGGTTGGTGGAGCAAATGGAGGAGGATTTCAAAAGATGGGACATGTTACCGCTCTCGCTGGCGGGTAGAGTGCAGTCGGTCAAAATGGTGGTCCTTCCGAGGTTTCTGATTGTGTTTCAGTGCCTTCCCATCGTGATCACTAAGCATTTTTTTAAGACAGTAGGCAGGAGTATTATGGGGTTTGTGTGGGCGAATAAGACCCCGAGAGTAAGGAGAGGGTTCCTGGAACGCAGTAGGGACCGAGGAGGGTTGGCGCTGCCAAACCTGAGGAGCTACTACTGGGCAGCAAATGTGGCGATGATCCGCAAGTGGGTTATGGAGGGAGAGGGGGCGGCATGGAAGAGGATGGAGATGGCGCCGTGTAAAGGGATGAGCCTGGGGGCGTTGGTGACGGCACCGCTGCCGCTCTCGCCGACAAAGTATACCACGAGCCCGGTGGTGGTGACAACGCTAAGGATCTGGGGCCAGTGGAGACGGCACCGGGGTGCAATGGGAGCATCGGTGTGGTCCCCGATCAGGGGTAACCACCAGTTTGTCCCGGGGAAGATGGACGGGGGGTTCCAGAGCTGGCATCAGGCGGGGATTGGAAGAATGGGGGACCTGTTCATCGACGGGACGTTTGCGAGCCTAGGGGCACTGGAGGAGAAGTTCGAGTTACCCCCGGGAAATGCCTTTAGATATATGCAGGTGAGGGCTTTTGCGAGGCGACAGGTGAGGGAATTCCCGTTGCTCCCGGCACAAGAAGTTCAAGATAGGGTGATCTCGGGTGTATGGGTCGGGGAGGGCAAGGTGTCGGAAATACACCAGGCATTGAAAGAAGAGGGTGAAGCGCTGGTAGAAGAGTTGAAGGGTAAATGGGAGGAGGAGCTGGGGGAGGAGATCGAGGAAGTTCTGTGGGCTGATGCCCTAGGTAGGGTTAATTCCTCCTCCTCGTATGCCAGGCTCAGCCTGATACAATTTAAGGTGGTCCACAGAGCGCACTTGACGGGGGCGAGGTTGAGTAGGTTCTTTGGGGTAGAGGACAGATGTGGAAGGTGCTCAGGGAGCCCGGCGAACCATGTCCATATGTTTTGGTCATGCCCGGCACTGGAGGGATTCTGGAGAGGAGTGGCGGGAGCAATATCTCAGGTGGTGAAAGTCCGTGTCAAGCCAAGCTGGGGGCTAGCAATATTTGGAATAGTGGATGAACCGGGAGTGCAGGATGCGAAAGAGGCCGGCATTCTGGCGTTTGCGTCCCTAGTAGACCGGCGAAGCCCCCCAGCCTGGAGTCCTGGATAAATGATATGGCTGGGTTCATAAAGTTGGAGAGGATTAAGTTCGCCTTGAGAGGGTCTGCGCAGGGGTTCTACAGGCGGTGGCAACCGTTCCTAGACTTTCTCGTGGAGCATTAGAGGAAGGTCGGTCAGCAGCAGCAGCAACCTTGGGGGGTGGGGTGGAGGGGACGTCCTGGGAGGGGGGAAAGGGGGGACTGCTTGGGAGGGTGGATGAGAAAGAGATAACATGAAGGGTTGGGGAAACTGGCATGTACGGGTGAGGGCCAGTGTACAAAGCTGTGTAAATATATCATTTTGCCATGTATATATCTTGCTCTGCGCGATTTCTCGTTTTTTTTTTTGTTATGAGGGGCGGGGGGGGGGGGGGGGGTTATTGTTTGTAAGGGAGAAAAATTGCGTTGAAAAACTTTAATAAATATATATTTTAAAAAAAAATAATCATAGAGGTACAATCATAGAATTTATAGTGCAGAAGGAGGCCATTTGGCCCATCGAGTCTGCAACGGCTCTTGGAAAGAGCACCCTACTTAAGCCTACTTAAGCCCACACCTCCACCCTATCCCTGTAACCCAGCAACCCCATCTAACGTAAGGGCAATTTAGCATGGCCAATCCACCGAACCTGCGCATCTTTGGACTGTGGGAGGAAACCGGAGCACCCGGAGGAAGCCCACGCAGACACGGGGAGAACGGGCAAACTCCGCACAGGCAGTGACACTTTTGTTGGGACTCGCTGATTTTGGTCTTTTATTTTGACTGGACCACATGCTTGGGGAAAGCAACAGAGGAAAGAAGGTTCGATAGAAACTAGAATGATCTGTTGTGAATTTCTATCCTATTCTTACAGTGGTCATTTTTGTAAACTTCTTTTTCAGGCATTAGAACGGGAAGATTGGCAGCCTGGCAACTCGAGCCAAATATAACATCGAGATCTGACAGTCACTCAATTCATTAGGATCTAAATATCACAAACTGTCAATGTGCTTGTCTGTTCTGACTGTGGGAAGAGATTTCAAACATCAGTGTGACTGGAAAAGCCCCGAGACACACACACACCTGAGTGAGTGTTCCAGTGAACTGACTGTGGAAACATCAGTGTGACTGGAAAAGCCCCGAGACACACACACACCTGAGTGAGTGTGTTCCAGTGAACTGACTGTGGAAACATCAGTGTGACTGGAAAAGCCCCGAGACACACACACACCCGAGTGAGAGTGTTCCAGTGAACTGACTGTGGAAAGAGCTTTAACCAGTTACACAGCCTGAAAAATCATCTTGTTTCCTCTTGTGAGAGACCCTAGGACCAGAGGGCATAATCTCAGCATAAGGGGTCTCAAATTTAGGACAGAGATGAGGAGACATTTCTTTTCTCAGAGGGTAGTGAATCTGTGGAATTCTTTAGCTGGCGTTCTGTCTGGAGTTTACCAAAAACATGGCAAAGCTAAAGGTGTCTTAACCCGGATGGGCCGCCTGGTGGCGCAGTGTTTTTTTCGCTGAGGGGCCTTGAGTTCAGACACATCCCAGATAGGACTGGTGAGAAATATCTGTCTGGGAAAGGGGAGAAAACTGTAATCGGGGAAATGGAGCGGTGCCGATGGACCTGAGAGAAAGGACTTCAGCAAAGCCTTACTTTCTTCATTTTTCATTCAATATTTATTAACATTTCAGAGAACATATTACACAAAAATTTATTCTGAAGTTAACAAAAGGGAACATAACGATTGAGCGTCACAGTGAGAACAGAACACATGCCCTCTGAGCTGCCAAATGTATGTACAACTGTAACAGACACCATAAAGAGAGAACAGGAGCTCAACATAAAGGTACGAGATAGGTTACTTATTTAGACATAACATTTCGGGACATGATTAGCTACAATGACATTACAGCCAAAATTATCTCGTACATTTTAAACTGAAAACAGAAATACTGCCCATGATTGTCTCAGTTACAGATGCAGAATAATAAACTGAGAGGATTTTACTGTTAGAGTCACCAAGAGGAGATATTGTATTTGTGTCACACACAGATCATAATAAACAGCTGAGGAAAATCTACAGCGTCCGAAAGTCAACCGATCACTTGATCTGTAAAAGAGAGAGAAAATGATGAAGCAGATGTTTATGATCGGGGACATTGATGTTCGAGTTTTTAATCAATCAAACATTTATTGATTTTTGAAACGGCTTCTGTCAGTTTGAAGTGTGAGTGGATTGAATCTTCTCACCTTCACCAGAGTGACTGCAGCGCTGTAGGAAATGCTCAGAAAGAATAGGGTGATGAATGTGGAAGCGGTTGTCCAGATGTTCCCGTTATCATCCTCATCGTCTTCAGTCCAGGTGTGGTCTGTGGTATCTATGAGGATGGAGCCGAATAAATATAATTAGATTGTTTATTAATCCAGGATATATTTTTAATATTCCCGTTTCATTTTCTCCTGCTGCTAATTCATTCTTTAAAATATTTTTCATTGCATATCTACTGTTGCGTTCGTGACACTCAGAAATCGATCTGTGTTACTTAATTTTTCCAATTAAGGGGCAATTTGGCGTGGCCAATCCACCTACCCCGCACATCTTTGGGTTGCGGTGGTGAGACCCACGGGTCACGGGGAGAATGTGCAAACTCCACTGGGACAGAGACACAGGAGTGGGATCCAACCCAGGTCCTTGGCGCTGTGAGGCAGCAGTGCTAACCACTATGACACCGTGCCGCCCTTGCCTGAAGTTTGTGTTTGTTCTTTATCTTTTGTGCCTGTGTAGATGCGAAATTCGTGTGTCCCGATGTCTTTATAAGTGTCATTGTGTGTGTTCATGTGTCAATGAGTATTGATCTGTGTATTTGTGTGTCAGCGTCTGTATGTGAACTTTGTTTATCTTCTGTCAATGTGTAAATATGAGTGTTTGATTGTGTGTGTTTGTCTGTTGAAGTCTATGTTTATATATTAATGCCTGTGTCAATATAAGTTTATACTTCCCTGCCCAGTAATAAAAGTGTTAATGTGTCTTTATACGTTCAACATGCATGTCAGTGTCTTAATGTTTGTGTCTGGATAAGTGCGTTTGTGTGTTTGTTGATCCGTGTATTTCATCATAGAATCATCATCGTATAATCCCTACTGTGCCGAACGAGGCCATTTGGCCCATTGAGTCTGCACCGACCCTCCGAACGAGCACTCTACCTGGACGCATGCCCCTGCCCTATCTCCAGAACCTCGTACCCCCACCTAACGTTGTGGCACTAAGGGGTAATATAGCATGACCAATCCACCTCACCTGCACATCTTTGGACTGTGAGAGGAAACTGGAGCTCACGGAGGAAACAGGAACAAACACGGGAGAACCTGTAAACTCCACACCGACAATCACCCGAGGCTGGAATTGAACCCGGGTTTCTGGTGCTGTGAGGCAGCAGTGCTATTTATGCGTAGATGATTGTTTATAACTATCTATTGCTGTGTATTGATGACTCCATGTGTATTCATGTGTGTTCGTGTTAATGTGCGTACGAGTCTGCTAATATGTGTCCACGTGAGACCATAAGTGTGTTAGTGTGGATTATTGTCTCTGTTTGAGTGGAATTATTTATGTCATCGTGAAATTGTGCTAATGTTCATGTTATTGGTTACATTTGTGTTTCATATTATTCAGTCCGCCTGCTTGTCTCGTTTCATATGTTTGTGTACCTGTGTGGACATGTGGTTGTATGTGTCTGTTTGTGTACATTTGTGTAGCCGCTTGTGTGTGGATTTGTGTGTGTATGTGCACGTGTGTCTGCGTGTGTATAAACATGTGCTTTCTTGTGTTTATGTGCATGTTTGTGAATTGTTGCGCACGTTTGCGTGTGTTTTTGTGTCAAAATATGTGTGGTTCGTTGTGCCTGGGTGTATGTTTATGCATGTGTTTCTATGTGTGTGTCTATGTGTGTGTTTGTGTCTACGTGTAAGCGTGTGTATGTTTGGGTCTGTGTGCATGTGTGTGTAGTGTCTGTGTCTTTATCTGTCTGTGTGTTTGTATCAGCTGCCTGCAGCTTTTCCAGTTGTGGGTATTATTGATACCGATGTAGAATATGTTGAACTTTCTGCTTCTAACTGTGTTTTCTGTGAGTTGCAAGCTGACATCATTGACCGAATGCAAAAATACAAGGAGGTGCCTCAGGAGAGAACACTGAAAACCCAGGGAGAATTCAATCACCATCTGGATTTGGATTTTGGGGAATCGGTTTTAGCAGATGGATAAGAGGAACAAGGGTGCTGAAAAATACATCGTTATCATGATGATCTTTCAAACCCTTCAGCCAGTAAGCTACATGACGTCTTGTAATGTCAGTAACTGAGTTCTTAGTCTAGAGATCCGTTTACTTCCAAACTCCCTGCTTGGAGACTGTGAAGATATTGAGTTAATAATCTCCCTCTCTCTGGTCAGCTCAGCAAATTGCCTTTGGGATCTCCCTGCTGGAGGTGGAGATACAGAGAGTTCACTCATCACCTTCCTCCTCTTTTGGTCGGGAATGTGGAGGTAAAATGGGTCAGTATTGCCCCTTTGCTCTCTTTGTTGGGGAAGTATGGGTGCAGTGGATTAAATAATGCCGCTCCACTCATTGTTGGAAGCATGTGTACAGTGGGTTAACTCAGCCCCCACCGTCTCTTTGTTGGGGAAGTGGGGGCACAGTGTGTTAACTAATACCCCTCCACCTCTCTTTGCTGGGGAAGTGGGGGCACGGTGCATTAAGTGATGCCCCTCTTCCTCTCTTTGTCGTGGAATTGGGTTACGGTGGATTAACTAATGCCCCTCCCCCTCTCTTTGTTGGGGAAGTGGGGAGACAGTGGATTAACTAATGCCCCTCCCCCTCTCTTTGTTGGGGAAGTGGGGAGACAGTGGATTAACTAATGCCCCCCTCTCTCTGCTGGGGAAGTGGGGGGTACAGTGGGTTAACTAATGCACCTCTCCCTCTCTCTGTTGGGGAAGTGGGGAGACAGTGGATTGACTAATGCCTCTCCCCCTCTCTCTGTTGGGGAAGTGGGGGGGGGCAGTGGGTTAACTAATGCCCCTCCCACTCTCTCTGTTGGGGAAGTGGGGAGACAGTGGATTGACTAATGCCCCTCCCCCTCTCTCTGTTGGGGAGGTGGGGAGACAGTGGGTTAACTAATGCCCCTCCCCCTATCTTTGTTTGGGGTAGTGGGGAGACAGTGGATTGACTAATGCCCCTCCCCCTCTCTCTGTTGGGGAAGTAGGGAGACAGTGGGTTAACTAATGCCCCTCCCCCTCTCTTTGTCTGGGGAAGTGGGGAGACAGTGGATTGACTAATGCCCCTCCCCCTCTCTTTGTTGGGGAAGTGGGGAGACAGTGGGTTAACTAATGCCCCCCTCGCTCTCTGTTGGGGAAGTGGGGAGACAGTGGATTGACTAATGCCCCTCCCCCTCTCTTTGTCTGGGGAAGTGGGGAGACTAATGCCTCTCCCCCTCTCTTTGTTGGGGAAGTGGGGAGAGAGTGTATTAAGTAAAGCCCCTCCCCCTCCCTCTATTGGGGAGGTGGGGGTACAGAGGATTAACTAAAGCCCCTCCCCCTCTCTCTGCTGGTGAAGTGGGGGTATAGTGGATTAACTAATTCCCCTCCCCCTCTCTCTGCTGGTGAAGTGGGGGTATAGTGGATTAACAATTTCACTTTCCCCTCTCTTTCACTGAGGATTGTTGGTCCATGTTTCTGTGTGACCCTCAATTCAGTTCCCAGTGGGTATGATACAGCAACTTAAATCTTAAATTAATTAGGGGCAGCACGGTAGCCTTGTGGATAGCACAATTGCTTCACAGTTCCAGGGTCCCAGGTTCGATTCTGGCTTGGGTCACTGTCTGTGCGGAGTCTGCACATCCTCCCCATGTGTGCGTGGGTTTCCTCCGGGTGCTCCGGTTTCCTCCCACAGTCCAAAGATGTGCGGGTTAGGTGTATTGGCCATGCTAAATTGCCCTTAGTGTCCAAAATTGCCCTTAGTGTTGGGTGGGGTTACTGGGTTATGGGGATAGGGTGGCGGTGTTGACCTTGGGCGGGGTGCTCTTTCCAAGAGCCGGTGCAGACTTGATGGGCTGAATGGCCTCCTTCTGCACTGTAAATTCTATGATAATGAAATCTGACATCAATTTTAAAGGAACGGACAATGGGAGAAGCAGGAACACTGAGGACTAAATATGATGTGTTTGTTTGTCTGAAATGGGAAATTGTCCGATTTCTTCTCAGAGGGGGGAAAGTCAGTGAAGATATTTTGCTGACTTCTGTTATGAATAAGTTGTGCTCTGTCTCTAACCCAGGGTGTTTCTGAGCTGGGAGCACTGGTTGTATCAGACTTGGGACCGAGACCTCTAGAAATCCGGGTCTCATTAAACCAATCTGATATCAGCAAAGTGGAAGCTCCATTAATTAAGCGGCTGTGCATTTAAATCACAATTGGAGGAAAAATACTTTATTTTTATTTCAGTTAGACATGTAACCCATAGATTCTCATTGACATGAATTAACGGTGTCCATCAGAGCGAGGGAAATGTTCACAAAACTGGGTTTACCGCTGGATTTATCAACCGTTCTGTTGATGATCTTCAAGGGGATGGCTTCATGTCCCACCACACAGGAGTAAGAAGCGCCGCTGGCCCACTCCTCCGCTGCAATGGATAACAGGCTGTACATGAAGAAGGAGCTATTGCCGTTCTCGGCCATCACCTCGGTGTTCTTGTAGTTCCCGGGATTCACCTGCTTGTCATTGACGGTCCACTTGACGAAGATCTCTCGGGGGGAGAAACCTCTCACTAAGCAGCTGAGGGAGACGAATCTCTGAGCGGAGACGTCTTCAGCCGAGGGCAGTAGGACAGAGACGGACGGTTCCCGCGGATTGGGATCTGCAGAAAATGTACAAAAATGTCAGTAAAATGGGGAATTCCGGAGACAATGGAACCGCGGGTTAGATGTGAGAGAAATGTGTTTTGTGTTGGATTTTAAAGGTTTCCATTTCCCACTTTGGGATCTGTCCGGTTTCCGAGCTCGGAGCTGAGGTGGACACAAGCCTTTTCCCTGAGAATTTATGGATGTTGGATATGATGGTTTCAGAAAGTGTACAGCAGTGAAACAGGCCATTCGGCCCGCCTGTTCTGTGCTGGTGTATAAACTCCACACCAGACTCCCCCCACCTTACCCCAAGAGGATTGGAAAACTGCCAATGTAACACCCTTATTCAAAAGGGAGGGAGACAAAAACAGGTAACTATAGGCCAGTGACCTTAACATCTGTCAGTGGGAAACGGTTAGAGTCCATTATAACGCATTCAATCGCTGAGCATTTAAACATACTTAATATAATCAAACAGAGTCAGCACGGCTTCGTGAAGGGGGAATCATTGCCTGACAAATGTATTGCCCTAATTTGAGGTGATAACGAGAAGGCGAGAGAGAGGGGGGGCCAGTACATGTAATTTACATGAATTTCAAAACTGTGTTTAATAAATGAATGTTCTATACCCACGTTTGCAGATGACAAAAAATAGGTAGAAAGGCAAGTGGTGAGGATCACAGAAAATCCACAGAGGGACAGAGACAGCTTTAGTTACTGAGTAAAAACTTGATGTGGAGATGCCGGCGTTGGACTGGGGTGAGCACAGTAAGAAGTCTTACAACACCAGGTTAAAGCTCCGAAAGCTAGTGATTCAGAACAAACCTGTTGGACTTTAATCTGGAGTAAAAACTTGGCAGATGGAACAGAATGTTGGAAAATGTGAGGTTAGACACTTTGGTAGGAGGAGGAACAAAACGGAATATTATTTAGATGGAGAAAGCTGAAGTAACGGGGGAATTGGGGGTCCTCGTGCAGTAACCACAAAAAGCAAGTTCTGCAGGTAACATGGAGACAAATTGAATGTTGACATTTATTTCAATGGGAATCGAATATAAACATGGGGAAGTCTGGCTAAAACTATACAAGGCATTCCCGTAGCGGCCTCCCCAAACAGGCGCCGGAATGTGGCGACTACGGGCAATTTTCAGTAACTTCATTCAAACCTACTTGTGACAATAAGCGATTATTATTATTTAGTGAGACTATACCTGATATGCTTTGAATAGTTTTGGCACCCTTATCTAAGGAAGACAGATTGGTTTTGAAGGCAGTCCAGAGAAGGATCACGAAGTTGAACCCGAGTATGGAGGGATTTTCTTATGAGCTGAAGTTAAGTAGGCTGGGTTTTACTTATTGGAGTTTAGAGGAATGAAGACGACCTAATCGAGACATGAATGATTCTCAGGGACCTTCGTAGGATAGACGCTGAGGGGTTCTTCTCCCTTGAGAGCGTCTAGGAGCAGCGAGCAGGATCACAATGTAAGGGTTCGCCTATTTAATAGAGATGAGAAGGAATTTCCTCTCTCAGAGAGTAGTGAAGCTGTGGAATTATTTAACCCGGGGGCTGTAGATTCTGGGTTGTTCAGTATGTTCAAGGTTGAGAGAGACAGATTTTAAATCAGTAAAGGCGTCAAGAGATATGGGGATAAGTCGGGAAAGAGGCGTTGAAGATTATCACATCAGATCAGTCATGACCTCACTGCAGGCTGGACCGGTGTTGATGGGCCCAATGGCCTACGTCTGCTCCTAAGTCTTGTGGTCTATGGTCTCGCTCTATCTAAACCCAATACCACTGTTTTCAATTCATTGTTCGTTCATCTGCATATCAATTTCCCCCTTAAACTCTAAATGCCCCGAGTATTTAGTTAGTGGATATCCAATCAGAATGGACCATAAATACACTGAATGGTAAATACTGACCGCTGCACTGACACTAGAAATAGACACAATGACTCACTTATTGCTTCAGTCTCACCGCTCACCTATTTTTTTGTGGATTGAAATTCTTAAAGGAGTTGGCAGGTCCTGGTGGCTCGCCACACAGTCAAACACAGCCCCACTCAGCCAGGCTTGTGTCGAAATGTTTAATTTGCTGACAACACTCTCAGTATCTGCCCCAGGCTGGTCGGCAATCTCTGATTTCAGCGGCTTCTTCGCTTCACTCCAGGACACGTTGACTCCATAAGGAGCATTCGAAATGACGCAGGTTAAGGTTACAGTCGCCTCCAATAAGACCTGTTCTATTGGTGGTGGCAGTATTGTTACTGAGGCAACAGTGCAACAGGAAGGATCTGCGAATGAAAAAAGTAGAAATCAACCCAAGTTTGATCTTCAGAATCAGGACAGCGGTATTCAGCCTGAACTCTACATGGGACTAAATCAATTCGAAATAACAACGTCTAATGATCGCCTTTAATCTTCTGTACACAATGGAAAACCAGTTGGGTCTGTGAAAACTACTCTCATTGTGAAATATGGTCAGTCCCGATACCATGCTAACGAACCAGTGTTGCAGCATTCCCAATGCCAATATTCCATTCCTGATCTCAGGAACGCAGTACTGAAGGCTGATCCATAAATAGGTTGGATGAACCTTCCAACACTTTCCCCCGGAGCTGTTATCAGTTAAGTGTTTCAGACACCCACTGCCGCTCAAATATAATCAGCTGTCTCAGGATAAAGCTGACATCGAGTCCACCTCACTCACTAAATTACTTCAAATTTGAGGGAAACATTTATTTCTATCCTGATCAAGTCCTGAATGGTGAGCAATCCAAATGCAGCTCTTACATCAGAATGAAACATAAACTACATGGCAGTAAATTAGAAATTATTCTGTGCTTTGTACTAACTTAAGTAAATTCCTGATTTTGATTAACATCAGAGTGCAGGATGATTTATTTTTTCCTCTGTTTGTGTCTCTTACCAGACGCGGTGATGTTGCGACTTTGGGTGACCTCTTGATGAGTGACCTGGCAAGTATAGACCGCTTTGCTGAACCATTCCCCAGCGGAGACTGTCAGCCGACTGCTCGCCGAGAAGTTCCCGTTCACTTCACAGGGGGGCGAGGTGACAAATCCTGAACCCATGGGTTGTCCATTCTTCAGCCACTTCACCGTCATTGACTTTGGATGGAAATCGTTGATTGAACAGACAATGGTTGCAAATTTCTGTCTTGTGATTTCTTCACTGGAACTCACGGTGAGGAGAACATTTGGAGCATAAATTCTGGTACCTTCAAGAAACACAATTAGACATTTCTTGCAGAAGAAATTGATAAACAAAATGAGTTCATATGCTTTAAAAAATGTTTGTGGTCAATAGACACTAAGCTGGATTTCCCAGGGATCAGGAATATGCAGAGTATTACAAATGAGTTAACTCCAATACCCTATAGAAGATAATCATAGGTTTTCTATTTCTCACAGATTCCACAACACTTACATTCCATTCCAATGCTCTTGTCTGAGCCGCTGTGTCGAACCTCACAGCTGATTTTGCTGCATCCTGGCTCGGTGATGGTTAACTGGCTGCTCAGGGTGTAGGTTCCCTTCTTGTTTCTCACTGACGGGTATTTCTTAACTCCAGTGGTGATCAGCTGCCCATCTTTCTTCCAGGTCAGGCTGGAGATTTCTGGGGAGTAGTCCATCGCCAAACAGCCGAAGGTCACGGAGCCATCGGCGTTGTGTTGCTGACAGGAGGAGACCAGGCTGTAGAGAGTGGGCGGAGACGGTGTTGCTGGGAGAGAATGGCCGATCCAACAAGTTAGACACTGGTATTTGTGATTTATAAGTAACCAAACATTTCATAATTTGACAAGAACTATGAGTTTATCCTAACATTTACCAATTAAATCCTACATCCACATTGAATATTCTATCAGTTATATCATTGAGAATCACCTACGTTTTGTCCCATCTTTAGAAACTCACATCTCTTTCTCCGTCTCTATCGAAAAAAACACAGTTTGATGTAATCTGAATGGTGTAACTTTGATTGGATTGAACGAGAGGAGCAGAGGGTTTCCCCCATTATTTCAGCCACCATGTGATATAAAATGTAAATGAGGCCATAGTCCCGGAGATTGCTCTCTCCTTCTGAGAGCTGACTGGTGGTGATTTAACCTGAGGGTCACCACACATCAGGCGAGGGGCAAGGTTGAGAATGGGGGTCTTTATGAATAACCTCAGCCGGTGCAGCAATTGAACCCGCGCTGTTGGGATCGCTCTTCATCACAAACCAGCCATCCAGCTAACTGAGCTGTGTACGTCACAATCCAGCTAACTGAGCTGCGTAGGTCAGAATCCAGCAAACAATGCTGTGTACGTCACAATCCAGCTAACTGAGCTGCGTATGTCACAATCCAGCTAACTGAGCTGTATACGTCACAATGCAGCAAACTGAACGAGGTGTACGTCACAATGCAGCTAACTGAGCTGTGTACGTCACAATGCAGCTAACTGAGCTATGTACGTCACAATCCAGCTAACTGAACTGTGTACGTCACAATGGAGCTAACTGAGCTGTGTACGTCACAATGGAGCTAACTGAACTGTGTACGTCACAATGCAGCTAACTGAGCTGTGTACGTCACAATGCAGCTAACTGAGCTGTGGAAGTCACATTCTAGCTAACTGTGTACGTCACAATCCAGCTAACTGAGGTGTGTACGTCACAATCCAGCCAACTGAGCTGCGTAGGTCACAGTCCAGCAAACAATGCTGCGTACATCACAATCCAGCTAACTGAGCTGTATCTGTCACAATGCAGCTAACTGAACTGTGTACGTGACAATCCAGCTCACTGAGCTGCGTACGTCACAATCCAGCTAACTGAGCTGTGTACGTCACAATCCAGCTCACTGAGCTGCGTACGTCACAATCCAGCTAACTGAGCTGCGTACGTCACAATCCAGCTAACTGGGCTGTGTACGTCACAATCAATTTGTGTTAAAAATGTTGTCTCTTCATTTGTATCTTTGCAGTTTGGGAAATTCCCTTTGTTCAAACTGACTGATCCCCCCTCCTCTCTCCATTTCACTACCCCCATTCCCCAAACCAGAGAATAGTGGCTTTGCTTCAAAAATATCTTCTGAATGCACCTTTATATAATTACAATAAGGTTCTACATTTGAGTAGTTGCAACATTCTCTAATTTTAGGACCATGGGGGAGTCGGCCATTCAGTCCGTCGAGCCTCCTCCCCCATTCAATAAGCTCCTGGCTGTGCTGATTGTGGTGTTAACTCCACATTCCGCCTGTCACTGAGACCGGGCTGTCTGCAATCCCTCCGCACCCCGCCCCGCGCTCCCTGTGCGTCCCCCATCTCTCTGCGGTTCCCGCTGGATTTCTGTACCTTTCTCCTGGTCCCTTCACTTTCGTTTAGCTCTGCTCTTTTCCACGGCTCTCTGCGCTTTCCTCCGCATCTCTGCACTTTCTCTCGACTTTGCATTTTCTTCCTGCTCTTTGTGCTTTGACCAGGTGTGCTGCACTTTTCCCAGTTCTTTGTGCTTTTCCCGGTCCCTGGCACTTTGTGCGGGCTTTTTGAGCCTTTTGCCAGCACTGTGCGCTTTACCCCGATTCTTATCGCTTATCGCCGACTCCATGGACTTTCTTCCGGCTCTCTGCACTTCCCCCGGCTCTGTGCTCCTTCACCCTACTCCCTGCATCTTTCCCCGGCTCCCTGCATCTTTCCCCGACTCTCTGCGTCTTCCCCAGCTCTCTGCGTCTTCCCCCGGCTCTCTGCACCTTCCCCCGGCTCCCTGCACCTCCCCCCCACTCCCCGGCTCCCTACACTACCCCCCCCCCCCCACCCCGCCCCCGGCTCTCTGCACTTCCCCCGGTACCCTGCACCCCCTCCCCCCTTGGCTCTCTGCAGTTCCCCCGGCTCCCCGCACTCGCCCCCCCCCCGCCCCTCGCACCCCCCCCCCCCACCCCCCACCCTGCTCTCTGCACCTTTCCCTTGCTCTCTCCACTTCTTTCCAACTCTTTGTCCTTTTCTACGACTCTCTGTGTGTTCCGCTGCATCTCGGTCTTTTCCCCTGCATTTCTGTCCTTTCCCCTGCATCTCTGTGCTTTCCTCCCAACTCTGCCTTTTCGCCGCCTCTTTGCTCTTTTCCACCGCCTCGGCGCTTTCTCTCGGCTCCGGAGTCTTTCCACGGCTCTCTGCACTTTCCTCGGCTCCCGGGGTGAGTCCGGGGGTTGATTGCTGGTGAGTGAGTGTAGTGGGTGAATGAATGAGGGGGAGTCAGTGAGCGTGGGTGAGTGAGGGTGAGGGAGTAAATGAGGGTGAGTGATAGTGGGTGACAGAGAGTGGGTGCGTCTGGTGAGGGTGGCTGAGTAAGGGTGTATGAGGGAATGTGGGTGAGTGAGGGTGTGTGAGCGAGGAAGGGTGAGGATCTGTGAGTGAAGACGTGTGAAAGAGGGTGGGTGCGAGACTTTGTAAATGCGGGGCATGTGCCAGGGTGCACCTGTGAGAGTAATAATGTGTTGGCGAGTTGATTGTGCGCCTGAGATATTGTGTATGTGTGTACGAGGGAATGTGTGTGAGAGAGAGCCTGAAAGAAAAAAATGCTACGTTTGAAGAGCGATTATACATGTATGTGAGGGGGAGAGAGGGTCTGTGTGTTTGAGAGTGTGTGTGAGTGAGAGGCAAGGTACATGAGAGAGATTTGGTGAAAGAAAGTGCATGTGAGATAGCGCGTGTGTGAGCGAGAGAGCGTGTGAGCGAATGTGTGTGCGTGAGCGAGATCGTCACAGTGTGTCTGAGAGTGAGATTGAGAGAGTGTGATTGTGTGTGAGACAGTGTGTTTGTTTGAAAGAAGTATTGTGATTATGTGTGTGAGAGAATGAGTTTGTGTGAGGATGTGAGAGAATGTGTGCGTGAGAGAGTGAGAGTGTATATGTGTTTGTGATGATGTATGGGTGCACCAAAACCTGCAAGTTCCCTTCCAAGACACTCACCATCCTGATTTGGAAATATACCGCCATTCCTTCACTGTCGCTGAGTCAAAATTCTGGAACTCCCTCCCTGACAATATTGCAGATATACCTCCGCCACATGGACTGCAGCTATTCAAGGATGCCTCACATCTAAACTTTCCCAGGGGACAATTAGGCACATATAATAAATTCTGGCCTTGCCAGCGCCTCCAAAATCCTAGGATAGGATTAAAAATAAAATGCAAAGGGATTTCTCCGCTGCACTGACCCATTAAATAGATCAAGGACTGCATGGAATGTAACCCAATAAATCGCTCTCTGCATTGCCTAATCGAAAATTCCCAAGACCGATATATCACTGCTTAAAAATCAACCAAATCTCCACCTACAGTTTGTCTGGCGTTGCTGAATTCTTTCTGACTGTCACAATCTGGGTTTGGAATCCCCTTCCTGAGTCGCCTAGTCAAACATCAAGTACAATTTCCACATTTCACACAGATACAAGTTTTATTGAAAGACTTGATCAAATTGCACTCCCTGAAATACTGGAAAATGAAGCAGAAGATTTACAACCAGTCAGGAAGATTCCTGGTCCCAGCACAGTGACCCCGCGCACAGAAACTGAACAGACATAAATGGCAACAATCGAGTTCCAGCAGGTCGATCTGTTCAACCTGTCAATTTCATGAAACTATTTAATTCTGATTTATCAATGGTCAACCTCCGACAACAATAATTTAGTGACTTATTTTAAATTAAACTGACATTAATTTCAAAACTGCATTCGCCTTTTAACTATTTCTCTCTGTCTCAAATCTCGATAATTGGGCAGAAAGTAGTTTTGCTGAAAATGAGCAGATTAAATAATACAGATTCAGGGTAGATTAATGACATAACAGAGACTCAGTGTCAGGGCGATAATTAAACAAACCAGGAAATATTCACATTACCCACTGATATGATCTAAAAACACAATTAAATGTAATCAGCAAAAGAATCAGGGCAAAAGAATGTAATCAGCAAAATAATTGAGCTGAACACAGCAGTGTATAGACATGTATTGTTTCCTAAATTCATTTCAGATATTATTAAAATTCTCTAAAACCTTTGAGATATTGCACGCCAGTATACAATTCAATTCTAGGAGGTCATTTATGTTGAATTAATTCTCATTGATATTGTATTGTACGTTATTGTTAATTGTCAGCTAATTTTTTTATTAGATTATCTGTACTATATAATAAATATAATAAAAATAGCATTCAATAATCTTCAATTTGTTTTTACCCAGAGCTTTATGAAAAAATTGAGATTTAATTAAAACAACCTGACATTAAAACAATGTTGAACAATAAACTCCAAATTACTGGATGGAAACATCTTAACATTTAATTGACTATATTCACATTTTAATTTTTTTACTCCAATTGCCCTATTCGACCTACAAATGTGTAAAATAAGCGCCTTTCTGAACGCATTGATAAATCATAAATTCCATCTGTTCTCAGACAGTAACGAATGTAACGAGAACAGCTCAGTAATATTTATTCAAATCATTTGCAAAACTGACCCATTATGTGCAAATGGAGTCCAGAATTTGTTGTTGAATTTAGCATTTAATAAAATTTAAGCCTAAAGCTAAGATAGAATCATTCTTTCTTTCCTATCATCTGTTATTCCTGTAATTCTATTGTGTGAAAAGCACAGCCGTGGGAGACAGGATGTCATTATAAAATGCAAAGCTACTGTTAACCTTTTGTAAATAAATACATCGGTTTGACATTCAAGCTTTTAATTTTCAATCTCTTGCCATATGCAATCTGAACTTTCCTACAATACAAATAAAATCATCGGAACAATTCCTTGATTGGCAACGACTTCCACATCACAGAAAACTATTTAAGGTTAGATTAGTGATAATTACCTCGCTATCCAACTACAAATTACAGTGAAGGAATAATATGGTTGCAGCGGCACAGAAATAATAGAATAACTGGAATTACAAAGTATTTCCAGCCTAGAAACCTGTCCGGTCATGTCAACCTCGTGCAGATCACAGCAGGATTGTGAAAGGTGATTAATGATTAATTATATTAATATAAAATAACTTTTGGTTAATTTGGAGTTGTATCACCGCATTGCAATTGTTTGAATTATATAAATGTTATTATGTTCTGCATGGGCGTTTCAGTCATTATTTCGTTCAATCTGGAAGCATCAGTTGAAATTACAAAAGGCATCAACATATCTTTATTGGATTATTTTCTTAAAACTGGCTGTTTTCTCCGTACAATCGCCCTTCAAGCATTTTCAAACGCCTAGACTGTTTGCATTCAACCAGAAAACGTGTAACCGCTCAGTGTCGCCGAGTTTAAACAATGCAGAAACGCTAAACCGTTTCACAGATCTTAATCATTTAAAGTCACTCAGATACACAATCTCCTTAGCTGAACAAAACACTAAATCACACCAATGAAGGACGTAAACCCGTTTCATGGAGAAGCAACTTAACTCTACATTGAACAGAATCAAACTTTATATTGCAAGAAAATATCAATATCGAACCCAGCAAACCAGCTTGTAACCACATGTATGAATTACTAAACTACACAGAAACCTGGAATAACAGCAATAGCATTGCGAGGTACTGGAATATTAACAACAAATAAATATTGAAACGTTAACAATTTTTTTCATATTGAGACATTTTTCAAACACATTTAAATGTTTTTCATGTTTGCAGTAGACGGTAAAAGCTGCAACCATCAGATGCCACCGAGATTAAACATTGCACAAACGGCAAACTGATTCCAGCAACTACTTGTGCTCGGAAAGGATTTGTATAACACGTTGCTTAGTTTAATCTACAATTTTCACTTTTTTTCACGATGCAGTAACAGCCTCCCTGTTCTCTGTCTACAATCCTGCGACAAGCAGTTTCAAACACGTAAACTCTTTGCATTCAATCACAAAACGTGGAACCGCTCAGTGTCACCGAGTTGATACAATACAGACACGCCAAACCGTTTCACAAACTTTCCTACTCAAAGTCACCCAAAAATATTCCTCAGCAGAAAAACACCAAATCACATCACTGAAGGAATGAAACATCATGGAGAAGCAGCTCAATTCTGCAAACATTTCCAAAAGTATCAAATGTAATATTGCAAGAAAATCTCAATTTAGAATGCACCAACCCTCATGTCATCAAATGAATGAACAGGTAAACTAATCAGAAAACTTGAATAATATCATCAGCACTTCAAGTAAGCAGAACATGTTCAATAAGATAATACAGAAACTTTAGCACATTTTGACAATGTTGGGTTAGATCTCAAACACTTGGGCAGAAGACGGTACAAACTGCAGCCACTTAGATAGAACCAAGAATAAACATCGTAAAAACAGACGTTTTGTATTTAAAGTAACCCAGCCACACAGTATCCTCAGCAAATAAACACCAAATCACAGCAACCAGGGACTGAATGCCTCAGCAGCATCTTTCTGTCAAGAAACCGCGGGATTCTATAACCCCTTTTCAGCAGAATCAAATGAATCATTGCAACAACATCGCAATACATGATCCACCAAAACACATTTCAGTGAACGAATGGATTTTGAAAAGGCAGAAAAATATAAAACAGTTGGTAAATGACGGAATGGTTCTTACCTGCAGTCACCGTCACCATGGTGCCTTGTCCCCAGTAGTCGAAGTAGTCACAGTGTCACATTCCCTGGGCAGCTCCATACAATAACCGCACCTGCACAAAATAGATATAAATCCGCCATTATTTTAAATATTCACAAACCAGCGGCAAAGAAAATTCACGATTTATTTTCAGGAAATTATATTAATATTTGTGGATACAGTTCTCTCTTCATAAATGACCGAATGTTTTATATTTCACAGACATGGAAATGTTATTGAAAACACCAACTGTGACTCAATTACGACCACCAATTTTCCACATTAATTCTTATTATTTTGTCAGAGCTGGACATAAATAATGCTTCACTGTGAATAAAGATGGATTGTAAAAGCGAGCACAGAGCCAGCTTCAGTTAATTAGTGCTGAGGGGCTTTTTGTATTGACAGTAACTGCTGTGTCCCAGTTATCACAGTGAGACACAGCGTGTCAAATACTGCGGCAGACTGTTAACTGTAAAATACAGAGATTTAATTTCACTGCGCGTTCAAAAAACTAACTCTGTCTCTTCCAAGAGCGAATGGGTGAGTTATTTCAGCTTGTCCTGTTCATTAAATTTATAAAGAGGATCTCAACACTTTTAAACCCTCTGTGCAGATTTAGCGTGTCGGTCAACAGAGATAAAGTGGAAGATTTTTACACCTTTTTATAAACTAATACTTTGTTTTATTTAAAGTTCATTTACATTGACAATCCTGCTGTGGCCCTGATCACCAATTTGAGCAAACTCTTTCACTGAGGTTTTTGTATGAGGATGTCGCTGTGCACAGCACTGTGGCCCACTGAAGTCACAGTGACTGACACCCGCACAAAAACTGCACTCACTCTCTGATCAGTCCTGCCGCTCAATATTCACTTCAAATAGACGTTTACTTCTGATCTAATTTACAATTTAACGGCAGTTTATAAAATCCAATGTACATACACTTTCTCCAAGTATCAGAAATAATACAACGAGGAGTATCTAAGTCTGTATTTGCTGAAACTGCTAACAGTAAACATCAACAGACAAAAGCTCCTCCTTTTTGATCGATTGGTTTGTTTGGTTTTACAGTTTAATTTTCTCTGTGTCAGTTATGTAAGAAGCAGCTTGTGTTTTGACTTTGATCACTGACATTAATATTACATTTGGATCAAGTGCTAACCTTCAGGTTAAGCTGCAAGTTGCTGAATTCCCTCTCGAGCTGTTCTTGTGCGGGTCCAGCCCTGGTTCCTCTCGCTGTGGTCTCTTGCACAGTAATAGATGGCGGTGTCTTCGGTCTTCAGGCTCGTCATGGCCAAAGAGAAGATGTTGTTTGAAGTGTCTTTGGAAGGAGTAAATCGATTCTGAATTCCTGGAGCGTAGTTGTTGCTGGATGAACCATAGTACTGAAGCAGCCACTCCAGCCCCTGCCCGGGAACCTGTCGGACCCAGTGCATGTAAGCGGTGCTAAGATCGAAGCCGCTGGTTTTACAGGTCAGCCTCAGGGAGCCTCCGGGACGCCCGCTCTCTGCCTCCGGCTGAGTCAACACAACATCCGACTGGACACCTGTAAAAATATATCAAAAAGCCCGAGGATTAATGCTGGTGAAATGATTGGTGACTCTGGAACATTCCAGAGAGAGACTAACACTGAGACAGTAACAGTGAGAGACTTGGGCAATAAAAACTACTCACGGGATAAGAAAGTCAGCAACAAACTGAGAGAAATGGCCCACCTCATCCTTCTGGTCATTTGGGGGAAATGGTTGTGTCAGGAACTCAGTGAACAAACCAGCTCCCGGACAGTTGGATTCGGGTCCCAGTGAGCGGTATTTAAATACCCGGCAGAAGGGGCGGGTTTCCAGGCGCCGCCTGTTGAGTCCCTGGTGGAGGCGGCGACTGGATCCACGTCCCACCTTCCACACCCCCAACAGAATGGACTCAGAGATTTACTATAGGAGATTATTTTTTAAAAATACATTAGATCGGTATATTTGTTTGGCTGAATGGATTTATTGTAATGTCTATCCTCATCCGAATGGAAAATTATATTTGAGCATCTCTAAGTAAAATCTAATTCCATTGTATATTAAGTCTCTTTATTTCTACACTCCAATATAAATGGATGAACATAAACAGATTAAATTACATTATCAGGGAATAAATCGTCTGTCAGTCAGATTTACAGCACTCCGGGACTCTATCCCATTACAACAATAAAGTACAATTTATCAGACGAAATGTAACTAAATGAGGGAATGAATGGTGTGATTACATTTACAGTGCGGGTGGCTATCATTGTTCAATGTGGGTCTGTCGACAAGAAGAAACTCTCACATTACACAATGTCTCTCCTTATATTTCTCGAACTGTCCCTGAGCCTCAGATAGTCCTGTGAACATTAGCGGTAAAAGAAGCCGCTTGCCTGATAATACAGCAGTGAGTTGACAGAGAAACATAAAATTCACACCAGCTTTTGACAGAGATGTTAATGAATTAGAACGGACTCGGCGATTCGCAAAGTTATCCTTCAGCATCCAAATGATTGCCGCTAATTTTACTGATCACCGGCTGTCTAACATTCACCGGTGTTGGGAACACAGGATATCCGGACTTTGTGGCATAATACACAATATCACAAGAATAAATGTTTTCTCTTCCACTGAAACACGGTGCTGATCAGGTATAAGAGACGTCTCCGTTTAAATGAAGTGAACAGCTCCGAGAATATTCCAGGAATTCCGCCGGGTTTTAGGCAGTTTTTTTCCTTTCAATTCATTTTATTTTATTTTTTACAATTCCCCTCATCTTATTGGGCTTGTGGATTGGGTCCATCAACACCACTCACTCTCACTTCATTAGGTTCTTAACAAACCAATAACTAATAACTAGAGTGACCTTTACTCGGAACTAATATAAATTAAATAGCATCTGGTCAGTTTACTATATTCCGATCATGTTTAATCTCAGAGTGAACAAAGCATTTACTGAATATATTTATTTAGATGGATCATCATTTAAAAAGTTTACTTCATGTGAGACTGAAACATTTATTGTTTGAATGGATAAATCTCATTTTGTCCATTCATATTCAGGTTAATCTGCCCCACACAGTATTTGGCAGCAATCCAGCCACCTGCAGCAGGCAGGCTCGAATGTTCAATGTTGTTTACAGGAAACATCTGGATTTATTTTTTCAAAGATCTGTTTGCTCAATACTGACCGCTTGGCTGCAATCCAACTTCAAACTCTTAACATTGTCAATGAGGACTAATTATAAACAAATCTACCCAGCAACAGTACTGGAGATCATTTTCTGTTTTAAATTGTGAGTCTATTTGATCTGTTCCCATCTCTATGGAAAGGAGAGTTATCCAGCTTCTCTGACCCCTCTTAGCAGCAATATCCCGCTGGAGGATCTCTCCCGCATCTCATAACATTGTGATGATGGATAGAAATACAAGTAGACAATCGGACAGAGGGTACATTTTGTAATTGATAAACATGCACATCTATGTGTTTTCCCCTTTATTCTTCCATGGAATGATCACCGTGTGATCCCTGTCCCTAATTGCTCTTGAACTGAGTGGTTTGCTGGACCAGCTCAGAAGGAACTGAAGAATCAGACATGTTGCTCTCCGACTGGAGCCACATGTAGATGAGACCAGGGAGGGATATCAGATTTCCTTCATTGGTGAAGCAGAGGGGATTTCATGGTCACCATTAATGTGTATTCCAGATTTATTAATTGAACTCAAATTCCACCACCGGCCATGGTGGGATTTTCACCCAAGTCCCCACAGAATTAGCTTGGGCCTTTGGATTATTGGCTCAATGGCATTAACACTCCCCACCATCCACCCAAAAGATAAAGGGGTAACTGCATTGATGTAGGGATAGATGTTGGCTGGATGCCTGAACATTTTGATTGTGGAATCAGTGAATGGGGTTGATGGATGGATGGATAGATGGTCCTGAAAGATGCAGTTCTACATTCTCGGTTTTGCACTTGATGACTTCACAAATTAAAGCAGGTCTATTATAATTTGTGTCAGTCTAATATATTCGGTGGCTGAAGCTTTCCTGGGTGAATTCCATCCCGAGACTATCGGGAAGTGACGAGCTGGACGTCACTAAGAGGAAACTGGAGATATTTCTGTGGTGCTAGTGATTCTTCTCCGCTGATGGCGAAGCTTCATCTCAAAGACAGAAAGCAGGAACATTGAGGAGGGACGGTTGTAATATTTGGAGCTTGAGGTCATTTCATGTGCAATAAGTCACTCAAGATGTCCCTACCCAAATTAATGAAGACACCAGACTAAAAACATATTAATGTGAAAAGAGAAATACTGTGAAACACAGTGGACAGCTGCAGACGATGAATTACTTCCCAAAACAGTGTAATACAAACTGGGATTGAAAGATTCATTGACGTCACATTAGGTACAGGTATTTTAATTTCTACCGACACTTTAAAAAATCATCTCACACTCCAGTCTGGAGTTTCTGTATGACGAGGAGGAGATTACTTGCCAAAACAGCGCAGTGGCTGCTGGGGAGCTGCACATTATCCTCGGTGTGGTTTAATCCCATTTTACATTGAATTCTGGGATAGATGTGACATCTTGGTGACAGAATGGTCAATGCTATCTGAACTAAATTTTTATCTCAATAAAGTATGTTAAGCATAGGAACATAGGAATTAGGAGCAGAAGTTGGGAATTCAGCCATTCGAGACCACACCGCCATTTAATCACCATGGCTGATCACTTCCTCGTCTCAAATCCACCTCCCTTGAATGAATTGCATTTACAGTTGTAAAAAACCAAATGCCGATTATAGCTGGTGAATATAACTATTTATGTTGTGGATTGATGACAATTTGTGAACATAATTCTTTATTTTTGTGAGTTGATGATAATTGAGTTATATAATTATTTAACTTTGTGAATTGTGAAATTGGGAATATTCGGCATGGAAGTGCTAAACAATGACCATCTCTAGCAAAATAGAATCTAACCATCACTTGAAATCTACTAATATTGCCATAGCTGAATCCCGCATGATCAATACATTGGGGTTACCATTGACCAGAAATTGTACTGGACTGGCCATATCAATGCTGACGCTACAAGATCCGGTCAGGGGCTAGGAAACCTGCGGACAGTATCTCACCTCGTGAATCCCAAAGCCTGTTCACCGTCTACAAGACACAAGTCAGGGGTGAGATTAAATAGTCTGCAGTTGCCTGGCTGGCACAGCTCCTACAACATTTAAGAATCTCGACACCATCCAAACCAAAGCAAACCGATTGATTGTCACATTATGTGTGAACGCGCATTCCATCCATCAGCGACGAACAATGACAATAATGTACCATCCACAAGATGCACTGCAGGAATGCAGCAAGTCTCCTTTGAAACACCTTCTGTACCCAGAAGGACAAGGCAGCTGACACATGGGAAGATCACCACCTGGAAATTCCCCTCCAAATCACTCGCTATCCTAACTTGGAAATATATCGCCGAATCTTCGCTGTCGCTGGTTCAAAAGCTTGGAACTCTCCCCCCCCCCCCCCCCCACCCCCCCCTAACAGCATCGTCGATGTACCTGCACCAGAGTGACTGCAGAGTTTCAAACACGCAGTTCACCGCCACTTTGTGAAGGGCAATTAGCGATGCACAATATATCATGGCCTAGCCGGCGACGCCCACACCGTATAACTTAATTTAACACTGTACTAATCTTTGTGAAACGATGGTAATTGTTGAGTATAATTATTTATATTCATAAATGAATGAAAATTGGCGAATATAATTGCTATGTTTCTGAACATTTGTGGCCCGCTACTTCTCTGCTCGAAGATATAACCCATCCCACAGGAGATTCATGATGCAAAATCATAACCAATATCGGAAAACAAAGTGGACAGTGGAAACTGCAGCAATTATTGACATATCTCACTCATAGCAGCACTGGGAAAGCCATTACTGGCTTCATACTTTAAACACTTCAGCTGCTTGCAGGCCAAATGCAGCTGGAAGCAAGGTGCGGTGTTTGTGTCGCTAGATTTACTCTGGACATGATCTGCTCCCTCTGCCACATGTCTACCTCATCACCTTCCTTTCATTAATCTCAATAAACATACGGCACCATCAACAGAGCAGAGACTATATGATTTGGGGATAATTGGCTGCCTGCTAAAGCTCCCCTGTCTCATTCACTCCTTCCATGGCAAAATGCACTGCACCGTACAGATTGATGATTCCACTTCTGACAGATTCTAAGTGAATAATTGAATGAAACAGGACCGTGTCCCACACCCAACTATATTCGGCAGCTTCCTCTCCATGCTGCTGATCTTCGCCGTGCCTGAAGATATGGATGAAGTCTACTTGCGCACTCGGCCAGGCTGCAAACTCTGCTACCTTCCAGTCATCAAAACGGAGACATAATCACAATACATCCTCATCAGAGAATTCCTCTACGCTGATCATCCACACAAAACATCATCTACAGAGACTAATGGACTCTGTCCCCTGTGCCTGTAACTTGTTCTTCCTTATAAGCATGAGGAAAACCGTGGCCGTGGGACAAGGTGTTACACTTTCGCTAATGGTCACACTAAATAAGAGCCGGTCAGCAAATTCTGCTCCCGGGTTTCCACGGTGAGAGACTTCCTTGATGTAGAATGTGATGCTGACATGGGGACAGCAGATACGGCCTTTGTTTGACTCATTATATGTCCATGGAATAACATAAAGCTGACCCTTTGGAACAAGCTGATGGTTTATAAGGCCTGAATTCTCAGAACCTTGTTGTATGTCTGTGAAACAAGGAACACTTACAGCTGTCAAGAAAAATAGCTCAGCCAATGTCATCTTTGTTGTCCGCAATGCATTTTGGATATTTACTAGCCGGACAAAATCAGAAATGCAGCAGTTTTCCCAAGGACAGAACTTCCAAGTCTCTTCAAAATAATCAAAAATAGATGGTTTCCACAGTTCTAGTATGGTCCCTAAATGAAAGATGGTCACATGCCCAAGGAACTTCCACATCCCAATGGAAAGCCCGATATTCCGCTTCAGGGATTCTTCTAAGTGTGACGTGAAGGTCTTAAACCTTCATCATCATTGATCATTGCAATTGGGGGTTACCAGCAGCAAATTCAAAAAATGGCGACACTTCCGGTGGGCTGGTGTGAACTACCAGGACCAGTGGATTTAGCAGCTTTGAAATAGACACAAACCGATAAAATGACAACCCAGAATGACAATTGGGAACTTCATGTGCAACATTTGTGGAAATATTTGCTGTGTATCTATTGGAAATAGAAGGATGCCGTGGCCTTTGTGAAATTCAGTTGTACACAACACGATGTGTTTCACACAAACACACGCACAAATTCGCTTGCACACGTACACGAGGGACCTCAATAAACACACATGTACATAGATGCACACACACACAGTTTTTCACACACGCATTCTCTCTGTCTTACACGCACACCCACATTTTCCCTTTCAACTTAAGATGCCATTTTAACTTCCTTGGAGGCTTTGGAGACAACGACAAAAAACATCTTTCAGGTGGTATAATGAACCAATAAACCCTCCCCAACACCATGTTTGTTAAGGTGAATATTACATTTCCCATGGACTCCATACAGGTAAACGTTCCTCCATTTAACAAAGGTGAACAAAAATGCCTGACCAGGAATTGAGCCGCTTTGCTCTGGTGCTGATCTCAATGTGGGAGAATCAGTCAGCGACACCTGCAATTAGTTACACCTTAAATTTTGGAACCTCCCGCAGAAGGCGATGTGATATTACATTTGTGGTAATGGATTATGAATACATCAACATCATGGATCATACCTGACAACAACATTTTCACAGTAACTGCAACTGCAAAGTTTGGCCAGCAGATGGAACTTAAATCGAGATGCCTCACATTACATGAAGCAGACATTAACTCAATAATTACTGCATTGATCCCCGACTCTGTTAATTTTTAAATAATAACCTTCATTATTGTCAATAATCTTTATTATTGTAACAAGTAGGCTGACATTAACACTGCAGTGAAGTTACTGTGAAAATCCCCTATTTGTTACACTCGGGCGGCTGTTCGGGTACACAGAGGGAGAATTCAGAATCTCCAATTCTCCTAACAGCACGTGTTTCGGGGCTCCATCTGTATTTTTGTTAGACTAGACTCTGTCTTTGTTTATATTAAGCGACACTCTGTTTCAATTAATACTGCACCAGTACATGTCAATGTTTATATCACAAAGTCACTGTGATCCCATTTTCAATTGGTAGGATCTAGCTTTGCAGTTCTGCCAGAGACAGTCCTGAATAGTGCACTTGTACTCGGACAAGTAGCCGGAGCAGCAACCTCAATAAAATTCCCCTCCTCAATGATGGGGGAGACCAACACGTCAGTGTAAAAAAAAAGACTGAAACTTTGGTACCATCTTCTGCCGGACGTGCCAAGAGCATGGTCCACCTCGGCCTCCTCTGGTGGTCTTTATGTTCAGAGATGTCAGTCATCAGGCAATTTGATTCAGTCCACACGACATCAAGAAACGTCTGCAGGCGCTGAAAATGTGATTATCCTGGCAACATTCTCGCAACATACTAAAGATTTGTGCTCTAAAACTGGTTGCGCCTCAGGCAAGTTGCTCCAGTACAAGTATAGCACTAGCATGTACCCAATAATGTGTAACTTTGCCAAACATGCCTCGTCCACAAAAGGCATTATCAATCCAATCCGGCTAATTATTGACCCATCAGTCCGCAGGCGATCTCAGTAACTTGATGGAAAGTGTCACCCTGTCACGTACAATGTCTTAGGCCCAAGCTTCACCATTCACCGTAAGGTCAGAACTGAGGATTTTGCTGATGTAGACCCAATGTTCTGCACCATATTCGACTCCTCTAATACTGAAGCAGTCTGTCTTCATGTGCAGCAAGACTTGTACAACATTCAGGCTTGGGCTGACAAGTGGCAGACAATGACCATCTCAAAAAGTAAGCTTCTAACCACCTCCCCTTGATTTTAAATGGCACTACCGTGATTGAATCCCCCACTATCAACATCCTCGGGATTATCATTGATGATAGACTGAACTGGAAGCACCATTTAAATAATGTGACTACATGAGCAGGTCAGTGGCTGTAAATTCTGCGGTGAGTAACTCACCTCCTGACTTCCCAAACCCTATCCATCATCTAGAGGGCAGAAGTCAGTAGTGTGACTGAATATTCCACATTTGTCTCACGTGTGCCCCCCCAAGCAACACTTGAGAATCTCGACGCTATCCAGGACAAAGCAGCCGGCTCGAGGAACACCCCATCCACCCGCTGAAACATTCACTCCCTGAATCACGGGTGTACAATTCTAGCAGCGTGAACGATATACAAGGATCTACTGCAGCCGACTTCTGTAGCACCTTCCACATCCATGAACACTGATACTAAAAGGAGAAAGACAGCAGGTGCATTGTATACGCAGGACCTGCAAGCTCCCCGCCAAGCCACATACCATCCCGATGGGAACTATATTTCTGTTCCTTCACTGACACTGGTCAAAATCCTGGAACTCCCTTCCTATCAGCTCTGTGGGTGGACTTGCTCATGATGGGATGCAATGGTTCAATAAGAGGGCTCAACATCACATTCTCAAGAGCAATTAGGAATTGACATCAAATGCTGACGTTACTGGGGACGCCAAGATCCCACTAAATACTTTTAAACATATCATCTCTATGTTTATATTCACCTCGTCCCCGCCTTTGCCCATATGACACTCGGCCATGTCTCCATCACATTACAACAGGCCCTCTCTCAGTTTTCCTGCACTCGGCTGAATATCGGTTGTTAATATAGGAGCCCACATCCTGTTTATATTACAAATCCTCAATTATGACGGCACTGAACCAAGCCTCGGTTAGTCTGGTAAGAAACACGTCACAATGGTTACTGCATCAGAACGTTTATCTGTGAAACGTAAACTGGAACAACATTCTGTTTACATCACATGTGGTTCTGTCTCAGTTATTACTCTACTAGATCATTAGATTCTAATAAAGTCAATCCTACCTTAGGTAATGCTGTAACAGTCCATGCCCCTGTTTTATAACACTCGGCCCTGCCTCTGTTATTCTTGTACTGTTACTCTGGATCTGTAAAAATTTAATCACCTGCTAATGGTCGCATTCCAAGCATTGTTTGTCATCTTTGAATTTGTCTATATATGTGTTTCTGGAACATACCCTTTCATTCACCTGAGGAAGGAGCAGCGCTCCGAAAGCTAGTGACATCGAAACAAACCTGTTGGACTTTAACCTGGTGTTGTAAGACTTCGTACTGTGCTCACCCCAGTCCAACGCCGGCATCTCCACATCTCTGCTATTCTTGTACTGTACGATATCCCTCTTATTGCTGCACGGTTCATGTCTCAATTTGTATCAGTCGACACTCCCCTCAACCAGAACTCAGATTATATTGCACTAGACCCAGTCTCTGCATATGCGATCGGCGGCACGGTGGCACAGTGGTTAGCACCGCTGCTTCCTCGCTCCAGGGTTCAATACTTGACTGTCTGTCAGGAGTTTGTACTTTCTCCCTGTGTCTGCGTGGCATTCCTACGTGTGCTCCGGTTTCCTCCCATAGTTGAAATATGTGCAGGTTAGGTGGATTGGGCATTTTGAATTGCCCCTTAGTGTCCAGAGATGCACAGGTCATGGCGCAACGGCGGGGAATTGGGGAGGGTGATCTTTCAGAAGTCGGGCAGATGCTGTGGTCCGAGTGGCCTTCTGCCCTATAGGGATTCTATATTTGATCCTGAATCTGCCCATATATTCTAAGACCTGCTCACTTTTATTAATACACCAGACGATGCCTCTGTTTGAATTGTGGGCGCATTATTCCACATGTCTTTGAGATGGAAAGGTAATATAATAAATACATGTTTTGGACAAAAACCGACACCTGGCAACAGCCTGAAACGGGTGTATAGTGTATACAGTGTATGCTGTGCAGCACTTGATATCCATTTTCAGTGCACTCAGAAGAATTAGATTTCAGTTATCACTTCTTCTGTGCCATTGCTAAAGACCAACATCGACTCCATAGAGCTGTAGGACTAGGTGGATGCAGAGTATTAAGACCATAAGGCATAGGAGCCGAATTAGGCCACTCGGCCCATCGAGTCTGCCCCGCCATTCAATCATGGCTGACATGTTTCTCATCCCCATTCTCCTGCCTTCTCACCATAACCCTTGGTCCCCTTAGTAATCAAGAACCTATCCATCTCTGACTTAAAGACAATCAGGGATTTGTCCTCCACAGCCTTCTGCGGCAAAGAGTTCCACAGGTTCACCATCCTCTGGCTGAAGAAATTCCTCCTCATCTTTGTTTTAAAGGACTGTCCCTTTAGTCTGAGATTGTGGCCTCGGAAATCTCCGGTCTGGAAGATGCTCTTGAATAAGTCTTGGCGAGTTGCTGCAGTGCATCCCATCGATGTGACACAATGCAGTTACGGTGTGTCCGTTGTGCACGGAATGAATGTTGCTGTAACATTAGGTTCTGTCTCAGTTATTTATCTAATGCTCCTCTGTTTATATTACACAATTCCAACTATTCCATTCCCTTGGTCTATTGCACTAGGCCCAGGCAATAGAAGTTCAGTTGTACAATTTGAAATGGCTGCAAGAAGATCAGGGAGATCTGCGGTTGTATGTACACACAGCTCGGGTGCTGACAGGACAGATTCTGATGTTTATCTGGGCATAGATCAGCTTTGCTCGCTGAAGAATTTTACATTATCGCTGTTCCTTCAGGTTTTTTTACCTTCACAATTTGCACCAGAACAGACGCAGTATCTAATGTAATACAAACAGAGGCATGTCTAAATTAATATCAAAAGAGTCAGGTTCTAGGTTAATGTAAACAGAGACAAACAGGGTCCATCAGACCATCAGAAAAGGAGCAGAATTAGACCATTCGGCCCATCTTGACTGCTCCGCCGTTCAATTATGGTGATATTTTCCTAATCCCCATTCTCCTGCCTCCTCCCAATAACCCCTGATCCCCTTATTGATCAAGATATATCCTCCAGCTGGTGGCCTTCATTAATATGAACAGAGATTGGGACGAGTGTAATATAAACAGCAACAGATCCTTATTTAATATAAAACAACACAGGTACGAGGTAGTGTGACATAAACAGAGACCGGGTCATGGCCTGGTGCAACACAGAGGCAGGACCTACTGTCCCTTCAAACACTCGCAGGACAGGTGCACCACGGGTTGGAGACAAAGAGAAACTTCCTCTACACTGTCCGCATCAAACATTCCCAGAGCAGCTGCAGATTGTTTGGATACAGAATGGAATTCCTTCCACATATCTCGCTCAATCACATTAAAGGCCTGGAAACAAGGGCTCTATACCAGATAAAACCTCTTCTGCACACCCTTCAGAGATTCCGAAGACAGATTGACTGTGATGTTAGTTACAGGGTAAGGTAAGGCTCAGCACTGTCCCATCTGACTCACCCAGGTCAGGTACAGCACAGTTCAGATACGGAGTAAATCTCCCTATGCACAGTCATATCAAACACTCGCAGGGCAGGTTCAGTGCAGGTTAGATGCAAGTAAAGCTTTCTCTACACTGTCCAATCAAGCGCTCCAAGAGCACGGCAGCTTGGTTAGATACAAGGAAAAATCGGCCCGGCCACATCAAATGCTCGCCACCATGTGCAGCCCAGGTCAGCTAGAGAGTAAAATTGTCTCTGCAGTTCTCATTAAACACTCCAAGGTCATTGAATGCTCCAACCACATTTTAGAGTAAAACACCCTTTACGTATTCCAATTAATTGGATTCAATCTATGTACTTGGAAGTCAACGTCGTGAGATCGGGCTGGCAGTATATATTGGACACATGTTGACTTCATGTTGTCGAATAAAGACAATGACCCATCGTGGAGAGACATGGGACAGAACCAGTTAGGGGAAAGACAGAAAGGGAGATGGGGTACAGGCAAACTCTACGGGCACATTTGGCCTGTCATTATATTTTGAGATTAGAGGGAATCCTTCCTAATTCAGAACATGGATATCATGATGAAATTTTTCTCAGATAACTGATGAATAAAAAATGTCCAAAAACAAACACTACCTGAATCCGTTGTTCTATTTGCATCTTTGTCTCTATTTCTGTGCTGTGTTGGTGGGGAAATAGTTGTTGTGTTTATGTCAGTCCACAATCTAATCTGGGACTTATCTTTCTGTACTTATTTACATAAACACCTCACTGGTCACAATGAAATGTTCATGTCAGCAAAACGAGATAAACACAGTCACATTGATTAGTTTCAACTCAAAATAGCGGTTTAATTTAAGAATATTGTCAGTTGGTTAAAATGAATAGAAACTTTCATGAGAACAGATGTTACTTAATTGAAATAAAGAATACAGTTGAATTAAGTATTCATTCTGAAAGTTCTGATGCCTCAATTAATAAATCATCTTTAACCATGCTGTTATTCCACTGAATGTTAATTTGATTGAAATATTAACCGTTTTAAACTAGATAAATTAAAACATCAGACAGACGAGTGACCGACAGTCACATTAATCTCAGATCTTTCAACTTGCATTCAAAAATGTTAGCATTTGGAAAGAGCTTGCTTTTGTAAAACGCTTTACTCGACCTCAGGCCATCCCAACGACCTGAAAACTCACTCATATATTTTAGCTGAATTTAGTCACTGCTGTAATGTTGGAAACAGACCAGAATATTTGTGCACAGCAAGCTCCCACAAACTGAGATGTGATACATGACCAACTAATCTGTGATTTCAGTTGAACAACGGACATTGGTGTAGCATACTGGGAAATACAGCTCTACTCTTTAGAATTATGTCAATGAGGTGGTCCACCTGAAATGTGAATCTGTTTCTCTCTCTGCTGATGCTCACTGACCTGCTGAGCAGCCTTTTTTGTTTTTTGTTTTAGATTTCCAGAATCTGTAGCACTTTGCACAGTTTTTAACATTCATTCTCGGCCTATGACCCTCACTGGCAAAGTCAGCATTAACTGTCCATCCTGAGAAGCCGGATGTGAACCACCTTTTAGATAAGGTTCACTTCGGGCGGCTTTATTCACATCACTGTTGAACTAGTCAGATATAGGCCAGAAAGGGTAAGGAGGGAAGATTTCTTCTTCTGAAGGATGTTAGTGAACCTGCTGAGCTTTGCGCAATTTTGATAGCTTCATGAGTATTATGAATGACACGACGATTTTTATTTCTGATTTATTAATTAATTCAATTGAATGTCTGATCTGCCGTTCAATGAGATCGTGGCTGATCTGATAAAATCCTCAACTCCACTTTTCCGCCTCATCCGCATAACCCATGACTCCCTTACTGATGGAAAATCTGTCTGTCTGAGCCTTGAACATATTTATTGACCAAGCCTCTCCCACTCTCTTCGGCAACGAATTCCATAGAATCGTTACCCTCTGAGAGAATAAATCACTCCTCATCCTCGTCTGAAATAAGCGACACCTCACTCTGAGATTGTGCCCCATGGTCCTAGACTCTCCCACAAGCAGAAACAACCTCTGACATCTACACTGTCAAGCGCCCTGAGAATACCAAATATCTCAGTAAGTTCGCCTCTCATTCTTCTCAACTCCAATGCATGTAAGCCTAACCTACTTAACCTCTCCTCATGTCAGTTTCTGTGGTGTGGGTGGTCAGCGTGTTTGGCTGTTAACCGAAATGTCTGTGATTTTTGGCCGGATTCTTCTTTATTTGCTGACAGGCAGAGTAACGATGGGCCGAAAGGTCACTTTCTGTGCTGTGAAATTCGACCTACCTTTGAAAATCCCTCCATGCCCGGGATTAACCTGAAGAACCTGCGCTGGACTGCCTTCAAAATATCTATCCTTATATAAGGAGACTAAAATTATTCACAGCATTGCAATATGCCCTGGTGGTGTTTGCAAACCTGTCTCTGCAGTAATAGCTCAGGCCTCCAGATATCCAGTCTAGTAATAACATTGCGCAACTACCCCGAAGACTGAAATCATCACATCTAAAAGGTGGAACAACTGAGCATAAAACACTCCTTCTCCATTGTATCACAGGTCTGGACCACGGGCTCAGGTTTCTGTTGTGGGAGGTGATATGGATTCCACTGAGACAAACTGTTAACCTATCCTGGTTTGCATTTTGACATTCTGAAATATTTTTCAGTGTACTTAAAGTTCAAACACTGGGTCCAGTCTTACATGGGTCAATTTAATTTTCAGAGACTGGTCTTTTATTAGTCTTGGTCTTATTCTGACACAAAGGTAATGGTGAATGGGAATTCCACTGGCTCCATATAAAATATCAATAATTCCAAAAATAGCATCTGAACACAAGCAAGGGAGAAACATATGTACAACTTGATCTTCCCACTGCATGACCTGCACAGTCAGAGCGATTGGAAGCTGGGATTGTTTTCCTTAGAACCGAGCAGGTTACGGGCAGGCGTGGTAAAAATGGTCAAAATTATGAATGGTTTTGTTTGATGAATTAGGAAGAAACTTGATTCACTGGCAGGAGGGTCAGAAAACAGAGGACACTGATTGATTAGATATTACTTCTCCCCTCTAATTATAAACCTATCAAATTGCAACAGGATGAGACAGGGCATATGCAGAAAGGATGTGCCCAATGGCGGGGGAAGATAGAACCAGGGGTCACAATCTAAGAATACGGGGGAAACCATTTAGGACTGAGATGAGGAACAATGTCTTCACCCTGAGATTTGTGAATCTGTGGAATTCTATACCACAGAACGAAGTTGAGTCCAAAGTATCCTATGTTTTCAAGAAGGAGTTTGAGAAAGCTCTTAGGGATCAAAGCTCTAAAGGGACCAAATGATACGGGGGAAAGTGGGAACAGCTTACTGAGGTGGATGATCAGCCATGATCATAATGAATAGCGGAGCAGGCTCGAAGGGCAGAATGGTGTCCTCCTCCTCTATTTTCTATGTGACTGTATTACGTCAAATCTATTTCTTCTCAGGTTGAATGAGACCCTGTATTTATATTAAAGTCGACCCTGTCCCTGTCTATACTACACGGTTCTGTTTGTGCCACACTCAATTAATATTACACTCGACCATGCATATGATTATATTACATTAAGTCCACCTCTTCTATTTTCCACAGGAATGTGACTCTTTACAGCACACCAGGGCCTGTCTCTGTTAATATTATACCGGACCATGTTCCTGTTGTCTGACTCGATATTATAAATTGTTGTATATATTTGCTTGTTTGTGACTAGTGGTGTTCCTCAGGGATCAGTGCTGGGACCTTTGCTGTTCGTAGTATATATAAATGATTTGGAAGAAAATGTAACTGGTCTGATTAGTAACTTTGCAGATGACACAAAGGTTGGTGGGACGGAAGAGATAATGCTGGAAAAATCTCAGCAGGTCTGGCAGCATTTGTAGGGAGAGAAAAATGTTAACGTTTCAAGTCCAATTACTCTCTCTCACAAAGGTTGGTGGAATTGCGGGTAGCGATGAGGACTGTCAGAGGATACAGCAGCAATTAGATCATTTGGAGGCATGGGTGGATAGATGGCAGATGGAGTTTAATCCGGACAAATGTGAGGTAATGCATTTTGGAAGGTCTAATACTGGTAGGGAATATACAGTGAATGGTAGAACCCTCAAGAGTATTGACAGTCAGAGAGACCCAGGTGTACAGGTCCACAGGTCACTGAAAAGGGCAATACAGTTGGAGAAGGTAGTCTAGAAGGCATACGGCATGCTTGCCTTCATTGGCCGGTGCATTGAGTATAAGAATTGGCAAGTCATGTTGCAGCTGTATAGAACATTAGTTAGGCCACACTTGGAGTATAGTGTTCAATTCTGGTCGCCACACTACCAGAAGGATGTGGAGGCTTTAGAGAGGGTGCAGAAGAGATTTACTAGAATGTTGCCTGGTATGGAGGGCATTAGCTATGAGGAGATGTTGAATAAACTTGGTTTGTTCTCACTGGAACGACGGAAGTTGAGGGGCGACCTGACCTGATAGATGTCTACAAAATTATGAGGGGCATAGACAGAGTGGATAGTCAGAACCTGTGCACTGGCAGTGTTAGACAGAACCGTGTCTCACAGTATCACCAGATTGGCACCCACAGGATAAATATCCACCCAATCATAGAACTCTCATCTGGTTAAGGAGAGCAATTGAAATCTCTGCAAAAACGTATTGGCCGTTCGTGTAGGTGTATATATAGTGTTCTAAATGTTTGCAATATAATCCATCAAGACGTAATGCTACCTTCAGAATTAATTGTTTCACTTTGCGTTGTTTTCATGCGTCTCGGCCCTAAGCTCTGGTATGCATTCCATACTCCTCTTTTCCTCAATTCCCTTAATAAAATCATCCCATATAACCTGCCTCGTCAACCAAGTTTTTAATCATCTGACCTAATAAGTCTTTACACATATATTAATCCAGACCCTGCAGCAGGAATGACTGTAATAGACCCTACCCCAGTTTATAATATTCCAGACCCTGAATCAACAATCACTGCTCTATATCCTATATCATTTAAGGTTAATCAAACTTTGTATGAGCAATCGCTGCACTAGAACCTGTCTCGCCTTATTTTAATGTAGACCCTGTATTAGTAATCACTGCGATAGATCCAATCTCAGTAGCACTATTGCTTCACAGCACCGTGGTCCCAGGTTTGATTCCCGACTTGTGTCAATGTTTGTGCAGAGTCTACACGTTCTCCCTGTGTTCTGTGCGGACTGTCTTCTGGTAGTGTGGCGACCAGAATTGAACACTGTACTCCAAGTGTGGCCAAACTAAGGTTCTATGCAGCTGCAACATTACTTGCCAATTTTTGAACTCAATTCTCCGACCAATTAAGGGACGTATGCCGTATACCTACTTGGCTACCTTCTCCACCTATATTGCCCCTTTTCGTGGCCTGTGGACCTGTACACGTATGTCTCTCTGACTGTCAATGCTCTTGAGGGTTCTGCCATTCACTGTATATTCCCTACCTGCTTTTGACCTTCCAAAATGCATTACCTCACATTTGTCCGGATCAAACTCCATCTCTCCACCCAAGTCTCCAAATGATCTAAATCCTGCTTTATCCTCTGACAGTCCTCCGGCTGCTCCGGTTTCCTCCCACATGCCCCGAAAAGACGTGCTGTTAGGTAATTTGGACTCACTGAATTCTCCTTCTGTGTACCCGAACAGGCGCCTGAATGTTGCGACTAGTAGCTTTTGACAGTAACTTCATTGCAGTGTTAATGGAAGCCTACTTGTGGCAAAAAAGATTATTGGATTAGTTTAGGTTAATCTCCACCCTATGTGAGTGATAATCGTTTTAGACCTTATCAGAGAGTCATGGAGAGTTAGAGGTTTACAATACTGAAAGATGCACTTCCACCCATCGTATCTGCGATGGCAATCAGGTACCTGTCTATTCTAAGATCGTCCACAGATGGTCTTCGTACCATAAAACCATAAGACACAGGAGCAGAGCTAGACCATTAGGCCAATCGAGTGTGCCCCTCATTCAATCATTTTTTTAAATAAATTTAGAGTTAGCAATTCAGTTTTTCCAATTAAGGGGCAATTTAGCGTGGCCAATCCACCTATCCTGCACACCTTATAGGTTGTGGGGCAAAACCCGCGCAAACACAGGGAGAATGTGCAAACTCCACATGGACAGTGACCCAAGTCCGGGATTGACCTCGGTGCCGTGAGGAAGCTGTGCTAACTACTGCGCCACCGTGCTGCCCCTCCTCATTCAATCATGACTGTTATGTTTCTAATCGCCTATCATCCTGCCTTCTCCCCATAACCCCTGATCCCCTTATTAATCAAGAAACTATCTATCTCTGTCAGCCTGGTTAGATATAGGGAAAGATCCTTCGGCACTGTCACATCAAATCCTCACCAGTCTGCGCAGCTCAGGTGAGATACAGAGTAAATCTTTCTCTACAGTTCTCATTAAATACTACAAGGTAATTGAATACTCCAACCACATTTTAGAGTAAACCCCCCTCTACGTATTCCAATTCATTGGATTAGATCCATTTAGTTGGGTGCCAACGGGGTGAGATCGGGCTGAGAGAATATACTTGACACATGTTGACTTCATGTTATCGATTAAAGACAATGACCCATTGTGGAGAGACATAAGACAGAACCAATTGGGAGAAAGGCACAGAAATCGGATACAGAAAATCTCAACGAACACATTCCGCATGTCATTATATTTCGAGATTAAAAGGAAAACTTTCCTCATTCTGAACATGGATCTCATGATGACATTCTTCTCATGTAATTGATGAAGAAACAAATGTCCAAAAACAATCACTACTGGAATCCGTTGATCTATTTACATCTTTATCTCTATTTCTGTGCTGTGTCGGTGGGGAAATAGTTGTTTTGCTCTTGTCAGTCTATAATCTAATCTGAGACTTCTATTTCTGTGTTTATTTAAATAAACACCTCACTAGTCACAATGAAATGTTCATGTCAGCAAAACGAGACAAACACCGTCACTCATTGATTAGTTTCTACTCAAAATAGGGGTTTATTTTAAGAATATTGACAGTTGGTTAAAATGTATAGAAACCTCCATTAGAACAGATGTTACTTAATTGAAATAAAGAATACAGTTGAATTAAGTATTCATTCTGAAAGTTCTGATGCCTCAATTAATAAATCATCTTTAACCATGCTGTTATTCCACTGAATGTCAATTTGGTTGAAATTTTAACCGATTTAAACTAGATAAATTAAAACATCAGGCAGAGGAGTGACCGAAAGTCACAGTAATCTCAGATCTTTCGACATATTACAACATGCATTTTAAAATGTTAACATTTGAAAAGAGCTTGCCTTTGTAAAATGCTTTACCCGACCTCAGGACATCCCAACGCCCTTAAATCTCACTGATAACTTTTTGCTGAATTCAGTCACTGCTGATATGTTGGAAACAGAGCAGAGAATGTGTCCACAGCAAGCTCCCACAAACTGAGATGTGATAAGTGACCAGCTAATCTGTGATTTTAGTTGAACAATGGACATTGGTCTAGCATACTGGGAAAAGCAGCTCTGCTCGTTAGAATTTTGTCAATGTGGTAATCCACCTGAAATGTGAATCTGTTTCTCTCTCTGCCGATGCTCACTGACCTGCTGAGCAGCCTTTTTTGTTGGTTTTGTTTTAGATTTCCGGAATCTGCAGCACTTTGCACAGTTTTTAACATTCATTCTTGGCCTATGACCCTCACTGGCAAAGTCAGAATTAACTGTCCATCCTGAGGAGCCGGATGTGAACCACCTTTTTGATAAGGTGCACTTCAGACGATTTAATTCACATTTGACTTTCTGTAGCAGCTTCTGTTGAACTAACCTGCTTGCTCAGCAATATCAGAGGTAGTTAGGAGTCAACCACATCACTGTTGAAAGAGAGTCACATATAGGCCAGACAGGGTAAGGAGGGAAGATTTCTTCTCCTGAAGGATGTTGGTGAACCTGCTGAGCTTTGGGAAATTTCGATAACTTGAGGAGTATTATGAATGACACGACAATTTTTATTTCTGATTTATTAATTCATTCAATTGAAAGTCCCCACAGCTGCCATAAAACCATAAGATGTCGGAGCAGACGTTGGCCATTCGGCCCATGGAATATGATCTGCCGTTCAATGAGATCGTGGCTGATCTGATAAAATCCTCAACTCCACTTTTCCGCCTTATCCCCATAACCCTTGATTGCCTCACTGATGAAAATTCTGTCTGTCTCAGCCTTGAACATATTTATTGACCCGGTCTCTCCAATTCTCAGCAGCAAGGAATTCCATAGAATCACTCCCCTCTGGGAGAAGACATTCCTCTTCATCCTCGTCTGAAATGAGCCACACCTCATTCTGAGATTGTGCCCTATGGTCCGAGACTCTCCCACAAGCAGAAACAACCTCTAGCATCCACACTGTCAAGCTTCCTTGAAAATACTACATATCTCAGTAGGTTTGCCTCTCATTCTTCAAAATTGCAATGCGTGTAGGCCTAACCTACTTAACCTCTCCTCCTGTCAGTCTCTGGTGCAATTGGTCAACGTGTTTGGCTGTAAACCGAAAAGTCTGTGGTTCAAGACGATCTAGGGCCGGATTCTTCTCTATTTGATGACAGGCGCAGTAACGATGGGCCGAAGGACTTCTTTCTATGCTGTGAAATTCCAGCTACCTATGAAAATCCATACAAACCCGAGATTAGCCCAATGAACCTTCACTGGACTGCCTCCAATATATCTATCTTTCGGTAAGGAGTCCAAAACTGCTCACATCATTTCAATACGACCTGCTGGAATTTGTACTCCTGCCTCTGGAGTAATAGTTCAGGTCTCCGGGTTACCAGTCTAGTAATAATGTTGCAAAACACCACTAAGATTGTGATATCATCACATCCAACAGATGGAGCAACTGAACATAAAACACTCCTTCTGCATTGGATCACAGGTCTGGATCATGGGCTCAGGTATCTGTTGTGGAAGGTGATATTGATTCTACCAAAGCAACATTGTTAACCTATAATGGTTTGCATTTTGACATTACATTCTGAAATATTGCTCCGTGTATCTAAAGTTCAAACTCTTTAATTTAGTTTTCAGAGGCTGGTCTTTAATTAGTCTTGTTCTGACACAATGGTAATGGTGAATGGGGATTCCACTGGCTCCATATAAAATGTCAGTAGTTCCAAAAATTGCATCTGAACACAAGCAAGGCAGAAGCATATGTACAACTGGGCCTTCCGGTCAGAGCGGTTGGAAGCTGGGATTATTTTCCTAAGAATGGAGCAGGTTATGAGCAGGCGTGGTAACAATGTTCAAAATTATGAAGGGTTTTGTTTGATTAATTCGGAAGAAACTTCATTCACTGGCAGGAGGGGCAGAAATCAGAAGACACTAATTTATGAAATATTAATTTCCCCCTCTGATTATAACCCTATCAAATTGTAACAGGACGAGACAGAGCGGATGCAGAAACGATGTTCCCGATGGTGGGGGAAGCTAGAACCCGAGGTCACAGTCTGAGGATACGGGTAAAACATTTAGGACTGAGATGAGGAGCAATATCTTCACCCTGGGAGTTGTGAACCTGTGGAATTCTCCAACACAGAACAAAGTTATGTCCAAAGTATTGTAAGTTTTCAAGAAGGAGTTAGATAAAGCTCTTGGGGATCAAAATTCTGAAGGGACCAAACGATATTGGGGAAAGTGGGAACAGGTTACTGAGGTGGATGATCAGCCCTGATCATAATGAATAGCGGAGCAGGCTCGAAGGGCAGAATGGTCTACTCCTGCTTTATTTTCTATGTCACTGAATTACATCAAATCTGTTTCTTCCCATGTTGAACGAGACCCTGTCTTTATTTATATGTAAGTAAACCCTGTCCCTAATTATGCTACACTGCGCTGTTTGTGCTGCACTCAATTAAAACTACATTAAGACCATACATAGGATTATATTACATTAAGTTCCACCTCTTTTATATACCACAGGAATTTGTCTCTTTGCATTATAAGACCATAAGACCATAAGACATAGGAGTGGAAGTAAGGCCATTCGGCCCATAGAGTCCACTCCGCCATTCAATCATGGCTGATTTCAACTCCATTTACCCGCTCTCTCTCCATAGCCCTTAATTCCTTGAGAAATCAAGAATTTATCAACTTCTGTCTTAAAGACACTCAACGTCCCGGCCTCCACCGCCCTCTGTGGCAATGAATTCCACAGACCCACCACTCTCTGGCTGAAGAAATTTCTCCTCATCTCTGTTCTAAAGTACGAAGCCTTACAACACCAGGTTAAAGTCCAACAGGGTTGTTTCGATGTCACTAGCTTTCGGAGCGCTGCTCCTTCCTCAGGTGAATGAAGAGGTCTGTTCCAGAGACACATATATAGACAAATTCAAAGATGCCAAACAATGCTAGGAATGCGAGCATCAGCAGGTGATTAAATCTTTACAGATCCAGTGATGGGGTAACCCCAGGTTAAAGAGGTGTGAATTGTCTCAAGCCAGGACAGTTGGTAGGATTTCGCAGGCCAGATGGTGGGGGGTGAATGTAATGTGACATGAATCCCAGGTCCCGGTTGAGGCCGCACTCATGTGTGTGGAACTTGGCTGGAAGTTTCTGCTCGGCGATTCTGCGTTGTCGCGGGTCCTGAAGGCCGCCTTGGAGAACGCTTACCCGGAGATCAGAGGCTGAATGCCCTTGACTGCTGAAGTGTTCCCCGACTGGAAGGGAACATTCCTGCCTGGTGGTTGTTGCACGATGTCCGTTCATTCGTTGTCGCAGCGTCTGCATGGTCTCGCCAATGTACCACGCTTCGGGACATCCTTTCCTGCAGCGGATGAGGTAGACAACATTGGCCGAGTCGCACGAGTATGTAACGCGTACCTGGTGGGTGGTGTTCTCACGTGTAATAGTGGTATCCATGTCGATGATCTGGCACGTCTTGCAGAGATTACCATGACAGGGTTGTGTGGTGTTGTGGTCACTGTTCTGAGACTGGGTAGTTTGCTGCAAACAATGGTTCGTTTGAGGTTGCGCGGTTGTTTGAAGGCAAGTAGTGGGGGTGTGGGGATGACCTTGGCAAGATGTTCATCGTCATCAATGGCGTGTTGAAGGCTGTGAAGAAGATGACGTAGTTTCTCCGCTCCGGGGAAGTACTGGACGACGAAGGGTATTCTGTCGGTTGTGTCCCATGTTTGTCTTCTGAGGAAGTCGGTCCGGTTTTTCGCTGTGGCGCGTTGGAACTGTCGATCGATGAGTCGAGTGCCATATCCCATTCGTACGAGGGCATCTTTCAACGTCTGTAGATGTCTGTTACGCTCCTCCTCGTCTGAGCAGATCCTGTGTATACGGAGCGCTTGTCCATAGGGGATGGCTTCTTTAATGTGTTTAGGGTGGAAGCTGGAGAAGTGGAGCATCATGAGGTTATCCGTGGGTTTGCGGTAAAGCGAAGTGCTGAGGTGACCTTCCTTGATGGAGACGAGTGTGTCCAAGAATGCAACTGATTTTGGAGAGTAGTCCATGGTGAGTCTGATGGTTGGATGGAACTTATTAATGTCATTGTGTAGTCGTTTCAGTGATTCTTCGCCGTGGGTCCAAAGGAAAAAAATGTCATCGATGTATCTGGTGTATAACATCGGTTGAAGGTCCTGTGCGGTGAGTAGGTCCTGTTCACACTTGTGCATGAAGATGTTGGCGTATTGGGGTGCGAATTTGGTCCCCATGGCTGTTCCGTGCGTCTGAATGAAGAACTTGTTGTCGAAGGTGAAGACGTTGTGATCCAGAATGAAGCGGATGAGTTGCAGAATTGCATCTGGAGATTGGCAGTTGTCGGTGTTGAGTACTGAGGCTGTTGCAGCAATGCCGTTGTCATGGGGGATGCTGGTTGAGACGTCCATTGTGACGAGGAATGTTCCTGGTTCAACTGGTCCATGGGTGCTGAGTTTCTGTAGGAAGTCCGTCGTGTCGCGACATAAGCTGGGTGTACCTTGTACGATGGGTTTCAAGATGCCCTCGATGTAGTCAGAGAGGTTCTCACACAGGGTCCCATTGCCTGAAACGATAGGGCGGCCTGGTGTGTTGGCCTTATGTATTTTTGGGAGGCAGTAGAGATCTCCAATGCGGGGAGTACGTGGTATGAGAGCACGTAGGGTGCTCTGAAGATCTGGATCCAAGGTCTTGATCAGTCTGTTAAGTTGGCGGATGTGTTCCTTGGTCGGATCTGCGGGTAACTGTCTGTAGTGTTCTTGGTTGTTCAGTTGTCGGTATACTTCTTTGCAATAGTCCGTTCTGTTCAGTACGACAGTGGCCCCCCCCTTTGTCTGCTGGTTTGATGACGATGCTGTGGTTGGTCTTGAGAGCGCGGATGGCATTGCGTTGTGCTTGGGTGACGTTCTGGGTTGTCTTGTGAATGCGACTGATGAATCTGGCATTGACGCGACTCCTGACGTTACACGTGAGAACACCACCCACCAGGTACGCGGTACATACTCGTGCGACTCGGCCAACGTTGTCTACCTCATACGCTGCAGGAAAGGATGCCCCGAAGCGTGGTACATTGGCGAGACCATGCAGATGCTGCGACAACGAATGAACGGACATCGCGCAACAATCACCAGGCAGGAATGTTCCCTTCCAGTCGGGGAACACTTCAGCAGTCAAGGGCATTCAGCCTCTGATCTCCGGGTAAGCGTCCTCCAAGGCGGCCTTCAGGACCCGCGACAACGCAGAATCGCCGAGCAGAAACTTATAGCCAAGTTCCGCACACATGAGTGTGGCCTCAACCGGGACCTGGGATTCATGTCACATTACATTCATCCCCCACCATCTGGCCTGCAAAATCCTACCAACTGTCCTGGCTTGAGACAATTCACACCTCTTTAGCCTGGGGTTACCCCATCTCTGGATCTGTAAAGATTTAATCACCTGCTAATGCTCGCATTCCTAGCATTGTTTGGCAACTTTGAATTTGTCTATATATGTGTTTCTGGAACAGACCTCTTCATTCACCTAAGGAAGGAGCAGCGCTCCAAAACCTAGTGACATCGAAACAAACCTGTTGGACTTCAACCTGGTGTTGTAAGACTTCGTACTGTGCTCACCCCAGTCCAACGCCGGCATCTCCACATCCTGTTCTAAAGTGACTCCCTTTTATTCTAAGGCTGTGCCTCCGGGTCCTAGTCTCCCCTGCTAATTGAAACAACTTCCCTACATCCACCCTATCTAAGCCATTCATTATCTTGTAAGTTTCTATTAGATCTCCCCTCAACCTCCTAAACTCCAATGAATATAATCCCAGGATCCTCAGACGTTCATCATATGTTAGGCCTACCATTCCTGGGATCATCCGTGTGAATCTCCGCTGGACCCGCTCCAGTGCCAGTATGTCCTTCCTGAGGTGTGGGGCCCAAAATGCTCACAGTATTCTAAATGGGGCCTAACTAATGCTTTATAAAGCTTCAGAAGTACATCCCTGCTTTTATATTCCAAGCCTCTTGAGATGAATGACAACATTGCATTTGCTTTCTTAATTACGGACTCAACCTGCAAGTTTACCTTTAGAGAATCCTGGACTAGGACTCACAAGTCCCTTTGCACTTCAGCATGATGAATTTTGTCATGCCTCTATTCTTTTTTCCAAAGTGCAAGACCTCGCACTTGCCCACGTTGAATTTCATCAGCCATTTCTTGGACCACTCTCCTAAACTGTCTAAATCTTTCTGCACCCTCTCCACCTCCTCCATACTACCTGTCCCTCCACCTATCTTTGTATCATCGGCAAGATTTGTCAGAATGCCCCCAGTCCCGTCATCTAGTTCGTTAATATATAAAGAGAACAGCTGTGGCCCCAACACTGAACCCTGCGGGACACCACTCGTCACTGGTTGCCATTCCGAAAAATAACCTTTTATCCCAACTCTCTGCCTTCTGCCTGACAGCCAATCGTCAATCCATGTTAGTACCTTGCCTCGAATACCATGGGCCCTTATTTTACTCAGCAGTCTCCCCTGAGGCACCTTATCAAAGGCCTTTTGGAAGTCATGATAGATAACATCCATTGGCTCTCCTTGGTCTAACCTATTTGTTATCTCTTCAAAGAACTCTAACAGGTTTGTCAGGCACGACCTCCCCTTACTAAATCCATGCTGACTTGTCCTAGTCCGACCCTGCACTTCCAAGAATTTAGAAATCTCATCCTTAACAATGGATTCTAGAATCTTGCCAACACCGAGGTTAGGCTAATTGGCTTATAATTTTCCATCTTTTTCCTTGTTCCCTTCTTGAACAGGGGGGTTACAACAGCGATTTTCCAATCCTCAGGGACTTTCCCTGACTCCAGTGACTTTTGAAAGATCATAACTACCGCCTCCACTATTTCTTCAGCTATCTCCTTTAGAACTCTAGGACGTAGCCCATCTGGGCCCGGGGATTTATCAATTTTTAGACCTCTTAGTTTCTCTAGCACTTTCTCCTTTGTGATGGCTACCATATTCAACTCTGCCCCTGACTCTCCGGAATTGTTGGGATATTACTCATGTCTTCTACTGTGAAGACTGACGCAAAGTACTTATTCAGTTCCTCAGCTATTTCCTTGTCTCCCATCACAAAATTACCAGCGTCATTTTGGAGCGGCCCAATGTCAACTTTTGCCTCCCGTGTGTTTTTAATGTATTTAAAGAAACTTTTAAATACATTTAATACATCAAATACTTTTAAAGAAACACCAGGGCCTGTCTCTGTTTATATTACACCGGACCATGTTTCTGTTGCCGGTCTCGAGATTATAAATGATTGTATATATTTGCTTGTTTGTGCAAGGACAATCATTGTTGATTTGGAGATTATGTTAATTCTTGATAATCAGTTGTATGACATTTGTATTTGCTCTGCTATCATGTGGACAATATTGAGTTGAATATTTTACCAACGTCCTAGTAATGAACTGGGCTTGAGGGACATGTCTACATGGGAACACCGGTGCACTGCAATTTCCAAACGTTAATGGAAATCTCTGTTTTGTTCAAAATTAAAAATTTACTCTTATGTTATACACTATCAATTGGAAAGTTTTTTTCACGGTGAAGATTTTTTCCTGCCTCGTTTTATGTTAACCAAACACCTGATGCACTGGCAGTGTTAGACAGAACAGTGCTCTCACAGTATCGCCAGATGGGCACACATAGGATATATGTCCGCCCAACTATAAAACATCATCTGGTTAAGAAGAACTAAAATCACTGCAAAAACGCATTGACCGTTCGTGTAGGTGTATATACAAAACATTGTTCTAAATGTTTGCAACTGTAATCGATCAAGACGTAATGTTATGTTCAGAATTATTTGTTTCACTTTGCGATGTCTTCATATGTCTCGGTCCTAAGCTCTAGTATTCTCTCCCTACTCCTCTTTAGCTCAATTCCCTTATTAAAATCATTCCATAACCTGCCTCGTCGACTACGTTTTTAATCATCTGTTCTAATAACTCTGTACACATACATTAATCGAGACTCTGCAGCAGGAATGACTGTAATAGACCCTGCCTCAGTTTATAATATTCTAGACCCTGCAACAATAATCACTGCTCTCGATCCTATCTCATTTCAGGTTAATCAAACTTTGTATCAGTAATCGCTGCACTGGAACCTGTCTCAGTTTATGTTAATAGAGACCACTTATCAGTAATCACTGCACTAGATCCAATCTTAGTTTAGGTTAATCTACACCCTGCATTAGTTATCATTGCTTTAGACCCTGTCAGAGAGTCATGGATTCTTAGAGTTTTACAGTACAGAAAGATGCCCTTCCACCCACCGTATCTGCAATGGCAATCAAGCATCTATCTGTTCTAAGATCATCCAGTTATGGTATTCCTACCATAAAACCATAAGACATAGGAACTGAACTAGGCCATTCGGCCCGTCGAGTCTGCTCGGCATTCAATCATGATTGTTACGTTTTTAATCCCCATTCTCCTGCCTTCTTCCCAGAGCCGCTGATCCCCTTACTGATCAAGAACCTATCTATCTTTGTCTTAAAGACACTCAGTGATTTGGCCTCCACGGCCTTCTGCGGGAATGAGTTTCACAGATTCTGGCTGCAGAAATGTATCCCCATCTCTGTTTATAGGATCGTCCCTTAACTCTGAGGCCGTGCCCTAGGGTTCTCGTTTCTCCTACTAGACATTTTGGTATTCTCTAAGTTTCAATCAGATCACTCCCCGCCCTCCACCCCACCCCCCCACGCCACCCCCCTCCCCCCACCCCCGCCCAAAAGACCCCTGTATCCACACTCTCTACCTTCTGTCATCAACCTCATTCTTCGAAACTCCATCCAGTACAGACCCAGAGTTCTCAGCCGTTCCTCATATAACAAGTCCTTCTTTTGGGGATCATTCTTGTGAATCTCCTCTGGAGCGTCTCAAAGGTCATCACATCCTTCCTTAGATACGGGGACCAAAACTGCTCACAATCTTCCAAATGGGATGTGTCCCGAGCCTTATACATCAGAAGTGCATCCCTGCCCTTGTTTTCTAGCCCACTCAACATGAATGCCAACATGCATTTTCCTTTAAAACTGCCAATTGAACCTCCATGTTAACCTTAAGAATTTAAAAGCAAATTACTGCGGAGGCTGGGATCTGAAACGAAAGAGAAAATGCTGGAAAATCTCAGCAGGTCTGGCAGCATCTGTAGGGAGAGAAAAGAGCTAACGTTTCGAGCCCAATGACTCTTTGGCAAACCTTAGAGAATCCTGACCTAGAACTCCTAAGTCCCTTTGTGCTTCTGATTTGCTGAGCCTTTTCCCAATTGAAAAATAGTCTATGCTCCTATTTTTCCAACCAAAGTGCACAACCTCAATCCCACACTTTTCTACGTTGCATTCCATCTGCCAGTTCTTTGCCCACTTTCTTAGCCCGTCCAGGTCCTTCTGCAGCCTCCCTGCTTCCTCAACACAACCTGTCCCTCTACATACCTCAGTTCAATAATAATAAAAATATTTATTTGTGTTACAAGTAGGTTTCCATTCACACATGAAGTTATGGTGCAAATCTTCTAGTCGCCATAGTAAGGCGCCTGTTCGGATACACTGAGGGATAATTCAGAATGTCCAATTCACCTAACAGGATATCTTTCAGAACTTGCGGGAGGAAACCGGAGCAGCCGGAGGAAACCCACGCAGACATGCGGGGAACGTGCAGACTCCGCTCAGACAGTGACCCAAGCCGGGAATTGAAACCGGTTCCCTGGCGCTGTGAAGCAACAGTGCTAACCACTGTGCTACCATGTCGCCCTGTTCATTTATCCAGATCATTAATGCATACTATGAATAGCTGTGGTTCTAACACTGACCCTCCTTGAAAAAGACCCCTGTATCCACACTCTCTACCTTCTGTCATCATCCAACCCTCTCTCCATGCCAGTATCTTTCCCATAACACTATGGGCTCTTACCCTATTTAACAGTCTCCTGTATCATATTGTCAAAGGCCCTTTGGAAATCCCAATTGATCACGTCCACTGGTTCTCCTTTGTTGATCTTCCTTGTTACCTATCAAAGAATTCTAATTGATTTGTGAGGCATGATCTCCCATTGAAGAATCCATGCTCACTCAATCATATTTTATCATGCATTTCACAATGCTCCGAAATCTCATCCCTAATATTTAAAAATAATAAATTTAGAGTATCAATTCCTTCTTTCCAATTGAGTGGCAATTTAGCTTGGCCAATTCACCTACCCTGCACATCTCTTTGGTTTATAGGGGTGAGACCCATACAGAAATGGGGAGTATGTGCAAACTCCACGCGGACTGTAACCCGGGGCCAGGATCGAACACGGGTCCTTGGTGCCGTGAGACAGCAGTGCTAACCACTGCACCACAGTGGTTCCCCCACTCTCATCCTTAATAATAGACTCTAAAATCTTACCAACAACCGAACTCAAGCTAACCATCCTATAATATCCTGTCTCCTGCCTCCCTCCCTTCTTAAACAGGGGTGTTACATTACCATTTTCTAATCCTCTGGGACCATCCCTACCGCCAGTTAATCCTGAAAGTTTACCACCAATGCCTCCACGATGTCCTCAGCGATCTATTTTAGAACCCTGGGCAGTAGTCCATTCGGTGGGTGTGAAGTATCCACTTTCAGACCTTTCAGTTCCCCAGCACCTTCTCCTTAGTGATGGCTCCTTCATTCACCCCTGTCTCCTGACTGCTGAAGATCTGGTATCCCACTGGTGTCTTCCACTGTAAAGGAAAATGCAAAGTACCTATTCAAAGAACAAAGAACAAAGAAATGTACAGCACAGGAACAGGCCCTTCGGCCCTCCAAGCCCGTGCCGACCATACTGCCCGAATAAACTACAACCTTCTACACTTCCTGGGTCCGTATCCCTCTATTCCCATCCTATTCATGTATTTGTCAAGATGCCCCTGAAATGTCACTATCGTCCCTGCTTCCACCACCTCCTGCGGTAGCGAGTTCCAGGCACCCACTACCCTCAGCCTAAAAACTTTGCCTCGTACATCTACTCTAAACCTTGCCCCTCTCACCTTAAACCTATGCCCCCTAGTAATTGACCCCTCTACCCTGGGGAAAAGCCTCTGACTATCCACTCTGTCTATGCCCCTCATAATTTTGTATACCTCTATCAGGTCTCCCCTCAACCTCCTTCGTTCCAGTGAGAACAAACCGAGTTTATTCAACCACTCCTCATAGCTAATGCCCTCCATACCAGGCAACATTCTGGTAAATCTCTTCTGCACCCTCTCTAAAGCCTCCACATCCTTCTGGTAGTGTGGCGACCAGAATTGAACACTATACTCCAAGTGTGGCCTAACTAAGGTTCTATACAGCTGCAACATGACTTGCCAATTCTTATACTCAATGCCCCGGCCAATGAAGGCAAGCATGCCGTATGCCTTCTTGACTACCTTCTCCACCTGTGTTGCCCCTTTCAATGACCTGTGGACCTGTACTCCTAGATCTCTTTGACTTTCAATACTCTTGAGGGTTCTACCATTCACTGTATATTCCCTACCTGCATTAGACCTCCCAAAATGCATTACCTCACATTTGTCCGGATTAAACTCCATCTGCCATCTCTCCGCCCAAGTCTCCAAACAATCTAAATCCTGCTGTATCCTCCGACAGTCCTCATCGCTATCTGCAATTCCACCAACCTTTGTGTCGTCTGCAAACTTACTAATCAGACCAGTTACATTTTCCTCCAAATCATTTATATATACTACAAACAGCAAAGGTCCCAGCACTGATCCCTGTGGAACACCACTGGTCACAGCCCTCCAATTAGAAAAGCATCCTTCCATTGCTACTCTCTGCCTTCTATGGCCTAGCCAGTTCTGTATCCACCTTGCCAGCTCACCCCTGATCCCGTGTGACTTCACCTTTTGTACTAGTCTACCATGAGGGACCTTGTCAAATGCCTTACTGAAGTCCATATAGACAACATCCACTGCCCTACCTGCATCAATCATCTTAGTGACCTCCTCGAAAAACTCTATCAAGTTAGTGAGACACGACCTTCCCTTCACAAAACCGTGCTGCCTCTCACTAATATGTCCATTTGCTTCCAAATGGGAGTAGATCCTGTCTCGAAGAATTTTCTCCAGTAATTTCCCTACCACTGAAGTAAGGCTCACCGGCCTGTAGTTCCCGGGATTATCCTTGCTACCCTTCTTAAACAGAGGAACAACATTGGCTATTCTCCAGTCCTCCGGGACATCCCCTGAAGACAGCGAGGATCCAAAGATTTCTGTCAAGGCCTCAGCAATTTCCTCTCCAGCCTCCTTCAGTATTCTGGGGTAGATCCCATCAGGCCCTGGGGACTTATCTACCTTAATATTTTTTAAGACACCCAACACCTCGTCTTTTTGGATCTCAATGTGACCCAGACTATCTACACACCCTTCTCCAGACTCAACATCTACCAATTTCTTCTCTTTGGTGAATACTGATGCAAAGTATTCATTTAGTACCTCACCCATTTCCTCTGGCTCCACACATAGATTCCCTTGCCTATCCTTCAGTGGGCCAACCCTTTCCCTGGCTACCCTCTTGCTTTTTATGTACGTGTAAAAAGCCTTGGGATTTTCCTTAACCCTATTTGCCAATGACTTTTCGTGACCTCTTCTTGCCCTCCTGACTCCTTGCTTAAGTTCCTTCCTCCTTTCCTGATATTCCACGCAGGCTTCGTCTGTTCCCAGCCTTTTAACCCTGACAAATGCCTCCTTTTTCTTTTTGACGAGGCCTACAATATTTCTCGTCATCCAAGGTTCCCGAAAATTGCCGTATTTATCCTTCTTCCTCACAGGAACATGCCGGTCCTGAATTCCTTTCAACTGCCACTTGAAAGCCTCCCACATGTCAGATGTTGATTTGCCCTCAAACATCCGCCCCCAATCTATGTTCTTCAGTTCCCGCCGAATGTTGTTATATTTAGCCTTCCCCCAATTTAGCACATTCATCCTCGGACCACTCTTATCCTTGTCCACCAGTACTTTAAAACTTACTGAATTGTGGTCACTGTTACCGAAATGCTCCCCTACTGAAACATCTACCACCTGGCCGGGCTCATTCCCCAATACCAGGTCCAGTACCGCCCCTTCCCTAGTTGGACTGTCTACATATTGTTTTAAGAAGCCCTCCTGGATGCTCCTTACAAGCTCCGCCCCGTCTAAGCCCCTGGCACTAAGTGAGTCCCAGTCAATATTGGGGAAGTTGAAGTCTCCCATCACCACAACCCTGTTGTTTTTGCTCTTTTCCAAAATCTGTCTACCTATCTGCTCCTCTATCTCCCGCTGGCTGTTGGGAGGCCTGTAGTAAACCCCCAACATTGTGACTGCAACCTTCTTATTCCTGATCTCTACCCATATAGCCTCACTGCCCTCGGAGGTGTCCTACCGCTGTACAGCTGTGATATTCTCCCGAACCAGTAGCGCAACTCCGCCTCCCCTTTTACATCCCCCTCTATCCCGTCTGAAACATCTAAATCCTGGAACGTTTAGCTGCTAATCCTGCCCTTCCCTCAACCAGGTCTCTGTAATGGCAACAACATCATAGTTCCAAGTACTAATCCAAGCTCTAAGTTCATCTGCCTTACCCGTAATACTTCTTGCATTAAAACATATGTCAGTTCCCCTGACATTTATTTTTTCCCTATTACTACATCTGCAGCCTCAGTGGTCCATTCGTGCCTCGCTTCTACCTTTTATGTATTGGAAAAAAATCTCTCAGCAATATTATTATATATTGTTAGCTAGCTTACACTCATATTTAATCTCCGCACCCCCCTTATTGATTTTTAGTTGTCCTCTGCTTGCTTTGAAAAGCTTCCCAATCCTCTGGCTTCCCAATAATCTTCGCCACATTGCATGCTTTTTCGTTTGCTTTCATGCTGTCATTAACTTCCCTCGTCAGCCATGTTTCCTCCGCTTTAGGATTAATTTATGTTGTCCTTGCTAATAATACCCCCAAACTCCTCTCATTGCTGTTCAACTGTCTTCCCTGCTTGGCTCATTTTCCAATCAACTCTGGTCAGCTCCTCCCTCAGAACTTCGTAGTTACCTTTAATCATCTGATTCCAACTTCTCCCTCTCAAACCGGAGGGTAGATTCTATCATATTGTGGGCACTGTCCCGAAAGGTTCATTCACCTTAAGTTCCCCAATAAAATCCGCCTCATTACATAATGCCAAATCCAGAATTCCTTGTTCCCTAGTAGGCTCTGTCTCAAGCTACTCCAAAAAACCATCTATTTCGCATTCCAAAAATTCCTTTCCTTGGGATCCGCTACCGACCTGAATTTCCCCAATCCAACTGCATATTGAAGTCCCCCATGATGATTGTAATATTGCCTTTCTTACATGCATTTTCTGTCTCCTGATTTATTTTCTGCCCCACATTCTGATTACTGCTCGGGGACCTGTACATAACACCTAACAGGGTATTTTTTCCTTTGCGATTCCTCAACGCCACTCACAGAGATTCTATACCTTCTGACCCTATATTGCTTCTTGCTATTGAGTTAATTTCATTCCATACTAACAATGCAACCTGCTCCTTCTGTCCGTCTCCCTATTCTTTCGTTTGGACACCTATCCTTGTATATTTAGATCCCAGCCCTGATCCCCTCGCAGCCACGTCTCTGTGATGTCCACAACACCGTACCAGCTAATTGCAATGTGTGCAATGAGTTCATTTACCTTATTCCATATGATGCACACATTTAGGTACAACGCCTTCTGTCCTGCGTTGACCCTTCTCACCTTGTCCTCTTTTCTGCTGTGCCCGAAGTTGGATACCTGCCACTTTTGTACATATTCTTCCACTGCCCATTTAATCGCATGAACATCAATTTTGCTCACTTTTCAAATATGACACGGACATTAAGGCAATGGTCCCAGACTTCTCCACTTCCTGCGCCCATCAAAATTCCAAGGGCAGATTTAGTAACGCTTTTCTTGTCTAAAATATCGCGTCAAATTCTCGCAAGTCAGGTACAGCACGCGGTTGTATACAGAGCAAAGTTTCCTGCACACTGAACCAGCAAACACTCTCAGGCCAGATACATCACAGGATTCGATAAAAAAATAACGCTTCCTGAAACCTGTCCCATTATACACTCCCAGGGCACCAACAGTAAAAATTTAGTTACCGAGCAAACTGTCCTTGACAGTCTCCCCTCAAACACGCGAAGAACAGGTACAGTACAGAGGAAAGCACTCTTCGCAACATCCGCTATATAACATGTGAAGGACAGGTAAAGTACATGTAACGAACATAGTAAAGCTTCCTCTTTGCCGCACCATCAGATACGTGCAGGGCAGGAAAACGCGGGGTTATGTAGAGAGTAAATTTCCCCATACTCCGTCCCATTAGTTGGCGTGTAAACAAAGGAATTATTTGTGTGTTTGTACAGGGGTTTGGTGTGAAAATGTCCACACACACACACACAAACACACAGAAAAAGACGGACATATGTTTTCATATATATAATCTCAACCCTGTAAGGGTGAACACAACACTCAGCCTTATATTGATCAACATTAATCTTGGGCCGACACTTGAATCAACCATGTCTCGTTTTGTGCGAATCTATACCGGGAATCAGTAATCACTGCATTAGACCTCATCTCGGTTTTCGTTAATCTTGATCCTGTAGCAGTAATTACCACATAGAATATGACTCACTTTGTATTAATCTCGACCCTGCATTAGCAATTAGTGCATTAGACCCCTGTCTAAATTTACATTAATCTAGACCCCCCCCCCTCCCACCGCCATCAGTAATCACTGAAACAAGTCCTGACTCAGTTTATATTAATCTAGACCCTGTACCAGCAATTAGTGCATTATTCCCCTGTCTAAATCTACCCTTCCCCCATCAGTAATCACTGAACTCGGCCCTGTCTCAGTTTAAATTAATGTAGACCCTGTATGAGGAATTACTGCACTAGTCCCTGTTTCAGTTTCGATATATTTTAGGATTTGTGGCATTACATAGAAACATAGAAGCATAATCAATGGGTGCGAGAGTAGGCCATTCGGCCTCCTCTTCTATTCATTATGATCACATGGCTGATCATCCAACTCAACATACTGTTCTCGCTTTCCCTCCATATCCTATGATCCATATAGCTACAAGAGCTATATATAATTCCTTCTTGTAACCATACAATGTTTTGGTCTCAACTGCTTTCTGTGATCGAGAATTTCTCCCCATCTCAGTCCTAAATGGTATGCCCGATATCCTTAGACTGTACCCCTTATTCTGGACTTCCCTCCATTAATCATTGCTGCACACACTGTCTCAGTTATTATGAATATACACCCTGCAATCGTAACCACTGCATTAGAACACTTTCCCAGTTATAATGCATCCCGGTTTGTCGGTATACACTGCACTACACTGTCTCCACTTGTATTAACCAACCCCCAGTTATGGTACTTCCTGTACACCTCCGGCTCTGTTTATTTAATGCCAGTTCTGTGCCTGTAAATGTTGCGCCACAGATTGTTTTAGTTATTACTGTGCGAGACAATGCCATTATTAAGAGTGCAATGGGTTGCATTTCATTTATTACCGCACTCCCCCATTTCTCGGTTTGAAATAAAATAGGTCCCTTCTCACTTCTCTCTAAATTATACCCTCTCAGAGTTTATATCTTTTGATATTATAACAGTTATTAATACACTAGATCATTCATCTGTGCCCTCTGTAATTTACTCTACTTGAGTTTTTACTGTAGTTAGACTGCGTCTTTATTTATATTTTATGACACATTGTGTTCTGCAGTATTACACTGAGCTCTGCTTCAATTATCATTGTACTTAACCGTGTAACATCTTTTATTACCCTAGGTCTTGTCTTTGTAATGATTGTACTGGCCATGTTTCGTTTTACCTTTGTATCTGTGAAACCCACTCAGACATGGGGAGAATGTGCAAATTCCACATGGACAGTGACCCAGGGCCGGGATTCGAACCCGAATCCTCAGGGCCGTAGGCAGCAGTGCTAACCACTGTGCCACATGCCGCCTGTGTTTTCTACTTTAACCAATAGGTGCAGTCACGTTCAGAAATGCACTGAGCGACTTCCGGTTGCGGCTCTGCCGAGGTAGGTCGCACGTTCAGCAGCTCCCGCCAGGAACGGACTTTTGGCTCTTTAGAGGGGACCCAATGGCAATTGTTCGACGTCTCCCAGTGTTGGAAGGTGACAGTAAAGTTCCCCTAGCACTGTATGGATTGGACCAGGAGTGGAGCGGTTAAGAAAGTAAGTTTGGTGCAGCGGAAAGTGCGAGGGAGGAGAAGCAAGATGGCGGCGGTTGGAGACCAAGCAGCGTGGGCGCAGTGGTCACAGGAGCAGCAGGAGTTCCTCAAACGCTGCTTTGCGGAGCTGAAGGCAGAAATGCTGGCGCCAATGAAGGCGTCGATTGAGAAGCTGGTGGAGACCCAGAGGGCCCAAGGGGCGGCGATCCGGGAGGTGCGGCAAAAAGCCTTGGAAAATGAGGACGAGATCTTGGGCCTGGTGGTGAAGGTGGAGGCGCACGAGGGGCTGCACAAGAGGTGACAGGAACAATTTGACGACCTGGAGAATAGGTCGAGGAGAAAGAATCTTCGGATTTTGTGTCTACCTGAAGGAGTGGAGGGGTCGGATGCCGGGGCATATATGGGCACGATGCTCAATTCGCTGATGGGAACGGGAGCTTTCCCGGAGCCCCTGGAGCTGGATGGGGCTCATCGGGTCCTGGCAAGGAGACCCAAAGCCAACGAGCCACCAAGGGCTGTAGCGGTGAGTTTCCGCCGCTTTATGGACAGAGAGTGCAAATGGAATGTTGTCCTTCATTGCTAGAGGGATGGAGTTTAAGGCTAGGGAGGTAATGCTGCTATTGTATAAGGTGTTAGTGAGGCCACACCTGGAGTATTGTGTTCAGTTTTGGTCTCCAGACTTGAGAAAGGACATATTAGCACTGGAGGGTGTGCAGAGGAGATTCACTAGATTAATCCCAGAGCTGAAAGGGTTGTATTACGAGGAGAGGTTGAGTAGACTGGGACTGTACTCGTTGGAATTTAGAAGGATGAGGGGGGATCTTATATAAACATATAAGATTATGAAGGGAATAGGTAGGATAGATGCGGGCAGGTTGTTTCCACTGGCGGATGCAATACTGGTGGGGAAGCGGGTTTCGTTTGAGGTGCTGAGTATTGTGGCGGATAATGGAGGTCGATATGTGATGGTGAGTGGTAGGTTGCAGGGGGTGTGGGTGGTACTGGTGAATGTATATGCCCCGAAAACAGCGCCGGAGGAGAGAGCCGGGAGATTTAAAAAGCACGGGAGGAGAGATCTGGGACAGCGAAAACAGTGCTGGAGGAGAGAGCCGGGAGATTTAAAAAGTGTGGGGGGAGAGAGCCGGGACAGCGAAGACAGCGCTGGAGGAGAGAGCCGGGAGATTTAAAAAGTGCGGGAGTAGAGAGCTGGGACAGAGAACACAGCGCTGGAGGAGAGAGCCGGGAGATTTAAAAAGCGCGGGAGGAGAGAGCCGGGACAGTGCTGGGAGAGGTGAGTGCACAAAAGGTGTGGCAGTAGTGCCTTTAGTCACGGAGTGCTGATTGGAACAGAGTGCATCTGAGTTTAGGTGAGTGACTGAGTGCTGATTGGAACAGAGTGCATCTGAGTTTAGGTGAGTGACTGAGTGCTGATTGGAACAGAGTGCATCTGAGTTTAGGTGAGTGACTGAGTTCGGGTGAGTGGCGAGAGAGGGCTGTGTTCGGGTTTATCCTTGAGGTTCTATAAAGAAAGAAAAATATTTAAATTAATTAACTCGTTGAATATGGCTGGACAGGTGATGTGCTGTTGCTGTATGATGATGGAACTGGTGGATCCCATTGAGACCGTCAGTGACCACATCTGCAGCAAGTGTTGGCTGCTCGAGGAACTTCGGCTCAGAATTGATGAGCTGGAGACCGAGCTGCACACACTGCGACACATCAGGGAGGGGGAACATTACCTGGACGCTTTGTTTCAGGAGGCAGTCACACCCGGTAGAATAAGTTCTGTTAATTCGGACAGTGGTCAGGGACAGAGTGGTGTGACTGCAAGGGAGGCAGGTAGGGGGATCCTGAGTTTAGGGGTTGAGGAGGCTCAGCCCTTGACCTTGTCCAACAGGTATGAGGTACTTGCTCCCTGTGTGGATCAGGAAGAGGGCTGTAGGGAGGATGCGTTGACTGACCACTGCACCGTGGTACAGGAAGCCATTCAAGAGGGGGGAGCAAAAAGACAAGTGGTAGTTGTAGGGGATTCTATAATTAGGGGGATTGATGGCATCCTTTGTAAGCCAGATCGAGAGTCCCGCATGGTATGTTGCCTGCCCGGTGCCAGGGTGAGGGACATCTCTGATCGGCTTGAAAGGATTTTGGAGAGAGAGGGGGAGGATCCAGTTGTTGTGGTCCACGTTGGGACTAACAACATAGGTAAGACTAGGAAAGAGGACCTGTTTGGGGATTATCAAACACTAGGGACTAAATTAAAGAACAGGTCCTCCAGGGCTATAATCTCTGGATTACTATCCGAGCCACGTGCCAATTGGCATAGGGTTGAGAAAATTAGAGAAGTTAAGACGTGGCTAAAGGAGTGGTGCGAGAAAGAGGGATTCCATTTCATGGGGCATTGGCATCAGTACTGGGGCAGGAGGGACCTACATAAGAAAATAAGAACATAAGAACTAGGAGCAGGAGTAGGCCATCTGGCCCCTCGAGCCTGCTCCGCCATTCAATGAGATCATGGCTGATCTTTTGTTGACTCAGCTCCACTTTCCGGCCCGAACACCATAACCCTTAATCCCTTTATTCTTCAAAAAACTATCTATCTTTACCTTAAAAACATTTAATGAAGTAGCCTCTACTGCTTCACTGGGCAAGGAATTCCATAGATTCACAACCCTTTGGGTGAAGAAGCTCCTCCTAAACTCAGTCCTAAATCTACTTCCCCTTATTTTGAGGCTATGCCCCCTAGTTCTGCTTTCACCCGCCAGTGGAAACAACCTGCCCGCATCTATCCTATCTATTCCCTTCATAATCTTGTATGTTTCTATAAGATCCTCCCTCATCCTTCTAAATTCCAACGAGTACAGTCCCAGTCTACTCAACCTCTCCTCGTAATCCAACCCCTTCAGCTCTGGGATTAACCTAGTGAATCTCCTCTGCACACCCTCCAGTGCCAGTACGTCCTTTCTCAAGTAGGGAGACCAAAAGTGAACACAATACTCCAGGTGTGGCCTCACTAACACCTTATACAATTGCAGCATAACCTCCCTAGTCTTAAACTCCATCCCTCTAGCAATGAAGGACAAAATTCCATTTGCCTTCTTAATCACCTGTTGCACCTGAAAACCAACTTTCTGCGACTCATGCACTAGCACACCCAGATCTCTCTGCACAGCAGCATGTTTTAATTTTTTATCATTTAAATAATAATCCCTTTTGCCGTTATTCTTACCAAAATGGATAACCTCACATTTGTCAACATTGTATTCCATCTGCCAGACCCTAGCCCATTCACTTAGCCTGTCCAAATCCCTCTGCAGACGTCCAGTATCCTCGGCACTTTTTGCTTTACCACTTATCTTGGTGTCGTCTGCAAACTTGGACACATTGCCCTTGGTCCCCAACTCCAAATCATCTATGTTAATTGTGAACAGTTGTGGGCCCAACACTGATGCCTGAGGGACACCAATAGCTACTGATTGCCAACCAGAGAAACACCCATTAATCCCCACTCTTTGCTTTCTATTAATTAACCAATCCTCTATCTATGCTCCTACTTTCCCCTTAATGCCATGCATCTTTATCTTATGCAACAACCTTTTGTGTGGCACCTTGTCAAAGGCTTTCTGGAAATCCAGATATACCACATCCATTGGCTCCCCGTTATCTACCGCACTGTTAATGTCCTCAAAAAATTCCACTAAATTAGTTAGGCACGACCTGCCCTTTATGAACCCATGCTGCGTCTGTCCTATGGGACAATTTCCATCCAGATGCCTCGCTATTTATCATAGAATTTACAGAGCAGAAGGAGGCCATTCAGCCCATCGAGTCTGCACCGGCTCTTGGAAAGAGCACCCTACCCAAGGTCAACACCGCCACCCTATCCCCATAACCCAGTAACCCCACCCAACACTAAGGACAATTTTGGACACTAAGGGCAATTTATCATGGCCAATCCACCTAACCCGCACATCTTTGGACTGTGGGAGGAAACCGGAGCACCCGGAGGAAACCCACGCACACACGGGGAGGATGTGCAGACTCCGCACAGACAGTGACCCAAGCCAGAATCGAACCTGGGACCCTGGATCTGTGAAGCAATTGTGCTATCCACAAGGCTACCGTGCTACCGTTTCTTCCTTGATGATAGATTCCAGCATCTTCCCTGCTACCGAAGTTAAGCTCACTGGCCTATAATTACCCACTTTCTGCCTACCTCCTTTTTTAAACAGTGGTGTCACGTTTGCTAATTTCCAATCCGCCGGGACCACCCCAGAGTCTAGTGAATTTTGGTAAATTATCACGAGTGCATTTGCAATTTCCCTAGCCATCTCTTTTAGCACTCTGGGATGCATTCCATCAGGGCCAGGAGACTTGTCTACCTTTAGCCCCATTAGCTTGCCCATCACTACGTCCTTGGTGATGCCAATCCTCTCAAGGTCCTCATAGCCTCATTTCCATCAGTCACTGGCATGTTATTTGTGTCTTCCACTGTGAAGACCGACCCAAAAAACCTGTTCAGTTCCTCAGCCATTTCCTCATCTCCCATTATTAAATCTCCCTTCTCATCCTCTAAAGGACCAATATTTACCTTAGCCACTCTTTTTTGTTTTATGTATTTGTAGAAACTTTTACTATCTGTTTTTATATTCTGAGCAAGTTTACTCTCATAATCTATCTTGCTCTTCTTTATAGCTTTTTTAGTAGCTTTCTGTTGCCCCCTAAAGATTTCCCAGTCCTCTAGTCTCCCACTGATCTTTGCTACTTTGTATGTTTTTTCCTTCAATTTGATACTCTCCCTTATTTCCTTAGATATCCACGGTCGATTTTCCCTCTTTTTACCGTCCTTCCTTTTTGTTGGGACGGTCTTCACCTGAACCATTCTGGGACCAGTGTTCGAGCGAATAGGATAAATAGGTTGGTCACAAGGACTTTAAACTAGCAAGTTGGGGGGGAAGGGAAATGTAAAGCTATGGACAGTATAATGGTTAATTATAGTAGAGGTTATTCTGTAGAGATATGGGTTCAAAGACAAGGAAAATTAGGAGAAAGGGTAAGAGGAAAAATAAATTGCGAGAAGTTACTGATCAAGGTGTTAGGATCCATAACAAAGACATAAAAAACAGCATAAGTGTACTTTCCCTGAATGCTCGTAGTATACAAAATAAGGTAAATGAGTTGATGGCGCAAATCATCGTGAATAACTATGATTTAGTGGCCATTACTGAAACATGGTTAAAAGATGGTCACGACTGGGAGTTAAATATCCAAGGGTATCAGACTATACGAAAGGATACAATGGACGGTAAGGGCGGTGGTGTAGCTTTGTTGTTTAAGGATGGCATCCGGGGAGACTTCCGGCTGCGGCGATGACCAGCTAAGTCACACGTTTCGGCAGCTCCCGGTGGAACAGACTTTTGGGCTCTTAATAGGAGCCCTAACGGCAATTTTAACGGCTAAAAACACTGTGTGGTAAACCAGGAGGGAATCCTCCCTAGATACGGATGGAAAAAGGAGAGGAAAGCGGCCGGATTGCGGAGGATCCTCTAGAGCAGCGGCAAGGAAGGCAAGCACAAAGCAAGATGGCGTCGGAAGGTGGCCGTTTGGTATGGGGCCCTGACCAACAAGAGTTCCTGCGGCGCTGTGTGGAAGAACTAAAAAAGGAGATGAAGAAGGAGCTGCTGGCCCCGATATTACAGGCGATTGAAGGGCTAAAGGAGGAGCAAAAGACCCAGGAGCAGGAGCTTCGGGTCGTGAAGGCAAAGGCCGCTGAAAATGAAGACGAAATACAGGGCCTGGTGGTGAAGACAGAGATGCACGAGGCACAACACAAAAGGTGTGTGGAAAGGCTGGAAGCGCTGGAGAATAATACGAGGAGGAAGAATTTAAGGATTCTTGGTCTTCGCGAAGGCGCAGAAGTGGTGGACGTCAGGGCATATGTGAGCACGATGCTGCACTCGTTAATGGGATCGGAGGCCCCGACGGGCCCGTTGGAGGTGGAGGGAGCGTATCGAGTTATGGCGCGAAGACCGAGGGCTGGAGAAATACCTCGAGCCATAGTGGTGAGATTTCTCCGCTATAATGACAGAGAGATGGTCCTCAGATGGGCGAAGAAAACTCGGAGCTGTAGGTGGGAGAACGCGGTGATCCGCATATATCAAGATTGGAGTGCAGAGGTGGTGAGAAGGAGGGCAAGTTTTAATCGGACTAAGGCGGTGCTTCACAAAAGGAAGGTCAAATTCGGAATGTTGCAGCCAGCAAGATTGTGGGTCACACACCAAGGGAAGCACCACTACTTTGAGACGGCAGAAGAGGCGTGGACATTTATTGTGGACGAGAAGCTGGAGTAGGCGGGCAAGAAAAAGAACGTTTGGGACAAAGTGGTGGGGTGATTACGTGGGGTGAAGGGGGGAAAAAGGGGGAGGCGATGATTTTTCAAGTTGTTAATCTTGCGACCCTGTAATTTTTCTCTCTTCCCCATGTTGTGGGGGAGGGGGGGAGGGAGGATGAGGAACAGTGGGCGCCGGTTATTAGGGGCGGGGCCAAGTGGGAAACGCGGGCTTTGTTCCCGCGCTATGGTAATCATGGCGAGAACAGGGAAGCAGGAAGGAGGGGGGGCCTCGCACAGTGGGGGCCGAGCTCACGGGGGGAAGCCGAGGTCAGACAGAGTTTGCTGACTTCTGGGAGTAACATGGGGGGTGCAACTACGCTAGAAAGGGATCTAGCGGGGGGGGGGTTAACTGGGTTGCTGCTGCTGGGGAGAAGGGGGAGCTGGTACGGGGTGGGGTGGTCGAGGCGGGAGGGCGCCGTCGGGGGGATATACGGGTACGTGGGAACCGGGTGAGGAGCTGGATTAAAAAAGGGGATGGCTAGTCGACAAGGGGGGGTTAAAGAGCCCCCCAACCCGGCTGATCACATAGAATGTGAGAGGGCTGAACGGGCCGATTTAAAGGGCACGGGTACTCGCACACCTAAAGAAATTAAAGGCAGATGTGGTTATGCTGCAGGAGACGCATTTGAAACTGATAGACCAGGTCAGACTACGCAAAGGATGGGTGGGGCAGGTGTTTCATTCGGGGTTAGATGCAAAGAACAGGAGGGTGGCTATATTAGTGGGGAAACGGGTACTGTTGAGGCAAAGACCATAGTGGCGGATAGTGGGGGTAGATACGTGATGGTGAGTGGTAGATTGCAAGGGGAGGCGGTGGTTCTAGTGAACGTATATGCCCCGAACTGGGACGATGCAAATTTTATGAGGCGTATGTTGGGATCTATCCCGGACCTAGAGGCGGGAAAGTTGGTAATGGGGGGAGACTTCAATACGGTGCTGGACCCAGGGCTGGACAGATCGAGGTCCAGAACCGGGAGGAGGCCGGCTGCAGTTAGGGTGCTCAAGGACTTCATGGAGCAGATGGGAGGAGTAGACCCCTGGAGATTTAGCAGGCCTAGGAGTAAGGAGTTCTCGTTTTTCTCCTATGTTCATAAAGTATATTCACGGATAGACTTTTTTGTTTTGGGAAGGGCATTGATCCCGAAGGTGACAGGGATGGAGTACACGGCCATAGCTATCTCGGACCATGCTCCACATTGGGTGGACCTGGAGATAGGAGAGGAAAAATGAACAGCACCCACCCTGGAGAATGGACATGGGATTATTGGCGGATGAGGGGGTATGCTTAAGGGTGAGGGGGTGTATTGAAAGGTACTTGGAGCTTAATGACAATGGGGAGGTTCAGGTGGGAGTGGTCTGGGAGGCGCTGAAGGCAGTGGTTAGAGGGGAGCTGATATCTATCAGGGCACATAAAGGAAAGCAGGAGGGTAGGGAAAGGGAGCGGTTGCTGAAAGAACTTTTGAGGGTGGACAGACAATATGCGGAGGCACCGGAGGAGGGACTGTACAGGGAAAGACAAAGGCTACATGTAGAATTTGACTTGTTGACTACGGGTAATGCAGAGGCACAATGGAGGAGGGCACAGGGTGTACAGTACGAATATGGAGAGAAGGCGAGCCGGTTGCTGGCCCACCAACTGAGGAAGAGGGGAGCAGCGAGGGAGATAGCGGGGGGGTGAGAGATGAGGAGGGAGAGATGGAGCGGGGAGCAGAGAGAGTGACTGCGGTGTTCAAGGCATTCTACGAAAGATTATATAAAGCTCAGCCCCCGGAAGGGAAGGAGAGAATGATGTGCTTTCTGGATCAGCTGGAATTCCCTAAGGTGGAGGAACAGGACAGGGCGGGACTGGGAGCACAGATTGAGATGGAGGAGGTAGTGAAAGGGATTGGGAGCATGCAGGCGGGGAAGGCCCCGGGACCAGATGGATTCCCGGTGGAATTTTATTGGAAGTATATGGACTTGCTGGCCCCGCTTTTGACGAGAATCTTTAATGAGGTTAGGGAAAGGCGCAGCTGCCCCCGACGATGTCAGAGGCAATGATATCGCTCCTCTTAAAGAAGGAAAAAGACCCGCTGCAATGCGGGTCCTATATGCCCATTTCCCTTTTAAACGTGAATGCTACGATTCTGGCCAAGGTGATGGCGACGAGGGTAGAGGACTGTGTCCCGGGGGTGGTCCATGAGGACCAAACCGGGTTTGTGAAGGGGAGACAGCTGAACACGAACATACGGAGGTTGCTAGGGGTAATGATGATGCCCCCGCCAGAGGGGGAAGCGGAGATAGTGGTGGCGATGGATGCCGAGAAAGCATTCGACAGAGTGGAGTGGGATTATCTGTGGGAGGTGCTGAGGAGATTTGGCTTTGGAGATGGGTATATCGGATGGGTACAGTTGCTGTATAGGGCTCCGATGGCGAGTGTGGTCACGAATGGACGGAGGTCTGTTTATTTCCGGCTTCACAGTGGGACGAGGCAGGGGTGTCCCCTATCTCCGTTATTGTTTGCATTGGCGATTGAGCCCCTGGCCATAGCACTGAGGGGTTCCAGCAAGTGGAGGGGAGTGTTTAGGGGAGGAGAAGAACACCGGGTATCTTTGTATGCGGACGATTTGTTGTTGTATGTTGCGGACCCGGTGGAGGGGATGCCAGAGATAATGCGGATACTTGGGGAGTTTGGGGATTTTTCGGGGTACAAATTGAATATGGGGAAAAGTGAGTTGTTTGTGGTGCATCCGGGGGAGCAGCGCAGGAAAATAGAGGATTTACCACTGAGGAAGGTAACAAGAGACTTCCGGTACTTAGGGATTCAGATAGCCAAGAATTGGGGAACCTTACACCGGCTTAATTTAACACGATTGGTGGAACAGATAGAGGAGGATTTCAAGAGATGGGACATGGTGTCCCTGTCACTGGCAGGTAGGGTGCAGGCGGTTAAAATGGTGGTTCTCCCGAGGTTCCTCTTTGTGTTTCAGTGCCTCCCTGTGATGGTCACGAAGGTTTTTTAAAAAAGAATTGAGAAAAGTATTATGAGTTTTGTGTGGGCCGGAAAGACCCCGAGAGTGAGGAGGGGGTTCTTGCAGCGTAGTAGAGATAGCGGGGGGCTGGCACTACCGAGCCTAAATGATTATTACTGGGCTGCCAATATCTCAATGGTGTGTAAGTGGATGGGAGAAGGGGAGGGAGCGGCGTGGAAGAGATTGGAGAGGGCGTCCTGCAAGGGGACCAGCCTACAAGCAATGGTGACGGCACCGTTGCCGTTGTCACCGAAGAAATACACCACAAGCCCAGTGGTGGTGGCAACACTAAAAATTTTGGGGCAGTGGAGACGGCATAGGGGAAGGACGGGAGCCTTGGTGCGGCCCCCGATAAGAACTAACCATAGGTTTGTTCCGGGGAGAATGGATGGGGGATTTGGAGTATGGCAAATAGCTGGGGTAGTACAACTGAGAGATCTGTTCCTGGATGGGATGTTTGCAAGTATGGGAGCGCTAACGGAAAAGTATGGGTTGCCCCAAGGGAATGTGTTTAGGTATATGCAACTGAGGGCGTTTGCGAGGCAACAGGTGAGGGAATTCCCGCAGCTTCCGACGCAGGAGGTGCAAGATAGAGTGATCTCAGAGACATGGGTGGGGGATGGTAGGGAGTCGGATATATATAGGGAAATGAGGGACGAGGGGGAGATCATGATAGATGAGCTGAAAGGGAAATGGGAGGAAGAGTTGGGGGAAGAGATCGAAGAGGGGCTATGGGCTGATGCCCTACGTACGGTAAACTTGTCGTCCTCGTGTGTCAGGCTAAGCTTGATACAATTTAAGGTTTTACACAGGGCGTATATGACTGGAGCATGGCTCAGTAGATTTTTCGGGGTAGAGGATAGGTGTGGGAGATGCTCGAGAATCCCAGCGAATCACACCCACATGTTCTGGTCATGTCCGGCACTACAGGGGTTCTGGGTGGGGGTGGCGAAGGTGCTTTCGAAGCTGGTGGGGGTCCGGTTCGAGCCAAGCTGGGGGGTTGGCTATATTCGGGGTCGCAGAAGAGTCGGGAGTACAGGAGGCGAGAGAGGCTGATGTTTTGGCCTTTGCGTCCCTAGTAGCCCGGCGCAGGGTATTGCTTATGTGGAAGGAAGCCAAACCCCCGGGCGTGGAGACCTGGATAAATGACATGGCAGGGTTTATAAAGCTAGAACGGATCAAGTTCGTATTAAGGGGTTCGGCTCAGGGGATTACCAGGCGGTGGCAACCGTTCGTCAACTACCTCACAGAACGATAGAGGGAATGGAAAAGAAAGAAGGCAACAGCAGCAACCCGGGGGGGGGGGGGGGGGGGGGGAGGACCCAGGCGGGCTATCAGGGATGTTATTGTATATGTATAGGCATTTGTTTTAGGTTCTGTATATTGGACTGTTAGATTGTACTTTTGGAGAGTAACTGTTTTTGATAAGGCAGTTGCCATTTAGCTTTTGTTTATATATTATTTATTTATTTGTTTAAAACTGGCCACTGTTATTTATATTGTTTTATTGTTGTTAAAAAGAAAAACTGTGTACTGTTATGTTTGGCCAAAAAATCTTGAATAAAATATATATTTTAAAAAAAGGATGGCATCCGGGCAATAGTATGGGATGATATTGGTGCTATGGAGGACAAGGTTGAATCAATTTGGGTGGAAATCAGGAATAGCAAGGCGAAAATGTCACTGATAGGAGTAGTCTGTAGGCCACCAAATAGTAACAGGATGGTAGGGCAGGCAATAAGCAAAGAAATAACGGATGCATGTAGAAATGGTACAGCGGTTACCATGGGAGATTTTAATCTGCATATCGATTGGTTTAACCAGGTTGGTAAAGGCAGCCTTGAGGAGGAGTTTATAGAATGTGCCCGGGATAATTTCCTGGAACAGTATGTAATGGAACCTACAAAGGAACAAGCGGTCCTAGATCTGGTCCTGTGTAATGAGGCAGGATTGATTAATGATCTCATAGTTCGGGATCCTCTTGGAAGGAGCGACCACAATATGGTGGAATTTAAAATACAGTTGGAGGATGACAAGGTAAAATCAAACACTAGTGTTTTGTGCTTAAACAAAGGCGATTACAATGGGATGAGAGAAGAACTAGCTAAGGTAGACTGGGAGCAAAGACTTCATGGTGAAGCAGTTGAGGAACAGTGGAGAACCTTCCGAGCGATCTTTCACAGTGTTCAAAAAAGGTTCATACCGACAAAAAAGAAAGACGGTAGAAAGGGGGAAAATCGACCGTGGATATCTAAGGAGGTGAGGGAGAGTATCAAATTGAAGGAAAAAACATACAAAGTGGCAAAAATTAGTGGGAGACTAGAGGACTGGGAAGTCTTTAGGGGACAACAGAAAGCTACTAAAAAAGCCATAAAGAAGGGTAAGGTAGACTATGAAAGTAAACTGGCTCAGAACATAAAAGCAGATAGTAAAAGCTTCTACAAATATACAGGACAAAAAAGAGTGGCTAAGGTAAATATTGGTCCTTTGGAAGATGAGAAGGGAGATTTAATAATAGGAGACGGGGAAATGGCTGAGGAGCTGAACAGGTTTTTTGGGTCAGTCTTCACAGTGGAGTTCACAAGTAACATGCCAGTGACTGATGGAAATAAATATATGATAGGTGAGGACCTTGAGATGATTGTAATCACGAAGGAGGCAGTATTGGGCAAGCTAATTAATGGGGCTAAAGGTAGACAAGTCTCCTGGCCCTGATGGGATGCATCCCAGAGTGTTAAAAGAGATGGCTAGGGAAATTGTAAACGCACTAGTGATAATTTATCAAAATTCACTAGACTCTGGGGTGGTCCCAGAGGATTGGAAAGTAGCAAACGTGACACCACTGTTTAAAAAAGGAGGTCGGCAGAAAGCGGGTAATTATAGGCCGGTAAGCTTAACTTCGGTTGGAGGGAAAATGCTGGAATCTATCATTAAGGAGGAAATAGCGGGGCAGCTGGAGGGAAATTGTCCCATTGGGCAGACGCAGCATGGGTTCACAAAGGGTAGGTCGTGTCTGACTAATTTGGTAGAATTTTTTGAGGACGTTACCAGTGCAGTAGATAACGGGAATGTTGGCGGATGTGAAGGTGTGTGGGCGGGTTCGGGGGTGTATTGAAAGATACTTGGAGGCCAACGACAATGGGGAGATGCAGCTGGGGGTAGTCTGGGAGGCGTTGAAGGTGGTGGTCAGGGGAGAGCTAATCACCATTAGGGCCCACAGGGAGAAGAGAGAGAGGAGGGAGAGGGAGAGGATGTGGGGAAGATTTTAAGGGTGGACAGGAGCTATGCAAAGGCTCCCGAGGAGGGCCTACTTAGGGAGTGACGGAACCTTCAGACGGAATTCGACCTGATGACTACGGGGAAAGCAGAGGCACAGTGGAGGAAAGCACAAGGGGCGGCGTATGAGTTTGGGGAGAAGGTGAGTCGGTTGCTGGCACATCAGCTTCGTAAGAGGGAGGCAGCGATAGAGATTGGTGGAGTTAGGGATAGAGGGGGGAATATGGTGTGGAGAGCGGTGAGAATAAACAAGGTATTTAGGGACTTCTATGGGGATCTGTACAGGTCTCAGCTCCCGGCGGGGTAGGAGGGGATTCGATGGTTCCTAGATCAGCTGAGGTTCCCGAGGGTGGAGGAGGAGCAGGTGGTCGGGCTGGGGGCGCCGATTGGGCTGGAGGAGCTGGTTAAAGGATTGGGGAGCATGCAGGCGGGGAAGGCCCCGGGGCCGGATGGGTTTCCGGTTGAATTTTATCGGAAATATGTGGACCTGCTGGGCCCGTTGCTAGTGAGAACTTTTAATGATGCGAGGGAGGATGGGACCTTGCCCCCGACAATGTCCAGGGTGCTGATTTCTTTGATTTTGAAGCAGGACAAGGATCCATTGCAATGTGGGTCGTATAGACCGATCTTGCTCCTCAATGTTGACGCTATGTTGCTGGCGAAGGTTCTGGCTACAAGAATTGAGGACTGTGGTTTGTGAGGCGGCAGGTGAGGGAATTCCTGCTGCTTCCGGCACGTGGGATTCAGGACAGGGTGATTTCGGGTGTATGGGTTGGAGAAGGCAAAGTGTTGGCGATTTACCAGGAGCAGTAGGAAGAGGAGGAGGCCTCGGTGGAGGAGTTAAAGGGCAAGTGGGAGGAGGAGCTTGGGGAGGAGATAGATGAGGGTCTGTGGGCTGATGCCCTGAGTAGGGTTAATTCTTCCTCCTCTTGAGCCAGGCTCAGCCTAATATAGTTTAAAGTTGTTCACAGAGCGCATGACAGGGGTAAGGTTGAGTAGGTTCTTTGGGGTGGAGGACAGATGTGTGAGGTGCTCGGGGAGACCAGCAAATCACGCCCATATGTTCTGGTCATGCCCGGCGCTGTATGGGTTTTGGAGGGGTTTTGCGAGGTCTATGTCCAAGCTAGTGAACGCCCGGGTCAAGCCGAGCTGGGGGTTATCAGCATTTGGGAGTATCGAATGAGCCGGGAGGGCAGGAGGCGAAAGAGGCCGGTATTCTGGCCTTTGCGTCCCTGGTAGCCCGGTGGAGGACTTTGTTACTGTGGAAAGATGCGAATCCCCCTAGTGTGGAAGCTTGGATCAATGACATGGCAGGGTTCATCAAGCTGGACAGGATAATGTTTGCCTTGCGAGTGGCTGGGCCAAGGGTTTTTCAGGCAGTGGCAACCATTCCTAGACTATCTCACGGAGCGTTAGGAGGAGGTCAGCAGCAGCAGCAACCCGGGGCGGGGGGGGGGGGGGGGGAGGGGGAGAGAGGGGGAAGGGGGGGTTTCATTTGTGGTGGCGTTTGGGTTAAAGTGGGGTGTTTCCCTATTTGTGTTTTCTACTGTTATATGGGGGGTTATTGTATTTGGGGGAAATCCTATGTATAATTTCCGCTTGTTGTGTTTTTGTTTATTTTTCTTGTGGGGGTGGGGGGGGGGCGGTTGTTGAAAATTTGTTGAAAAATTCGAATAAATATTTTTAAAAAAAAGAAATGCACTGAGCCAGTCTGCTCCATATACTGCAATTGACTCTTCTTTCATCGTTATTGCATTAGACCTCGTAACTGTTAATATTACATTATATGCAGATTCAGCTCTTCATGCATGAATCCTTGCTGCTTACATGCTCGAAGTTCCATGGATAGGGTGGGTATAGAGGGATATGGGCCAAATGCGGACAAGTGGGACTAGCTTAGTGACAGAAACTGGGCGGCATGAACAAGCTGGGCCAAAGGACCTGATTCCATGCTGTCAACATCTATGGTTCTGTGACTCTAAGTGACCATTTCGGATCTGTTGTTCAACTGCAGCAAATCTCCATTTGCATTACGTTAAGTCCGCTCTCTGATATTATTGTGTCACATTCTGTTTCATTCACGGCTGAAGTCTTCTGTATCTCATTTTATATTACAAACGGTCCTACCCCACAACATAATGTGCCTGATGTTTTTTTATTGGTTACCGCACAATCAAAATCCTTGGAGTTGTCTTTTTTTTTTTTAATTTAGAGTACCCAATTCATTTTTTCCAATTAAGGGACAATTTATTGAGGCCAATCCACCTAGCCTGGACATCTTTGGGTTATGGGGGCGAACCCACGCAGACACGGGGAGAATGTGCAAACTCCACACCGACAGTGACCCAGAGCCGGGATCGAACCTGAGAGCTCGGCGCCATGAGGCAGCAGGGCTAACCCACTGCGCCACCGTGCTGCCCTCTGGGAGTTATCATTGACCGGAAACTGGACGAGTCAGACGAACAAAGTGGTTGCCAGAGCAGTCCAACGTTTAGGAATCCTGGAGCGAGTAACTGACTTCCTGATTGCCCAAAGCCTGTCCATGGTCTGCAAAGCAAAATTCAGGAGTGTAATGGAATATTCTCCACTTGTCTAGAGTGCAGCTTCAACAAACCTCAAGAAGCTTTACACCATCCAGGACAAAGCAGTCCTCTTCACTGGTGCCATCCACAGAATTTACTGTAGGAACAAATCAAGGTTCCATAGTCAGCACCTACCATACCCCACGGTAACAAGGACAAGAGCAGCAGATACCTTGGAACACCTGGGGGTTCCTCTCCAAGTCATTCACCATCTTGCCTTGGAAATATATCGTCATTCCTTCACTGTGGCTGGGTAGAAATACTGAAATTCTCTCGCTAATAGCAGTACGGGTGTGACTGCATGTCAGGGACTGCAGCGATTCAAGAAGGCAGCTCACCACCGCCTTCTGAATGGCAACTAGGAATGGGTCATAATTCCTGACCCAACCAGCGATGCCATATCGCGCAAATGGCTGAAAGAAATAACGGTTGTCTGATAGATAGATAGAGAGAGAGATAGATAGATAGATAGACAGACAGACAGATAGTTAGATAGATAGTTGGTAGGTAGGTAGATAGATAATTAGATAGATAGATAGATAGATAGATAGATGGATAGTTAGATAGATAGATAGATAGATAGATAGATGGATGGATAGATAGATAGATAGATAGATAGATAGATAGATAGATAGATGGATAAAAAGAAAGCAAGAAAGAAAGAAAGGTAGGTGGACAGAAAGAAGGAAGGAAAGAAAGAAAGAAGGAAAGAAAGAAAAAGATGGTTGGTTTTCATTTTCAAAACTCTAAATATGTTTTATTCGTTCATGCGATGTGTGAGTCGGTGGTTGGGCCGGCAGCAACTGCCCATCCCGGGGGGCACTTAAGAGTCAACCACATTGCTGTGGATGTGGAGTCATATGAAGGACAGTCTAATTAAGGGCAACAGGTTTCCTTCCCTAAAGGACATCAGTGACCCAGATGGGTTTTTACTACAATCGACAATGGTTCGATTGTCAGCATCAGATTTTAAATTCCTGAATTTCCTGGATTCAAGTTTCACCACCTGCCAATTTGACTCTGGGTCTCTGAATTACTCGTCCAGCGACAACATAGTTAAAGCCATATAGCTATAGCCAGAACCGTTAAACGCGACAGATGTCCTTCCTTAAAGGACATCAATAAACTAGATGGGTTTTTACTCCCATCGATAATGGTTTCGTGGTCAGCTTTTAATTCCAGATTTTTCTTGATTTAAATGCCACCACCTGCCGTGGTGGGAGCCCGGGTCCCCAGAGCTTGACTCTGTGTCTCTGGGTTATTAGTCCGGCGACACTACCACTGCGCCACTGCCTCGCGTGCGTGAAAAGGGGCACTCACTTCTGTATTTAAGAATACATTTTGTCGTGTCAATAACTATTAGTGGTTGTGGACGTTCCTTGCAAAAGCAAATACAACTTTCAAATTACTGCCGATCTGTTCTCATCTCTTTGTTTCAGACTGCACGTAGATTAATTAAGCTTCCTTTTCTCTCTCAGATTTAATTCACTTACAAAAGCATAATGAATATCTATTTACATAAAACATACAGTGCAGAAGGAGGCTATTCGGCTCATCGAATCGGCACCAACCCACTTAAACCCTCACTTTCACTCTATCCCCATAACCCAATAACCTCTCCTTTTTTTTTTTTTATAAATGTTTTATTGAAATTTTTTTCCCAAACAACAATTTTTCCCCTCTTACAAAGCAAACGCAACAATAACAATACAGAAATTTTAAACAATACACAAGTAACAAAACCCCTTTATCTTTGACCAAAACTAACCCCCCCCCTCCCCCCCCTCCCCCTGGGTTGCTGCTGCTGGTCATCTGTCTTCCCTCTAACGTTCCCCTAGGTAGTCGAGAAATGGCTGCCACCGCCTGGTGAACCCTTGAGCCGATCCTCTCAGGGCAAACTTTATCTGCTCCAGTTTAATGAACCCCGCCACATCATTTACCCAGGCCTCCAGTCCAGGGGGTTTCGCCTCCTTCCACATGAGTAGGATCCTGCGCCGGGCTACTAGGGACGCAAAGGCCACAACGTCGGCCTCTTTCGCCTCCTGCACTCCCGGCTCTTCCGCAACTCTAAATAGAGCTAACCCCCAGCCTGGTTTGACCCGGGCCTTCACCACCCGCGAAATCACTCCCGTCACTCCTTTCCAATACCCTTCCAGTGCCAGGCATGTCCAAAACATATGTGCGTGGTTTGCCGGGCTCCCGCCACACCTCCCACATTTGTCCTCCACTCCAAAGAACCTGCTCAATCTTGCTCCCGTTATGTGTGCTCTATGTAGCACGTTAAATTGAATCAGGCTAAGCCTGGCGCACGAGGAAGAGGAATTTACCCTGCTTAGGGCATCAGCCCACATACCCTCCTCTATCTCCTCCCCTAGTTCTTCTTCCCACTTTCCTTTTAGTTCGCCCACCGACTCCTCCCCCTCTTCCCTCATCTCTCGGTAAATCTCTGACACCTTGCCCTCTCCGACCCACACCCCTGAAAGCACCCTGTCCTGTATCCCCTGTGTCGGGAGCAACGGAAATTCCCTCACCTGTTGTCTAGTAAATGCCCTCTCCTGCATATATCTCAAGAAATTTCCCCGGGGCAACTTATACTTTTCCTCCAATGCTCCCAAGCTCGCAAAAGTCCCATCTATAAATAAATCTCCCACCCTCCTAATTCCCAACTGGAACCAGCTCTGAAATCCTCCATCCATTCTTCCTGGGGCGAACCTATGGTTGTTCCTGATTGGGGACCCCACCAGGGCTCCCCGCACCCCTCTCTGTCGCCTCCACTGTCCCCAGATATTCAATGTTGCCGCCACCACCGGGTTCGTGGTAAACTTTTTAGGTGAGATCGGTAGCGGCGCCGTCACCAGCGCCTCTAAACTCGTCCCTTTACAGGACTTTCTCTCCAGTCTTTCCCACGCCGCTCCCTCACCCTCCATCATCCATTTACGTATCATTGCCACATTGGCGGCCCAATAGTAATCGCCCAAGTTCGGTAGTGCCAATCCTCCTCTGTCCCTACTACGCTGAAGGAACCCCCTCCTTACTCTCGGAACTTTCCCTGCCCACACGAAGTTCGTGATGCTTTTGTCTATTTTATTAAAAAAGGTCTTAGCGATTAGTATAGGGAGACATTGAAATACAAATAAGAACCTCGGGAGGACCATCATCTTAATTGCTTGCAGCCTGCCCGCCAGCGATAGAGGCTGCATGTCCCACCTCTTGAAGTCCTCCTCCATTTGTTCTACCAACCGTGTCAGATTAAGTCTGTGCAAGGTTCCCCAGCTCCTAGCGATCTGAATCCCCAGGTATCGGAAGTTTCTTTCCACTTTCCTTAGAGGCAAGCCTTCTATCTCTCTACTCTGGTCCCCTGGATGTATCACAAATAATTCACTCTTCCCCATGTTTAGCCTATACCCCGAGAAATCCCCGAATCCCCTCAAAATTCGCATAACCTCTATCATTCCCCCCCCGCTGGGCCGACACGTATACCAATAGGTCATCCGCATATAACGAGACTCGGTGTTCTTCTCCCCCTCTAATCACCCCTCTCCATTTCCTGGAGTCTCTCAACGCCATGGCCAGAGGTTCAATTGCCAACGCGAACAACAATGGAGACAGCGGGCATCCCTGTCTTGTTCCCCTATATAGTCGGAAATACTCCGATCTATGTCGACCTGTAACTACGCTTGCCGTTGGAGCCCCATAAAGAAGTCTAACCCAGCTAATAAACCCGTTCCCAAACCCAAACCTCCTTAACACTTCCCATAAATACTCCCACTCCACCCTATCAAATGCCTTCTCTGCGTCCATTGCCGCCACTATCTCTGCCTCCCCCTCCACTGGGGGCATCATTATCACCCCTAATAGTCGTTGCACGTTAACATTCAGTTGTCTCCCTTTTACGAACCCTGTCTGGTCTTCGTGCACCACCCCCGGGACACAGTCCTCTATCCTCGATGCCAGTACCTTTGCCAACAATTTGGCGTCCACGTTCAATAATGAAATGGGTCTCTTGGACCCGCACTGCAACGGATCTTTATCCCTCTTCAAAATTAACGATATCGTCGCCTCCGACATCGTCGGGGGTAGAGTCCCCCCTTTCCTGGCCTCATTGAACGTCCTCACCATCAACGGGGCCAACAAGTCCACATATTTTCTGTAATACTCCACCGGGAACCCGTCTGGTCCTGGGGCCTTCCCTGCTTGCATGCTTCCCAGTCCCTTAATAACCTCGTCCACCCCAATCGGTGCCCCCAGGCCTACCACCCCCCGCTCCTCCACTTTCGGGAACCTCAATTGGTCCAGGAACTGCCGCATCCCCTCCTCTCCCTCTGGGGGTTGAGACCTCTACAGTTCCTCATAGAAGGTCTTGAACACCTCATTTATCTTTCCTGCCCTTCGCACCGTGTCTCCCCTTTCGTCTCTAATTCCTCCTATCTCCCTCGCTGCTGCCCTCTTTCGCAATTGATGAGCCAACAGGCGACTCGCCTTTTCCCCATATTCATACCTCCTCCCCTGTGCCTTCCTCCACAGTACCTCCACCTTTCTGGTGGTCAGAAGGTCAAATTCCGTCTGGAGTCGTCTCCTCTCCCTGTACAATTCCTCCTCCGGGGTCTCTGCAAATTCCCTATCCACCCTTAAAATCTCCCCCAGTAATCTTTCCCTTTCCTTGGCCTCTGTTTTCCTTTTGTGGGCCCCAATGGAGATCAGCTCTCCTCTGACCACCGCTTTTAGTGCTCCCCATACCACTCCCACAGGGACCTCGCCGTCGTCATTGACCTCCAGATATCTCTCAATACACCCCCGCACTCTTGCACACACTCCCTCATCCGCCATCAGTCCCACATCTAATCGCCAGAGTGTTCTCTGCTCCCTTTCCTATCCTAATTCCAGGTCCACCCAATGTGGGGCATGATCCGAAACCGCTATGGCTGAGTACTCAGCTTCTTCCACCCTAGAGATCAACGACCTTCCCAAAACAAAAAAATCTATCCGGGAGTACACTTTATGGACATGGGAGAAGAAGGAAAACTCCCTAGCCCTAGGTCTAAGAAATCGCCATGGATCCACTCCCCCCATTTGGTCCATAAACCCCTTAAGTACCTTGGCCGCTGCCGGCCTTCTTCCGGTCCTTGAGCTGGATCTATCTAGCCCCGGGTCCAGCACCGAATTAAAGTCCCCTCCTAAAATCAAGTTTCCTACCTCCAGGTCCGGTATACGCCCCAGCATCCGTCTCATAAATCCCGCATCGTCCCAGTTTGGGGCATACACGTTAACCAACACGACCTCCATTCCCTCCAGCCTGCCACTCACCATTACATATCTACCTCCGCTATCTGCTACGATGTTCTTTGCTTCAAATGCGACCTGTTTCCCCACCAAAATGGCCACCCCTCTATTCTTTGCGTCCAGTCCTGAGTGCACCACCTGTCCCACCCATCCTTTCCTTAGCCTAACTTGGTCCGCCACCTTTAGGTGCGTCTCTTGGAGCATAACCACGTCTGCCCTTAGTCCTTTCAAATGCGCGAGCACTCGGGCCCTTTTTATCGGTCCGTTCAGGCCTCTCACGTTCTACGTGATCAGCCTCACTAGGGGGCTACCTGCCCCCCTCCCGTGTCGACTAGCCATTACCTTCTCTAGGCCAGTCCCATATCCCGCCTCCGCGCTCCCGCTCGCTCCCCCAGCGTCGCACACCATCCCCGCCCACCCACTCTTTCGCCATTTCCTTTTGGATTTCCGCAGCAGCAACCCAGTTGTCCCCCCCCCCTCCCCCTCCCTCCCCCCCTCCCCGCTAGATCTCTTTCTAGCATGATTGCTCCCCCCATATTACTTCCGTAAGTCAGCTGACTTCAACTGACCCCGGCTACTCCTGCTCACTCCTCGACCCCCCCCCCCCCCCATGTGGGGAACTCCCATCCGCCTTGCACCTGTCTTCCCGCCTTATTCTTTCTGGTGCGGGAACATCCCTTTACCTGACCTGCCTCTTATGGCGCAGCTCCCTTTCCCCTCCCCCTCCCCTTCCCCATTCTCCAACTATGTCCCGTCTTTCCCCCCTCACCGGCACCCACATTTCCCCAATGTCTCCCCCCTTCCCTGTTTACTTCTCAATTAACTTCCACCGTAACATTAACAATAACATTTCCTGCAGCATCAGTCCCTCAGTTCCGATCCAATTTCTCTTCTTTGATGAAGGTCCATGCTTCCTCCGCCGTCTCGAAATAATGGTGTCTCTCCTGATACGTGACCCATAGTCTTGCCGGCTGCAGCATCCCGAACTTCACCTTCCTTTTATGCAACACCTCTTTGGCTCGGTTGAAGCTCGCCCTCCTTCTCGCCACCTCCGCACTCCAATCCTGGTATACCCGTGCCACTGCATTCTCCCATCTGCTACTCCGCACCTTTTTAGCCCATCTCAGGACCTCTTCTCTATCGTTAAGACGGTAAAATCGCACGATTATCGCCCTGGGTGGTTCTCCTGCTTTTGGTCTTCTCACCGGAATCCGATTTGCCCACTCCACCTCCAAGGGGCCCGTAGGGGCCGCAGCACCCATCAGTGAGCTCAGCATCGTACTTGCGTACGCTCCACAGTCCACTCCTTCCACACCCTCAGGGAGACCCAGTATCCGAAGGTTCTTCCTTCGTGCTCCATTTTCTAGGGCTTCGATCCTTTCAGTACACTTTTTATGAAGTGCCTCGTGCGTCTGTGTCTTAACCGCCAAGCCCAGGATCTCGTCCTCAATATCTGTCACCTTCTGCTCCACCACACGGAGCTCTGTCTCCTGGGTCTTTAATGTCTCCTTGAGCCCCTCAATTGCCTGTAGCAACGGGGTCAGCACCTCCCTCTTCAGCAGCTCCACGCACCGTCTCACAATTTCATGCTCAGGCCCCCATGTCGCCTGCGCTTTCTCCGCCGCCATCTTGTACTTCTCTCTTTCTGACCCTTTGGTCGACGATTCCTCGCGCTGCAGCCGCCGCCGCCGGTTTTTTCCTCCTTCGTTTGGGGGGGGGACTCCCTTCTCACACGCCCCACACCGTGTTGCGTCGTCGAAAAATTCCCCGTTGGGGCTCTTAAAAGAGCCCGAAGGTCCGTCGGAGCTGGAGCCGCCGAAGCGTGCGGCTAGCTAGGCATCACCGCAACCGGAAGTCCCTTCAGTGGCCTTGATGAGGTCTTTTCACAGTTGTTCCCTCTGCTGCTAGAGTTCACTTTTGATACAGGCCCTCAGGTCAGCTTGCAGCTTTAAGCTTGCCCTTCCCCCGCCTGCATGCTGGAAGAGGCCCTGTTTATCCTGCAGTTGCAGCCAAATCTTTTACTGTTTCTGCGTGTGTCTGGCAACCAAGAGACATACCCTTCCTGGGGGACACTGTCGGGGGAATATTGCAGCCTTCTTCCCACACCGGGAAATGTCAAACAAATGCCGTGGGGGCCCTGTAAAAGAGCCCAAAAGTCCGTTCCAAGCAGGAGCTGCCGAATATGCGACCTAGCTCTGCATAGCCGCACCCGGAAGTCCCAATAACCTCTCCTAACCTTTTTTTCGGACACTAAGGGCAATTTAGCATGGCCAATCCACCTAGCCTGCATGTCTTTGGACTGTGGGAGGAAACTGGAGCATCCGGAGGGAACCCACGCAGACACGGCATAGACAGTGACCCAGCGGGGAATCGAACCTTGGGCCCTGGCGTTGTGAGGCCACAGTGCTAGCCACGTGTGCTACCGTGCTGCCCTATGTGATGTGTTACATCACATATCCGGTGATATGTGTGTAATATTTTGCTAAAAGTTTGGAGTGAGTCATGTGACATTCACTTCATCAACAGAGAGAAAACAGGAATAAAGGAGCCATATTGAATTTCACATCACACAGCACAGTCACAAGCTCCATTGTGGTAGATATCACTAATTCATGCTTGTGTTTATCTGTGCCAATTACTCACTGTTTTCTTTAATGGTGCCAATTGTCTTTCACCCTTTTTGCTGAAGGGATTCTATTTGCTTTTGCTGTGGCCAATGATTGAGAGAGACAGAGTCTGAAAGTGTGTGTGTAAGTGTGTGTGTGTCTGTATGCCTATGGCGTTCCGTTGGTCTGGAACACATCATTTTTCATTTTTTACAAAATGGTGGTACAAGTAATTTCAATTATTTTTAGCACATGACGATATTGTGTTGAAATTACCTTCCAGATCCTATGCTGCAGTCAATATTTACTGTTCTTGAGTTATCGTGATAGTAATATCAAGCTGTTTATTCCCTTACAAAGGCAAATATATGTTTCAAATTACGTACATATCAGCACACCTCGCTTTCTCTGTTGATCCCGCTTCTCTCTCTCAGACTTAACTCCCATACACAGGTACACAGCAGTCGGGTCTGGCACCTAACGTTTAAATCTTTTTTTGTTGAAGGCACTTTCTGTCTTTAAAGATTAATCTCTCTCTCCCTCTCTATCGCTCTCTATCTCTCTCTTTGTCTGTCTCTCTCTCAGTCTCTCACTCACAGAGACATCAACGCACTTCAAACTTTCTACTTTAGTATAACCTCTGAAAGCGAAATTGTTGTTTTAATTCCCCTTCTTCTCCCCCAGTGACAGCCCTCTATCCATCTCCCCTTCGGTTAATGTGTTTTTACACAAGTACTCTCACCTTTTAAAGGGAATGGGAATGGAGGTGAATGTAATGCTGAGACCGGCAGCAATCTGTGTGGTTGTTCTTGATGCTGTCAGAGTGAGTTCACCATCACAGGCAGGAAGACTGTTCACTGTGATAACATGAAACTGACGCCTGCTGTTTCATTCTCAGGTAACACAGCTTCCTGTTTCTCTGCTGCCGGTTCCAAGCCGCACATATCGCTTCTGAGCAGGAAATAAATCCAGGGACCACAATCTGGTGAGAACACCTGCTCATGCGGTTCTATATCTGTCCACAGAGTCAGGGCAGAGCCACACAGATCACATTGTGGTGACATTTACAAATGAGCCTGGTGTGATCTCTTTAGACCTTCCACTCCAGGGCATAACTGGATGGTCATTGGATCAGTCACTCGGTTCTCTGAATCCAGGAAATGATATCTTGCTACCTTTCAATATTTTATCATTCTCCCTCTCTCTGTGTAATTCGGTTTTACTGTTTCTCAGCTTTTTTCTTTCAACCCACCGTCTCTCTGTCTCCTCTTCATATTTGTTTGCTCACTTTTACTCTGCCTCTCTCTCCCTGTATCTCTCTCCATCTCTGTGTTGTCTATTTAAACAAACTGCTAAAACCATGAAGATTTGAACAGAGTAATTAAAGAGAGACTATTACAACTGGCAGGAGGCTCTGTAACCAGAGGACACAGTTTATTGTATTGAACAGGAGGATTGTTTTTACACAGCGAGTTGTTATGAACTGGAAAACACAGCTGGAAAGAATGATAGAATCAGATTTAATAGTATCGTTGAAAATGAACGATAAATATTTTAAGGCGTTAAGATATGCAGAATTATAGGCAATGGGGCCAGTCGGATGGCTCATTTCTAATCATTGTCCCAGTACCTCTTCTGTTTCGACCTCTGTCCTTCATTGACATCGAATTAAATGCAATCATTATATAGCTTTGCTCTTGTGCTAATCCGGTCATTTGGCAGAACCTGGGCGTGGGTAGATAATTGTCAGGAAACTTTCAGCGGCACGGTGTTTGGCACTGCTGCCTCACAGCGCCAGGGAACAGACGATTCTGACCTCGCGTGACTGTGTGTGTCGAGGTTGCACTTTCTCCACGTGTCTGCGTGGGTTTCCTCCGGGTGCTCCGGTTTCCACCCACAGTCCAAAGATATGCAGGTTAGGTGGATTGGCCAAGCTAAATTGCCCTTAGTGTCCAAAGGTTGGGCAGGGATACAGGCCAAGATCGGCGATTGGACCCAGGTAGAGTGCTCTTTCGAAGGGTCTGCGCAGACTCGATGGCCATCTTCTGCACTATAGCGATTCTATGATAAATTAGTTAATTTGAACAAAGAAACACTGGATCGAACTTGCTCAGAAAAAGTACAATTATCTTTAGCATTTGTGGCACGAATTCTTCATGCGATAGGGTTTTGATGATTTAGTTTCCATAACCTGGCGGATGCGGCTTCTCTGTGTCTGTGTAAATGGAGAAGTGTTGGTAAGAATGAGAAGAAACAGATGTTTTCGGTTCCCCTGAAAGATACATCATTATCACTTCAGAGATCAGAAGCCTCTCGAGTCCGCCATGATTGTCCTCCCATTGGGTATAAAAGATCCCAGGTGGAGTCAGTCACACGCTCCTCACTCAGAGATGGTTGAAATCCCCGTTTAATGCAAGGAAGAGTGGGCCAAGGCCCGAGGCATCATACCTGTCTCACAGTTTCACTTGCGAATAAAACTAAGCTCCCTGCCTCCCTTCATATATGTTATCAGCTGACGGCTGTTGATACACTAGAGCGGGTCTCTGTGATTATTATTATACCAGACCCCAGTCTGACCCCGAGCCCGGCAGTCTCTGTTATTGACTCACTGGAGCCGATGTCTCTGATTATTATTATACCTGACCCCAGTGTGACCCCCACACCCCGCATCCTTCTTGCATCTACCCTGCCTCCCCTTGTTCGTATTTTATGTTTTTTTTAATGAGTACCCCCCGCCCCCCCTCCCCCCCCCCCTCCCACACACACACACACACACACACCTGAACTCCAGTGAATGCAATCCAAACCAATTGAATCTCTCGTCATCCGTTAGTCCTGCCATCTCAGGAAGCAGCCTGTTAAACCCTCCACAGTATGGACATCCTCCCTCAGATCACTGGACCAAACTGTAAACAATATTCCAGCTGTGGCCTCAACAAAGCCCTGTACAATTGTAGAAATATATCCCTGCTCCTGTATTCGAATCCTCTCGCTATGAAGGCCGCCATACCATTTGTCTTCTTTACCGCCTGCTGGACTGCATGCTTACCTTCAGTGACTGGTGTACAAGGACACCCAGGTCTCGTTGCACATTCCCCTCTCCTGATTTATACCCATTCAGATAATAATTCTGAGTTTGCTACCAAACTGGATACCTCGCATTTCTCTAGCGTATTCATAACTGACGTTGTGTTTTGTGATATAAACAGAGACATGCGATATGCAGTGGGAACAAAGGCAAGATGTATTGCAATATTAACGGATATAATGTCCACCGCAATCCAAATTCAGGCAGGGTATAGTCTAATATAAAGTAAGACGGGGCAAGTGTAATGTAAACTAAGATAGGCACTCCAAGAATATAAGTAGCGACATGATAAGTGAAATATAAATGGAGACACGATCCAGTGGAATAAACATTGGGCTGTGCATGTACAGTAATAACTGCGACAAGGTCCTGTATTATACACAACCAATGAACCGGAACAGCAGACCGAGAGATCTGTGGTGCGGCAACCAAAGGGAAAAGGCCGGAAGGCCGCTGCCCTGGACTCGACATGTATGCTCAAGCCGTCAGGATCCACGTCAATGCCAGATTCATCAGTCGCATTCACAAGGCAGCCCCGAACGTGACCCAAGCACAACGCAACGCCATCGGCACTCTCAAGACCAACCGCAGCATCGTCATCAAACCATCAGACAAAGGAGGGGCCACCGTAATACTGAGTAGAACGGACTATTGCAAAGAAGTGTACCGACAACTCAACAACCAGGAACACTGCAGCCAGTTACCCGCAGATCCGACAAGGAACACACCTGCCAACTCAACAGACTGATCAAGACCTTGGATCCAGACCTTCAGAACAACGTACGTGCTCTCATCCCACGTACTCCCCGCATTGGAGATCTCTACTGCCTCCCGAAAATACACAAGGCCAACACACCAGGCCGTCCTATCGTATCAGGCAATGGGACCCTGCGTGAGAACCTCTCTGGCTACATCGAGGGCGTCCTGAAACCCATTGTACAAGAACGCCCACCTTCTGTCGCAATATGACAGACTTCTTACAGAAACTCAGCACCCATGGACCAGTTGAACCAGGAACATTCCTCGTCACAATGGACGTCTCGGCACTTTACACCAGCATCCCCCATGACGAGGGCATTGCTGCAACAGCCTCAGAACTCAACACCAACAACTGCCAATCTCCAGTCGCAATTCTGCAACTCATCCGCTTCATTCTGGATCTCAATATCTTCACCTTCGACAATGGGTTCTTCATCCAGATACATGGAACAGCCATGGGGACCAGATTCGCACCTCAATATTCCAACATCTTCATGCACAAGTTTGAACAAGACCTCTTCACTGCACAGAATCTTCAACCGACGTTATACACCAGATACATTGACGATATTTCTTTCCTTTGAACCCAAGGCGAAGAATCACTGAAACGACTGCACGGTGGCATCAATACGTTCCATCCCACCATCAGACTCACCATGGCCTACTCACCAGAATCAGTTGCATTCTTGGACAGACTCATCTCCATCAAGGATGGTCACCTCAGCAGTTCGCTTTACCGCAAGTCCACGGATAACCTCACGATGCTCCACTTCTCCAGCTTCCACCCTAAACCCATTGAAGAAGCCATCCCTAATGGACAAGCCCTCCGTGTACACAGGATCTGCTCAGACGAGGAGGAGCGTAACAGACATCTACAGACGCTGAAAGATGCCCTGGTATAAACGATATATGGTGCTCGACTCATCGATCGACAGTTCCAATGCGCCACAGCAAAAAACCGCACCGACCTCCTCAGATGACAAACACGGGACACAACCGACAGAGCACACTTCGTCGTCCAGTACTTTACCGGAGTGGAGAAACTACGACATCTCCTTCGCAGCCTTCAAAATGTCATCGATGAAGACGAACATCTTGCCAAGCTCATCTCGATACCCCCACTACTTGCCTTCAAACAACCGCGCAACCTCAAACAAACCATTGTTTGCAGCAAACTACCCAGCAATGAGAACAGCGCCCACGACACCACACAACCCTGCCATGGCAATCGCTGCAAGACCTGCCAGGTCATCGACATGGGTACCACCATTACACGTGAGAACACCACCCACCAGGTACGTGGTACATACTCGTGCGACTCGGCCAACATTGTCTACCTCATACGCTGCGGGAAAGGATGTCCCAGACAATGGTACATTGGCAAGGCCATGCAGACTCTGCGACCACAGATGAATGGATATTGCGTGACAATCACCAGGCAGGAATGTTCCCTTCCAGTCAGGGACCATTTCAGCAGTTATGGGCAGTCCGCCTGTGATGTTCGGGTAAGTGTTCTCCAAAGCAGCCTTCAGGACGCGCGACAACGCAGAATCGCCGAGCAGAAACGTAAAGCCAAGTTCCGCACACATGAGTACGACCTCAACCAGGACCTTGGATTCATGTCGCATTACATTCATCCCCCATCATCTGGCCTAGGTTTGTGAAATCCTACCAATTGTCCTGGCTTGAGACAATTCTCACCTCTTTAACCTGGGATTACCCCTCTCTCTGGATCTGTAAAGACTTAATTAACTGCAAATGCTCGCATTCAAATTATTGTCTTGCATCTTTGACTTCGTCTATATATATGTTTCTCGAATCTATCTCTTCATTCACAGGAACAGTGCTCCGAAAGCTAGTGATTTGAAAAAAACCTGTTGGATTTTAACCTGATGTTGTAAGATTTCTTACCGTACTCATCCCAGTCCAACGCCGGCATCTCCACATCTGTATTATATGAACAGAGGCATGGTCTAGTGCAGTAATAACGAAGATGTGGAGATGCCGGCGTTGGACTGGGGTGAGCACAGTACAAAGTCTTACAACACCAGGTTAAAGTCCAACAGGTTTGTTTCGATGTCACTAGCTTTCGGAGCGCTGCTCCTTCCTCAGGTGAATGAAGAGGTCTGTTCCAGAAACACATATATAGACAAATTCAAAGATGCCAAACAACGAAGACAACATTTGGGATAAGGAAACTGGCACAGGGTCTGGTGTAGCGTTATCTAATTCCAGACTTTGTGTGTTTAAACTGAGACAGAGTCTGGTTCAGTAATTTGCAGACCAAGACTAGAATAATACAAGTTATGACATGGACAAGTGCAGCAACAAGAGAAACAGAACATAGCGCAACAGCAGAGACAGAGAATTGCATGATATAAACAGGCAGGACTGGCGCAGCATTGATTGAGATAATGTCGAGTTTAGTGCATATGTGGCACGTTCTCGCAAAGAAATAAGAGAGAGAGACAGAGTCTCGTATAATGGAAACAGTAACATGTTGTGGTTTGGTATCTGTAGTGAATGGGTCTAGTGAAGTAAGAATTGAGACATGGAGTTTTTTTATATTAGCTAGGATTGGCAGCATGGTTCCTTCACTCTTGGAGGGCAGAAGGGCCTGTTCCTGTGCTTTAGTATTCTTTGTTCAGTGTAAAATTCAGTGTAGTTGTAACTGCCGGTGTGAGTGTAAATGGCCCTTAGTTCATTACAACAACTGGGGTTTTGTCGAGTATAGAAACAAATAATCAGAAACATGTCTGTCAGTAATATAAACAGAGACAGGATCTATGAGTAAAAGCAAACTCTTTTCCGTAACATTTGAGACAATCTCTCCTTCAGGTCATGTCAGCAATAACGGTCTCAATGCCATCTGCTGGGCAAGCCTAGCTATCGCATATGCTGTTAAAATACTGTTTCTTAATCTTTCATGGGACGTGTGCCTCGCTGGAAAGGCCAGCATTTGTTGATAACCTGTAATCCCATGAATGTATTTGGTTCCCGGCCATCCCAGTGGGCAGTTAAGAGTCAACAAGGCTGCTGTGGGCCTGGGATCACAGATAGGCCAGACTGGGTAACGATGGAAGGCGCCCTTCCGTGCAGGCCATCAGCGAATCTGCTGTGTTTTCCTGGCAATATTTTCATGGCCACCATCACTGTAACTATCTTTAAATTCACAATTTGAATTGCATTTTTAAATTCCACGGTCGGATGTAGTGGGATTTGAACACATGTCCTCAGAGAGTTAGCTTTGGCGTCTCAATCAATAGACCAATGGCATTGTCATTACTGCCTCTTCCGGGGCAGGTGTGACCTGTATAAAAAGGACGGGTTGCATCAAACCGGAGAGGCATAAATATCCTGGCCGCGAGGTTTGCTAGTGTCACACGGGAGGGAGCATCCAGGAGGGCTTCTTAAAACAATATGTAGACAGTCCAACTAGGGAAGGGGCGGTGCTGGACATGGTATTGGGGAATGAGCCCGGCCAGGTGGTAGATGTTTCAGTAGGGGAGCATTTCGGTAACAGTGACCACAATTCAGTAAGTTTTAAAGTACTGGTGGACAAGGATAAGAGTGGTCCGAGGATGAATGTGCTAAATTGGGGGAAGGCTAATTATAACAATATTAGGCGGGAACTGAAGAACATAGATTGGGGGCGGATGTTTGAGGGCAAATCAACATCTGACATGTGGGAGGCTTTCAAGTGGCAGTTGAAAGGAATACAGGACCGGCATGTTCCTGTGAGGAAGAAGGATAAATACGGCAATTTTCGGGAACCTTGGATGACGAGTGATATTGTAGGCCTCGTCCAAAAGAAAAAGGAGGCATTTATCAGGGCTAAAAGGCTGGGTACAGACGAAGCCTGCGTGGAATATAAGGAAAGTAGGAAGGAACTTAAGCAAGGAGTCAGGAGGGCTAAAAGGGGTCACGAAAAGTCATTGGCAAATAGGGTTAAGGAAAATCCCAAGGCTTTTTACACGTACATAAAAAGCAAGAGGGTAGCCAGGGAAAGGGTTGGCCCACTGAAGGATAGGCAAGGGAATCTATGTGTGGAGCCAGAGGAAATGGGCGAGGTACTAAATGAATACTTTGCATCAGTATTCACCAAAGAGAAGGAATTGGTAGATGTTGAGTCTGGAGAAGGGGGTGTAGATAGCCTGGGTCACATTGTGCTCCAAAAAGACGAGGTGTTGGGTGTCTTAAAAAATATTAAGGTAGATAAGTCCCCAGGGCCTGATGGGATCTACCCCAGAATACTGAAGGAGGCTGGAGAGGAAATTGCTGAGGCCTTGACAGAAATCTTTGGATCCTCGCTGTCTTCAGGGGATGTCCCGGAGGACTGGAGAATAGCCAATGTTGTTCCTCTGTTTAAGAAGGGTAGCAAGGATAATCCCGGTAACTACAGGCCGGTGAGCCTTACTTCAGTGGTAGGGAAATTACTGGAGAGAATTCTTCGAGACAGGATCTACTCCCATTTGGAAGCAAATGGACGTATTAGTGAGAGGCAGCACGGTTTTGTGAAGGGGAGGTCGTGTGTCACTAACTTGATAGAGTTTTTCGAGGAAGTCACACGGGATCAGGGGTGAGCTGGCAAGGTGGATACAGAACTGGCTAGGCCATAGAAGGCAGAGAGTAGCAATGGAGGGATGCTTTTCTAATTGGAGGGCTGTGACCAGTGGTGTTCCACAGGGATCAGTGCTGGGACCTTTGCTCTTTGTAGTATATATAAATGATTTGGAGGAAAATGTAACTGGTCTGATTAGTAAGTTTGCAGACGACACAAAGGTTGGTGGAATTGAGGATAGCAATGAGGACTGTCGGAGGATACAGCAGGATTTAGATTGTCTGGAGACTTGGGCGGAGAGATGGCAGATGGAGTTTAATCTGGACAAATGTGAGGTAATGCATTTTGGAAGTTCTAATGCAGGTAGGGAATATACAGTGAATGGTAGAACCCTCAAGAGTATTGAAAGTCAAAGAGGTCTAGGAGTACAGGTCCACAGGTCATTGAAAGGGGCAACACAGGTGGAGAAGGTAGTCAAGAAGGCATACGGCATGCTTGCCTTCATTGGCCGGGGCATTGAGTATAAGAATTGGCAAGTCATGTTGCAGCTGTATAGAACTTTAGTTAGGCCACAGTTGGAGTATAGTGTTCAATTCTGGTCGCCACACTACCAGAAGGATGTGGAGGCTTTAGAGAGGGTGCAGAAGAGATTTACCAGAATGTTGCCTGGTATGGAGGGCATTAGCTATGAGGAGCGGTTGAATAAACTCGGTTTGTTCTCACTGGAACGAAGGAGGTTGAGGGGAGACCTGATAGAGGTATACAAAATTATGCGGGGCATAGACAGAGTGGATAGTCAGAGGCTTTCCCCAGAGTAGAGGGGTCAATTACTAGGGGGCATAGGTTTAAGGTGAGAGGGGCAACGTTTAGAGCAGATGTACGAGGCAAGTTTTTTACGCAGAGGGTAGTGGGTGCCTGGAACTCGCTACCAGAGGAGGTGGTGGAAGCAGGGACGATAGGGACATTTAAGGGGCATCTTGACAAATACATGAATAGGATGGGAATAGAAGGATACGGACCAAGGAAGTGTAGAAGATTGTAGTTTAGTCGGGCAGCATGGTCGGCACGGGCTTGGAGGGCCGAAGGGCCTGTTCCTGTGCTGTACATTTCTTTGTTCTTTGTCCTTTGTCACTGTCTACCCTTTACGCATCGGCAGAGAATACTTACAGTCCAGAAGAAGGTCATTCGGCCTGTCGTGTATTTGCTGACCTTGTAAAGGATCAATTTACCCAAAACCACTCTTAACTCCAGAATCCAGCGTTTCTTTTTCTTTTCAGATAATAATCCAATTTCCTTTTGAAAGTATCCATTGAGCCCGCGTCTACCCACAAACCCAAGCAGTTCATTCCAGATCATAGCCACTCCCTGGGTAAATGTTGCTCATTATATCTCAATGTTCCTTTCCTGATTACATTCAATATTTCCCCTTGGTACTTCATCCTTCTCCAATGGGAACAGGTCCTCCTTATGTATCCTGTCCAGACTCCTCGAGATTTTGAATAACTCTATCAGATCGCATCTCAACCTTCTCCATGAGGAAAGCAGTCGCAAAGTCTCCAATCCATCTTCGAAACTGAATTTGCTCATCACTGGAACCAATCTCGTGAATATTTTCTGCATCCAACTGAAATAGTTTCACATCTTTTCTTAATTGTGGTGCCCAGAATTGGAAATCTGTCCTCTGCTCCAAGGTCTAATTCATTAATATGTAACAGGAAGAGCTGCATCGTATTTCCGATGCCTGTGAACTTTGCGACAAACTTTCTTTCTATCAAAAAAATGCCCTTCAAAACTTCGAGCTGTTTACTGGCTCTTAACCAATTTCATATCTATATTTCTACAGTTCACTTTATTCTATGAGCTTCATATTTCCTCACAAGGCTGTGGTGCAGCACTTGATGAAATGCCTTTTGGAGGTCGATGAACAGCAATTCCCCCATCAATCAACTCTGTTGCTCAGCATAACACTCAAGATCTTTCACGGAACAAGATATGCCCTTGCTGGCAGAATTTATCAAGAAACCATTTACACTGATGTGCAGGTCATCACTTTTTTGTCGGTGGTCCCAAAAGTTATGTTGTAATTTATTGTAGATTAAACTGGTTTAAGGTCAGCTGGAGGTTGCTGTCTCAGTTGCTGTTAATTTATTTCTTGATGATCTAATTTGAAGGAACATCGGCACCCGACGTTGAAATGTGATAATTTGTGCAAGTGATGTTACCTTAGTAGCGAAACCTGGCGTGAAGTTTCAGCTTAAAATAACGATTTACTATTTCCTTACTTGAAAATGAATCAATCACTTGCTGCTCTCCAGCATGAAAATAATACACTTCATAATACATTTTGGCGTTTCTAAGCCCCGGCCCATAACAGATTTAATCTCGAGACCCTGACGAAACAGGGACAAGGCGTCACATTTCTCTCAGGTCATCTCTCAGACTTCTTGGGTGGGATTCTCCACTCCCACGCCGAAGTCGCCGCGCCGTCGTGAACGCCGTCGAGGTTCACGACGGCGCGGAACGGCCCCGGTCCCGACCGATTCAGGCCCTGACAATGGGCCAGTATCGGGGCCTCGTCATCTACCCGCGCCAGGCCTTGTCGCCCACGTAAAAGCGGCGCCGATTAGATGACGTGGCCGGCGCCGCATAACGGACGTCATCCGCGCATGCGCGGGTTGGCCAGCGCCAACCTGCGCAGGCGTGGTTGCCGTCCTGTCCAAATCCGCCCTGCAAGAAGATGGGGGATGGATCTTGCGGGGCATCGGAAGGAAGAAGGTCCTCCTTCAGAGAGGACGGCCCGACGATCGGTGGGCACGCCGGTTGGGAGAATCACCTGGGCCGCCGAAATTTCCGGGGACGCCGGTCCGACGCCCTCCCGCGATTCTCCCAAGCGGCGGGAACGGGCAGGTCGAGTTTCGCGGGTCGCAGGCCGGAGAATCGCCGGAGACACTCAAAATGGCGATTCTCCGGCACTCCCGCTATTCTGAGGCCCGGATGGGCCAAGCGGCCAGGCCAAAACGGCGGGTTCCCCCCGGCGCCATCCACACCTGGTCGCTGCAGTCATGGGCGGTGCGTGAACGCTGGGGGGCGGCCTGTGGGGGGGGGGGGCGAGGGGGGATCCTGCACCGGGGCGTACCTCAGATGTGGGGTGGCCCGCGATCGGTGCCCACCGATCGTCGGGCCGTCCTCTCTGAAGGAGGACCTCCTTCCTTCCGCAGCCCCGGAAGATCCGTCCCCCATCTTCTTGCGGGGCGGATTTGGACAGGACGGCAACCACGCATGCGCAGGTTGGCGCCGGCCAACCCGCGCATGCGCGGATGACGTCCGTTATGCGGCGCCGGCCACGTCATCTAATCGGCGCCGCTTTTACGCGGGCGACAAGGCCTGGTGCATGTAGATGACGCGGCCCCGATACTGGCCCATTGTCAGGGCCTGAATCGGTCGGGACCGGGGCCATTCCGCGCCATCGTGAACCTCGACGGCGTTCACGATGGCGCGGCCACTTCGGTGTGGGGGTGGAGAATCGCGCCCCTTGTTTCTAGATAAAAGAGCTTGAGACTGTTTAGATTGGTTATTAAATACAATCAGCTCGTTCCTGTAATATAAACAGGAAATGCTGGAAAATCTCAACCGGTCTGGCAGCACCTGTGGAGGGAGAACAGAGCTGACGTTTCAAGTCTGGATGACTCTTCTGATTCAGCTTTTATTTTCCTGTTGCATGTGCGGCAGGACAGCTGTCGGACCAGTTCCTGAAGTCCGAGGGATTTCAGAATGTCGTATCTGTAGTGACAAATTCATTCACTCGATCTGTTCATTGCCTTAGCCCGTTGCCTCAACAGTTCAACCACAAAACTCTGCTTTATTGGTGATCAGTGAAGATATCAATCTTCCTCCACTTTCTTACATGCGGATACGAAGCTGCTGACCAAAATCCACTCAAAAACAAATAAAGCAAGAAGTTTCTTTTTACATATGCTAAAATTGTTCTTTTTCGTCCGTGCGATTTAAAAAATTTTTTTTATTCTCCTCCTTTTTCACATTTTCTCCCAAATTTACACCCACCAACAATAACAAATAATCAGCAACAAATATGTCAATCCCCATATCAATAACAACGATCCCATCTTCCCACCAAACCCCAAACATGAGCCCGCATGTTCACACAAACAAATGACAAACAGGAATCAGGAATCACCCATAGTCGCCATTAACACACACACTTCCCCTACTCCCAACCCTCCCACCCAGCCCCCTGTTGCTCGTTTTAGCCCTAGTTTACTTGCTCTTGTTCTATCACCTGTGCTCTTGAGTCGCTAGGTATCTTTCTGATACGGCCACGTGGTTCAAGTTGGATTGGATTGGATTGGATTGGATTTCTTTATTGTCACGTGTACCGAGGTACAGTGAAAAGTATTTTTCTGCGAGCAGCTCAACAGATCATTAAGTACATGAGAAGAAAAGGGAATAAAAGAAAATGCACAATAGGGCAACACAACATATACAATGTAACTACATGAAAATGAAAAATGAAAATCGCTTATTGTCACAAGTAGGCTTCAAATGAAGCTACTGTGAAAAGCCCTTAGTCGCCACATTCCAGCGCCTGTTCGGGAAGGCTGTTACGGGAATAATGTTAAAATGCTATGTGACAATCGTAAATTTGTTCAGAAAAAGAAAATGCTGAAAAAACATTCAGCGAAAACAGTACTAAATACAATTAATATTTTTCTCAATTTTGCCTGAAAGAGGGATTGAAATGCTATGCACTGGCGTCGGATGAAGCATACAGGGTCTAGTATTAATGACGTCAGTCCATAAGAGGGTCATTTAGGAGTCTGGTGACAGTGGGGAAGAAGTTGTTTTTGAGTCTGTTCGTGCGTGTTCTCAGACTTCTGTATATCCTGCCCGATGGAAGAAGTTGGAAGAGTGAGTAAGCCGGGTGGGAGGGATCTTTGATTATGCTGCCCGCTTTCCCCAGGCAGCGGGAGGTGTAGATGGAGTCAATGGATGGGAGGCAGGTTTGTGTGATGGGCTGGGCTGTGTTCACGACTCTCTGAAGTTTCTTGCGGTCCTGGGCCGAGCAGTTGCCATACCAGGCTGTGATGCAGCCCAATAGGATGCTTTCTATGGTGCGAGTAAGTCCGAGTAATGATCAATAATCCAACAGACCACTTAGTAAGAGTTAAATCAACACACATTTATTATTTACAGTAATCAATACTTATAAAGTAATTCTACTTCTAAGCTACTTCCTACAACTAACAGGCCAATACTTAACTTTGGAAATGGCCCACCAGGTCAGGGAAACGAATGGCCTTCCATATGGGTTCTGAACCTGCGGGATTCAAAGCGGATACAGGTCGATAGTCAGGAGTGCCTATCTCGTAGCGAGCGTTGGAGTAAGACTTACTGTTTCTTGCGGCTGTTGTAGAGGGTCAGCAGAAGGGTCACGAAGGGTGCGGAGAGGAGAAGAAGGGTCGATTTGAACTTGGCCCCTATTCCTATAGTCCCCAGGGGCCTCCCGGCTCTCGGGGCGGACCTTGTACCTGGTTCCAAGTGATTGGACTTGGTCCCAATCACTTGGTTCGATATTCTCCAATGCTGGAGTGATTCCTTGATCGATGGGCGGTTTCGAGGTGGTCATTCACCTTTCTTTGTGTAAGCTGCTGCTGGTGCCGAAAAGTCTGGGTTGGCTTTGTGTGTCTAATTTGAAGCATATTGTTCCCGGGGATTGCTAATTTGTATTCAGATGGCTGGTGTGTTGTTATGTAGATGGCTGCAGGTATCGATTCTGTCTGGCCTTCCCAGAGGCGAATACACTGTTTTACCTGCAGCTGTCTGTTTGAGTCCTGTTGGCTGATTTTCCCATCAGCCTCTTCCGTTTGCCATTTTAAATCTGGGTTTGGCCATTCTAATCGGGAGTTAGCCATTTTAACCGGCTACACCCCCCAACTAATGTACGATGTTATCCAGTTCTTGAAAGTGCATGATGAATAATGCCCCTCCATACTTACCCTCAGTTCAAACTTAAGCTTCTCAAGAGTCAAGAATTCCAACAGGTCGCCCCACCACACCAGGTCACAGGGTGGAGAGGTTGCTCCCCATCCCAACAGGATCCGCCTTCGGGCGATCAACGAGGCGAAGGCTACGATATCTGCCTCCGCACCCATTTCCAACCCTGGCTGGTCCGACACCCCGAATATGGCCTCCCGGGAACCCGGGTCTAGTTTTACGTGCACCACCTTGGAAATTACCCTAAAAACCTCCTTCCAGTAATCCTCTAGCTTTGGACAGGACCAAAACATATGAACGTGATTAGCGCCCCCCCCCCCTCCCCCCCGCAACGCTCACACACATCTTCTACTCCTTCAAGGAATCATCTCATCCTTGCCCTCGTGAGGTGCGCTCTGAAAACGACTTTCTGCTGTATCAGCCCCAAACACGTGCACGAGGTGGAGGCATTCACTCTCCGGAGCACCTCACACCAGACCCCCCTCCTCTATAACCTCTTCCAACTCTTCCTCCCACTTTGCTTTGATCCCTTCCAGTGGTGCCTTCTCCTCTTCCAAAATAGCTCCGTAAACCGCTGACACTGCCCCATTCTCCAGTCCCCCTGTTGGCAGCACCTCCTCCAGGTTCCACCGGTTCCACCGGGAAGCTCTGTGTCTCCTTTCTGGCAAAATGTCGAACCTGCATGTATCTAAACACTTCCCCCGGCTCCAGGCCATGCTTCGCTTCCAGCTCATTCAGTTCTGCAAACCGACCCCTAAGAAATAAATCTTTTAGTGTCTTAATCTCCTTCTCCTCCCATTTCCGAAAATTTCCATCCCACCTCCCTGGCTCAAATCTGTGGTTCCCCCAGAATCGGCATTTCCTTTGACCCTGCCCCCAACCCGAAGTGTTGGCGAAACTGCCTCCAAATTCTCAATGAAGCTATTATTACCGGCACCCTGAGTATTTCCCCAGGGCCATCGGAGCGGCGCTGCTGCTAGTGCTTTCAGTCCCGACCCCCAGCACAAACTCTCCTCCATTCTGACCCACTGGGAATTAACCCCTCTGACCCTGCTAAGCACCTTCTCCACATTCGCCACCCAGTAGTAGTACATCAGGTTCGGAAGACCCAAACTGCCTGCCTTCCCCTCTGTAGCAGCACCTTTCTCACTCTGGCCACCTTCCCGCCCCATATGAACAAGGTAATCCTTCCCTCAATCTCTCTGAAAAAAGCCTTTGGCAGGAAAATCGGTAGGCATTGATAAATAAGCAGAAATCGTGGCAACACATTCATTTTAACAGCTGGTACCCGATCCGCCAGTGACAGAGGGAGACCATCCCACCTTGCCAGATCAGCTTTCATTCTCCCCACCAAACTAGAGGTGTTGTACCTGCGAAGCTTCCCCCACTCCCGGGCATCCTGCACCCCCAGATACCGAAAGTGAGTCCCTGCCCTACGGAATGGTAGCTCCCCCACCCCTATGATGCTCGATCAATTGCTCAGAGATGAGAGTTGAATACAACTGAGGCTTTATTACTCTAAGATGTGTGGCCTCCTACAGCAGCTAGCGAAATGGCAGCTGTCCAGGGAGCACACATATTTATACTCCGCCTACTGGGCGGAGCCAGCAGGCAGGGACTACCCGTGTACCTGTAGTGCAGGGTCTTACCACACATCTCCTAATATATACAACAGTGGTGATTACCACATTCACCCCCTGTTAAAATTGAGTCCTGCGTGGGTGGCGAAGAACTATATACAGAACAGGTTTAATATACAGAGGCAAAAAAAATTGTTGAAGTCCGGTACAAGGTGGTTTGACTGTCCTGAACCAATTACAGCTTTAGCCGGTCCGGTGGCCTTGATGTGATGTTGGGAGTGACGCAGTGGTGGCAGCGATTCCGGTGTTGGTCTGGTCCTCGGTGACTCCGGGAGCATGCCAAAATCCTCTTCATCCTCGGGCATGGGCAGAGGGAGGACCTTTGGTCCTGGGGGGTGTTTGCTGCTGGGTGCGACGGGGGAGGGGAGGGTGGCGGCGGGCCGGAGGGGTGGGTGTGTGTGGAACCTGCTGGTGCCAGGTCCCTGAGGGAGACAGCCGTCGGGGTACTCTACGTAGACATACTGGGGGTTAGCGTGGAGTAACTGCACCCTTTCAACCAAGGGGTCCGCCTTGTGGAGTCGTATGTGTTTACGGAGGAATACAGGTCCTGGAGCAGCGAGCCAAGTCGGGAGCGAAACCCCGGATGTGGAGTTCCTGGGGAAGGCAAAGAGACGTTCATGGGGTGTGTCGTTAGTGGCGGTGCATAGTAGTGACCGAATGGAATGCAGTGCATCGGAGAGGACCTCCTGCCAGCGGGTGGCCGGGAGATTCCTGGACCGTAGGGCCAGCTGGACGGCCCTCGAGACCGCCCCGTTCTCCCTCTCCACCTGCCCGTTTCCCCGGGGGTTATAGCTGGTCATCCTGCTGGAGGCGATACCCCTGCTGAGCAGGAACTGATGCAGCTCATCACTCATGAATGAGGATCCCCTGTCACTGTGGATGTCGGCGGGGAAGCCGAACAGAGCAAAGATTGTGTTGAGGGCTTTGATGACAGTGGCAGTCGTCATGTCGGGGCATGGGATGGTGAAGGGGAACCTGGAATATTCATCGACCACACTGAGAAAATACGTGTTACGGTCGGTGGAGGGGAGGGGCCCTTTGAAATATACGCTGAGGCGTTCAAAGGGGCGGGAGGCCCGGCTGGTAGAAGTGCGGTTTGCACTCTGCACAGACCTGGCAGTCTCTGGTGATTGCCCTGACTTCCTCGACAGAGTAGGGCAGATTGAGGGCCTTTATGAAGTGGTACAACCGTCTGACTCCGGGGTGACAAAGGTTGTCGTGCAGGATCCGGAGTCGGTCTACTTGTGCGCTGGCACATGTACCACGGGATAGGGCATCTGGGGGCTCATTGAGCTTACCGGGGCGATATAAAATCTCGTAGTTGTAGGTGGAGAGCTAGATCCTCCACCTCAAGATTTTATCGTTTTTGATCTTGCCCCATTGTGTGTTGTTAAACATGAAAGCTAGCGACCATTGGTCAGTGAGGAGAGTGAATCTCCTGCCGGCCAGGTAATATCTCCAATGCCGCACAGCTTCAACGATGGCTTGGGCCTCTTTTTTGATGGAGGACTGCCGAATTTTGGAGGCATGAAGGGTGCGGGAAAAGAATGCCACGGGCCTGCCTGCCTGGTTGAGGGTGGTGGCTAGAACGACGTCTGATGCGTTGCTCTCGACTTGAGCGGGTAACGTATCGTCGACTGCGTGCATTGCGGCCTTGGCGACATCGGCTCTAATACGGTTGAAGGCATTTTGAGCCTCGGCCGTCAGGGGGAAAAGGATGGACTGGATGAGTGGGCGGGCCTTGTCCGCATAGTTTGGGACCCACTGGGCATATTAAGAAAAGAACCCCAGGCAGCGCTTGAGAGCCTTGGGGCAGTGGGGAAGGGGTTGTTCCATGAGGGGGCGCATGCGGCCGGGATCGGGCCCCAGAACTCCGTTCTGGACCACATAGCCGAGGATGGCTAAGCGGTTCGTGCTGAATACGCACTTCTCCTTGTTTTTGGGCAGGTTTAGGAGAGTGGCGGTGTGGAGAAATTTGGCAAGGTTGCCATCGTGGTCCTGCTGATCGTGGCCACAGATGGTGACATTGTCAAGGTACAGGAAAGTGGCCCGTAGCCCGTACCGGTCGACCATTCGGTCCATCTCCCTTTGGAAGACCGAGACCCCGTTGGTGACGCCGAAGCGAGCCCTGAGAAAGTGGTAGAGGCGGCCATCTGCCTCGAAGGCAGTGTGTGGGCGGTCCGCCTTACTGATGGGGAGCTGGTGGTAGGCGGGTTTTATGTCTATAGTGAGAAGACCCTGTACTGTGCAATCTGATTGACTATATCAGAAATGTGTGGGAGGGGGTACGCATCGAGCTGCGTGTACAGATTGATGGTCTAGCTGTAGTCCACGCCCATTCGGTGTTTCTCGCCAGATTTCACCACTACCACTTGAGCTCTCCAGGGACTGTTGCTGGCCTCGATGATGCCTTCCCAAAGCAGCCGCTGGACCTCGGACCTGATGATGGTCCTGTCCTGGGTGCTGTACCATCTGCTCCTGGTGGCGACGGGTTTGCAATCCAGGGTTAGGCTTGCGAAGAGGGAAGGTGGGTTGACCTTTAGGGTCGCGAGGCCACACACAGTAAGGGGTGGTATGGGCCCGCCAAATTTCAATGTTAGGCTCTGGAGGTTGCACTGGAAGTCCAGGCCGAGTACCAGGGCAGCACAGAGGTTGGGGAGGACGTAGAGGTGGAAGCCGCTGAATTCTACGCCCTGGACCGTGAGCGTGGCTATACAGTACTGCTGGATCACCATGGAGTGGGACCCGGAGGCCAGGGAGATTCTCTGATTGGTGGGGTGTACCACGAGGGAGCAGCGCCTTACCGTATCTGAATGGACGAAGCTTTTGGTGCTCCCGGAGTCCAGCAGATGAGAGGTCCCGTGCCCATTAATCTTCACACTTGTCGAGGCGGTGGCTAGATTGTGCGGGTGAGACTGGTCAAGCGTGACTGCGGCAAGTCGCGGCTGGTCATCGCTGGTGTTGAGTGATGGTGTGCTCGGGGGGCACGGGTCCTGGAATGGTGGTGGCGCCCATGTGCCGTGGGGGAGAGGAGATGGTGGCGCCTGATGATCTTGAGGTGGACAGGATGGCAGCGCCCTCGGGCTGCACGCGGCGAGGGATGAAAAAGATGGCAGCGCCAATGGGCTGCATGTGGTCTGAGGGGGGGAAGATGGCGGCACCCACTGTCCATAAGCGAGGGTCGTTGTGGCGATAGCGGCGACTGAGCGGGCCTGGCACACCGCAGCGAAGTGCCCCTTCTTGCCGCAGGCCTTGCAAAGGGCGCTGCGGACCGTGCAGCATTGGCGGGGGTGTTTCTGTTGCCCGCAGAAGTAACATCAGGGCCCCCCGGGATTGGCTGGCTGCCGCGTGGCACAGGCGTAGGATTGGCTGGGTGAGACCCCCGGTGGGGCGGCCGTCTGTGGTGTCCACGATGCATAGGGGGGTGTGGGCCACGCGGCTGTGGGTGTAGTCCGGAATATTGCGTTAGGCGACCATCATCGATAGCGCCAGCTTTTTGATTTCTGCGAGGTCGAGCATGGCCCCCTCTAAAAGTCGCTGGCGTATGAGGCCTGACCCTATCCCCGTAATGAAAGCGTCCCACATGAGGTGGTTCGAATGTTCCATGGCCTGACAGTCACAGTCTCTGACCAGGGGAAGTAAAGCACGCCAGAAACCTTCTACGGACTCACCAGGGAGTTGACTACGAGTAGAGATTATGTGTGTGGCGAAGAACGTGTTCGTCCGCTGGGCGTAATTCTCTTTCAGTAGTGCCATGGCTTCATCATAGGTCGGCGCTTCCTGGGTAAGAGGAAATATGTTGGAGCTCAGCCGCGAGTAGAGGATCTGGATCATCTGAGCTTCTGGGATTGGGTCTGGTGCAGACCTGATGTAAGCTTCAAAACAAGCTAGCCAATGTTGAAAGTCCTTTTTGGCATTGCGTGATTGCGGATCCAACTGCAGGTGATCCGGCTTGATGCAGAGGTCCATCTTCTGAAAATCTTAGAGTAATAAATTGATGCACGATCAATTGCACAGAGACGAGAGGTGAATACAACTGAGGCTTTATTAGCCTTCTACAGCAGCTGGCGAAATGGCTGCAGTACAGGGCGCACACATGCACAGGGTCTTACCACACATCTCCTAATATATACAAAAGTGGTGATTACCACACCCTGCCCCCACCCGCGACCGAGACACCACAAAATACTCACTCTTGCCTAGATTCAGCTTGTACCCCGAGAAAGACCCAAATACTCGAAGCAGCTCCAATATTCCCCCTATCGACACACTCGGTTCCGACACGTATAACAGCAAGTCATCGGCATATAAGGACACCTCATGCTCTATTTACCCCTCACCCCCACCCCCCACCCCACCGCCCCCCCCCCCCCCCCCGCACTATTCCTTTCCATGCTCCCGAACTTCTGAAAGCGATGGCCAACGGCTGAATAGCAAGTGCAAACAGCAGGGTGGACTTGGGTCACCCCTGCCTCGTCCCACGATGGAGAGAAGAGTATCTCGAGCTGATGTTGTTTGTGCGGCCACTCGCCCTCGGCTCCTTATCGTAGCTTTACCCAGTTCACATATCTTGGTCCAATCCCAAACCGCTCCAGAACTGCCATCAAGTACCCCCATTCTACCCGGTCAAACGCCTTCTCAGCGTCCAATGCCACAACCACCTCTGTTTCCATCCCCTCCGCCCGTGCCATAACCACGTTCAATACCCTCTTAATGTTCGAAAAGAGCTGCCTCCCTCTCACGAACCCCGTCTGATCCTCACCTATCACCTTCGGGAGGCACTCCTCCACCCTACCCGTCAGTACCTTCGCCAATACTTTTGCGTCCACATTCAGAGGTGATATGGGCCTATACGACCCACACTCCATTGGATCCTTATCTTTTTTTAGCAACAGTTTCTGGCAACGCCTATCGCCTCTTCAAGCATCCCCACCATCAGAGGCGCCTCGTCCGTGCGATTTTAATGTGAAACTACAAAACTAATATGAATAAAGTTTGAGTTGATAAAAAGGGGGAGCCTCACACTTTGTAGGATTGTATTAACATTTCCCACTGTTCTGCCCATCTGACCAGCCAGACTATCTCGTCCTGTAATCTAAGTCTTTTCTCCTCGCTATTTACCGTGTCGATTTTCGTGTCTGGAGTGTAATTGTTTTCACGTCTGTGGAACAGACGAAAATTATAGTTCGAATCCAGAAAAAAAGCATTATATGGACTTACTTATCTGTGAGGGAAAAGCTGTACCATTAAAAGATGAAAATATGTTGAAATATGTCATTCCTATGTCTTATGGTCTTATAAGTTGACAAATTCTTGATTTCTCGAGGAATTAAGGGCTATGGAGAGAGAAATGAAATGAAAATCGCTTATTGTCACGAGTAGGCTTCAATGAAGTTACTGTGAAAAGCCCCTAGTCGCCACATTCCGGCACCTGTTCATGGAGGCTGGTACGGGAATCGAATCGTGCTGCTGGCCTGCCTTGGTCTGCTTTAAAAGCCAGCGATTTAGCCCAGTGTGCTAAACCAGCCCCTGAGAGCGGGTAAATGGAGTTGAAATCACCCATGATTGAATGGTGGAGTGGACTCGATGGGCCGAATGGGCTTACTTCCGCTCCTATGTCTTATGGTCTTATGGTCTTATAACATTACAACGATTACTGATTAACAAATTGCATGAACTATTATGACAAGGAAAAGCGCGAAGTAATAGGGACAGAGCAAGACGTCTTACAACGCCAGGTTAAAGTCCAACAGGTTTGTTTCGAATCACTAGCTTTCGGAGCAGAGCTCACCTGATTCACCTGAGGAAGGAGCAGCGCTCCGAAAGCTAGTGATTCGAAACAAACCTGTTGGACTTTAACCTGGTGTTGTAAGACTTCTTACTGTGCTCACCCCAGTGCAACGCCGGCATCTCCACATCATAATTGGGGACATGTCAGAGATGGTAAAAGCTGAGGATTTTTTGTAGCGAGAGATCGGATCTCAGTTCAGAATCTCCCATAAGAAGCTACATTATTTGGAGAGGAAAAGGCATGGTTTGTGGAGCGGGAGAACCCATATAATCTGCATATCGTCGTTCGCCCGTAAGTGGATTGGAATCATCCACATTGCCAATGTTACAAATGGAAAAATCGGTGAGATAATCTGTTTGTTCACAGAACCGTAACAAAGGTGTGACTTAATTGTCCCTCTGGAGATTCTCACTTGGAATAAATGAGAGACGTTTTGAATGAGAAGCAGCGCTGCAGTGTATAGCTCTTGGGTTTCGTTTAGTTTCCGAAAGGCGATGCATGGCCCAGCAAATGGCCTCTTCTTTGCCGTTTGCTATCCCATTCTTGCTGTTATTGGCGCCCCAGGTAACTACTGGTATCCAAAAAGTTATTTTTTGTAAATGCTCAGAAGTTGTGTATGTTCCCTCTTAAGATCGGGCAGAGTATTTTTCTGTGTGAAAGGAAATTCAAACAGGCAATTATATTTATAGGTAACGTATTAAAAACACCGGGTGATGGTAAAGTAAAGTGTATTACTTTCACTTCCACTGTGGGGCACTACAAGATATTATTGAAATTATTTTGCTGCACGGTTATATAAATAATTTTGCTGCATGGTTATATAAATAATTAGCTGTGGCTGAGATATGAATTGTTGTGTATGGCATTGCATAAACATTAATGTGTTATTTGAATTTGGAGTTGATTTATTGTCACGTGTACCGAGGAACACTGAAAAGTATTGTTCTGTGTACAGTCCAGACAGACAGTTCCATAGTTGAAAAAACATGGGACATACGATTAATGCACAATGTAAATACATAGACACAGACACCGGGTGAAGCATCCAGATTGCAGTACTACTCAGTAGAGAAGATGTTTGAAGCGATCAGTTCAGTCTATAAGAGGGTCACTCATGAGTCAGTTAAAAGTGGGGAAGAAGCTTTATTTGAATCTGTTAGTATTCTCAGAGGTTTGTATCTCCTGCCCGATGGAAGAGGTTGGAAGAGAGAATAACCCGGGTGGAATGGATATTTGATTATGCTATCCGCTTCCCCAAGGCAGTGGGAGATATAGACAGAGTCGATCGATGGGAGGCAGGTTCGCGTGATGGACTGGACTGTGCTCACGACTCTCTGTAGGTTCTTTCGGTTTTGGGCTGAGCAATTGCCATGCCAGGCTGTGATGCAGCCAGATAGGATGCTTTCTATGGTGCATCTGTAAACATTGGTGAGAGTCAAAGTGGACAAGCCGAATTTCCATTGTTTCCAGAGGACGTTTAGGCGCTGTGGTGCTTTCATGGTCATAGTGGCGACTTGAGTGGAACAGGTGATGTGCATACCTAGGAATTTGAAGATGTCAGCCATCTCTACCTCGGCCCGTTGATGCAGCCAGAGGTGTGTACGATACTTCACTTCCAGAAGTCAATAACAAGCTCCTTCCGTTTGCTGACGTTGAAGGAGAGATTGTTGTCCTTACACCATTCCACTAGGTTCTCTATCTCCGTCCTGTACTCTGATTCATCATTGTTCGAGATCCGACCCACTACGGCAGTGTTATCAGCAAACTTGTAGATGGAGTTGACGCCAAATTTGCTTACACAGTTAGACGTGTATAGGGAGCATAGTCGGGGTTAGATATGCAGCCTTGCGGGGCCCCGGTTTTGAGCACTGTCGTGGAGGAGGTGTGTTTCTTTATCCTTGATGATTGTTCTCTCTAGGTCAGAAAGTCGAGGATCCAGTTGCAGAGTGAGGAGCCACGTCCTAGGCTTTGGAGCTTTGATATGTTTATAATAATAATCGCTTATTGTCACAAGTAGGCTTCAATGAAGTTACTGTGAAAAGCCCCTAGTCGCCACATTCCGGCTCCTGTTCGGAGAGGCTGGTACGAGAATTGATCCCGAGCTGCTGGTCTTTTTCTGCCAGCTGTTTAGCCCACTGTGCTAAACCGGCCCCTACCGGCTTTTGGTCTTGATTGCGGAACTGTATTCAATGTAAGGAGTCTGACGTGGGAGTCCTTTTTGTCGAGGTGTTTCAGGAGTGAGTGTAGGGCCAGGGAGATGGCGTCTGCTGTGGACCGGGTATAGCAGTATGCGAATTGCTGCGGATCAAGGCGTTCTGTGAGTATGGCGTTGATGTGACTCATGAACAAGCTCTCGAAGCACTCAATAATGATAGCTGTCAAGGCAATCGGATGGCAATCGTTGAGCCACATTGCCTGGTTCTTCTTTGGTACAGGTACGGTGGTGGTCTTCTTGAAGCAGATGGGAACCTTGGAACAGTGTAGGAAGGGGTTGAAGACTCCGGGGAAAACACCGGCCAGTTTGTCCGCGCAGGATCTGAGTGCACAACCAGGGACTCCGTCAGGACCTGTTGCTTTCCGAGGGTCCACTTTCAAGAAGGTCGATCTGGCTTATGTATTATTTATATGATTAAACATCAGCTTTTATGCTGATGTGGTTAAATGCTAACTAGTGTTTTAGCGCCGTGGGGAACAACATGTCATCATGGTGTAACATAATGTATTTTGATAGGCGTGAAACATCAGAAGATGATTTATTACGATCTACTCGTTATATGAGATTAATTGAAATATAAAAGTGTGATTGCACGAATGTACAGTGCCGTCACTGGAAAATTGTAACAGTTACTGTACAGTGTGGTGTCCCAACAGTTACTTTTATTAATTTTGTATTCTTCTCGGGGATATGGCCGTCTGGGCTCAGCCAAAATTTATTGTGCATCCCTCGTTGCCCGTAAGAAGTTGGTGATGAGCTGACTGCTTGAACAACTGCAAGGCTTGATGTGTTGGTAGGAAGGGTGTTACAGGATTTTGACCCAGTGATAGTAAACGAACATCGATATATTAATGTGGCCTGAGGAATTAATTATAGCAACGCTGGAAATAGATCAGTGAATAATCTAGATATTTAATTTAGTCGGTATTGTGTGTTCTGGTAGGAGTTTCTGTAAATTTTGGACAATTATTTGTCAATACATAACGGGATGTGTGTGTCATTGGCAAAGTCAACAGGTATTGTTCAGTTCTATTTGTACTTCAGAAGATGGGATTGTACTTGTTCCTTCAGATACTCAGGCGCGTATCGCGAGGAAGCTTCACGAGAATTCTGACAAGCACATTTGATACTGAATGGCAGAAGTAGATAGTTGAGCCAAAATCTCAGCCAAGTGTTCGGTTATAACGAACCTCCTAAAGAAGGATGGTAAGACGGAGGTTTTGAGGGAGGGAATTCCGGAGTTGAATTCCTCAGAGCAAAAGGCAGAACAGTTACTAATGACCGACTAATATCAATGGTTCTCGAGCTCCGAAGAGTAGATATGCTGAGTCCTCGGATAGTTCTACGATGTTACTGATGCGACTGATAATAATCTTTATTAGTGTCACAACTAGGCTTACATGAACGCTGCAATGAAGTTACTGTGAAAAGCCCCTAGTCGCCACATTCGAGCGCCTGCTCGGCTACGCTGAGGGAGAATTCTAAATGTCCAATTCATCTAAGAAGCACGTCTTTCGGGACTTGTGGGAGGAAACCGGAAGACCCGGAGCAAACCCACGCAGACACGGGGAGAACCTGCAGACTCCGCACAGAAAGTGACCCAAGCCGTGAATCGAACCTGGGACCCTGGCGCTGTAAAACAACGGTGCTAACCACTGTGCTACCGTGCCGCTCCCCCACGGGGAGGACTGGGACTCCGCAGGGGTTTGAAAATTAGAAGATGGGATTGTTAAAACGCAAACTTTGCCGGACTGGGGGTCGGTGTCGATCAGTGGGTACAGGGCTGATGAATGGACGTGATTCGGTCTGAATAAAGGCACTGACACCAAATGTTTCCAATGAGCTTTAGCTGGAAGGTGAGCCATGGGGATTGATTCAGTTATCAGAGAGCCTGATGTGTGGCGGGGTCTTTCTGCAATGCTGTCTATAGTGACACATTTGTCAGCTTTGGATATTGAACAATAGCTTTGGAAGATTTGTAATCTCATGGTGGCAACGTAACTCAGTAGGAAGGATATTTCAACTGATTGGAGGGGTAGCAGTTGTTGTTAGGCGTTCGCTCGTTGACATCTTTCTCGTTTTATCTCTCACAGCCAACTTGTTGACAATGATAACCTTATCCCGAGGACGGTGCGGACTCTCCCGGTGCATCACCTACTATCTGGTGGCGATAGCCGTGAGCGATTTCCTGGTCATCATTACTACCGTCATCCTCAACCGGATTGGCCGCATCTACTTTCGTAACAGTGTTTTGTCCACGACCCCTGCGTGTGCAGTAAGCATCATGCTGGGCTTTGCCACCCGGGATGGCTCAGTCTGGCTGACCGTGGCCTTCACCATCGACCGTTTTATAGCTATCTGTTGTCAGAGCCTGAAGACCAGATACTGTACTGAGAAAACTGCATTGTTGGTTACAGGATTGATCTGTGCCATTAGCTGCGTCAAGAACGCCCCTTTGTACTTTGTCTGCCGGCCATTGTACATCGTGGATGGGGTGCCCTGGTTCTGTGACCGCAGGCCCACCTATTTCACTATGCCCGCCTGGAAGGCCTACGACTGGCTGGACCGCATCTTAACCCCCTTTTTCCCATTCTTCTTTATTCTGCTACTCAACGTCCTGACTGTAAGACACATCTTAGCGGCCAGCAGAGCCCGTAAGAGGCTCCGTGGCGCTGCCAGTCACGGGGACTCAGAGCTGGCCAACAGAAAGAGGTCCATTATCCTGCTCTTCGCCATTGCGCTCAGCTTCTTCCTTCTGTGGACCACCCATGTGGTACATTTCTTCTATGTGCGGATTAAAGGCAAGGGCTATTTCAACAGCTCGGATTTCAGTGACCCTCAGTACATCCTTCAGGAGACAGGCAACATGCTCCAGCTAGTCAGTTCCTGCAACAATGTCTTCATCTATGCAGTGGCCCAGACCAAGTTCCGAGAGGAGCTGAAGAGCGTGCTGATGTGGCCCTTCACTGGTTGCGTCAAACGTCAACAATACACTTTATAACCTCCTCTGGTTGATTCACTTCGACCAGAATAGTTCAGTGTGGCACACATTGTGCTCAATCTTATGGCTCCATCTCCGTGGGATGGGGCTAGAAGATGCGGAGAGCCATTCAAAAGTTGGCTTCGGTAGGAGTCTAAAATCCCCCTCTCTCTCTCCAGAATCAGATCGTCCTGGTGATAGATCCCGGACTTGTGATATGTCAGGCCCACACTACTGTGCCGAATGTCTCTTGTCGGCCAGAATTTATACCAACTGTCAGAGTTGCTGCCTTCCTGGACGAGACGCTAAATTACTGTGTGTTAAAACTACATTGCAACATGGAAATTCATAATTGGCTACGTCACAGGCGCTGTATATAGGAATGTTCTTTATTATTATTTTCCTTCCTTCCTTCCTTCTTTCCTTCCGTCCTTCGTTCCTTCCTTCCTTCGTTCCTTCCGTCGGTCCTTTCTCCCTTCCCTTCCTTCCTTCCTCCCTTTCTCACTTTCTTTATCTTTATTTACTGAGACCCAGCCCTTCATAACATTTACTTCTCACATTTAAAATAAAGTGTTTAACAGAATGCTCTATGAAGTCAGTTTCTGCAAATGTCTGTAAGCCCCAGTTTAATTGTGACGGTTAATACTCTGGATAAAAAGGCAAATAAATCAGCTTTTTACGGGACCGAATCGCCATGACTCATATTTGAATTAAATAGTCGCAAACAATTCACCAGCATCATTGCCACTATTATATTGCCAGTACTAACACCCGAGACAGGGCAGCGATTGGCTGGGGAGTCGGTTGTGCTATGAATTTTGGGCGGGGTGGAGAAAGTTGCGGAGGTGGATATATTTTAAGCACTAAGGAAATAATTACTGATAGGTGCTATAATGATAAGGAGTGGTGGGAGACAGATCTGCATGATGATCCTTGACCCTGCAGATCTTGAACTCCTCTGTCAGAGCTGAAGTAGGTTCCACATAACCAAGCACAGCTGATCCAACCAGCGCTGAAAATCACAGTACATTGTGCATCCTTTACACAATATTATAACAACACAAATAACAATGACCTATTTTATAAACAAAAAATGAATAAATACTGAATAACAAAAATGAAAACTAACCCTAATTGGCAACTGCCTTATCACAAGTAACACTCTCCAAAAATATAATTTAACAGTCCAATATATAATTATCTGTAGCAACGACCTATACATACTATACAGTATATATTAACAACCCTGAGAGTCCTTCTGGTTCCTCCTCCCCCTCCCCCCCCCCCCGATCCTGGGCTGCTGCTGCTGCCTTCTTTTCCCCATTCCGTCTATCTTTCTGCGAGGTATTCGACGAACGGTTGCCACCGCCTGGTGAACCCTTGAGCCGACCCCCTCAGGACGAACTTAATCCGCTCTAGCTTTATAAACCCCGCCATGTCATTTATCCAGGTCTCCACCCCCGGGGGCTTGGCTTCTTTCCACATTAGCAATATCCTGCGCCGGGCTACGAGGGACGCAAAGGCCAAAACATCGGCCTCTCTCGCCTCCTGCTCTCCCGGCTCTTGTGCAACCCCAAATATAGCCAACCCCCAGCTTGGTTTGACCCGGACTCCTACTGCTTTTGAAAGCACCTTTGTCACCCTCATCCAAAACCCCTGTAGTGCCGGGCATGACGAAAACATATGGGTATGATTCGCTGGGCTTCTCGAGCACCTCGCACACCTATCCTCCACCCCAAAAAATTTACTGAGCCGTGCTCCAGTCATATGTGCCCTGTGTAATACCTTAAACTGAATCAGGCTTAGCCTGGCACACGAGGACGACGAGTTTACCCTGTTTAGGGCATCTGCCCACAGCCCCTCCTCGATCTCCTCCCCCAGCTCTTCTTCCCATTTCCCTTTTAGTTCATCTACCATAGTCTCCCCTTCGTCCCTCATTTCCCTATATATATCTGACACCTTACCATCCCCCACCCATGTCTTTGAGATCACTCTGTCCTGCACCTCTTGTGTCGGGAGCTGCGGGAATTCCCTCACCTGTTGCCTCGCAAAAGCCCTCAGTTGCATATACCTGAATGCATTCCCTTGGGGCAACCCATATTTCTCGGTCAGCGTTCCCAGACTCGCGAACTTCCCATCCACAAACAGATCTTTCAGTTGCGTTATTCCTGCTCTTTGCCACATTCCATATCCCCCATCCATTCCCCCCGGGGCAAACCTATGATTGTTTCTTATCGGGGACCCCCCGAAGGCTCCAGTCTTTCCCCTATGCCGTCTCCACTGTCCCCAAATCTTCAGTGTAGCCACCACCACCGGGCTTGTGGTGTAGTTCCTCGGTGAGAACGGCAATGGGGCTGTCACCATAGCCTGTAGGCTAGTCCCCCTACAGGACGCCCTCTCTAATCTCTTCCACGCCGCTCCCTCCTCCTCTCCCATCCACTTACTCACCATTGAAATATTAGCGGCCCAATAATACTCACTTAGGCTCGGTAGTGCCAGCCCCCCCCTATCCCTGCTACGCTGTAAGAACCCCTTCCTCACTCTCGGGGTCTTCCCGGCCCAAACAAAACCCATGATGCTCTTTTCAATCCTTTTAAAAAAAGCCTTCGTGATCACCACCGGGAGGCACTGAAACACAAAGAGGAATCTCGGGAGGACCACCATCTTAACCGCCTGCACCCTCCCTGCCAGTGACAGGGATACCATATCCCATCTCTTGAAATCCTCCTCCATCTGTTCCACCAACCGCGTTAAATTTAACCTATGCAATGTGCCCCAATTCTTAGCTATTTGGATCCCAAGGTAACGAAAGTCCCTTGTTACCTTCCTCAACGGTAGGTCCTCTATTTCTCTACTCTGCTCCCCTGGATGCACCACAAACAACTCACTTTTCCCCATGTTCAATTTATACCCTGAAAAATCCCCAAACTCCCCAAGTATCCGCATTATTTCTGGCATCCCCTCCGCCGGGTCAGCCACGTATAGTAGCAAATCGTCCGCATACAAAGATACCCGGTGTTCTTCTCCTCCCCTAAGTACTCCCCTCCACTTCTTGGAACCCCTCAACGCTTTCGCCAGGGGCTCAATCGCCAGTGCAAACAATAATGGGGACAGAGGGCATCCCTGCCTTGTCCCTCTATGGAGCCGAAAATATGCAGATCCCCGTCCATTCGTGACCACGCTCGCCACTGGGGCCCTATATAACAGCTGCACCCATCTAACATACCCCTCTCCAAAACCAAATCTCCTCAACACCTCCCACAAATAATCCCACTCCACTCTATCAAATGCTTTCTGGGCATCCATCGCCACTACTATCTCCGTTTCTCCCTCTGGTGGGGCCATCATCATTACCCCTAACAACCTCCGTATATTCGTGTTCAGCTGTCTCCCCTTCACAAACCCAGTTTGGTCCTCGTGGACCACCCCCGGGACACATTCCTCTATTCTCATTGCCATTACCTTGGCCAGGACCTTGGCATCTACATTTAGGAGGGAAATAGGTCTATAGGACCCGCATTGTAGCGGGTCCTTTTCCTTCTTTAAGAGAAGCGATATCGTTGCTTCAGACATAGTCGAGGGCAGTTGTCCCCTTTCCTTTGCCTCATTAAAGGTCCTCGTCAGTACCGGGGCGAGCAAGTCCACATATTTTCTATAGAATTCGACTGGGAATCCATCCGGTCCCGGGGCCTTTCCCGCCTGCATGCTCCTAATTCCTTTCACCACTTCTTCTACCTCGATCTGTGCTCCCAGTCCCACCCTTTCCTGCTCTTCCACCTTGGGAAATTCCAGCCGATCCAAGAAGCCCTTCATTCTCTCCCTCCCATCCGGGGGTTGAGCTTCATATAATTTTTTATAAAATGTCTTGAACACTCCATTCACTCTCTCCGCTCCCCGCTCCATCTCTCCTTCCTCATCCCTCACTCCCCCTATTTCCCTCGCTGCTCCCCTTTTCCTCAATTGGTGTGCCAGCAACCTGCTCGCCTTCTCCCCATATTCGTACTGTACACCCTGTGCCTTCCTCCATTGTGCCTCTGCAGTGCCTGTAGTCAGCAAGTCAAATTCTACATGTAGCCTTTGCCTTTCCCTGTACAGTCCCTCCTCCGGTGCTTCCGCATATTGTCTGTCCACCCTCAAAAGTTCTTGCAGCAACCGCTCCCGTTCCTTACTCTCCTGCTTCCCTTTATGTGCCCTTATTGATATCAGCTCCCCTCTAACCACCGCCTTCAACGCCTCCCAGACCACTCCCACCTGGACCTCCCCATTATCATTGAGTTCCAAGTACTTTTCAATGCACCCCCTCACCCTTAGACACACCCCCTCATCTGCCATTAGTCCCATGTCCATTCTCCAGGGTGGTCGCCCTCCTGTTTCCTCCCCTATCTCCAAGTCCACCCAGTGTGGAGCGTGATCCGAAATGGCTATAGCCGTATACTCCGTTCCCCTCACCTTCGGGATCAATGCCCTACCCAGCACAAAAAAGTCTATTCGCGAGTAGACTTTATGGACATAGGAGAAAAACGAGAACTCCTTACTCCTAGGTCTGCTAAATCTCCACGGGTCTACACCTCCCATCTGCTCCATAAAATCTTTAAGTACCTTGGCTGCTGCCGGCCTCCTTCCAGTCCTGGACTTCGACCTATCCAGCCCTGGTTCCAACACCGTATTAAAATCTCCCCCCATTATCAGCTTTCCCATCTCTAGGTCCGGAATGCGTCCTAGCATCCGCCTCATAAAATTGGCATCATCCCAGTTCGGGGCATATACGTTTACCAAAACCACCGTCTCCCCCTGTAGTTTGCCACTCACCATCACGTATCTGCCCCCGTTATCCGCCACTATAGTCTTTGCCTCGAACATTACCCGCTTCCCCACTAATATAGCCACCCCCCTGTTTTCGCATCTAGCCCCGAATGGAACACCTGCCCCACCCATCCTTTGCGTAGCCTAACCTGGTCTATCAGTTTCAGGTGCGTTTCCTGTAACATAACCACATCTGCCTTAAGATTCTTAAGGTGTGCGAGTACCCGTGCCATCTTTATCGGCCCGTTCAGCCCTCTCACATTCCATGTGATCAGCCGAGTTGGGGGGCTTCCTACCGCCCCCCCCCCCTTGTCGATTAGCCATCCCCTTTTTCCAGCTCCTCACCCGGTTCCCACGCAGCTGTATCTCCCCCAGGCGGTGCCCCCCCCCGCCCATCCTCTCCCATACCAGCTCCCCCCTCTCCCCAGCAGCAGCAACCCAGTAATTCCCCCCTCCCCCCCCCCCCCCGCTAGATCCCCCGCTAGCGTAATTACTCCCCCCATGTTGCTCCCAGAAGTCAGCAAACTCTGGCTGACCTCGGCTTCCCCCCGTGACCTCGGCTCGCACCGTGCGATGCCCCCTCCTTCCTGCTTCTCTCTTCCCGCCATGGTTATCATAGCGCGGGAACCAAGCCCGCGCTTCTCCCTTGGCCCCGCCCCCAATGGCCAACGCCCCATCTCCTCCCCCTCCCCTCCTCCCCCCATCACCACCTGTGGGAGAGAGAAAAGTTACCACATCGCAGGATTAGTACATAAAACCCCTCTTTGCCCCCCACATTCGCCCCACCACTTTGTTCGAACGTTCTTTTTAATAACCCGCTCATTCCAGTTTTTCTTCCACAATAAAAGTCCACGCTTCATCCGTCGTCTGAAAGTAGTGGTGCCTCCCTCGATATGTGACCCACAGTCTTGCCGGTTGCAGCATTCCAAATTTTATCTTCTTTTTATGAAGCACCGCCTTGGCCCGATTAAAGCTCGCCCTCCTTCTCGCCACCTCCGCACTCCAGTCTTGATAAACGCGGATCACCGCGTTCTCCCATTTACTGCTCCGAGTTTTCTTCGTCCATCTCTCTATCCTTAAAACGGAGGAATCTCACCACTATGGCTCTGGGAATTTCTCCTGCTCTCGGTCCTCGCGCCATCACTCGGTATGCTCCCTCCACCTCCAACGGACCCGCCGGGGCCTCCACTCCCATTAACGAGTGCAGCATCGTGCTCACATATGCCCCGACGTCCGCTCCCTCCACACCTTCAGGAAGACCAAGAATCCTCAGGTTGTTCCTCCTTGCGTTGTTTTCCAGTGCCTCCAACCTTTCCACACATCGTTTCTGATGTGCCTCCTGCGTCTCCGTCTTCACCACCAGGCCCTGTATGTCGTCCTCATTCTCGGCTGCCTTTGCCTTCACGACCCGAAGCTCCCGCTCCTGGGTCTTTTGTTCCTCCTTTAGTCCTTCGATCGCCTGTAGTATCGGGGCCAACAGCTCTTTCTTCATTTCCTTTTTGATCTCTTCCACACAGCATTTCAAGAACTCTTGTTGTTCAGGGCCCCATGTTAAACTGCCACCTTCCGACGCCATCTTGGTTTTTGCTTGCCTTCCTTGCCGCTGTTCTAAAGGATCCACTGCAATCCGGCCACTTTCTCCTCCTTTTTCCATCCGTATCCAGGGGGGATTCCCTTCTGGTTTACCACACAGTGTTTTTAGCCGTCAAAATTGCCGTTGGGGCTCCTATCAAGAGCCCAAAAGTCCGTTTCACAGGGAGCTGCCGAAACGTGCGACTCAGCTGGTCATCGCCGCACCCGGAAGTCTATTTGCCTCACCTTAAGCATAGATTGTATCAGGAAATCCAGCCTGATAATCATTGAATAAATGAGCAAGTTAATTAACGAACCGGAGGAACTCTTGGTCACATAGATCTGTTTGGACCACGTTGACCTGTCGGTGTTAGTCACTTTCCGATTTCGATTGTCCTTCGTTACATATTAATGACGCTAGGGTGTAATCCAATTAATAGCATTGTCCCCCCCTCTCTTTAATTGTTCACACCGCTTTGCAAAATCTCTTCTGAAACTCTCACACACGTGGTCATGAAAAATAATAATAAATAAAATATCCCGTCAATGCTGCCACTTTCACCATTTCTTAATACTCATTTGGTAGAAACAATTTTCAAACGGCCGATAAAGCTCGTTTGAACTCACATGTCACCTGATGGAATTTGTTTCTGATTAGTGCAACTGACATCCTGCGTTTTCGCTGTCCTTTGCTCAAAAAAATAAACCAGGTCATCAAAAACCGTATTATTTCGGAGGTGGATAATGAAAGGATAGTGGAGAGAGGCTGAGCCAGTTAATGAGACAAATTATTTAAAAAAGGAAAGTGTTCTGCTTTCAATCCAGCCTGATGATGTTCGCTCGGAAAAAAAGGAGCCTACGAAAGGATTGAACTGAAGTACGATTCTTGGACTGGTGCACAGAATCTCCTAATTAAAAAACAATCAGTTACGGGATGTGGATGACGCTGGTCCGGCCAGCATTTGTTGCCCAGCCCTAAATGCCGCTGAGAAGGCAGTGCTCAGCTACAGTCTTGAACCGCTGGAGTCAATGTGGTGCAGGAACATCCACACTGTTTTAGGGAGGACATTCCAAGATTTTGACCCAATGACAGTGAAAGACAGCTATATATTCCTAAGTCAGATGGTGAGTGGCTTGGAGGGGAACCTCCAGGTGTCTGCTGCCCTTGTCCTTCAAGATGGTAGACGGCGTGAGGTTGGAAGGTGCTGCCTAAGGGACCTTGCGGAGTTCCTGCAGTGCATCTTCTCGATGGCACACACACTGCCACTGTTCTTCGATAGTGGAGTGATTGAAGGAGTTTTAGTTGGGTGTAGCAATCAATCATTTTGTTTTGTCCTTAAAGGTGTCGAGCTTGTTGAGTGTCGTTGGAGATGAACTCACCCAGTCAACTGAAGAGCATTACATAACTTCTGCCTCGCTGTTGGTGGACAGGCGTAAGGGAGTCAGGTGGTTAGTTACTCGCCGGAGGATTTATACCCTTTGACCTGCTCTTGTAGACGCATTATGTATACGGCTCATCCAATTCAGTTTCAGGTCAGTAGGAACCTCCAGATTATTAATCAAGAGGGATTCAGTGATGGTAAAACCATTGAATGTCAAGAGGTGATGGGTAGATCATTTCTTCTTGGGACCTATAGCCCAGTCAAACATTTAACATAACATGGTCAAGTACTGGTTGCGAAACTGAATAAGCTGTGTGCATGCCCACGAGTTGTAATACTTAATATACTATTTCTACTCACAATGATAGAGAGCAAGGTCTAATCTATCATTAGGTCGGCCTAATGATGTACGTTTGAATTGAAATCACTGTTGCAGTCGAGGTAATAGTCAAATGCATACAGCAAGTTCTCATAAAGAGCAAATTGATAATTTGGTTCAGTGATGTCGATTGAGGCTTAATTGTACGGGAAAGCAATCGGACTCGACATAAAAGCGTTTTATGGGTATTTCAGATCCTCCTGAGAGGGCAGATGGCGCTTCCATTTAATATCTCTCCCTTAGTACTGGCAGTGGAAGTGTCATCCTGGATGATCTACTCTGGTCTCTGAAGTCAGGTTTGAAACCACAACCTGCTGACTTCAAGGAGAGAGAATTGTCAGATGGAACAGTTACCACAGAACCGCGGATGACAGTTACTCACAGAGGTGGGATTCCTTGAACAGGCAGTTCTATATCACGAGGGTTTTTGTACAGCGACAGAAGCGTTTTAAACCAGTGTGTCACTCAGTGCACAGAAATATACGGCGGTGTCCTGAATTTCTGCTCGTATTATTGTTAAAGGAAACGTCTTTCCTTCTTTAGTCTGGTTGGCCACGAATTTCCCTTTGGCAAAATCCGCATCTCTTTTATCTCTGTACAAAATAAACTGCAGTGTCTTGTCCTCGTGCTGTCTGTACCAGTACAAATAGGGATCACTGTAGCCTGTTGTGTAACTGCAGTCGATTTTCCTGCTACCTCCTTCAGTAATGTGCAGCACAGTCTGAGTTTGCGACGCAGAATCTGCTTGAATAAGCCCTGAAATAAAGCATATTTAAAAAAATGCAAAACTGAGTTGAAAAGTTTATCAACATCACGCTACTACAAACAGGTAAAACAGACGTGGCTGTACCTACCGATCAGCAGCCACAATATAACCAGATGAAGATGCGGCCTGAGCCTCATTATATCTTCAGCAATAATCTCTTCGAATAGCAGAAGTATTTACTGCTGGAATCTGAAAGTTGATAGATGATCGACACAAAACTATAGGGAAGGTGTGGAAGTGTCGTGTGTAAATATTTTCCAATATATAGTACCGAATGCGACAACGGCATTACAGTATTTTAACACCAATGCTGACTGTTCAGTTCCTCCTGTACCACCTGCCCGCGATACTGCTCTGGGCGGGGCTTGCGTTTGACAATGAGCCCCACCCCTCCCATGCTCACGCCACTTGTTCAGAAAGGAAAATATTCGGGGTATTTAATGTGGCAATTGGACTTTTTTTATAAACGTGCAAAGGAAGACACAGAAAAACAGTAAGTGAGAGAAACTAGGATAGAGGAAACAATTGAAATAGAGGAAGCACGTGAGATGTGTAAAGAATGAAAGATACAAACAGAGTAAAAAGTTTCCATTGTGAATCTCACAAGAATTCTCTTTTGTTTGTTTTGTTTCTATTTCCTTTCTACGAGCGATTATGGTATGGTCAGCATTTATTGTCCATCAAAAATTTCACGAAATATGGTGTAGTATCTCTTTGAACTACCGCAGTCTGAATGATGAAGATGCTCCCACGGTGCTATTTTATTGATAGTTTCAGGATTTTGATGGAAAGACAACGAAAGGAATGGTTGCTTACTCCGAGTTAGGAGAGGGTGTGAATTATGGAATCACAGGGTTAAAGTACAGGAGGAGCTCATTTGGCCAAATTCTTCCAGTCTGCATGAGTATACAATAAACCCCACAGCATATTAATTGTCCATCGACCTGCAGTTTTTCGAATATACATCGCATCATATATTATTGTCTGTACTTCCACCACTCTACCGGGAGGAATCAAATGGCAGAACAGGCCGGAGAGCCCAAATAGCCTCCTCTTGGTGCACATTCCTTGTTAGCTTCACAAGCAAAGTCACTAAAGAGCTCTTTCTGGAGCTGTCAATACTTACGGATGTTTTTGAATGGAAGCTTACCATATATTGGTACAATATATTTATGTTTTGCGTTCGTATAGCTCTCCTTCAGGACAAACGCAGTATTCTATTTTGTTATATTAGAGACAACTTGGTTCTTTTCTGCAATCAAATACTGTAAAGGAGAGAATAAAATTAGGTACTCGATGGCTTGTGGGGTTTTGATAGAGGAGATTTCAAATTACAGTCAACAAATTAGGGCCAAACCGTTGAGCAGAGATGTTAGGAAGGACTTCTTCACACACAGGGTGGTAGAGGTTTGGAACTCTCTCCCACATGCCGCAGTTGAAGCCAGGACAGTTGCGAATTTTAAATCTGAGATTGACTATATTTTGTTAAACAAAGGTGTTAAGGGATATTGACAAAAGGCAAGTATATGGAGTTAGAACATACAGTGCAGAAGGAGGCCATTCGGCCCATCGAGTCTGCACCGACCCACTTAAGCCCTCACTTCCCCCCTATCCCTGTAATCCAATAACCCCCCCCTAAACCTTTTGCTCAATAAGGGCAATTTATCATGGGCAATCCACCTAACCTGCACGTCTTTAGACTGTGGGAAGAAACCGGAGCACCTGGAAGAAACCCACGCAGACACGGGGAGAACGTGCAGACTCCGCACAGACAGTGACCCAGCGGGGAATCGAACCTGGGACCCTGGAGCTGTGAAGCCGCAGTGCTGTCCACTTGTGCTACCGTGCTGCCCTAAGGCCACAGACCAGTCTTAGTCATATTGAATGGCGGAGAAGGCTCGATGGGCTTAATGGCCCACACCTGCTCCTATGTTCTTATTAGCAGAAGATTCCAGAACCCATCAAGCAAATTAATGGAAATTAATGAAAACGTCAGAGAAATATGTGGATGTCACTCGCTGAAACCATTGAATTGCCAGGCAGAGACAATGTACCACATTCAACCACAAGAGGGCGCTCCAACATAGGTTTTCCATTTTCACTGCCCATTTTCACTGCGGCAGATCACTCACTTGATAACAAGGCACTGGGGAATGAGGAAGGCCGTTCGTCCCATCTCAACTGATCGGTTCACAAATGCTCCACACTCGTTCACTAGGACAAGGCGAATGGGTCGGCTTTTGATTCTGTTACTTGGGTACGGATTTCAATCCAAGTGCTTAGTACAACATTCAATTGATTAAACGTCCGACGTGGACACACAGGAACATGCTGAGGTAAAGCCTGACACCAAAATTCGTAAAACAATATAAAATCAGATACCCAAAATGTAAGTGGTTTTAGGGAGTGTCTAGAAGGAGGAAAGATAGATGCAGAGATTTAGGGCGGATAATGCAGGGTTGAGTGCCCGGTGGCATTCAAATGGAAAAGATGGCTGGTAACTTGTAGAGTAACCAGATTTCGCGCGAATACTAGTTTTTCCTCCTGTTTCCGCACCTCCACGACACCTGCAAGGCCCGCATTTAATATAAGTCATCAGTTGCTCTTGAGAAGGTGGTGGCGGGTTGCCTTCTTGAATAGATACAGTTCCTGGGATGAATGTGCACCCAGCGTGGTGTTAGGAAGGGAGTGACAGGATCTTGATCCAGAGACAGTGAAGTAATGGCAATGTATATCCAAGTAACCATTTTAAGTGATTATATGGGAGCCTGTAAGTCCTGGTTTTCCCAGGTACCTGTCGCCTTGGTCCTTCTGGACGGTAGCACCCGTGGGTCTGGAAGGCGAGGTCTAAGGAGCGTTGCGTGCTGGGGTGCATCTTGTAGTTTGCACTCATTACTGCCGCTGGCCATTGGTGATGAAGGGAGTAAATGTTTGTTAAACATATTAGAATCAAGCGAACTGTTTTGTTCTGAATGGTGCTGAGAGTCTTCAGTGTTGTTTGAGCTGCATTCATTCAGGAAAGTGGAGATAATTCCATCACGTTCCAGACTTGTGCCTTGTAGACAGTCTTTAGGCAGTCACAAGCTGATCCTGGTCTTTGACCTGCTTTTAGAGCCACGATATCTATAGGACTAGTCCAGTTCAGTTCCTGGTCAATGGTGACCACCATGAAGTTGATAGTGATGGTATGCAGCTGCGGTAGTGTCATTAAATGTCAAGGGGCGATGGTTAAATTCACTGTTTTTTGGGATGACTATTCACTGGCACTTGTGTGGCGTGAATCTTAGTTCCCAACTGCCAGCCCGAGCCTGGTTATTGTCCCGGTTTTGCTTCATTTGAGACACGGATGATGCTGAACAATGAGCAGTCATTAGCGAACACCCCAACTCCCGACCTTTGGATGGAAGGAAGGTTATTAATGAAGAGGCTGAAGATGGTTCCTCCCAGAATAATACCCTGAGGAATTCCTGCAGTGATATCCTGGAACTGAGAAGATCGAGCTCCAAACATCACAACCATATTCCTTTGTGCCAGGTATGACTCAAACAAATGGAGGGCTTTTGCCTGATTCACATTGACTCCAGGATTGCTAGCCACCTTTGATGCAATACTCAGTCAAATGTTGCCTTGAGGGGATTTAAATCATGAATTCTCAAGAATTCAGAACCAGAGGAACCCAGATAACTTGGATGTGTCTGGCGTCTAGGAGATCAAAGCGATAAGGTGGGTAGGGGCCATGGAGAGATTTGTATCGAGAGAATTTTAACCTCAGTATGTATCGTGGACAAGATCTAATGTAGGTTACGAGCACAGGTTGTGAAGCTGAAGGAATACCTTCGACGAGTTAAGACTCTGACAGCCGAGTTTTGGATGAGTTGAAGTTTATAGAGGATGGAATGTATGAGACCATACAACTGTCTGGAGGTAATGAGGCCATGGATGAGGGTTTAATCAGCAGATAAACCGAGGCGGCGGAAATTCGGGTCTCTATACGGAGATGAGAATAGGCTTTCTTCGAGATGGTACAAATATGAGCTTGGAAACTCATCTTCGGATCAAATATGTCAACAAAGTTGCAAACTCAAAGTGTTAACATTGAGAGGATGGAGGCTGTAGCCAGCGAAAGGAATATTGAGTGAGGACAGAAAATTATGCTTTCAGTCATCTAATATTTAATTGGAAACACTGCTGCTCATCGGGGACGGTTCATTGGATACTCTGTCTGTTAAGAAGACAACTGTTAAGGAGTCAAGTGAGGTGGTTGTGAGTTAGAGTTGGATGTTTTCAGGTGTATGTGAAACTAAGGTTTTGTTCCAGATGCTGCCGCTAAGCATGAGGAGGGCAGCAGCGTTAGATCCTTGTGGGACACAGGAGGCGCGGAAACACCAGGACAAACTAGGATTCGTGAATTCTGGTTACTCTACAAGCTCTTTTCATCTTTTCCATTTGAATGGGTATGAATATCAGCCCCCACAGAACCGATGCGCTCATTTCCCATCAGACAATACAACCCCATCCTTTCTGTCTCCACAAAGTTTAGAAGTGACTCACCGCGGGTAAAAGACCAGTCACTGCCGCGTTTCCCTATTGAGATCTCAATCAGACACCATAATCACACCCTAACCAGGCTTGATTTCACTCCAGTCAAAGATTACCAAAGGTCAAGCGTCTGAGTCACCACCTCTCATTTAACTGCTATTTGTCAGAGACTTTTGTGGTTTAAGGTCATCAGATAACCCAGGTGGAGGTGGCACGGTGGCACAGTGGTTAACACTGCGTCCTCACAGCGCCAGGGTCCCGGATTCATTTCCGGCCTTGGGTAACTATCTGTGTGGAGTTTGCACGTGTTCCGCATTCCTCCCACACTCCAAAGGTTAGGTGGATTGGTCATGGTAAATTGCCCCTGAGTGGCCACGTTAGTTGGGGTTACGGGGTTACTGGGATAGGGTGGGGAAATAGGCATAGGTCGGGTTCATTTTCGCATGTTCGGTGCAGACTCGATCGGCTGAATGGCCTCCTTCTGCACTGTCGGAATTCTATTCTATTCAGAAGATGAATATGGCCACCAGGGGGCGTTTCATTGAGCCTCCAACTTCAGCAGATCGTTGCTCCCCGCCCCTCAGTGAATATATAAGAGATACGTTCCTTCATAACAAGCAGGAAGGAATATAATAGATTGCACATAGCTTTCCCAAATCGATCGATGTTCCTGTAATATTCCTGAGCTACTGAGCGAAAGAAACAGGAGAACGCAACGAATGAAATAGTAATTTTCAATCTATTGATTTTAGGTGAGTGTTTTGGGAAAACGTTGGGCGTTAGGCCTTTTTATTTGGTGTTTCTCATTTGCCTATCCCCCTTTCTCAACAGTTATCGCCGGAAAGGCTGCGATCCACCAACCCCAGCAGATGATTGCACAAGAGGGATAATCGATTGAACTCCGGTGCAATGCAACTACCAGTGGTACAGGCAGTATCCACTGGTACAGACAAATAAAGAATCGAGGCCCGAAATACATCCTATCCTCTATTAGCGGCAATGCAACGGCCGGGCGGTTCACACTCTTTATTGTCCCAACAAGAAGTAATAACATTCTCGGGACTGACAACACGGCAGTGTCAGGCGCTGGAGTATATCAGTGTGCGCTGAGGCACAGTGAGACAAAGGCCCAGTGCTCCAATACAATATCGACTGCAGCTTCCGATCAGACAATCGCGACACTTCTCATTTTCTTCCCTAAGTGTCAGATGTTTTGTGTAACTAAAAGGATTTTCAGACTACCGTGAAAGTGTCGTCTTATTTAAGGAATGTTGTACTGCAGCGCAAGTCAACCTCGAAGCAAGGATTATTCAGGCTGAGTTGAATTTGTTGAATTATTTCGTGAGATACAGTTAAACATGTTCGAGTCATTCAATAGGAAAGGATTTTACTGGTTTCAAGCACCAAGAAACAGGGATTTCCATTTTCAGATATATTATTTCAAAGAGATTATCTCGCAGAAATGTCACTGTACCGCTGATCCACCCAATCACTGAAATTGGCATGCGGCAGCAATTTCGCTGTCTTGTGGTCTTGTCAGAGCGAGAGCAGCAAGTGGACGCAGTGGCCGGTGACAATGATAGTTAACCTGACAGAATTGTGCAGTGACCCTCAGCTGTCTCCGCAAGTGATAGAGCGGAAATCGAGACAGTTGAATCTCTAGATGTCTGTGACCACCCTGCCCTTGCTTGCTCTTCCAAGGGACTGCGAAACAATAGTGTGGTAAGGGCATTAAGTGACTCGAATTACAGAAAGCTCGGATCCGGTGAGAGGATTTGGTTTACAGTAGGTGTGCCTGTTAGAAAGCGAAATTTCAATCGCCTTTCAGATCGGGAACCGCCTAACCCACTCCCACAAGCCCAAGATTCTCCTTTTGAACTGATAATCAACTTTTACATTTGCTTTAGTATCATCTTCTCCATCACCATAAGGGCAACACCCCAGATCGCAACAAAACGCAAAAAAATTAATTAATTTCGCCACTCCATATCCATTTCCCACATGCCTCCTTGTTGGGCCTGTGAGAGGACTGTGCCGGTGGTTCTGGGTCTACTGCCTGCTCCATGGCGATTACAATTAACCATTGAGTGCAGGTAGTCTCTCCGCTGAGGGCAGCCGCAATCGCCAGCATGATTGTTTTGGTCAAGTATCCCTTTGATTGAATACATTGAACTGTCTTATTCCACATGGAGAATTGTTTGATTTCAAACTGTACTGTTTCTTTCTGCCATCTCTCTGTTTTTAGCCTCTGTTTCAATGATTTTGCTCATCCAATCGTCGTGTTCTCGTCACACCTGCATTCCGCTAACCCTGATCCATGTGCCTCGGCGATAGCGTAAAATCTGAATTCTACAGCTTTGCCACAAAACTTCAGTCAATCCTTCTCTCTTCTCTCTGTTCATGTGTTGCACTGTACCTAAATTAGCGATATTCAATCACCCTTCTCACTGTCCACATGGCTACACAGAAATATGTCAATCCCAATCCCACCGCAAGGTTTACCGGCTACTCTGATAGGGAAAATCTTACTGCTTGATTGTTGTTACATTTTAACAAACTCCTTCTATTTATCTCAGTCTCTGTATCAGTGCATTCAGACACACATTTATCTACGGCTCTTTGTGGACGTTATTTGGATACTTCAATGTCATCCGTCTCGCCACAGACCCCAGAACTATTGAAGCATTTGAGCCTGACATAGCGAAAGGCCTGGACACGTTCAGAATCAGGATGATAATTGACAGCTAATAGCTATGCCACAAAAGCAGCATGCAACGTTCATCTCAAACGAGAGCAAATAGACCCAGCGCCCCTTGGTACTGTGTCTCCGATCATAAATACCCTGGACGTTGCCTTGGACCAGAAACATTAACTGGATCCATCACATAAATACAGCAGACAAAACAATGCGAATTTTGGGGCGAGGAAGTAGTCTCCAAACACCTAAAGCCAGCCTAACATCGATAGGAAACACACCAGACGTGTGATAGAATTCTTCCCACTTGCCTGGAATAGCGCCATTTCAATAATACTCAAGTAGCTTCACCTATCGGTTAAAAGAGCTGTTGCTGTGAGGAATAAACACAAACGAACTGGTGACATATTTGCAGAGAGCTCCCGGCTGATTTGAACAGAATTGGTTGAAGCGAATATGTTTTAGTCAAGATCTGCATCTCTGCCGATTGGTACATTGCTGAGAGCATCATCCGGTGGCATTCAATCAGATTAAATCTCCTCTATTGTTTAATCCAATAAATTAGCTCACACTTTATTTGATCTCGAAAACAGGCAGCGAGTGTGGGGACAAGGGAACACAGTGAATTTGTTATATTCACATCAGGGCATTGGACAGCCAATATTAGTTCTTCCAAAGGTTCAATCTATAATGCAGAGACAGTGAAGGTGAATAATTTATGTTTCATAGTGTTAGTGCTCGAGGCCACAATGAAAAGGCCGCTCTGACAATTAGATTATTCCAAAACCGACACAGGTGGCCAGTGGGTGCTGATGGATTTGCATAAAATAGACGAACACCACATTTTCTTCCTATTTAATGGTTGGGGGGGGGGGGGTCTTTGCCGTATTTGAGCAGAATGGGGCGTGGACAACACTGAGCTCAGTGAACCTGAGGTGAGTTGATCAGTGGAAAAATTTGCAACATTTTTAATTTTAAGAATAACGTACTCTTACAAGAAGGAGGCCCTTCGGGCAATCGAGTCTGCACCGACCCTCCGAAAGAGCTCCACCCTATCCCCAGTGTAGCCCTTCCTAACCTTTTGGACACTAAGGGGCAATTTAGCGTGGCCATTCCACCTAACCTGCACATCTTCGGACTGTGGGAGGAAACCGGAGCACCCGGAGGAAACACACGGGGAGAAAGTATAAACTCCACAAAGTTACCCGAGTCTGGAATTGAGCCCTGGCGCTGTGAGGCAGGAATGCTACCCATTGTGCCACCGTGGTTATCACAGTAATTTATTAGTTATCTGACTAAATCACAGTCTTCCGTTGAAAATTGACGTACTTAAAACTTTTGCCAGTCAAACCTCCTTCGACACCGCGTTACAATCTCTTCGATCTGGAAGGTGAGGTACAGCAGATATACGGACACACCAGAATCTGCAAGTTTCACTTCAAGTCACGCACCATTCTGACTTTGAACAATATCACAGTTTCTTTAAGCCTCAATTCAGGAAGCCACTTTTCGAATATTCTGTCTGTAACGTCGTGCAGAGGACATAAATTGGAACTGTAAGGACGAAGAAATGAAAGAAAGTGAGACATAACAAGAGCGAAATACACAGCCCAACAGTCCGAGAATGACATAAAGAAAGAGGTTCTGAAATAACGCATTTTCATTTCGCCTCACTGATATTTGATCCTATTTATGTGATTGAATTGTTTGAAACAGAGCTCTCAAGCAAATGCCGCTGGAAACTGCGCATTAACTAACTTACAAATTTATCGATGATCCAGACATTATACAATTCACTGGAGCATCGTCAGAGGGCGCAGTTGTCACATGTTTCTCGCTGTTCCAACGGGACATGATCGAGACAATCATTATCGTACCATTGCGACTGGCAGTGACGGGGGTGGGGGTCGGCACTGACGTGTTGTCCATTTTTCACATTGATATCAGACTGAATGTCAATCAGTGAATGTCCTTTCAGTTTATGTCTCACAATGAAACCAGAGTGACCAGAGATCCATTTGGACGGCACAGTAAACACAAAATGGACGAGAGAGGAAATAATATAGGAAAACAATGTGCAAAAATATTCAGTGATTCTTGTGAAAAGATATATATTGTAAAGTAAATGAAGAGTTAACAATTTAATGTGAATGTATCCAACCACCAGATGGCGATCAGGAGCATGCACTTGGATCACGTTATACCATTGATTCTGCAAGTCGGCGATTAGGCGGGATAGAGAGTAGTCTTGTAGGTAGAATCAAAATTTTAGTTTACCCGTAGTATTTATATCTTAGTAAGCAATTCGAATCTATTTCGTCGATAAATTAGCTTTGTTCAAAACATAGCTTGGTGCTCTTTGTGAGACACCACACTTCGAAGCCATCCCCATCCACAAAGCAAAGAACATCACAATGCTGAGACACTGAATGAAGGACAAACAATTACATTTTATGATCTTGGCCGTCGATGATCATTAGAGTCTGAAACACGACATAGATTAAACCTTTCTGACTGTTCACTCTCTCGCCACAGAGTAATTATTTAAGACTTCTTTTTTTTAAAACAGACAGCCCCTGTATGGGACTCTGAATGACGTCTGGTGACAACATCCAATACAAGTCAATTGGTGAGAATGTCAGCCATCAGTCTCTCACGTCCGAAGAGAAAGTAAAACTCACCTCTCTCCATTATTGAGAGTCCTGGACTCGGCAGCAATTCCTCGCCTAGGGCAGCACGGTAGCCTTGTGGATAGCACAATTGCTTCACAGCTCCAGGGTCCCAGGTTCGATTCCAGCTTTGGTCACTGTCTGTGCGGAGTCTGCACATCCTCCCCGTGTGTGCGTGGGTTTCCTCCGGGTGCTCCGGTTTCCTCCCACAGTCCAAAGATGTGCAGGTTAGGTGGATTGGCCGTGATTAAGTGTCCAAAATTGCCCTTAGTGCTGGGTGGGGTTGCTGGGTTAAGGGATTACTGGGTTATGGGGATAGGGTGGCGGTGTTGACCTTGCGTAGGGTGCTCTTTCCAAGAGCCGGTGCAGACTCGATGGGCCGAATGGCCTCCTTCTGCTCTGTAAATTCTATGATTGATCTGCCTTTTGCCCATCTTCTTCGTCATGCGCGGAACCCCCACAAAGAACTGTTTCCGGTTGGAGCTCTGAAGCTGTTAACATAGAGACAGTTTATTTATATAAAAAGACGCTTCGTTTTAAAAAGAGTTAAACAATACCGTGTGGTGGTTGAGTGATTTTATTTTGTTTACAGCTGTTTAATGTGAGGTTCAGTACTCTCACTCTGGGAAGGGGGACATGTTGGACCGACTGTTGTTTCTCCAATGTTTCTTGGATAGTATAATATATGTTAAATATGTGAAAGGCAGAGTTGTACACCGGCTGAAGCTAACGGTTAAAAGAGCTGCCGATGTGAGGAGTAAATACAAAGTAGCTGGTGATATATTTGAAGAGAGTCCCTGGCACTTTTCACCGGAACGGATTGAAGCTATAGTCGTTTCAGTCACGAGTTCAGAAGAGAATGGGTAACACCAGGATCCCTACTGATTGGTTCATTGTCGAGAGTGTCATCAATTGGCATTCAATCATCTTCTTCTATCCAATTGTATTCTCTTCAACCAATGGTCGCAACCTCCTTGGATCCTAAATTCCTACGCTCAGAGCGCTGTGAGAGGAACAAAGTGATTTAATTCATCTCTGAACTGAGTAACGTTACGAGGAATTAAACCAATGTTGGCTCTTTAAATGGTTCACCATGTAAGGAGGAGACAAGGAACAAAAATTCCAAATCGTTCTGTTAGGAAAGCCGGAGCCTCAATTAAAGAAGCTGCTCTCTGCCTATCGGTGCATCCCCCAGCCGACACAGGAGGCAACTGGGTCCTAAGAAAACTGAATACAGAAATACGGTAAATAGGCAAACACGATATTTTAAATCAAGTATACAGTGGTGGGGGAAAGGGGATTGACTGTGTAATACATTTGAACAAGATGGGAGTGTGTGGACAACGCATTGGTTCAGCTATCTTGGATTAACTGATCATCAGAAATATTCACAGCACACTCAGAATAAAAATAGCTGTTCACGTATACTTACTGGTTAAGAATCAGAGCTTGAGACGTCCATTCAATATTGATTCCTAAGTTCAAATTTAAGGGACTAAATATACAGGTCAAACCTTGTTTGACAGCACCTCGCAAAACCGCAATCTCTTCCACGAGCTGGTGCATGGGACAACCAGCAACTGACTGGTTCCTTCAATCCTTGCACCATCCTGACGTTGGACTATATTGTCATCATTTCACTGTCATTGGAACAGAGGACTTAGGATCATAGGAATTAGCAGCAGTCATAAGCAATTCAGCCCTTCGAGTCTGCTCTGTTATTCAATCAGATCCTGGCTGATCTATTTCTGGTCTCAAATCCAACTCCCCACCTGTTGCCCATATCCTGTTAACCCGTTTTTATGTCAGAAATATAGACACCTCCTTCTTGAAAACATTTAATGACTCAGACTCCACCGCACTGTGAGGTAGCGAGTTCCACAAATTCACCAGCCTCTGTGAGATGCAATTCCTCCTCATCTCAACTCCGCATCTCAAACTATATCTGTGAATTCTCGTTCTAAATTGTCCCACAAGGGGGAACTTTTCGTCTAAGTTTCATTTATCAATCCCCTTTAGGAGTTTATATATCTTGAACAGATTCTGTACTCCACAGAGTATAAACCCAAACTGTTTGATCTCTCCTCCTACGTCAACCCCATTATCCCTGGAATGAATCTGGTGAACCTCCTCTGAACAGCCTCCAAGGCTGACCAAATACGGAGACCAAATCTGGACACAATTCTCCAGCTGTGCTCTCTCCAACACCTTGTACAATTTCATAGAATTTACAGTGCAGAAGGAGGCCATTCGGCCCATCGAGTCTGCACTGGCTCTTGGAAAGAGCACCATACCCAAGGTCCACACCTCCACCCTATCCCCATAACCCAGTAACTCCACCCAACACTAAGGGCAATTTTGGACACTAAGGGCAATTTATCATGGCCAATCCACCTAACCCGCACATCTTTGGACTGTGGGAAGAAACCGGAGCACCTGGAGGAAACCCACGAACACACAGGGAGGATGTTCAGACTCCACACAGACAGTGACCCAAGCCGCAATCGAACCTGGGACCCTGGAGCTGTGAAGCAATTGTGCTATCCACAATGCTACCGTGCTGCCCCTAATTGCAAGAACACTTCTGTACTTTTATACTCCTGTCCTTTTACAATAAACGCAAACATTCCATGTATCTTTTTAATTACATGCTGTACCTGCATACTGACTTTCTACGATTCATGAACAAAGGCTCTCCGGTCCCGCTGCCCAGCCGCATCTTGAACCTGCTTTCCATTTAGATAATAATTTACTTCCCTATTTTGTCAGTCAAAATGGATTTTTTTAAATAAATATTTTATTGAAAATGTTTGGTCAACCAACACAGTACATTGTGCATCCTTTACACAATATTATAACAACACAAATAACAATGACCTATTTTATAAACAAAAAATGAATAAATAATAAATAACAAAAATGAAAACTAACCCTAATTGGCAACTGCCTTATCACAAGTAACACTCTCCAAAAATATAATTTAACAGTCCAATATATAATTATCTGTCGCAACGACCTATACATATTATACAGTATATATTAACAACCCTGAGAGTCCTTCTGGTTCCTCCTCCCCCCCTCCCCCCCCTCCCCCCCCCCCCCCCCCCCCCGATCCTGGGCTGCTGCTGCTGCCTTCTTTTTTCCATTCCATCTATCTTTCTGCGAGGTATTCGACGAACGGTTGCCACCGCCTGGTGAACCCTTGAGCCGACCCCCTTAGAACGAACTTAATCAGCTCTAGCTTTATAAACCCTGCCATGTCATTTATCCAGGTCTCCACCCCCGGGGGCTTGGCTTCTTTCCACATTAACAATATCCTGCGCCGGGCTACTAGGGACGCAAAGGCCAAAACATCGGCCTCTCTCACCTCCTGCACTCCCGGCTCTTGTGCAACCCCAAATATAGCCAACCCCCAGCTTGGTTCGACCCGGACCCCCACTACTTTTGAAAGCACCTTTGTCACCCCCATCCAAAGCCCCTGTAGTGCCGGGCATGACCAAAACATATGGGTATGATTCGCTGGGCTTCTCGAGCACCTCGCACACCTATCCTCCACCCCCAAAAAATTACTGAGCCGTGCTCCAGTCATATGCGCCCTGTGTAATGCCTTAAACTGAATCAGGCTTAGCCTGGCACACGAGGACGACGAGTTTACCCTGCTTAGGGCATCTGCCCACAACCCTCATCGATCTCCTCCCCCAGCTCTTCTTCCCATTTCCCTTTTAGTTCATCTACTATAGTCTCCCCCTCGTCCCTCATTTCCCTATATATATCTGACACCTTACCATCCCGCACCCATGTCTTTGAGATCACTCTGTCCTGCACCTCTTGTGTCGGGAGCTGCGGGAATTCCTTCACCTGGATCCCCAGGTAACGAAAGTCCCTTGTTACCTTTCTCAACGGTAGGTCCTCTATTTCTCTACTCTGCTCCCCTGGATGCACCACAAACAACTCACTTTTCCCCATGTTCAATTTATACCCTGAAAAATCCCCAAACTCCCCAAGTATCCGCATTATTTCTGGCATCCCCTCCGCCGGGTCTGCCACGTATAGTAGCAAATCGTCTGCATACAAAGATATCCGGTGTTCTTCTCCTCCTCTGAGTACTCCCCTCCACTTCTTGGAACCCCTCAACGCTATCGCCAGGGGCTCAATCGCCAGTGCAAACAATAATGGGGACAGAGGGCATCCCTGCCTTGTCCCTCTATGGAGCCGAAAATATGCAGATCCCCGTCCATTTGTGACCACGCTCGCCATCGGGGCCCTATACAACAGCTGCACCCATCTAACATACCCCTCTCCAAAACCAAATCTCCTCAACACCTCCCACAAACAATCGCACTCCACTCTATCAAATGCTTTCTCGGCATCCATCGCCACTACTATCTCCGTTTCCCCCTCTGGTGGGGCCATCATCATTACCCCTAACAGCCTCCGTATATTCGTGTTCAGCTGTCTCCCCTTCACAAACCCAGTTTGGTCCTCGTGGACCACCCCCGGGACACATTCCTCTATTCTCATTGCCATTACCTTGGCCAGGATCTTGGCATCTACATTTAGGAGGGAAATAGGTCTATAGGACCCGCATTGTAGCGGGTCCTTTTCCTTCTTTAAGAGAAGCGATATCGATGCTTCAGACATAGTCGGGGGCAGTTGTCCCCTTTCCTTTGCCTCATTAAAGGTCCTCGTCAATACCGGGGCGAGCAAGTCCACATATTTTCTATAGAATTCGACTGGGAATCCATCCGGTCCCGGGGCCTTTCCCGCCTGCATGCTCCTAATTCCTTTCACAACTTCTTCTATCTCGATCTGTGCTCCCAGTCCCACCCTTTCCTGCTCTTCCACCTTGGGAAATTCCAGCCGATCCAAGAAGCCCATCATTCTCTCCCTCCCATCCGGGGGTTGAGCTTCATATAATTTTTTATAAAATGTCTTGAACACTCCATTCACTCTCTCCGCTCCCCGCTCCATCTCTCCTTCCTCATCCATCACTCCCCCTATTTCCCTCGCTGCTCCCCTTTTCCTCAATTGGTGTGCCAGCAACCTGCTCGCCTTCTCCCCATATTCGTACTGTACACCCTGTGCCTTCCTCCATTGTGCCTCTGCAGTGCCCGTAGTCAGCAAGTCAAATTCTACATGTAGCCTTTGCCTTTCCCTGTACAGTCCCTCCTCCGGTGCTGCCGCATATTGTCTGTCCACCCTCAAAAGTTCTTGCAGCAACCGCTCCCGTTCCTTACTCTCCTGCTTCCCTTTATGTGCCCTTATTGATATCAGCTCCCCTCTAACCACCGCCTTCAGCGCCTCCCAGACCACTCCCACCTGGACCTCCCCATTATCATTGAGTTCCAAGTACTTTTCCATGCACCCCCTCACCCTTAGACACACCCCCTCATCTGCCATTAGTCCCATGTCCATTCTCCAGGGTGGGCGCCCTCCTGTTTCCTCCCCTATCTCCAAGTCCACCCAGTGTGGAGCGTGATCCGAAATGGCTATAGCCGTATACTCCGTTCCCCTCACCTTCGGGATCAACGCCCTTCCCAGCACAAAAAAGTCTATTCGCGAGTAGACTTTATGGACATAGGAGAAAAACGAGAACTCCTTACTCCTAGGTCTGCTAAATCTCCACGGGTCTACACCTCCCATCTGCTCCATAAAATCTTTAAGTACCTTGGCTGCTGCCGGCCTCCTTCCAGTTCTGGACTTCGACCTATCCAGCCCTGGTTCCAACACCGTGTTAAAATCTCCCCCCATTATCAGCTTTCCCATCTCTAGGTCCGGAATGCGTCCTAGCATCCACCTCATAAAATTGGCATCATCCCAGTTCGGGGCATATACGTTTACCAAAACCACCGTCTCCCCCTGTAGTTTGCCACTCACCATTACGTATCTGCCCCCGTTATCCGCCACTATAGTCTTTGCCTCGAACATTACCCGCTTCCCCACTAATATAGCCACCCCCCTGTTTTTCGCATCTAGCCCCGAATGGAACACCTGCCCCACCCATCCTTTGCGTAGCCTAACCTGGTCTATCAGTTTCAGGTGCGTTTCCTGTAACATAACCACATCTGCCTTAAGTTTCTTAAGGTGTGCGAGTACCCGTGCCCTCTTTATCGGCCCGTTCAGCCCTCTCACGTTCCACGTGATCAGCCGGGTTGGGGGGCTTCCTACACCCCCCTTGTCGATTAGCCATCCCCTTTTTCCAGCTCCTCACCTGGTTCCCACGCAGCTGTATCTCTCCCAGGCGGTGCCCCCCCCCCGCCCATCCCCTCCCATACCAGCACCCCCTTCTCCCCAGCAGCAGCAACCCAGTAATTCCCCCCTCCCACCCCCCCCCCCGCTAGATCCCCCGCGAGCGTAATTACTCCCCCCATGTTGCTCCCAGAAGTCAGCAAACTCTGGCCGACCTCGGCTTCCCCCCGTGACCTCGGCTCGCACCGTGCGACGCCTGCTCCTTCCTGCTTCTCTATTCCCGCCATGATTATCATAGCATGGGAACCAAGCCCGCGCTTCTCCCTTGGCCCCGCCCCCAATGGCCAACGCCCCATCTCCTCCACCTCCCCTCCTCCGCCCATCACCACCTGTGGAAGAGAGAAAAGTTACCACATCGCAGGATTAGTACATAAAACTACTCTTTCCCCCCTTTTTAACCCCCCTCTTCGCCCCCCACATTCGCCCCACAACTTTGTTCAAACGTTCTTTTTAATAACCCGCTCATTCCAGTTTTCCTTCCACAATAAAAGTCCACGCTTCATCCGCCGTCTCAAAGTAGTGGTGCCTCCCTCGATATGTGACCCACAGTCTTGCCGGTTGCAGCATTCCAAATTTTATCTTCTTTTTATGAAGCACCGCCTTGGCCCGATTAAAGCTCGCCCTCCTTCTCGCCACCTCCGCACTCCAGTCTTGATAAACGCGGATCACCGCGTTCTCCCATTTAGTGCTCCGAGTTTTCTTTGCCCATCTAAGGACCATTTCTCTATCCTTAAAACGGAGGAATCTCACCACTATGGCTCTGGGAATTTCTCCTGCTCTCGGTCCTCGCGCATCACTCGGTATGCTCCCTCCACCTCCAACGGACCTGCCGGGGCCTCCGCTCCCATTAACGAGTGCAGCATCGTGCTCACATATGCCCCGACGTCCGCTCCCTCCGCACCTTCAGGAAGACCAAGAATCCTCAGGTTGTTCCTCCTTGCGTTGTTCTCCAGTGTCTCCAACCTTTCCACACATCGTTTCTGATGTGCCTCATGCGTCTCCGTCTTCACCACCAGGCCCTGTATGTCGTCCTCATTCTCGGCTGCCTTTGCCTTCACGACCCGAAGCTCCTGCTCCTGGGTCTTTTGTTCCTCCTTTAGCCCTTCGATCGCCTGTAGTATCGGGGCCAACAGCTCTTTCTTCCCTAACCGTGTTAGGGAACTGGAGCTGAAGCTGGATGAACTTCGGATCATCCGGGAGGCAGAGGGGGTGATTGAGAAGAGTTACAAGGAGGTAACCACACCCAAGGTACAGGACAAGAATAGCTGGGTTACAGTCAGGGGGAAAAAAACAAACAGGCAGAAAGTGCAGGGATCCCTCGTGGCCGTTCCCCTTCAAAACAAGTATACCATTTTAGATGCTGTTGGGGGGGATGACCTATCGGGGGAAGGCCCTAGCGGCCAGGTCTCTGGCACTGAGTCTGGCTCTGGGGCTCAGAAGGGAAGGGGGGAGAATAGTAAAGCAATAGTTGTAGGAGATTCAATGGTTAGGGGAATAGATAGGAGATTCTGTGGTCGCGAGCGAGACTCCCGGAAGGTATGTTGCCTCCCGGGTGCCAGGGCCAGGGATGTCTCGGATCGTGTCTTCAGGATCCTTAAGGGGGAGGGTGAGCAGCCAGAAGTCGTGGTGCACATTGGTACCAACGACATAGGTAGGAAAAGGGGTGTGGAGGTAATAAACAAGTTTAGGGAGTTAGGCTGGAAGTTAAAAGCCAGGACAGACAGAGTTGTCATCTCTGGTTTGTTGCCGGTGCCACGTGATAGCGAGGCTAGGAATAGGGAGAGAGTGCAGTTGAACACGTGGCTGCAGGAATGGTGTAGGAGGGAGGGCTTCAGGTATTTGGATAATTGGAGCGTATTCTGGGGAAGGTGGGACCTGTACAAGCAGGACGGGTTGCATCTGAACCAGAGGGGCACCAATATCCTGGGAGGGAGGTTTTCTAGTACTCTTCGGGAGGGTTTAAACTAATTTGGCAGGGGAATGGGAACCGGATTTGTAGTCCAGCAACTAAGGTAGCCGATATTCAGGACGCCAAAGCGTGTAATGAGGCAGTGGGGAAGGGAACACTGACAAAGGAGAGTACTTGCAGGCACGGAGAGGGGTTGAAGTGTGTATACTTCAACGCAAGAAGCATCAGGAATAAGGTGGGTGAACTTAAGGCATGGATCGGTACTTGGGACTACGATGTGGTGGCCATCACGGAAACTTGGATAGAAGAGGGGCAGAAATGGTTGTTGGAGGTCCCTGGTTATAGATGTTTCAATAAGATTAGGGAGGGTGGTAAAAGAGGTGGGGGGGGGGGGTGGCATTATTAATTAGAGATAGTATAACAGCTGCAGAAAGGCAGTTCGAGGAGTATCAGCCTACTGAGGTAGTATGGGTTGAAGTCAGAAATAGGAAAGGAGCAGTCACCTTGTTAGGAGTTTTCTATAGGCCCCCCAATAGTAGCAGAGATGTGGAGGAACAGATTGGGAAACAGATTTTGGAAAGGTGCAGAAGTCATAGGGTAGTAGTCATGGGCGACTTTAACTTCCCAAATATTGAGTGGAAACTCTTTAGATCAAATAGTTTGGATGGGGTGGTGTTTGTGCAGTGTGTCCAGGAAGCTTTTCTAACGCAGTATGTAGATTGTCCGACCAGAGGAGGGGCAATATTGGATTTAGTACTGGGTAATGAGCCAGGGCAAGTGATAGATTTGTTAGTGGGGGAGCATTTTGGAGATAGTGACCACAATTCTGTGACTTTCACTTTAGTAATGGAGAGGGATAGGTACGTGCAACAGGGCAAGGTTTACAATTGGGGGAAGGGTAAATACGATGTTGTCAGACAAGAATTGAAGTGCATAAGTTGGGAACATAGGCTGGCAGGGAAGGACACAAATGAAATGTGGAACTTGTTCAAGGAACAGGTGCTACGTGTCCTTGATATGTATGTCCCTGTCAGGCAGGGAAGAGATGGTCGAGTGAGGGAACCATGGTTGACAAGAGAGGTTGAATGTCTTGTTAAGAGGAAAAAGGAGACTTATGTAAGGCTGAGGAAACAAGGTTCAGACAGGGCATTGGAGGGATACAAGATAGCCAGGAGGGAACTGAAGAAAGGGATTAGGAGAGCTAAGAGAGGGCATGAACAATCTTTGGCGGGTAGGATCAAGGAAAACCCCAAGGCCTTTTACACATATGTGAGAAATATGAGAATGACTAGAGCGAGGGTAGGTCCGATCAAGGACAGTAGCGGGAGATTGTGTATTGAGTCTGAAGAGATAGGAGAGGTCTTGAACGAGTACTTTTCTTCTGTATTTACAAATGAGAGGGGCGATATTGTTGGAGAGGACAGTGTGAAACAGATTGGTAAGCTCGAGGAAATACTTGTTAGGAAGGAAGATGTGTTGGGCATTTTGAAAAACTTGAGGATAGACAAGTCCCCCGGGCCTGACGGGATATATCCAAGGATTCTATGGGAAGCAAGAGATGAAACTGCAGAGCCGTTGGCAATGATTTTTTCGTCCTCACTGTCAACAGGGGTGGTACCAGGGGATTGGAGAGTGGCGAATGTCGTGCCCCTGTTCAAAAAAGGGACTAGGGATAACCCTGGGAATTACAGGCCAGTTAGTCTTACTTCGGTGGTAGGCAAAGTAATGGAGAGGGTACTGAAGGATAGGATTTCTGAGCATCTGGAAAGACACTGCTTGATTAGGGATAGTCAGCACGGATTTGTGAGGGGTAGGTCTTGCCTTACAAATCTTATTGAATTCTTTGAGGAGGTGACCAAGCATGTGGATGAAGGTAAAGCAGTGGATGTAGTGTACATGGATTTTAGTAAGGCATTTGATAAAGTTCCCCATGGTAGGCTTATGCAGAAAGTAAGGAGGCATGGGATAGTGGGAAATTTGGCCAGTTGGATAACGAACTGGCTAACCGATAGAAGTCAGAGAGTGGTGGTGGATGGCAAATATTCAGCCTGGATCCCAGTTACCAGTGGCGTACCGCAGGGATCAGTTCTGGGTCCTCTGCTGTTTGTGATTTTCATTAATGACTTGGATGAGGGAGTTGAAGGGTGGGTCAGTAAATTTGCAGATGATACGAAGATTGGTGGAGTTGTGGATAGTAAGGAGGGCTGTTGTCGGCTGCAAAGAGACATAGATAGGATGCAGAGCTGGGCTGAGAAGTGGCAGATGGAGTTTAACCCTGAAAAGTGTGAGGTTGTCCATTTTGGAAGGACAAATATGAATGCGGAATACAGGGTTAACGGTAGAGTTCTTGGCAATGTGGAGGAGCAGAGAGATCTTGGGGTCTATGTTCATACATCTTTGAAAGTTGCCACTCAAGTGGATAGAGCTGTGAAGAAGGCCTATGGTGTGCTCGCGTTCATTAACAGAGGGATTGAATTTAAGAGCCGTGAGGTGATGATGCAGCTGTACAAAACTTTGGTAAGGCCACATTTGGAGTACTGTGTACAGTTCTGGTCGCCTCATTTTAGGAAGGATGTGGAAGCTTTGGAAAAGGTGCAAAGAAGATTTACCAGGATGTTGCCTGGAATGGAGAGTAGGTCTTACGAGGAAAGGTTGAGGGTGCTAGGCCTTTTCTCATTAGAACGGAGAAGGATGAGGGGCGACTTGATAGAGGTTTATATGATGATCAGGGGAATAGATAGAGTAGACAGTCAGAGACTTTTTCCCCGGGTGGAACAAACCATTACAAGGGGACATAAATTTAAGGTGAAAGGTGGAAGATATAGGAGGGATATCAGAGGTAGGTTCTTTACCCAGAGAGTAGTGGGGGCATGGAATGCACTGCCTGTGGAAGTAGTTGAGTCGGAAACATTAGGGACCTTCAAGCAGCTATTGGATAGGTACATGGATTACGGTTAAATGATATAGTGTAGATTTATTTGTTCTCAAGGGCAGCACGGTAGCATTGTGGATAGCACAATTGCTTCACAGCTCCAGGGTCCCAGGTTCGATTCCGGCTTGGGTCACTGACTGTGCGGAGTCTGCACGTCCTCCCCGTGTCTGCGTGGGTTTCCTCCGGGTGCTCCGGTTTCCTCCCACAATCCAAAGATGTGCAGGTTAGGTGAATTGGCCAATGATAAATTGCCCTTAATGTCCAAATTGACCTTGGTGTTGGGTGAAGGTGTTGAGTTTGGGTGGGGTGCTCTTTCCGGGAGCCGGTGCGGACTCGGGGGGACGAATGGCCTCCTTCTGCACTGTAAATTCAATGATAATCTATGATTAATCTAGGACAAAGGTTCGGCACAACATCGTGGGCCGAAGGGCCTGTTCTGTGCTGTATTTTCTATGTTCTATGTTCTATGTTCATTTCCTTTTTGATCTCTTCCACACAGCATTTCAAGAACTCTTGTTGTTCAGGGCCCCATGTTAAACTGCCACCTTCCGACGCCATCTTGGTTTTTGCTTGCCTTCCTTGCCGCTGTTCTAAAGGATCCACTGCAATCCGGCCACTTTCTCCTCCTTTTTCCATCCGTATCCAGGGGGGATTCCCTTCTGGATTACCGCACAGTGTTTTTAGCCGTCAAAATTGCCGTTGGGGCTCCTATCAAGAGCCCAAAAGTCCGTTTCACCGGGAGCTGCCGAAACGTGCGACTCAGCTGGTCATCGCCGCACCCGGAAGTCAGTCAAAATGGATTTTGAGAGCATTTAAACACGTGGCTACAGGGATGGTGCAGGCGGGAGGGATTCAGATTTCTGGATAACTGGGGCTCTTTCTGGGGAAGGTGGGACCTCTACAGACAGGATGGTCTACATCTGAACCTGAGGGGCACAAATATCCTGGGGGGGGGGGGGGGGGGGGAGATTTGTTAGTGCTCTTTGGGGGTTTTTAAACTAATGCAGCAGGGGCATGGGAACCTGGATTGTAGTTTTAGTGTAAGGGAGAATGAGAGTATAGAGGTCAGGAGCTCAGATTTGACGTCGCAGGAGGGGGCCAGTGTTCAGGTAGGTGGTTTGAAGCGTGTCTACTTCAATGCCAGGAGTATACGAAACAAGGTAGGGGAACTGGCAGCATGGGTTGGTACCTGGGACTTCGATGATGCGGCCATTTCGGAGACATGGATAGAGCAGGGACAGGAATGGATGTTGCAGGTTCCGGGGTTTAGGTGTTTTAGTAAGCTCAGAGAAGGAGGCAAAAGAGGGGAAGGTGTGGCGCTGCTAGTCAAGAGCAGTATTACGGTGGCGGAGAGGATGCTAGATGGGGACTCTTCTTCCGAGGTAGTATGGGCTGAAGTTAGAAACAGGAAAGGAGAGGTCACCCTGTTGGGAGTTTTTTATAGGCCTCCTAATAGTTCTAGGGATGTAGAGGAAAGGATGGCGAAGATGATTCTGGATAAGAGCGAAAGTAACAGAGTAGTTATTATGGGAGACTTTAACTTTCCAAATATTGACTGGAAAAGATATAGTTCGAGTACAATAGATGGGTCGTTTTTTGTACAGTGTGTGCAGGAGGGTTTCCTGAAACAATATGTTGACAGGCCAACAAGAGGCGAGGCCACGTTGGATTTGGTTTTGGGTAATGAACCAGGCCAGGTGTTCGATTTGGAGGTAGGAGAGCACTTTGGGGACAGTGACCACAATTCGGTGACGTTTACGTTAATGATGGAAAGGGATAAGTATACACCGCAGGGCAAGAGTTATAGCTGGGGGAAGGGCAATTATGATGCCATTAAACGTGACTTGGGGGGGATAAGGTGGAGAAGTAGGCTGCAAGTGTTGGGCACACTGGATAAATGGGGCTTGTTCAAGGATCAGCTACTGCGTGTTCTTGATAAGTATGTACCGGTCAGGCAGGGAGGAAGGCGTCGAGCGAGGGAACCGTGGTTTACCAAGGAAGTGGAATCTCTTGTTAAGAGGAAGAAGGAGGCCTATGTGAAGATGAGGTGTGAAGTTTCAGTTGGGGCGATGGATAGTTACAAGGTAGCGAGGAAGGATCTAAAGCGAGAGCTAAGACGAGCAAGGAGGGGACATGAGAAGTATTTGGCAGGAAGGATCAAGGAAAACCCAAAAGCTTTCTATAGGTATGTCAGGAATAAGCGAATGACTAGGGAAAGAGTAGGACCAGTCAAGGACAGGGATGGGAAATTGTGTGTGGAGTCTGAAGAGATAGGCGAGATACTAAATGAATATTTTTCGTCAGTATTCACTCAGGAAAAAGAGAATGTTGTGGAGGAGAATGCTGAGCCCCAGGCTAATAGAATAGATGGCATTGAGGTACGTAGGGAAGAGGTGTTGGCAATTCTGGACAGGCTTAAAATAGATAAGTCCCCGGGACCTGATGGGATTTATCCTAGGATTCTCTGGGAGGCCAGGGAAGAGATTGCTGGACCTTTGGCTTTGATTTTTATGTCATCATTGGCTACAGGAATAGTGCCAGAGGACTGGAGGACAGCAAATGTGGTCCCTTTGTTCAAAAAGGGGAGCAGAGACAACCCCGGCAACTATAGACCGGTGAGCCTCACGTCTGTAGTGGGTAAAGTCTTGGAGGGGATTATAAGAGACAAGATTTATAATCATCTAGATAGGAATAATATGATCAGGGATAGTCAGCATGGCTTTGTGAAGGGTAGGTCATGCCTCACAAACCTTATTGAGTTCTTTGAGAATGTGACTGAACAGGTAGATGAGGGTAGAGCAGTTGATGTGGTGTATATGGATTTCAGCAAAGCGTTTGATAAAGTTCCCTACGGTAGGCTATTGCAGAAAATACGGAGGCTGGGGATTGAGGGTGAGTTAGAGATGTGGATCAGAAATTGGCTAGCTGAAAGAAGACAGAGGGTGGTGGTTGATGGGAAGTGTTCAGAATGGAGTACAGTCACAAGTGGAGTACCACAAGGATCTGTTCTGGGGCCGTTGCTGTTTGTCATTTTTATCAATGACCTAGAGGAAGGCGCAGAAGGGTGGGTGAGTAAATTTGCAGACGATACTAAATTCGGTGGTGTTGTCGATAGTGTGGAAGGATGTAGCAGGTTACAGAGGGATATAGATAAGCTGCAGAGCTGGGCTGAGAGGTGGCAAATGGAGTTTAATGTAGAGAAGTGTGAGGTGATTCACTTTGGAAGGAATAACAGGAATGCGGAATATTTGGCTAATGGTAAAGTTCTTGAAAGTGTGGATGAGCAGAGGGATCTAGGTGTCCATGTACATAGATCCCTGAAAGTTGCCACCCAGGTTGATAGGGTTGTGAAGAAGGCCTATGGAGTGTTGGCCTTTATTGGTAGAGGGATTGAGTTCCGGAGTCGGGAGGTCATGTTGCAGCTATACAGAACTCTGGTACGGCAGCATTTGGAGTATTGTGTACAGTTCTGGTCACCGCATTATAGGAAGGACGTGGAGGCTTTGGAGCGGGTGCAGAGGAGATTTATCAGGATGTTGCCTGGTATGGAGGGAAAATCTTATGAGGAAAGGCTGATGGACTTGAGGTTGTTTTCGTTGGAGAGAAGAAGGTTAAGAGGAGACTTAATAGAGGCATACAAAATGATCAGGGGGTTGGATAGGGTGGACAGTGAGAGCCTTCTCCCGCGGATGGAAATGGCTGGCACGAGTGGACATAACTTTAAACTGAGGGGTAATAGATATAGGACAGAGGTCAGAGGTAGGTACTTTACGCAAAGAGTAGTGAGGCCGTGGAATGCCCTACCTGCTACAGTAGTGAACTCGCCAACATTGAGGGCATTTAAAAGTTTATTGGATAAACATATGGATGATAATGGCATAGTGTAGGTTAGATGGCTTTTGTTTCGGTGCAACATCGTGGGCCGAAGGGCCTGTACTGCGCTGTATTGTTCTATGTTCTATGTTCTATAACGTCACAGTTATCGCTGGATGAAATCCCGGGGACAAGCTCACTTACAACATTATTGGTATACCTCACTTATAACAGTGTGAGCGTACCACACTTACAACAGTGTGGGTGTACCTCGCTTACAACAGTATGGGTGTACCTTACTTACAAAGTATGGGTGTACCTCACTTACAACAGTATGGGTATACCTCGCTTACAACAGTATGGGCGTCCCTTACTTACAAAGTATGGGTGTACCTCACTTACAACAGTATGGGTGTACCTCACTTACAACAGTGTGGGCGTGCCTCGCCTACAACAGTATGGGTGTACCTCACTTACAACAGTATGGGTGTACCTCACTTACAACAGTATGGGTGCACCTCACTTACAACAGTGTGGGCGTGCCTCGCTTACAACAGTATGGGTGTACCTCACTTACAACAGTATGGGTGCACCTCACTTACAACAGTGTGGGCGTGCCTCGCTTACAACAGTATGGGTGTACCTCACTTACAACAGTATGGGTGTACCTCACTTTCAACAGTATGGGTGTACCTCATTTACAACAGTATGGGTGTACCTCATTTACAACAGTATGGGTATACCTATACACATGGAATGCAGTGGTTCAAGGAGGAAGTTCACCACCACCTTCTCAAAGGCAGGTAGAAATGGGCAACGATGTTCATTGGCATTAACGAATTTTAAAAAGCACCCAATCTGTAATCATAACGACCATGAAACCATGAACTAAACCAACCTGCTCCTGCGCCCTGGTGGCGAGTGCTTGTAAACAGTATGCAACTAATTCGGACAAAGTGGGCATTCGGGGTAAGTTGTGACTATTAAATACAGATGAAATCGTAAATTGACACCCAAAAATGGCTGATTATATAAATAATTGTTTCGTTTAGGCCTTCGCAGTTGATCGGCTTCATAGCAGACTTTGGCAGGAAGAGCTTCTGTTCTGCAAAGCGGCAAGAGTATGTTTCCGAGGATTTACTGGTTTCTTTTATCACTGTAAGTCTTTACCAGCACCGCTTCTTCTTATATCACAATGCCTGAGGACAGAGGCTGAGTGAAAGAATCTCCTTGACTGATCTGAAAAAGATGTTCTTCAGAGGAGTAGTTTCTAAATGGGAAAAGGCTGAGGACGTCAGACGCACAAAGGGACTTAGAAGTCCAAGTTCAATATTCTCTGAAGGTTAACGTGCAAAATCAGTCGGCAGTTATGAAGGCAAATGCAATGTTAGCATTCATGTCGAGAGGGCTACAGTACAAGAGCAGAGAAGTACTCCTGGGGCTGCATGAGGCTCTAATGAGACCCCATTTGGAGTACTGTGAGCAGTGTTGGGCCCCGTAGCTAAGGACAGATGTTCTGGCCTTGGAATGGGTGCAGGGCAGGTCCGTAAGAATGATCACTGGAATGAAGAGCTTGTAACATGAGGAGCGGTTGAGGACTTATTTAAACCTACAGGATATGGCGAGGCCTGGATAGAATGGACGTGGAGAGGATGTTTCCAACAGTAGGAAAAACTAGAACCTGAGGGCACAACCTAAGACTGAAGGCACGATCCTTTAAAACTGAGATCAAGAGCATTATTTTGGCCAGAGGGTGGTGAATCTGTGGAACTCTTAGTGGCAGAACGCTGTGGAGGCCAAATAACTGAGTGTCTTTAAGACAGAGATAGATAGGTTCTTGATTGATAAGGTGATCAGGGATTACGGGGAGAAGGCATGAGAATGGGGCTAAGAAACATATCGGCCATGATTGAATGGCTGAGCAGGCTGGATGGGCCGAATGGGTGAATTCTGTTCCTATGTCTTATGGCCTTATGGACGATCAACCAGTCGGGTGTTCAAAACTCAGATTCAAAACAAGTATGGAATAAGAGGAATATTAAAATGTTTTTAATCCGCCATTATCGTCATTACTACTATTTTGCGAATATTAATAGATTGTTGAGAGCGATCAAAAGGAAAGCAGACATTATCTCGGAAGGACGTACTCACTGTGATGTCAGAGAGTAACTAGGAATAGTAAGAGGTGATTCCGCATATCGCGCCCATTGTCTGTTTGACCAAGAACTCCTCTACAGCAAGTACAGGCTCCACCGACAGCACTTATGACCCAACACGATGGCAATCAGGGAATTAACGAATTTTAAAAAGCACCCAATCTGTAATCATAACGACCATGAAACCATGAACTGAACCAACCTGCTCCTGCGCCCTGGTGGCGAGTGCTTGTATAGGGATAGCGATATCGTCACTACCAGAGCTGAGGTCAGGCGAGTCAAAGGGAAATGGTGGGACGTCCTATAACAGGCACCGTTATCTTATGCCGTGTCTGACCGAGAGTAATGATCAAGCTGTCCTCGCTTTAGGTCTCAATACACCTTTCCTCTTTCTGTGCAATACATCACCCAAAGAGACCAGATTCCAGGCATTGTGACTCGCTGCTTGTATATATTTGTATCAGCACCCTACAGAAGTGCCCGACTGAAATCTATGCCACCATCATGTATAAAAAATATATCCCCCAATTTTACTCTAAATGTAATGGTTGAGACGTACACCTGGACACGGGTTAAGAGTACACAATACAATTATAAATAATAAGAAATACCTCTTAATCACAGAGCCTGCTAAATGTGTGAAATTCATTTCAGGGTGAATTGAAGATGACTAGACCCCTGGATAGTTTAAGGAGATATTTGGAGGAACGTTCGGAGAGGGAGTTGGAACATCTGCAAATGATTGGTGCAAAATTGGCCGCATGGTCTTCACCTTCCTTATTCCAACAAAGGCCAGCTAATCAAATGAACTGGGGCACATAAGGAAATGTGGAGTGTCTGAAATGTGAGCGGAAAGTCAAGGGATACTCAGCAGGAATGGCAGCGGGTTTGAAGAGAGAAGTAACGTAAACACTTTAAACAATCAACTTTATGAGAACTGAAGAAAAACTTGACAGCGGTAAGAGGTTTTAAATATGGACAGTGGCAGCTAAAGGGCAGAAAGAGTAAAACGGCAGGTCTGTAATTCAGGCGGGAAATGGTGGTCCAAGGAAAAGATGTGGTAGTGTGACAAGTTGGGAACAAATTTGCAATCCTGGCGGAGGTGTACTGATGACAAGTAGATTCATCACTGCCAGGTGCCATCCATAAGGAAAAGAGAAAGCATAAACAAAACTGCTGGTGAATTTAGGACCGCAACATGTTCAAAGCAATCTTGACTCTCGATGGTTAAAATTATTGGAATCTGTACCTTGCAGTTCCATGTCTGCACCACCAGAGAACAGCGTTTGATGAAATGCAGGAACGATTTCTAGAAGCAAGAAATCAGTAACTTTCTTCATAAAAAAGTAACTAGACGGGCAGTGTGGAAAAAAGATATAATTTTAACCCTTAACATCAAAGGGTTTGTTATGCCATTCAACGTAATGTATTCTTATGCAATGGGTGGGTTGTAAATATCACACAATACAGTTCGCACTGCATCCATGTGGGAAAGCACACGGCTTCAAATCATAAACTGAGACTTTCGGACTAATATCAGGGTTCTTGTCATGTTTCGAATGATAAGTGTGGAATAAAACGTCCTCGAGAATGTGGGAGAGGCATCAAAATAAATATTTGCTGTTCCAGTTGAAATTCCGATGTCGAACCACCAAGAATAAGGGAGCTAGATCAGGGAGGCTGGAAGAGTCAGAGAGTTTTACAGAAAAGAAGCGGCCGTTCAGCCCATCGTATTTGCGCCGGCCAACAAGCACTGTGTATTCTAACCCCATTTTCAAGCACTTGATCCGTAGACTTGTATGTTCTGGTGTTTCAGGTTCAGGTTCTCATGGAAATGTTTTTTTTAATGTTGCGAGAGTTCCGCCTCTCCAACGCTTGTAAGCTTGTAAGCAGTGAGTTACAGATTCCCACCACCCTCTGAGTGAGTGTTTTTCCTCACATCCTCCCTAACTCTCCTGTCACTTACCTTAGATCTATGGCGCCTTGATTTGTGCCCCCGTTTCTACCTGGAAAGGATCAGGTTTCTACCCTACCCCCACATAGCACAATTGCTTCACAGCTCCAGGGTCCCAGGTTCGATTCCGGCTTGGATCACTGTCTGTGCGGAGTCTGCACATCCTCCCCGTGTGTGCGTGGGTTTCCTCCGGGTGCTCCGGTTTCCTCCCACAGTCCAAAGATGTGCAGGTTAGGTGGATTGGCCATGCTAAATTACCCTTAGTGTTAAAATTGCCCATAGTGTTGGGTGGGTTGCTGGGTTATGGGGATAGGGTGGGGGTGTGGACCTTGGGTAGTTTGCTCTTTCCAAGAGCCGGTGCAGACTCGATGGGCCGAATGGCCTCCTTCTGCACTGTAAATTCTATGAAAACATCCCCACACCCCGGCGGGTAGGGGGGCGGGAACGGTTATTTCTGTGTTTGCAGCTATTATTTGGTCTGCACCTTGCGTGGGATTCGCAATGTATACTTGCAGCAGTACACACCAACAGAGGGCAGTGCGAAGCAGTGAGAAACATTGAATATGGGCGGCCCTGTGTGAACTCAGATGCACTGTGGGCAGCTGTTAGTTAAAAACCTCAAGCAGGAAGTGTTTTTCTCTTCTGTTCGACAGGACGACACCTCTGAAGCGGGCCTTTGGCTCCTTGTTAGTTGTTCTGAATCTAATATCTATGTCCTGGTTCTAACCTCAAAAACCTTAACAATTGGTTCAGCCGACATTTCAGGTGATTTGATAATGATCCGAGTTTACAGAGTCTCTTCGCTGTTTTTCACTCTGATCTGCACCGCTGTGACTGGAGAAGATGAGCTGCTGCAGCTCCCTCGGCGGATGGGTGTTAATGAAGCGGGAATCGTGTCCATGAACTGCACCAGCACCGTTGTGACGAACACTGTGCGTTGGTACAGGCAGCAGCCAAATCAGCCACCCCAGCATCTTGTGCTGGCCACAAGAGAAACCGATCAACCCGCGAGGATCACTGCCTCAATCGGGGGAGAAAACAAACACAGTGTCCTGACTGTGAGAGAAGCCCGAGTTACAGACACTGCCACCTATCTCTGCGCCGTGAGGCACAGTGTCACAAGTAGATGGAGAGCTCGTACAGAAACCTACACCGAGTGGGAGCACTGCTCGACTGTGCTCGGAGAATCGGCGTTGTGATTGGCGCAATAATAAAAATAATATAAGTACCGGGGAATGAGTGCAAAAGCTCGAAAATCAAACAGGGAAAGATTTAAATCGGATCTGAGTTGAAGAACGTTGGAAACATAGACAGCGATAAATGAGGAGCAAACAGGCGAGCGAGATTGAGTGCGTGATACAGGTAACACTAAAAAGTACAGGAATCGTACAGAACATAAAATCAAAATACTGTGAAAAATCAATGAAACAATGTGAAAAATAACGAACGTCACTAACAGAGGTTAAAGATTTTATCGTTATAACTGAAAATAAAGTTAAATTTCCCCTTTTTCAGCAAAATTCACATTCCCGTGTTAGTTTGACAGTTTAATTCTCCGATAATGTTTTCTAATAACTGGCCCTTCGACATTGCCGCATGGGTAAATGGAGAGTTTTCTCATTGTTCTGCAACATTCTTTACCATCCTGCCCCAGCTGCGGGGGTCACGTGTTACTCCCTGCTACCTTGTGTTCATTTTCTACGAACTGCGACTAAACCATCAACATACTCTGAACAAAAGGACACGATGCACCAGTTGTAGTCAAACGGGCCCAGAAATGGAAAGTTACGATGGAGACAGGGCTGCACATTCATTCAAACAGTCGGGAAACATCCAGAAACAGCAGAACGTGAGTGAACGGACCATGAATTGATTTATTCAATTAATTTATGTATGGATGCTAGTTAGAATTATTATAATTATTAAGTTCCTGCTCAATTTTTTTTGTTGTGTTTTGTTATTTTATTAATGGCTCTGTGACCCCCACAGGCTGTGGACTAGTTGCTGTCTATCAGCAACTGAGCAATAACTGGAACTCTCAGTGTGGGGGTTTTGTCCGGGACCCGCTATACCTCTGTAGCAGTGTGGCCTCCATGGCACAGAAATACACCGCACTGTCGGAGAGAAGCGCCCTGGCGATATTTAAAAGGACTGTTTTGTTTCCTTTGTAAGAAACGGCAGATAATCGTTCTGGTAAATCTTGAGACGTACCTCCCGTGCTATATATCGTGAATAAATAATTGGGAGCTTCCCCGGGGGACTGGATGTGCCAGAACAGATTTCGAGAACCAGCTGTCGAGTAACTGCAGTCCAATGTTACGGGCTGTCCTTTCAGAACCGTTAATTCTGGTGGATTCTGGGACACTGCATCGTTGCCATTGGTTCCTGCAACAAATTACAGAATCTGTTAAATATCTAGTGGAGAACCCTGGCGACAGACACTGACTATGTACACATATACTCACCAGGTAACAAGGCCAACAGAATCAACAAAGGACATCTGGAGAACATGCCAGCTGCTTCAGAATTTCACAGAAGCCACAGACGCTTTTTAAAAAATATGCCAACACTTCCAGTCCGACAAGAGAAAGTAAATTCAGATCGTGGGCAGGCTTCATTTATTGGGGAACCGAGGGACGGTGTCCAATGGCATGATCGGCTGGTCTCTCAGTGCTGCCAGCAATTGGGCACCAACTTGTTGCCCTATGACATTATCTGACTGTTTTTCTGTCTCCCTCTGTCTGTCTTTACTGTGATTTCGGCACTCTCTTCGGCTCGCTGTCTGTTCGGCTCCTTTCAATCTTTATGATTGTCTGTGAGCCAATCTCCACTTTCCACATATCGGAGCGGAGCTCTCCCTCCACCATGTTCCAGGAAAGGGCAGAATGTAAACCACGCAATTTCTCCCAGTCCCTCATTTCAACAAGTTCCTCAAACAATGTGCTCCATTAGTGGGAGTAGTTATATCCGACAAAATGTACTAATCACAACTGCGAGAGAAAAAAATAAATTGTAGCAGGTAGATTGAAATCCCACAGTATTTCAGGTACGAGATTCAGTAGCCATATTTGCATCCTTTCTATGTGTGGACTTTTACGAGTCCGAATGTTTACAGTATTCTTCTGTTTCGAAATGTGTAAAATTAGCGTATTTTGAGACGGGGAAGAAAAGTGAGGCGAAGACAGTGGGAGAATCACAGATGGAGACAGAGGGAGATAATAGTAGGAAAGGCAATGATGGGTAATGTGGGAGAAATAGGAGATAAACAATAGGACAGGTGGCGAGGTACACTGTGGAGACAAGAAGCGATTTCGATGATGATTCAGTGAGGGGAAAGGATGCAGGATTGGAGACAGAGTAAGGAATGGAAATTTAAAAAAATGAAAATACAGTGAGTAAATCGGAGAGGGAGAGAATTATAGAAACAGTGGGGTATAGTGAATGAAACACTGACTCGAATAGAAACAGGGATTCCAGGGAAGGAAAGAAAATGATAAAATATGACAGATGACGTGATGTGAAAAGAGATAATCTGAGGTTCATTTAAAATGCGATAAGAGAACAAGCGAGCACAGGTTCAAAATATCTGCAATAGTGCAAGAAAACAATCTCCACACCGGTCTCTGCTCCCCTCAATATGTTCACTGCTTTGTGGGCTGTAGGTCCACAGAGACCATCCATTCAACAGTGAAACGGCATACGCGGTAGACTGAGGGCTGTTACTGTTCTCCTACGTGTTATTTCACTTTGTGTCGCAATAACGTTGACCATTTGCTCTTCTGCAGCGTTTAGTTAAATTCAACTGCAGACAAACACAGCTGAGTCATCCAGACGAGAAGGAGGCCATTCGGCGCATTATGGTCCTGTCTGTCCATCGCAGGAAGTATCGTATTACTCCCAGGTCAGTGTTCACTGCCCCCCCCCCCCCCCCACCCTACGCCCAAGCCAAGACAATATTTGAAAAAATGTTCGGTTATCCAATTTAGACAACGAAGGAAAAAAGAATATTCCAAAATGTAGAAATTAATTTTTGTGTTTTATTTAAAAAGCTTTGATGAATGATTAAGCTGTTATGAATGTTAGCAAGATGAAAATGTATCTCTTTACTGAGCGACACACTATAGTCTGTCTGATCCCATGTGCTGCTTCAAGCATCCCATCCTGCTCAAACCTGTCAGTCAGATCCCATATCATCCATATAACTGGTGGCATTTGTCCAATTGACGGATTTGTTCCTCTTCAAACCAGCCCCCGCGCAGTAGTTCTCCAAATAAAACGCTATATTAGCTGTGGGCAGTTCTAATAGGCAACGAACAGCTCTTATAATGCGTGCACCCAGCATTTTCACCAGCACAATATGAACTATTTACCTTCACGCCACTCACCTCCCAGACTGAACCTGTTGGAGGGATAACGCTATGTGTAATTCCTGTCTGATTCCCTCTTCCTTTTAGTGCTGCCCGCTCTGATATCATGAATTTGAAAACAATGAACTCTCAGCTTTGGAATTAAGACTACAGCGGAGGACATGATTGGATACTTCCTGAACCAATCGGCAGACCCACTGGATTGAACACAACATTAACCTAATCCTTCAGTCAGACCCGCCCGTTCTGTTCACTCAACCATCAATTTAGTGCAAATATGACGTTGTTACTTTTTCTTCGCTCTACACAATTGCAGCTCTCTTCATGTGTAAGTTTGCAAACTACAAAATCTCCTTCTTGAAGGCAGTGTGTTATGTTTTGATTTGTTTCTCTCGTATCCAATGTGCTCCGGCACCTGATTGTATTAGGTATAATTAAATGAAGAAAGAAGCGCCCGGGTTAACCATAACAAATTGGTAACAGCAGTAATGACGCAGCTCTGGCATCATCCTGCCCTTCAGCCAGCCAAACAATGAACTGCAATATGGGACAGGAGGAACAAGCTTCAAACACATGCAAGTGACCCAATATGGAAATAAGGTTTGTTTCTAATGCCTCCTAAATGTCGATGTGTGATTTTTTTCCCCCTATTTCACGGCGAGTTGTGAATCATGTGAATGTTTTATTATTTTTCAAACTGAGATTAGGAACAGCTCAGCTAATATCCCTCAGAACGGATCTGTTTCTTCATAACCTGGTATAATGCAGCAGACAGTAGGTGCATTCAAGCGGTTCTTTTGGAATAAAGCTATTAAATTGTCTGAATTGGTATTCAGATTAATGGCTTATAACAAGCTCTCATCCTCTTAAGCCACAACTGGACAAACTGTGTTATCGCCACATATTGGAGTTGTATTTAGTTTTCACAGAAAGAGAACGTTCGCAAGTCCCAATCCACAGACTGCAGCACATAACTCGGGGTGACAGGCCTCAAATCAGAATAACTGTTTATTGCAACATGTCTTTTTATTGGATCGTGTTGTCAGTATCATTTTCCGGCCTACTTTCTTGTCTTGTAACAGTACCACCTCTGAAATATTACACTGAATATAATTATGCAACAAGATTCAAGCTTCTTGAAGCCGCGAAATGAACGGCGAAACCGCCAGAGGACGCTGTGGTAATGCATTTCGCACAGTTAGAAACTGCAAATTACAGATGCAACCAGCCAAAGACCCGCCCCCAAACTCCCCTTGCTGTTCTTGATATGACCCACATTGCCTGCCGTTTGTTACTGACATATTGTTGAAGAGGTTTCCTCTTCGACTTTGGTTTGGATTACCAGTGGAGTGGGGAAGCAATCTATCTCTTTGCTCCGACGGGTAGGTTATTGGACTGTAGGGTCCCGGATTTAGGGAGCGTCATGCAGAAACAGCTCACACTGATCCTCATCATTATGTCATTTCTCAGTAAGTATTTACTTTCCAGCAACAAATATCCTCCCCAAGTTCTCCAACCAAGTTACTGTTCTGGCGAAACAATGATAGTCATGTTCATTGAGGTTATGGCACTTACCATGATGATAATATCTATGGTTTTATGTTAGACTGGAGCCACGAAGCAGCAGTGGAACAACCGACCAGTGAAACGGCGATGAGAGAGGAAAGTAATGTCACACTAACCTGCACCATGAAAAGAAGTGATCGTCAAAGTTATGTGTTCTGGTACCGTCAACACTTTGGACAGAACCCACAGTGTGTCATTCGTATTATAGGAGAGAAAGTGAGAAGACAACCCGACATCAGTGATCGATTCTCGTCGATGTTCGACACGAGTAGTAAGATTACAGAGCTAAGGATCAGCAGTGCAATGATCTCTGACTCTGCTGTGTATTTCTGTGCTCTGAACCCACAGTGCTTCAAAGATAGAGCAGGTCCTGTACAAAAACTCCTGCTGGCTTTTTCCAGTTGGTGCTCAGCAGAATGTTGTTTACCGACGAGCAACAGAATAAAAAGTCAAATCTCCACCGTGATCATCTTGGAATGTTTAAAAACAGTTTGCCGCTTTACCTTCACTCTTATGGGCAGTGGTTGAATCTGAAAATTTCCATGACCATGTTGTGGCAATATCGGCAACAACACGACAACAATAATAATTATATGGGGTGTGAAGGTGGTGGGCCAGAAATCCAGACGTTAGGTTGCGAATTCCACCACGGCAGATGGTGGAATTCCAATGCATAAAATCTGGAATTAAAAGGCCCATCATTGCGGTCTAAACTCTTTTGATACACTAAAGTCCTGAACGGTGAGAAAATAACGAAACATGCCGTCCTTACCTCATGATCTACATGTGACTCCAGGCCCACAGGATTGAATGTCGTGAAATAGAGCAATTCGCTCTGCTGTGTAGAAATCACATTTAAGATTACAGACATGAAAACGAATGGATCACTCGGCATCCACCCAGGCAGCAGAAAAACATTTACAAACTTTACGCTGTCGGCACTTTCTAACAGCTGAGGCGTGCACGAAAATAGAGAAATCTCTCATAAAGACCAGTGATGACACAGGCTGACGCAGTCATACTCACAGAATCATTCCTGACCGATAATGTTTCGAACACAACAGCCGCCATGCCTGGGAACCTCCGGCCTCATCGACAGAAGAAACACGCCAGAGGTGGGAGCGGAGCGGCCGATTGGCATGTGACTGCCCCTTGTGAAGCAAAGTGTCTCGGCCAATATAGATCGTATGGCCTCATCCCTGACTCGAAGATTCTAGATTCTAGTCCGTCATGTCTTCCCGATATATTTCTTCTCAGTGCCTTGCGCAGTGAGCAGGTGCAGGGTGGTCACGGCGTAGGGAAGATTGAACCGTCGCTATTTCCGCTCCATCAGTTCCGAGTGCAGCTGAGAGTCACCGCACACTTCACTCAATATTCAGACTGCGGTATCCCCGCCCACAGCTTCCGGTTGCTGCTCTCATTCTGACCCAATTGTGTTACTGGAGAGATTGCTGCTGTTGGTTCATTCCTCTCATTGGCCGACCAGCAGTGCAGTGTGACGGGGATCTGTATTTCTGTCTCTGACAGAGGATTTCTCTCATTGTAGAATTACAGAGTCAAGGAGGATCATGAGGAACCATCTCGCTTCGCTCATCATCGTTATCTCACTTCTCAGTAAGTAATTCCTTCCCAGTAACACTCCATTCTCCCCTGACTGCTGTAATCCAGATGTTACTGTTGGTAAAATGACAGTGATTATGTTGCTGATGATTTTATTGCTTAATATGAGGCTGACTCGGATTGTCATTATTGCTGTTATTTCTGTTAGAATGGAGCCATCAAGACACCGTGGAACAAAAGGAACCTGAAATAACGGTTACAGAGGAACGTAATGTCACATTAACCTGCACCTTGAAAACAAGCGATTCTAGCCCGTATGTGTACTGGTACAGTCAGCAGCCCGGGAAAGCTCCAATGTACATGCTCCGTCTTATTGGACTCAACGTGCAAAGGGACACCGACCTCAATGATCGGTTTACCTCTACGTTTGATAAAAGGAACAAGACTACCGAGCTGACAATCAGTAACACAATGATGTCCGACCGCGCCGTGTATTTCTGTGCCAAGAAGCCCACCCTGCTGCAGAGATATGGGGGATCCCGTACAAAAACCCCACACTGGCAGTTCCAGCTACTGCTCAGCGCCCTCATCGATAGTTGATAATTGAAACAAAGCATTCAAAAACAACAATAGGTGAGGTCTCCTTGCACGGTTATACCAGTTCACGATTGCAGCTTGCATTCATAACATGTATAAGATTGATGAACCCTAACCATGCTTCCAGTTCATATCTTGGTGTACAGACTCACTCACTCAGTAAACTGTCAGGTCTCACTGAACTACCACAAATGCAGCATCGCATATTCATATCGAGCTTTTCACACCATTACATGTTCCAAGGAGTTTCACAGGAAAATCAGGACATTTAGCTCATATAATCAAAAGCTTGGTCAAAGAGTGTAGTTACTCTTCGTGGCACGCTGACATAGTAGCGAACAATGCAGCCTCACAGCCCCAGGGACCCGGGTTCAACTCCGACCTGCGTGACTGTTTGGCGTCTGCATGGGTTTCCTCCGGGTACTCTGGTTTCCTTCCACAGTCCAAAAATGGGCACATTAGGTGGACAGCGATGCTAGATTACCTTAGTGTCCAAAGATGTGTAGGTTAGCTCGTGTCAGAGCACACTCGGTGGGCCAAATGGCTTCCTTCTGCACTGCACGAATTTTATTCTATTCTATTAGGAGATACCTAAATGTACACTGACTGTCCTTCCAGAGTATGCAAAATTACGAGGGACATCGCATCGATAGGGTAGATAGGAAGAAACCTTTCCATAAGTAAACGTATACGTTTAAGATAAGGAGTTGGAGATTTAGAGAGGATTTGAGAAAACCCCTTTTCACCCAGACGGTGGTAGGAAAGGCCTACCTACCTAACTCCATTTGCCACCACTTGGCACATAGCCTTGAATGTTAAGACGTGCCATGTGCTCATACAGGTACTTTGTGATAGTTTGATCAGCTTTGAGTCTGTGATATTGCTGGACATTGTGTTATTGCATTTGCTTCTCTCGGGTTAACCCGATTGTGCTATTGCAGACATTGCTTCCCAGGGCCCATTTCTGTCCTTGGTTAGGTCCGTAGTTCAGTTCGACAGGATTTTAGTTTTTTATTGAGTCCAAATATGTTCATGTTAGGCAGATATCTGGCTCGGAGGTTTGGAACATTCCACATGTGGAATTATCCTCTTCACACGTCCATCACATCAGTGTAAAGACAGCACGATTGACTTCCCGTCAGTACAGAAAAGAACCACTGCATTTACATTCTGCTAGATATCATCTTCTAATTCCGGTATCGTCACTCTAACTAGCGTTTGCATTGTGTTTTGCGAATACACCCCTGTTAAAAAAAAAGAGACGAGGACAAAGATGCATGTGTGCTCTAAGGCTGGTCTGATGCTTGTTGGCATGGGTGTCCTGCATTCCAAATTTATTTCTGCCAGATATTAACATTTAAAAAAGTTTTAAACGTCTTTCCAACATTGAATGTCCACACATGTTTATTGGAGGGAACCGAGACAGTTGTTGTGCATTCTGCTGATCAGAGCGAGACCAGAATACACAGACAACTTGAAATGAAATGAAAGGAAAATTGTTTATTGTCACTAGTAGGCTTCAATGAAGTTGCTGTGAAAAGCCCCTAGTCGCCACATTCCGGCGCCTGTTCGGGGAGGCTGTTACGGGAATTGAACCGTGCTGCTGGCCTGCCTTGGTCTGCTTTCAAAGTCAGCGATTTAGCCCTGTGCTAAACAGCCCCTAAACTTGATCCCTAATTGACCTGAGAGGCATTTGTACCTTCGGTTCACCTGAAAGAAACAGCCTTGAAGAAAGGAAATACAAGTGCTGAATATGAATGAAGGTGTTCCGAGCATTTCAATCACGAAAAAGACTGAATTTCAGGCGGGGATGAAAGAAAATGTGTTCTCAGATTTGTTTTGTATTCGTGTCGTATCAAACAGAGCGGAAAAAATACAATGACAATCAACAGGAGAATTTTTCAATTTAACAGAGGTTAAAATGTCAGTTTGTCTTATAGACCTTAAAGGTTTCCACTCAATTGCTCATTATTGAGTGAATCAAATCTGACATCTTACACCTCTGTTCACAGCTGCTGGGATCTGTCTTGTGGATACATTCTCCAGTTCCTCTGCTCATTGCTGGTATTAGCGATGCATCTCTCCACAGTCCAATTTTCCATTCACTTTGTCACACCGCGGTAGTGATTTTGCACAATGCTTCCTCTGGTTGCTGTCACTGTGTCTCTCAGTCCGCAGTAATACATCGCGCTGTCAGACAGCCGCAGCTCCCGGGTGGTGAAATTCCCCTCCCTTTTCGAAGTGTCGAGAGATGCTGAAAAACACATGCCCTCTGCTCTGTAAACATCTCCGTATTTCGGGATGTCGATCAAAAATATGGGGGCTAAACCCGGGCCCTGGCGGTACAGCTGTAAATTATACGAATCAGCAGTGGTCGTATAGCTGAAATTATTTATCGCAGAGCCTGCTTCAAAATGTGATGCGGAAACCGGTTCGTGTGAGACTGAGTCTAAACCAATAACGGCTGCCAGAAATAAAGAGAACACAGGGTTAACACAGAACACATTGCCTGCACGATGGAGATTTTGTAGTTTGTAAACTTCCCAGTTAAGAGAGCTGCAGTTGTGAGGAATGAATGAAAAACAACATCCCACATGTTTGCAGAGAGCTGACAGCGGATTTGAACCTGAAATTGTATTTGTCATGAGATGGGTTCTGGTTGAGTAACACCTGGTATCTTTGCCGATTGGTTCATTCCTGACAGTCATCAGCTGTTACCCAATTAGTTCATGGGGTCTTTGGTCCAGTATTGATCCAATCAGCTGAGAGCTCCTTCATGCTCCAATTTATGACATCAGGGCGGGAAGCAGTGAATCGAACAGGGAACAGGAATTAAATGTTGTCCCTTCAACAGTTTCACTCTGCGAGATGGGTGAAGTGAAGGGAAATAGCTCTTAATGTGCTACTAACAATGCAGGTAGCTCCCATTCACTGAACGTCTCACTGGTCTTTACAGTTACTACAACTATTTTAAAGGCCCAACGAGAAGACAAGTGAGCTCTGAAGGCTTTCAGTTCCGCCAATTCCATGTATGATATGGAATAAATGGCGTCGGCTTGGCAGGTTTGAGCAGAATAGGATTAAGGATCAAGTTGTCTGTGTGTCCTCGTCATGCTCTGATCAGCAGAATGCACGGCAACTGCTTCTGTTTGCTTCAACAAACAGATGGCAGATGGAATACAATGTTGACAAATGTGAGGTATCCATTTTGGTAGGAATAACAGCAAAAGGGATTATTATTTAAATGATAAAATGTTAAAACATGCTGTTGTGCAGAGAGACCTGGGTGTGCTAGTGCATGAATCGCAAGAAGTTGGTTTACAGGTGCAACAGGTGATTAAGAAGGCAAATTGAATTCTGTCCTTCATTGCTAGAGGGATGGATTTTAAGACTAGGGAAGTTATGCTGCAATTGTATAAGGTGTTAGTGAGGCCACACCTGGAGTATTGTGTACTTGAGAAAGGACATACTGGCACTGGTGCGTGTGCAGAGGAGATTCACTAGGTTAATCCCAGAGCTGAAGGGGTTGGCTTACGAGGAGAGGTTGAGTAGACTGGGACTGTACTCGTTGGAATTTAGAAGGATCAGGGGGGATCTTATAGAAACATATAAAATTATGAAGGGAATAGATAGGATAGATGCGGGCAGGTTGTTTCCACTGGCGGGTGAAAGCAGAAGTAGGGGGCATAGCCTCAAAATAAGGGGAAGTAGATTTAGGACTGAGTTTAGGAGGAACTTCTTCACACAAAGGATTGTGAATCTTTGGAATTCCTTGCCCAGTGAAGCAGTAGAGGCTCCTTTATTAAATGTTTTTTTTTTAAAGTATATTTTATTCAAGATTTTTTGGCCAAACATAACAGTACATAGTGTTTCCTTTACACATCAATAAAACAATATAAATAACAATTGCCAGTTTTAAACAAATAAATAAATAATATATGAACAAAATCAAAAACAAAACTAAATGGCAACTGCCTTGTCCACGATAAATACTCTCCAAAAATACAATCCAACAATCCAATACACAATTACATATACCAAATACCTATGCATATACAATAACATCCCTGAGAGTCCTTCTGATTCCCCGCCCCCCCCCCCCCCCCCCCCCCCCCCCTGGGTTGCTGCTGCTGTCTTCTTCTTTTCCATTCCCTCTATCTTTCTGTGTGGTATTCGACGAACGGTTGCCACCGCCTGGTGAACCGTTGAGCCGACCCCCTTAGAACAAACTTAATCCGTTCCAACTTTATAAACCCTGCCATGTCATTTATCCAGGTCTCCACACCCGGGGGCTTGGCTTCCTTCCACATTAACAATATCCTGCGCCGGGCTACTAGGGACGCAAAGGCCAAAACATCAGCCTCTTTCGCCTCCTGCACTCCCAGCTCTTCTGCAACCCCAAATATAGCCAACCCCCAGCTTGGTTCGACCTGGACCCCCACCACCTTCGAAAGCACCTTTGCCACCCCCACCCAAAACCCCTGTAGTGTCGGGCATGACCAGAACATGTGGGTATGAATCGCTGGGCTTCTCGAGCATCTCGCACACCTATCCTCTACTCCAAAAAATTTACTGAGCCGTGCTCCAGTCATATGCGCCCTGTGTAACACATTAAATTGTATCAGGCTTAGCCTGGCACACGAGGACGATGGGTTTACCCTACTTAGGGCATCAGCCCACAGCCCCTCCTCAATCTCCTCCCCCAGCTCTTCTTCCCATTTCCCTTTCAGCTCATCTACCATGATCTCCCCCTCGTCCCTCATTTCCCTATATATGTCTGACACCTTACCGTCCCCCACCCATGTCTCTGAGATCACTCTGTCCTGCACCTCCTGCGTCAGGAGCTGCGGGAATTCCCTCACCTGTTGCCTCGCAAAAGCCCTCAGTTGCATATACCAAAATGCATTCCCTTGGGGCAACCCATATTTTTCCGTCAGCGCTCCCAGACTCGCAAACGTCCCATCTACGAACAGATCTCTCAATTGTGTTACCCCTGCTCTTTGCCATGCTCCAAATCCCCCATCCATTCTCCCCGGAACAAACCTACGGTTATTTCTTATCGGGGACCGCACCGAGGCTCCCGTCTTTCCCCTATGCCGTCTCCACTGCCCCCAAATTTTCAGTGTGGCCACCACCACCGGGCTTGTGGTGTATTTCTTCGGTGAGAACGGCAACGGCGCCGTCACCATAGCTTGTAGGCTAGTCCCCCTGCAGGACGCAAATCTCCAATCTCTTCCACGCCGCTCCCTCCTCTTCTCCCATCCACTTACACACCATTGAGATATTGGCGGCCCAGTAGTACTCACTTAGGCTCGGTAGTGCCAGCCACCCCCCCCCCCCCCCCCCCCCCCATATCCCTTCTACGCTGCAAAAATCCCCTCCTCACTCTCGGGGTCTCCCCGGCCCACACAAAACTCATAATACTCTTCTCAATTCTTTTTTAAAAAGCCTTCGTGACCACCACCAGGAGGCACTGAAACACAAAAAGGAATCTCGGGAGGACCACCATTTTAACCGCCTGCACCCTCCCTGCCAGTGACAGGGACACCATAATCCCATCTCTTAAAGTCCTCCTCCATCTGTTCCACCAACCGCGTTAAATTTAGCCTATGCAATGTACCCCAATTCTTGGCTATCTGGATCCCCAAGTACCGAAAGTCCCTTGTTACCTTCCTCAATGGTAGGTCCTCTATTTCTCTGCTCTGCTCCCCTGGATGCACCACAAACAACTCACTTTTCCCCATGTTCAATTTATACCCTGAAAAGTCTCCAAACTCCCCAAGTATCCGCATTATCTCTGGCATCCCCTCCACCGGGTCCGCCACATATAACAACAAATCGTCCGCATACAGAGATACCCGGTGTTCTTCTCCTCCCCTGAGTACTCCCCTCCACTTCCTGGAACCCCTCAATGCTATTGCCAGGGGCTCAATCGCCAGTGCAAACAATAATAGGGACAGAGGACATCCCTGCCTCGTCCCTCTATGGAGCCGAAAATATTCAGACCCCCATCCATTCGTGACTACGCTCGCCATCGGGGCCCTATACAGCAGCTGTACCCATCTAATATACCCATCTCCAAAGCCAAATCTCCTCAGCACCTCCCACAAATAATCCCACTCCACTCTATCAAATGCTTTCTCGGCATCCATCGCCACCACTATCTCCGCTTCCCCCTCTGTTGGGGGCATCATCATTACCCCTAGCAGCCTCCGTATATTCGTATTCAGCTGTCTCCCCTTCACAAACCAAGTTTGGTCCTCAGGGACCAACCCCGGGACACAATCCTCTATCCTCATTGCCATTACTTTGGCCAGAATCTTAGCGTCCACGTTCAGGAGGGAAATAGGCCTATAGGACCCACATTGCAGCGGGTCTTTTTCCTTCTTTAGGAGGAGCGATATCATTGCCTCTGACATAGTCGGGGGCAGCTGCCCCCTTTTCCTCACCTCATTAAAGGTTCTCATCAGCAGCGGGGCCAGCAAGTCCACATATTTCCTATAAAATTCAACTGGGAATCCGTCTGGTCCCGGGGCCTTCCCCGCCTGCATGCTCCTAATTCCTTTCACTGCTTCCTCCGTTTCAATCTGTGCTCCCAGTCCCACCCTCTCCTGCTCCTCCACCTTAGGAAATTCCAGCTGGTCCAGAAAACACATCATTCTCTCCTTCCCATCCGGGGGCTGAGCTTCATATAATCTTTCATAGAATGCCTTGAACACTCCATTCACTCTCTCCGCTCCCTGCTCCATCTCTCCCTCCTCATCTCTCACTCCCCGTATCTCCCTCGCTGCTCCCCTTTTCCTCAGTTGGTGGGCCAGCAACCTGCTCGCCTTCTCTCCATATTCGTACTGTACACCCTGTGCCTTCCTCCACTGTGCCTCTGCATTACCCGTAGTCAGCAAATCAAATTCTACAAGTAGCCTTTGCCTTTCCCTGTACAGGCCCTCCTCCGGTGCCTCCGCATATTGCCTGTCCACCCTCAGAGGTTCTTTCAGCAACCGCTCCCGTTCCCTACCCTCCTGCTTTCCTTTATGTGCCCTGATTGATATCAGCTCCCCTCTAACCACTGCCTTCAGCGCCTCCCAGACCACTCCCACCTGGACCTCCCCATTATCATTCAGTTCCAAGTACCTTTCAATACACCCCCTCGCCCTTGAGCACACCCCCTCGTCCGCCAATAGTCCCATGTCCATTCTCCAGGGTGGACGCTGATCTTTTTCCTCCCCTATCTCCAAGTCCACCAAATGTGGAGCGTGATCCGAAATAGCTATAGCCTTATACTCCATCCCCATCACCTTCGGGATCAGCGCCCTTCCCAAAACTAAAAAGTCTATCCGTGAATAAACTTTGTGGACATAGGAGAAAAATGAAAACTCCTTACTCCTAGGTCTACTAAATCTCCAGGGGTCTACTCCTCCCATCTGCTCCATAAAGTCCTTAAGCACCCTAGCTGCTGCCGGCCTCCTTCCGGTCCTGGACCTCGATCTGTCCAGTCCTGGTTCCAGCACCATGTTAAAATCTCCACCCATTACCAGCTTCCCCGCCTCTAGGTCCGGGGTACGTCCTAGCATGCGCCTCATAAAGTTGGCATCATCACAGTTCGGGGCATATACGTTCACTAAGACCACCGCCTCCCCCTGTAATTTGCCACTCACCATCACGTATCTGCCCCCACTATCCGCCACTATGGTCTTTGCCTCAAACATTACCCGCTTCCCCACTAGTATAGCCACCCCCCGTTTTTCGCATCTAGCCCCGAATGAAACACCTGCCCCACCCATCATTTGCGTAGTCTGACCTGGTCTATCAGTTTCAAATGCGTCTCATGTAGCATAACCACATCTGCCTTAAGTTTCTTTAGGTGTGCGAGTACCCGTGCCCTCTTAATCGGCCCGTTCAGCCCTCTCACATTCCACGTGATCAGCCGGGTTGGGGCGGCTCTTTACCACCACCCCCCCTTGTCGATTAGCCATCCCCTTTTTTTTATCCAGCTCCTCACCTGGTTCCCACGTAGCTGTGTCCCCCCCCCCCCAAGCGGCGCCCCCCCCCCCCGCACCGCCCCCCCCACCCCATACCAGCTCCCCCTTCTCCCCAGCAGCAGCAACCCAGTTAATACCCCCCCCACCCCCCCCCCCCCGCTAGATCCCCTACTAGCGTAATTGCACCCCCCCTGTTGCTCCCAGAAGTCAGCAAACTCTGGCCGACCTCGGCTTCCCCCCGTGACCCCCCGACGCCCCCAGCTCCTCCACCTCCCTCCCTCCCTCCCCCACAACAAGGGGAAGAGAGAAAAGTTACCGGGTCGCAGGATTAACAACTTAAAAATCATCTCTCCCCCCCTTTTTCCCCCCTCTTCGCCCCCCATATTCGCCCCACCACTTTGTCTCAAAAGTTCTTTTTTATAACCCACTTATTCCAATTTCTCTTCGACAATAAATGTCCATGCCTGATCCGCCGTTTCAAAGTAGTGGTGCTTCCCTTGATGTGTGACCCACAGTCTTGCCGGCTGCAGCATTCCAAATTTGACCTTCCTTTTATGAAGCACCGCCTTGGCCCGATTAAAGCTCACCCTCCTTCTCACCACCTCCGCACTCCAATTTTTATATATGCGGATCACCGCGTTCTCCCACCTACTGCTCCGAGTTTTCTTTGCCCATCTGAGGACCATCTCTCTGTCCTTATATCGGAGAAATCTCACCACTATGGCTCGGGGAATTTCTCCAGCCCTCGGTCTTCGCGCCATAACTCGATAGGCTCCCTCCACCTCCAACGGACCCGTCGGGGCCTCCGATCCCATTAACGAGTGCAGCATCATGCTCACATATGCCCCGACGTCCGCCCCCTCTGCACCCTCGGGAAGACCAAGAATCCTTAAATTCTTCCTCCTCGCATTATTCTCCAGCACCTCCAGCCTTTCCACACATCGTTTATGGTGTGCCTCGTGCATCTCTGTCTTCACCACCAGGCCCTGTATATCGTCCTCATTCTCGGCAGCCTTTGCCTTCACGACCCGAAGCTCCTGCTCCTGGGTCTTTTGCTCATCCTTTAGCCCTTCAATCGCCTGTAATATCGGGGCCAACATCTCCTTCTTCATCTCCTTTTTAAGTTCTTCCACGCAGCGCTTCAAGAACTCGTGTTGTTCAGGGCCCCATATTAAACTGCCACCTTCCGACGCCATCTTGGTTTTTGCTTGCCTTCCTTGCCGCTGCTCTAAAGGATCCACCACAATCCGGCCATTTTCCTCTCCTTTTTCCATCCGTGTCCAGGGGGGATTCCCTTCTGGTTTACCGCACAGTGCTTTTAGCCGTTAAAATTGCCGTTGCGGCTCTTATTAAGAGCCCAAAAGTCCGTTCCACCGGGAGCTGCCGAAACGTGCGACTCAGCTGGTCATCGCCCCACCCGGAAGCTTATTAAATGTTTTTAAGATAAAGATAGATAGTTTTTTGAAGAATAAAGGGATTAAGGGTTATGGTGTTCGGGCCGGAAAGTGGAGCTGAGTCCACAAAAGATCAGCCATGATCTCATTGAATGGTGGAGCAGGCTCGAGGGGCCAGATGGCCTACTCCTGCTCCTTATGTTCTTATATAAGCACGTGTGTTTAAATAGGTGCCATCAGACCAATCAGATCCAGCTATCCCAGCTCTTCCGATCATTCGTTCCATAGGAAGTGACGTCAGAGCAGCCTCAGCCAATGCGCTCAGCTTTATCTGGTTGGATATTCTGCAGGTTTCTGAGACAGAATTAGTCCCGGGAATTCAGGACCAGCAGCGATGTGGATCCCCGTTCTCGCTGTGATCTGGGTGACATTCATTGTTGGTAAGACGTTTAAAAAGTTTAAAAAGTTCATTTCTAGAGGAAGAAATTTGGAAAGCAGTACCCTTGTGTGAATCAAGTATCCAACCTGTCTTAGAAAATAAGAGTCTATGCCCCAGTCTCTTCCTTACAGGAGTTTATGTAGGCAAAACATAAAGCATACGCGAGTTAGAGTGAGGGTACCGGAATTGAAGGAGGATATCTATCAGAAAGCAATGTAAATATTCTGGTTCTTTTCTGTACTGACGGGACGTCAACCTTGATGTCGTTACAATGATCTGATGGGAGTGTGGAGAGGATAATTCCACAGGTTCCAAATCTCGGTGCCAGAAATCTAAGCACCACCAATTCTCGAACTGGGAAATCAGGAGAAACCACTTTAGAAAGAGCGTCGGTAGAATGTGGCTCAAATTAACACAAGGAAGAGCCGAGGCGCGGAGTAAAGACACAACTCAAGGGAAACTAGATAAACAGATAAGGGATAAAGAGACTGAGGGATTTGTTGATACAATGAGATGAGGAGAGATGGAGGATTCATGTAAACACTGACATGAAGCAATTAGGCCGAATGAACTTCTCGTGCTCTAAATTCTATCTATTTTTATGTTGCACCGACGGAATTTTCACCCTCAGTTCAGTTCAGTTGAATTTTTGAGCAATGATTTTCGTTTTCTATAACCGTGTGTTGCAGGTCTGAGCGATGGAGATTCTGTTACTCAGCGGGAATCCTCACTCACACAGACAGAGGGAGAAGATGTCACTCTAACCTGCACCTGTACCGACGATGCTCATTATTTATTCTGGTACCGTCAGTACCCAGACAGAGAGCCGGAGTTTGCGGTCCGGAGACACATTGAAGGCGGATTTCTGATACAGTTCAGCAGTCAGACAAGCTGTACCGATTGACCATCTCGGACCTGCGGCTGTCTGACACCGCGGCCTATTACTGTGCAGAGTCTCACAGTGATGGCAACGAGGGAAAGTTTCAAACTCAAACTGCCGCAAGTTACTGGGTCACAGCTGCTGTCTGGTGAGAGCTTGTTTTCACAGCGGCTCAGGCACTGAAACATGAATGGTTTCCTGTGAGCACAGGCCCTGAACACAATCCACATGAACACCATCTAAAATCGTTCACATCGAAGACAGATTCAGTCCAATTATTGCATTTACTGAGAGCAGAATGAGTTGATGCTGATATGAGGATATCTGAGAACTCGTCGCAACCATTGAGAAAACAAACTCTGCATGTGGTCGGCACTATTTGTATCCCTGACCGCTGTTCAGGAAATCTTTGAAGGACAAGTAATTTTAGGTTTGTAATATCAGTCTGTAGAGCAAATCAATGCCCATTGGGTGAGGAAAATCTTAATAATCATAATAACCCGATTAAACATGTCTGAATGTTAATGTTACTGACATATATTAAAACTCAGAATGCTTAATGTGGCTGAAAAAATACATTATGATGTTCCCCCTGACATTGCTGTTGTTATCATTGTCCTGATGAGTTCAGGACGAAAAGCTTCGACAATTATTTTCAGCAATGCTCACGTCTGTGCTACCAAACAACCAATCCTCAATACAGAAAAAGTACAGGAGTTATTTTCCGGACATGATTAGAAGTTGATGACTAATGGTAAATAAGTAAATTATCCTTCTGGTCAGATTTGGTTTTCCAGGCACCTGGACTAATGGTAACAAAGCCAACTAAATACAAAAGCCAAATGGAAAAGAACATCAGAAAGCGACGGGATGGCCCTCGCGAATCTGAACGCACCGGACAAGGCTTTATGCACAAACGAAGTTTTTGCACTTTTGTCCTGAGCACTCCTCAGTGTTATATGCCCGCTACTGCATTTACGCGGTGTGTGTCACTCCTTTAAAGACTGGAACACAATATCAAATATTCGCTCAGCACTTCTGTCGCAATATATTTAATTTGGAAACTGGAATAAATGCTCTCAACATATCATAACGTTATGCTCAGAATGTATTCGATGTAAAATGGAGCAGAGGAAACCTCCCCAGCGCTGTCGGAAGAGGCGCCAGAGCATGGCGACTCGGGGATTTTCACAGTAACTTCATTGCAGTGTTAATGTAAGTCTGCTTGTGACAATAAAGATTATTATTACCTCTTGCTTGTTAATCATTTGGATTTATTTCAAATCAGAAAAATCTGCTGATCGGTTCATAAAGTCCAGCTTTTCCGCCTCAGTCCGCTATTCTCTTTGTCACATTGCGGCAGTGTTTTTGTACGAGGCTCCCTCTAGTTGCTGTCATTGTGTCTCTCAGTCCGCAGTAATACACTGCGCTGTCAGACAGCCGCAGCTCCTGGATGGTGAAATTCCCCTCACTTTTCGAAGTGTTTATTGATGCAGAAAATCGAGACTCCACGCCCACTGTTCTGGAAATAGCTCCATAGTTATGAACGTAGATCAGTAATGTGGGAGCTTTATTCAGGTCCTGACGGTACAGCTGTAAATAATATGAAGTAGCTGTGGTCGAATAGCTGTAATTAATGGTCACTGAGTCTCCTTCGTATTGTGTCACTGCAAGCGGCTCCTGAGAGACCGAGTCTTCACCTCTAACCCCTGAAAACATTTAGAAATAGAGACTTTATTTTTTAATTATCACGATTGTTTCAAGTTAAGGAAATAGATTGCAAACGGAGGGGAGATACATTTAAATGACTATTTCTATGTCGATATCACGAGCAAAGTGAAAATTGTGCAACTTGGGAACTTACCAGTTAAGAGAACTGCAGCGGCGAGGGATGTGTAAAAAGTAACAGTCGACATGTTCACAGAGCTGGTGGTGGATTTACAGAGTGAGTTAAAGCTGAATTGTTTCAGATAAGACTTGACAAGATGTTGAATCATATCCCACCTCGCTACTGATTGGTTCATTACTGACAGAGTCTAAAGGCGACACCCAATCAGCCCTGAGCTCCTGTGCCCTACATTTCATCAGAACAAAGAGCATGGAATCAGATGAAACTGTTCTCAGAACAATGAATTGAACGGAATAGCTTCAGACAATAAGAAATAGGAGCCGGAGTGGACCATTGGCTCCTTCACTCGGGCCTGGTCTGTCATTCAGTAAGATCCTGGCTGATCTACCTCACATCCACCCTCCTGCACTATCCACAACTATCTTCTTTGCCTTAATATCCGCAGATCTTTGGAACCCTTCTTGAAGAAACTCAGCGACTGAACAACTACGTTCTCTGTGCTGCAGACTAATAATAAAACGAGCATTAAATCAAATGTTGGTTCTTTATCGGGGCTAATCTTTGAGATGGGGCACGGATTGGTAACAGTTCATGTTGTTCTGATAACAGAACCAGAGCCTCCCATTTACAGAGCTGTTCGGAGGCCAGTAAATCGGAAAAACAAACATTCAGCACCACAGAAAGAGATCATTCGGGCACGCTTTCATTTATAATATTGCTTTATTAATATTAGCAGTTCACAATCCTACTGACAGATCTGAATCAGTGAAGAGGAGGTGAGAGTGCCTTGCCGGTTTTTGTACGGGTTGACTGTGCCTCTGTAACAGTGTGGGGTTCAGCGCACAGAGATACACGGCGGAGTCAGAGACACGAACCCCGGTGATATTTAATGGAACGGTTTTCTTGTCTTTGTCCAAATCAGCAGAAAACCGGTCAGAAATCTCTGGTGACTTATCGCCTTGTTCCTTGCCGAACATTTTCAGTAAATATCTCGGAGCTTTCCCGGGATACTGGATGTACCAGAAGAGAGTTGGCGAGGAGTATTGTGCTTTGTAACTGCAGTTCAATATTGCTGTCTCGCCTTCCTGAACCGTTAATTCAGGTGGCTCCTGGGAAACTGAATCTTGGCCTTTGGTTCCTGTAACAAGATACAGAATGTGTCAGAAATCTGGGAGTAAATATAACCATGAAACACAGGATTTGAGCTCAGACTCACCGGGCAGCAAGACCATTATTATCAGTAAAGCACACAGGGAGCACATGGTTCCTGATTGGACAGTAAACAGCGACACTGTTTCAAATATGTTGCTGCTGCTAGTCTCATATCACAGAGTAAACTCTGATCAGAGGCAGGCTTCACTTATTGGGAAATTGAGGGGCGTTCTTCCGTGCTACGATTGGCTCGTCTCGCAGCTTTTACGTCAGCTGTAGACCAGCCTCTGTTAGTTGAGGACGAAACACAGCTAAGTCTGTCCAATCAGATTCCACCCCTGGTTGTGTTTTTCAGTTTTGTTCCCTTTTTCTGTCTCATATTATCCGTCGTTTTGGCTTTTTCTGGGTGTAACTCGCTTTTCTTCGAATTAATGTTTTTCTATTTGTTTCATAGAATTTACAGTGCGGAAGGAGGCCATTCGGTCCATCGTGTATGCACCGGCTCTTTGAAAGAGCACCCTACCCAAGGTCAACACCTCCACCCTATCCCCATAACCCAGTAACCCAGCCCAACATTAAGGGCAATTTTGGACACTAAGGGCAATTTAGCATGACCAATCCACCTAACCTGCACATCTTTGTACTGTGGGAGGAAACCGGAGCACCCGGAGGAAACCCACACACACACGGGGAGAACATGCAGACTCCGCACAGACAGTGACCCAAGTCGGGAATCGAACCTGGGACTCTGGAGCTCTGAAGAAATTGTGCTAACCACAATGCTATCGTGCTGCCCTATCGATAGATCTTTATCTCTAATCGAGGCGAAACGTGAAAGGAATCATTTTAATTCAGCCTAATGCACAAGAATTAACGAGTGCCACCCAGCGCATGGGCATCGTTAATAGTTACTGTTTTGAGGAGACCAGGGATAAATAGTCAACCAACTCCACACCGAGATGCGGTTCCACTAGGGTTAGCTTTGTAAAGTACTGATTTCAGTCATTATTTTTACGACAGGATCTTTACAATGTGATAACTCTGTGCCATTAGCTCACATTTCAAAGATGTCCACTGACAAATAGGCACCAGACCCAGAACTTTTGAAAGTACAGCTTTATGACGTCGTTCGCCAATTCACCAACCCTGCACATCTTTGGGTTGTGGGAGTGAGACCCACGCAAACACGAGGACAATGTGCAAACTACAGACAGCCAGCGACCCGAGGCCGGATTGAACCGAGGTCCTCAATGCCATGCGACAGCAGTGCTAACCACTGAGCTACCGCGCCACCCTGTGTTTATACTGAGTTGATACAATTTGCTATTTTCTGCAGGATTATGTGGAATCTCCCATCTAGGCACCACATAGATAGTACCGATCGTGAATTATATTTTGGCCCATGAGTCCTAATATATTAATCCGGTTTGATGAGCATTATAACTACTCACTGTGTCACAGCGCCGCCAGTATTACCAGAAACATCTCTAACTGAGTCTCTCTCAGTGAATTGGACTGGACTGAGTCAGAGATTGGAAGGAGAGAGCGAGCCCGGGCTCTGTTCAGCTCAGTACAGTGCGGGGATGGTGGAGGAGGAGGTCTACTGTGATCTCACTCACCTCCCATCCCACCGGCTTGGCCGATGCCATCAAGTGAGTTTGTGACGCCCGTGCCTGAATTTGGCGCCCTCTGCTGCCGGATTCTGTTTACTTCGCGTCAGAATTCGGCTTTGAGTGCATTCAGTGTTTACTGCAATGCATATCAGGGCGGGAAACCTAGCCAGAAATCTAAACTTCGTCTGTTACTGTTGTTGTTACTGTTGGTGTTTTTAATCAGAAAATGATGCTTAATTTGTGCAAATGACCGCTGGAGTTCTCTGTTTAGCCCTGGGACGACGAAGTCGAAAGAATGCTAAGAATTTGGAGGACAGGCGGAGGTTATAGATCAGAATGATAACAGAGCTGAACAGACTAATTTTGTTTATTTTGATCATAACGAAGCTACAAAAGCGAGTAAACGGGTGCTCTCAGGATTTAATTTTAGCAGTGACCAGATTACACAGAATTGTTTGAATTAGCTGAAAGTTCAACGTCCGAGAAAGAAGTAGGTGAATGATATTTCATGTTGCGGTTGTTTGTGGGAGATAACGAAGCGTTATAGACGACTTGGAATTGATCAGTACAATGGCAGTTCTGAATTAACGCGGGACAGTCTAGCAGCCGCACACGAGATACAGGCGGTGCTCGAACCGCGATTTTTGGTTTACAAGACAAACGCTTTTCCTCTTGGCCACCGCACCGAGTGCAAGCGAATAGCATTAATTGTACTGTGACTTGATACCATTTGGCGTCTGGCGCCGAAATTGAAGAGGTAAGATGAATCAATAGAACATGTCAACAGGGAGGAACTTGAGAACGGAAAACAACACAGGGTTGAAATGCAGGGTAAAAAGGGCAATAGAAAAACCTCTTTCAAATAGGCGTATATAGTGTCAGTTGAATCTGGCCCCTTACCGCCCCTCCGACACAATATTGTTCTCAGTGAGGTGAGCAGTGAGCAGGTGAAGGATGGTCAATGGCGGCTGGATGCTCAACTGTCGCTATTTCGGCTCCATCACATGTGACTGCAGCTGACAATCGCCGCACGCATTTTCAGCTTTGGGTCTGCGGTGTCCCCGGTCATAGTTTCCGTTTGTTAGTCTCACTCCAACATCATTGTGATGCTATAGACTCTTGTGTTTGGTTGGAGCAGCGGTGCAGTGGGACATGAATCTGGATTTCTGCTCTGACAGATAATTGCCTGCCCTGAAGAGCGATTGATTCGGAACTATCGCGGGGAACCGCTTCGCCGCTCACCTCGTTATGATCTCGAGACTCAGTATTTTCTTCACGGCAAAACCCCCATTCGCCACTCACTGTGTACCCAAATTTTATTGTTCGTTAACTTATAATGATAATTCTGCGGATGACCGTTTTTGTTGGTCGACATGAGGCTGATTCTGAATTTTGAAATTATTATCATTTTCTGTTCGTAAATTATTATAATTTCTGAACTTTTATGAGTCGAGGAGTTATCAGAGTCCTATGAATTTTACAGCACTCACCATGGACAGCACCACTCGCTCACCCCCTCGCTTATCTGGGCGACTGCATAACAGAAAGCAAAACGAGTCAACACATATTTGATGTATTTTCGATCGGAAATCGATGTTCCACTGAAGTCTAAAAAAGCATGCTCCTTTCTGGTAATTTAGTGGTGTTGCTTCCTGAGACTCTCATTGAATAGTAAATGTGCAGTCTATGTATTCATAACTACAGCAGATCAGTCCATTCTGTCTTCAGTTACAGGAACTAATGGCTCAGATGCAGTAGTCTTAGACCCACCTAGCTTAATGGTCCTGGAAGATTTGATTATCCCCACATCTGAGAGCTTGCATTACGTCTGCTCGGTAGTGATATTCCAAGCTTAAATTTATTGTGCATGGCGACATGCAGATTAATCTCACGAATCCCAAATGACCCCTTTATTAACCTGTACAAGGACAGAGACCGCAATATAATCGGTGGATATATAGACTTGAGTGTTTTTCTGAATCGAGATCAAACCATCCCCCAGAGCAAGGGCAGGAACGCAACATTAGTGGAATTGAAAATACTCTCTGAGGTTTTTGTACATGGTTGTAGCGGCTTTGTGACACTGTGCTGAATGCACAGCAATAGACCGCCCCGTCCTCCACACTGAGCGCGTTTATATTGAGATAACCAGTCTTTTTACACTTGTTGGCAGCCGCCAGATATCGTCCTGAAATCTCCTCTTTCTTCATCGCCAATAAGTTAATGATGATCAATCTCGGCGGCTGTGCCGGTTTTTGCTGATACCAGAGCATGCGGTACATAGTTGGGTCTGTATATCCGCAATCTAAACACACGGAACCCCTTTCTGATGCGATATTGTCACCGGTGACTGAGTTACTGGATCTGCGCATAGTCCGCCTGCGAAAGTAGGGGAATGAAATATAAGAACATAAGAACATAAGAACTAGGAGCAGGAGTAGGCCATCTGGCCCCTCGAGCCTGCTCCACCAGTCAATGAGATCATGGCTGATCTTTTGTGGACTCAGCTCCACTTTCCGGCCCCAACACCATAACCCTTAAACCCTTTATTCTTCAAAAACCTATCTATCTTTATCTTAAATAACGATCCTAAACTCAGTCCTAAATCTACTTCCCCTTATTTTGAGGCTATGCCCCCTCGTTCTGCTTTCACCCGCCAGTGGAAACAACCTTCCCGCATCTATCCTATCTATTCTCTTCATAATTTTATATGTTTCTATAAGATGCCCCCTCATCCTTCTAAATTCTAATCTATCAAGCGTTAATCAAAATTTCCGAGACTCTGAGAGTGAGTTGTCCATCTGAGAAACACGCGGCTGGGGAACCGGCGAATTCAGCCCATAATCCAGTACTTACTATGCAAGAGCGCCGCCAGTATTAACAGAGGCATGCCTGACTGAATCTCTCTGTGTGAATGGGAATGGGATGAGGCAGAGATTGAGAAGCAGAGAGGGAACCCGGGCTCTGTTCAGCTCATTGTTCCGCCCACACACTGCAGGGTGTCAGTGCTATTGTTACATCACTCAGGATACCATCTCCATTGGCATTGTCAGTGCTATCACGTGACTTCACCATCCCCATGCTTGACAATAGCACCCTCTACTGGCGGGTGCGTAGTAAAACATTTTAGGATGAGGTCAATTAGTCGATTCGGTGAGTATTTTATCTGCAGGCATGAGCGGTTTCCAAAAAGCTAAATTTCAGCGAGGTGGCAGAGTGGTTAGAACTGCTGCCTCACAGCGCCAGGGACCAAGGTTCACTTCCGGCCTTGGGTTGCTGAACAAATGCTTCAGCTCAAGAGAAGTTCTATTTCTTCTGGTCTTGTAAATTGAGAAATCAGTTTTAAAGAAACAGACGTGTTCTTGTAAGAAGTGACAGGGCCCCTCAGCCGAACAATGAGAAGCTGCAGCAAGGCAGTTTAGTTGAACGTGGCACAGGTCCGTTGGCTCCTGTATGGGCAGCTGTTTCTGTAGTGCAGTGGTTATCACATTCGCCTTACACGCGAAAGGTCCCCGATTCGATACCGGGCAGAAACAGTAACAACAAATCTAGTTTAGCTTGTTGCTGAATATTACCTCAATCTCGTAACTGATCTTCATCATCGAGGAATACCAAAGGCCATGCACGGCTATGGGCCAGTGGCGCTATGGATAACGCTACTGGCTACGCGTTAAGCGATTCCCGGTTCGACTCCTGGCTGGCTCGGAGTTTAAAATTTTGGAGTCCCCTTTAGTTCAGTGGGTGGGACAGCTGCTTCTTGATGCAGAGCATGTCGTATCGGCTGTGGTTATTTATGAAAGGCCGAACCTCTCAATTTAACTTCAACTTCAAACAAAAACAGATAATGCTGGCCAATATCAGCAGGACTGACAGCCTCTGTGGAGAGTGGTGGCAGCTGCCGTTCCGAGTCTGGGTGACTCTTTGTCGAAGCTGGACAACAGGATCTTTGGTCAGATTTAGACTGGCGGTGTGTGTGTGGGGGAAGGGAGGGAGCATAAAGCAGTGGGCCTCGATAGACGGCCAGCGATAGGTGGAGAATAACAAAAATGTGTTGGACAGAAAGAAAAAGGGAATGTAAATGGTTGTAATCAAAGTTAAGAACGGTGCTGATAGAGGCGATTGGGAGATTAGAATGTGTTAATTGCAGAGGACAATAAGGTACACGGGGCCGAATTCCCAAGAGCGATGGGATGGGCTCGGGGGATGGGAGTGGGGAACAATGGTGGGGGAAAACATATCAATGGAAGCAATGAAAATAAGTTGATGGAAATACAGATGTGGTGAAGGGGGAGGAGGGATTTCAGTCCGAAGTTGTTGAACTGACTGTTAAATCCACAAGGCTGTTCCATGCCTAATCGGAGGACGAGGGGCTGATCCTCGGCTTTGTGCTGAGCTATATGGGAACATTGGAACAGGCCAAGATCGGACATGTGGACATGAGAGCAGGACGGTGAGTTGAAAGAGCGACAGGAGGGTCTGTCTCCAGCTTGTGGATGGAGCGAAGGTGTTTTGCAAAGCGGTCACCCAGTCGGCATTTAGTCTCTTCAATGTAGAGTAGATGGCATTAAGAGCAGCAAATGTAACAGGCCAGATTGAAGGATGTCTTATAGTAATGTGAACTCAAAAGGACAGACACAAACGATACTGTAACTGACTTAGAGGAAATTCCAGATACTTAACTGAACCAGCGTTCGGAAAGAAAAAACGGCCTTTCTGATGGAGAAACAGGAAAAGCCATTGTGGGAATCCAGGCTCAGTGCGGATTTGCTGTCACCCCTCCTTTCTTATACATGAAGGGTACTTAGGCTGCAGCATGTTACACACCAAAACACAAAGAGGTCAATATAAGAAACACATAATTCTCAATCCTAAAACTCAACTTAAGCATTGAATAAGGAAACAAGTATTGTGTAAAGTTGGCTGTTTTTCACTGCAGGAATTTAAGAATGCTGCATTAATAATTGAAGCGAGCATTTCGCCGTGAGAGATTTGCTGAACAAATGCTTCAGTTCAATATAGGTTCTATTTCTTCTGGTCTTGTAAGTTTAGACATCTGTTTTAAAGAAACAGACGTGTTCTCGTAAGAAATGACATGGCGTATCAGCCGAACCATGAGAAGCAGCAGCAAGGCAGTTCAGTTGAACGTGGCACAGGTCCATTGGCTTCTGCATTGCCAGCTGTTTCTGTAGTGTAGTGGTCATCACATTTGCCTTAAACGCGAATGGTTCCCAGTTCGAAACTGGCAGAAACACCTCGTGCTTCAAGTTTAGTCCGTTCCTGAACGTTACCTCAATCTCGTAACTGATCTTCATCATCGAGAAATAGCAGCAGCCTAGCACTGCTGAGGGCCAGTGGCGCAATGGATAACGCGTCCGACTCAGGAAATTTCAGGTTCGACTCTTGGCTGGCTTTCGGCCTGCGCTTTAACTCAGTGGGTGGGACAGCTGGTTGGGGTGCTGAGCAAAGTGAGAAGGGCATCATCAATTCTCGTATCGGTTGTGGTTATTTACGAAAGCCCTGCCTTCTCAATTTAACTTCCACTTAAAGCAAAACATAACTTATCTTCAGGTCTGTAAAGTTCGATTCCTGATTGTTTTATAAGTTGAGCCATCGGTTTTAAATAAACGGCTGTCTTCTTGTAATAAGTGACATGGCCTCTCAGCCGAACCATGAAAAGCTGCAGCAACACAGAGAGGTTGAACATTGCACACGTCCACTGATAGCTGCATTGACAGCCGTTTCTGTAGTGTAGTGGTTATCACATTCGCCTAACACCCGGAAAGTCGCTGGTTCGAAACTGGACTGGAACATGTAGTGCGTCTCGTTTTGTCTTGCTGAATATTACCTCAATCTCATATCAACCTCAACATCGTAACTGGTCTTCATCATCGAGGAATAGCAAAAGCTATGTACTGCTATGGCGCAATGGAGAGAATATTGCAACGAGTCAGGCGGCATTTGTCGACAGGACAACAACGCTCGTCATTCACCATCACCTTTCAAAAAAAACCGGGATAGGTTAGAAATGTCGGATGTTTTAACCAAGTGAAATCCCGGAGGGAGCAAACAGAACAACAGGAAAAGGCTCAGATAGGGGGCAAGTCAGGAGAGATTAAATGAGAAAAGGCCTTGGGTCCCTGGCCACAGGGTGAGGTTAACATCGCATCAGAGAATGATTACACCACAGAATGAGGCCATTCGGGTCGCCGTGTCTGTACCAGCTCTCTGTTAGAGCAATGGAAGAAACAAAAGATGTGTCTGGAGGAGCTGTCAATGGAAGATTGATCAACAACTGCCGCCCGGACACAAAGAACAAGTGGAAACAAGATTCAAACCCAAATCTGCGATGAAAGGACACACAGAATGGGGGCAGCATTTACAGTGTGAGACTGTTGACCACACTCTGAGTGTGAAAGCTGTATTGAGCCCAGTGGAAAGATGCGCTGCTGTTCCTCGAGTGTTTGTTGAGCCTCTTTGGAACATTTCAGGAGGCCGAGGTCCGGGAGGTCAGCGTTAAGATGCAGCTCTCCAGTCAGTTCAATTCTCCACTTTGGCTCTGTGGATTAGATGGGTCACGTCCCTGTGAAGTTAACGCAGATCTGGAGCATCAATTCTATACAAACGCACTCCAGCTCAGACACTGTCTCCCACGAGCATCATCTGTGGGGAGAGAAACGACGGAAACATCCCGAGTCCTGAGAAATCTTTTTCAGAGTGGGCCAATGTAAATCAACCCCGCCGTCAGCATCGCAAACAATTCATAATGTCTGACCTGGAGTAAAGGGCTTGTCCTGGATTTAAACACACGACCGCTCGCATGGGCATTGATTGAAAATCCGTAAACGAGAACCATACCTCGAGACCAAAGAGCACAAATTTAAGACTGAGCTTAAAATATAACTTATGCTATGTTCGATATAATTTCTACATCTCATGGTTTTATATGTTGAAACATCTGTTTTTTTTAAGAAACAGCTGCCGTCTTGTAATATGTGACCTGGCTTCTCAGCCTCACCATGCGAATCTGCAGCAACACATTGAGGTTGTACATTGTGCACTTCTGGTAATTGCCAGCTGTTTCTGTAGTGTAGTTATCACATTCCCCTAGCATGCGAAAAGTCCCCGGGTCGATACCGGGTAGAAACATCAAGTGCTTCCCATGTTGTGTGAGGAATGTTTGCACTAAGTGCTTTTGTTCCGCGATCTCGTATGTTCGAGTATTATGAGGTTTAGTCTCTCATGTGGCCACTAAAATAAATTCCACATTAAGTCACAAGTACTGAATTTTCGACAGGCAATGAGAAGAAAAGGATCTTCCTATTTTGGATATTCGGAGCTAGTACACCCACAACATAATTTCATGCATTACAAATGCAGATGAACATACTTATTCACCATCTCAAACATGTCTAAATGAACGACAAATGCAACTTACTGCGGATGCTTCATTCTGAAACAAAGACAGAAAATACTGGACAATCTCAGCAGGTCTGACGGGCTCTGTGGAGAGAGATGGCAGCTGTCATTCCGGGTCTGGGTGACTCTTTGTCAAAGCTGGAGAACTGGAAATGGGGTCAGATTCAGACTATTGTGGATGGGCGGGGGGTGGGGTGCCCTATCGGGCCTCGATAGAGTGGTCAGCAATAGGTGGAAAATGACGAAAATGTCTCGGACAGAAATAAAAAAGGAATGTAAATGAGGCAAATCAAGGCTAAGAAAGGTGCCGATAGTGGCGCCTCAAGAGATCAGAATGTGTTAATAGCAGAACAACGTAAGCAGTGTGTCAGCGAACAATTGGCGACAGGGATCAGATTGCTCAAGTAGGATGGTATGGGCTGGGGGTAGGGGGGCAATGCTGAGGGTAAAACATATCAATGGAAGGAATGAAAATAAGTTGATATAAATAAACATGTGGTGGAGGGGGAAGAGAGATTACACAGTCTGAATTTGTTGAACTGAATAAAATGAAAGGGACAGAGAGCTGCCTGAATCCACTGGAATTAGTCAATAGAGGTAAGTGAATGTCCACTCATAGACAAGCTTTTCGAAAATGTCTCGATTTTCTCGGGAACGTATTGGTTCCCTGAAGCGTGAGCTCAGCTTCTCAAAGAAAGCATAATGTGAATGAATCCCGCCGTCTGCGCCGCAATGAAATGAAGAAAACATGTCGCTTGACCAACGGAAAACCTTATCAAAGGGCTCGTCTGGGATTTGAACCCGAAACCTCTCGCAAATTTCGACACAAAGACACCCAAAGCGAGAATCATACCCCGAGATCAACGAGCCTTCGAAAATAGCTGAAGCACACTGTCATTGCCATCGAAAGTCGATCTAATATCTGCGGAGAAACGGAAATTACTGCAACAACTCAGGGAGTCAGGCGGCATTTGTCGACAGGACAACAAAGCTCGTCTTTCATCATCACCTTTCATTAAAACCGGGACCGGTTAGAAATGTCGGACGTTTTAACCAAGTGAAATCCTGGAGGGAGCAAACAGGAAAGGGCTCTGATAGGGTGCAAGTCAGGAGAGATTAAATGAGAAAAGGCCTTGGGTCGCTGGCCACAGGCTGAGGTTAGCATCGAATCAGAGAATGATTGCACCACAGAATGAGGCCATTCGGACTGCCGTGTCTGTACCAGCTCTCTGTCAGAGCAATGGAAGAAACAACGAAACAAAAGATGTGTCTGGAGGAGCTGTCAATGGCAGATTGATCAACAACTGCGGCCCGGCCACAAAGAACAAGTGAAAACAAGACTCAAACCCAAATCTGTGATGTAAACGCAAACAAAATGGGGGCAGCATTTACAGTGTGAAACTGTTGCACACAGTCTGAGTGTGAAAGCTGTATTGAGCCCAGTGGAAAGATGCGCTGCTGTTCCTCGAGTGTTTGTTGAGCTTCTTTGGAATATTTCAGGAGGCCGAGGTCCGGGAGGTCAGCGTTAAGATGCAGCTCTCCAGTCAGTTCAATTCTCCACTTTTGCTCTGTGGATTAGATGGTTCCCGCCCCTGTTAAATTAACGAATACCTGGAGCATCAATTCTTCCCAAACGCACTCCAGCTCAGACACTATCTCTCTGAGCAAATTTCCACTCCGACATCAACTCACCAAAGACTCTGGTACTTAGATGCTCGCTGCCCAGCAATTTGGTTTCATTCAACCTGGATCGAATATAAAGCGAAATACTGCGGAAGCTGGATGATGTGTGGGTGCTCTGGACCCGTGGAACACATACAGCCACCAACACTTAAAATAGTGCAATAGTATTTTATTAAGTTAGAAACTGTTGAACATACTTTCACTGTGGGTTAACACGATGTTAGATTAAACTAAAGACCTCTGCCTGTCCGAACCAGTCAATGCACTCAGCACATGGCAAGGATCTGTGCTGTAAACTGTAAACTCTCTCTTTGTGGAGGCTGCGTCCCGAATGAGCGGGAACTCTGATGCCCCCTGTCTCTATAGTGAGTGTGCTCTACCTGGTGATTGGCTGCGGTGTTGTGTGTGTTGATTGGTCCCGCTGTGTGTCCATCAGTGTGTGTGTATCTGCACCATGATATACTGGTGTATATTATGACACTGGACATATAAAATAAAAACACAAACTGTGGAGTAAACGCGAGCATCATCTGTGGGGAGGGAAACGACATAAACATCCCGAGACCGGAGGAACCTTTTTCAGAGTGGGCCAATGCAAACCAACCCCGCCGTCAGCATCACAACCAATTCATAATGTCTGACCTGGAGTAAAGGGCTTGTCCTGGATTTAAACACACGACCGCTCGCATGGGCATTGATTGAAGATACCTAAGCGAGAGGGACTCTCGCTTGTAGACCAAGGAGCACAAATTTAAGACCGAGCTTAAGCAAAATATAACTTATGTTAAGTTCGATATAAGTTCTACATCTCATGGTTTTATATGTTGAGACATCTATTTTTTAAAGAAAAAGCTGTCGTCTTGGAATAAGTGACCTGGTCTCTCAGCTCACCATTAGAATCTGCAGCAACACAGTGAGGTTGTGCATTGCGCACGGCCGTTGGCTGGCGGTGGTTTCTGTAGTGTAGTGGTTATCACATTCGCCTCAACCGCGAAAAGTCACCGTTCCGAAACCGGGCAGAAACATCAGACATTTAGCATTTCCTGTGAGAAACGTTTGCACAAAGTACGTCTGTTCCTGAATATTGCCGGAATCTCGGATGTTCGAGGAAAATGAGATTTCGTTCACTAAAATTAATTCAACATTTTGTCACAAGTACTGAATTTTCGACAGGCAATGAGAAGAAAAGGATCTTCCTATTTTGGCTCAGTTCGGATATTAGCAGCACGTTCATCCACAACACAATTTCATGGATTTACAAATGCAGATGAAAATATTTAAATCAGCATTTCAAACTTGTCTAAGTGTATGACAAATGCAACTTACTGCGGATGCTTCAATCTGAAACACAAACAGAAAATACTGGACAATCTCAGCAGGTCTGACAGCCTCTGTGGAGCGAGATGGCAGCTGATGTTTCCAGTCAAATTGACCCTTTGTCAAAGCTGGAGGACGGAAAATAGGGTCAGATTCAGACTGTTGTGGATGGGCGGGGGTGGGGTGCCGTATCGGGCCTCGATAGAGTGTCATCAATAGGTGGGAAATGACGAACATGTCGAGGACAGAAAGAAAAAGAGACTGTAAATGAGGCTAACCAAGGCCAAGGAAGGTGCTGATGGCGCATTAAGAGGTCAGAATGTGTTAATGGCAGAACAAAGTAAGCAGTGTGTCAGAGAACAATTGGCAACAGGGATCAGATTGCTCCAGTGGGATGGGCTGGGCTGGGGGAGGGGGGTAATGCTGAGGGTAAAACATATCAATGAAAGGAATGAAAATAAGTTGATGGAAATAAATAGGTGGTGGAGGGGGAAGCGAGATTACACAGTCTGAATTTGTTGAACTGAATAAAATGAAAGGGACAGGGAGCTGTCTGAATCCACCAGAATTAGTCAATAGAGATAAGTGAATGTGCACTCATAAACTAGCTTTTCGAAAATGTCTCGATTTTCTCGGGAACGTATTGGTTCCCTGAAGCGTGAGCTTAGCTCCTCAAAGGAAACCCAATGTGAATGAATCCCGCCGTCTGCGCCGCAATGAAATGAAGAAAACATGTCGCTTGACCAACGGAAAACCTCATCAAAGTGCTCGTCCAGGATTTGAACCCGGCACTTTTCGCAAATTTCGACACTGAGATACCCAAAGCGAGAATCACAGCCCTAAACCAACGAGCCCCTCGAACGTGACTGAAGCACACTGTCGCACACTGTCATTGCCATCGAAAGTCGATCTGACATCTGCGGAGAAAGCAGAAAATACTGGAACAACTCAGCGAGCCAGGTGGCATTTGACGACAAGACAACAAATTTCATCTTTCACCATCACCCTTCATTAAAACCGGGACAGGTTAGAAATGTAGGACGTTTTAACCAAGTGAAATCCTGGAGGAAGCAAACAGAACAACAGGAAAAGGTTCTGATAGGGGGCAAGTCAGGAGAGATTCAATGAGAAAAGGCCTTAGGTCCCTGGCCACAGGGTGAGGGTAGCATCGAATCAGAGAATAATGACACCACAGAATGAGGCCTTTCGGGCTGCCGTGTCTGTGCCAGCTCTCTGTCAGTGCAATGGAAGAAACAAAGAAACAAAAGATGTGTCTGGAGGAGATGTCGATGGCAGATTGATCAACAACTGCCGTCCGGACACAAAGAACAAGTGCAACAAACAATTCATAACATCTGACCTGGTGTAAAGGGCGCGTTTTGGATTTGATACCTTGACCGCTCGCGTGCTCGTTGACTGAAAATTCGTATGCGAGAACCACCTCTCCAGATGAATGAGCCCACATTTAACGTCCCGCTTCAAGCCAGATGACGCCAGATGAAAATATGAAAAGAAAACTCCGCAGGTCAGCATCTGTGGACACAAATCTCCAGGAAAATATCCGCTTCATGATGCCGACTGGACAGTTTGGAACTGGGGCTCTTTTGTTCTTAAAGTACACATGTTACCCGTTACTCTACATGAACAATTCCAAGTGTGAAGCTGAATGAAATATGATATCAGTCGATGCAATCGCATCGCAGTTCAGTGGCTTCTGACAGGGGAATGGGGAAATCGACCCAGGGAGACGGGAAACCGAGTCTTAGCGCAGGTCTGGTGAAACTCTTCCTTTCTTATTCAGCCGGGAAAGAAGAGACAGGAAAGGGTTTGTGACTCCAGAATGTGAAAGATGCCAGGAGGTTATCTGAAAGAAGAGCCGGGAAGTTCTCCCCGCTGTCCTGGTCAATGTTTATCCCCCAATTACTGTCACTGTGAAAATGGAAACTCCAGTGGATGGAAATCCAGGGAACAGTTCCAGGAAAAATTTACATCTCCACTGTGAGTGTGGTGGAGACTTTCTCACCGCCCACAGATATTTTAAATACTTGTACACCTCCTCCATCTGATAATATGGTGACCAGATTCTCGGGAGTTTGACTGGAGCTGCCTGTAATTAAATACAAATTAAATTCTATAAACTAGAACGTTGAGCGGAGGAGAAATGATTTGTCCAGAAGTACCAGGATACCACCACTGCTGGAATGAAGTGAAATGCGCTTATTGTCACAAGTAGCTTTCAAATGAAGTTACTGTGAATAGCACCTTGTCGTCATATTCCGGCGCCTGTTCGGGTAGGCTGGTAGGGAAATTGAACCGTGCTGCTGGCTTTGGTTTGCTTTACAAGCCAGCTATTTAGCCCACTGTGCTAATCCAGTCCCTATGACTCCCAGTGACAAGGAACAGGTGTTAATACAAGAAAAATATTAACATAATAATAGATAATTAAAATCCGTCCATCCATCTAGTGTTTTATGGACATCCCTTCGGGCTATCACACACAGAAGCCCAAATCGCAGAGGATAAATGTATCTATTACATTTCCAACTTTATCGTCAGAACTAGAACATGTGTCCCACTGTCGGATCTCATGTGCATTCTACTGGAAATAATGAAGTTAAGATTCGTTTCCTTGTCATTCTGAATACACCCAGGAACATCACCATTTTCACTGTGAAGGGCTGCAGTGCACTGACCACGTGGTATATTACTGTGTGCTGAGGTCAACACACTGAGAAAGGCCCCGGGACAACTCGCCCCCTTACCGGTTTCTGTAAGATAATTTAAAAGGTGATTCATTAAAGCCAATCAGCAGGTGGCGCATCAGGCAGTAGATTCTCACCATCTGTCATGTTGCAGGAGCCAATCGTGACTGACGTTTTCACGTTTTCCGGTAAAATTGAGGCGCACCAATGAACATCCCTGTCGAGTTCCGGAAATGAGAAAATTAGCCCACTGTTTTTGGCAGTGCTGCACACAAAAGGAGCATAACATGTTTTAATTCCCCGGGAGCCTACTGAATTTTGACCATTAGGGGCAGAGAAAAAATGCATCCCATGACAGGTAAGATAAAGCTCTCCCCCCTCTTCAGCGGACCGGTTTGTGCAGTGGGCCCAGCCTGCATGATATTAGCTGTCAGTTTACTCTGAGTTTTGCATGCGCTGTGCATTTCCACAGTGCAAACACAAACTGCAAACAAGCATTACTCGTTCATGGAAACCAAATATCAATATTCAAAGCAAGTTGTTTTCCCCTTGAGCACTTGTTTCTACCTTTGGTATTTAGAATCGCAAAAGTAACAACGAGCTTTTTACATCTCTTCGCTCATATTGTATCCAACAATCTCTCTTGTAATCTATATTTTTCTGCCAAATTACGGTCTACATATGTCCCCGTTTCACCGTTTTCCTCCATGCTTCTCGCCCAATTATTTATTGGCATCTATCTATCTCAAAGGTAATAATTCACGATTACTCTAGCTGTCTTATTCTGCACATCTATATAACTCCATTAAATTAATCGTTTGCTCTTTATCCATGTGTCTATCGAACAACGTGTCTATATATTTAAATCATCCATCAAGCTGCCGTCATGGGAATGTCACTTTAAGAAATGTTTGGCTCCTCATGTTACTGCAGTGATGTCAGAGTGCGGATGGAGCTGAGCTCTGGCTCTGGTTTTAGTTTCACTTTGAGAAAAGTTTGGGTGTGTCTGTTTTTTTTGGTTCTGTTTCAGTGTTGGAGCTGAAGCCAGACAAAGCAGGCGTACTGTTGTTCTCTCTGCCATGAAAAGACTATCTCTTGATTATTTGGTGAATTCAGAATTATAAATGTTCTCAGCAGTGAATGTAAACCTGATGTGCTCCTGTTAAAAGGTGTTTCTTTTGTCTTCTGGATGTTGTTTGGGAATTTATTATCGAGTCTGCACCGGCTGCTGGAAAGAGCACCCTACCCAAGGTCAACACCTCCACCCTATCCCCACAACCCCACCCAACACTAAGGGCAATTTTGGACACTAAAGGGCAATTTATCACGGCCAATCCACCTAACCTGCACATCTTTTGACTGCGGGAGGAAACCGGAGCACCCGGTGTGGAAACCCACACACACATGGGGAGGACGTGCAGACTCCACACAGACAGTGACCCAAGCCGGAATCGAACCCGGGACCCTGAAGCTGTGAAGCAATTGTGCTATCCACAATGCTACCGTGCTGCGGCTGACCGTAAGAACAAATTAATCAACACTATATAATTCTGCCGTCATCCATGTACCTATCCAATAGCTGCTTGAAGGTCCGTAATGTTCAGAGACCTCTGTGCTGTATACAGTTAACCATTTACTTTTTCTCAATAATCCCCTTTCTTGTTATACAATAAATTTTATGATATGATAATCTATGATTACTTAGTGTTGTATTCTTTGGGGGTTGTATTTGAATTAATGGTAGCTAAGATGTTCACTGTATGTTTTAAAAAGTTCCGTAAAAAGTCAAGTTCCGCACACATGAGTGCGGCCTCAACCGGGACCTGGGATTCATGTCGCATTGCATTCATCCCCCACCATCTGGCCTGCGAAATCCTACCAACTGTCCTGGCTTGATACAATTCACACCTCTTTAACCTGGGGTTACCCCATCTCTGGATCTGTAAAGATTTAATCACCTGCTAATGCTCACATTCCAAGCATTGTCTGGCATCTTTGAATCTGTCTATATATAGGTTTCTGGAACATACCTCTTCATTCACCTGAGGAAGGAGCAGCGCTCCGAAAGCTAGTGACATCGAAACAAACCTGTTGGACTTTAACCTGGTGTCGTGAGACTTCGTGCTGTTTTAAAAAGGTTAACTTGAGTTCATAGAATAAACATTGTTTTGCTTTAAAAAATATGTTTCCATTTCTGCTGTACCACATCTGTAGAGTGGGCCCTGTGCTCCCCATACCACAATCTATTAAAAGTTGTGGGTCAGGTAAACTCCATGATACACTTTGGGGTTTTCTAAACCCTTGCCCATCCATGTATCAGTAAGGGAGAGACAAGGCGAGAGGGAGAAAGAGCGACAGGGAGAGAGAGAGAGCAATTACCTCCTTATGCTCGTGCCCCCATCGCCTTCCACCCCACGCCTTTAAGTGTTTAAAAAAAACCTCAAGCTATTGACCACATGGTTAGTATCCAGCGCTGCAATCAATTTTTACATTTTACATCATAACGGCCTTCTGAAACTTGTTGAATGTTTCGCTAAGTTGTAGAGGCTGCGGGAATCATAGATGCAAGTATTTGCGAGACAAGAAATTAATTCCCATGTGGTTTGATTCAGATGTTTCTAGTTTGCTTGGGAACAGCGGAGAGACATCATCGGTTACACATAAAAGTACAGGTTTTATTGACAATCGATCTAACAATTACAAATACTACATTCAAAGATTGATACAGCATTTCCGAGTAAATGCCGACAGGCCATGGAACAAACAGGCAATGAGGTTTAGCATCAATGTTGTCAACTTGGTTGTATTTCTCCTTGAAGAAGTGGCCTGCCCGAACAGGCGCCGGAATGTGGCGACTAGCGGCATTTCACAGTAACTTCATTGAAGCCTACTTGTGACAATAAGTGATTATTATTATTAATGAACTATTCACTTTGACCATATGTGTGTGGCTGCAGAGAGAATATAAAATATCATCCAACAGGTAAAAGAAAATAAACGACTCAACTCCTACTCTAACCCTAATGGCATACACTCTATCCCTATATTTGTTACAAGATAGACTCAGTGACCACCCTATCCCATAGCTGTGTATCAATTCTACCCTTAGTTGACTTCCCACACTATCTGAAGCACGTTAATCCGATGTAATCTCACACAATATTATACACTCAGAGCTCGTTATGAATGCAACGTAATCGCATTGATCACTCTATAGCACAACCCTCTATTAATCTCACAACCCTCTATTAATCTCACTATAATTCTGCACCCCACACGCGATTTGCCATCTCTCGCCATAACTCTATATTAATTTCCAATTTTTGCCATTGCATCCCAGCTGAGTCCATCTCTGATCTTGCCTTATCTTTATCTTTATTTTTTCAAATTATAACGGCCTTTCTGTTTGGCATGATTTATTGTGCATCGCTATTTCCCTTGAGGAGATGGCGGTGAGCTGCCTTCTTGAACTTCTACAGTATATCTGCTGCTGGTATGCCCATGTTGCTGTTCACGAGGGAGTTCCGCGAACTTGATCCAGCGACAGTGAACGAATGGCAACGAGTCAGGATGGATTGCCTGGAGGTGAACTTGCAGGTGGTGCTCAAGATTCACTTGTTAACCACAAACTAAGTGCAATAATACCTCGCTTCCAACAGCCCTGACATCGTCCCAAAGTACATCCACAGCGACCGTCTCCCCTAATTTTGTATCGAGTCTGGGTGGTAGAGTGGCACAGTGGTTAGCACTGCTGCTCAAGTCGCTGAGGACCCGGGTTCGATCCCGACCCCAGGCCACTGTCTGTTTGGAATTTGCACAGTCTCCCCGAGCCTGCGTGAGTTTCACCCCCACAACCCAAAGATTGGCCACGCTAAATTGCCCTTAATTGAAACAAAAGAATTGCGTGTTCAAAATTAATTTTTTTTACAAATTGTATCGAACCTGAAACCATATGTTTCAACCTCACAACATATCCCAGTGTCATTCCAAAACGAATCCCACTCTACACCAGCTTGCTGCAACCCTGTAGTCATTCAAAATTACTGCCAGTGCTCCATTGCTGGCCATCAGAAATCCGAAAATTACTAATGATGCGCCTAATAGGTATTTCCCTCTTTTTGCTTCTGTAACCACCTTCTTCGAAGGTATAACTTTCAAGACTCAGGTATCTCTGTCAGTAATGCTGCCACTGTCACTCCTGGTGATGTACATTGAAGGCTCCTACCAGATTACATTATTTGCCATTGCTTCCCTCAGTTGTTCTTCCAAGTAGGGTTTAATCAGCAAGAGGTTTCCTTTACATCTGCACTATAAAGCACGGTGCTTACCGCCTCTGGTCATTCTGACTTGCGGGTGGGATAATACATAAGGAGAAACGCTGGCAAAGGAGTCTACAAGTCATGATTCATTGGTGTGGCTATAGTACTCTGTTTTTTGAAAGGTCGGCGAGGCACCTCTCCTAGTTCTGGCACAGGTCCCCAGACCTTGTAGTGGTAGACATTGCGGGATCGACTGGGCGAAGGCGTACTTTTGTAATTGTCGGTGTCTAGTTTGCTGTCGAGTGGCCCACCTGGCTTTATTCCCTTCAAACTTTCTGCAGCGGTTTGGTGCAACTCAATAGTTTGTTTGGGAATTTCTAATGGCAGTTCAGAGTCAACTGTGGATCTGGAGTTACAAAGAGATCAGAGCGAGTATGGGTGGCAGGTTTCTATCCTGAAAGGATATTAGTGAACTAGATCATTTTTAAAACTTCCAATCTGACAGGTTCGATGATCACCATTAATGAGACTCACTTCTGTGCCCAGATTTTTTTATTAATTAAATATAAATTCTTCCTGTCAACCAATGTGGGAGTGGAAATCGTGTCCTCAAAGCATTACTCTGGACCATTGGATTAGTAGTCGAATAACATTAGCTCCTGTCATGGTGGGGTGAGGGCACGTGACTGACAGTAGTGATGGTCCCGGCTGTCTGCATTACTGGTATGGTCTACAACAAACCATCTTCCATTGGAAATTTTGTGACCTGAAAATGTAGAGCAGGGGATTGAGGACGGTGTTAAGAGAAGTGATAGCCCAGGTGCACGGCCGAATATTACAAACGTACCATCTCACAATTTCCTCTCCCGGATCCAGCAGGTTCTTCAAAATAAAAGAAAGTTCAATGACGTGAAATGGAGCAAAACACAAAAGCAGGAGAGCCAAAATCGCCAAAATGGTTCTCAGCACTTTCTTCTTCATCATTTCCATGGACTCCTTCCCAGCTCCCATTTCAATCAGTTTCTTTGCGCTCAGGGCATAGCAGGTCAAAAGGATTAGGATTGGGGTGAAAAATACGACCAATTCGGGACACAACATAAGCACCAGGTTCCGCTCCCAGATTGAAACCTGAGCTATGCATGAAAATGTGTTGTCCAATGTGCCTCTTTGGAGGAAAAAGATCAGAACACCCAGGGTCAGAAATGTCAGCCAAGCTGTTAATGACAGAACAAGGTAATATCGGGGTTTTCTCCATGCATGGAACTTGATGGGATGGACAATAGCGATGTATTGGTCAACGGCAATGCAGGTCATGAAGGCTGGGTTGCCGTAAAGACTGATTACGGTTGTGGTAACGTCGAAAAAACCAAGTAGCTGTACTGAAATGAATGAATGTACAATTTCCAACATGCCAATTCCGGAAGTCAGGATAATCAAGATGTTCATGATGATTAGGTCGAGCAGGAGGACATCACTTGGTGATGAAAGCTGCTTCTTCCGTATGATGTGCCACAGTGCAATTGAATTCCCAATGATTCCCAAAACAATGCACGGGACGAGGAAAATGGGAATCACATGCAAGTGCACCATGAAGTTGGATTCATTGGCGTTATCCGTCGGATGTCCAATGCTATCATTTCCAGTCTGATTGGTGAATGTTGCGTTCCAAGTCCCAATAATCGCCATTTGATGTTTTAGCGAACAATAAAGATAGCCAATGAAAAATATGGAGAATCTCCGATTGGATATTCCACAATAAAGATTTAGGTTTTAGTCTCAGATTAATGGCTGTTGAAGGAAGAAGTTGGGTCTGAAAGCCATTCTTCCTCTCTCACTCTTCCAGTCTGTATAAAAGTCACATCTGCAAACAGTGCACAGCAATAGTACCAACTGATTCATGTGGCAATTTAATTGCGGAGATCGTGAATTAATCTGAAGCCTGGAAATGAACAGATACGCAAAGAGCTGTTCAATTGTGAAATTCCACGCATTGCTCCATATGAAACCGTGATCTATTTCTGTCAGTGTGTTTCAGTCAACCTCGGTTAGATATATATCTTCCGATCATCTACGCATTGGTATTTAGAAAAGTGAGGAGGTACTCCTATTGTAATACATAATGTATTGAGGGGATGGGGGGGGGGGGGGGGGCGCGGTTAATACACGGAGGATGTTTTCCAGTGCGGGAAGACTAAACTAGGGGCACAGTTTAAGAATGAGTATTCTACATTTTAAGATAGGAATTACGTCATTTTGTTCTCTCAGATGGTCATTAGTCTATGGAATTCTCCTAATTCACCCCAAGAAAGTAATGGAGGCCGTGTCTTAAAATTTATTCAAGGCTGAGTTGGATAGATTGTTGATAGTCAAGGGAACCACGGGTGATGGGTGGGGGAAGGATTAAAGACAGGAAGATGGAATTGAGACCACAATCAGATATACCAAAATCAGATTGAATGGCGGAGTAGGCTCAAAGGGCCAGGTAGCCCACACCTGCTTGCAAACCATTTGATTCTATGCCACAATTAATTGCATTCTTGGTGGCCTGTCCCTCAGAGGAATGCTATGTGGAGAAAGGTGTATCTCAATTTCTCTGCCTCACGGTAGTATCCGTTTGACTGAAATATACCAGCCTCTGACCTGCATGGAGCTGCTACCGCAGGCACGATGGCACAATGGTGAGTTCAGTTGCCTCACACCGTCAGGATCCCGGGTTCAACTCTGACCTTGGATAACTCTGTATGGAGTTTGCGCTTTCTCCCTGTTTCTGTGTGGACTTTCTGTGGCTGCTCCCACAGTCCAAAGATGTGCAGGTTAGGTGCACTGTCCACCTTGGGTAGGGTTATGGGGATGGGGTGGGACATTGGACCTGGGCGGAGCTCTCTTTTAGATGGTCGGTGCAGATTCACATGTTCCGGTGGAATTTGTTTTAATTCCCGATCCATTATCTGCCTTTTATTCTCCCTTTTATCTGTTCTTCATACTCACCTTGATATTTCCACTTTTTCTGTTTCCACTGCTGGATAATATTTGAGAATCTAAATGCTCAACAACTGCTCATTGCGCCAACTGTGGAAAAAAACACAAATATATTTGAAAAACTGAGGGTCATGCAGGATCTTTCACTGTCCATAGTATTGCAATAGCTCCCATGTGTTTCCCTTGCGACCTCTTTCCCTTTTGTTCTCTCCTTCCCTCACTCGCCTTGTTTTAATCTCGCCATCTCACATTCTGTGCTTCCCTGTCTCTGCCAATGGTCTGCCCTCTCTATGTTATTCCATCTGCTTGTTCGTTCTGTGTATCTCTTTAATATTTCTCTAATGTTACTTGTGCATCCGTTTTCATTGCTCTGTCATTCTTTCCCTACATCACGCTGTCTTTACTCATTGCTTGTTAATTTATAACAACTTGCCCGACTTTCGAGGGCCAGGATTCCAGCTGTTCACTTATATGGCCACAGGTTACGTGCGAGTAACACCACCAATGGGTAGTGGGCGCGAGCCCCGGTGTCACGTCAGCGGTCACCTTCGTATCCAGTGGGGTTTGGATCCCCCGCCCCAGGCCTCATTGGCCAAAAGCCAGAAATGTTTCTGCAAACGAAAGAGAAAATGCTGGAAAATCTCAGCAAGTCTGGCAGCATCTGTAGGGAGAGAAAAGAGCTATTTTCTCTCCCTACAGATGCTGCCAGACTTGGTGAGATTTTCCAGCATTTTATCTTTCGTTTCAGATTCCAGCATCCGCAGTAATTTGCTTTCATCCAGACGTTTCAGCAAAAGCGCGCAAAGGGAGATCAATGTAGACACCCAAGTCACATCCCAGTGAAGACTCGGCGTGGAGGTGACCTTGACCATTCTGAAGACTTACCAGTGAACCAGAGAATCCCGTGAATACAGGGGAGGTCATTTGGTCTATCGATCCTACACCAAACGTTTGAAAGAACACCTTACTCGGACCGCACTTCCCTGAAGCCACCTAATAATTGGACACAAAGAGTCAATTTAGCATGGCCAGTCCACCTAATCTGCACATATTTCGACTCCGGGGGAAACACGAAAACTCGGAGGAAACCCTCTCAGACACGGGGATAATGTGCAAACTCCACACAGAGAGGCACCGAATGGAGTTGAACCTGGGTCCCTGGCGCTCTGGAGCAGCATTGCCATCCACTGTGCCACCGCGTCGCCCCTGTGCCACTATGCCGAAGGAAGGAAGCAGCCAGTGACGCCCACCTTTGTGACAACAGCCCTGAGGATCATGAAACTCAGAGAATCAGACCCGGGGCTTGTTCAGTTCATCAGCACGAGTAGTATCACGAATCTGCGGAATCTTTATCGTGATTATTATTGGAATATTTTAAGGATTAATACAGAGAACAAAGAACAAAGCAAAGTAGAGCACAGCAACAGGCCCTTCGGCCCACCAAGCCCGTGCCGACCATGCTGCCCGTCTAAACTAAAATCTTCTACACTTTCTGGGTCCGTATCCCTCTACTCCCATCCTAGTCATGTATTTGTCCAGATGCCACTTAAATGTCATTATCGTTTCTGCTTCCACCACGTCCTCCGGCAGCGAGTTCCAGGCACCCACTACCCTCTGTGAAAAAAACCTGCCTCGGACATCTCCTTTAAACCTTGCCCCTCGCACCTTAAACCTGTGTCCCTAGTAATTGACCCCTCTACCCTGAGGAAAAGCCTCTCACTCTCCACTCTGTCTATACCCCTCATAACTTTGTGGACCTCTATCAGGTCGCCCCTCAACCTCCGCCGTTCCAGTGAGAACAAACCTAGTTTATTCAACCACTCCTCATAGCTAATGCCCTCCATACCAGGCAACATCCTAGTAAATCTCTTCTGCTCCCTCTCTAAAGCCTCCACATCCTTCTGGTAGTGTGGCAACCAGAATTGAACACTATACTCCAAGTGTGGCCTAAATAAGGTTCTATACAGATGCAACATGACTTGCCAATTCTTATACTCAATGCCCCGGCCAATGAAGGCAAGCATGCCGTATGCCTTCTTGATTACCTTCTCCACTTGTGTTGCCCCTTTCTGTGACCTGTGGACCTGTACACCCAGATCTCTCTGACTTTCAATACTCTTGAGGGTATTTCCAATACTCGTTATGCAATATATTGCACAAAGATACATTGAAACATTTATAGAAAGTAGAAGCAGGAGAAGACCAGTTGAACCTGCGAGCATGCTCCACCATTCATTATGATCATTGCTGACCATGAAGTTCAATACCTTGATCCCTCCTCCCACACATATCTCTTGACCCCTTCAGCCCCAGGAGTTACAGCTAATTGCTTCTTGAAATTACAAAACGTTTTGGCCTCAACTACGTTCTGTGGCAGTAAATTCCACAGATTCACCACTCGCCTGGTGAGAAAGCATCTCCTCACCTCAGCCCTACAAAGTTTATTCCTTATCCTCAATCCATGCCCGCTAGACCTGGACTCCCCCACCATCGGGAACAATCTTTCTGAATCTACCCTGTCTCCTACTCATGTTTGAATTTTGTAAGTTGCTCTGAGATTCCCTCTCACTCTTCAAACTTGGTTTGATTTTATAATTATCTTGTGCCTTACTCGCCTCATCAAGAAAGACATCTGGGTAAAACGTTTGATTACTACACTGGTCGAAGTGTCTGAGATTTTACAGATACAACAGCCACTTGCTTATCAATGCCTGCTCTCCGCTCAGCCATGTCTGCAATATTCCCACCAATCCGCACTTTCTGTTCACCCATCTTCATTCTGCGCTTATTCACCTCCACTTTCTATTACCCCACACAGACGCTCTGCTGAAGAAATTCTCACTCATTCAGCTCTTGAATTAACATCCACGTCTTTTCTCTTCCATTGGTCGTCACATTATCTGCATCTGCACAGTCCCTGAAAGAGCCGCTCACCTTCCACTTCTTCTCGATTGCTTTCTTCTGCACAAATGTTATGATTTGCCTGGCGCACAGACTGCGCATTGGCCGGGAATGTCAGAGCAAATTCACAGATGGACTTGATTTTGGTGTGGACAATCGGCACTAATACAAGCACGAAATCAGAAATTTCAGGCTGTATTCCACTCAACTGCAAAAATGTGCAAACAGCTGCTGAGATTCAGGACATTTTATAGCTGCATTGGTACAATGATCAGCGATTCCATCACATGCGAACCTCAGGCTCCTCCCACCTTGGATTTGGTTGCTGATGTCACTCTGAACTAAAATGAATTATTCGTCGGAATGTTGTCCACTCACCCGGGAACCCGCCGTCAAATCCGAATGAAGAAAAAACGGATTGAGTTCCACTAACTCTCCTGCTTGACAGGTAACAACAATAATCTTTACTAATGTTACAAATCGGCTTACGTTTACACTGAAAGGACGTTATGATGAAAATCCCCTAGTTACCACATTCCGGCGCCTGTTCGGGTACACAGAGGGAGAATTCAAAATGTCAAATTCACTTAACAGTACGTCTTTGGACTGTGGGAGCAAACCGGAGCACCCGGAGGAAATCCACGCAGACACGGGGAGAACGTGCAGACTCCATACAGACAGTGACCCGAGTCGGGAATCGAACCTGCGATCCTGGAGCAGTGAAGCATCAGTACTCACCATTCTGCTGCCGTGATTTGGGCAGAGGTCAGATAACATCCTGTGGGACCTGCGGTCACTAAGATTCTGGTCATCTCTCACCTTCCACATTTTAACGTTTCACAGGTAATTCAGTAAATCAGCGACCATTGGAACCTATGTTTCCAAATGGACGCAGCACCTAATCCGTTTGCACGTTTCAAAACCTGATATCCAGACATACCGTGCAGTATATCAGGTTTCAGTCCACAATGAACTTTCCTTGCACAATGATGATACTCAGATTTTTCCTAGTTCTCCATCTGAACTCCACACAGAGGCATGTTTCTGTTCAAAATCAGACATTTCACCCTTGCGATATTCTTCGTTATTCGGTCAGAGGCCAGGTAAGAATAGTGGATTCCTTTCCCTAAAGGGCATCAATAAACCAGATCGGTATTTACAACTCTTAGAGCAGATAGGCGCGGACACGATGGGCTGCAGGGCCTGTTTCCGTGCTGTAAAATCTCTGTGACTTCAGGTGTGTGGCCTGAAGAGGAATTTCGTGGGGTGATCTTCGTCCTTCTAGATGGTAGGTGTCGCAAATCAGGACAGTGCTGTCATTGACTGTTCGTCAGTTATTGCAATACTTTTCATAGCTGATACACACTGCAGTCACCGTCCGTTGGTGGTGGAGGATGTGAATATTCAAGCTTGGGGGGGGGGGGGGGGGGTGACATGACAATCAAGCGGGTTGTTTGGTCATGGGTGGTTTTGAGCTTCGTCAGATTTGTTGGAAGTGCAATCATCCAGGCAAAAATGGAATATTCCATCACATTCCTGTCTTGTGCCTTGTAATTGGAGACAGGCTTTGCGAGGGCAGTTGGTGAGTTACTCACCGCAGAATTCCCATCCTCTAGCCTACCAAGTCGCCATATTACTAGCATAAATGGGTCATTTCAATTACGAAATATTTGTACATTGTCTGTTTATCTGTTCTCCAACATACCCAGCTTTCTAAACAAAGTATTTTCGCTTTACTTAAGAAGATATACCTACCCGAGGCCCATCAAAGACATGAGGCAGTGCTGTGTGTTCCCGAGTCACTTTATCTATAGCACAGCGATTCGGGATAGTTCCTGTAGTCTGAAAGTAAGTTAATGTAATCAAGGCTTTAAAAAAAGTGACAAGCAGACCTGGAAAACTAAACACACATTACCTTCAGTCTGTAATGCAGAAACTGTTGGGTAAATTATAGAATTTACTGCACAGAAGGAGGCCATTCGGCCCATCAAGTATGCACCGACGCTTGGAAAGTGCACCATACTTAGATGCACCCCTCCCCCCACCTTTTGGACATTAAGGGGCAGTTTAGCATGGCTGATCCACCTAACCTGCGGGTGGAAACCGGAGAACCCAGAGAAAACCCATTCAGACACGGGGAGAACGTGTCGACTCCGCACAGACGGCGACCCAAGAAAGGAATCGAACCCAGGTCCCTGGGAATGTGAAGCAACAGAGCTAACCACTGTGCTATCGTGCCGCCCACGTTAAAGATTTCTTGGATCTCGGAATATATCAATGGTACCAGCATGATTTCATGAAAAAAGATAATCTTTACAAATATTGACAAACAGTCTTCACAGCTTTGATAAAAATGTGAATAGTTGTGGAAACGAAGAGAAGTGCATTTGTCATTATCCATTTAGAATTATAAGTACTTAAAGCATTTCTTTAGGCGTGAAAAATTGATCTGGATTTAGAAAGATAGATAAAAAGACAGTTTGGTGTTGATTTGGATATGCTTATCAATTCCCGACCCAAAGAAATGTTTGGATTATCTTACTTCTGATGCGAGCTTCTGGGGAGGTGGATCACACCTTGCAATTACAGAGTGGCTAATTTATAAGATCAGTTGACAGCAGACACTTTATTTTCATGTCCTGACCTTCGACATTAAACTATCATCAACCTGGCTGCGCACTTGCAAGTGCAATAGATCAGCTGTCAGTGCAGTGCTGAGATTTCCATACTTCAAGGTGACACTGAGCATTTTCCACATACTCAACACGAACTACAAATAGTGATTGGCGCCTATTCAAATTTAATCCTTTGTCTTTATTTCGGATTCAACAAGATATTTGCATTTCTGCCTATCTTTCTATTTAAGCTAAGAATACACATCAGTGTATTGCCTCTCTGTCTGTTTACCTGTATGTTTATTCAGCTGCGAATCGATCCAGAGACTAGTGGCCCACTGAGCAGCGCCTCTAACTCTCCCAGAACTTCCGGGAAGGTGTCGCAATGCAAGACTTGATGAAAATTACAGGTTTATTCATTACCTGGCCAAACTGGTTGATTATCAGTCGGAAATCCTTCCAGTGGCGGATAGAAAGAGCGCGTGAAACATAGAAACAGAGAAAATAGGTGCAGGAGTAGGCCATGCGGCATTTCGAACCTGCATCATCATTCAATATGATCATGGCCTTGCTAAAGTCCATGTAGACAACGTCGACAGCACTGCCTTCATCTATCTTCTTGGTTACCCCTTTCAAATACTCACTAAAATTCGTGAGACATGATTTTTCACTCACAAAGCTATGTTGACTGTCCCTAATCAGCCCTTGCCTCGAAATGCCTGTAGATCCTGTCTCTCAGAATACCTTCTATCAACTTACCCATCACAGACGTTAGGCTCACCGGTCTGTAGTTCCCAGTATTTTCCCTGCGGCCCTTCTTAAACCCAGGCACAACATTTGTTAGTCTCCAATCTTCAGACACATCACCTGTAAACGTCGATTTAGTTTCATACAGGACTGAGAAGATAAATCCCTTCGCACAAACCACCCCATATCGTTGGCCTTTTTCAACAGGCATTAAAATAAAGAAGGAGCCAGTGGGTTTGTACAACGAACTGTTAATTTATTCACTCAAATGCTAAAATATGTATACTGATTGCCAAATAAATAATTATAATCAAAGACCAGGCGAGGAAACATCCAGTCGAAATTGCACACTTTTTTTCTTGACGATCGAAAGGTTTCTATCCTGTCTTATGATATTAAACAGCTTTATTCAATACACTCAAGCACGTATTTGGTAAATACCCGATATTAGCTCTTCTAACGTGATGCCAGACGTGAGGAAGAATTATAATTGTTATTTCTCTCTGAAACCTCCAGCCATTCAAAGATCAATACACCATCTATATATGAAGGCAGCCTTCTTGCACATCATTCTTTGGAACATAGCAACACAACACTTACAAGTTCATCAATGGGCACTTTTAGCTTCTCCGCAATCCAATAAGATAATGGCAGATGTGTTAGTTGTTTCAAATTCACTATCCTATCTTCTCGCTGGAATCCTCAATTAACTTTGTCTGTAAACAATCTATCCAACAGAGCCTTGAACAAAAGGAATGACCAGGCCTTTATTGCTTTCTGTGGAAGAGAATTTCACAGGTGGGTGAGCCTGTGAGGGAGAAGACAATGTTCTCCTCATCTCCCTGTTGAACGAGACACCTCTTATATTAATCAATGTGCCCCAGCTCCTATGTAGTACTCGTCACCTGGCAAAGGATTAAATAAAGGGAATGCTTTATATAAAGTCTTTATATTAACACTGAGCTCTAACACCCATCTTTCTACACATAGGATGTTACCTTCCATTAATTTAAAGTTTAGTGTCACATTATTTTAGTTGAAGTAATTCTCCACTGGGCGTCAGGCGATTCTATCCTTCATCAAGACTGAACACGTAATCTCGGCCGAAATTCAATTGTTGGGACTGCAGGAGTGCTGTATTGTGGGCGGTGCTGTCTGCCTGCATGTATATGTATCTGAAGACTCGATTTGCCTATTTAGGTAGATATGAAAGAGTCCACGCGGGGAGATGGTGGGGTAGTCACTGGGCCAGTAATCCAGAGATAATGCCCTGGCATCCCGGGTTCCAATCGCACCGCGGCAGATGGTACAATTTTAATTCAATAAAAATCTAGAATTAAAAGTCTAATTAGAATTGGTAACTAAATAAGCATAATTACTTAATTATAATTTGAGGGGTATCTAAGCCAGAGATCGGAGAGTACTATATTTAGCTTTCGCATTTCTATTAGAAATCTAGTGCTAGGAAACAGATAGTTAACAGTAACTTTGAAATTTTAAAAAATATATATTTTTAAAAAATTTTTAAAAATTAATTTTAATTTTAATTAATTGACGCAATGTCAGTCAGTTAGAGGGGTTCAGTGCTCTGACTGTCGGGGGGGATAGCCTAACAGGGGAAAGCAGCAGCAGCTAGAGCAGTGGCACCACGGCTGGCTCTGATGTTCAGGAGGGAGGGTCAAAGCGCAGAAGAGCAATAGTAATAGGGGATCTATAGTCAGGGGCACAGATAGGCGCTTCTGTGGACGTGAAAGAGACTCCAGGATGGTATGTTGCCTCCCTGGTGCCAGGGTCCAGGATGTCTCCGAACGGGTAGAGGGCATTCTGAAGGGGGAGGGCAAACAGGCAGAGGTCGTTGTACATATTGGTACTAACGACATAGGCAGGAAGGGGCATGAGGTCCTGCAGCAGGAGTTCAGGGAGCTAGGCAGAAAGTTAAAAGACAGGACCTCTAGGGTTGTAATCTCGGGATTATTCCCTGTGCCACGTGCCAGTGAGGCTAGAAATAGGAAGATAGAGCAGCTAAACACGTGGCTAAACAGCTGGTGTAGGAGGGAGGGTTTCCGTTATCTGGACCACTGGGAGCTCTTCCGGGGCAGGTGTGACCTATCTAAGAAGGACGGGTTGCATTTAAACCGGAGAGGCATAAATATCCTGGCCGCGAGGTTTGCTAGTGTCACACGGGAGGGTTTAAACTAGTATGGCAGGGGGGTGGGCACGGGAGCAATAGGTCAGAAGGTGAGAGCATTGAGGGAGAACTAGGGAATAGGGACAGTGGGGCTCTGAGGCAGAGCAGACAGGGAGACGTTGCTGAACACAGCGGGTCTGGTGGCCTGAAGTGCATATGTTTTAATGCAAGAAGTTTTACGGGTAAGGCAGATGTACTTAGAGCTTGGATTAGGACTTGGAACTATGATGTTGTTGCCATAACAGAGACCTGGTTGAGGGAAGAGCAGGATTGGCAGCTAAACGTTCCAGGATTTAGATATTTCAGGCGGGATAGAGGGGGATGTAAAAGGGGAGGCGGAGTTGCGCTACTGGTTCGGGAGAATATCACAGCTGTACTGCGGGAGGACACCTCAGAGGGCAGTGAGGCTATATGGGTAGAGATCAGGAATAAGAAGGGTGCAGTCACAATGTTGGGGGTTTACTACAGGCCTCCCAACAGCCGGCGGGAGATAGAGGAGCAGATAGGTAGACAGATTTTGGAAAAGAGTAAAAACAACAGGGTTGTGGTGATGGGAGACTTCAACTTCCCCAATATTGACTGGGACTCACTTAGAGCCAGGGGCTTAGACGGGGCGGAGTTTGTAAGGAGCATCCAGGAGGGCTTCTTAAAACAATATGTAGACAGTCCAACTAGGGAAGGGGCGGTACTGGACCTGGTATTGGGGAATGAGCCCGGCCAGGTGGTAGATGTTTCAGTAGGGGAGCATTTCGGTAACCGTGATCACAATTCAGTAAGTTTTAAAGTACTGGTGGACAAGGATAAGAGTGGTCCTAGGATGAATGTGCTAAATTGGGGGAAGGCTAATTATAACAATATTAGGCGGGAACTGAAGAACATAGATTGGGGGCGGATGTTTGAGGGCAAATCAACATCTGACATGTGGGAGGCTTTCAAGTGTCGTTGAAAGGAATTCAGGACCGGCATGTTCCTGTGAGGAAGAAGGATAAATACGGCAAATCTCGGGAACATTGGATATCATAGAATTTATAGTGCAGAAGGAGGCCATTCGGCCCATCGAGTCTGCACCGACTCTTGGAAAGAGCACCCTACCCAAAGTCAACACCTCCACCCTATCCCCATAACCCAGTAACCCCACCCAACACTAAGGGCAATTTTGGACACTAAGGGCAATTTATCATGGCCAGTCCACCTAACCTGCACATCTTTGGACTGTGGGAGGAAACCGGAGCACCCGGAGGAAACCCACGCACACACGGGGAGGACGTGCAGACTCCGCACAGACAGTGACCCAAGCCGGAATCGAACCTGGGACCCTGGAGCTGTGAAGCAATTGTGCTATCCACAAGGCTACCGATAACGAGAGATATTGTAGGCCTCGTCAAAAAGAAAAAGGAGGCATTTGTCAGGGCTAAAAAGCTGGGAACAGACGAAGCCTACGTGGAATATAAGGAAAGTAGGAAGGAACTTAAGCAAGGAGTCAGTAGGGCTAGAAGGGGTCACGAAAAGTCATTGGCAAATAGGGTTAAGGAAAATCCCAAGGCTTTTTACACGTACATAAAAAGCAAGAGGGTAGCCAGGGAAAGGGTTGGCTCACTGGAGGATAGGCAAGGGAATCTATGTGTGGTGCCAGAGGAAATGGGCGAGGTACTAAATGAATACTTTGCATCAGTATTCACCAAAGAGAAGAAATTGGTAGATGTTGAGTCTGGAGATGGGTGTGTAGATAGCCTGGGTCACATTGAGATCCAAAAAGACGAGGTGTTGGGTGTCTTAAAAAATATTAAGGTAGATAGGTCCCCAGGGCCTGATGGGATCTACCCCAGAATACTGAAGGAGGCTGGAGAGGAAATTGCTGAGGCCTTGACAGAAATCTTTGGATCCTCACTGTCTTCAGGAGTAGTCCCGGAGGACTGGAGAATAGCCAATGTTGTTCCTCTGTTTAAGAAGGGTAGCAAGGATAATCCAGGGAACTACAGGCCGGTGAGCCTTACTTCAGTGGTAGGGAAATTACTGGAGAGAATTCTTCGAGACAGGATCTACTCCCATTTGGAAGCAAATGGACGTATTAGTGAGAGGCAGCATGGTTTTGTGAAGGGGTGGTCGTGTCTCACTAACTTGATAGAGTTTTTCGAGGAGGTCACTAAGATGATTCATGCAGGTAGGGCAGTGGATGTTGTCTATATGGACTTCAGTAAGGCCTTTGACAAGGTCCCTCATGGTAGACTAGTACAAAAGGTGAAGTCACACGGGATCAGGGGTGAGCTGGCAAGGTGGATACAGAACTGGCTAGGTCATAGAAGGCAGAGAGTAGCAATGGAAGGATGCTTTTCTAATTGGAGGGCTGTGACCAGTGGTGTTCCACAGGGATCAGTGCTGGGACCTTTGCTGTTTGTAGTATATATAAATGATTTGGAGGAAAATGTAACTGGTCTGATTAGTAAGTTTGCAGACGACACAAAGGTTGGTGGAATTGCAGATAGCGATGAGGACTGTCAGAGGATACAGCAGGATTTAGATTATTTGGAGACTTGGGCGGAGAGATGGCAGATGGAGTTTAATCCGGACAAATGTGAGGTAATGCATTTTGGAAGGTCTAATGCAGGTAGGGAATATACAGTGAATGGTAGAACTCTCAAGAGTATTGAAAGTCAAAGAGATCTAGGAGTACAGGTCCACAGGTCATTGAAAGGGGCAACACAGGTGGAGAAGGTAGTCAAGAAGGCATACGGCATGCTTGCCTTCATTGGCCGGGGCATTGAGTATAAGAATTGGCAAGTCATGTTGCAGCTGTATAGAACCTTAGTTAGGCCACACTTGGAGTATAGTGTTCAATTCTGGTCGCCACACTACCAGAAGGATGTGGAGGCTTTAGAGAGGGTGCAGAAGAGATTTACCAGAATGTTGCCTGGTATGGAGGGCATTAGCTTTGAGGAGCGGTTGAATAAACTCGGTTTGTTCTCACTGGAACGAAGGAGGTTGAGGGGAGACCTGATAGAGGTCTACAAAATTATGAGGGGCATAGACAGAGTGGATAGTCAGAGGCTTTTCCCCAGGGTAGAGAGGTCAATTACTAGGGGGCATAGGTTTAAGGTGCGAGGGGCAAGGTTTAGAGGAGATGTACGAGGCAAGTTTTTTTACACAGCGGGCAGTGTGTGCCAGGAACTCGCTACCGGAGGAGATGGTGGAAGCAAGGACGATAGTGACATTTAAGGGGCATCTTGACAAATACACGAATAGGATGGGAATAGAGGGATACGGACCCAGGAAGTGTAGAAGATTGTAGTTTAGTCGGGCAGCATGGTCGGCACGGGCTTGGAGGGCCGAAGGGCCTGTTCCTGTGCTGTACATTTCTTTGTTCTTTGTTCTAATGATGACCATTGCCTATTGTGGCAAAAGGGAAAAATCCATCTGGTTCACTAATGTCCTTCAGGGAAGGAAATTTGTGCTCATTACCCGGTCTGCCCCACACGTGACTCCAGCCACACACAGCAAGAGATGCTCTTATCTACAGCCCCCTTCCCCCCCACGCACACACACAACTGAAATGGCCACCACGCCCGTCAGTTCAAGGGCAAATTGAGATGGGCAAAGCGGTTGACAACGTCGAGAAAATGAAAGTCTTTCCTTCAATTTGGCGATAATACTCTGAACCAAACAGGGTTTGGAAATCCAAATTTCATGTGACAATTTGTTTGTTTTCTTTGCAACCGAAACGTTGTCCTGCCGTTGCCCTTACAGAGGTTTGATAATAAAAAGTGGCAAATCCATAACCGTAATCTCATAAGTAGCTCAAGAATCTTGCACATTTCCTGCCATTTTTACCCAATACAAATTTCGCTATACGTGCATAATGAAATTTGCCTTTGGTTTTTAATTACAATCTGTCGCCTCCGCTTTTCGCTTCCTTTTCGCTTTTTTGTTCCAGCTGCATGTGATTTCCGGTGTTGGATTTAGCTCAACGTCTCTACTTCCCAAATGTCCCGACTCTTGTTATCTAATTACAAATAAGAACGATAAATCTATCTATAATGTAGAAAGGCAGACAGACTGAACGAGCTCGAGATGGGCCTGAATTATTTCCGTCTCCATTGGTCTAATTCTCCCTGAGCATTCCGTTTATTGCACCTTAAGAACACTGCACAGAATCTCCATGCTAGTCATTCTCACTTCGTTTTATCCCACATTGCTCCACCCCGTGCTCTTTAGCCTTAAATGCTGACGTGAAAAACAAACACTTCTATTGAAATGATCACGAAACGTATGTGGATTATTATTTGAAGGGGTGTAAATTGAGAGAGGTGGATACTCAGCGTGATCTTGGTGCCCTGGTACATCAGTCGTTATAGTATGTTGACCTTCATAGCGAGAGGATTTGAGGACAAGAATAAGGATGTTTGACTGCAATTGTGTAACGGATTGGTGAGACCATATCTGGAGTATTCTGTGCAGCTTTGGTGTCCTTATCTGACAAACGATGTTCTTGCTATGGAGGTAGTGCACCCAAGGATTATTAGGCTGATTCCTTAGGTGGGGACTGTCATTTGATGAGAGGCTAAATCGGTTAGGATTATTTTCATTGGGGTTTCGAAGAGTGAGAGCGGATCACATAGAAATTGCTAAAATTCCAGCCGTATTAGGCAGAGTAGATTCAGAAAGAATGTTCCCGATCTTGGGGGAGTCCAGACCTAGGAGTCATATTTTGAGGATAAGGGGTAAACCTCTTCGGACCGAGGTGAGGATTTTTTTTTCACTGAGCGTTGGTGAATCTATGGAATTTACTCACAGAAAATAGTTGAGGCCAAAACGCTGTGTGATTTTAAGAAGGAATTAGATATAGCGCTTGGGATAAAGGGATCAAGGGATATGGGAGAAGGTAAGATCAACATAATGAATGGCGGTGGAGTCTCGATGGTCCGAATGGCCTACCCCTGCTTCTATTTACTATGTATGTTTGCACGTATTTAACGTGGAGAAAGGATTATTCCTGTGTGCCACCTCTTAAAGTCCCCCGCTTTCAGACCCCACTCCAGCTAATGACCACGCTCCACCTTGGTTCGTTATGTCAAAAGCCAGTGACGGTGATAAGTAACGTGCTAAATAAGTTAATTGTAGCAGTAAAATCTCCACAGTTACGTTTCTAGTATATTCCTGGTCTATACAACGAAACTGGAAAGTCTCCTGGAGTTCCGACTGATAAACTCCACTGTCTTTCTTCCTCACCCGATTTCCGCTATTGCCACAGCAACCGCTTACCCTGAATGAAAGAGTTTACAATCTTCTTAAATTACATTTATTCTGATCGTCCATTATTATCTCTTGGATTTTCATCAATTTCCTAGTGAATATCAAATGCAAAATGGAATTATTAATATCTATAACACCAACGTGTATCTATATAACTCCTTGAATGGAATGAATAAAACCCAGTCCTTCACAGGAGGATAACAAATAGATAAAGCGAAGCACTGAAGGAGTTACGAAGGAAGAGCATCAAAGTCTTGCTCAAAGTTCGAGGTTTTAGCTTTTAAGGAGTGCCTAAAATGAGAATACGTATTGGTCTGGTGTGAGTCGAGAAGACAGGCAGCAGCAGAGTGAATATGCATGGGTGCCGATGCGCCTAATTAAAACCACTTATAGAGCTAGGAGTTGTAAAGACTTGTAGCGAAAATGTTTGTGCAGTTTATTCCATTCTGTGCCCTTCGCTTTACTGAGCTGTCGTATTTATCATGCTATTGATGGAACTACATTTGAATCCCTGATGTTTTAGTCAGCAAACTCACCATCATTAGCATTGGAAAGGTTCCAGAGCACATTGACCGTATTGTTGGACGGGTTTGATGATCATAGCTATGGAAAAGATAGAGTTGCAGTTGAAGAGACAGATAGCCATATTGAATGATTTGAAGATGCAGTGACAAAGCACAGTGATAGACGACGATCAGTGAAGCAATTCATATCGCCACAGAGCCAATAAAAACAGAGAACTTGCAGAGTTAGATATAACTACGTGAATATATAACATTACAAAGCGATATATACAGATTGGGATGTCGAAGGAGAGATGGGTTCCATCATAGGACATACAAGAAATTACGATCGACACGCAGCTCACAATACATTTGTACAATGTCTATTCTCTTGATGAATGTTGGCTGATGGGTATGAAGGACAATACTTGAGAGGCAGGATTTGCCTCAATATTGCACATGAAGCTAGCATATGACGTTGCAGGGTGTTGTCTTTGGTATTGGCGACTGTTGCCAAGATACAAACGCCTCTTGTCCCTTGGTAGTGCACGTCAGCCCAAAGGAGATGTCGCCATTTCCTCCTTTCGCCAACTATTGACGTCCAGGTGTGATGGTGTGTGTGCAGGTCCTTCATATCAGGTTTGCTAGCCTTCTTGAAGCAGAATATTTGGCACTCAGCTGCTCGCCTGACTCCGGCCACCTCAGGATTCAGAAGGTCCAGGTAATGCGACCATCTTCCATCCTAAGGGTTTCCCTGATCCACAGAGATTCCAGTCTTTGTTTAGTGCCAGCACACATGGGAACTACGCCTTTAAGAACACTGTTGCATCTGCGATTCTGTCCGGCCACTCCATCACCGATAATGCGTCAAAGACAATGAATGTGTAGACTATTGAGCTTCTTTAGCGGATAGACGTAAACTCCCCTCGGTGCGGACGACACAGATTTTGTCATAATCAGTTTACTCTGAAGGGTTAGTTTAGTCTTGCATACGTACATTTCGTGAGTCTGCCAAAGATGGCAGGGTATTTCCCAATGCTGACCTCGAGCTGTGCATCAAAGGACTGCAGCCGTGAACTCTAGGCAGCAGTATTAGAGAATCAATTCAAATGAGCTGTTATTTAGTGTGATTTGGTACGACGGTGCAATAAGTTTTCCCATGGCCATTGTTTTCATGGCGTTTGTATTTCAAGTGACAAAGATAGTGGCATTGGGAGAGACAGTCCACTTAGGTGAATAACACAGCCTCTTTCGTATCGAGGGTTTCCGTGATCAGGAGATATGTCTGACCGGAGACATAAGTAGAAAGCATGATGGAAACATATATTGATACATCTAGTGGTATATTGAGACATACAGGTAGATATTTAAATATAGATAGAAAGATAGAAACGTATCTGGAAAGACCGAAGCATGCAGACATGATGGAACGATGATGAGATACAGTGATAATTGAAAACTTAATGATGCATGGAAAGATGAAAAACGTCTGAAATATACGCAGTGAAAGACATCGGCAGACACAAATACATACACAAACAGAAAAGTCAACAACTTAACAGATAGCGAGTACAGGTCCAAACAGCATTTACAATACACGCACAAGATATCAATGTATCCACATGGCTAAGTTTGGAGAGATTGTATTCAAGTTTAGTTGGTTTCCATTGGTATGACATCTCCTCCGTTGGAAGAAAGAATATGGTTCTGTTCGTACTTTACTTCAGAAAATTCTCTCCGAGTACATTGTCAACAAGGGGGAAGTGATATTTATCTCTAACGCAGACGCTGTCAATATCATGACCACAGTCGCATCCGTGCGTTACACGGCGCAGCAACGTGCTCTCCATTGAAAGTTTTGGGACCTGAAATGTACATCATCGGATTAAGGAAAGCAGATAATAAAGTGAGGGCCCAGGTGTAAATCTTAACATAGCACATATAAAAAACTGATAATCTATTGAATGAACCTATCAGACCCTCACTTGCGAAATACAGTTGTGGGATGTGAAAAAGGGGCAAAGCAGAAAAGGAGGTCAGCCAGAATTCCTGACATGGTCCTGAGCACTTTCGTCTTCATCAGCTTCATTGATTCCTTTCCAGCTCATACTTCTCTCAGCTTCTTTACTGTTAGAGCATAGCAGATCAACAGGACCAGAACTGGAATGACAAATGATACCATTTCACAAACGAGCATGAAGATTTGCACAGGCTTCCTCGTTATTATCTTACCCTTGCATGAGATGCTTTCATCTACGATGTTTCTTTTAAAGGGAAAGGCCGCCACACTCAGGCTTAACGCTGACAACCATATTACAATGGACAGGGCGACGTAGTATCGGGGTCTTCGCCAGTTATGAGACCTGATCGGATGGGCAACCGCGATGTACTGGTCAATAGCAATGCAGGCCATGAATGGTGGGTGGCCATAAATGTTGACTGTACCGGTGAGCAGATGGGCTTCAAGGAGACGCTTCGTGAACTTAATTTCTGGGATCAAATGAATGAGATAAAATATAGAAGCCAGAATGACCAAGACGTTGGTGACGGTTAAATCAAGCAGGAGAACAGCAGTTGCTGATGAAACTTTATTTAGTCTTGTGATGTGCCACAATGAAATTGAGTTCCCAGCCACGCCCAGCACGACAGTGAAGCTGAGCAGACAAGGGAGGACGAGCGTTTCAATCCGTTCCATGGCTTCGAAGAGCCCAAGACTTGCATTTCCAGTATGACTGGCTGCGGTGCCCTCCGTTCAAGGTCGACTGCCTGTCGCATTCCAGGTCATAATCGTCGCCATTTGATGTTTTGATCAGATAATATTTTTAAAATCAACCGATGAGTAATGCGGGGGAAATGAGCAGATAGATTGTCGAATACCAGTTGGGAAATGATATTTCCAAATGTTAGTTGGAAATTTCCTATCAATTATTCACTGTTGAATCACGCAGTTCAGCACCTTAATGCTATCTCAGTGGTTCAGACTGCCTGAAGTTCTCCTCTGAAACTGGTGGGATACAAAGGTACGTGAGAGATCTCTATGATGCCAGGATGCCGAATTGGTGAAGTTCAATAGATGAAATTGGAGATTGAATTCTGCAACAAACAGATATGATCAAATGTATTAATTGCCTGAACGTAATTACATTTTAGGAGTTATAGAGCTAGGTATATGGACGCAGACTGGTCTCTCAATCCCACTCACCGTAGTAAATACATGCATATTTATTGTAGCCCCCTTACTGTGACTATGATACGGAATCATCGAATCCCCACAGTGCATAAGGAGGCTATTCGCTCATCGCGGCTGTATTGGCCCTCTGAAAGCGCGCCCTACCGAGGCTCACTGCGCCGTCCTATTCCCGTAACCCCATAACCCCACCTAACCTGTACACCTTTGAACTGTGGGAGGAAGCCGTAGTACCCGGAGGAAACCCACGCAGACATGTGTAAGAACAAACTTCACACAGAAAGTCACCCAAGGCCAGAATTCAAACCTGGGTCCCTGGCTCTGAAGCAGCAGTGCTGCCAATATGCTACCGTGCTGCCATGTACACCAACTGTGTAACTCAGTCCCCCCTCCCTCGAACACACACTTGCACCCTGGCTGGGAACTCTGCCTTAGTCTCTATTTCTGCAATATTGTTGTTCTCCCTGGTGTCTGTCAGTCATTTTCTCAGAGGGAGATATGTGCACCATCGTATTTATCGTTCCCTTCTGCCGGATATATTCTTGCAGCATCCGGCTTCTATCAGTCGTCCTCCTCCAGTAAGTTACAAGCACAACTCGCGTCTCGTCTCACACATCCCTCCCTCTCCATTGCTTAGTCAACGCCTTCTGCTCCCTCACCCGTTTCATTGCTCTCCCAACCCTACTCTCTAACCCCCCCACCCTTGCTCTCTAATCTCTTACTTCCGCTCCTGATCCTTCATCCTCATGGCCTATTTTCTGATTCCTACACCATAAGCTCCAAACTCTGTTCTTTATTCCAGCATTCCAGATATCTACTGACCCGTTCTCGTCCCTTATCCGTCACTTCTGAATGTCCCTGCAACTAATCCGGCTTGGCCCACTCAACTGCTGAAAGTATAATTCGCCTTCTTCTCTCTCTCTCTAATTCTAAGTTTTGGACTGAAATATTTGTACCATTACCTGTAAACTGACCCAGAATCAATGAATATCGGTGTAGACTCAGAAAGGAATGTGTTACTGTTGTTGAGAGTGAGTTGTGTTCAAGAGCAAGCGAGAAATTAGATGTCTCAGGCAGCCCTTCATGCACCTTCCAACAAGTACAAACAGCTGTGAGGTCTGGCGAATTTTTATAATTCCCGATTTTCATTTGGTGTTATTACTGTGCTCGTCCACATAATTGCCAACTCAGGGTCCTCCCACTCTGCTTATTGGTTTGATTCGTAATGCCTACCTGGATAAAATTCCAATCTTGGCGAGAGTAGTGTTTTATTACCCACTCACTCCTAGCAATTGGCGTTAAGTTCAGACCCAGACAAGATGCAGTTTTCTGACCGAATGGACATATTTCGGCATTGAATTGATTATTCTCTTCGCAGGGTTAAACACTGCCCCATCCGATTGGGATACATTCTCCATTCTCGCCTGGGGAACGTCTTGTGCCAGAGAGACAGATGCAAAGGTTATCCCAGTACCCTACACCAATTCCGGAATAGGATTATGTCCTCTCTACAATTGTGAAATTGGTGGTTTCACGCGCGGAAACTTTTATATATGCTCGCTTTCAGTGAAACACCCACATTTCTCACACCAAGCCCCCAGAATATTATGGGAGACGTTTCTCCCCAGTCAAACACTGTAATAGATTAGATGTAAGCGCACACTGAGATTCCTGCCTCCTGTTCCCTCGATACCATTACATTTTCCCGGACCTTAATTGTCAGTCTCTGCGTGCAGTAGATTGGATTTCAATACACAGTAGAATTTCCATATCTGGTGGCATTTCCATGTTCTCAACACGAACTGTCAACAGAGATATATTTCTATTCAAGGTCATTCAATAGTCTGCGCCCTATCTCGATTTTTTTTGTTGTTGCAGCCAATATACCATTTCTCCATCCAAACATATTGTTTCAGATACATCAAAGATTTTTTGAATGGGTGGATCATGTATTCACTCAAGGATCCTCAGGCAGATGGGACACGTGCTGTGGGAGCCGAGTCAACATTTGAAATACGTTCGTGGATTCTAGGATAGTTTCAGTAAACTGGATGCTGGCTAATATAGCCCACAGTATTTAGCAACAATGATAAGCCAAATCCGGGAACTTTATGATAATTAACTGATCAGCAGTAATGGGATCGATATCTGGGACCATACCTTCTGGCAGTGAATTATACTTCCCTGCCTCGTTGTCTGTGAAAAAACCGTATCCTACATGACTACAGCCACGACATTTCAAAATTATTCCCTTTGCTGCGAGGCGGTTGAGGAGAACTTAAGATCCTGGCGAAACTCTTGGTGAACAGCAGTACTTTGTTTCATATGAATGCATTTTCTGCCATTTGGGATTTCAACATCTGAGTTAAAAGTGTGAATGCGACTCCGCTTGGAGGCCATGACGTGAGCGGCCGCGCACATGACTGCTCCGTCTTGGGAGTGAACATATTGGCAATTTAAACCCCGATAACGGGTTGTTTTTGATGTAAAAAATAAAGACACACAAATTGTAGAACAGGACATTCCCCCGGACTGTTATGCAGGTAACTTATCGGTCCCGGCAGAAAATACTTCAAATCTCATCGCAGAGAAGTTTTCAATTACTTTCCCCTTATCCGGAGACTCTGACCTCTCGAACTAGAGGAAGCATCCGTTGCACGTCTATTTTATCCATTTATTTTATCATCTTATACACCTCAATTTGATATCCCCTCATTCTTCTAAACGCTGGAGAGTATAGGCCTAAACTGCTCAATCTCTCTGCATAAGACAGCCCTCTCATCTGTGAAATCAATCTCGTGAACGTGGTCTGAACTGCTTCCAATGCACCTACATCTTTCCTCCAATAAGGAGACTGAAACTGTACACAGTACTCCCGGTACGATCACAACAATGCGTTGCACAGTTACGACAACACTTCCTTGCCTTTTTACTCTATTTTATCAGCATGGTGACACAGTCGTTAGCACTGCTGCCTCACAGCTCCAGGGACCCGGGTTCAATCCCGGCCTTGCGTGACTGCACTTTCTCCCCGTGTTTGCGTGGGTTTCCTCCGGGAACTCCGGTTTCTTCCCACAGTCCAAAGATGTGCAGGTTAGATGGATCGATCATGATAAATTGCCACTTAATAGGCAAAATAGTTTGGTGCGGTTACTGAGTTACGGGGATAGGGTGGAGACCTCGGCTTAAGTAGTGTGCTCTTTCCAAGGGCCGTTGAAGATTCTGTGGGCCAAATGGCCTCTTTCTGCGCTGTAGGGAAACTATTATATGACCATTGCAATCGCTTTCTTCATTTTCTGCTGTACCTGCATACTAGCGTTCTGTGTCTAATGTGCGAGGACACCCAGATCACTCAGAAGCGGACCACACAAAGTCTCTCCCAATTTAGTTAATAAGTTACCTTCCCGTTCCCACGACAAAAATGGATGGCTTTACAAGTATCCACGTTATACACCATCTGGCACATTTTGGCCCACTCACCTAACTTATCGATATGCATTTTTAATTTCTTATTTTCGGAAGCGCATATGTTTTAATGCAAGAAGCATAATAGGTAAGGGAGATGAACTTCGAGCTTGGATTAGTACTTGGAACGTTGTTGCCATTACAGAGACCTGGTTGAGGGAAGGACAGGATTGGCAGCTAAACGTTTCAGGATGTAGATGTTTCAGGCGGCATGGAGTGGGGTGTAATTGCGGTGGAGGAGTTGCGCTACTGGTTAGGGAGAATATCACAACTGTACTGCAGGAGGACACCTCAGAGAACAGCATGGCTACATGGGTAGAGATCAGGAATAAGAAGGGTGCCGTCACAATGTTGGGGGTTTACTACAGGCCACCCAACAGCCAGCGGGAGGTAGAGGAGCAGATTGGTAGACAGATTTTGGAAAGGAGTAAAAGCAACAGGGTTGTTGTGATGGGAAACTTTAACTTCCCCAATATTGACTGGGGCTGACTTAGTGCTAGGGGCTTGGACGAGGCAGAGTTTGTAAGGAGTATCCAGGAGGGCTTCTTAAAACAATATGTAAATAGTCCAACTAGGGAAGGGGCTATACTGGACCTGGTATTGGGGAGTGAGCCCGGCCAGGTGGTAGGAGTTTCACTAGGCGAGCATTTTGGGAACAGTGACCGATATTTGGTAAGTTTTAAAGTGCTGGTGGACAAGGATAAGAGTGGTCCGAAGGTGAATGTGCGAAATTGGGGTAAGGGTAATTATAACAATATTCGGCAGGAACTGAAGAACCTAGATTGGGGGCGAATGTTTGAGGCTATATCAACACCTGACACGTGGGAGGCTTTCAAATGTCAGTTGAAAGGACTTCAGTACCGGCATGTTCCTGTGCGGAAGAAGGATCAATATGGCAAATCTCAGGAACCTTGGATAACGAGAGATATTGTAGACCTCGTCAAAAAGGAAAAGGAGGCATTTGTCAAGAAGAGAAGACTGGGAACAGACAAACCCTGTGTGGAATATAAGGAAAGTAGGAAGGAACTTAAGCAAGGAGTCAGGAGGGCTAACATGGGTCACGAAAAGTCATTGGCAAATAGGGTTAAGGAAAATCCCAAGGCTTTTTACACAGACATAAAAAGCAAGAGGGTAGCCAGGGAAAGAGTTGGCCCACTGAAGGACATGCAATGGACTCTATGTGTGGAGCCAGAGGAAATGGGCGAGGTACTAAATGAATACGTTGCACCAGTATTCACCAAAGAGAAGGAATTGGTGTATGCTGAGTCTGGAGAAGGGTGTGTAGGTACCCTGGGTCACATTGAGATCCAAAAAGACGAGGTGTTGGGCGTCTTGAAAAATATTACGGTAGATAAGTCTTCAGGGCCTGATTGGATCTACCACATAATGCTGACGGAGGCTAGAGAGGAAATTGCTGAGGCCTTGACAGAAATCTTTGGATCCTCATTGTCTTCAGGTGATGTTCCGGAGGACTGGAGAATAGCCAATGTTGTTCCTTTGTTCAAGAAGAGTAGCAAGGATAATGCAGGGAACTACAGGCCGGTGAACCTGATATCAGTGTACGGAAATTACTGGAGAGGATTTTTAGAGACAGGATCTACTCCCATTTGGAAGCAAATGGACGTATTAGCGAGAGGCAGCACGGTTTTCCGAAAGGGAGGTCCTGTCTCACTAACTTGATAGAGTTTTTCCAGGAGGTCACAAAGATGATTGATGCAGATAGGGCAGTGTATGTTGTCTATATGGACTTCAGTAAGACGTTTGAAAAGGTCCCTCATGGCAGACTGGTACAAAAGGTGGTCACACGGGATCAGGGGTGAGCTGACAAGATGGATACAGAACTGGCAAGGTCATAGAAGGCAGAGAGTAGCAATGGAAGGGTACTTTTCTGATAGGAGGCTTGTGAGAAGTGGTGTTCCGCAGGGATCAGTGCTGGGACCTATCCTGTTCGTAGCATATATATATGATTTGGAGGAACATGTAACTGGTCTGATTAGTAAGTTTGCAGACTACACATAAGTTGGTGGAATTGTGGATAGTGATGAGGACTGTCAGAGGATACAGCAGGATTTAGTACGTTTGGAGACTTGGGCGGAAAGATAGCAGATGATGTTTAATGCGTTACAAAGCAGGAATTTCCACTCTCCCAACTGTTGTTTTTCTTGGCTATAGAGCCATTGGCGATGGTGCTGAGAGCATCGAAGGACTGGCAGTGGTCGAACGGGGCAAGGTATGGAGCACAGGATCTCATTATACGGGAACGACCTACTTTTGTATATTTCTGACCCGCTGGAGGGGGGATTGGAGAGATTATGGGGATCCAAGGGGAATTCGGCCATTTTTCGGGGTCTTTATGGTTCAAGCAAGGGGCCAACAAAGGAGATTGGGGGAGATGCCATTCAAGGTGGTGGGAGGGAGTTTTCGATATTTGGGAATCCAGGTAACGCGGGAATGGGAGCAGCTACACAAGCTGCATTTGGCTCGGTTGGTGAAGCAGATGAAGGGAGACTTCAGAAGGTGGGATATGCTCCCGCTGTCGCTGGTGGGGAGGGTGCAGGCAGTAAAGATGACATTTCCCCCGAGGTTTCTAGTTTGTGTGGACGGGTACAAACATACAGGTAAAGAAGATGCTGCTGGAGCGGGGCCGAGGGGGAGGCGGTGGGGGCGTGGGGGGGGGGGGGGCGGGGAGGGGTGGCGGGGTCTGGCCCTACCGAATTTTACTACAGGGCGGCGGACATAGCAATGGTCAGGAACTGGGTAGTGGGGGAATGGTCAGTGTCGGAGTGGCCTCATGTGGAGGCACAAGTTTAGGGACATTGGTAATGGCACCTCTGCCATTCACGCCAGCTCGGTACTCCAGAGGCTCGGTGGTATTGGCGGCCTTGAGGGTGTGGGGACAGTAGCGGGAGCGTATGGGAGTGGAGGGGGCAAATTACGAGTAAGCTACTTTGCTGATAGGGATAGCTGGTTTTCAAGCAGTGGTGCCAGATTGGCTTCAGCAGCCACAGGATGTGAAAGTTTTTCCCCTTGTGTCCGTATGGACACTAGTTTGTGGAAACCACCGGTTTGCACGGGGGGAGGGGGGGGTGCTGGCTGGGAGGCTTCGGAGATGGCAGCGAGCTGGGATCCAGTGGTTTGGGGACCTGATTATTGAGTTGCTTTTCGTGTTTGGAGGATTTTGAGGAGGAATTTGAGCTGCCCGGTGGGAATGGGTTCCACTATCTGCAGTGACGGACTTTGTGCGGAGGTAGGTTTCGACCTTTCTGCACCTGCCACCCCAGGGGGCACAGCACAAGGTAAAGTCGAAAACGGGAGTGGGGGAGGGGAAGGTCTCGGAAATGCATAAAAAGCTCATAGAATGGGAGGGGCCCCCGACAGGGGGGGTGAAGCGAAAGTGGGAAGAAGAATTGGGCAGGGAAGTAGAGGCGGGCTCGTGGGAGAATGGCCAGAGTAGAGTCAACGCGTCCTCGTTGTGTGCCAGGCTCAGCCTGATACAAGTTAAGGTGGTCCACAGGTCGCATATGGCTGTGGGCCGGATGAGCAGGTGATTTGAAGATGTGGATTTGGTTCGGTTGGTGAAGCAGATGGCCGGTGTGCAGGTGGGTCCGCAAATCATGTCCAGATGTTTTGGGCCTGTCCGAGGCTTCGGGGATTCTCGCAAGGATTTGCCGATGTCATGTCCACGATATTAAAGGCATGGGTGATTTCGAGTCCAGTGGTGGCGATTGTTGCTGCGTCAGAAGACCCGGGAATACAGCGGGCGAGAGAGGCTGATGATTTTGCCTTTGACTCCCTGGTAGCCCGGAGACGGATCTCGTTGGCGTGGAGGGACTCGGAGCCCCCGAAATCGGGGGAATGGGTCAGTGACATGGCCTGGTTTTTCAGGCCTGAGAAGATCAATTTCGCCCGAAGGGCATCTGTGCTAGGGTTCGCCTGGCGGTGGCATCCGTTAATCGACTTCTTTGGGGAAAATTAAGCCGTCAGCAGAAAGGGTGAGGGAGTGAAAGAGGGAGGAAATGGGGGATGGGGGGGGGGGGAGGGGGTTGGGGGAGGCGGGCGCTGGTTGAGGTTGGAAATATTTAGTGGAAAGTGAATTGTGTATGTAAGTCACATTGGCTGGGTTTGGTTGTTGTTTGGTTGGGCGTTATTGCTTCGTTGTTTTTCATCTTGAAATCTGTGAAAATTTTACACATGCCTCAATAAAAAAATAAAAAATTGAAATATTTTATCCGAAGCCAGCAGACCAAACAAACTAGTATTTTGTTTATCAACAAAAGGACCCTTTTTAAAAAGTAAGATTCCTTGGATTTGGTGCAATGACACAACATTTATTGGAAGTGTTAAAGTTGGCTTTCTAATCGACAGATCGTCAGAGAAACAGTTCCCCGTTGGAATAGGGCGACAAGACGTTCCACTTGAAACCACATTATTTTATTGAAGTTAAAACTTGTACATATTCTCCCCTTGTTGTTTTCCTGCCATTAATTTATTTCACCTTATGTCGAAACCAACTGAGTTGGAATGTCCATGCCTCCATTAACATGTTATGGGGCTGTAGCGGACGCTAGAAGTGGAGAGGCATTGACAAATAATCGTCAATAGCAGTGTGAGAGCAACGTGAGAAATGTAATGTCAAGCATAATATAATGTCGACAGTCACCCGTTCCCGAGCGAATAAACTCAACTGTTAAAATATAAAAGCTATTAATATCCATGTATCCCAACCTGTCTACGGATCAATAAAATGATAGCAAGCGCATGAATGTATCAGCTGGATAGATATTTTACAAAAACGGGATCGGAATGAGTACGCAGCACCTTCAGTTGCTTTCCGTTGTGCAGTGTTCCCTCGAATAAAACATCGAGGCAAATTAAGGTTACTTGGAATCATACTGTATTTCTTGTATTATCTTCAAACTTAGTTCGAAAAACATGAATATTGAATTAAACTAAAGCTGAAAGTTTATCGATACGATTTGCTTTACTGGTTGGAATCAGGGCAATTTTGAAAGTGTTAGTTACACGAAGCAGCAGTGTGGTCTCCAGCTAAAGTTCTGGGACCTGAAAATGTACAGCAAGGGATTAAGAAACGCACTGAATGACGTGACAACCCAAGTGTAAAATTGAACATTGCATCGGTAAAATACTGTGACTGGAGAGGATGGATCCAGCAGAACCTTTGCTCTAAAGTATAATTCAGGCACATGATAAGGAGCAAAGCAGAAAAGGAGAAGAGCCAAAATCCCCCCAATTGTCATCAACACTTTTTTTTTCATCAACCTCATTGATTCCTTCCCTTTTCCCACTTCTAGCAGTTTCTTAGATGTCAGGAAATAGCAGATTAACAGGATTGGTACTGGAATCGCAAACACCATAACTTCAGAAACAAACAGGAGGATTTCCCATAGTCTCCACACTGTGATCATTTCCATGCATGGAACACTATTTGGTGATACCGTTCTCTTTATAAAAAACTCCATTAGACTCAGAGTAAATACTGTCAGCCAAGTTACAGTGGACAGCGCAACATAATATTTGCGCTTTCTCCAGGCCTGAGACTTGATGGGGTGGACGACAGCTATGTATTGGTCAACGGCAATGCAGGCCATGAATGGCGGGTTGGCATAAAGGTTGATTGTGTACAGGAGAAGAATGAAATTATAATATAAGTGTACTTCGATAACATGTATGGTGAATGCCAAAATGTTAAGCGTGGAAGCAACAATGATCATAAAGTTAGTGATGGTTAAATTAAGCAGGAGCACATCAGTTGCTGACGAGAATCTTTTTGATTTTATGATGTGCCACAGTGCAATTGCGTTCCCACTGATACCTAATAGAAGCACTAAACTAAAGAAGAAGAGGAATACGGTTATTTTAGCCCGATCCAATGGGTGGGAGCTACTGTTAGTTGAGGGCACGAAACTTGTCTTTCTACTTTGATTGGGGGAGTGAAGCTCTGACCAGGGTGTGGTGACTGTTGCATTCCATGTCATAAAACTAGCCATTTGATGTTATGTAGAATAATGAAAAGCAGTGGAAAAAATAATAAAGATTCACTGTCCAATAAGAATTGAGACCACACGTAAGATGATCGTTTGTTGAGTTGAATGTGTTTTCCTCCAGTACATCAATGATATTCCATCGATACAACCTTCGTCATTTATTTCTCAGAAAACTATGGATACCAACGGATATGAAAGGCGCAGTGGCGGCAGCATGCAGGTGTCAGAATCCTGTAAATTGGTAGATATGAATAAAGTTATTACGGTACACAAAATAACATCAAGAGATATGATCTATTGAGTGCTATCAAGTCATTGAGTAGAGTCCTTAATTCTCTCTTTGGAAGACGTCTACCCACTGATTGTTGTCTTAATGACCCTGTCTGTGCTTGGACGCTCATCTACCCTCCTCTCTGTTTCAGGCAGATATGTGCACACTCCCCCTGCCACAACTAACCCCTTTTACTTACCTTCCAGAAGATATTTTTACACTGCCTTTCACTCCATTCACTCAGGATGCTGAGAATCTGGAATGACCTGCCTTGGAAGGTAGTGGAGGCTGGAAATCTCACAACCTTTAAAAAGCATTTGAATCACCGCCACATTCAAGGCTATGGAACAATGCTGGGAAGTAGGAATCGTGTGAGATTTGTGGTGGTTATTTTGGTTGCAGACTCGATGGGCCAAAGGGACTTTTTTTGCGCTGTGTGAATCTAAGACTCTATAATGGGGTTGTCACTAGATTAGTAATTACGATTAATACTCTGAAGACCTGGGTTCCTGTCCCAACACGGCAGACAATAAAACTCTGAAATTAGTGGTCCAATGATGATCACAAAACCCTTTTCCGATCATGTAAAACCCATCTGGTTCGCTCCTGTATTTAAGTGAAAGAAATGTGCCACCCTTCCCGGCTTACATGTGAATACAGGCCCAAAGCAAAGCGGTTGACTGTGAAAGTGCAGAACGAGCCACTTCGTTAGAAAAAAACACTCGAATGTCTACGAGAAATGACTCCAGATAGACCATGTGGCATCGGTAAAGGCAATGGAAAGAACAACAGGAAACTCAGCCCTTTTGACCCTGCAACGTCCTAATTACGAACACCTCGGACATTAAGTTAATATTGGAATTAGTGCCTCAAATAATAGGAAAAGAACAGCGTAATCATTCGCTGGGATTCATACCTGACAGCCAGTGGCATGGACACTACCGTCACCACACCCGACTGTCTGGCTCATGGTCAGGACAGATCCAGCCGTGTTGGCGGCACCGGAGCATACAGTCAGGAGGGAATTGCCCTGGTAGTCCTCACCAACGACTGTGGACCCATTAAGTGCGATGGCACCAAGGGAAGCATGGTCAAAGAAGCCTCTTGGTGATTACCACGAACCAAATCCACCTCCCCACTCCTCACGGACCAGCTTCTGAATCATAAATCCTCCATGTTGTACACGAGTTGGGGGAAGCACAAAGGGTGAAAATAAAGCCGTAAGTACACTGTTTGGCGCACTCCAATTTCCAGTATCGAGACAGATAGAACCTGCTGGCCACGTCCAATGGACAGATATGCAAGACTGGATCTCCGGCATTCAGTAATTCAGAAATGTACTTGACGCAACACTCATCAGCCTACCTGCCGTTGATGCACCTGCGCATGAGAGCAGGGGGAAGAGTGACCAACGCACAATTATTGTGTAGTCGTAGTCCCGTATTCACTTTCAAAATACCCTCCATCTTGTTATGTTATTCGATTATCATTCTAAAAGGATAGATTTCTAAAAGATCGAGCAACTGAAGACTAGCACCCTTGAGGAGTTGTGCGCCCGCAGCCACCAAATCGCGATCAACGAACATCTTCAAACTTGTGGCCTGCTGTATCCCCCAGTGTAATTTTACAAACTCGACTGGGGATCAAACAAAGAGTGACAGAGTGCATTCCAGGCGCAGCCGCAATTAAGGGTTAAACCTGCTGAAGTAACAGGTCAGGACTAATTGTGAATCAAACAACTAAATCAGTAAGCAATATACAGGACTATACAACACTACAACCAATCGATATGATCAAAGCTGTACAGTCGTGTCACATTCATCCCTGAATTGTGGTGGACAAATAAACAACTCATTGAAGGGGGAGACTCCACAGATATTCTCATCCGCAATGAGTTTGGAATCGCGTGTACCAGTCCAAAAGATAAGGCTGAAGAATTTGCAACAATGGTTATCCAGACGTGCATGGTCCATCTTGGCCTTCTGTGGATGCTACCAGCATCGCAGATGCCAATCTGCAGCCAATTCGACTGCATCCACGTGCTATCAAAAAGGTGTCAAGGCATTCCATAACAGAAAGGCTATCTGTCCTCTTAGTAATTCCGCAATCGTATTGAAGGTTCGTGCTCTACAACTTGTAGTGTCCATCGCCAAGCACTTCCAGTGCACCTACATACAGTCATCTACCGGGAAATGTGGACATTTGTCCAATTATGTCCTGTACACAAAAAGCAGGTCAACTGCAATCCGGACAATTACCGCCTGAGCAGTATGCTCTCGATCCTCACTAAAGTGATTTAAGGGGTCATGAACATTCGTATCAAATGGCAGTTGCTTAGTAATAAAATAAACTCACTGACTCAGTTTGGGTTCTGCGAGGAGGGCTCAGATCCACAACTCAACAGCGCCTTGCTTTCAAAATGGACAAACGAGCTTTATTTCAGAAGTGAGGTGAGAGTGACTGCCGTTGACATCAAGGAAGCATTTGACGGAGACTGGTATCAAGGAGCCCGAGCAAAACTGAAGTCAGTGGAAATCAGGCGGAGGGGGAGGGGTGGGGGGGGGGGGGTGCGGGGGGGGGGGACCTCCGCTGGTTGTGATCATACCTGGCACAAAATAAGATGGTCGTAATTGTTTGAGGTCAATCATCTCAGTGACAGAACATGTGAGCAGGAATCCCTCGGGGGGACGGGCGGTTCATAGGCCATACCGCCATCAGCTGCTATATCAATGACCTTCTTTCCACCATAATGTCTGAATGGTGGATGTTCGCTGATGACTGCACAAATTTCAGTACGATTCGCCCGATTCCTTAAATACTGAATCATAGAATTTACAGAAGGAGGCCATTCAGCCCATCGAGTCTGCACCAGCTCTTGGAAAGAGCACCATACTTAAGCTCACACCCCTACCCTATCCCCATAAACCATTAACACCAGCGGATCTTTTTTGAACACTAAGGGTAATTTACCATGGCCAATCCACCTAACCTGCACATCTTTAGACTGTGGGAGGAAACCGGAGCACGGGGAGGAAACCCACGCAGACACGGGGAGAATGTGCAGACTCCTCACAGACAGTGACCCAAGCCGGAATCGAACCTGGGATCCGAGAGCTGTGAAGCAACTGTGCTAACAACAGTGCCGCCGTGCTGCCCTGAAGCATCCCATGCTCAAAGTTAGCAACATTTGGACGGTATCCAGACTTGAGCCGACAAGTGGAAAATACCATTCCCTTCACACAAGTGTCAGGCAATGATCACCTCCAACAAAAGAGGAAGGAACAATCGACCTTCAATGACATTAACATCCCTCAATCCCCCACTATCTTAAACATGGGCGTTACCACTGACCAGAAATTGAATTGGACCAGCCACATAAAGACTGTGGCTACAAGCGGAGGCCAGTGGACATAAATACTGTGGCTGCAGGCGCAGGTCTGGGAACAGGAAACCTGCGGCAAGCAACGCACTTCTGCCTCACCAATCGCTGCACACAGTCTGCAAGATACAATGAGGAGTGTGGTGAAATACTCCCGACTTGCCTAGATGAGTGAAGCTACTGCGAAAGCGAAGAAGCTTGGCACTATCCAGGACAAAGCAATGTCCATGATTTCTACCCCTTCCCCAAACATTCACTCCCTCCACCACGGACGCACAGTGACAGCAGTGTGCACCATCTGGAAGATGCAATACAGGAACTCGCTGGGCTCCTTAGATAGGACACTCCGAACCCACGATCGACCCCATCTTGAAGAAGAAGAAGGGCAGCAGACAAATGGACGAACCAACACCTGCAAATTCCCCCTCGGACTGCTGACAATTCTGACTGACATATATCATCTTCCCTTCACTGTTTTTAGGTTATTATCAAGGAACTCCATCCTCAACAGCACTGTGCGTATACCTACACAAGCCCAATGCAGCAAAAATAAACCCAGGCTCAGCCAGCCAAGCCCATATCCCATAAATGAGTAACTATTAGAAGGTAGATGTCATAATACTGATTGATTTCTCTCAGCCCCGTCCTGGTTGGTACCTCTGCACACCGACAGCTATACTTCAGCCTTTCATTTTAAGCACAATATCTGTGTACTGTGTACTGTGTACAATATCTGTGTACATTCTCAGAACACTCTCTCAGAGTGAGATCTGTACAGTGACTAGTGCCTCAGCCCCTCTCCCCCAGTGCGTATTCCCCAAGGGGTATCTGTATAGTGACTAATGCCCGGGAGGTATCTGTGCAGTGACTTGTGTTTCACAGTCCCTCTCCCCCAGTAAAGTATCTATACAGCGCTAGTGGTCTCACGTCGACATCCTCCAGGGAGGTGTCTGCACAGTGACTTGCGTTTCACAGTTCCTCTCCGTACGGATGTATCTGTGCAGTGACTAGTGTCTCTCATCGCTCTCCCGCACGGAGGTATTTGTACAGCAATTACGAACAAATAACAAAGAATAAGAAAAAGTACAGCAGAGGAGCAGGTCGCTCGGCCCTCCAAGACTGTGCCGATCATGATGTCCTAATTAAAAACAAACCTTCTGCCCTCACTCGGTCCATATCCCTTTATTTCCTCCCTACACGTGTACCCATCCAGATCCCCCTTAAATGTTGCTAATGTGCCTGCTTCCACCAAAAAAAAATGTCTCACAGTTCCTCTTCCCTGGAAGGCATTTGAACAGCGACTGGTGCCTCACAATCTCTCTCACAAGGGTGATATTTGAACAGTGACTCGTGTCTCACAGTCCCTCTCCCCAGTGGGGTGTAGGAACGTTTTCAGGGACTGAGTATTGAGCTGGCTTTTACGTGGGTATCCTCCCTCTATGTTAGGCTGCATTTTCCAAGCTTAGTCAACGTACGGGAGAGAGTGATTCGGATAAATGACAAAACCACTCAATGCATTACATTGTTTCAGGTGCAACAGGTGCTCTATTTCCAAAAATCAGTCGCCCACCCGTTGGACTCGATCCAATCCTTGTAGCTGTCGATTGTACCTTAAACACTTAATTTTACTTTCGACAGCGTGGTGACTGCGTGTTCAGGTGATGATTTGACCCCATCCCGTTTCCTGGCCATTAATTCTTTTCAAGGACTCTTGTATCCGCTCTGTCTTGTTCACCCCTGCTCCCAGTCTCCCTTACCTCAGTGGTTTATGTCTGTATCATTGTTTGTGGACGCAGGATGTTCAAGCTGGCTCATCTTTGTACGACGGTTTGTCTTTGCACACGATGTTGGAGCTACTGATAAGAACTGCTTATTGAGCTGACTATGTTATTGCTGACCACATTATATCTGACCGATTCTGTCTGTCTTAAGAACATGGTCAAGTTAGGTTAAAACCCATCATTCATTGCAGCCACTATTTTTATCAAGAGTTTAAATGCTATGTTCGAAGACTCATGTTTAAGATTAATAATGATTACTGGGTGTACATTCTATGATTAGTCTCAATCCTCAATAAGCTAACTTATGTGGAACTATTCCAGAGTTATCCTAGCTATTTAGTTTTAAGGGGTGTCATCTCAGGACATCCACCTTCAGCGGTCATCTGCACAGCGATTCGTGTCTCACAGTTCCTTTCCCCAGAGAGGTATCTCTATAGCGACTATTGTCTGACATTCCCTCTTCTCAAGGATGAGATATGTATAGTAACGAGTGTCTCACAGTCCCTCTTCCTTTGGACATAACTGCACAGATATTCGTGTCTCACAGTCGTTCTCATCAGGGAGGTATCCATAGAGCTACGAGGGCGGCGCGGTAGCACAGTGGTTAGTACTGTTGCTTCACAGCGCCAGCTACCTGGGTCCAATTGCCGCCTTAGGTCACTGTCTGCGCGGAGTCCGCACGTTCTCCCCGTGTCTGTATGGGTTTCCTCCAGGTGCTCAGGTTTCCTCGCGCAAGTCCCGAAAACTGTGCTTGATGGGTGAATTAGACATTCTGATTTCTCGCTCAGTGTACCCCAATAGGCGCCGGAATGTGGCGACTAGGGGATTGTCACAGTAACTTCATTGCCGTGTTAATGTAAGTCTACTCGTGACACTAATAAAGGTGATTATTATTGTAGTGTCTCACAGTCCCTCTCCTCCAGGGTGATATCTGTACAGTGGCGAGTGTCCAGCAGCCCCAATCCACCGTGAAGTATCTGTACATTTACTGGTGACTCTTAGTCCCCTCTACCTCAAAAGTATATTTGCTCACTGACTGCTTGCTCTCTGTTCCATTTCTTCTGGAAGATACATGTGTACAGACTTCTGTGTTTCTTTCCGAACTCTCTCAAGCAGATGTTGTCTTTTGCCTGGAGCCATTTTATTAATCCAACTCTGTGAAATTCTATTTCTCTTCCGAGTTCTCTCCAATCATATCCACCTTATCACGGGGGTCAAAAGATGCACGAATGTGAAGGGTTGGCAACTGACCTCGGCTCTGTACTTCCCAATGTATTACTCTACTCAACCATCCCCATTCTCTGCTCACGTATCCTTGCTCTTTACTCAGACATCCTCTCTGCCTCTCATGATAGTGCTGTTTCCCTACATTCAAACCGCCCATGCTTCTTTGACGGATCAACGTTCCACTCACCTTTCACTTCATGCTGTTGTTTTAGAACATTTAATCTAAAATTTCATCCGGGACTGTGCTGAATAGATGCTGCTGTGGTTTCACAGATGAGTCTGTTTAATTTTCCAGAGTCAGCTCGAGGTTAAATACAAGTGAAAAGGGAGAACGCCCAGAGCGTCATTTGCCCGCCTGCCAACAGCAAATTTGGATTAGCGACTGTTTATAGTTCCAGGGCTGCAGTTTATCCAATAGCTCTTCTTGGTCAGGTCATGCGCCACTTAAGCGTCTCACAACAATGCATGTGGATGCTGTTGTTGGTCTGCATCAGAAATAGTGTATAATATTTGCCTGGGGCCCAATCTAGCTCAGGCAAAGGGGATACATTCACTGACAGGTCTTAAACTGAACAAGAGTTCAGGTACCAAACTTCCTTTCACACACTTGGAAGGCAGCGGTCGAGTCCATTTCAAAACACTGACATCGAAAGCATCATCTCGCCAATGAGAATGGCGTAGTATATTTGATCAGTTCCTATACTCAAACCCTTTGGTGGCCGAGTCATTGAGAACCCCAGAGCAGACATTATAAAGTACAGACCTTCATTCCTTATATTCTATAATATACCAGGTACTGGTGTGCGTGTGGAGTTTAGTTTCTTCTCCATCTTCACCTATTTATTCATTTCTTTCTTGGTTTTCAATTGAAGTGAGTCAGTTCTCAGAACACACTCAGATTTTCACCTCTAGCACAGTTCAACACAACTGTGTTGTTTTAGACCCTGATGCATGTGTGAGATGTGAAGGAGATCGGATGTCAGTAACATTAGAATGTTTGACATTCAACATTTTCCATATTGTCAACATGAACTGTAAATAAATGTGGATTGACCTTCGAAACGCATCCAAGGTCATTAAATAAATCATTTAGTCTGGCAGGATGTTTCTTTTATCTAGATTCTTTGTCACCCCCCCCCCCCCCCCCAAAAATAAAATAAGTCACTCTTTAAACCAACCATTGCTCTGTTCTCTCTCCTTGTCCCTCTTTTAATCCAACCTTCGCTCCCCTCTCTCTGTCTGTCCCCCCTTTTGCTCTTTCTTCCTCCATCCTTCTATTCCCCCTCTTCTTTCATCAATGTTTCTATCTCCACCCTTTTTAAATTGATCTATCAAACTAAATCTATGGCATATATATATATATATATATATACACAGATGCCTACAGAAACAAACACACACATCTATATATATATAATATAACATAATATCTATTATTTTGTATATACATATATGTACACACAATTTTTTTACCTGCTCCTGCATCTGTCTCCTCTATCTCTGAGTCGATAGTGCAGCCTGTGTGGACGAGATATTAACCCGTGGGCTCCTTTTGCTTCTTCAGGTGAATGCGAAAGGTCCCATTCACAAGCGGGACGAAACAAACTAGGAGTTCTCCACGGTGACCTGGTCTGAAATTTTTCCCTTATTATGTGCATAGCTTTCAGCAGTTTTTTGTAAATAAAAGTTATTAGCTTTTCATACCTGGTAATTAGGTTGTTACATTAAGTATTCAATTCGGATTGTCTCCAATAACGTTTCGAAAACCAAATTGGTAATATCCAAATGACACTTCATCACTTGCCCGGGTGAGTGCAGCTTCCAAAAGACTCAAAAGCTTGACAACAGCCAGGACAAAGCAACCCTCTTGAATGACACAACCATCCACTATGGCACCACTCAGAGGGGTTACTGCAGGCCTCCCAGCAACCAGCCGACGGTACAGCAGCCGATATGTAGGCAGGTTTTGGAAAGGTGTAATAGCAACAGGGTTCTTGTGGTGGGCCATTTTAACTTCCCCTATATTTACTGGGTCTCACATATTGCTCGGAGCTTGGATGGGCCAGAGTTTGTAAGAAGCTTCCAGGAGGCTTCGTGAAACAACATAGCTATATTCCAACTAGGGACGGAGCCATGCTGCACATGGTATTGGGGAAAGGGCCCGGACATGTGGTCGGGATTCATGATTGAGTCGGGGAGGTTTTCGGGATCAGCGAACATAATTCTGTTAGTTTTAAGGTATTGTTGGATACATGTAAGAGTAGTAATCGTGGCGTGCAGGTGCTAAATTATGGAACGGCTAACTTTAACAATGTTAGGCAGGAACTGAAGAATCTGGATTGGGGTGGCTGTTTGAGGGTAAACCGACATCTGGCATCTGGGAGGCTTTCAAATGTCTGTTAATAGGAATTCAGGATCGTCGTGCTCCTGTGCAGAAGAAGAATACGTATGGCACGTTGAGGGAACCGTGGATATCGAGGAAAATAGTTAACTTGGTCAAAAAGAAAAAGGAAGCATTCGCAAAGGTAAGAAGGCTGGGAACAGACGAAGCCCGTGAGGAATATAAGGAATGTAGAAGGAGCGTAAGCAAGGAGTCAGGAGAGATAAAAGGGGCCACGACAAGTCATTGGCAAACAAGCTGCAAGAAAACCCCAAGGGTGGAATCTATGCCTGGAGACAGTGCAAGCGGGATAAATAGTAAATGAGTACTTTGCATCAGTATTCACCAAAGAGAAGGACTTGGTGGATGATGAGTCTGGGGAAGGATGTGTAGATAATATGGGTCACATAGATATGAAAAAGAAGGAGGTGTTGAGCGTCTTGAAAAATATTAAGGTTGATAAGTTCCCAAGACCTCATGGGATCTACCCCAGAATATTGAGTATGGTAATGGAAGAAATTGCTGGGGTCTTTACAGAAATCTTTGTATCCTCACTGGCTACAGGTGGCATCTCAGAGAACTAAAGAATAGTTAAGCGTGTTCCTTTGTTGAAGAAGGGTACCAAGGATAATCCGGGAAATTAGAGGCGAGTGAGCCTTTCGTCAGTTGTAGGGAAATTATTGGAGAGGATTCTCCAAGACAGGAATTACTCCCACATGGAAGCAAGTGGACGTATTAGCAAAAGGCATGGTTTTGTGAAAGGGAGCTCAGTAGGGCAGTGGATGCTGTCTCCATGGACTTCAGTAAGGCACGTGACAAGGTCCCTCATGGCAGACTGGTACAAAAGATGAAGTCACATGGAATGAACGGTGAGCTGGCCAGATTGACACAGAACTGGCTTGGTCATAAAAGACAGAGTGTCGCAGTGGAAGAGTGATTTTATGAATCGAGGGCTGTGACTAATGGTGTTCCGCAGGTATGAATGCTGGGACCTTTGCTGATTGTAGTATATATAAATGATTGGAGGAAAATGTAACTGGTTTGTTGAGTAAGTTTGCAGACGACACAAAAGCTGGTTGAATTGAGGATAGCGTGTGTACTGTCAACGGACACACAAGATAGAGATCGTTGGGAGACTTTGGCGGAGAGATGGCAGATGGTGTTCAATCCGGACAAATGTGAGATAATGCATTTTGGAAGGACCAATATAGATGGGAAAAATGCAATAAATAAAAGAATCCTTGAGAGTATTGACCAGTAGAGGGATCTGGGTGTACAACTCCACGGGTCACTGAAAGTGGCAACGCAGGTGGAGAAGGTAGTCAAAAAGGCATGCCTGCCTTCATCTGCCGGGGCATTGAGTCATACTGCAGCTGTATAGAGCCGTAGTTAGGCCACATTTGGAATATTGTATTTATTTCTGACTGCCACACTCCAGGGAGATGTGGAGGCTTTGGAGAGGGTGCAAAGAACAAAAAAAATTACAGCACAAGAACAGGCCCTTTGGCCCTCCCAGCCTGCGCCGATCCAGATCCTTTATCTAAACCTGTCACCTATTTTTCAAGGATCTACTTCCCTCTGTTCCCCGCCCGTTCATGTATCTGTCTAGATGCATCTTAAATGATGCTATTGTGCCCGCCTCTACTACCTCCGCTGGCAATGCGTTCCAGGCACCCACCACCCTGTGCGTAAAAAACTTTCCACATCGCCCTTAAACTTTTCCCCTCTCACCTTGAAATCGTGACCCTTGTAATTGACACCCCCACTCTTGAAAAAAGCTTGTTGCTATCCACCCTGTCCATACCTCTCATAATTTTGTAGACCTCAATCAGGTCCCCCCTCAACCTCCGTCTTTCCAACGAAAACAATCCTAATCTACTCAACCTTTCTTCATAGAAAGTTTTTTGGACTGGGTCTGGATTATGTCCGCACAGCACTGGTCTAACTCTCCCTCAGCATTCCAACACCATTGCAACTGAAGCACACTGAAGAGAGGCTTCTGTGGTATCAGTCGCCTGACTTCTTTGCTCGCAAATTCCTTGAAATTAGTTAGCTTTCAACACTAATGTGAAAACAAAGACTTCTTCTGAAATGATTACAGAGTAAGCCCTTAATACAAACCTGTGTTAGAATTGCGTTCGCTGTGTCAGGGTCCCCTCCTCTCAGGCCACACTCCAACTGATGTCCACGTATGTGTTTGAGTTCTGTATGTTCTTCAGGGCAGCACGGTAGGCACAAGTGGATAGCACTGTGGCTTCACAGCGCCAGGGTTCCAGGTTCAATTCCCCGCTCGGCCACTGTCTGCGCGGAGTCTGCACATTCTCCCGTGTCTGCTAAGGTTTCCTCCGGGTGACTCCCACAGCCTAAAGATATGCAGGTTAGGTGGATTAGCCATGATAAATTGTCCCTTAGTGTCCAAAACTTTAGATGGGGTCATTGGGTTACGGGGATAGGGTGGAAGTGAGGGCTCAGGTGGGTCGGTGCAGACTTGATGGGCCGAATGGCCTCCTTCTGCACTGTATGTTCTATGTGAAACGTCAGTGCGGTTGACAGGTTGCATCAATAAAATAAACCTCAGTTTGCTTTTCCAGCCTTCTCCTAGTCCAAGGAGCGAGTCTATCATGAGGCAAGCTTTCCCCCTTCCCCCACCTCAGCATACACCACACCTATCGCTTATGCTGAGTACAATATTTACAAGTGTCCTAAATTGCATTCTTTCTGGCCCACCACCATTTAATTTTGGATTTTCATCAATTTTGCAAGTGAAATCAAATTGAAAAGGCAATTGATAATATTTATGAAAGCAACATAATGGCGTGGCACGGTGGTTAACACTCCTGCCTCACAGCGCCAGGGACCCAGGTTTAATTCCAGCCTTGGGTAAATGCCGGGTCGGAGCTTGCACTTTCTCCCCGTGCCTCCGGCGGTTTCCTTTCGGTTCTCCAGTATCCACCAACAGTCCAAAGATGTGCTGGTTTGGTGGATTGGGTGAGCATACTACTCAGAAGTGAAGATGTGTCCCCCGGGAAATGCCTTTAGATATATGCAGGTGAGGGCTTTTGTGAGGCGACTGGTGAGGGAATTCCCGTTGCTCCCGGCACAAGAAGTTCAAGATAGGGCGATCTCGGGTGTATGGGTCGGGGAGGGCAAGGTGTCGGAAATACACCAGGAGTTGAAAGAAGAGGGGGAAGCGCTGGTAGAAGAGTTGAAGGGTAAATGGGAGGAGGAGCTGGGGGAGGAGATCGAGGAAGGTCTGTGGGCTGATGCCCTAGGTAGGGTTAATTCCTCCTCCTCGTGTGCCAGGCTCAGCCTGATACAATTTAAGGTGGTGCACAGAGCGCACTTGACGGGGGCGAGTTTGAGTAGGTTCTTTGGGGGAGAGGACAGATGTGGAAGGTGCTCAGTGAGCCCGGCTAACCATGTCCATATGTTTTGGTCATGCCCGGCACTGGAGGGTTTCTGGAGAGGAGTGGCGGGAGCAATATCTCAGGTGGTGAAAGTCCGGGTCAAGCCAAGCTGGGGGCTAGCAATATTTGGAGTAGTGGACGAACCGGGAGTGCAGGAAGCGGAAGAGGCCGGCATCCTGGCCTTTGCGTCACTAGTAGCCCGGCGAAGGACCTTGCTAATGTGGAAGGAGGCAGCGGCAACCGTTCCTAGACTATCTCGCGGAGCGTTAGAGAAGGTCGGTCAGCAGCAGCAGCAATTTTGCGGGAGGGGGGGGGGGTGGAGGGGACGTCCTGGGAGGGGAGGGGGGGGGGGGGAAGGGGGGACTGCCTGGGAGTGTGGATGAGCAAGAGATAACATGAAGGGTTGGGGAAACTGGCACGTACGGGTGAGTGCCAGTGTACAAAGCTGTGTAAATATATCATTTTGACATGTATATATCTTGCTCTGCGCGATTTCTCGTTTTTTTTTTGTTACGGGGGGGTTATTTTTTGTAAGGGAGAAAAATTGTGTTAAAAAACTTTAATAAATATATTTTTTTTTAAAAGAAGAGAAGATGCGTGAGGAGGTCAGTTCAGTCCCTAAGGGGGTCAGTCAGGGTTCTGGTAACAGCGTGGAAGAAGCTGTCTTTGACCCTGTTAGTGCGTATTCTCGGACATTTGTATCTCCTGCCCGATGAAAGAATTTGGAAGAGAGAATAAACCAAGTGGGAGGAGTCTTTGGTAATGCTGCCCACTTTTCCAAGGCAGCAGGAGATGAAGACCGGGTGAATGGATTGGAGACAGTTTCGTGTGATGAACTGGGATGTGTTCAGGACTCTTACGGTCTGGGCGCGCAATTGCCATACAAGTCTGTGGTGCATCCAGATAGGATGCTTTCTATAATGCATCTGTAAAAATTGGTATGAGTCAATGTGGACAAGCTAAATTCCTTATTTTCCTGAGAAAGTCGAGCGCTGTTGTGCGATCTTGGTCGTCGCGTCGACGTGGGTGGGCCAGAACAGATTGTTGGTGATGTGCACACCTAGGAATTTGAAGGCATCAACCATCTCCACCTCGGCACCATTGATGCAGACAGGGGTGTGAACGGTACTTTGCTTCCTGAAGCCAATGACCAGCTCTTTAGTTTTGCTGACGTTGAGGGAGGGATTGTTGTCGCTGCACCACTCCACTAGGCTCTCTATTTCCCTCTTGTATTCTGACTCGTCATTATTCGAGATACGACTCAATATGGTTGTGTCGTCAGCAAACTTGTAGATGGAATTGGAGACAAATTTTGTCACACAGTCGTGTGTACAGTGAGTATATTAGGTCGCTAAGTATGCAGCCTTGCGGGGCCCTGATATTAAGGACTATCCATGAGGGAGGTGTTGTTGTTTATTCTTGCTGATTGTTGTCTATGGGTCAGGAAGTCGAGGACCCAGTTGCAGAGTGAGGAGCCAAGTCCTAGGGTTTGGAGCTTTGATATGAGCTTGGCTGGGATTATGGTGCTAGAGGCGAAGCTGTAGTCAATGAATAGGAGTCTGATATAGGAGTCCTTGTTGTCGGAAACCAGGATAACCAAGATGTTGGTGATGCTTAAGTTCAGCAAGAGAACAACAGTTGCTGATGGAAGTCTATTCAGTCTTTTATAATTTCACAGTCAAATTGTTTTTCCAGCACTATCCTACACGATATTGATGATAAGGGCACAAAGAAAGACGATCGCTCAATCAAGTGCATTGATTCGGGAACTTTGTTAATCCAGCATTCAAGACTTGCGTTCACCCCTGCCCAGGGTTTTTTGATTGTTTCAGCCCAATTAACAAAGGTAGTCATTTGGGGTTCGGTCCAATAATAAAGAGCAGCCAATTTAACTGTGGCGAAGAGAGATGATAGAACGTTGAATAACAACAAGAATTGCCCTGCAGTTTTCGTTCTAATTGAAGGACTCAATTCGTTCTTCACAACACCTTAAATATATATCATTGATTCAGATTTAGTGAAGCTCTCCTCAAAAACATATGAATATTAATGAGTAATTATCACAGAATTTACAGTGCAGAAGGAGGCCATTCGGCCCATCGAGTCTGCACCAGCTCTTGGAAAGAGCACCCTATCCAAGGCCACACCTCCACCCTATCCCCATACCTCAGGGACCCCACCCAACACTCAGGGTAATTTTGGACACTCAGGGCAATTTATCATGGCCAATCCACCTAACCTGCACATCTTTGGACTGTGGAAGGAAACCGGAGCACCCGGAGAAAACCCACTCACACACAGGGAGGATGTGCAGACTCCGCACAGACAGTGACCCACGACGGAATCGAACCTGGGACCCTGGAGCTGTGAAGCAATTGTGCTATCCACCGTGCTGCCTAATTACTGCGGTATCAGAATGAAGATGTCTGTAGGTGAATTTGTATATTGAATCCCGTTAAGAGGCAGATAGAGTTAAATTAATTCAAGTATTAAAAACGTCTTCGACATCTATTCTCTCCACCACTGGCACGTAATGACATTCAGAGATTCACTGCAGAAACTTACCAATGCTCCGAGCACAATACCTTCCAACCCACAACTGCTACCATAAAGAAGGACAAGGATAGCAGTTACCTGGGGACATCAAAAAGAATATAGAACAAAGAAAAGTACAGGACAGGAAAAGGCCCTTCGGCCTCCATGCGTGCTGCGACCATTCTGCCCGTCTAACCTAAAACCTTGGTCCATATCCCTCTATTCGCATCCTATTAATGTACTTGTCAAGACGCCGCTTAAATGTCACCATCGTATCTGCTTCAACCACCTCCTCCGGCAGCCAACGCACCCAATACCCTCTTGTAAAAAATACTTCCAGGGCACATCTCCGCTAACCTTTAGCCCTTGCACCTGAAACCTCTGTCCCCGAGTAATTGGCTCTTCCACCCTGGGAAAAAGCTTCTGATTATCTATTCTGTCCATGCCGCTTCAAATTTTGTAGACTTCTATTAGGTCGCCCCTCAACCTCCATCATTCCAATAAGAGCAAACCGAATTTATCCAACCTCTCATAGCTAATGCCTTCCATACAAAGCAACCTGGTAAACCTCTCCTATACCTTCTCCAAAGCTTCCACGTCATTCTGGTAGCATGACGTCCAGAATAGAACACTATGTCCCAAGTGTGGCCTAACTAAGTTTCTAGACAGCTGCAGTATGACTTGCCAATTTTTATATTCAATTCCCCGGCCGATGAAGGTAAGCATGCCGTATGTCTTCTTGACTACCTCATCCACCTGCGATGCCACTTTCAGTGAAGGTGGACATGTACCCACAGATCACTCTGCCTGTCAATACTCTTAAGGTTTCTGCCAGTTACTGCATATTTCCCACCTGTATTAGACCTTCCAACATTCATACCTCACAGAACCTAGTGGTATTGCCACTGAACTAGTACACCAGAGACCAACAATAATCCTCTGAGTTCCCAGGTACAAGTCCCGCCACTGCAGATGGTAAGATTTGAATTCAATAAAACTCTGGAATTAAGGAGAAGAATCAAGGACAAGTCTAACCATGAAACCATTATCGTAAAAATCCATCTGGTTCACTAATCTTCTTTAAGGGAGGAACTCTGCCATCCTCACCTCGTCTGGTCTACATGTGACTCCAGACACATAGTAATGTGGTTGACTCTTAACTCCCCCCTCATGAATTAATGGTGAACGAATTAAGAAAAATGTGCAGATTAAACTCCATCTGCCGTATCTCCATCCAAGTCTCCAAACGATCTATATCGTGCTGTATCCTCTGACAATCCTCATCTCTATCCGCAATTCCACCAACCTTCGTGTCATCCGTAACTTACTATTCTGACCAGTTACATTGTCCTCCAAATCATTTATATATACTACAAACAGCAAATGTTCCAGTAATGGTCCCTGTAGAACATCACTCGTCACAGCCCTCCATTCAGAAAATCAATTTTTTTTTAGCTGCTGCCCTCTGTCTTCTATGACCGAGCCAGTTATGTATCCAACTTGCCAGCTTACCTATGTCCTAGGTGACTTCATTTTCTGTACCAGGAGCTGGAATTTTCCCTCCAAACAACTCATTATCCTGAGTTGGAAATATATCGCCTTTCCTTCAATGTAGCTGGTTCAATATTCTGGAACTCGCTTGCAGAAAGCACTATAGGTGTACACATTCCACGGGGGCGACAGCAGCTTAGGGGCTGGTTTAGCACATTGGGCTAAATCGCTGGCTTTGAAAGCAGACCAAGGTAGGCCAGCTGCACGGTTCAATTCCCGTACCAGCCTCCCCGAGCAGGCGCCGGAATGTGGCGACTAAGGGCTTTTCACAGTAATTTCATTGAAGCCTATTCGTGACAAGAAGCAATTTTTATTTCATTTCAGTTGAAGAACACTGCTCACCAGCGCTTTGTCAAGGACAAGTAGAGATTGACAATGCATGCTGGCCAAAATATCAATCCACACATCGCAAGAAAGAACAATGTATTTGGTATTTCCATGCCATTCTGCATTTCGAAGATAGTGGTATAATCACCACTGTCTATCAGATCTTTTCTCTTAAGGAAGTATCTACACGTTCGTACTTACCAGTCCATTTTGCGAAGGAATGCTGATATTGACTTCTTTCCGTCTTCCAGCCCCATATGGATATTGAAACATCCTCTATCTTTAATGAGACGCCCTTGCCTTCTGCTCTGGATTCCCACATTGCCATCTCGCTTCCCCACTCCCTAATATCCCAGCCCTTTTCTAGAATGGTCCATCCTTCCTCTCTACGTCACTCTTCACACTCCTACAGCCCCACATTTATTTTACTGTCAAAATTTCCACTCCATTAAATATAAACATGGTCACCATCCAACCTATACAGATCTCTGCTAAGCCATCCCTGTTCCCTATCCTTGACCGAGTCATTTTTCTGCATCTAACCTGGTCACGTCCATTCAACTACTGCAATTGCCATTCATCTTCCACCGACTCCCAATTGCTGTGTTTTGGACCGAAGTAATTGCATCCTTGCCTGTTAAATGATCAGGAATCGGTGAATGGCCGTGTGGACTCAGAAAGAATGTGTCGTGTCAATAGTAATGAGATGTGTATTGAACAATAGAGGAAACAAGGACTGAGAAGTTTCGGGCAGCCACTCGTCCACTTTGCAGTAGGTATGAGCAACTGCAAGAAGTGATGTCCTTTTATGTATCCTGGGCTGCAGTTGCTTTGATTATTCTACTCACCCATATCATTGGAAAATCAGTGTCTTCTCCTTAGACTGTTTGATTACATTCTCCAGTCTCCTGTCCTGTACCCAAATCAGATAATCATAGCAGATACTGCTCCCTAGTCTCGTTCTGTGGTGGATGAGATACCTCAAAGCAACCCCAGCATATGTGAGAATGGTGGGATATGGGATTAAATTCAGTACCAGACAAACAAAGTATATTTATTTTCCTTGGGGGACAGGTTTAGGTATTCAATCAGCCAATTATATTACAAACATGGCAGCCAGGGATAAACACTGGCTTTGCGTATGCAGAGCTCCATTTTTTCCTGGAACTGATGTGGGTAGCAGAATAGAAATAGACTTTTCTCCATGGCCCTCTGCCAATGCTCATCCCCAAACAGAGTGTGAAGTTGCACTCGCCACAATTGATAATTTGATCGGTTAACATGCTGAAACGTTCATATAGTTTAGGTGCCAGTGTACAGGGAATCCCAATCTTCCGTTGAGTGGACGTATCATCTTGAAGTAGATAAATAGATAGACAGATAGATAGATGTATTTAATGATAGAGAGAGGAGACTTTTGACATTAGATTGATAACGATATGGATCAATGGAATAGGTGAGAGTGAGATAGTGTTTCACACCTGATTGGGCAGATTGATGGATAGAAAGTAGAACAAATTTGATCTTGTTTCAAAACATCAATATCTTCTCGCCGCCAGGCCTCTTTAACGTGCTCCAGCGATAAAGTTCTCCAGTATCTGTGCACTTCTGCCATTCTGACTTTTAGCATAGCCCCTATCTTAATCACTCGACTACAGTCCGCCATCATTCCAGCTCCCAAGGTGGTAAATGTTGTAATTCAGTCGATAACCTTTTCTGCCTGTCTACCTCCGTCCTCTCCTGTAAGACATTTATTAGAACCTCGAGCTGTAACCAAAGTTTAGGTCATCTGCCTTTATATTTTCGCCCGTTGTAGCCTGTCAAGCACAATTTCTGAATTATCCTGTGAAGAGCATAAGGTGATTTACTTCATTATACCAGTGTATAAATGCAAAGCATGGAAAAAGCAAAATGATTCACATTTATGTGATTTAACACCACGTGACTAAGAAATAATATAAATAGTCTATTAAATAATAACAAACAAATTTTATTGATTTCCCATTTTCCAACACAACTTGCGTATATTCAAGCAGTATTTAAATTCAATCACGAAAAATCGTTGAAAACTGGTGACGAGTATGATTATCTATATTGACAACCAATTGTTGATACTCGTGAAGAAGCAATTATTCATGGAGTGTCCACTTTAGCATGAGCGGGAGTCTACACAGAGAAACTGCGAAATCACCCGATAGCTATTAGAATGAAAATAATACAAATCAAACTATCCGTTCAGGTACTAATCACAATATTCGACGGTTCCTTGTGCCAACATGCATCCTGTTTTCCCCCAAGCCCATGTCAATCCCAATTTAGTTCCAACGTCCCCAGTCTCTTGTAATGGAACCAATCAATTCCCACACTTTAAACTGCACTTTAAACACAGTCATGTCTTTATACCAAATTCATTCCAATGCACCAAAGTATCCGCATAACAATGCATTAATCCAAAAGTAATCTTGCTGACTATTTTAACTCTAACGATTTATATATATTGTTTTTTCCATTCTTGGGATGTGGGTGTCGCTGGCTGGTCCAGCATTCGTTTGCCCATCGATTATTGTCTTTGACCAGAGTGGTTTGCTCGGCCATTTCAAGGGGGAGGTGCAGTTAAGAGTCCACTGCATCGCTGTGTGGGTCTGGAATCATATGTAGGCCAAACCGGGTAAGGATGGTTTAATTTATTCCCTGAAGGACATTAGTGAACCAGATTGCTTTTTGTGACAATCGGCAATGGTTTCATGGTCATCATTATCCTTTTAATTCCAGATTTGTATTGAATTCAAATGTCACCATTTGCCATAGTGGGATTGGATCACAGGGCCCCAGGGTATGACCCTTGGTCTCTGGATTACTAGTCCAGTGTCAATCATATTGCCATGTAGACAGTGAAATAGTAACGAGACAGCTTTGCTCCTTCATTTGAATGTAAACCCCAACACAACAATTCTCAAGAAGAGCAAGGGGGAATTTTCTCTGGCTAATACATATGCTTCAATGATCACCACTGAAACACATAATCAGCTCACTATGTCATTACTGTCTGCCGGAATTTGCTGTTTCATTTCCAACGCACAGTCTATACTTCAGAAACGACTTACTGGATTAGAAATTACTCAGGGACACCATGACGTTATGAATTTAGCTTTATCAATTATTATTATTCATTATTCATTATTAGAATTTCCCTACATAAAATCACCCATGCAGTCCCCGTAAGGACATTGCGGCACTGAATGAGAAATGTCGATGTCGCCATTTGCCAGTGGAAATGTTGAGGCAAAGGGTGATCGAAATCAGTTAGGGGAGGATGTTTGTCAACGGGAAGTACATGTTCGACAAACATTTCTATATCTTTGGTAAATATAAGGAAATAAACGATAGAGGTAGCGTGACAGACGTATTCTTGTGTGTAGAAGAACAAGTGCTTGTGGAGAGTAAATGCAACATGGCCAAGTTCGCATATTTGATTTTGAGAGCATTCAAATATTTATCGTGACATTTACAAACCATGGCGCCCCTGGTGGCCTCACGTTCATCAGACACATATTCGCGAAATAGCAAGTCAGATTCTGCATTGGAACCGAGACTCGAGTCATCTTAGGAATAGTTGGGAATAAAGGGGGTGCGCCGTTTGTAATGGTGCCATAAGTTAGGCACTCTATACACAACAGAAAATGGGTCTCCACTGAAAGTTTTGGGATCGAAAAATATACAGAATGGGATTGAGGACGATGCTGATTGCAGTGGCGGCCCAGGTATATGGCCGGGTACAACAAACGTATCGCATTATCGTTTTACCTGAGGGGCGCAGCAGGTTATTCAACAGAAAAGACAGTTCAGTAATATGAAAGGGCGCAAAACAGAAAAACAGAAGAGCGAGAATCGCTCAAATGGTTCTCAGCATTTTCTTCTTCATCATTTCCATAGATTCCTTCCCAGCTCCGACTTCAATTTCCTTGTTGTCAGAAAATAGGAGGCCAACAGAAGAGGAATTGGAATGAAAAATGTTAGCAATTCGGGGCAGAGGAAAAGTACGAGAATCCCTTTCCAGACAGAAATCCTAGTATTGCATGAAACTGGGGCGGGAAGTGGATAATTTGCGTGTAATGCTACCAGCAAGCTCATGGTTAATAACCAGCCAAATTGCAATGGACAGAACAACATAACATCTGGAATTTCGCCATGAACGAGAGCTGATCGGATGGACAACTGCCATGTATTGGTCAATAGCAATGCAGGTCATGAAGAGAGGATTGCCGTACAAGTTGATTAGACTCACGATGGTGCTCAGGTAACCGAATGACAGCATTGGAATTGAAATCTGTGTGATTTGCACAATGGCAGTGAGAGAAGCTACGATGACGAATACGTTAAGGATTGTTAAGTCAAATAGGAATATATCAGTTGTCGATGAGAACTTCTTAATTCGTAATATCTATCAGAGAGCAGTTGAATTCCCAGGGACACTCAAAACAATGATCAGCCCGGAAAAATTCGGAGGACACTGGAAGTCTGCAGAAGGATTTGGATAGGTTAGGTGAATGGGCTAGGGTCTGGCAGATGGAATTCAATGTTGCCAAGTGTGAGGCTATCCATTTTGGGAGGAATAACAGCAGAATGGATTATTATTTAAACGGTAAGATGTTAAAACATGCTGCTGTGCAGAGGGACCTGGGTGTGCTGGTGCACGAGTCGCAAAAAGTTGGTGTGCTGGTGCAACAGGTGATTAAGAAGGCTAATTGAGTTATGTCTTTCATTGCTAGAGGGATGGAGTTCAAGACTAGTGAGGTTATGCTGCAATTGTATAAGGTGTTGGTGAGGCCGCATCTGGAGTATTGTGTTCAGTTTTGGTCTCCTTACCTGAGAAAGGACATATTGGCACTGGAGGGAGTGCAGAGGAGATTCACTAGGTTGATCCCAGAGTTGAGGGGATTAGATTATGACGAGAGGTTGAGTAGACTGGGACTGTACTCATTGGAGTTTAGAAGGATGCGGGGGGATCTTATTGAGACATATAAAATTATGACGGGAATAGATAGGATAGATGCGGGCAGGTTGTTTCCAATGGTCGGGGAAAGCAGAACTAGGGGGCATAGCCTCAAAATAAGGGAGGTAGATTTAGGACGGAGTGTAGGAGGAACTTCTTCACCCAAAGGGTTGTGAATCTCTGGAATTCCTTGCCCAGTGAAGCAGTTGAGGCTCCTTCTTTAAGCGTTTTCAAGAAAAAGGTAGATGCCTTTCTAAAGAATAACGGGATTCGGGGATATGGTGTACGGGCCGGAGAGTGGAGCTGTGTCCACAAAGATCAGCCATGATCTCATTAAATGGCGGAGCAGGCTCGAGGGGCCAGATGGCCTACTCCTGTTCCTAATTCTTATGTTCTAATAGTGGGAAAGCAGACACTTTCATCAGGAAGTTTGCATTCTCGGCGCTGTCAAGCAACGATCCAAAACGATAATTTCCAGTCAGATTGGTTGAGTTGCTCTGCGACCAGAATCTGGTGAATGTTGCATTCCAGCTCAGATAATAGATCATTTGATCCTATGTCAAACAATAAAGAACAGCCAATTAAAACGTGGAGAAATCGAGATGTTATATTGGCCATTAACAGATAGGATTACATTGTCATGTTATTGGTTATTGATTCTGCTACATTTCTGCTCAATTATACCACAGGGAGCAGAAAGTTCCATCATACAAATGACATCACACACACTTCTTTCTCATCTCAAGTTGCCTGCTGTCTACGCATCCAGTACCGCGCTTTTCCAAACCAACACCCCTCTCCTCTCTCCAATACTGGCTTAAACTCATCCATCACCACAATCTATGCATCAATCGTCATTTCTTCTAACACAGCACTGCCCACACTCATCCATCACTGCCCTCTTCTAACCCAACACCGCTTGTCTAAACATATCAATTACCACTGTCTACTCGTCCATCGTCATTGTCTTCTGAGCCCAAACCACTCTCGACTGATCTATCACCGCACTGTTCTAACCCATCACCGCTCTCTACTCACCAATGATTGCACTCTACCTACCCATCATCGTCCAATATTAATCCATTACCACTGTCCATTAACCCATCACAGCTCTAGTCTTACCTATCACAGCTCTGTACAGAGTCATCGCCACTCCATTCGCACTAACGTGGCAGGGGGATGAGAACCTGTGTAAGGAACCAGAAGAGGGAGAATCAATAACAAAACCAAAAGGCAGAAAGAGGAATAAGAAACGTGATAGGCAGGGAACCCAAGGGCCTAGTTCCTTGGGCTAACCGGAAAATTAGTGGGAATGGGATAAGTAATTTCAATGCCTTAATTCGCAATAAAGTTACTCACTCTCACAGCTTCCACCGCACTCTGGTGTAGCGAATTCCACAGATTCACAAAATGTTTCTCCTCATCTCTGTTTTAACATTGCTGGCCCTTATCCTGAGGCTATGACTTCTTATTCTAGAATGCCCCACAGGAGGAAATATCCGCTCAACGTCTACTTTATCCATATCTTTTATCATCCTATTGTTGCTAACTTTTGTTTGGCTCTTAATTCGTAATTTGCTCTGTTTGTTTAACCTTTGCTCTAGAGTCGCCAGGTATCTTTATGATACCGCCACGAGGTTCAAGTTCATGTAATGATCAGTAACTCAGCACACCAATTAGTAAGATTCAAATCAAAACACATTTATTATGCACAGTAAATCACTATTCATGCAGAAACTCTACTTTCTAGACTATTCCTATCACTTCCTATACTTAGCTTCGGAATTGGCCCACCAGATCAGGGGAACAAATGGCCTTTCGTTCAGGTCCTGAGTCTGCAGGATTCAAAAACTGGTATGGACTTGTAGCTAGGAGCGCCTATCTCGTAGCGTGCGTTGACTGGAGACTTACTTGGTTGATGCGGCAGCTTGGATAGGTCACTCTCACGGGTTGGTTCAAGTTGCTGAGTGACCCTGCCAAAGAAGGACGATTTGAACTTGGGGGCTTTACTTTACAGTCCCCAGGGGCTTCCCGTCCTTCGGGGATGACCCCGTACCTGGTTCCAAATGATTGGACTGCGTTCCGATCATTTGGATCGATTTCTCCAATACTGGAGTTGTTCCCTGATCGCTGGGCGGTCCCTAAATGTCCGTTGGCCTTCCTTTGTCCTGGCTCCTGCTGGCGCCGAGCAGTCTGCCTTGGCTTTATTCACCTTAACTGTTGCAATTGTGCCTTGGAATTGCTCATTACTATGCAGATGGCTGCTGGTTTCAGTGCTGTCTGTTTTTTTAAAGGTTTCAATACACATGATTTCTGTACTTGCTAGTCTTTGCCTGTGTTGGCTGAATTTCCCTTCAGTCTTTGCGGTTCTCCATTTTAAGTCGGGAAGTGGTCAGCCCAGGTGGCTACACTTCCTCCTTGTGATCCCTAACGCGAAGCGTGAAGTATCACATAAGTGCGTTGTCTTCATTCCCTGACCCAGCGAGCACTCTTCTATGGCCTCTACACTGACCATAACTATGCAAGAAAATTTTTAACTAACAATTTCTAAGTGGCGCTATGTCAAAATAGGGACATGCATTACAAAATTTAAAAAACGGTACCTCTAACTGTCCTCAATAAACTACACTCACTAAACATTCAGTCATATTAACTTCCTAAACAATACAAAATAATAGCAGCATTTACAATTTTCCTGGCTTGGCAGTCAAACACAGGGTTGTACAATCGTTCCATTTCTTTATTTACAGAAGAACGCAAACGGATGTCCGTTATTATAGATCGAGGGGTTCGGGGTCCTGGGGATAACTGAACATAGGGGATCTTATTCTGTGTACCGGGGTGCGAGCGCGGTAGGCTCTCCTTCTCCATTTCCTCATGCGGAGAGTCTGCACGATGCTGCAGAGTATCGCCAACACTAATAGGGATTCAACTACGTAGGAAAGGGAGTACCATGTTATGAGCTTATCACACCATGATGGTGTATCGGAGACAATCTCGGGGTTCTGTGTGCTATGGGGAAGTGAATCATTGACGGCTGGGGGGCGGGGGCGGGGTGGGGGTGTTGGGGACAGGGGGTTCGCGTTCGCGCGCAACCGGGTACAAATTGCAATAACGACGAAATACACGTATGACGTCTTTGTTGTTGTTTTCTTTCCTTTTTGACTCTTCCTTTCCGTTTCGACTCTTTTCCTGGAGCTTCTGGGGTTCTAGGGATCAAGCATAGTTTCTGTTACTATCTTGGTTAATATCTCGTCTGTTAGTATGTCTGTTCTTCAGTGCCAATTCTTCCTTTACAATTTGTCACCATGTGTGACTCCCTCATTTTTTAATTAAAAAAAAACCCCGAATATTCAGGACAAGACACACTTAAAAATACTGAAACAGTGCGAGCTGCCTCACAGGCTGTGCGATTTACCATCCAAATGTTTGAGGATGTAAATAGCATAGGGATGGCAACTGAAGGGTTGCCCGAGAACAAAACAAAACTTTTTGAACCAAGAGTGCCGAAATGAGGTGCGTATGGGCCGCGATGGGTAAGAATTGGATGGGATCCCCGGGTAGGACGGCGACCAATGCCGTGTGTGCTCTACCCAAGCATAGCTGACCGGAGGGGGGTCCTCAGGCAGGGCGGAGACCAATTCCGTTTCTCCACTGCCTGAGCAACCGGCAAGAATGGGCAAGAAATGTAGTCATCGTGGTGGGTTTGCCGTATTGGTTCTACCTTCGAACCAGAAGAGCAGTTATGAACGGGGGCTGGCAAGCTCTCAGCGGTTTCTGCCGATGAGCGTGCGGGCAAGTTATCATAGGTTTCGGCAGACAAATAAGGCGTGGGACCGTGGAAAAAATTTCCGATCTTACAAACAACACATAACAATAACAGCAACAAACAACATTAAACAACATGCTGCAGGTTCCATCAGAAAGGACACCGTTTCTATCAAGCGGTTCCTTTTTGAAACATCATCTGGACACCTCAGTTATCAGTTGCGAACAGGGTCGCAAAGGGGTTCTCGCTTTGGGAGTCAGACTCAAAGTCGTCATCTTCTCCCGGATGCCATACTGTCGAATGTATAAGGGCCGATAGGGCTGCATGGTGCGATTTGGGGTCCATCTCATCATTGCGGACGAGCCTGAATGAATTATCGCGGTGCCAAAAGGTGGTGTCTAGCTCTGTGGGGACGGAATTGTCATCGTAGGGCGGTGGTGTTTGGTGGGGTTTGTTGAGGAATGTGATGAGGAAGGGATCACTCGAATCGTGGTCAGATTCGCTGGGTGTGGGTGCTGTTGCCTGGGGATAGTAGGGAGGCGTGCTGTGGCTAATGTCTGAGTCACAGTCGCTATCGCTGCTGCTGTCTGTGAGCGTTCCGGGGCGGAGTCTAGAGGTCGGGGGTGGGGTCGAGGGCGAGTCCGTGGATGTGGTGGGCGTGTTGGGGGAGGGTAGGGATACGTTGGCTGTGGCGGGGTGTGGTCTGCTGCGTCGAGCATGACGTGGTGTGCGTGGTTGGACTGTGGGCCATATGTCTTAAGCTGGTTAATATGGAACCATGCAGACCTTCCGTTGGGGTACTTAATGTTATAGACGGAGGGGCTTACTTTGTCCGCAATGGAGTACGGACCCGAATACTTCAGTGACAGGAATGTGCTGGGGTTATGGATGGAGAGCATGACCTGCTGTCCTACCTCAAACTCAGTCGCATGCACTGTCTTGTCGAAACAGGCCTTGCTCTGTTTCTTCCTTGTTTCGAATCTTACTGCGGCTGCTAGCTGAGCCGTTTTAACATTCTCCACTAATTGTGTGACTGTGTTCTCGTGTGTGAGGGCCGTCACTTCGGGGCTGGTCAAGTCCAATCCTAATAGAAAATCTGTGCCTTTCATGGGGCGTCCGGTCATGAGAGTGTGTGGGGTGTAACCTGTGGATGTTGAAACAGTATTTCTCAAATACATCAGCACAAAAGGGAGGACTGAATCCCAAGTGGTGTTGTTTTGTTGGACCATTTTTCTGAGGGTGGCTTTTAGGGTCCGATTCATGCACTCCACGATACCACTTGACTGGGGGTGGTATGCAATGTGGAATTTTTGGGTAATGCCAAATATCGTGAGGACGTTCTTCATGACAGGTCCCGTAAAATGGGAGCCTTGGTCGGAATCAATGCTGCGGGGGAGTCCCCATCTCGTAAAGATGTGGTGGGTTAAGATCTTTGCGGTGGTCTTTGCCGTGTTCGTTCTGGATGGGAATGCCTCTACCCATTTCGTAAAAGTGTCTATGACGACTAATAATTATTTGTAACCATTCCTGCAAGGGGGTAATGGTCCTATAAAATCGATCTGGAAGTTAGTCCAGGGGCCGTTAGCACAGGGTGTGACCATCGGATTTGATGGCAAGCCGTCCATCTTTAACACGCAACATTAGTTTTAATTGTTTTGTGGCTGCATACTTGTGTATGTTAAGGAATGCGATATTGTGCTGTTCTCAAGACCAGTTTGAACTGGCCTTTTGCTGACTTGGCTGTTAAAGCAATAGAGCCTTCATGTTACTGTGTCGTTGCTATGCTGTTGCTATGGAGCGTGCCCTGTCCTTGGACACTGTCTTAAAAAATGTATTCGTCAGTTCAGTTAAAGTGTTTGTTTTAATCTCGACTGCTTTTGCATGTATCAGGTTCTTTTGTGTAGGAAAGTGAATTATGCTGTTTTGTAAGCTGTTATGTTTTGAGATGACCTGAGGCTATGAGAGTGTTGAAATCCTTAATTTAAAATGGGTAAAACTGGGGCTGAATATTTGTCCTAAATAGCTATCCTGACACTAAAGTCGGTGGAGTTGTGGACAGTGCGGAAGGATGTTACAAGTTACAGAGGGACATAGATAAGCTGCAGCGCTGGGCTGAGAGGTGGCAAATGGAGTTTAATGCAGAAAAGTGTGAGGTGATTCATTTTGGAAGGAATACCAGGAAGACAGAATGCTGGGCTAATAGTAAGATTCTTGGCAGTGAGGATGAGCAGACAGATCTCGGTATCGGTGTACATAGATCCCTGAAAGTTGCCACCCAGGTTGAGAGGGTTGTTAAGAAGGCGTATGGTGTGTTAGCTTTTATTGGTAGAGGGATTGAGTTTCGGAGCCATGACATCATGTTGCAGCTGTACAAAACTCTGGTGCGGCCGCATTCGGAGTATTGCGTGCAATTCTGGTCACCGCATTATAAGAAGGATGTGGAAGCATTGGAAAGGGTGCAGAAGAGATTTACCAGAATGTTGCCTGGTATGAAGGGAAGATCTTATGAGGGAAGGCTGAGGGACTTGAGGCTGTTTTCGTTAGAGAGAAGAAGGTTAAGAGGTGACTTAATTGAGGCATACAAGATTATCAGAGGATTGGATAAGATGGACAGTGAGAGCCTTTTTCCTCGGATGGTCATGTCTAGCACGAGGGGACATAGCTTTAAATTGAGGGGAGATAGATATAAGACGGATGTCAGAGGTAGGTTCTTTACTCAGACAGTAGTAAGGGCGTGCAATGCCCTTCCTGAAACAGTAGTGGACTCGCCAACACTAAGGGTATTCAAATGGTCATTGGATAGACATATGGACGATAAGGGAATAGTGTAGATGGGCTTTAGAGTGGTTTCACAGGTCGGCGCAACATCGAGGGCTGAAGGGCCTGTACTGCGCTGTAATGTTCTATGTTTTATGTTCTAAGCTGAGCCTTCTTTGCGTATCTGTCCGGATTGTTCTGGGCACAGATAAGGCAATTCTCAACGTACTGCTTTACGTCTTCTTTTAAACTTGGCCACCAACAGAGCTGCCTGAGGTGGGCTTTAGTGGGATCAATTCCCTGATGTCCATGACTGTCATGGAATAAACAAATAAGTTGTTTCCTGTCCTGTTCAGGAACCACATAATGGGTGTCTTTTAACATCACACCGTCGTGTGTGGTCAGTGCATTTTTAAACCTAACATAGGGTGCTGTAAATTTTCCTTTCAAAATCTCCCTGAGATTGCTATCCTGCCTCTGGGCCTGCACTAAATCCTCGATATTAGTCTGCGAGACCTGAACTGCATTCACTGGTGCGCTTTCGGGGGGTGTCCAAAAATATCCATGCCTGGAACCTGCTTTGGCCAGTGCGTTGGCTTTTACATTTCCAGGGGGTGAGGAACGGTGGTGACTGCGAACTTTAACAATACTAATGGTCCTGTCCTGTGCTTTCTCTAAAATGTGGCGGAGCAATGGGGCTGAAGGGAGGGTTTTTCCATCTGCGGAAACAAATCCTCTTGCTTTCCACAGGGGTAGGAATTCTGTAAGGCTGTTGCAGACATAGAGGCTGTCCGAGTATATGTCTGCTGGGCTGGGGAAGGAATCTGGGTGATCCATAATGTATGCAGTGGCTGGTAGTTCTGCCGCCTGCGCGCCTAAGTGTCCTGGTAGTTTTAGTGAGATTTCTTCTAGGGCGTGTCCCTACACATCTTCGACATATACGCCGCATCCTGTAATGCGCTTCCCTTCTAATATTGTGGAAGAACCATCCACATAAATCCTTAAAGGTGCTCACGTGTCTGTGTGCTGGGGGCTCTGGGGTGAACTACCTATCTTTCTGGGGGGTGTTTTCGCAATAAAGGGGCCTGTATTGTGGTGCGGTGAGATGATTTCACATTCATAGAACATACAGTGCAGAAGGAGGCCATTCGGCCGATCGAGTCTTCACCAACCCACTTAAGCCCTCACCTCCACTCTATATCCATAACCCAATAAACCCTCCTAAACGTTTTGGATACTAAGGCCAATTTATCATGGCCAAAGCACCTAACCTGCACGTCTTTGGACTGTGGGAGGAAACCGGAGCACCCGGAGGAAGCCCACGCAGACACGGGGAGAACGTGCAGACTCCGCACAGACAGCGACCCAGCGGGGAATCGAACCTGGGACCCTGGCGCTGTGAAGCCACAATGCTATCCACTGTGCTACCGTGCTGCCCACTATATAGAACATATAATGCAGAAGGAGACCATTCAGCCCATCGAGTCTGCACCAAGCCACTTAAGCCCTCACTTCCACCGTAACCCAATAACCCCATCCAATCTTTTTGATCACTAAGGACAATATATCATGGCCAATCCACCTAACCTTCACGTCTTTGGACTGTGGGAGGAAACCAGAACCCCCGGAGGAAACCCATGTAGACAAGGGGAGAATGTGCAGACTCCGCACAGACAGTGACCCAGCGGGGAATCGAACCTGGGACCCTGGCGCTGTGAAGCCACAGTGCTATCCAGTTTTATTTTTTAAAATATTTTTTATTAAGGTTTTTTAACAACACAATTTTTTCCCCTTACAAACAGTAACCCCCCCCCCCCTCCCCCCTCCCCCGTAACAAAATAACGCAAAATCTCCCTGAGCAAGATATATACATGGCAAGATGGTATATTTACATAGCTTTATACACTGGCTCTTGGCCGCACGTACCATTTCCCCCTACCCTCCATGCCATCTCCCACTCATCCATCCCCTCAAACAATCTCTCGCCCCCCCCCCCCTCAGGGTTGCTGCTGCTGCTGACCGACCTTCTTCTAACGCTCCGCGAGATATTCTAGGAACGGTTGCCACCGCCTGTAAAACCACTGTGCAGACCCGCTCAAAGCAAACTTAATTCTCTCCAATTTTATGAACCCCGCCATGTCGTTTATCCAGGCCTCCAGGCTAGGGGGCTTCGCCTCCTTCCACAATAGCAAGACCCTTCGCCGGGCTACTAGGGATGCAAAGGCCAGAATTCCGGCCTCTTTCGCCTCCTGCACTCCCGGCTCATCCACTACTCCAAATATTGCTAGTCCCCAGCTTGGCTTGACCCGGACTTTCACCAACTGGGATATTACTCCTGCCACACCTCTCCAGAACCCCTCCAATGCCGGGCATGACCAAAACATATGGACATGGTTCGCCGGGCTCCCTGAACATCTTTCACTTCTATCCGCTACCCCAAAGAACCTACTCAGCCTCGCCCCCGTCAAGTGCGCTCTGTGGACCACCTTACATTGTATCAGACTGAGCCTGGCACACGAGGAGGAGGTATTAACCCTACCCAGGGCATTAGCCCACAGCCCTTCCTCAATCTCCTCCCCCAGCCCCTCCTCCCATTTACCTTTCAATTCTTCTACTAGCGCTTCCCCCTCTTCTTTCATCTCTTGGTATATTTCCGACACCTTGCCCTCCCCGACCCATACCCCCGAGATCACCCTATCTTGAACTTCTTGTGCCGGGAGCAATGGGAATTCCCTCACCTGTCGCCTCACAAAAGCCCTCACCTGCATATATCTAAATGCATTTCCCGGGGGTAATTCAAATTTCTCCTCCAGTGCCCCTAGGCTCGCAAATGTCCCATCAATGAACAGGTCCCCCATTCTTCTTATCCCCGCCCGATGCCAGTCTTGGAACCCCCCGTCCATCTTCCCCGGGACAAACCGGTGGTTACCCCTGATCGGGGACCACACCGATGCTCCCATTGCCCCCCTGTGCCTTCTCCACTGGCCCCAGATCCTTCGTGCTGCCGCCACCACCGGGCTTGTGGTGTATTTTGTCAGTGAGAGCAGCAGCGGTGCCGTTACCAACGCCCCCAGGCTCGTTTCTTTACAGGACGCCATCTCCATCCTCTTCCATGCCGCCCCCTCTCCCTCCATGACCCACTTGCGGATCATCACCACGTTTGCTGCCCAGTAGTAACTCCCTAGGTTTGGCAAAGCCAACCCTCCTCGGTCCCTATTGCGTTCCAAGAACCCTCTCCTAACCCTCGGGGTCTTATTTGCCCACACATACCCCATAATACTCCTACCTACTCTCTTGAAAAAGCCCTTGGTGATCACGATGGGGAGGCACTGAAACACGAACAAAAACCTCGGAAGGACCACCATTTTGACCGACTGCACCCTACCCGCCAACGAGAGCGGGAGCATGTCCCATCTTTTAAAATCCTCCTCCATTTGCTCCACCACCCTCGTCAAATTCAGTTTATGTAGGGCCCCCCAACCTCTGGCTATCTGGATCCCCAGATACCGTAAACTCCTCTCCGCCCTCCTCAGCGGTAGGTCCCCTATCCCTCTTTCTTGGTCCCCCGCCTGCAATACAAAGAGCTCACTCTTCCCTACATTGAGCTTATAGCCCGAAAACTCCCCAAACTCCCTTAGAGTCTGCATGACCTCCACCATCCCCTCCATTGGGTCCACCACGTATAGCAGCAGGTCATCCGCATATAGCGATACCCGATGCTCCTCTCCCCCGCGGACTATCCCCCTCCATTTCTTAGACTCCCTAAGTGATATGGCCAAGGGTTCGATCGCCAATGCAAACAACAGGGGGGACAGGGGGCACCCCTGCCTCGTCCCTCGGTACAGCCGAAAGTACTCCGACCTCCGCCGGTTCGTCACTACACTCGACACCAGGGCACTGTAAAGGAGCTTAACCCATCTAATAAACCCTCCCCCGAACCCAAACCTGCGCAATACCTTCCAGAGGTACTCCCACTGTACTCGGTCAAAGGCTTTTTCCGCGTCCATAGCTGCCACTATCTCCGCCTCTCCCTCTTCCGATGTCATCATTATCACGTTTAAGAGCCGCCGCACATTGGTATTTAACTGCCTGCCCTTTATGAATCCCGTTTGGTTCTCGCGAATCACCCCGGGACACAGTCCTCAATCCTAGTGGCCAGTACCTTCGCCAATAGCTTAGCATCCACATTGAGGAGCGAAATCGGCCTGTACGATCCACATTGCAATGGATCCTTGACTCGCTTTAGAATCAAGGGGATTGTTGCCTCCGACATTGTCTGGGGCAGAGTTCCCTCCTCTCTTGCCTCGTTGAAGGTCCTCACCAGTAGCGGGGCCAGCAGGTCCACATATTTCCTATAGAACTCCACCGGGAACCCGTCCGGCCCCGGGGCCTTCCCCACCTGCATGCTCCCCAAACCCTTACTCAACTCCTCCAACCCAATTGGTGCCCCGAAGCCAACCGCCTCCTGCTCCTCCACCCTCGGGAACCCCAGCTGGTCCAGGAATCGCCTCATCCCCCCTTCCCCCCCTGGGGGCTGGGATCTGTACAGCTCTTCATAGAAGTCCTTGAATACCTTATTTATTTCCGTTGCTCTTCGAACCGTGGCTCACCTTCCATCTTTGATTCCCCCTATTTCCCTCGCTGCCGCCCTCTTATGGAGCTGGTGCGCCAGCATCCGACTAGCCTTTTCCCCGTACTCGTAAGTCGCCCCTTGCGCCTTCCTCCACTAAGCCTCTGCCTTGCCCATGGTCAGCAGGTCAAACTCCTTCTGGAGCCATCGCCTTTCCCCAAGTAATCTTTCCTCCGGGACCTCTGCCTATCTCCTGTCCACTCGCAAGATCTCCCCCACTAACCTTTCCCTTTCCATTCCCTCTGTCTTCTCCCTATGAGCCCTGATGGAGATCAGCTCTCCCCTGATCACCGCCTTCAATGTCTCCCATGCCACCCCCACTCGCACCTCCCCATTGTCGTTGGCCTCCAAGTACCTTTCAATACACCCCCTCACCTTCCCACACACCACCTCATCAGCCAGCAGTCCCACATCCTGCCGCCACAGCGGGCGTTGGTCCCTCTCCTCTCCCAGCACCAGTTCCACCCAGTGCGGGGCATGGTCCGAAACGGCTATGGCCGAATACTCCATCGCCTCCACTCTCGGGATGAGCGCCCTGCCCAGAACAAAGAAATCTATCCGGGAGTAAGCCTTATGCACGTGGGAGAAAAAAGAAAATTCCCTGGCCTGCGGTCTTGCAAACCTCCATGGGTCCACTCCCCCCATCTGATCCATAAAACCACTGAGCACCTTGGCCGCCGCCGGCCTCCTTCCCGTCCTTGATCTGGAGCGGTCCAGTGCTGGGTCCAGCACCGTATTGAAGACCCCTCCCATTATCAGTCCTCCTACCTCCAGGTCCGGAATGCACCCCAACATGCGCTTCTTAAATCCAGCATCATCCCAGATCGGGCGTATACATTTACCAACACCACCCACGTCCCTTGCAACCTACCACTCACCATCACATATCTCCCACCATTATCCGCTACGATAGTCTTGGCCTCAAATGACACATGCTTTCCCACCAGAATTGCCACCCCTCTATTTTTTGCGTCCAATCCCGAGTGAAATACCTGTCCTACCCATCCCTTTCTTAACCTGACCTGGTCCGCCACCTTCAGGTGTGTCTCTTGGAGCATTGCCACGTCTGCCTTCAGTCCCTTCAAGTGCACGAACACTCGAGCCCGCTTCACCGGCCCATTCAGGCACCTCACGTTCCACGTTATCAGCCGGAGTGGGGAGACTCTCACCCCCCCCCCCCCCCCCCCCCGCTGACTAGCCATCTCCTTTTCTGGGCCAGTCCCTTGTCCGCGTCTCCCCCACTCTCCAGTCCCCCGGCCTGGGGACCCCCGTCCCAGCCACCTCTTCTGTGTCCCGTTCTCTTTCGGCCAGTGCAGCAGCAACCCTTTCCCCCCCTTCCCCACTCCCTCCTCTCCCCCCCCCCACCCCACCCCCCCCCACTAGATCCCCGCCTAGCTTTTTTGCTCCCCCCATATCCCTCCCGTAAGTCAGCTGACACCTGTTGACCCCGGCTTCCCCCGCCATCCCTTTGACCCCCCCCCCCGTGTGGGAATCTACCAATCAATGTACATTTCTTTGTTCCCCTTCCCGCCTTTCTTGCCGCGCGCGGGAAAGACAACCCCGTGCTTTCCAAAGCCTTCCCCGCCCCCCATGGCGCAGCTCCTGTCGTGGCCTTGTCCCTCCCCCCCAGCCCATATAGCATTTCCTGCGCGTGGTTGACCCCCTATGCACAACAACCATCATACCTCAACCCTCAAACACCCCCCTCCCACACAAACCCTCAATTAGAGTACAATTTTTCAGCTAGTATAAAGGTCCACGCCTCTTCGGGCGTTTCGAAGTAGTGGTGTTGGCCATTATGTGTAACCCACAGTCGCGCTGGCTGCAACATTCCAAATTTCACTCCTTTCCGATGCAGCACCGCTTTGGCCCGGTTGAAACCCGCTCTCCGCTTAGCGACCTCCGCGCTCCTGTCCGGGTATATTCTGATCTCCGCATTGTCCCACTTGCTGCTCCGTTCCTTCTTGGCCCATTTGAGGACCCTCTCTCTGTCCGTAAACCGGTGAAATCTCACCACCATCGCCCTTGGCGGCTCTTTTGCCTTGGGCTTCCTCGCTAGCACTCGGTGCGCCCCATCCAGCTCCAGCAATCCCGGGGGGGCCTCCACACCCATCAGCGTCCCGATCATTGTGCCCGCATATGCCGCGGCATTGGCCCCCTCCACTCCTTCTGGGAGGCCCAGGATCCTCAAGTTGTTTCTCCTTGATCTGTTCTCCAGGTCTTCGAGTCTTCCCGCCCACGTCTTGTGCAGCGCCTCGTGCCGTTCCACTCTCTCCGCCAGGCCCACAAGCTCGTCGTTGTTCTCACTCACTTTTTCCTGGATCTTCACCTCTTGGGCTTTCTGGGTTGCTCCAAGTCTTTCAATCATTGCCAGTATAGGCACCACTATCTCCTTACGCAGCTCCTCGAAGCAGCGCTTGATGAACTCTTTCATCTCCTCCCTGTCCGTGGGCGCCGCAATTTTTCTTTTTTCTTCTTTCTTCTCCCGCTGCTCCAGGGCCGCTTTTTTCGCCGTTTTGCTGCGGGTCCGATCCATGCTGGTTAGTAGGGGACCTTTCTCCTTCCTTCCCCACGGGTTGTTTTTTTAAAAAGTGCCGTTGGGGCTCCGTTAGCGGGCCCAAAAGTCAGTTTTCGCGGGAGCTGCCGAATCGCGCGGCTTAGCTCCGCATCGCCGCAAACCAGAAGTCTGCAGTGCTATCCACTTGTGCTACCGTGCTGTCGGTAAAATTCGTGGGGGGTGCCTGGGTACTGAAGGTTATCAGCTAAGAAGGTGTGGGCCTTGGTCCTTTTAACGGTGATGTCCCTTCTCTGCAAAAGATGGGTCCATCTAGCTGCTCTAATTTGTATCGTCCTTAAGTCGCCGTCAAGTAAAAGTTGGGTGAGGGTGTGTTCCATGAGGATTGTGATGGGGTTTAGTCCGGTTATGTAGGAAAAATACTGAACCGCCCAGAAAACTGCGAGCAGGTGCCTTTCACAGGCCGAAAATCCCTGCTCCACAGGATCTAAAAGTCTGGAGGCGTAAGCCACGGGTCTTAACTGTTCGTGCCGTCACTGGAGGAGCACGGCCGAAAGGGTGCGGTCTGTGCTAGCTATCTCTATAGCATAGGGGGAAAACGGGTCTGCAACTTGAAGTGCGGGGGCTGCAATGAGGGCTCTTTTCAAAGTATCTGCAGCATCCGTGTGCTGCAGAAGCCATTCCCAAGGGGCTCCTTTCATTAGGAGGTCTGAGAGGGGAGCTGCATTGCTGGCGAAACCGTCCATATGGTTTCGGCAGTGGCCAACCAGTCCTAAAAACGACCGGAGGGCTGACACATTCTGGGGAAGGGGCATTTTGGCAATTGAGTTAATTCTTTTGGGCTCGATCTCGCGTTTACCGTGCGTGATAATCGTACCCAAATATATCACTTTGTTTTCCAAAATCTGGGCCTTTTTTGGGTTTATTGTGCAACCAATTTTCTGAAGGAGTTCCAGGAGTTCGGCCAGAAGGTCGATGTGCTCTGCCTTGGTGTCTGTCTGCAGTAATAGGTCGTCCACATACTGGACCAGACATTCGGGGCGAGAAAACTTTGATAATCCATTTGACAGCTGTCGGTGGAAAATGGTGGGTGAGTTCTGGAATCCTTGTGGAAGGCATATCCACCTGTACTGCAAAATTTTAAAAGTGAAGGCAAATTTGTATTGTCACGCTTTTGCCAATGGAATGGACCAGAATCCATTACTGACGTCCAAACCCATAAAGTATTGTGAGTTGAGTCCCTGTTTGAGCATGGTCTCGGGACTTGTGGCTACCGTGGGGGCTGCTGCGGGGGTGACTTTGTTGAGTTCCATGTAATCGATGGCCAGTCGCCATGATCTATCGGGCTTTCTCACTGGCCAAAACGGGGCATTATTAGTGGAGGCTATTGATCTGAGTACGCCCTGCTCTAATAAGCTGTCAATAACTTTTGCGATTTCTCCCTCTGCATCTTGGGGAAATCCGTATTGCTTTTGGGGTCTAGGGTCAGGTCCTGTGATTTGAATGGAACAAGTCGTCCAGCCACAGTCGTGTTTGTGGGTCACGAATGTTGTCCTGTGCTTCTACAGAATTGCCCGAACCTGCTCGTCTGTGCTAATCATGGTCGGGTCAAACCAAAATTCGCCGACTGCGCTAACCTTGTTTGCGTATTCACCTCTTGTGAGCATTGCGGGGGCTCTTGCGGATTTTGCCATTCTCCAAACACATTGGTTTACCGGATCAAATGAAAGGTGGTGGGAGTTCATAAAGTCAATTCCTAAAATGTGTTCTGCTGTGTGGGGTAGGTCGACTAAAACTATGGGGTGCTTTGTCGTTATACTGCCAATCTCAATGGTGCTGTGATGTGTCCCTGCTGTGAGTGGCCTGTTAAGCCGCTGAGGGTGATTGTGGCTGTAGTGGGCCACGTGTCTTTCTGAAACATGGTGGAGGAATTAATTGTGGTGCAGGACCCTCCTGTGTCCCAGAGAAATTCGATGGGCTGTCCCCGTACCTTATTTGCAACTACTGGTCGGCCGGACCTATCCCAAAGGGTGTCGCAGACCCAACTGGGTGAGCCCGAACACCGGCAGTCCATTCCGTTCAGGTCCGTCTGATCTGAACAGGTGCTCACACTATGTATGGGCTCTGTCCTATTCTTATTCAGAGTGCCTGCCTGCTGGGCTCTCTGTGGCTTTCGTGGGGCATTGCATTCTCGTGCAAAGTGTCCTAACTGTCCACAGTTGTAACACTCCTGTGGCTTTTGTGGGGGGCTGTTCCTGCCTTCGTTCACCCATGCGGGGTTCTGGTGCGTTTTCACCGCTTGGATGTCTGCTTCTGCCTGCTGTTTCTCGGGTTTCCTAACTGCGGGTTTGTTTTGTACAGACTGCTCCCAGGCGCGGGACAATCTTTTTAAAACCCATTTCTCATTGTGGACTTCCTCTGAGGGGTCATAATTCGTACAGGCTTTTTGTCCTGCCTCTGTGGCATGGGAGATAAGGGTGCGGGTCCATTTGGCCATACCGTCTTGGGACAAATGGGCGTGGTCTAATTTACCGAAAACTGCTGTGAAATGAATCCACAGGCGTCCAGCAAACGCTGTGGGGTGTTCTGTCTCTTTCTGCCTGCACTTATTCAGGCCTTCGACTGGGTCACCTCTGTTGGAGCCGATCGCATCTAGGATCGCTGCGTGCTTTTCTGCAAGGGTGCCTCCTCCTACATTCTGTGGGTCGGGAAGGGCTGCTACGACCGAAGGGTCTAAACTCAAAACTGTGAGCTTCACGTGCTCACGCTCGTCCAGGCCGTATATGGTCGTCTGCTGTTTTACTCTGGCAAAGAAGTGGTGGGGGTCTGAGGTGGGAAGGAATGGTGTGATTTTCTCGCTCGCATCCCATAATTGGGTCACTGTTAAGGGGGTCGTGTACAGGAATTCCGTGTCTCCTTCCGCTGCGACTGTGCACTGAGTGGTTACTGGGTTCATTGCTGCCTGAACTATCTGCGATGTGGGGGGTTGGGCGCTTTTCTCTTCTGGGGCTTTCCTTGCGCACATGTTCCCTGAACATATCTATGCGCGCATTTAATTCTTCCCAATCCGGGACGTCCTCTGCATCTAACTGGGATCCAAAGGTGCTCTGGAATCCGCTCTGAACTGAAAGCAAAGACTGCAGTTCTGCAATCTGCTACATGCACTTCGCATGATCTAGTGAGCTCTGTCTGTGCTCCGTGGTGGTAGCATGGAGTGCTCGTAATGCTGCTTTCAGGTCGCTACACTGCTTTTGCAATGCCTCTACCTATTTCTCTGTTTCCTCGCTTGCCAGGACTGCACGTTGCATGTCCTGATAGGCCTTTTCGTCCTGTGCCTGGAAGCTGCTTAGGTGCACCAGACAAGACTGGTGTGCCTGCTTGGCATCCTCCACCTCTCCGTCCTTTGCTACTAACTTCCTTCTCAACTCTATGTTCTCTTTCTCGACCTCACTTACATCGACCTTACTCATTCGATGTACTCCTTCTATCTCTTTTCAGAGCGTCTGAACGACCTCCTCTGTGCCTCGCAATTGTGCCAGACAGGACACGATTGCCATTGGCTTGCGAGCTTTTCCCAAGCTTTTCTTATGAATCTATGACAGGTTCTCCCACCAAGTATGTCCTAAAACCCCGGGTCCTGTTTCCTCATTGTCACAGAATTCACTCCAAAGGGGCCATCCTTTCCCTTTGAGATATTTCCTGATCTCCTCTTCCCAAACGGGACACCGACCTACTCTGCGGCTGGTCGCTGCGACCACGAATTCTTCAGGGTTCATGAGGCGTTGCATTGCCTGCATTGCCATCTTTCCTTCGAAATACTCTCTTAAAATTTGGAACGAGGGGTACCAAGGCGGTGCTGTAATTATGGGTACAGCTTTCGCTATTTTCCGGAATACAAACTCCCGACAGTTTTTCGCAACAAAAATCTATCAGAATTACCTTATAGCCCTGTTAGTTATGCATGCATTAACACACTTCCGAATTATGAGGATTGATCAGAACTGCTTTAAACACTTGTGGTTTTTCTGTTCCCAATTGCATTTCTAATTCAAATTTTGGGTTCTCCCGGAGTGGTTAAGCCACTTCTAAGTCGGGTCCCGTCAGGATGTCGCCAGTAATATGTTGCTAACTTTTGGTTGGCTCTTAATTCGTAATTTGCTCTGTTTGTTTAACCTTTGCTCGAGAGTCGCCAGGTATCTTTATGATACCGCCACGAGGTTCAAGTTCAAGTAATGATCAATAACTCCACACACCAATTAGTAAGATTCAAATCAAAACACATTTATTATACACAGTAAATCACTACTCATGCATAAACTCTACTTTCTAGACTATTCCTATCACTAAAAGGTCTATACTTAGCTTCGGAATTGGTCCACCAGGTCAGGGGAACAAATGGCCTTTCGTTCAGGTCCTGAGTCTGCAGGATTCAAAAGCTGGTATGGACTTGTAGCTCGGAGCGCCTATCTCGTAGCGAGCGTTGACTGGAAACTTACTTGGTTGATGCGGCAGCTTGGACAGGTCACTCTCACGGGTTGATTCAAGTTGCTGAGTGACCCTGCCAAAGAAGGACGATTTGAACTTGGGGGCTTTACATTATAGTCCCCAGGGGCTTCCCGCCCTTCGGGGAGGACCCCATACCTAGTTCCAAATGAATGGACTGCGTTCCGATCATTTGGATCGATTTCTCCAATACTGGAGTTGTTCCCTGATCGCTGGGCGGTCCCTAAATGTCCGTTGGCCTTCCTTTGTCTTGGCTCCTGCTGGCGCCGAGCAGTCTGGCTTGGCTTTATTCACCTTAACTGTTGCAATTGTGCCTTGGAATTGCTCATTACTATGCAGATGGCTGCTGGTTTCAGTGCTGTCTGGTATTTTACAGGTTTCAATACACATGATTTCTGTACTTGCTAGTCTTTGCCTGTGTTGACTGAATTTACCTTCAGTCTTTGCGGTTCTCCATTTTAAGTTGGGAAGTGGCCAAGCCAGGTGGCTACACTATATACCTCAATTTGATTTCCTCTTATTCTTCTAAATTCTTGAGAGTATCTGCCTAAACTGCCCAATCCCTTCTCATACGACAAACCCCTCATCTCTGAAATTAATCCAGTGAACCTCCTCTGAACTTCCTCTAATGCCACTACTTCACACCTCAAAAACTGGACCAAGATTGTGCGCAATACTCCAGGTGCGGTCTCACCAATGCCTTCTGCAGTTGCGACAACATCTCCTTACCTTTATACTCTATTTCTTTAACTATGAATGCCAACATTCCATTCGTTTTCTTTGCTATCTTTTGTAATTCCATGTTAGTTTTCTGCGACTCATGCAAGAGGACACCCAATGCTCCCCTGCAACTGTGCACCATGAAGATACTTCGCATTTAGATAATAAGTTGCATTTATTCTTCCTCATAATTTTCGTTAAACGCCATCTTCCACATTTTGGCCCACTCAACTAATCTACATATATCCATTTGTCACGTTTTTATTTCCCCATTATAACTCATGGTTCCACCTATTTTAGTGCAATCCGCAGATTTGGCGATAGAACATTCGAGCCCCGTATCCAGGTCATTGATATAGATTATAAATATTATGGACCTGGTGACCTAACCCTGTGGGATTCCACTAGTTGCATTTTGCCATCCAGAAAAAGACCCATTTATCCCGATGCTGTCTTCTGTCCGTCAGCCAGTCATCTATTCAAGCCAATACATTACCCCTAACCCCGTGTGATGTAACCTTGTGTATTACTCTTATGTGTAGCACCTCATCGAACATCTTCGGAAGTACAGATATACTACATCTACTTGTTCCCATTATCCACTTGGCTTCGTACATCTTCCAAGAACTCGAGCAACTTAGTGAACCATGATTTACCTTTCGTAAAACCACACTGACGCTGATGGATCTCCTTTTGACATTCCAAATGTCCTGATGTTCCTTCACTGATAATGGATTCGAACAATTCCCGACAGCAGAGGTTAAACTAACTGTTCTGTAATTGGTTACATTCTCCCCCCCCCCCCCCACCCCGACCCCCCCCCCCCCTCATTTTTTGATTAAGCGTGTGCCATTTGCATTTTTCCAATCCACTGGAATCTTTCCCTTGGACAGGGAATTTTGGAATATTATCACAAATGGATCCACCAGCTACACTGCCACCTCCTTTAACACCCTAGGATGTAGACCATTCGGTCCGGCGGACTTGTCAGTCTTCAATCCCTATAGTAGCACAGTGGTTAGAACTGTTGCTTCACAGCGCCAGGGTCTCAAGTTAGATTATGAGAGTAAACTTGCTCAGAATATAAAAACAAATAGTAAAAGTTACGACAAATATATAAAACAAAAAAGAGTGACTAAGGTAAATATTGGTCCTTTAGAGGATGAGAAGGGAGATTTAATAATGGGAGATGAGGAAATGGCTGAGGAACTGAACAGGTTTTTTGGGTCGGTCTTCTCAGTGGAAGACACAAATAACATGATAGACTGATAGAAATGAGGCTATGACAGGTGCGGACCTTGGGATGATTGTTATCACTAAGGAGGTAGTGATGGGCAAGCTAATGGGGCTAAAGGTAGACAAGTCTCCTGGCCCTGATGGAATGCATCCCAGAGTGCTAAAAGAGATGGCTAGGGAAATTGCAAATCCACTAATGATAATTTACCAAAATTCACTAGACTCTGGGATGGTCCCGGCGGATTGGAAATTAGCAAACGTGATACCACTGTTTAAAAAAGGTGGCAGGCAGAAAGCTGGTAACTATAGGCCAGTGAGCTTAACTTCGGTAGTAGGGAAGATGCTGGAATCCATCATCAAGGAAGAAATAGCGAGGCATCTGGATGGAAATTGTCCCATTGGGCAGACGCAGCATGGGTTCATAAAGGGCAGGTCGTGCCTAACTAATTCATTGAAATTTTTTGAAGATATTACTAGTGCGGTAGATAACGGGGAGCCAATGGATGTGATATATCTGGATTTCCAGAAAGCCTTTGACAAGGTGCCACACAAAAGGTTGCTGCATCAGATAAAAATGCATGGCATTAAGGGTAACGTAGTTGCATAGATAGAGGATTGGTTAATGAATAGAAAGCAAAGAGTGGGGATTAATGGATCTTTCTCTGGTTGGCAATCAGTAGATAGTGGTGTCCCTCAGGGATCAGTGTTGGGCCCACAATTGTTCACAATTTACATAGATGATTTGGAGATGGGGACCAAGGGCAATGTGTCCAAGTTTGCAGATGACACTAAGATGAGTGGTAAAGCACAAAGTGCAGAGGATACTGGAAGTCTGCAAAGGGATTTGGATATAACAGCAAAAGGGATTATTATTTGAATGATAAAGTATTAAAACATGCTGCAATGCAGAGAGACCTGGGTGTGCAAGTGCATGAGTCGCAAAAAGTTGGTTTACAGGTGCAACAGGTGATTAAGAAGGCAAATGGAATTTTGTCCTTCATTGCTAGAGGGATGGAGTTTAAGACTAGGGAGGTTATGCCGCAATTGTATAAGGTGTTAGTTAAGCCACACCTGGAGTATTGTGTTCAATTTTGGTCTCCATACCTGAGAAAGGACGTACTGGTGCTGGAGGCTGTGCAGAGGAGATTCACTAGGTTAATCCCAGAGCTGAAGGGATTGGATTATGAGGAGAGGTTGAGTAGACTGGGACTGTACTCGTTGGAATTTGGAAGGATCAAGTGGGATCTTATAGAAACATATGAAATTATGAAGGGAATAGATAGGATAGATGCGGGCAGGTTGTTTCCATTGGCGGGTGAAAGCAGAACTAGGGGGCATAGCCTCAAAATAAGGGGAAGTAGATTTAGGACTGAGTTTAGGAGGAACTTCTTCACCCAAAGGGTTGTGCACCTGTGGAATTCCTTGCCCAGTGAAGCACTTGAGGGTCCTTCATTAAATGTTTTTAAGGTAAAGATAGATAGTTTTTTGAAGAATAAAGGGTTATGGCGTTCGGCCTGGAAAGTGGAGCTGAGTCCACAAAAGATCAGCCATGATCTCATTGAATGGCGGAGCAGGCTCGAGGGGCCAGATGGCCTACTCCTGCTCCTAGTTCTTATGTTCTTATGTTCTTATTCCTGCTTGGGTTACTGTCTGTGCGGAGTCTCCACGTTCTCCCCGTTTTTGTGTGGGTTTCCTTCGGGTGCTCCGGTTTCCTCCCACCAGCCCCAAAAGACGTACTAGTTAGTTGAATTGCACATCCTGAATTCTCCCTCTGTGAAGCCGAACAAGCGCCTGAATTTGGCGTCTAGGGTGTCTTCACAGTAACTTCATTGCAGTGTTAGTGTAAGCCTACTTGCGACAATAACAAAGATTATTTTTATTTTAAAATGGAAAAGATGGTGGAATGGCATTGCTGCCTAAAAAAACAATTAACTCAATAGTGAGGAAGGATATGAGATCCGACAATGTTGAATTTCTAGCGGTCGAGCTGAGAAGCACCAAGGAGCAAGGAAACATTAGTAGGGGATGTATATGTACACCCAAACTGTGGTGGTGATATTGGGAATGACACTTTGCAGGAAAGTAGAGACGGGTGCAACAAACAAACATCTGTAATAATGAGTGATTTTAATCTGCATATGGATAGGGTAAATAAAATTTGTCACAATACCGTAGAGGAGGAATTCCTGCAGTGGATGGTTTTATGAACCAATACGTTGAAAAACCAACTCGAGTATGACCAGCCTGAACTGGGTGCTGTGTAATAAGTAAGGAGTCAGTGGCAATCAAGCTGTACGAGACCGCTTGGAGATGACCGACCATAACATGATTGAAACAAGATGGAGAGTAACATAATTGATTCTGGGACTAGAGTCTGAATCTTGATATAGAAAAACATGATATGAGGCGGGAGTTGGCTATGATCGATTCGAAAATCTTCCTCAAGGGATGACTGTAGATCGGCAATAGCAAGCATTCAAGGAGACCATGGCTGGATTGCAACAATTGTTATTCCCCTCTGGCACAAATCAAGAAATGGAAGGTGGCCAAATCATGCCTTCCAACGGAAATTAGAGATCGTATTGGATCCAAGGAAGAAGTATACAAATTGTCCAACATTGCTGAATTCTAAGAACTGCTTCAAGTGCAGCAAAGGACGACCAAAGTGTTGATTTAAAACGTGGAAACAGAGTATGAGAGTAAGCTTGCGGGAAACATAGAAACTGGCTGCAAATGTTTCTACAGCTATGTGAAGAAAAAAAGATTGATGCAAATAAATGTGGGCCCCTCACAGTCAGAAACAGCGGACTTTATAATGGCGGACAAAGAAATAGCTGATCATGGTAAATACATATTTTGTTTCTGCCTTCAAAAAGAAGGACACAAATACGATACCAGAAATGTTGGGGAACACAGGGTATATATGGAGGAAAAAGATGAAGGAGATCAGTATTATCAGAGCAATGTTGTTGGAGAAACTAAGCCAGCTGAATGCCGATCACGCCTCAGAGCCTGATAATCTATATCCCAGAGCACCCAAGGAAGTAGCGCTAGAAATAGTAGATGCATAGGTGGTCATCTCCCAAGATTCTGTAGACTCTGGACAGTTCCTCCAGATTGGATGTAACTAATCTAACCTCACTATTTATAAATGAAGGTACAGAGAGGACAGGAATGATAGACCAGTGAGCATGACGTTGGTCATGAGGAAAACTCTAGAATCCATTGTCAAAGATTCTATAGAAGAAGACTTGGAAAACAGTGGCAGGATCGGACAGAGTCAGCATGGATTTATGAAAGGGAAATCATGCTTGGCAAATCTTATGGTATTCTTCGAGGATGCAATTTGTATAGTTTTCATGAGGGAGGGACAGTGGCTGTCGTTTATTTGGACTTTCAAAAGGCTTTTGGCGTGAGGGAATAAGGGGGGGCAGGGGGAGTTAGGTTATTTTTCTCTAGTTTAGGCGGGAGCAGTGAGAGATGGAGGGGTTTGTTACACACTGAATTATGTTTCCATTTGTATTTGTATCTTTTGGTGTTAGAAATCCATAAATGCCTTAATAAAATGTTTGTTACAAAAAGGCTTTTATCAATGTCCCACATAAGAGACTAGCATGTAAAATTAAAGTACATGGAATTGGGGGTAGTGAATTGAGATTGGTTGGCAAAGGAAACAAAGTGTAGGAATAAATGGGTCTTCTCCCAAATTACAGGCAGTGGCTAATGGGGTACCATAGGATTTGGTGCAGGATCCCTAGCTATTCACTTTCTAGGTTAATGATTTAGATGAGGGGCGAAAATAATATCTCCAACTATGCAATGATACAAAGCTGAGTGGAAGAGTGAGCTGTGAGGAGGATGCAGAGAACATTCAGTGTGATATGTCAAGTTGAGTGGGTGTCCAAATGAAAGGCAGATGCAGTATAATTTCCATAATGTAACGCTATTCATTTTGGTGGCAGAACCGGGAAGGCCATATTATTATCTGAATAGCCATAAATTAGGAGATGGGAATGGGCAATGGGACCTGGGTATCCTCGCACACCAGTCACTGAAGGTAAGCATGCAGGTGTAGCATGCAGCAAAGAAGACAAATGGTATGTTCTCTCATAGCGAGGGATTTAAGTGTAGGAGCAGGAATGCCTTTTTGCAATTCTACAGCACACTTTGAATATTGTGTGCATTTGTGGTCTCCTTCTCTGAGGATGGATGTTGTTGCTCTGGGGGATTGCAGAGAATGTTTCCCAGATGGGTTCCTGGGATGGCAGTTTTGGAGTATGTAGAGAGATGTAGTCGGTTAGGATTGTACTTCCTGGGGTTCAGAAGAGCGGATATCTCATAGAAACCTATACAATCATAACAGAAGTAAACAGGGTAGATGCAAGAAGGATTTTCCATATAGTGGGAGCTCAGAACCAGGGTTCACAATCTGAGGATACGGGGTAGACTATTTAGGCCAGAGATGAGAAGAGGTCTATTCATCCAGAAAGTGGCCACCCTGAGGAATTTGCTACCAAAGAAAGTAGTTGACATCAAAACATTGTATGTTACCAGTTAGATATAATACTTGCGGCGAAGAGGATCGAAGGATATGAGGGGTTGGCTGGATCAGGCTATTGAGTTGGATGATCAGCCATGATCAGAATAAATGGTAGAGCAGTCTCGAAGGGAAGAATGGTCTCGTCGTACTCCTATTTTCTATGTGTATACCCATCCCCATTCTCCCCTCTCCATCCACGCTCTCCGGTCACCTAAAACGTGCCACGTGACAATGAGATGAGGAATAGGGAGAGAGAGCAATTAAACACGTGGCTACAGGGATGGTGCAGGCGGGAGGGATTCAGATTTCTGGATAACTGGGGCTCTTTCTGGGGAAGGTGGCACCTCTTCAGACAGGATGGTCTACATCTGAACCTGAGGGGCACAAATATCCTGGGTGGGAGATTTGTTAGTGCTCTTTGGGGGGGTTTAAACTAATGCAGCAGGGGCATGGGAACCTGGATTGTAGTTTTAGGGTAAGGGAGAATGAGATTTTAGAGGGCAGGAGCACGATTTGACTTCGCAGGAGGGGGCCAGTGTTCAGGTAGGTGGTTTGAAGTGTGTCTACTTCAATGCCAGGAGTATACGAAATAAGGTAGGGGAACTGGCAGCATGGGTTGGTACCTGGGACTTCGATGTTGTGGCCATTTCGGAGACATGGATAGAGCATGGACAGGAATGGATGTTGCAGGTTCCGGGGTTTAGGTGTTTTAGTAAGCTCAGAGAAGGAGGCAAAAGAGGGGGAGGTGTGGCGCTGCTAGTCAAGAGCAGTATTACGGTGGCGGAGAGGTTGCTAGATGGGGACTCTTCTTCCGAGGTAGTATGGGCTGAGATTAGAAACAGGAAAGGGGGGGGTCACCCTGTTGGGAGTTTTCTATAGGCCTCCAAATAGTTCTAGGAATGTAGAGGAAAGGATGGCGAAGATGATTCTGGATAAGAGCGAAAGTAACAGAGTAGTTATTATGGGAGACTTTAACTTTCCAAATATTGACTGGAAAAGATATAGTTCGAGTACATTAGATGGGTCGTTTTTTGTACAGTGTGTGCAGGAGGGTTTCCTGACACAATATGTTGACAGGCCAACAAGAGGCGAGGCCACTTTGGATTTGGTTTTGGGTAATGAACCAGGCCAGGTGTTGGATTTGGAGGTAGGAGAGCACTTTGGGGACAGTGACCACAATTCGGTGACGTTTACGTTAGTGATGGAAAGGGATAAGTGTACACCGCAGGGCAGGAGTTATAGCTGGGGGAAGGGCAATTATGATGCCATTAGACATGACTTGGGGGGGATAGGTTGGAGAAGTAGGCTGCAAGTGTTGGGCACACTGGATAAGTGGAGCTTGTTCAAGGAACAGCTACTGCGTGTTCTTGATAAGTACGTACCGGTCAGGCAAGGAGGAAGGCGTCGAGCGAGGGAACCGTGGTTTACCAAGGAAGTGGAATCTCTTGTTAAGAGGAAGAAGGAGGCCTATGTGAAGATGAGGTTTGAAGTTTCAGTTGGGGCGATTGATAGTTACAAGGTAGTGAGGGAGGATCTAAAGAGAGAGCTAAGATGAGCAAGGAGGGGACATGAGAAGTATTTGGCAGGTAGGATCAAGGAAAACCCAAAAGTTTTCTATAGGTATGTCAGGAATAAAAGAATGACTAGGGTAAGAGTAGGACCAGTCAAGGACAGGGATGGGAAGTTGTGTGTGGAGTCTGAAGAGATAGGAGAGATACTAAATGAATATTTTTCGTCAGTATTCACTCAGGAAAAAGATAATGTTGTGGAGGAGAATGCTGAGACCCAGGCTATTAATATAGATGGCATTGAGGTACGTAGGGAAGAGGTGTTGGCAATTCTGGACAGGCTGAAAATAGATAAGTCCCCAGGGCCTGATGGGATTTATCCTAGGATTCTCTGGGAAGCCAGGGAAGAGATTGCTGGACCTTTCGCTTTGATTTTTATGTCATCATTGGCTACAGGAATAGTGCCAGAGGACTGGAGGATAGCAAATGTGGTCCCTTTGTTCAAAAAGGGGAGTAGAGACAACCCCGGCAACTATAGACCGGAGAGCCTCACGTCTGTTGTGGGTAAAGTCTTGGAGGGGATTATAAGAGACAAGATTTATAATCATCTAGATAGGAATAATATGATCAGGGATCGTCAGCATGGCTTTGTGAAGGGTAGGTCATGCCTCACAAACCTTATCGAGTTCTTTGAGAAGGTGACTGAACAGGTAGACGAGGGTAGAGCAGTTGATGTGGTGTATATGGATTTCAGTAAAGCGTTTGATAAGGTTCCCCACGGTAGGCTATTGCAGAAAATACGGAGGCTGGGGATTGAGTGTGATTTTGAGAGGTGGATCAGAAATTGGCTAGCTGAAAGAAGACAGAGGGTGGTGGTTGATGGAAAATGTTCAGAATGGAGTTCAGTTACAAGTGGCGTACCACAAGGATCTGTTCTGGGGCCGTTGCTGTTTGTCATTTTTATCAACGACCTAGAGGAGGGGGCAGAAGGGTGGGTGAGTAAATTTGCAGACGACACTAAAGTCGGTGGTGTTGTCGACAGTGCGGAAGGATGTAGCAGGCTACAGACGGACATAGATAAGCTGCAGAGCTGGGCTGAGAAGTGGCAAATGGAGTCTAATGTAGAGAAGTGTGAGGTGATTCCCTTTGGAAGGAATAACAGGAATGCAGAATATTTGGCTAATGGTAAAGTTCTTGGAAGTGTGGATGAGCAGAGGGTTCTAGGTGTCCATGTACATAGATCCCTGAAAGTTGCCACCCAGGTTGATAGGGTTGTGAAGAAGGCCTATGGAGTGTTGGCCTTTATTGGTAGAGGGGTTGAGTTCCGGAGTCATGAGGTCATGTTGCAGCTGTACAAAACTCTGGTACGGCCGCATTTGGAGTATTGCGTGCAGTTCTGGTCACCGCATTCTCGGAAGGACGTGGAAGCTTTGGAGCGGTTGCAGAGGAGATTTACTAGGATGTTGCCTGGTCTGGAGGGAAAATCTTATGAGGAAAGACTGATGGACTTGAGGTTGTTTACGTTAGAGAGAAGAAGGTTAAGAGGAGACTTAATAGAGGCATACAAAATGATCAGGGGGTTAGATAGGGTGGACAGTGAGAGCCTTCTCCCGCGGATGGAAATGTCTAGCACGAGGGGACATAGCTTTAAACTGAGGGGTAATAGATATAGGACAGAGGTCAGAGGTACGTTTTTTACGCAAAGAGTGGTGAGGCCGAATGCCCTACCTGCAACAGTAGTGAACTCGCCAACATTGAGGGCATTTAAAAGTTTATTGGATAAGCATATGGATGATAATGGCATAATGTAGGTTAGATGGCTTTTGTTTCGGTGCAACATCGTGGGCCGAAGGGCCTGTACTGCGCTGTATCGTTCTATGCTCTATGTTCTAACTCTCTGCACCAACCTTTGCACACTTCATGATCTTTGCCAACAACCTGCACACTCCCATTCTCCATCCACCGATTACTTCGATATCCCGACTCTCTACTCACCCATTTTCCTAAATTGCCACTCTACTCGGTCATCCATTCTTTATCATCCACAGTGACAAGTGCCAGCGTTAAAACTGGCCCTGCCGATTCGGACGCTGAAAATCACAATCATGCCCCAGTCACCCAAAATCGTCAAGCTTTGAGCAGAAGCAATTGTCTCTTTCCCTGTTGGTTGTATTGAGTCAGAGACTGCAATCACTCACAAATTAAGTGGTTATTGGTGCAGTGAGCCGCCCTAAGAGGAAGATGTGAGAGGTGGGATGTTTCAGGGACTCAATCATCCACCTTCCAGCAGCTACAAAAAGCTGCTGGAGTTCACGGCCTTTTAAACATTTCCATACCACGATCATGAATTATAACCTTTCCACAATCTCAACAGGAACTGCAAATAAAGGGGGGTTGATATTCAAAATCACAGATTGACTTTATTTATCCTTCCGTATCATTGACATTTCGGAGTCAAGGTGAGTTTTGACTCAAATCTCCGTTCAGGATTTGATATGTTGGCAAGTAAATTATCTCCCTTTCAGAAAAAGTCATGATTAAAGTCTCCTCTCTCTAAAGGCGAATTGTATGGACCAGTTTATCTTTTCTTTCACTGTTTGCACTTCGTTCAATTCCAGCTCCAAACTCTTCTCTTCCATGGTGTTTGGCGTGAGGCAGCTTGTAATTACAGCTGGGCCAATTTACAGACATAGTGTTGGTACACATTCAAATTTTCAACCAAAGAATTCCCAGCCTCCACGCCACCCGACCCCCAGGACATCAGCATAGAATTCACCTAAGTTCTGCTGTGCAGTAAATTAACTTAGGGTACGCAGTGATTTCCCTACTAAATATGGCAGTCCACATTTTCTACAAACCCAACACGAATTTCAAATATGTGTCGTTTTTTATGCAAAGTAATTTATCTGATTTTTACTTTGTTTTAACATAGAATTTGCCTTAATGCCTATCTGCCTAGTTGTCACATCTGTATCTATTATCGCTCTGTCGAACTATCAATCTGCCCAGCTTGAGCACAGCATTGTTGTTTGACACGAATCAACAGTCTCATTTTTGGACGAGATATTCAAACAAGACCTTTTCTTCCCTTCTGTGTGGGTGTAAAAGGATCTCAAAGCACAATTTCGAAGATGAGTAGGAGATTAGTCGCAAGTGTCTATGCCACTTTTCACCCTTATAGAAATTCGGCAAGTCCACATTGACACTTACTAACGTTTACAGATGCACCATAGAAAGCATCATCTGGCTGCATCAAGCCTGGTATGGCAAGTGCTCGGCCCAAGACCGCAAGAAACTGCAGAGAGCCGTGAACTCCGCCCAGTCCAGAACAACCCCCCCCTCCCCCCCCTATCTCCCATGGATTGACTGCATCTTCACCTCCCCTCTGCCTGGGGAAGGCGGGCAGCATAATCAAAGACCCTACCCACGCGGCTTACTCACTCTTCCAACTTCTGGGGGTAGCACGGTAGCATTGTGGTTAGCATAATTGCTTCACAGCTTCAGGGTCCCAGGTTCGATCCCGGCTTGGGTCACTGTCTGTGCGGAGTCTGCACGTTCTCCCCGTGCCTGCGTGGGTTTCCTCCGGGTGCTCTGGTTTCCTCCCACAGTCCAAAGATGTGCAGGTTAGGTGGATTGGCCATGCTAAATTGCCCTTACTGTCCAAAATTGCCCTTGCTGGTGGGTGGGGTTACTGGGTTATGGGGATAGGGTGGAGGTGTGGGCTTGGGTAGGGTGCTCTTTCCAAGAGCCGGTGCAGACTCGATGGGCCGAATGGCCTCCTTCTGCACTGTCAATTCTATAATCTATAATCTTCTTCTATCGGGTAGGAGATGCAAAAGTCTGCGAACATACGCGAACATATTCAAAAGCAGCTTATTCTCCACTGTTATCAGAGTCCTCAACGACACTCTTTTGGATTAATAGAACAAGACCAAAGGAAAAAGAACAATACAGCACAGGAACAGGCCCTTCGGCCGTCCAAGCCTGCGCTGATCACGTGTCCTATCTAGACCAGCCGCCTGTGTCCTTCTTTACCCGGTCTGTTCATGTGCCTATCCAGATAAGTCTTAAACGTCACTAACGTATCTGCCTCAACCACCTCACTTGGCAGCGCATTCCAGGCCACCACCACCCTTTGTGTCACAAAACTTCCCCCGCATATCTCCACTGAACCTTTCCCCCCTCACGTTGAACATGTGCCCCCTTATAATTTTCAATTCCGCCCTGGGACAAAGCCTCCAACCGTTAACCCTATCTATATCCTAATAACTTTATAAACTTCTATCAGGTCTCTCAAGGTAGAACATTCCCAGTTTATTCAATCTCTCCTCATACCTAATACCCTCCATACCAGGCAATATCCTGGTAACCCTTTTCTGTACTATCTCCAAAGCCTTCACGTCCTTCTGGTAATGTGGTGACCAGAATTGGACACTGTATTCCAAATGTGGACTTACCAACGTTCTATATAACTGAAACATAATTTTCGAGCGTTTATAACTAATATCCCGTCCTATGAGGGCAAGCATGCCATATGCTTTCTTTACCACCATTTCCACCTGTGCTGCCACTTTTAAGTGTCTGTGGACCTGCACACCCAGATCTCTCTGTGTATCCATGCTCCTGATGGTTCTGCCATTTATTTTATACATCCAACCAAAATTGGATCTACCAAATTGCATCACTTCTCATTTGTCCAGGTTAATTCCATCTGCCTATCAGCCCAAATTTGCAGCCTAACTATATCTTGTATTCTCTGACAAACTTCGTGATTATCACTGCTACAGTCCTGTACGCTTCGCCCGATGCCGGTGTCTATGTGTTTACATTGTGTACCGTGTGTTGCCCTTGTAATTATTTTATTTTCATGTACTAAACGATCTGTTTGAGCTACATGCAGAAAAATACAAATCACTGTCCCTCTGTACACGTGACAGTAAAGAAATCCAATCCAATCCAATCACCTTACCTGGAATTATCCCATTGCCGTTTGCAGGAACTTGCTGTACACAAATTGATTGCTCTGATTCCCATGTCATTAAAATATCTATATTTCGCTGATCAGTGGCTGTGAAGCAGGAATTCCTGAAGGAATGAATGTCGCTCGATAGATGCAGATTATTCCTTTCTGTTTAATTGCTCATCGATCTATCTATCTAAACATCTCTGTTCAATCAAATTATAATTCTCGCTATTGATGTTTTCAATCACCGAAGTATTTTAGTGTCATCAAGTCATAGAGTCAGGGAGACTTTCAGCGCAGAAAAAGGACCTTCGGCCCATCGTGTTTGCACTCGTCATCAAAGTCCAGTTGATTCTAATCCCATTTGGCCAGCTCTTGGTCCTCAGTCATGTATGCTAAGGTATATCGTGTTCTCATCCAAATGCTCCATAAATATTGTGCCGTTTCCCGCCTCGACCACCCTATCAGGGAGTGAGTTCCAGTTTCCCATCACCCTCTGGGTAAAAACGTATTTCCTCAAAACCCCTCAAAATCTCCTGTTCCTTGCCTTAAAGCCCCCCCCCCCCCCACTCCCCGTTATTGACTCGTCTCCTAAGAGGATAAGTTTCTTCCTATCTCTATGTTCCTCATAACTTTCTGCAGGCAACTGCTCAGCCCTCTCTGCTCTCAGGAAATCAAAGCCAGCCTAACCAGCCGCTCTTCAAAGCTGAAACTCCCCAGCCCTGGCAACTTCCTGGTGAATATCCTCTGCACCCTTTCTCGTACAGTCACATCCTCCCTGTAGCGTGCCGAAGAGAACTACATACAATGGTTTTGCTGTGGTCTAACGAGCGAATCATACGGCTCCATCATAACTTTCCTGCTATTTAAAAAAATTAATTGTGTATCGCTGGGTAGGCCGGGGAGGTTATTGGGAAAAGGAAGCTTGGAGACATAAGGAAACACATTTTAACGCAGGAGTGGCTTTGATCTGGAATAGACTGCTTGTGATTGTGGTCGTCATGGCCTCAGTGAATATTTTCAAAAGGAAATTGGATTAGTATTTGAAAACAGTGCTGGACCACGGAGAAAAGAGTGGTATTGGATAAATTGCACCTTCACTGCGACAGCAAATACACGAATCGCCTTAGTATTCTATGCCGATTTTTAAACAGGCGACAGGGCATAGTGGTAATGTTATACGGCTAGTAATTCAGACGTCCAAACTAACTATCTGAGGAGATGTGTTCAAATTCCACTACATCAGGCCATGGGATGTAAAAATACCGTTGACATTTGGAATTGAAACCTGTTTCCAGTGGAAAATATGGCCATCAAAGCAAACCTGAAACCTTCCATCCTTATCTTGTATGGCCTCTATGTGACGCGACGCCCACAGTCGAGAGGTTGGCTCTTAAGTACCCTTTAAAATATTCTGAAGAACCAAAACAATCATGAGACTGCAGGTGATCTTGCTAGCCAGGCCCACATCCCATGTAAAGTCGAAGAAATATCATGTTCACGGCATAGCTACGCTTGTCCAGTAGATGGCAGTGAAACCATTACTGGTGATCTTAACTGAAAGAAATGTTGTATCAATTATTACTGCAATCTGCTCACATCGCAGGGCAGCACGGTAGCACAAGTGGATAGGACTGTGGCTTCACAGCGCCAGGGTCCCAGTTTCGAATCCCCACTGGGTCACTGTCTGTGCGGAGTCTGCACATTCTCCCCGTGTCTGCGTGGGTTTCTTCCGGGTGCTCCGGTTTCCTCCCACAGTCCAAAGACGTGGATTGGCCATGCTAAATTGCCCTTAGTGTCCAAAATAGTTAGGAGGGGTTATTGGGTTTCGGGGATAGGGTAGAAGTGAGGGTTTAAGTGGGTCGGTGCAGACTCGATGGGCCGAATGGCCTCTTTCTGCACTGTATGTTCTATGTTCTAAACTATATCTAGTTAGAGTTTGATGCCTTCGCGGGCTACAAACTCAACATGAGCAAACGCGAGATCTTCCCCGAGTGCGTGCGCGCAGAAGAAGCTTCCTGCAAGGGGACCTCCCTCAGGGCCCTCGCCACGGTGGCACTCCCATCCCCAACCAAAACACACTCCAGCAGCCCAGTGGTGATAGCCACCCTCCAGCCTGAAACCAACTACGGCAGCAATTTGGCCTGACCAAAATGTCAGACAAGCTCCCATTTGCAACAACCATAGGTCCACACCAACACTGACTGACGCCACCTTTAAAAAGTGGCGACAAGACGGAGGGACACTGACAGTCACGGACCTAAACACGGAGTGACATGTATGACCGACTGGTAGAAAGGGCCGACACCGTACTGGATGCAACAAGAATAAATGGGAGGAGGACCTGGGGACTGAAATAGCTTGGGGTCTCTGGAGCGAAGCATTGCATAGGGTCAACTCCAGCTCCACGTGCACAAGGCTCAGCCTGACGCAATTAAAAGTGGTCCACGTAACAAGAACCCGTATGAGTAGGTTCTTCCCGGAGGTGGAGGATAGATGTGAACGGTGCCAAAGAGGCCCAGCCAACCACGCCCACATGTTCTGGTCTTGCCCCAGACCTGCGCGGTACTGGACAGCCTTCTTCGAGGCAATGTCCAAAGTGGTGGGGATGAGGGTGGAGCCATGCCCGAATGTGGCGGTCTTCGGGGTATCAGACCAGCCAGATCTATTCCTGGGGAGGAGGGCGGATGCCCTTGCCTTTGCCTCCCTGATCACCCGCCATAGAATCCTGTTTGGCTGGCGGTCAGCAGCACCACCGAAAGCAGCAGACTGGCTGTCCGACTTCTCAGAATTTCTCCAAGTGGAGAAAATCAAATTCGCCATCCGAGGGTCAGACGACGGCTTCCACAGAACGTGGGAGCCATTCACCCAAATGTTCCGAGACCTGTTTGTGGTCAACGAACAAACAGAAGAATAGCCAGGTAGCCAAGAATCAGGGTAAAGTAGCCGAGGCGGGGGAGCGAGGGATCGACGGGGGGAGGGGGGGGGGGTAGCAGCTGAACCTAAGAGGAGAAGGGAAGGGGAGAGGGAGTGGAAGAGGGAGGCGACAGTGAACAATAGAAGGGAACCAGTGAGGTTGGGGGGGGGGGGGGGGGGGAGGCAAGGGAATGACAGCCAGAATGAGGGCAGGGGAAACGATAACAAACTAGGCATCTGCAGGAGCAGAGAACAAGGAAACTCCAGGCGAAAAACGGGATGAACGGCTGAAGCGGAGGTGATTGCGAGGCGACAATGGCAGCGAAAACCGTCTGGGAGAAGCGTACGACAACACAACCAGTTTTGATTTTTGTGCGCGTTCATTTCTATATATATATATGTATTGTATTTTGTGCACATAACGGTAAATATAATTCATTCAAAAACCCAATAAAATACATTTATATAAATAAACTATACCTTATTTCTGTTCACATTAGCCTAAGTTGTGTTTGTGATTATATGGCAGCATATCGCGCTCCCACCCCATCAATAATCACACTGACCGGCTCCAGTGTATCAATAACAGAGACTGCCGGGCCCGGGGTCAGACTGGGGTCAGGTATAATAATAATCACAGAGACCGGCTCCAGTGTATCAATAACAGAGACTGCCGGGCCCGGGGTCAGACTGGGGTCTGGGATAATAATAATCACAGAGATCGGCTCCAGTGTATCAATAACAGAGACTGCCGGGCCCGGGGTCAGACTGGGGTCAGGTATAATAATAATCACAGAGACCGGCTCCAGTGTATCAATAACAGAGACTGCCGGGCCCGGGGTCAGACTGGGGTCTGGGATAATAATAATCACAGAGACCGGCTCCAGTGTATCAATAGCAGAGACTGCCGGGCCCGGGGTCAGACTGGGGTCTGGTATAATAATAATCACAGAGACCGACTCCAGTGTATCAATAACAGAGACTGCCGGGCCCGGGGTCAGACTGGGATCAGGTATAATAATAATCACAGAGACCAGCTCCAGTGTATCAATAACAGAGACTGCCGGGCCCGGGGTCAGACTGGGGTCTGGTATAATAATAATCACAGAGACCGGCTCCAGTGTATCAATAACAGAGACTGCCGGGCCCGGGGTCAGACTGGGATCAGGTATAATAATAATCACAGTGACCGGCTCCAATGTATCAATAACAGAGACTGCCGGGCCCGGGGTCAGACTGGGGTCTGGTATAATAATAATCACAGAGACCGGCTCCAGTGTATCAATAACAGAGACTGCCGGGCCCGGGGTCAGACAGGGGTCAGGTATAATAATAATCACAGAGACCGGCTCCAGTGTATCAATAACAGAGACTGTGGGCCCGGGGTCAGACTGGGGTCAGGGATAATAATAATCACAGTGACCGGCTCCAGTGTATCAATAACAGAGACTGCCGGGCCCGGGGTCAGGCTGGGGTCAGGTATAATAATAATCACAGAGACCGGCTCCAGTGTATCAATAACAGAGACTGCCGGGCCCGGGGTCAGACTGGGGTCAGGTATAATAATAATCACAGTGACCGGCTCCAGTGTATCAATAACAGAGACTGCCTGGCCCGGGGTCAGACTGGGGTCTGGTATAATAATAGTCATCATAGACCGGCTCCAGTGTATCAATAACAGAGACTGCCGGGCCCGGGGTCAGACTGGGGTCAGGGATAATAATAATCACAGAGACCGGCTCCAGTGTATCAATAACAGAGACTGCCGGGCCCGGGGTCGGACTGGGGTCAGGTATAATAATAATCACAGAGACCGGCTCCAGTGTATCAATAACAGAGACTGGGGGCCCGGGGTCAGACTGGGGTCAGGTACAATAATAATCACAGAGACCGGCTCCAGTGTATCAATAACAGAGACTGCCGGGCCCGGGGTCAGACTGGGGTCTGGTATAATAATAATCACAGAGACCGGCTCCAGTGTATCAATAACAGAGTTTGCCGGGCCCGGGGTCAGACTGGGGTCAGGTATAATAATAATCACAGAGACCGGCTCCAGCGTATAAACAGCCGTCTGCTGATAACACATATGAAGGGGGGCAGGGAGCTTAGTTCTATTCGCCTGTGAAACTGTGAGACAGCTATGATGCCTCAAGCCTTGGCCCAGTCTGCCTTGCATTAAAAAGGGATTGCAACCATTTCTGAGTGAGGAGCGTGTGACTGACTCCACCTGGGATCTTTTATACCCAATAGGAGAACAGTCATGGCGGACTCGAGAGACTTCTGATATCTGAGGTGATAATGATGTATCTTTCAGGGGAACCGAAAACATCTGTTTCTCCTCATTCTGAACAACACTTCTCCATTTACACAGACACAGAGAAGCCGCATCCGCCAGGTTATGGAAACTAAATCATCAAAGCCCCATCGCATGAAGAAATCGTGCCACAAATGCTAAAGATAATTGTACTTTTTCTGAGCAAGTTCTATCCAGTGTTTCTTTGTTCAAAGTAACGAATTTATCATAGAATCGCTACAGTGCAGATGATGGCCATCGAGTTTGCGCAGACCCTTCGAAACAGCACCCTACCTGGGTCCAATCACCGATCTTGGCCTGTATCCCTGCCCAACCTTTGGACACTAAGGGCAATTTAGCATGGCCAATCCACCTAACCTGCACATCTTTGGACTGTGGGAGGAAACCGGAGCACCCGGAGGAAACCAACGCAGACACGGGGAGAAAATGCAACCTGGACAGACACAGTAACGCGAGGTCAGAATCGTCTGTTCCCTGGCGCTGTGAAGCAACAGTGCCAACCACCGTGCCGCTGAAAGTTTCCTGACAATTTTCTACCCACGCCCAAGTTCTGCCAAATGACCGGATTAGCACAAGAGGAAAGCTATATAATGATTGCATTTAATTCGATGTCAATGAAGGGCAGAGGTCGAAACAGAAGCGGTACTGGGACAATGATTAGAAATGAGCCATCTGACTGGCCCCATTGCCTATAATTCTGCATATCTTAAAGCCTTGAAAAATTTATCGTTCGTTTTACAACGATACTATTAAATCTGATTCTATCATTCTTTCCAGCTGTGTTTTCCAGTTCATATCATCTCGCTGTGTAAAAACAATCCTCCTGTTCAATACAATAAACTGTGTCCTCTAGTTACAGAGCCTCCTGCCAGCTGTAATAGTCTCTCTTTAATTACTCTGTTCAAATCTTCATGGTTTTAGCAGTTTGGTTAAATGGACAACACAGAGAGATGGCGAGAGATACAGGGAGAGAGAGGCAGAGTAAAAGTGAGCAAACAAATATGAAGAGGAGACAGAGAGACGGTGGGTTGAAAGAAAAAAGCTGAGAAACAGTAAAACCGAATTACACAGAGAGAGGGAGAATGATAAAATATTGAAAGGTAGCAAGATATCATTTCCTGGATTCAGAGAACCGAGTGACTGATCCAATGACCATCCAATTATGCCCTGGAGTGGAAGGTCTAAAGAGATCACACCAGGCTCATTTGTAAATGTCACCACAATGTGATCTGTGTGGCTCTGCCCTGACTCTGTGGGCAGATATAGAACCGCATGAGCAGGTGTTCTCACCAGATTGTGGTCCCTGGATTTATTTCCTGCTCAGAAGCGATATGTGCGGCTTGGAACCGGCAGCAGAGAAACAGGAAGTTGTGTTACCTGAGAATGAAACAGCAGGCGTCAGTTTCATGTTATCACAGTGAACAGTCTTCCTGCCTGTGATGGTGAACTCACTCTGACAGCATCAAGAACAACCACACAGATTGCTGCCGGTGTCAGCATTACATTCACCTCCATTCCCATTCCCTTTAAAAGGTGAGAGTACTTGTGTAAAAACACATTAACCGAAGGGGAGATGGATAGAGGGCTGTCACTGGGGGAGAAGAAGGGGAATTAAAACAACAATTTCGCTTTCAGAGGTTATACTAAAGTAGAAAGTTTGAAGTGCGTTGATGTCTCTGTGAGTGAGAGACTGAGAGAGAGACAGACAAAGAGAGAGATAGAGAGCGATAGAGAGGGAGAGAGAGATTAATCTTTAAACACAGAAAGTGCCTTCAACAAAAAAAGATGTAAACGTTAGGTGCCAGACCCGACTGCTGTGTACCTGTGTATGGGAGTTAAGTCTGAGAGAGAGAAGCGGGATCAACAGAGAAAGCGAGGTGTGCTGATATGTAAGTAATTTGAAACATATATTTGCCTTTGTAAGGGAATAAACAGCTTGATATTACTGTCACGATAACTCAAGAACAGTAAATATTGACTGCAGCATAGGATCTGGAAGGTAATTTCAACACAATGTCGTCATGTGCTAAAAATAATTGCAATTATTTGTACCACCATTTTGTAAAAAATGAAAAATGATGTGTTCCAGACCAACGGACCACCATAGACATACAGACACACACACACTTACACACACACTTTCAGACTCTGTCTCGCTCAATCATTGGCCACAGCAAAAGCAAACGGAATCCCTTCAGCAAAAAGGGTGAAAGACAATTGGCACCATTAAAGAAAACAGTGAGTAATTGGCACAGATAAACACAAGCATGAATTAGTGATATCTACCACAATGGAGCTTGTGACTGTGCAGTGTGATGTGAAATTCAATATGGCTCCTTTATTCCTGTTCTTCTCTCTGTTGATGAAGTGAATGTCACATGACTCACTCCAAACTTTTAGCAAAATATTACACACATATCACCGGATATGTGATGTAACACATCACATAGGGCAGCACGGTAGCACACGTGGCTAGCACTGTGGCTTCACAACGCCAGGGCCCAAGGTTCGATTCCCCGCTGGGTCACTGTCTATGCCGTGTCTGCGTGGGTTCCCTCCGGATGCTCCGGTTTCCTCCCACAGTCCAAAGACATGCAGGTTAGGTGGATTGGCCATGCTAAATTGCCCTTAGTGTCCGAAAAAAAGGTTAGGAGAGGTTTTTGGGTTATGGGGATAGAGTGAAAGTGAGGGTTTAAGTGGGTTGGTGCCGATTCGATGAGCCGAATAGCCTCCTTCTGCACTGTATGTTTTATGTAAATACATATTCATTATGCTTTTGTAAGTGAATTAAATCTGAGAGAGAAAAGGGAGCTTAATTAATCTACGTGCAGTCTGAAACAAAGAGATGAGAACAGATCGGCAGTAATTTGAAAGTTGTATTTGCTTTTGCAAGGAACGTCCACAACCCCTAATAGTTATTGACACGACAAAATGTATTCTTAAAAACAGGAGTGACTGCCCCTTTTCACGCCCCCAAGGCAGTGGCGCAGTGGTAGTGTCGCCGGACTAATAACCCAGAGACACAGAGTCAAGCTCTGGGGACCCGGGCTCCCACCACGGCAGGTGGTGGCATTTAAATCAAGAAAAATCTGGAATTAAAATCTGACCACGAAACCATTATCGATGGGAGTAAAAACCCATCTAGTTTATTGATGTCCTTTAAGGAAGGACATCTGTCGCGTTTAACGGTTCTGGCTATAGCTATATGGCTTTAACTATGTTGTCGCTGGACGAGTAATTCAGAGACCCAGAGTCAAATTGGCAGGTGGTGAAACTTGAATCCAGAAAATTCAGAAATTTAAAATCTTATGCTGACAATCGAACCATTGTCGATTGTAGTAAAACCCATCTGGTTCACTGATGTCCTTTAGGGAAGGAAACCTGTTGCCCTTAACTAGACTGTCCTTCATATGACTCCACATCCACATCAATGTGGGTGACTCTTAAATGCCCCCCGGGATGGGCAGTTGCTGCCGGCCCAACCACCAACTCACACATCGCATGAACGAATAAAACATATTTAGAGTTTTGAAAATGAAAACCACCCATCTTTTTCTGTCTTTCCTTCTTTCTTGCTTTTCTTTCTTTCTTTCTTTCTTTCTTTCTTTCTTTCCTTCCTTCTTTCTGTCCACCTACCTTTCTTTCTTTCTTGCTTTCTTTTTATCCATCTATCTATCTATCTATCTATCTATCTATCTATCTATCTATCTATCTATCTATCTATCTATCTATCTATCTATCTATCTATCTATCTATCCATCCATCTATCTATCTATCTATCTATCTATCTATCTAACTATCCATCTATCTATCTATCTATCTATCTAATTATCTATCCACCTACCTCCCAACTATCTATCTAACTATCTGTCTGTCTGTCTATCTATCTATCTATCTCTCTCTCTATCTATCTATCAGACAACCGTTATTTCTTTCAGCCATTTGCGCGATATGGCATCGCTGGTTGGGTCAGGAATTATGGCCCATTCCTAGTTGCCATTCAGAAGGTGGTGGTGAGCTGCCTTCTTGAATCGCTGCAGTCCCTGACATGCAGTTACACCCGTACTGCTATTAGCGAGAGAATTTCAGTATTTCTACCCAGCCACAGTGAAGGAATGACGATATATTTCCAAGGCAAGATGGTGAATGACTTGGAGAGGAACCTCCAGGTGTTCCAAGGTATCTGCTGCTCTTGTCCTTGTTGATGCTTGTTACCGTGGGGTATGGTAGGTGCTGACTATGGAACCTTGATTTGTTCCTACAGTAAATTCTGTGGGTGGCACCAGTGAAGCGGACTGCTTTGTCCTGGATGGTGTAAAGCTTCTTGAGGTTTGTTGAAGCTGCACTCTAGACAAGTGGAGAATATTCCATTACACTCCTGAATTTTACTTTGCAGACCATGGACAGGCTTTGGGCAATCAGGGAGTCAGTTACTCGCTCCAGGATTCCTAAACATTGGACTGCTCTGGCAACCACGTTATTCATCTGGCTCGTCCAGTTTCCGGTCAATGATAACTCCCAGAGGGCAGCACGGTGGCGCAGTGGGTTAGCCCTGCTGCCTCATGGCGCCGAGCTCTCAGGTTCGATCCCGGCTCTGGGTCACTGTCGGTGTGGAGTTTGCACATTCTCCCCGTGTCTGCGTGGGTTCGCCCCCATAACCCAAAGATGTCCAGGCTAGGTGGATTGGCCTCAATAAATTGTGCCTTAATTGGAAAAAATGAATTGCGTACTCTAAATTAAAAAAAACAAATGATAACTCCCAGGATTTTGATTTGCGGTAACCAATGAAAAAGCATCAGGTACATTATGCTGTGGGGTAGGACTGTTTGTAATATAAATTGAGACACAGAAGACTTCAGCCCTGAATGAAACAGAATCTGACAGAATAATATCAGAGAGTGGACTTAACGTAATGCAAATGGAGATTTGCTGCAGTTCAGCAACAGATCCGAAATGGTCACTTAGAGTCACAGAGTCATAGATGTTGACAGCATGGAATCAGGCCCTTTGGCCCAGCTTGTTCATGCCGCCCAGTTTCTGTCACTAAGCTAGTCCCACTTGTCCGCATTTGGCCCATATCCCTCTATACCCACCCTATCCATGGAACTTCGAGCATGTAAGCAGCAAGGATTCATGCATTAATAGCTGAATCTGCATATAATGTAATATTAACAGTTACGAGGTCTAATGCAATAACGATGAAAGAGTCAATTGCAGTATATGGAGCAGACTGGCTCAGTGCATTTCTTTTTTAAAAAAATATTTATTCGAATTTTTCAACAAATTTTCAACAACCCCCCCCCCACAAGAAAAATAAACAAAAACTCAACAAGCAGAAATTATACATAGGATTTCCCCCAAATACAATAACCCCCCATATAACAGTAGAAAACACAAATAGGGAAACACCCCACTTTAACCCAAACGCCACCACAAATGAAACCCCCCCCTTCCCCCTCTCTCCCCCTCTCCCCCCCCCCCCCCCGGGTTGCTGCTGCTGCTGACCTCCTCCTAACGCTCCGTGAGATAGTCTAGGAATGGTTGCCACTGCCTGAAAAACCCTTGGCCCAGCCACTCGCAAGGCAAACATTATCCTGTCCAGCTTGATGAACCCTGCCATGTCATTGATCCAAGCTTCCACACTAGGGGGATTCGCATCTTTCCACAGTAACAAAGTCCTCCACCGGGCTACCAAGGACCCAAAGGCCAGAATACCGGCCTCTTTCGCCTCCTGCCCTCCCGGCTCGTTCGATACTCCCAAATACTGCTAACCCCCAGCTCGGCTTGACCCGGGCATTCACCAGCTTGGACATAGACCTCGCAAAACCCCTCCAAAACCCATACAGCGCCGGGCATGACCAGAACATATGGGCGTGATTTGCTGGTCTCCCCGAGCACCTCACACATCTGTCCTCCATCCCAAAGAACCTACTCAACCTCACCCCTGTCATGCGCTCTGTGAACAACTTTAAACTATATTAGGCTGAGCCTGGCTCAAGAGGAGGAAGAATTAACCCTACTCAGGGCATCAGCCCACAGACCCTCATCTATCTCCTCCCCAAGCTCCTCCTCCCACTTGCCCTTTAACTCCTCCACCGAGGCCTCCTCCTCTTCCTCCTGCTCCTGGTAAATCGACAAAACTTTGCCTTCTCCAACCCATACACCCGAAATCACCCTGTCCTGAATCCCACGTGCCGGAAGCAGCAGGAATTCCCTCACCTGCCGCCTCACAAACCACAGTCCTCAATTCTTGTAGCCAGAACCTTCGCCAGCAACATAGCGTCAACATTGAGGAGCAAGATCGGTCTATACGACCCACATTGCAATGGATCCTTGTCCTGCTTCAAAATCAAAGAAATCAGCGCCCTGGACATTGTCGGGGGCAAGGTCCCCTCCTCCCTCGCATCATTAAAAGTTCTCACTAGCAACGGGCCCAGCAGGTCCACATATTTCCTATAAAATTCAACCTGGAACCCATCCGGCCCCGGGGCCTCCCCGCCTGCATGCTCCCCAATCCTTTAACCAGCTCCTCCAGCCCAATCAGCCTGACCACCTTCTCCTCCTCCACCCTCGGGAACCTCAGCTGATCTAGGAACCATCGAATCCCCTCCTACCCCGCCGTGAGCTCAGACCTGTACAGATCCCCATAGAAGTCCCTAAATACCTTGTTTATTCTCACCGCTCTCCACACCGTATTCCCCCCTCTATCCCTAACTCCACCAATCTCTATCGCTGCCTCCCTCTTAAGAAGCTGATGTGCCAGCAACCGACTCACCTTCTCCCCAAACTCATACGCTGCCCCTTGCACTTTCCTCCACTGTGCCTCTGCTTTCCCCATAGTCATCAGGTCGAATTCCGTCTGAAGGTTCCGTCACTCCCTAAGTAGCCCCTCCTCGGGGGCCTTTGCATAGCTCCTGTCCACCCTTAAAATCTCCCCCACATCCTCTCCCTCTCCCTCCTCTCTCTCTTCTCCCTGTGGGCCCTAATGGAGATTAGCTCTCCCCTGACCACCACCTTCAACGCCTCCCAGACTACCCCCAGCTGCATCTCCCCATTGTCGTTGGCCTCCAAGTATCTTTCAATACACCCCCGAACCCGCCCACACACCTTCACATCCGCCAACATTCCCGTTATCTACTGCCCTGGTAACGTCCTCAAAAAATTCTACCAAATTAGTCAGACACGACCTACCCTTTGTGAACCCATGCTGCGTCTGCCCAATGGGACAATTTCCCTCCAGGTGCCCCGCTATTTCCTCCTTAATGATAGATTCCAGCATTTTCCCTACAACCGAAGTTAAGCTTACCGGCCTATAATTACCCGCTTTCTGCCGACCTCCTTTTTTAAACAGTGGTGTCACGTTTGCTACTTTCCAATCCTCTGGGACCACCCCAGAGTCTAGTGAATTTTGATAAATTATCACTCGTGCGTTTACAATTTCCCTAGCCATCTCTTTTAACACTCTGGGATGCATCCCATCAGGGCCAGGAGACTTGTCTACCTTTAGCCCCATTAGCTTGCCCAATACTGCCTCCTTCGTGATTACAATCATCTCAAGGTCCTCACCTATCATATATTTATTTCCATCAGTCACTGGCATGTTACTTGTGAACTCCACTGTGAAGACTGACCCAAAAAACCTGTTCAGCTCCTCAGCCATTTCCCCGTCTCCTATTGTTAAATCTCCCTTCTCATCTTCCAAAGGACCAATATTTACCTTAGCCACTCTTCTTTGTCCTGTATATTTGTAGAAGCTTTTACTATCTGCTTTTATGTTCTGAGCCAGTTTACTTTCATAGTCTACCTTACCCTTCTTTATGGCTTTTTTAGCAGCTTTCTGTTGTCCCCTAAAGACTTCCCAGTCCTCTAGTCTCCCACTAATTTTTGCCACTTTGTATGTTTTTTCCTTCAATTTGATACTCTCCCTCACCGCCTTAGATATCCACGGTCGATTTTCCCCCTTTCTACCGTCTTTCTTTTTTGTCGGTATGAACCTTTTTTGAACACTGTGAAAGATCGCTCGGAAGGTTCTCCACTGTTCCTCAACTGCTTCACCATGAAGTCTTTGCTCCCAGTCTACCTTAGCTAGTTCTTCTCTCATCCCATTGTAATCGCCTTTGTTTAAGCACAAAACACTAGTGTTTGATTTTGCCTTGTCATCCTCCAACTGTATTTTAAATTCCACCATATTGTGGTCGCTCCTGCCAAGAGGATCCCGAACTATGAGATCATTAATCAATCCTGCCTCATTATACAGGACCAGATCTAGGACCGCTTGTTCCCTTGTAGGTTCCATTACATACTGTTCCAGGAAATTATCCCGGGCACATTCTATAAACTCCTCCTCAAGGCTGCCTTTACCAACCTGGTTAAACCAATCGATATGCAGATTAAAATCTCCCATGGTAACCGCTGTACCATTTCTACATGCATCCGTTATTTCTTTGCTTATTGCCTGCCCTACCATCCTGTTACTATTTGGTGGCCTACAGACTACTCCTATCAGTGACCTTTTCGCCTTACTATTCCTGATTCCCACCCAAATTGATTCAACCTTGTCCTCCATAGCACCAATATCATCCCATACTATTGCCCGGATGCCATCCTTTTTTAAAAAAATATATTTTATTCAAGATTTTTTGGCCAAACATAACAGTACACAGTTTTTCTTTTTAACAACACTAAAACAATATAAATAACAGTGGCCAGTTTTAAACAAATAAATAAATAATATATAAACAAAAGCTAAATGGCAACTGCCTTATCAAAAACAGTTACTCTCCAAAAGTACAATCTAACAGTCCAATATACAGAACCTAAAACAAATGCTTATACATATACAATAACAACCCTGATAGCCCGCCTGGGTCCTCCCCCCGCCCCCCCCCCCCCCCCCTCCACTCTGGGTTGCTGCTGTTGCCTTCTTTCTTTTCCATTCCCTCTATCGTTCTGTGAGGTAGTTGACGAACGGTTGCCACCGCCTGGTAATCCCCTGAGCCGAACCCCTTAATACGAACTTGATCCGTTCTAGCTTTATAAACCCTGCCATGTCATTTATCCAGGTCTCCACGCCCGGGGGTTTGGCTTCCTTCCACATAAGCAATATCCTGCGCCGGGCTACTAGGGACGCAAAGGCCAAAACATCAGCCTCTCTCGCCTCCTGTACTCCCGACTCTTCTGCGACCCCGAATATAGCCAATCCCCCAGCTTGGCTCGACCCGGACCCCCACCAGCTTCGAAAGCACCTTCGCCACCCCCACCCAGAACCCCTGTAGTGCCAGACATGACCAGAACATGTGGGTGTGATTCGCTGGGCTTCTCGAGCATCTCCCACACCTATCCTCTACCCCGAAGAATCTACTGAGACGTGCTCCAGTCATATACGCCCTGTGTAAAACCTTAAATTGTATCAAGCTTAGCCTGGCACACGAGGACGACAAGTTTACCGTACGTAGGGCATCAGCCCATAGCCCTTCTTCGATCTCTTCCCCCAACTCTTCCTCCCATTTCCCTTTCAGCTCATCTATCATGATCTCCCCCTCGTCCCTCATTTCCCTATATATATCCGACACCCTACCATCCCCCACCCATGTCTCTGAGATCACTCTATCTTGCACCTCCTGCGTCGGAAGCTGCGGGAATTCCCTCACCTGTTGCCTCGCAAACGCCCTCAGTTGCATATACCTAAACACATTCCCTTGGGGCAACCCATACTTTTCCGTCAGCGCTCCCATACTTGCAAACGTCCCATCCAGGAACAGATCTCTCAGTTGTACTACCCCAGCTATTTGCCATACTCCAAATCCCCCATCCATTCTCCCCGGAACAAACCTATGGTTATTTCTTATCGGAGACCACACCAAGGCTCCCGTCCTTCCCCTATGCCGTCTCCACTGCCCCCAAATTTTTAGTGTTGCCACCACCACTGGGCTTGTGGTGTATTTCTTCGGTGAAAACGGCAACGGTGCCGTCACCATTGATTGTAGGCTGGTCCCCTTGCAGGACGCCCTTTCCAATCTCTTTCACGCCGCTCCCTCCCCTTCTCCCATCCACTTACACACCATTGAGATATTGGCGGCCCAGTAATAATCGTTTAGGCTCGGTAGTGCCAGCCCCCCGCTATCTCTACTACGCTGCAAGAACCCCCACCTCACTCTCGGGGTCTTCCCGGCCCACACAAAACTCATAATACTTTTCTCAATTCTCTTAAAAAAAGCCTTCGTGACCATCACAGGGAGGCACTGAAACACAAAGAGGAACCTCGGGAGAACCACCATTTTAACCGCCTGCACCCTACCTGCCAGTGACAGGGACACCATGTCCCATCTCTTGAAATCCTCCTCTATCTGTTCCACCAATCGTGTTAAATTAAGCCGGTGTAAGGTTCCCCAATTCTTGGCTATCTGAATCCCTAAGTACCGGAAGTCTCTTGTTACCTTCCTCAGTGGTAAATCCTCTATTTTCCTGCTCTGCTCCCCCGGATGCACCACAAACAACTCACTTTTCCCCATATTCAATTTGTACCCCGAAAAATCCCCAAACTCCCCAAGTATCCGCATTATCTCTGGCATCCCCTCCACCGGGTCCGCAACATACAACAACAAATCGTCCGCATACAAAGATACCCGGTGTTCTTCTCCTCCCCTAAACACTCCCCTCCACTTCCTGGAACCCCTCAGTGCTATGGCCAGGGGCTCAATCGCCAATGCAAACAATAACGGAGATAGGGGACACCCCTGCCTCGTCCCACTGTGAAGCCGGAAATAAACAGACCTCCGTCCATTCGTGACCACACTCGCCATCGGGGCCCTATACAGCAACTGTACCCATCCGATATACCCATCTCCAAAGCCAAATCTCCTCAGCACCTCCCACAGATAATCCCACTCCACTCTGTCGAATGCTTTCTCGGCATCCATCGCCACCACTATCTCCGCTTCCCCCTCTGGCGGGGGCATCATCATTACCCCTAGCAACCTCCGTATGTTCGTGTTCAGCTGTCTCCCCTTCACAAACCCGGTTTGGTCCTCATGGACCACCCCCGGGACACAGTCCTCTACCCTCGTCGCCATCACCTTGGCCAGAATCGTAGCATCCACGTTTAAAAGGGAAATGGGCCTATAGGACCCGCATTGCAGCGGGTCTTTTTCCTTCTTTAAGAGGAGCGATATCGTTGCCTCTGACATAGTCGGGGGCAGCTGCGCCTTTCCCTAGCCTCATTAAAGATTCTCGTCAAAAGCGGGGCCAGCAAGTCCATATACTTCCTATAAAATTCCACCGGGAATCCATCTGGTCCCGGGGCCTTCCCCGCCTGCATGCTCCCAATCCCTTTCACTACCTCCTCCATCTCAATCTGTGCTCCCAGTCCCGCCCTCTCCTGCTCCTCCACCTTAGGGAATTCCAGCTGATCCAGAAAGCACATCATTCTCTCCTTCCCTTCCGGGGGCTGAGCTTTATATAATCTTTCGTAGAATGCCTTGAACACCGCAGTCACTCTCTCCGCTCCCCGCTCCATCTCTCCCTCCTCATCTCTCACCCCCCCCGCTATCTCCCTCGCTGCTCCCCTCTTCCTCAGTTGGTGGGCCAGCAACCGGCTCGCCTTCTCTCCATATTCGTACTGTACACCCTGTGCCCTCCTCCATTGTGCCTCTGCATTACCCGTAGTCAACAAGTCAAATTCTACATGTAGCCTTTGTCTTTCCCTGTACAGTCCCTCCTCCGGTGCCTCCGCATATTGTCTGTCCCCCCTCAAAAGTTCTTTCAGCAACCGCTCCCTTTCCCTACCCTCCTGCTTTCCTTTATGTGCCCTGATAGATATCAGCTCCCCTCTAACCACTGCCTTCAACGCCTCCCAGACCACTCCCACCTGAACCTCCCCATTGTCATTAAGCTCCAAGTACCTTTCAATACACCCCCTCACCCTTAAGCATACCCCCTCATCCGCCAATAATCCCATGTCCATTCTCCAGGGTGGGTGCTGTTCATTTTTCCTCTCCTATCTCCAGGTCCACCCAATGTGGAGCGTGGTCCGAGATAGCTATGGCCGTGTACTCCATCCCTGTCACCTTCGGGATCAATGCCCTTCCCAAAACAAAAAAGTCTATCCGTGAATATACTTTATGAACATAGGAGAAAAACGAGAACTCCTTACTCCTAGGCCTGCTAAATCTCCAGGGGTCTACTCCTCCCATCTGCTCCATGAAGTCATTGAGCACCCTAACTGCAGCCGGCCTCCTCCCGGTTCTGGACCTCGATCTGTCCAGCCCTGGGTCCAGCACCGTATTGAAGTCTCCCCCCATTACCAACTTTCCCGCCTCTAGGTCCGGGATACATCCCAACATATGCCTCATAAAATTTGCATCATCCCAGTTCGGGGCATATACGTTCACTAGAACCACCGCCTCCCCTTGCAATCTACCACTCACCATCACGTATCTACCCCCACTATCCGCCACTATGGTCTTTGCCTCAACAGTACCCGTTTCCCCACTAATATAGCCACCCCCCTGTTCTTTGCATCTAACCCCGAATGAAACACCTGCCCCACCCATCCTTTGCGTAGTCTGACCTGGTCTATCAGTTTCAAATGCGTCTCCTGCAGCATAACCACATCTGCCTTTAATTTCTTTAGGTGTGCGAGTACCCGTGCCCTTTAAATCGGCCCGTTCAGCCCTCTCACATTCCATGTGATCAGCCGGGTTGGGGGGCTCTTTAACCCCCCCTTGTCGACTAGCCATCCCCTTTTTTAATCCAGCTCCTCACCCGGTTCCCACGTACCCGTATATCCCCCCGACGGCGCCCTCCCGCCTCGACCACACCACCCCGTACCAGCTCCCCCTTCTCCCCAGCAGCAGCAACCCAGTTAACCCCCCCCCCCCCCGCTAGATCCCTTTCTAGCGTAGTTGCACCCCCCATGTTACTCCCAGAAGTCAGCAAACTCTGGCTGACCTCGGCTTCCCCCCGTGAGCTCGGCCCCCACTGTGCGAGGCCCCCCCTCCTTCCTGCTTCCCTGTTCTCGCCATGATTACCATAGCGCGGGAACAAAGCCCGCATTTCCCACTTGGCCCCGCCCCTAATGACCGGCGCCCACTGTTCCTCATCCTCCCTCCCCCCCCCCTCCCCCACAACATGGGGAAGAGAGAAAAATTACAGGGTCGCAAGATTAACAACTTGAAAAATCATCGCCTCCCCCTTTTTCCCCCCTTCACCCCACGTAATCACCCCACCACTTTGTCCCAAACGTTCTTTTTCTTGCCCGCCTACTCCAGCTTCTCGTCCACAATAAATGTCCACGCCTCTTCTGCCATCTCAAAGTAGTGGTGCTTCCCTTGGTGTGTGACCCACAATCTTGCTGGCTGCAACATTCCGAATTTGACCTTCCTTTTGTGAAGCACCGCCTTAGCCCGATTAAAACTTGCCCTCCTTCTCACCACCTCTGCACTCCAATCTTGATATATGCGGATCACCGCGTTCTCCCACCTACAGCTCCGAGTTTTCTTCGCCCATCTGAGGACCATCTCTCTGTCATTATAGCGGAGAAATCTCACCACTATGGCTCGAGGTATTTCTCCAGCCCTCGGTCTTCGCGCCATAACTCGATAGGCTCCCTCCACCTCCAACGGGCCCGTCGGGGCCTCCGATCCCATTAAGGAGTGAAGCATCGTGCTCACATATGCCCTGACGTCCGCCACTTCTGCGCCTTCGCGAAGACCAAGAATCCTTAAATTCTTCCTCCTCGTATTATTCTCCAGCACCTCCAGCCTTTCCACACACCTTTTGTGTTGTGCCTCGTGCATCTCTGTCTTCACCACCAGGCCCTGTATTTCGTCTTCATTTTCAGCGGCCTTTGCCTTCACGACCCGAAGCTCCTGCTCCTGGGTCTTTTGCTCCTCCTTTAGCCCTTCAATCGCCTGTAATATCGGGGCCAGCAGCTCCTTCTTCATCTCCTTTTTTAGTTCTTCCACACAGCGCCGCAGGAACTCTTGTTGGTCAGGGCCCCATACCAAACGGCCACCTTCCGACGCCATCTTGCTTTGTGCTTGCCTTCCTTGCCGCTGCTCTAGAGGATCCTCCGCAATCCGTCCGCTTTCCTCTCCTTTTTCCATCCGTATCTAGGGAGGATTCCCTCCTGGTTTACCACACAGTGTTTTTAGCCGTTAAAATTGCCGTTAGGGCTCCTATTAAGAGCCCAAAAGTCTGTTCCACCGGGAGCTGCCGAAATGTGCGACTTAGCTGGTCATCGCCGCAGCCGGAAGTCTCCCCGGATGCCATCCTTAAACAACAAAGCTACACCACCACCCTTACCGTCCATTGTATCCTTTCGTATAGTCTGATACCCTTGGATATTTAACTCCCAGTCGTGACCATCTTTTAACCATGTTTCAGTAATGGCCACTAAATCATAGTTATTCACGATGATTTGCGCCATCAACTCATTTACCTTATTTTGTATACTACGAGCATTCAGGGAAAGTACACTTATGCTGTTTTTTATGTCTTTGTTATGGATCCTAACACCTTGATCAGTAACTTCTCGCAATTTATTTTTCCTCTTACCCTTTCTCCTAATTTTCCTTGTCTTTGAACCCATATCTCTACAGAATAACCTCTACTATAATTAACCATTATACTGTCCATAGCTTTACATTTCCCTTCCCCCCAACTTGCTAGTTTAAAATCCTTGTGACCAACCTATTTATCCTATTCGCTCGAACACTGGTCCCAGAATGGTTCAGGTGAAGACCGTCCCAACAAAAAGGAAGGACGGTAAAAAGAGGGAAAATCGACCGTGGATATCTAAGGAAATAAGGGAGAGTATCAAATTGAAGGAAAAAACATACAAAGTAGCAAAGATCAGTGGGAGACTAGAGGACTGGGAAATCTTTAGGGGGCAACAGAAAGCTACTAAAAAAGCTATAAAGAAGAGCAAGATAGATTATGAGAGTAAACTTGCTCAGAATATAAAAACAGATAGTAAAAGTTTCTACAAATACATAAAACAAAAAAGAGTGGCTAAGGTAAATATTGGTCCTTTGGAGGATGAGAAGGGAGATTTAATAATGGGAGATGAGGAAATGGCTGAGGAACTGAACAGGTTTTTTGGGTCGGTCTTCACAGTGGAAGACACAAATAACATGCCAGTGACTGATGGAAATGAGGCTATGAGGACCTTGAGAGGATTGACATCACCTAGGACGTAGTGATGGGCAAGCTAATGGGGCTAAAGGTAGACAAGTCTCCTGGCCCTGATGGAATGCATCCCAGAGTGCTAAAAGAGATGGCTAGGGAAATTGCAAATGCACTAGTGATAATTTACCAAAATTCACTAGACTCTGGGGTGGTCCCGGCGGATTGGAAATTAGCAAACGTGACACCACTGTTTAAAAAAGGAGGTAGGCAGAAAGTGGGTAATTATAGGCCAGTGAGCTTAACTTCGGTAGTAGGGAAGATGCTGGAATCTATCATCAAGGAAGAAACGGTAGCACGGTAGCCTTGTGGATAGCACAATTGCTTCACAGCTCCAGGGTCCCAGGTTCGATTCTGGCTTGGGTCACTGTCTGTGCGGAGTCTGCACATCCTCCCCGTGTGTGCGTGGGTTTCCTCCGGGTGCTCCGGTTTCCTCCCACAGTCCAAAGATGTGCGGGTTAGGTGGATTGGCCATGATAAATTGCCCTTAGTGTCCAAAATTGTCCTTAGTGTTGGGTGGGGTTACTGGGTTATGGGGATAGGGTGGCGGTGCTGACCTTGGGTAGGGTGCTCTTTCCAAGAGCCGGTGCAGACTCGATGGGCTGAATGGCCTCCTTCTGCTCTGTAAATTCTATGATAAATAGCGAGGCATCTGTATGGAAATTGTCCCATCGGACAGACGCAGCATGGGTTCATAAAGGGCAGGTCGTGCCTAACTAATTTAGTGGAATTTTTTGAGGACATTAACAGTGCGGTAGATAACGGGGAGCCAATGGATGTGGTATATCTGGATTTCCAGAAAGCCTTTGACAAGGTGCCACACAAAAGTTTGTTGCATAAGATAAAGATGCATGGCATTAAGGGGAAAGTAGGAGCATAGATAGAGGATTGGTTAATTAATAGAAAGCAAAGAGTGGGGATTAATGGGTGTTTCTCTGGTTGGCAATCAGTAGCTATTGGTGTCCCTCAGGCATCAGTGTTGGGCCCACAACTGTTCACAATTAACATAGATGATTTGGAGTTGGGGACCAAGGGCAATGTGTCCAAGTTTGCAGACGACACCAAGATAAGTGGTAAAGCAAAAAGTGCAGAGGATACTGGAAGTCTGCAGAGGGATTTGGACAGGCTAAGTGAATGGGCTAGGGTCTGGCAGATGGAATACAATGTTGACAAATGTGAGGTTATCCATTTTGGTAAGAATAACGGCAAAAGGGATTATTATTTAAATGATAAAAAATTAAAACTTGCTGCTGTGAAGAGAGATCTGGGTGTGCTAGTGCATGAGTCGCAGAAAGTTGGTTTTCAGGTGCAACAGGTGATTAAGAAGGCAAATGGAATTTTGTCCTTCATTGCTAGAGGGATGGAGTTTAAGACTAGGGAGGTTATGCTGCAATTGTATAAGGTGTTAGTGAGGCCACACCTGGAGTATTGTGTTCACTTTTGGTCTCCTTACTTGAGAAAGGACGTACTGGCACTGGAGGGTGTGCAGAGGAGATTCACTAGGTTAATCCCAGATCTGAAGGGGTTGGATTACGAGGAGAGGTTGAGTAGACTGGGACTGTACTCGTTGGAATTTAGAAGGATGAGGGAGGATCTTATAGAAACAAGATTATGAAGGGAATAGATAGGATAGATGTGGGCAGGTTGTTTCCACTGGCGGGTGAAAGCAGAACTAGGGGGCATAGCCTCAAAATAAGGGGAAGTAGATTTAGGACTGAGTTTAGGAGGAGCTTCTTCACCCAAAGGGTTGTGAATCTATGGAATTCCTTGCCCAGTGAAGCAGTAGAGGCTCCTTCATTAAATGTTTTTAAGGTAAAGATAGATAGTTTTTTGAAGAATAAAGGGATTAAGGGTTATGGTGTTCGGGCCAGAAAGTGGTGCTGAGTCAACAAAAGATCAGCCATGATCTCATTGAATGGCGGAGCAGGCTCGAGGGGCCAGATGGCCTACTCCTGCTCCTAGTTCTTATGTTCTTATTTTCTTATGTAGGTCCCTCCTGCCCCAGTACTGATGCCAATGCCCCATGAAATGGAATCCCTCTTTCTCGCACCACTCCTTTAGCCACGTCTTAACTTCTCTAATTTTCTCAACCCTATGCCAATTGGCACGTGGCTCGGATAGTAATCCAGAGATTATAGCCCTGGAGGACCTGTTCTTTAATTTAGTCCCTAGTGTTTGATAATCCCCAAACAGGTCCTCTTTCCTAGTCTTACCTATGTTGTTAGTCCCAACGTGGACCACAACAACTGGATCCTCCCCCTCCCTCTCCAAAATCCTTTCAAGCCGATCAGAGATGTCCCTCACCCTGGCACCGGGCAGGCAACATACCATGCGGGACTCTCGATCTGGCTTACAAAGGATGCCATCAATCCCCCTAATTATAGAATCCCCTACAACTACCACTTGTCTTTTTGCTCCCCCCTCTTGAATGGCTTCCTGTACCACGGTGCAGTGGTCAGTCAACGCATCCTCCCTACAGCCCTCTTCCTGATCCACACAGGGAGCAAGTACCTCATACCTGTTGGACAAGGTCAAGGGCTGAGCCTCCTCAACCCCTAAACTCAGGATCCCCCTACCTGCCTCCCTTGCAGTCACACCACTCTGTCCCTGACCACTGTCCGAATTAACAGAACTTATTCTACCGGGTGTGACTGCCTCCTGAAACAAAGCGTCCAGGTAATGTTCCCCCTCCCTGATGTGTCGCAGTGTGTGCAGCTCATCAATTCTGAGCCGAAGTTCCTCGAGCAGCCAACACTTGCTGCAGATGTGGTCACTGACGGTCTCAATGGGATCCACCAGTTCCATCATCATACAGCAACAGCACATCACCTGTCCAGCCATATTCAACGAGTTAATTAATTTAAATATTTTTCTTTCTTTATAGAACCTCAAGGATAAACCCGAACACAGCCCTCTCTCGCCACTCACCCGAACTCAGTCACTCACCTAAACTCAGATGCACTCTGTTCCAATCAGCACTCAGTCACTCACCTAAACTCAGATGCACTCTGTTCCAATCAGCACTCAGTCACTCACCTAAACTCAGATGCACTCTGTTCCAATCAGCACTCAGTCACTCACCTAAACTCAGATGCACTCTGTTCCAATCAGCACTCCGTGACTAAAGGCACTCCTGCCACACCTTTTGTGCACTCACCTCTCCCAGCACTGTCCCGGCTCTCTCCTCCCGCGCTTTTTAAATCTCCCGGCTCTCTCCTCCAGCGCTGTGTTCTCTGTCCCAGCTCTCTACTCCCGCACTTTTTAAATCTCCCGGCTCTCTCCTCCAGCGCTGTCTTCGCTGTCCCGGCTCTCTCCCCCCACACTTTTTAAATCTCCCGGCTCTCTCCTCCAGCACTGTTTTCGCTGTCCCAGATCTCTCCTCCCGTGCTTTTTAAATCTCCCGGCTCTCTCCTCCGGCGCTGTTTTCGGGGCATATACATTCACCAGTACCACCCACACCCCCTGCAACCTACCACTCACCATCACATATCGACCTCCATTATCCGCCACAATACTCAGCACCTCAAACGACACCCGCTTCCCCACCAGTATTGCACCCGCCAGTGGAAACAACCTGCCCGCATCTATCCTACCTATTCCCTTCATAATCTTATATGTTTCTATAAGATCCCCCCTCATCCTTCTAAATTCCAACGAGTACAGTCCCAGTCTACTCAACCTCTCCTCGTAATACAACCCTTTCAGCTCTGGGATTAATCTAGTGAATCTCCTCTGCACACCCTCCAGTGCCAGTACGTCCTTTCTCAAGTCTGGAGACCAAAACTGAACACAATACTCGAGGTGTGGCCTCACTAACACCTTATACAATAGCAGCATTACCTCCCTAGCCTTAAACTCCATCCCTCTAGCAATGAAGGACAACATTCCATTTGCACTCTCTGTCCATAAAGCGGTGGAAACTCACCGCTACAGCCCTTGGCGGCTCGTTGGCTTTGGGTCTCCTTGCCAGGACCCGATGAGCCCCATCCAGCTCCAGGGGCTCCGGGAAAGCTCCCGTTCCCATCAGCGAATTGAGCATCGTGCCCATATATGCCCCAGCATCCGACCCCTCCACTCCTTCAGGTAGACACAAAATCCGAAGATTCTTTCTCCTTGACCTATTCTCCAGGTCGTCAAATTGTTCCTGTCACCTCTTGTGCAGCCCCTCGTGCGCCTCCACCTTCACCACCAGGCCCAAGATCTCGTCCTCATTTTCCAAGGCTTTTTGCCGCACCTCCCGGATCGCCGCCCCTTGGGCCCTCTGGGTCTCCACCAGCTTCTCAATCGACGCCTTCATTGGCGCCAGCATTTCTGCCTTCAGCTCCGCAAAATAGCGTTTGAGGAACTCCTGCTGCTCCTGCGACCACTGCGCCCACGCTGCTTGGTCTCCAACCGCCGCCATCTTGCTTCTCCTCCCTCGCACTTTCCGCTGCACCAAACTTACTTTCTTAACCGCTCCACTCCTGGTCCAATCCATACAGTGCTAGGGGAACTTTACTGTCACCTTCCCACACTGGGAGACGTCGAACAATTGCCATTGGGTCCCCTCTAAAGAGCCAAAAGTCCGTTCCAGGCGGGAGCTGCCAAACGTGCGACCTACCTCGGCAGAGCCGCAACCGGAAGTCGCTCAGTGCATTTCTGAACGTGACTGCACCTATTGGTTAAAGTAGAAAACACAGGCGGCATGTGGCACAGTGGTTAGCACTGCTGTCTACGGCCCTGAGGATTCGGGTTCGAATCCCGGCCCTGGGTCACTGTCCATGTGGAATTTGCACATTCTCCCCATGTCTGAGTGGGTTTCACAGATACAAAGGTAAAACGAAACATGGCCAGTACAATCATTACAAAGACAAGACCTAGGGTAATAAAAGATGTTACACGGTTAAGTACAATGATAATTGAAGCAGAGCTCAGTGTAATACTGCAGAACACAATGTGTCATAAAATATAAATAAAGACGTAGTCTAACTACAGTAAAAACTCAAGTAGAGTAAATTACAGGGGGCACAGATGAATGATCTAGTGTATTAATAACTGTTATAATATCAAAAGATATAAACTCTGAGAGGGTATAATTTAGAGAGAAGTGAGAAAGGACCTATTTTATTTCAAACCGAGAAATGGGGGAGTGCGGTAATAAATGAAATGCAACCCATTGCACTCTTAATAATGGCATTGCCTCGCACAGTCATAACTAAAACAATCTGTGGCGCAACATTTACAGGCACAGAACTGGCATTAAATAAACAGAGCCGGAGGTGTACAGGAAGTACCATAACTGGGGGTTGGTTAATACAAGTGGAGACAGTGTAGTGCAGTGTATACCGACAAACCGGGATGCATTATAACTGGGAAAGTGTTCTAATGCAGTGGTTACGATTGCAGGGTGTATATTCATAATAACTGAGACAGGGTGTGCAGCAATGATTAATGGAGGGAAGTCCAGAATAAGGGGCACAGTCTAAGGATATCGGGCATACCATTTAGGACTGAGATGGGGAGAAATTCTCGATCACAGAAAGCAGTTGAGACCAAAACATTGTATGGTTACAAGAAGGAATTATATATAGCTCTTGTAGCTATATGGATCATAGGATATGGAGGGAAAGCGAGAACAGTATGTTGAGTTGGATGATCAGCCATGTGATCATAATGAATAGAAGAGGAGGCGGAATGGCCTACTCTCGCACCCATTGATTATGCTTCTATGTTTCTATGTAATGCCACAAATCCTAAAATATATCGAAACTGAAACAGGGACTAGTGCAGTAATTCCTCATACAGGGTCTACATTAATTTAAACTGAGACAGGGCCGAGTTCAGTGATTACTGATGGGGGAAGGGTAGATTTAGACAGGGGAATAATGCACTAATTGCTGGTACAGGGTCTAGATTAATATAAACTGAGTCAGGACTTGTTTCAGTGATTACTGATGGCGGTGGGAGGGGGGTCTAGATTAATGTAAATTTAGACAGGGGTCTAATGCACTAATTGCTAATGCAGGGTCGAGATTAATACAAAGTGAGTCATATTCTATGTGGTAATTACTGCTACAGGATCAAGATTAACGAAAACCGAGATGAGGTCTAATGCAGTGATTACTGATTCCCGGTATAGATTCGCACAAAACGAGACATGGTTGATTCAAGTGTCGGCCCAAGATTAATGTTGATCAATATAAGGCTGAGTGTTGTGTTCACCCTTACAGGGTTGAGATTATATACATGTCCGTCTTTTTCTGTGTGTTTGTGTGTGTGTGTGTGGACATTTTCACACCAAACCCCTGTACAAACACACAAATAATTCCTTTGTTTACACGCCAACTAATGGGACGGAGTATGGGGAAATTTACTCTCTACATAACCCCGCGTTTTCCTGCCCTGCAAGTATCTGATGGTGCGGCAAAGAGGAAGCTTTACTATGTTCGTTACATGTACTTTACCTGTCCTTCACATGTTAGATAGCGGATGTTGCGAAGAGTGCTTTCCTCTGTACTGTACCTGTCCGCGTGTTCGAGGGGAGACTGTCAAGGACAGTTTGCTCGGTAACTAAATTTTTACTGTTGGTGCCCTGGGAGTGTATAATGGGACAGGTTTCAGGAAGCGTTATTTTTTTATCGAATCCTGTGATGTATCTGGCCTGAGAGTGTTTGCTGGTTCAGTGTGCAGGAAACTTTGCTCTGTATACAACCGCGTGCTGTACCTGACTTGCGAGAATTTGACGCGATATTTTAGACAAGAAAAGCGTTACTAAATCTGCCCTTGGAATTTTGATGGGCGCAGGAAGTGGAGAAGTCTGGGACCATTGCCTTAATGTCCGTGTCATATTTGAAAAGTGAGCAAAATTGATGTTCATGCGATTAAATGGGCAGTGGAAGAATATGTACAAAAGTGGCAGGTATCCAACTTCGGGCACAGCAGAAAAGAGGACAAGGTGAGAAGGGTCAACGCAGGACAGAAGGCGTTGTACCTAAATGTGTGCATCATATGGAATAAGGTAAATGAACTCATTGCACACATTGCAATTAGCTGGTACGGTGTTGTGGACATCACAGAGACGTGGCTGCGAGGGGATCAGGGCTGGGATCTAAATATACAAGGATAGGTGTCCAAACGAAAGAATAGGGAGACGGACAGAAGGAGCAGGTTGCATTGTTAGTATGGAATGAAATTAACTCAATAGCAAGAAGCAATATAGGGTCAGAAGGTATAGAATCTCTGTGAGTGGCGTTGAGGAATCGCAAAGGAAAAAATACCCTGTTAGGTGTTATGTACAGGTCCCCGAGCAGTAATCAGAATGTGGGGCAGAAAATAAATCAGGAGACAGAAAATGCATGTAAGAAAGGCAATATTACAATAATCATGGGGGACTTCAATATGCAGTTGGATTGGGGAAATTCAGGTCGGTAGCGGATCCCAAGGAAAGGAATTTTTGGAATGCGAAATAGATGGTTTTTTGGAGTAGCTTGAGACAGAGCCTACTAGGGAACAAGGAATTCTGGATTTGGCATTATGTAATGAGGCGGATTTTATTGGGGAACTTAAGGTGAATGAACCTTTCGGGACAGTGCCCACAATATGATAGAATCTACCCTCCGGTTTGAGAGGGAGAAGTTGGAATCAGATGATTAAAGGTAACTACGAAGTTATGAGGGAGGAGCTGACCACAGTTGATTGGAAAATGAGCCAAGCAGGGAAGACAGTTGAACAGCAATGAGAGGAGTTTGGGGGTATTATTAGCAAGGACAACATAAATTAATCCTAAAGCGGAGGAAACATGGCTGACGAGGGAAGTTAATGACAGCATGAAAGCAAACGAAAAAGCATGCAATGTGGCGAAGATTATTGGGAAGCCAGAGGATTGGGAAGCTTTTCAAAGCAAGCAGAGGACAAGTAAAAATCAATAAGGGGGGTGCGGAGATTAAATATGAGTGTAAGCTAGCTAACAATATATAATAATATTGCTGCGAGATTTTTTTCCAATACATAAAAGGTAGAAGCGAGGCACGAATGGACCACTGAGGCTGCAGATGTAGTAATAGGGAAAAAAGAAATGTCAGGGGAACTGACATATGTTTTAATGCAAGAAGTATTACGGGTAAGGCAGATGAACTTAGAGCTTGGATTAGTACTTGGAACTATGATGTTGTTGCCATTACAGAGACCTGGTTGAGGGAAGGGCAGGATTAGCAGCTAAACGTTCCAGGATTTAGATGTTTCAGACGGGATAGAGGGGGATGTAAAAGGGGAGGCGGAGTTGCGCTACTGGTTCGGGAGAATATCACAGCTGTACAGCGGTAGGACACCTCCGAGGGCAGTGAGGCTATATGGGTAGAGATCAGGAATAAGAAGGTTGCAGTCACAATGTTGGGGGTTTACTACAGGCCTCCCAACAGCCAGCGGGAGATAGAGGAGCAGATAGGTAGACAGATTTTGGAAAAGAGCAAAAACAACAGGGTTGTGGTGATGGGAGACTTCAACTTCCCCAATATTGACTGGGACTCACTTAGTGCCAGGGGCTTAGACGGGGCGGAGCTTATAAGGAGCATCCAGGAGGGCTTCTTAAAACAATATGTAACAGTCCAACTAGGGAAGGGGCGGTACTGGACCTGGTATTGGGGAATGAGCCCGGCCAGGTGGTAGATGTTTCAGTAGGGGAGCATTTCGGTAACAGTGACCACAATTCAGTAAGTTTTAAAGTACTGGTGGACAAGGATAAGAGTGGTCCGAGGATGAATGTGCTAAATTGGGGGAAGGCTAAATATAACAACATTCGGCGGGAACTGAAGAACATAGATTGGGGGCGGATGTTTGAGGGCAAATCAACATCTGACATGTGGGAGGCTTTCAAGTGGCAGTTGAAAGGAATTCAGGACCGCCATGTTCCTGTGAGGAAGAAGGATAAATACGGCAATTTTCGGGAACCTTGGATGACGAGAAATATTGTAGGCCTCGTCAAAAAGAAAAAGGAGGCATTTGTCAGGGTTAAAAGGCTGGGAACAGACGAAGCCTGCGTGGAATATCAGGAAAGGAGGAAGGAACTTAAGCAAGGAGTCAGGAGGGTTAGAAGAGGTCACGAAAAGTCATTGGCAAATAGGGTTAAGGAAAATCCCAAGGCTTTTTACACGTACATAAAAAGCAAGAGGGTAGCCAGGGAAAGGGTTGGCCCACTGAAGGATAGGCAAGGGAATCTATGTGTGGAGCCAGAGGAAATGGGTGAGGTACTAAATGAATACTTTGCATCAGTATTCACCAAAGAGAAGAAATTGGTAGATGTTGAGTCTGGAGAAGGGTGTGTAGATAGTCTGGGTCACATTGAGATCCAAAAAGACGAGGTGTTGGGTGTCTTAAAAAATATTAAGGTAGATAAGTCCCCAGGGCCTGATGGGATCTACCCCAGAATACTGAAGGAGGCTGGAGAGGAAATTGCTGAGGCCTTGACAGAAATCTTTGGATCCTCGCTGTCTTCAGGGGATGTCCCGGAGGACTGGAGAATAGCCAATGTTGTTCCTCTGTTTAAGAAGGGTAGCAAGGATAATCCCGGGAACTACAGGCCGGTGAGCCTTACTTCAGTGGTAGGGAAATTACTGGAGAAAATTCTTCGAGACAGGATCTACTCCCATTTGGAAGCAAATGGACATATTAGTGAGAGGCAGCACGGTTTTGTGAAGGGAAGGTCGTGTCTCACTAACTTGATAGAGTTTTTCGAGGAGGTCACTAAGATGATTGATGCAGGTAGGGCAGTGGATGTTGTCTATATGGACTTCAGTAAGGCATTTGACAAGGTCCCTCATGGTAGACTAGTACAAAAGGTCAAGTCACACGGGATCAGGGGTGAGCTGGCAAGGTGGATACAGAACTGGCTAGGCCATAGAAGGCAGAGAGTAGCAATGGAAGGATGCTTTTCTAATTGGAGGGCTGTGACCAGTGGTGTTCCACAGGGATCAGTGCTGGGACCTTTGCTGTTTGTAGTATATATAAATGATTTGGAGGAAAATGTAACTGGTCTGATTAGTAAGTTTGCAGACGACACAAAGGTTGGTGGAATTGCAGATAGCGATGAGGACTGTCGGAGGATACAGCAGGATTTAGATTGTTTGGAGACTTGGGCGGAGAGATGGCAGATGGAGTTTAATCTGGACAAATGTGAGGTAATGCATTTTGGGAGGTCTAATGCAGGTAGGGAATATACAGTGAATGGTAGAACCCTCAAGAGTATTGAAAGTCAAAGAGATCTAGGAGTACAGGTCCACAGGTCATTGAAAGGGGCAACACAGGTGGAGAAGGTAGTCAAGAAGGCATACGGCATGCTTGCCTTCATTGGCCGGGGCATTGAGTATAAGAATTGGCAAGTCATGTTGCAGCTGTATAGAACCTTAGTTAGGCCACACTTGGAGTATAGTGTTCAATTCTGGTCGCCACACTACCAGAAGGATGTGGAGGCTTTAGAGAGGGTGCAGAAGAGATTTACCAGAATGTTGCCTGGTATGGAGGGCATTAGCTATGAGGAGTGGTTGAATAAACTCGGTTTGTTCTCACTGGAACGAAGGAGGTTGAGGGGAGACCCGATAGAGGTATACAAAATTATGAGGGGCATAGACAGAGTGGATAGTCAGAGGCTTTTCCCCAGGGTAGAGGGGTCAATTACTAGGGGGCATAGGTTTAAGGTGAGAGGGGCAAGGTTTAGAGTAGATGTACGAGGCAAAGTTTTTAGGCTGAGGGTAGTGGGTGCCTGGAACTCGCTACCGCAGGAGGTGGTGGAAGCAGGGACGATAGTGACATTTAAGGGGCATCTTGACAAATACATGAATAGGATGGGAATAGAGGGATACGGACCCAGGAAGTGTAGAAGGTTGTAGTTTATTCGGGCAGTATGGTCGGCACGGGCTTGGAGGGCCGAAGGGCCTGTTCCTGTGCTGTACATTTCTTTGTTCTTTGTTCTTTGAATAGGTACTTTGCATTTTCCTTTACAGTGGAAGACACCAGTGGGATACCAGATCTTCAGCAGTCAGGGGACAGGGGTGAATGAAGGAGCCATCACTAAGGAGAAGGTGCTGGGGAACTGAAAGGTCTGAAAGTGGATACTTCACACCCACCGAATGGACTACTGCCCAGGGTTCTAAAATAGATCGCTGAGGACATCGTGGAGGCATTGGTGGTAAACTTTCAGGATTAACTGGCGGTAGGGATGGTCCCAGAGGATTAGAAAATGGTAATGTAACACCCCTGTTTAAGAAGGGAGGGAGGCAGGAGACAGGATATTATAGGATGGTTAGCTTGAGTTCGGTTGTTGGTAAGATTTTAGAGTCTATTATTAAGGATGAGAGTGGGGGAACCACTGTGGTGCAGTGGTTAGCACTGCTGTCTCACGGCACCAAGGACCCGTGTTCGATCCTGGCCCCGGGTTACAGTCCGCGTGGAGTTTGCACATACTCCCCATTTCTGTATGGGTCTCACCCCTATAAACCAAAGAGATGTGCAGGGTAGGTGAATTGGCCAAGCTAAATTGCCGCTCAATTGGAAAGAAGGAATTGATACTCTAAATTTATTATTTTTAAATATTAGGGATGAGATTTCGGAGCATTGTGAAATGCATGATAAAATATGATTGAGTCAGCATGGATTCTTCAATGGGAGATCATGCCTCACAAATCAATTAGAATTCTTTGATAGGTAACAAGGAAGTTCAACAAAGGAGAACCAGTGGACGTGATCAATTGGGATTTCCAACGGGCCTTTGACAATATGATACAGGAGACTGTTAAATAGGGTAAGAGCCCATAGTGTTATGGGAAAGATACTGGCATGGAGAGAGGGTTGGATGATGACAGAAGGTAGAGAGTGTGGATACAGGGGTCTTTTTCAAGGAGGGTCAGTGTTAGAACCACAGCTATTCATAGTATGCATTAATGATCTGGATAAATGAACAGGGCTACATGGTAGCACAGTGGTTAGCACTGTTGCTTCACAGCGCCAGGGAACCGGTTTCAATTCCCGGCTTGGGTCACTGTCTGAGCGGAGTCTGCACGTTCCCCGCATGTCTGCGTGGGTTTCCTCCGGCTGCTCCGGTTTCCTCCCGCAAGTTCTGAAAGATATCCTGTTAGGTGAATTGGACATTCTGAATTATCCCTCAGTGTATCCGAACAGGCGCCTTACTATGGCGACTAGAAGATTTTCACCATAACTTCATGTGTGAATGGAAACCTACTTGTAACACTAATAAATATTTTTATTATTATTGAACTGAGGTATGTAGAGGGACAGGTTGTGTTGAGGAAGCAGGGAGGCTGCAGAAGGACCTGGACGGGCTAAGAAAGTGGGCAAAGAACTGGCAGATGGAATGCAACGTAGAAAAGTGTGAGATTGCGGTTGTGCACTTTGGTTGGAAAAATAGGAGCATAGACTATTTTTCAATTGGGAAAAGGCTCAGCAAATCAGAAGCACAAAGGGACTTAGGAGTTCTAGTTCAGGATTCTCTAAGGTTTGCCAAAGAGTCAATGGGCTCGAAACGTTAGCTCTTTTCTCTCCCTACAGATGCTGCCAGACCTGCTGAGATTTTCCAGCATTTTCTCTTTCGTTTCAGATCCCAGCCTCCGCAGTAATTTGCTTTTAAATTCTTAAGGTTAACATGGAGGTTCAATTGGCAGTTTTAAAGGAAAATACATGTTAGCATTCATGTTGAGTGGGCTAGAAAACAAGGGCAGGGATGCACTTCTGATGTATAAGGATCGGGACACATCCCATTTGGAAGATTGTGAGCAGTTTTGGTCCCCGTATCTAAGGAAGGATGTGATGACCTTTGAGACGCTCCAGAGGAGATTCACAAGAATGATCCACAAAAGAAGGACTTGTTATATGAGGAACGGCTGAGAACTCTGGGTCTGTACTGGATGGAGTTTGGAAGGATGAGGTTGGGGTGGCGGTGGGGGGAGGGGGGTGGCGTGGGGGGTGGGGTGGGGGGCGGGGAGTGATCTGATTGAAACTTAGAGAATACCAAAATGTCTGGTAGGAGAAACGAGAACCCTAGGGCACGGCCTCAGAGTTAAGGGACGATCCTATAAACAGAGATGGGGATACATTTCTGCAGCCAGAATCTGTGAAACTCATTCCCGCAGAAGGCCGTGGAGGCCAAATCACTGAGTGTCTTTAAGACAAAGATAGATAGGTTCTTGATCAGTAAGGGGATCAGCGGCTCTGGGAAGAAGGCAGGAGAATGGGGATTAAAAACGTAACAATCATGATTGAATGCCGAGCAGACTCGACGGGCCGAATGGCCTAGTTCAGTTCCTATGTCTTATGGTTTTATGGTAGGAATACCATAATTGGATGATCTTAGAACAGATAGATGCTTGATTGCCATTGCAGATACGGTGGGTGGAAGGGCACCTTTCTGTACTGTAAAACTCTAAGAATCCATGACTCTCTGACAGGGTCTAAAGCAATGATAACTAATGCAGGGTGTAGATTAACCTAAACTAAGATTGGATCTAGTGCAGTGATTACTGATAAGTGGTCTCTATTAACATAAACTGAGACAGGTTCCAGTGCAGCGATTACTGATACAAAGTTTGATTAACCTGAAATGAGATAGGATCGAGAGCAGTGATTATTGTTGCAGGGTCTAGAATATTATAAACTGAGGCAGGGTCTATTACAGTCATTCCTGCTGCAGAGTCTCGATTAATGTATGTGTACAGAGTTATTAGAACAGATGATTAAAAACGTAGTCGACGAGGCAGGTTATGGAATGATTTTAATAAGGGAATTGAGCTAAAGAGGAGTAGGGAGAGAATACTAGAGCTTAGGACCGAGACATATGAAGACATCGCAAAGTGAAACAAATAATTCTGAACATAACATTACGTCTTGATCGATTACAGTTGCAAACATTTAGAACAATGTTTTGTATATACACCTACACGAACGGTCAATGCGTTTTTGCAGTGATTTTAGTTCTTCTTAACCAGATGATGTTTTATAGTTGGGCGGACATATATCCTATGTGTGCCCATCTGGCGATACTGTGAGAGCACTGTTCTGTCTAACACTGCCAGTGCATCAGGTGTTTGGTTAACATAAAACGAGGCAGGAAAAAATCTTCACCGTGAAAAAAACTTTCCAATTGATAGTGTATAACATAACAGTAAATTTTTAATTTTGAACAAAACAGAGATTTCCATTAACGTTTGGAAATTGCAGTGCACCGGTGTTCCCATGTAGACATGTCCCTCAAGCCCAGTTCATTACTAGGACGTTGGTAAAATATTCAACTCAATATTGTCCACATGATAGCAGAGCAAATACAAATGTCATACAACTGATTATCAAGAATTAACATGATCTCCAAATCAACAATGATTGTCCTTGCACAAAAAAGCAAATATATACAATCATTTATAATATCGAGACCGGCAACAGAAACATGGTCCGGTGTAATATAAACAGAGACAGGCCCTGGTGTTTCTTTAAAAGTATTTAATGTATTAAATGTATTTAAAAGTTTCTTTAAATACATTAAAAACACACGGGAGGCAAAAGTTGACATTGGGCCGCTCCAAAATGACGCTGGTAATTTTGTGATGGGAGACAAGGAAATAGCTGAGGAACTGAATAAGTACTTTGCGTCAGTCTTCACAGTAGAAGACATGAGTAATATCCCAACAATTCCGGAGAGTCAGGGGCAGAGTTGAATATGGTAGCCATCACAAAGGAGAAAGTGCCAGAGAAACTAAGAGGTCAAAAAATTGATAAATCCCCGGGCCCAGATGGGCTACGTCCTAGAGTTCTAAAGGAGATAGCTGAAGAAATAGTGGAGGCGTTGGTGATGATGTTTCAACAGTCACTGGAGTCAGGGAAAGTACCTGAGGATTGGAAAATCGCTGTTGTAACCCCCCTGTTCAAGAAGGGAACAAGGAAAAATATGGAAAATTATAAGCCAATTAGCCTAACCTCGGTGTTGGCAAGATTCTAGAATCCATTGTTAAGGATGAGATTTCTAAATTCTTGGAAGTGCAGGGTCGGACTAGGACAAGTCAGCATGGATTTAGTAAGGGGAGGTCGTGCCTGACAAACCTGTTAGAGTTCTTTGAAGAGATAACAAATAGGTTAGACCAAGGAGAGCCAATGGATGTTATCTATCTTGACTTCCAAAAGGCCTTTGATAAGGTGCCTCAGGGGAGACTGCTGAGTAAAATAAGGGCCCATGGTATTCGAGGCAAGGTACTAACATGGATTGACGATTGGCTGTCAGGCAGAAGGCAGAGAGTTGGGATAAAAGGTTCTTTTTCGGAATGGCAACCAGTGACGAGTGGTGTCCCGCAGGGTTCAGTGTTGGGGCCACAGCTGTTCTCTTTATATATTAACGAACTAGATGACGGGACTGGGGGCATTCTGACAAATCTTGCCGATGATACAAAGATAGGTGGAGGGACAGGTAGTATGGAGGAGGTGGGGAGGGTGCAGAAAGATTTAGACAGTTTAGGAGAGTGGTCCAAGAAATGGCTGATGAAATTCAACGTGGGCAAGTGCGAGGTCTTGCACTTTGGAAAAAAGAATAGAGGCATGGACTATTTTCTAAACGCTGACAAATTCATCATGCTGAAGTGCAAAGGGACTTGTGAGTCCTAGTCCAGGATTCTCTAAAGGTAAACTTGCAGGTTGAGTCCGTAATTAAGAAAGCAAATGCAATGTTGTCATTCATCTCAAGAGGCTTGGAATATAAAAGCAGGGATGTACTTCTGAAGCTTTATAAAGCATTAGTTAGGCCCCATTTAGAATACTGTGAGCATTTTGGGCCCCACACCTCAGGAAGGACATACTGGCACTGGAGCGGGTCCAGCGGAGATTCACATGGATGATCCCAGGAATGGTAAGCCTAACATACGATGAACGGCTGAGGATCCTGGGATTATATTCATTGGAGTTTAGGAGGTTGAGGGGAGATCTAATAGAAACTTACAAGATAATGAATGGCTTAGATAGGGTGGATGTAGGGAAGTTGTTTCAATTAGCAGGGGAGACTAGGACCCGGAGGCACAGCCTTAGAATAAAAGGGAGTCACTTTAGAACAGGATGTGGAGATGCCGGCGTTGGACTGGGGTGAGCACAGGACGAAGTCTTACAACACCAGGTTAAAGTCCAACAGGTTTGTTTCGATGTCACTAGGTTTTGGAGCGCTGCTCCTTCCTCAGGTGAATGAAGAGGTCTGTTCCAGAAACACATATATAGACAAATTCAAAGTTGCCAAACAATGCTAGGAATGCGAGCATTAGCAGGTGATTAAATCTTTACAGATCCAGAGATGGGGTAACCCCAGGCTAAAGAGGTGTGAATTGTCTCAAGCCAGGACAGTTGGTAGGATTTTGCAGGCCAGATGGTGGGGATGAATGTAATGTGACATGAATCCCAGGTCCCGGTTGAGGCCACACTCATGTGTGTGGTACTTGGCTATAAGTTTCTGCTCGGCGATTCTGCGTTGTCGCGGGTCCTGAAGGCCGCCTTGGAGAACGCTTACCCGGAGATCAGAGGCTGAATGCCCTTGACTGCTGAAGTGTTCCCCGACTGGAAGGGAACATTCCTGCCTGGTGATTGTTGCGCGATGTCCGTTCATTCGTTGTCGCAGCATCTGCATGGTCTCGCCAATGTACCACGCTTCGGGACATCCTTTCCTGCAGCGTATGAGGTAGACAACGTTGGCCGAGTCGCACGAGTATGTACCGCGTACCTGGTGGGTGGTGTTCTCACGTGTAATGTCAGGAGTCGCGTCAATGCCAGATTCATCAGTCGCATTCACAAGACAACCCAGAACGTCACCCAAGCACAACGCAATGCCATCCGCGCTCTCAAGACCAACCACAGCATCGTCATCAAACCAGCAGACAAAGGGGGGGCCACTGTCGTACTGAACAGAACGGACTATTGCAAAGAAGTATACCGACAACTGAACAACCAAGAACACTACAGACAGTTACCCGCAGATCCGACCAAGGAACACATCCGCCAACTTAACAGACTTATCAAGACCTTGGATCCAGATCTTCAGAGCACCCTACGTGCTCTCATACCACGTACTCCCCGCATTGGAGATCTCTACTGCCTCCCAAAAATACATAAGGCCAACACACCAGGCCGCCCTATCGTTTCAGGCAATGGGACCCTGTGTGAGAACCTCTCTGACTACATCGAGGGCATCATGAAACCCATCGTACAAGGTACACCCAGCTTATGTCGCGACACGACGGACTTCCTACAGAAACTCAGCACCCATGGACCAATTGAACCAGGAACATTCCTCGTCACAATGGACGTCTCGGCACTCTACACCAGCATCCCCCATGACGACGGCATTGCTGCAACAGCCTCAGTACTCAACACCGACAACTGCCAATCTCCAGACGCAATTCTGCAACTCATCCGCTTCATTCTGGATCACAACGTCTTCACCTTCGACAACAAGTTCTTCATTCAGACGCACGGAACAGCCATGGGGACCAAATTCGCACCCCAATACGCCAACATCTTCATGCACAAGTGTGAACAGGACCTACTCACCGCACAGGACCTTCAACCGATGTTATACACCAGATACATCGATGACATTTTTTTCCTTTGGACCCACGGCGAAGAATCACTGAAACGACTACACAATGACATTAATAAGTTCCATCCAACCATCAGACTCACCATGGACTACTCTCCAAAATCAGTTGCATTCTTGGACACACTCGTCTCCATCAAGGACGGTCACCTCAGCACTTCGCTTTACCGCAAACCCACGGATAACCTCATGATGCTCCACTTCTCCAGCTTCCACCCTAAACACATTAAAGAAGCCATCCCCTATGGACAAGCGCTCCGTATACACAGGATCTGCTCAGACGAGGAGGAGCGTAACAGACATCTACAGACGTTGAAAGATGCCCTCGTACGAATGGGATATGGCACTCGACTCATCGATCGACAGTTCCAACGCGCCACAGCGAAAAACCGGACCGACTTCCTCAGAAGACAAACATGGGACACAACCAACAGGATACCCTTCGTCGTCCAGTACTTCCCCGGAGCGGAGAAACTACGTCATCTTCTTCACAGCCTTCAACACGTCATTGATGACGATGAACATCTTGCCAAGGTCATCCCCACACCCCCACTACTTGCCTTCAAACAACCGCGCAACCTCAAACGAACCATTGTTTGCAGCAAACTACCCAGTCTCAGAACAGTGACCACGACACCACACAACCCTGTCATGGTAATCTCTGCAAGACGTGCCAGATCATCGACATGGATACCACTATTACACGTGAGAACAGCATCCACCAGGTACGCGGTACATACTCGTGCGACTCGGCCAACGTTGTCTACCTCATCCGCTGCAGGAAAGGATGTCCCGAAGCGTGGTACATTGGCGAGACCATGCAGACGCTGCGACAACGAATGAACGGACATCGTGCAACAACCACCAGGCAGGAATGTTCCCTTCCAGTCGGGGAACACTTCAGCAGTCAAGGGCATTCAGCCTCTGATCTCTGGGTAAGCGTTCTCCAAGGTGGCCTTTAGGACCCGCGACAACGCAGAATCGCCGAGCAGAAACTTACAGCCAAGTTCCACACACATGAGTGCGGCCTCAACCGGGACCTGGGATTCATGTCACATTACATTCATCCCCCACCATCTGGCCTGCGAAATCCTACCAACTGTCCTGACTTGAGACAATTCACACCTCTTTAACCTGGGGTTACCCCATCTCTGGATCTGTAAAGATTTAATCACCTGCTGATGCTCGCATTCCTAGCATTGTTTGGCATCTTTGAATTTGTCTATATATGTGTCTCTGGAACAAACCTCTTCATTCACCTGAGGAAGGAGCAGCGCTCCGAAAGCTAGTGACATCGAAACAAACCTGTTGGACTTTAACCTGGTGTTGTAAGGCTTCGTACTTTAGAACAGAGATGAGGAGAAATTTCTTCAGCCAGAGAGTGGTGGGTCTGTGGAATTCATTGCCACAGAGGGCGGTGGAGGCCGGGACGTTGAGTGTCTTTAAGACAGAAGTTGATAAATTCTTGATTTCTCAAGGAATTAAGGGCTATGGAGAGAGAGCGGGTAAATGGAGTTGAAATCAGCCATGATTGAATGGCGGAGTGGACTCGATGGGCCGAATGGCCTTACTTCCACTCCTATGTCTTATGGTCTTATGGTCTTATGATGCAAAGAGACAAATTCCTGTGGTATATAAAAGAGGTGGAACTTAATGTAATATAATCCTATGTATGGTCTTAGTGTAGTTTTAATTGAGTGCAGCACAAACAGCGCAGTGTAGCATAATTAGGGACAGGGTTTACTTACATATAAATAAAGACAGGGTCTCGTTCAACATGGGAAGAAACAGATTTGATGTAATTCAGTGACATAGAAAATAGAGCAGGAGTAGACCATTCTGCCCTTCGAGCCTGCTCCGCTATTCATTATGATCAGGGCTGATCATCCACCTCAGTAACCTGTTCCCACTTTCCCCAATATCGTTTGGTCCCTTCAGAATTTTGATCCCCAAGAGCTTTATCTAACTCCTTCTTGAAAACTTACAATACTTTGGACATAACTTTGTTCTGTGTTGGAGAATTCCACAGGTTCACAACTCCCAGGGTGAAGATATTGCTCCTCATCTCAGTCCTAAATGTTTTACCCCGTATCCTCAGACTGTGACCTCGGGTTCTAGCTTCCCCCACCATCGGGAACATCGTTTCTGCATCCGCTCTGTCTCGTCCTGTTACAATTTGATAGGGTTATAATCAGAGGGGGAAATTAATATTTCATAAATTAGTGTCTTCTGATTTCTGCCCCTCCTGCCAGTGAATGAAGTTTCTTCCGAATTAATCAAACAAAACCCTTCATAATTTTGAACATTGTTACCACGCCTGCTCATAACCTGCTCCGTTCTTAGGAAAATACTCCCAGCTTCCAACCGCTCTGACCGGAAGGCCCAGTTGTACATATGCTTCTGCCTTGCTTGTGTTCAGATGCTATTTTTGGAATTACTGACATTTTATATGGAGCCAGTGGAATCCCCATTCACCATTACCATCGTGTCAGAACAAGACTAATTAAAGACCAGCCTCTGAAAACTAAATTAAAGAGTTTGAACTTTAGATACACGGAGCAATATTTCAGAATGTAATGTCAAAATGCAAACCATTATAGGTTAACAATGTTGCTTTGGTAGAATCAATATCACCTTCCACAACAGATACCTGAGCCCATGATCCAGACCTGTGATCCAATGCAGAAGGAGTGTTTTATGTTCAGTTGCTCCATCTGTTGGATGTGATGATATCACAATCTTAGTGGTGTTTTGCAACATTATTACTAGACTGGTAACCCGGAGACCTGAACTATTACTCCAGAGGCAGGAGTACAAATTCCAGCAGGTCGTATTGAAATGATGTGAGCAGTTTTGAACTCCTTACCGAAAGATAGATATATTGGAGGCAGTCCAGTGAAGGTTCATTGGGCTAATCTCGGGTTTGTATGGATTTTCATAGGTAGCTGGAATTTCACAGCATAGAAAGAAATCCTTCGGCCCATCGTTACTGCGCCTGTCATCAAACAGAGAAGAATCCGGCCCTAGATCGTCTTGAACCACAGACTTTTCGGTTTACAGCCAAACACGTTGACCAATTGCACCAGAGACTGACAGGAGGAGAGGTTAAGTAGGTTAGGCCTACACGCATTGGAATTTTGAAGAATGAGAGGCAAACCTACTGAGATATGTAGTATTTTCAAGGAAGCTTGACAGTGTGGATGCTAGAGGTTGTTTCTGCTTGTGGGAGAGTCTCGGACCATAGGGCACAATCTCAGAATGAGGTGTGGCTCATTTCAGACGAGGATGAAGAGGAATGTCTTCTCCCAGAGGGGAGTGATTCTATGGAATTCCTTGCTGCTGAGAATTGGAGAGACCGGGTCAATAAATATGTTCAAGGCTGAGACAGACAGAATTTTCATCAGTGAGGCAATCAAGGGTTATGGGGATAAGGCGGAAAAGTGGAGTTGAGGATTTTATCAGATCAGCCACGATCTCATTGAATGGCAGATCATATTACATGGGCCAAATGGCCAACGTCTGCTCCGACATCTTATGGTTTTATGGCAGCTGTGGGGACTTTCAATTGAATGAATTAATAAATCAGAAATAAAATTTGTCGTGTCATTCATAATACTCCTCAAGTTATCGAAATTTCCCAAAGCTCAGCAGGTTCACCAACATCCTTCAGGAGAAGAAATCTTCCCTCCTTACCCTGTCTGGCCTATATGTGACTCTCGTTCAACAGTGATGTGGTTGACTCTTAACTACCTCTGATATTGCTGAGCAAGCAGGTTAGTTCAACAGAAGCTGCTACAGAAAGTCAAATGTGAATTAAATCGTCTGAAGTGCACCTTATCAAAAAGGTGGTTCACATCCGGCTCCTCAGGATGGACAGTTAATTCTGACTTTGCCAGTGAGGGTCATAGGCCAAGAATGAATGTTAAAAACTGTGCAAAGTGTTGCAGATTCCGGAAATCTAAAACAAAACCAACATAAAAGGCTGCTCAGCAGGTCAGTGAGCATCGGCAGAGAGAGAAACAGATTCACATTTCAGGTGGATTACCTCATTGACAAAATTCTAACGAGCAGAGCTGCTTTTCCCAGTATGCTAGACCAATGTCCATTGTTCAACTAAAATCACAGATTAGCTGGTCACTTATCACATCTCAGTTTGTGGGAGCTTGCTGTGGACACATTCCCTGCTCTGTTTCCAACATATCAGCAGTGACTGAATTCAGCAAAAAGTTATAAGTGAGATTTAAGGGCGTTGGGATGTCCTGAGGTCGGGTAAAGCATTTTACAAAGGCAAGCTCTTTTCAAATGTTAACATTTTAAAATGCATGTTGTAATATGTCGAAAGATCTGAGATTAATGTGACTACAGGTCACTCCTCTGCCTGGTGTTTTAATTTATCTAGTTTAAATCGGTTAAAATTTCAACCAAATTGACATTCAGTGGAATAACAGCCTGGTTAAAGATGATTTATTAATTGAGGCATCAGAACTTTCAGAATGAATACTTAATTCAACTGTATTCTTTATTTCAATTAAGTAACATCTGTTCTAATGGAGGTTTCTATACATTTTAACCAACAGTCAATATTCTTAAAATACACCGCTATTTTGAGTTGAAACTAATCAATGTGACTGTGTTTATCTCGATTTGCTGTCATGAACATTTCATTGTGACCAGTGAGGTGTTTATGTAAATAAACACAGAAATAGAAGTCCCAGATTAGATGATAGACTGACAACAACATAACAACTATTTCCCCACCGACACAGCACAGAAATAGAGATAAAGATGTAAATAGATCAACGGATTCCAGTAGTGATTGTTTTTGGACATTTGTTTCTTCATCAGTTACATGAGAAGAATGTCATCATGAGATCCATGTTCAGAATGAGGAAAGTTTTCCTTTTAATCTCGAAATATAATGACATGCGGAATGTGTTCGTTGAGATTTTCTGTATCCGATTTCTGTGCCTTTCTCCCAATTGGTTCTGTCTTATGTCTCTCCACAATGGGTCATTGTCTTTAATCGATAACATGAAGTCAACATGTGTCCAGTATAGTCTCTCAGCCCGATCTCACCCCGTTGGCATCCAACTAAATGGATCTAATCCAATGAATTGGAATACGTAGAGGGGGGTTTACTCTAAAATGTGGTTGGAGTATTCAATTATCTTGTAGTATTTAATGAGAACTGTAGAGAAAGATTTACTCTGTATCTCACCTGAGCTGCGCCGACTGTTGAGGATTTGATGTGACAGTGCCGAAGGATCTTTCCCTATATCTAACCAGGCTGACAGAGATAGATAGTTTCTTGATTAATAAGGGGATCAGGGGTTATGGGGAGAAGGCAGGATGATAGGCTATTAGAAACATAACATTCATGATTGAATGAGGAGGGGCAGCACGGTGGCGCAGTAGTTAGCACAGCTTCCTCACGGCACCGAGGTCAATCCCGGCCTTGGGTCACTGTCCATGTGGAGTTTGCACATTCTCCCTGTGTTTGCGCGGGTTTCGCCCCCACAACCTATAAGGTGTGCAAGATAGGTGGATTGGCCACGCTAAATTGCCCCTTAATTGGAAAAACTGAATTGCTGACTCTAAATTTATTTTTAAAAATGATTGAATGAGGGGCACACTCGATTGGCCTAATGGTCTAGCTCTGCTCCTGTGTCTTATGGTTTTATGGTACGAAGACCATCTGTGGACGATCTTAGAATAGACAGGTACCTGATTGCCATCGCAGATACGATGGGTGGAAGTGCGTCTTTCAGTATTGTAAACCTCTAACTCTCCATGACTCTCTGACAAGGTCTAAAACGATTATCACTCACATAGGGTGGAGATTAACCTAAACTAATCCAATAATCTTTTTTGCCACAAGTAGGCTTCCATTAACACTGCAATGAAGTTACTGTCAAAAGCTACTAGTCGCAACATTCAGGTGCATGTTCGGGTACACAGAAGGAGAATTCAGAGAGTCCAAATTACCTAACAGCACGTCTTTTCGGGGCATGTGGGAGGAAACCGGAGCAGCCGGAGGACTGTCAGAGGATAAAGCAGGATTTAGATCATTTGGAGACTTGGGTGGAGAGATGGAGTTTGATCCGGACAAATGTGAGGTAATGCATTTTGGAAGGTCAAAAGCAGGTAGGGAATATACAGTGAATGGTAGAACCCTCAAGAGCATTGACAGTCAGAGAGACATACGTGTACAGGTCCACAGGTCACGAAAAGGGGCAATATAGGTGGAGAAGACAGCCAAGTAGGTATACGGCATACGTCCCTTAATTGGTCGGAGAATTGAGTTCAAAAATTGGCAAGTAATGTTGCAGCTGCATAGAACCTTAGTTTGGCCACACTTGGAGTACAGTGTTCAATTCTGGTCGCCACACTACCAGAAGACAGTCCGCACAGAACACAGGGAGAACGTGTAGACTCTGCACAAACATTGACACAAGTCGGGAATCAAACCTGGGACCATGGTGCTGTGAAGCAATAGTGCTACTGAGATTGGATCTAGCGCAGTGATTACTAATACAGGGTCTACATTAAAATAAGGCGAGACAGGTTCTAGTGCAGCGATTGCTCATACAAAGTTTGATTAACCTTAAATGATATAGGATATAGAGCAGTGATTGTTGATTCAGGGTCTGGAATATTATAAACTGAGGTAGGGTCTATTACAGTCATTCCTGCTGCAGGGTCTGGATTAATATATGTGTAAAGACTTATTAGGTCAGATGATTAAAAACTTGGTTGACGAGGCAGGTTGTATGGGATGATTTTATTAAGGGAATTGAGGAAAAGAGGAGTATGGAATGCATACCAGAGCTTAGGGCCGAGACGCATGAAAACATCGCAAAGTGAAACAATTAATTCTGAAGGTAGCATTACGTCTTGATGGATTATATTGCAAACATTTAGAACACTATATATACACTTACACGAACGGTCAATACGTTTTTGCAGAGATTTCAATTGCTCTCCTTAACCAGATGAGAGTTCTATGATTGGGTGGACATTTATCCTGTGGGTGCCAATCTGGTGATACTGTGAGACACGGTTCTGTCTAACACTGCCAGTGCACAGGTTCTGACTATCCACTCTGTCTATGCCCCTCATAATTTTGTAGACATCTATCAGGTCGCCCCTCAACTTCCGTCGTTCCAGTGAGAACAAACCAAGTTTATTCAACACCTCCTCATAGCTAATGCCCTCCATACCAGGCAACATTTTAGTAAATCTCTTCTGCACCCTCTCTAAAGCCTCCACATCCTTCTGGTAGTGTGGCGACCAGAATTGAACACTATGCTCCAAGTGTGGCCTAACTAATGTTCTATACAGCTGCAACATGACTTGCCAATTCTTATACTCAATGCACCGGCCAACGAAGGCAAGCATGCCGTATGCCTTCTAGACTACCTTCTCCACCTGTATTGCCCTTTTCAGTGACCTGTGGACCTGTACACCTGGGTCTCTCTGACTGTCAATACTCTTGAGGGTTCTACCATTCACTGTATATTCCCTACCAGTATTAGACCTTCCAAAATGCATTACCTCACATTTGTCCGGATTAAACTCCATCTGCCATCTATCCACCCATGCCTCCAAATGATCTAAATGCTGCTGTATCCTCTGACAGTCCTCATCGCTATTCGCAATTCCACCAACCTTTGTGAGAGAGAGTCATTGGACTTGAAACGTTAAGATTTTTCTCTCCCTACAGATGCTGCCAGACCTGCTGAGATTTTTCCAGCATTATCTCTTCCGTCCCACCAACCTTTGTGTCATCTGTAAAGTTACTAATCAGACCAGTTACATTTTCTTCCAAATCATTTATATATACTACGAACAGCAAAGGTCCCAGCACTGATCCCTGAGGAACACCACTAGTCACAAACAAGCAAATATATACAACAATTTATAATATCGAGTCAGACAACAGGAACAAGGTCCGGTATAATATTAACAGAGACAGGCCCTGGTGTGCTGTAAAGAGTCACATTCCTGTGGAATATAGAAGAGGCGGACTTAATGTAATATAATCATATGCATGGTCGAGTGTAATATTAATTGAGTGTGGCACAAACAGAACCGTGTAGTATAGACAGGGACAGGGTCGACTTTAATATAAATACAGGGTCTCATTCAACCTGAGAAGAAATAGATTTGACGTAATACAGTCACATAGAAAATAGAGGAGGAGGACACCATTCTGCCCTTCGAGCCTGCTCCGCTATTCATTATGATCATGGCTGATCATCCACCTCAGTAAGCTGTTCCCACTTTCCCCCGTATCATTTGGTCCCTTTAGAGCTTTGATCCCTAAGAGCTTTCTCAAGCTCCTTCTTGAAAACATAGGATACTTTGGACTCAACTTCGTTCTGTGGTATAGAATTCCACAGATTCACAAATCTCAGGGTGAAGACATTGTTCCTCATCTCAGTCCTAAATGGTTTCCCCCGTATTCTAAGATTGTGACCCCTGGTTCTATCTTCCCCCGCCATTGGGCACATCCTTTCTGCATATGCCCTGTCACATCCTGTTGCAATTTGATAGGTTTATAATTAGAGGGGAGAAGTAATATCTAATCAATCAGTGTCCTCTGTTTTCTGACCCTCCTGCCAGTGAATCAAGTTTCTTCCTAATTAATCAAACAAAACCATTCATAATTTTGACCATTTTTACCACGCCTGCCCGTAACCTGCTCGGTTCTAAGGAAAACAATCCCAGCTTCCAATCGCTCTGACTGTGCAGGTCATGCAGTGGGAAGATCAAGTTGTACATATGTTTCTCCCTTGCTTGTGTTCAGATGCTATTTTTGGAATTATTGATATTTTATATGGAGCCAGTGGAATTCCCATTCACCATTACCTTTGTGTCAGAATAAGACCAAGACTAATAAAAGACCAGTCTCTGAAAATTAAATTGACCCATGTAAGACTGGACCCAGTGTTTGAACTTTAAGTACACTGAAAAATATTTCAGAATGTCAAAATGCAAACCAGGATAGGTTAACAGTTTGTCTCAGTGGAATCCATATCACCTCCCACAACAGATACCTGAGCCCGTGGTCCAGACCTGTGATACAATGGAGAAGAAGTGTTTTATGCTCAGTTGTTCCACCTTTTAGATGTGATGATTTCAGTCTTCGGGGTAGTTGCGCAATGTTATTACTAGACTGGATATCTGGAGGCCTGAGCTATTACTGCAGAGACAGGTGTGCAAACACCACCAGGGCATATTGCAATGCTGTGAATAATTTTAGTCTCCTTATGTAAGGATAGATATTTTGAAGGCAGTCCAGAGGAGGTTCTTTAGGTTAATCCCGGGCATGGAGGGATTTTCAAAGGTAGGTCGAATTTCACAGCACAGAAAGTGATCTTTCCGCCCATCGTTACTCTGCCTGTCAGCAAATAAAGAAGAATCCGGCCAAAAATCACAGACATTTCGGTTAACAGCCAAACACGCTGACCACCCACACCACAGAAACTGACACGAGGAGAGGTGAAGTAGGTTAGGCTTACATGCATTGGAGTTGAGAAGAATGAGAGGCGAACTTACTGAGCTATATAGTATTCTCAGGGTGCTTGACAGTGTAGATGTCAGAGGTTGTTTCTGCTTGTGGGAGAGTCTAGGACCATGGGGTACAATCTCAGAGTGAGGTGTCGCTTATTTCAGACGAGGATGAGGAGTGATTTATTCTCTCAGAGGGTAACGATTCTATGGAATTCGTTGCCGAAGAGAGTGAGAGAGGCTTGGTCAATAAATATGTTCAAGACTCAGACAGACAGATTTTTCATCAGTAAGGGAGTCATGGGTTATGCGGATGAGGCGGAAAAGTGGAGTTGAGGATCTTATCAGATCAGCCACGATCTCATTGAACGGCAGATCAGATTCCATGGGCCGAATGGCCAACGTCTGCTCCGACATCTTATGGCAGTTGGGGGACATTCAATTGAATTAATTAATAAATCAGAAATAAAAATCGTCGTGTCATTCATAATACTCATGAAGCTATCAAAATTGCGCAAAGCTCAGCAGGTTCACTAACATCCTTCAGAAGAAGAAATCTTCCCTCCTTACCCTTTCTGGCCTATATCTGACTAGTTCAACAGTGATGTGAATAAAGCCGCCCGAAGTGAACCTTATCTAAAAGGTGGTTCACATCCGGCTTCTCAGGATGGACAGTTAATGCTGACTTTGCCAGTGAGGGTCATAGGCCAGAATGAATGTTAAAAACTGTGCAAAGTGCTACAGATTCTGGAAATCTAAAACGAAAAACAAAAAAGGCTGCTCAGCAGGTCAGTGAGCATCAGCAGAGAGAGAAACAGAATCACATTTCAGGTGGACCACCTCATTGACATAATTCTAAAGAGTAGAGCTGTATTTCCCAGTATGCTACACCAATGTCCGTTGTTCAACTGAAATCACAGATTAGTTGGTCATTTATCACATCTCAGTTTGTGGGAGCTTGCTGTGCACAAATTTTCTGGTCTGTTTCCAACATTACAGCAGTGACTAAATTCAGCTAAAATATATGAGTGAGTTTTCAGGTCGTTGGGATGGCCTGAGGTCGAGTAAAGCGTTTTACAAAAGCAAGCTCTTTCCAAATGCTACCATTTTTAAATGCAAGTTGAAAGATCTGAGATTAATGTGACTGTCGGTCACTCGTCTGTCTGATGTTTTAATTTATCTAGTTTAAAACGGTTAATATTTCAATCAAATTAACATTCAGTGGAATAACAGCATGGTTAAAGATGATTTACTAATTGAGGCATCAGAACTTTCAGAATGAATACTTAATTCAACTGTATTCTTTATTTCAATTAAGTAACATCTGTTCTCATGAAAGTTTCTATTCATTTTAACCAACTGATAATATTCTTAAATTAAACCGCTATTTTGAGTTGAAACTAATCAATGTGACTGTGTTTATCTCGTTTTGCTGACACGAACACTTCATTGTGACCAGTGAGGTGTTTATGTAAATAAACACAGAAATAGAAGTCCCAGATTAGATTGTGGACTGACATAAACACAACAACTATTTCCCCACCAACACAGCACAGAAATAGAGACAAAGATGCAAATAGAACAACGGATTCAGGTAGTGTTTGTTTTTGGACATTTTTTATTCATCAGTTATCTGAGAAAAATTTCATCATGATATCCATGTTCTGAATTAGGAAGGATTCCCTCTAATCTCAAAATATAATGACAGGCCAAATGTGCCCGTAGAGTTTGCCTGTACCCCATCTCCCTTTCTGTCTTTCCCCTAACTGGTTCTGTCCCATGTCTCTCCACGATGGGTCATTGTCTTTATTCGACAACATGAAGTCAACATGTGTCCAATATATACTGCCAGCCCGATCTCACGACGTTGACTTCCAAGTACATAGATTGAATCCAATTAATTGGAATACGTAAAGGGTGTTTTACTCTAAAATGTGGTTGGAGCATTCAATGACCTTGGAGTGTTTAATGAGAACTGCAAAGACAATTTTACTCTCCAGCTGATCTGGGCTGCATATGGTGGCGAGCATTTGATGTGGCCGGGCCGATTTTTCCTTGTATCTAACCAAGCTGCCGTGCTCTTGGAGCGCTTGATTGGACAGTGTAGAGAAAGCTTTACTTGATCTAACCTGCACTGAACCTGCCCTGCGAGTGTTTGATATGACTGTGCATAGGGAGATTTACTCCCTATCTGAACTGTGCTGTACCTGACCTGGGTGAGTCAGATGGGACAGTGCTGAGCCTTACCTTACCCTGTAACTAACATCACAGTCAATCTGTCTTCGGAATCTCTGAAGGGTGAGTGCAGAAGAGGTTTTATCTGGTATAGAGCCCTTGTTTCCAGGCCTTTAATGTGATTGAGCGAGATATGTGGAAGGAATTCCATTCTGTATCCAAACAATCTGCAGCTGCTCTGGGAATGTTTGATGCGGACAGTGTAGAGGAAGTTTCTCTTTGTCTCCAACCCGTGGTGCACCTGTCCTGCGAGTGTTTGAAGGGACAGTAGGTCCTGCCTCTGTGTTGCACCAGGCCATGACCCGGTCTCTGTTTATGTCACACTACCTCGTACCTGTGTTGTTTTATATTAAATAAGGATCTGTTGCTGTTTATATTACACTCGTCCCAATCTCTGTTCATATTAATGAAGGCCACCAGCTGGAGGATATATCTTGATCAATAAGGGGATCAGGGGTTATTGGGAGAAGGCAGGAGAATGGGGATTAGGAAAATATCACCATAATTGAACGGCGGAGCAGTCAAGATGGGCCGAATGGTCTAATTCTGCTCCTTTTCTGATGGTCTGATGGACCCTGTTTGTCTCTGTTTACATTAACCTAGAACCTGACTCTTTTGATATTAATTTAGACATGCCTCTGTTTGTATTACATTAGATACTGCGTCTGTTCTGCACTTGGCCATATCTCTGTTCATATTACATTGGACCGGCCTCAGTAATTGCTGCGGTAGACCATGCATAATAATATGGAAAGTGGTTGGGGTGCAAATTGTGAAGGTAAAAAAACCTGAAGGAACAGCGATAATGTAAAATTCTTCAGCGAGCAAAGCTGATCTATGCCCAGATAAACGTCAGAATCTGTCCTGTCAGCACCCGAGCTGTGTGTACATACAACCGCAGATCTCCCTGATCTTCTTGCAGCCATTTCAAATTGTACAACTGAACTTCTATTGCCTGGGCCTAGTGCAATAGACCAAGGGAATGGAATAGTTGGAATTGTGTAATATAAACAGAGGAGCATTAGATAAATAACTGAGACAGAACGTAATGTTACAGCAACATTCATTCCGTGCACAACGGGCACACCGTAACTGCATTGTGTCACATCGACGGGATGCACTGCAGCAACTCGCCAAGACTTCTTCAAGAGCATCTTCCAGACCGGAGATTTCCGAGGCCACAATCTCAGACTAAAGGGACAGTCCTTTAAAACAAAGATGAGGAGGAATTTCTTCAGCCAGAGGATGGTGAACCTGTGGAACTCTTTGCCGCAGAAGGCTGTGGAGGACAAATCCCTGATTGTCTTTAAGTCAGAGATGGATAGGTTCTTGATTACTAAGGGGACCAAGGGTTATGGTGAGAAGGCAGGAGAATGGGGATGAGAAACATGTCAGCCATGATTGAATGGCGGGGCAGACTCGATGGGCCGAGTGGCCTAATTCGGCTCCTATGCCTTATGGTCTTAATACTCTGCATCCACCTAGACCTACAGCTCTATGGAGTCGATGTTGGTCTTTAGCAATGGCACAGAAGAAGTGATAACTGAAATCTAATTCTTCTGAGTGCACTGAAAATGGATATCAAGTGCTGCACAGCATACACTGTATACACTATACACCCGTTTCAGGCTGTTGCCAGGTGTCGATTTTTGTCCAAAACATGTATTTATTATATTACCTTTCCATCTCAAAGACATGTGGAATAATGCGCCCACAATTCAAACAGAGGCATCGTCTAGTGTATTAATAAAAGTGATCAGGTCTTAGAAAATATAGGCAGATTCAGGATCAACGATAGAATCCCTATAGGGCAGAAGGCCACTCGGACCACAGCATCTGCCCGACCACTGAAAGATCACCCTCCCCAATTCCCCGCCGTTGCGCCATGACCTGTGCATCTCTGGACACTAAGGGGCAATTTAAAATGCCCAATCCACCTAATCTGCACATCTTTGAACTATGGGAGGAAACCGGAGCACCCGGAGGAATGCCACGCAGACACAGGGAGAAAGTACAAACTCCAGACAGACAGTCAAGTATTGAACCCCGGAGCGAGGAGGCAGCTGTGCTAACCACTGTGCCACCGTGCCGCCGATCGCATAAGCAGAGTCTGGGTCGAGTGCAATATATTCTGAGTTCTGATTGAGGGGAGTGTCGAATGATACAAATTGCGACATGAACCGTGCAGCAATAAGCAATAAGCAGTAAGCAATAATACAGTACAAGAATAACTCAGGCAGGGCCGAGTGTTATAAAACAGGGGCATGGACAGGTACAGCATTAATTAAGGATTGACTTTATTAGAATCTAATGATCTAGTAGAGTAATAACTGAGACAGAACCACATGTGATGCAAACAGAATGTTGTTCCAGTTTACATTTCACAGATAAACGTTCTGATGCAGTAACCATTGTGACGTGTTTCTTGCCAGACTAACCGAGACATGGTTCAGTGCCGTCATAACTGAGGATTTATAATATAAACAGGATTGTATATTAACAACTGATATTCAGCCGAGTGCAGGAAAACTGAGAGAGGACCTGCTGCAATGTGATGGAGACACGGCCGAGTGTCATATGGGCACAGGCGGGGACGAGGTGTATATAAACATAGACATAAGACCATAAGACATAGGGGCGGAAGTAAGGCCATTCGGCCCATCGAGTCCACTCCACCATTCAATCATGGCTGATTTCAACTCCATTTACCCGCTCTCTCTCCATAGCCCTTAATTCCTCGAGAAATCAAGAATTTATCAACTTCTGTCTTAAAGACACTCAACGTCCCGGCCTCCACCGCCTCTGTGGCAATGAATTCCACGGACCCACCACTCTCTGGCTGAAGAAATTTCTCCTCATCTCTGTTCTAAAGTGACGCCCTTTTATTCTAAGGCTGTGCCCCCGGGTCCTAGTCTCCCCTGCTAATGGAAACAACTTCACTACGTCCACCCTATCTAAGCCATTCATTATCTTGTAAGTTTCTATTAGATCTCCCCTCAACCTCTTAAACTCCAATGAATATAATCCCAGGATCCTCAGACGTTCATCGTATGTTAGGCCTACCATTCCTGGGATCATCCGTGTGAATCTCCGCTGGACCCACTCCAGTGCCAGTATGTCCTTCCTGAGGTGTGGGGCCCAAAATTGCTCACAGTATTCTAAATGGGGCCTAACTAATGCTTTATAAAGCTTCAGAAGTACATCCCTGCTTTTATATTCCAAACCTCTTGAGATAAATGACAACATTGCATTTGCTTTCTTAATTACGGACTCAACCTGCAAGTTTACCTATAGAGAATCCTGGACTAGGACTCCCAAGTCCCTTTGCACTTCAGCATTATGAATTTTGTCACCGTTTAGAAAATAGTTCATGCCTCTATTTTTTTTTCCAAAGTGCAAGACCTCGCACTTCCCCACGTTGAGTTTCATCAGCCATTTCTTGGACCACTCTCCTAAACTGTCTAAATCTTTCTGCAGCCTCCCCACCTCCTCAATACTACCTACCCCTCCACCTATCTTTGTATCATCGGCAAGATTTGCCAGAATGCCCCCAGTCCCGTCATCTAGATCGTTAATATATAAAGAGAACAGCTGTGGCCCCAACACTGAACCCTGCGGGACACCACTCGTCACCGGTTGCCATTCCGAAAAATAATGTTTTATCCCAACTCTCTGCCTTCTGCCTGACAGCCAATCGTCAATCCATGTTAGTACCTTGCCTCGAATGCCATGGGCCCTTATTTTACTCAGCAGTCTCCCGTGAGGCACCTTATCAAAGGCCTTTTGGAAGTCAAGATAGATAACATCCATTGGCTCTCCTTGGTCTAACCTATTTGTTATCTCTTCAAATAACTCTAGCAGGTTTGTCAGGCACGACCTCCCCTTACTAAATCCATGCTGACTTGTCCTAATACGACCCTGCACTTCCAAGAATTTAGAAATCTCATCCTTAACAATGGATTCTAGAATATTGCCAACAACCGAGGTTAGGCTAACTGGCCTATAATTTTCCATCTTTTTCCTTGTTCCCTTCTTGAACAGGGGGGTTACAACAGCGATTTTCCAATCCTCTGGGACTTTCCCTGACTCCAGTGACTTTTGAAAGATCATAACTAACGCCTCCACTATTTCTTCAGCTATCTCCTTTAGAACTCTAGGATGTAGACCAGCTGGGCCTGGAGATTTATCAATTTTTAGACCTCTTAGTTTCTCTAGCACTTTCTCCGTTGTGATGGCTACCATATTCAACTCTGCCCCCTGACTCTCCTGAATTGTTGGGATATTACTCATGTCTTCTACTGTGAAGACTGACGCAAAGTACTTATTTAGTTCCTCAGCTATTTCCTTGTCTCCCATCACTAGATTACCAGCGTCATTTTGGAGCGGCCCAATGTCTACTTTTGCCTCCCGTTTGTTTTTAATGTATTTAAAGAAACTTTTACTATCATTCCTAATGTTACTGGCTAGCCTACCTTCATATTTGATCCTCTCTTTCCTTATTTCTCTCTTTGTTATCCTCTGTTTGTTTTTGTAGACTTCCCAATCTTCTGACTTCCCACTACTCTTTGCCACATTATAGGCTTTCTCTTTTGCTTTGATGCATTCCCTAACTTCCTTTGTCAGCCATGGCTGCCTAATCCCCCCTCTGATAACCTTTCTTTTCTTTGGGATGAACCTCTGTACTGTGTCCTCAATAACTCCCAGAAACTCCTGCCATTGCTGTTCTACTGTCTTTCCCACTAGGCTCTGCTCCCAGTCGATTTTCGTCAGTTCCTCCCTCATGCCCCTGTAGTTACCTTTATTTAACTGTAACACCTTTACGTCTGATTCTACCTTCTTTCTTTCAAATTGGAGATTGAATTCTACCATATTATGATCACTGCCTCCTAAGTGTTCCCTTACTTTAAGATCTTTAATCAAGTCTGGCTCATTACATAACACTAAGTCCAGAATGGCCTGTTCCCTCGTGGGCTCCATCACAAGCTGTTCCAAAAAGCCCTCCTGTAAACATTCAATGAATTCCCTTTCCTTGGGTCCACTGGCAGCATTATTTACCCAGTCCACCTGCATATTGAAGTCCCCCATGATCACTGTGACCTTGCCTTTCTGACATGCACTTTCTATTTCGTGGTGCATTTTGTGCCCCCGGTCCTGACCGCTGTTAGGAGGCCCGTAGGCCTGTACATAACTCTCATTATGGTTGTTTTGCCTTTGTGGTTCCTCAACTCTACCCACACAGACTCCAGATCATCTGACCCTATGTCGTTTAGTGCTATTGATTTAATTTCATTCGTAATTAACAAGGCAACCCCGCCCCCTCTGCCCACCTCTCTGTCTTTTCGATAGGTTGTGAATCCCTGGATGTTTAAATGCCAGTCCTGAACCCCCTGCAACCACGTCTCTGTGATGCCTACCACATCATACCTGCCAGTCACAATCTGGGCCACAAGCTCATCTACCTCGTTCCGTACACTGCACGCATTTAAATATGGCACCTTTAATTCTCTGTTGACCGTCCCTTTTGTTTTCTTTGTGTGGTGGACCTTGGTTTACTGAGCCTTTCCATACGCTGTGTCATATTTTGTGGGATTGGGACGATCGTAACCTCTCCTGAGTTTTGTCTTTTCGTGCTTTTTTGTATTCCTAAGAAGCTACGCTTCCCACTGATTACTTAACCTCTTGGTTCCCTGACTTCCCCCCCCCCCCCCCCCCCAATCTCTAGTTTAAAGTCCTATTGACCACCCTATTTACTCTTTTCGCCAGAACACTGGTCCCAGCTCGGTTCAGGTGGAGACCATCCCAACGGTAAAAGTCCCCACTGTCCCAAAACTGATGCCAGTGTCCCATGAAAAGGAACCCCTCTTTCCCACACCACTCTTTCAGCCACGTGTTAACTTCCCTTATTCTTGCCTCCCTATGCCAATTTGCACGTGGCTCGGTCAGTAATCCGGAGATTATGACCCTTGAGGACCTGTTTTTTAATTTGAGTCCTAGCTCTTTATAATCTCTAAACAGGTCCTCTTTTCTAGACTTGCCTATGTTGTTGGTACCGACATGGACCACAACAACTGGATCCTCCCAGTCCCTCTCCAGTATGAAATGTTTAAAATTATTTAGTGGGATCTTGGCGTCCCCAGTAACGTCAGCATTTGATGTGAATTCCTAATTGCCCTTGAGAATGTAATGTTGAGCCCTCTTATTGAACCATTGCATCTCATCCTGAGCAAGTCCACCCACAGAGCTGATAGGAAGGGAGTTCCAGGATTTTGACCAGTGTCAGTGAAGGAACAGAAATATAGTTCCCATCGGGATGGTATGTGGCTTGGCGGGGAATTTGCAGGTCCTGCGTATACAATGCACCTGCTGCCTTTCTCCTTTTAGTAGCAGTGTTCATGGATGTGGAAGGTGTTACAGAAGTCGGCTGCAGTAGATCCTTGTATATCATTCACGCTGCTCGAATTGTACACCCGTGATTCAGGGAGTGAATGTTTCACCTGGTGAATGGGGTGTTCCTCGAGCCGACTGCTTTGTCCTGGATAGCGTCGAGATTCTCAAGTGTTGCTTGAGGGGCACACGTGAGACAAATGTGGAATATTCAGTCACACTACTGACTTCTGCCCTCTAGATGATGGATAGGGTTTGGGAAGTCAGGAGGTGAGTTACTCACCGCAGAATTTACAGCCACTGACCTGCTCATGTAGTCACATTATTTAAATGGTGCTTCCAGTTCAGTCTGTCATCAATGATAATCCCGAGGATGTTGATAGTGGGGGATTCAATCACGGTAGTGCCATTTAAAATCAAGGGGAGATGGTTAGAATCTTACTTTTTGAGATGGTCATTTTCTGACACTTGTCAGCCCAAGCCTGAATGTTGTACAAGTCTTGCTGCACATGAAGACAGACTGCTTCAGTATTAGAGGAGTCGAATATGGTGCAGAACATTGGGTCTACATCAGCAAAATCCTCATTTCTGACCTTACAGTGAATGGTGAAGTTTGGGACTAAGACATTGTACGTGACAGGGTGACACTTTCCATCAAGTTACTGATGATCGCGTGCGGACTGATCAGTCAATAATTAGCCGGATTGGATTGATAATGCCTTTTGTGGACGAGGCATGTTTGGCAACGTTACACATTATTGGGTACATGCTAGTGCTATACTTGTACTGGAGCAACTTGCCTGAGGCGCAGCCAGTTTTAGAGCACAAATCTTTAGTATGTTGCGAGAATGTTGCCAGGATAATAACATTTTCTGCGCCTGCAGACGTTTCTTGATGTTGTGTGGACTGAATCAAATTGCCTGAAGATTGACATCTCTGATGATGAAGACCACCAGAGGAGGCCGAGGTGGACCATGCTCTTGGCACGTCTGGCGGAAGGTGGCACCAAAGTTTCAGTCTTTTTTTTTACACTGACGTGTTGGTCTTCCCCATCATTGAGGAGGGGAATTTTATTGAGGTTGCTGCTCCGGCTACTTGTCCGAGTACAAGTGCACTATTCAGGACTGGACGTGGCAGAACTGCAAAGCTAGATCCTACCAATTGAAAATGGGATCACAGTGACTTTGTGATATAAACATTGACATGTACTGGTGCAGTATTAACTGAAACAGAGTGTCGCGTAATGTAAACAAAAACAGAGTCTAGTCTAACAAAAATACAGATGGTGCCCCGAAACACGTGCTTGTTAGCTGAATTGGACATTCTGAATTCTCCCTCTGTGTACCCGAACAGGCGCCCGAGTGTGGCAAATAGGGGGTTTTCACAGAAACTTCATTGCAGTGTTAATGTAAGGCTACTTGTGACAATAATAAAGATTATTGACAGTAATTAAGGTTATTATTTTAAAATTAACAGAGACGGGGATCATTGCAGTAATTATTGAGTTAATGTCTGCTTCATGTAATGTGAGGCATCTCGATTTAAATTCCATCTGCTGGCCAAACTTTGCAGTTGCAGTTACCGTGAAAGTGTTACTGTCAGGTTTGATCCATGATATTGCTGTATCAATAATCCATTTCCACAAATGTAATATCACATCGCCTTCTGTGGGAGGTTCCAAAATTTAAGGTGTAACTAATTGCAGGTGGCCCTGCCTGATTCTCCCACATTGAGATCGGCACCAGAGCAAAACGATTCAATTCCTGCTCACGCATTTTTGTTCACCTTTGTTAAATGGAGGAACGTTTACCTGTATGGATTCCATGGGAAATTTAATATTAACCTTAACAAACATGTTGTTGGGGAGAGTTTATTGGTTCATTATACCACCTGAAAGATGGTTCGGGTCGTTGTCTCCAAATCATCCAAGGAAGTTCAGATGGGATCTTAAGTTGAAAGGGAACATGTGGGCGTGCGTGTAAGACAGAGAGAATGCTTGTGTGAAAGACTGGGTGTGTTCGTCTATCTACATGTGTGTATTTCGTTGTGTGTGTATGTGAAAGCGAATTTGTGCATGTGTTTGTGTGAAACACATCATGTTGTGTACAACTGAATTTCACAAAGATCACAGGCATCCTTCTATTTCCAATAGATACACAGCAAATACATCCACTGGGTTTGACACAAGTGTTGCACATGAAGCTCTCAATTGTCGTTCTGGGTTGTCATTTTATCGGTTTGTGTCTATTTCAAAGCTGCTAAATCCATTGGTCCTGGTGGTTCACACCAGCTCACCGGAAGTATCGCCGTTTTTTGAGTTTGCAGCTGGTGACCCCCAATTGCAATGATCAACGTTTATGGTTAGGACCTTCAGGTCACACTTAGACGAATCCTTGAAGCAGAATATCGGGCTTCCCACTGGGATGTTTCCACTATGGGCTGTTTAGCACAGGGCTAAATCGTTGGCTTTGAAAGCAGACCAAAGCAAACCAGAAACACGGTTCAATTCCTGTACCAGCCTCCCCGAACAGGTGCTGGAATGAGGCGACTAGGGGATTTTCACAGTAACTTCATTTGAAGCCTACTTGTGACAATGAGCGAATTTCGTTCATGTGGAAATTCCTGGGGCATGTGACCATCTTCCATTTAGGGACCGTACTAGAATTGTGGACACCATCTATTTTTCATTGCTTTGAAGAGACTTGGAAGCTCTTTCCTTGAGAAACCTGCCGCATTTCTGATTTTGGCCTGCTAGTAAATATCCAAAATGCATTGCGGACAGCAAAGATGACATTGGCTGGGCTATTTTTCTTGACTGCTGTACGTGTTCCTTGTTTCACAGACATACAACAAGGTTCTGAGAGTTCAGGCCTTATAAACCATCAGCTTGTTCCAAAGGGTCAGCTATATGTTATTCCATAGACATATCATAGAATCATAGAATTTACAGTGCAAAAGGAGGCCATTCGGCCCATCGAGTCGGCACCGGCCCTTGGAAAGAGCACCCCACTTAAGCCCACACATCGAACCTATCCCCGTTACCCAGTAACCCCACCTAACCTTTTTTGGACACCAAGGGCTATTTAGCAAAGGCAATCCACCTAACCTGCACATCTTTATACTGTGGGAGGAAACCGGAGCACCCGAAGGAAACCTACACAGACACGGGGAGAACATGCAGACTCCACACAGACAGTGACCCAAGCCGGGAATCGAACCAGGGACCCTGGAGCTGTAAAGCCACTGTACTAACCACTGTGCTACCGTGCTACCCCAGGACTTGAATATCATCAGCCTTTGAATGTGGAAGTAATGTTAGTTCTGTCTGTGGGAAAGGATCTGAAAGATCGATGTGACTGGAAAAGCACCGAGATACACACACACTGAGAGAGAGTGTTCCAGTGAGCTGACTGTGGAAAGATCTTTAACCAGTTACAGCTTGAAAAAACACCACACCATTCACAGTGGGTGTAAACCATACACGTGATCTGTGTGTAAACAAGACTCAAAGTGATCATCCAACCTGGAGAGACAACTGCAGCATGGATAAACCGTGGAAATGTAGGGACTGTGGGAAGTGATTCCGTTATCCATCCACACTGCAAATTCATCAATGCAATCACACTGGAGAAAGACTCTTCACCTGATCTGTGTGTGGGAAGGGATTTGTTAATTCCTCTGACTTTCTGACACACCAGCGGGTTCACACGGGGGAGACACCATTTATCTGCTCCGAGTGTGGGAAGGAATATGCTCGCTCATCCCACCTGCTGATACACAAGCGACTTCACACCTGCTCTATTTGTGGGAAAGGTTTCACAAAGTCATCCGATCTTCGAACACACAAGCAAGCTCACACTGGGGAGAGGCCATTCACCTGTTCCATCTGTGGTAAGAAGTTCACTCGGTCATCACTCCTCACTGCGCACCAACGTGTTCATACTAACAATAGACCTTTTAAATATTCTGACTGTGAGAAGAGCTTTAAAAGCAGACGTGAAATGCTGACATGCCAACGTGCACACACTGGGGAGTGACCGTTCACCTGCTTCGAATGTGGGAAGGGATTCGCCCATTCATCCAACTTTCTGAGACACCAGCGAGTTCACACTGGTGAGAGTAATGAGTCAAACAAAGGTGGTATCTGCTGTCCCCATGTCAGCATCACATTCTACATCACGGCAGTCTCTCACCGTGGTAACTCGGGAGCAGAATTTGCTGACCGGCTCTTATTTAGTGTGACCATTAGCGAAAGTGCAACACCTTGTCCCACTGCCACGGTTTTCCTCATGCTTATAAGGAAGAACAAGTTACAGGCACAGGGGACACAGTCCATGAGTCTCTGTAGATGAGTTTTTGTTTGGATGATCGAATTTTCAGCATAAAGTAATTCTCTGATGAGTATGTATTGTGATTATGCCTCAGTTTTGATGACTGAAAGGTTGTACAGGTTTGCAGCCTGATAGAGTGTGCTAGTGGATTCATCCATATCTTCAGGGAAGGCGAAGAACTGTAGTATGAAGAAGAAGCTGCCGAATAGAGTTGGGTCCAGGACACGGTCCTCTTTTACTCAATTATCCACTTAGAATCTGTCAGAAGTGGAATCATCAATCTGTACAACGCAGTGCATTTTGCCATGGAAGGAGTGAATGAGACAGGGAAGCTTTAGCAGACGACCAATTTTCCCCAAGTCTTATGGTGCCCGCGCTCTGCTGACGGTGTAAAATGTTTATTGAGATTGATGAAAGGAAGGTGATGAGGTATACATGCGGCAGAGGGAGCAGATCAAGTCCAGAGTAAATCTTGCGACACAAACACAGCACCTTGCTTCCAGCTACTTTCGGCCTGCAAGCAGATGAAGTGTTTAAAGTGTGAAACTAGCAGAGGCCTTCCCAGTGCTGCTATGAGTGAGAGATGTCAATAGTTGCTGCAGTTTCCTCTGTCCACTTTTCTTTCAGATATTGGTTATGATTTTGCATCAAGAATCTCCCGTGGGATGGCGTGTATCTTCCAGCAGGGATGGCGAAGGCCATAAATGTTCAGAAACATAGCAATTATATTCGCCAATTTTCATTCATTTATGAATATAAATAATCATACTCACCAATTGCCATCGTTCCACAAGATTAGTAGAGTTTTAAATTGAGTTATACGGTGTGGGTGTCGCTGGCTCGCCATGATTTATTGTCCATCGCTAATTACCCTTCACAAAGTGGTGGTGAGCTATCTGTTTGAACCCCTGCAGTTACTCTGGTGTCGGTACACCGACGTTGCACACACTGGGGAGTTCCAGGCTTTTGAACCAGCGACAGCGAAGATTCGGCGATATATTTCCAAGTCAGGATAGTGAGTGATTTGGAGGGGAATTTCCAGGTGGTGATCGTCCCATCTTTCATCTGCCTCTTCCTTTTAGAAGGTTATGGTGCTGGGTATAAAAGGTGTTTCAAAGGAGACTTGCTGCGTTCCTGCAGCGCATCTTGTGGATGGTACATTATTGTCATTGTTCGTCGGTGGTGGATGCAATGAGTGTTTGCACGTAGGGTGACAATCAAGTGGACTGCTTTGGACTGCATGCTGTCGAGCTTCTTGAATATTGCTGGAGCTGCATCCAGCCAGGCAACGGGAGAGTATTCAATTAAACTCCTGATTTGTGCCTTGTAGACGGTGAACAGGATTTGGGAGTCAGGAGGTGAGTTACTCCCCGCAGGTTTCCCAGACCCTACCCGATCGTGTAGACTCAGCATGTATATGGCCAGTCCAGTCCAGTTCCTGGTTAATGGTAACCCCAGGATATTCATAATATCCTGTGTTCACACAGGAAAAAGACAATGTTGTCGAGGAGAATACTGAGATTCAGTGTACTAGACTAGATGGGCTTGAGGTTCATAAGGAGGAGGTGTTAGCAATTCTGGAAGGTGTGAAAATCGATATGTCCCCTGGGCCGGATGGGATTTATCCTAGGATTCTCTGGGAAGCTACGGAGGAGATTGCTGAGCCTTTGGCTTTGATCTTTAAGTCATCTTTGTCTACAGGAATAGTGCCAGAAGACTGGAGGATAGCAAATGTTGTCCCCTTGTTCAAGAAGGGGAGTAGAGACAACCAGGGTAACTATAGACAAGTGAGCCTTACTTCTGTTGTGGGCAAAATCTTGGAAATGGTTACAAGAGATAGGATGTATAATCATCTGGAAAGTAATAATTTGATTAGAGATAGTCAACACGGTTTTGTAAAGGGTAGGTCGTGCCTCACAAACCTTATTGAGTTCTTTGAGAAGGTGACCAAACAGGTGGATGAGGGTAAAGCAGTTGATGTGGTGTATATGGATTTCAGTAAAGCGTTGGATAAGGTTTCCCACGGTAAGCTACTACAGAAAATACGGAGGCATGGGATTCAGGGTGATTTAACAGTTTGGATCAGAAATTGGCTAGCTGGAAGAAGACAAAGGTTGGTGATTGATGGGAAATGTTCATACTGGATTCCAGTTACTAGTGGTGTACCACAAGGATCTGTTTTGGGGCCACTGCTGTTTGTCATTTTTATAGATGACCTGAAGGAGGGCGTAGAAGGATGAGTGAGTAAATTTGCAAATGACACTAAAGTCGGTGGAGTTGTGGACAGTGCGGAAGGATGTCACAAGTTACAGAGGGACATAGATAAACTGCAGCGCTGGGCTGAGAGGTGGAAAATGGAGTTTAATGCAGAAAAGTGTAAGGTGATTCATTTTGGAAGGAATAACAGGAAGACAGAGTACTGGGCTAATGGTAAGATTCTTGGCAGTGTGGATGAGCAGAGAGATCTCGGTGTCCATGTACATATATCCCTGAAAGTTGCCACCCAGGTTGAGAGGGTTGTGAAGAAGGTGCATGGTGTGTTAGCTTTTATTGGTCGAGGGATTGAGTTTCGGAGCCATGAGGTCATGTTGCAGCAGTACAAAACTCTGGTGCGGCCGCATTTGGAGCATTGCGTGTAATTCTGGTCACCGCATTATAGGAAGGATGTGGAAGCATTGGAAAGGATGCAGAGGAGATTTACCAGCATGTTGCCTGGTATGGAGGGAAGATCTTATGAGGAAAGGCTGAGGGACTTGAGGCTGTTTTCGTTAGAGAGAAGAATGTTAAGAGGTGACTTAATTGAGGCATACAAGATGATCAGAGGATTGGATAGGGTGGACTGTGAGAGCCTTTTTCCTCGGATGGTGATCTCTAGCACGAGGGGACATAGCTCTAAATTGAGGGGAGATAGATATAAGACAGATGTCAGAGGTAGGTTCTTTACTCAGAGAGTAGTAAGGGCGTGGAATGCCCTGCCTTCAACAGTAGTGGGCTCGCCAATACTATGGGCATTCAAACGGTCATTGGATAGACATATGGACGATAAGGGAATAGTGTAGATGGGCTTTAGAGTGGTTTCACAGGTCGGCGCAACATCATGAGCTGAAGGACCTGTACTGCGCTGGAATGTTCTATGTTCTATAATGGAGGATTCAGCGATGGCAATATCAGTGAATGTCAAGGAGAAATGGTTAGATTCTATTTTAGTGGAGATGGACATTGTTTAGCAATGAAGGAAATGTGACATCTCTCACTGGTCTCACCTACATGTGGTTCCAGTCGGACATAACAAGTCTGACTCTTCAGTTCCTTCTGAGCTGCCCCAGCAAACCACTCAGTTCAAGAGCAATTAGGAACAGGGATCACATGGTGGTCTTGTCAGTGAGTCCCATATTCCATGGAAGAATATGGGAAAAACGACAAGAATATACATGTTGATCTGTTATAAATGGACCCCTGGCTGATGGTCTGATTGTATTTCCATCCGTCATCACAATGTTACAAGGTGTGGGAAAGATCCTCCAGCGGTATATTGCTGCTGAGGGAGGTTAGCAAAGCTGGATAACTCTCCTTTCTTGACAGATGGGAATAGTTCACATAGGTCCACAATTTAAAACATAAAATTATCTCCAGTACTGTTGCTGGGTAGATTTGTTTATAAATAGTCCTCATTGACAATGTTAAGAGTTTGAAGTTGGCTTGCAGCCAAGCGGTCAGTACTGAGAAAACAGATCTCTGAAAAAAAATCCAGATGCTTCCTGTAAACAACATTGAACATTCGAGCCTCCCTGACTGCAGGCGGCTGGATTGCTGCCAAATACTGTGTGGGGCAGATTAGCCTGAATATGAATGGACAAAATGGGATTCATCCATTCAAACAATAAATGTTTAAACCGCACATATAGTATACATTTTAAATGGTGCTCCATGTAAATAAGTATATTCAGTGAATGTTCTGTTCACTCTGAGATTCAATATGATCGGAAAATAGTGAACTGACTAAATGCTATTTGATTTATATTAGTTCCGAGTAAAGGTCACTCTAGATATTAAAGCCTGTGTGTTAAGACCCTAATGAAGTGAGAGTGAGTGGTGTTGATGGTCCCAATCCACAACCCGATAAGATGAGTAGAATTGCAAAAACATAAATTAAAATGAATTAAAAGTAATAGAACTGCATTAAACTCGCGGGGATTCCAGGAATATTCTCCGAGTTGTTGACCTCATTTAAACTTCTACCTGATCAGCACCGTATTCTGTACAGTTTACGTTTTGCTGTTTCCATTATTTTACAGTCCCTCTCAGTGCTGACAATGAGTGGGGAATTGACCAGTTCATGACCAGCTTCAGTGGAAGTTAAAACATTTATTCCTGTGGTATTGTGTAATATGCCGCAAAGTCCTGATATCCTGTGTTCCCAACACCAGTGAATGTTAGGCAGCCGGTGGTCAGTAAAATTAGCTGCAATGATTTGGATGCTGAAGGATAATTTTGCTGATCGCCGCGTCCGTTCTGATTCATTAACTTCTCTGTCAAAACCTGATGTGAATTTTCTGTTTCTCTGTCAACTCACTGCTCAATTATCAGGCAAGCGGCTTCTTTAACCGCTAATGTTCACGGGACTGTCTGAGGCTCAGGGGCAGTTCGAGAAATACCAGGAGAAACAGTTTCTTCCTGTCCTCAGACCTACATTGTTTGATGAGAGCCTTGCACCATTTAAATAGAATCACTTTGTTCACTCCACGTATTTAGTTACAGAAATCGAGAACAATTCGGCTGATTAATTATAAGTTATTATTGCAATAGGATAAAGACCCGGAGTTGTTGCAAATCAGACAGACAGACGTATTATTCACCGTTAATATAATTTAACCTGTTTATGTTCATCCCCTTACGTTGAAGAGTAGAAATAAAGGGACTGAATTTATAATGGAATTAACTTTTATTAACAGATGCGAAAATATAATTTAGATTAGGATGAGGAGAGACATTACAATGAATCAATTCAGACAAACAAATATCCCGTTATAGATTAATATCTCCTTTTAATAATAACCTATAGTAAATCTCCGGGTCCATTCCGTTGGGGGTGTGGAAGGTGGGACGTGGATCCAGTCGCCGCCTCCACCAGGGAATCAACAGGCGGCGCCTGGAAACCCGCCCCCTTCTGCCGGGTATTTAAATGCCGCTCACTGGGACCCGAATCCAACAGTCCGGGAGCTGGTTTCTTCACTGAGTTCCTGACACAACCATTTCCGCCAAATGACCAGAAGGATGAGGTGGGCCGTTTCTCTCAGTTTGTTGCTGACTTTCTTATCCCGTGAGTAGTTTTTATTGTCCAAGTCTCTCACTGTTACTGTCTCAGTGTTAGTCTCTCTCTGGAATGTTCCAGAATCACCAATCATTTCACCAGCATTAATCCTCGGGCTTTTTGATATATTTTTACAGATGTCCAGTCGGATGTTGTGTTGACTCAGCCAGAGGCAGAGACCGGGCGTCCCGGAGGCTCCCTGAGACTGACCTGTAAAACCAGCGGGTTCAGTCTTGGCAGCGTCTGGATGGGTTGGATCCGCCAGGTTCCCGGACAAGGGCTGGAGTGGCTCGTTCTCTACTATGATTCATCCAACACCATACACTACGCGCCAGGGATTCAGGGCCGATTTACTCCTTCCAAAGACACGTCAAACAACATCTTCTCTTTGGCCATGTCGACCCTGAAGACCGAAGACACCGCCATCTATTACTGTGCAAAGTGGGCACAGCGAGAGGAACCAGGGCTGGACCCGCACAAGAACAGCTCGAGAGGGAATTCATCAATTTTCATCACAATTGGAAGGTCAGTACTTGTTTTAAATGTAGTATTAATATCAGTGATCAGAACGAGACCAGGAGCGCTGTTGGTAAAATTAACACAGATAACATTTAACCGTAAAACCTAACAAACCTACCGATGTAATAATGAGCTTCTGACTGTGTGTATATTTAATGTTTGCATTCTCAGCAATTGCAGTCCTGGACATGAAACTTGTTGTATTATGTCTGATACTTTGAGGAAATGTTCCACATTGTATTTTGCAAACTGTTGCATAAATTCTAAACTAGATTAGAAGTAACCGTGTATTTGAAGTGAATACGAAGCGGCAGGACTGAATAAAGAGTGAGTGCAGTTTTTGTGCGGGTGCCTGTCACTGTGACTACAGCAGTGGGGGCACAGTGCTGTGCACAGCGACCTTCTTGTACAAAAACCTCAGTGAAAGAGTTTGTTCAAATTTGTGATCCGGACCGCAGCAGGATCGCAGCAGGATCGTCAATGTAAATGAGGCATAAATAAAACAAAGGGATGGAAGTAATATTAGTTTGTAAAAACTTATAAAAGCTCCCAATGTATCACTGTTGACTGACAAGTTGGATCTGCGCAGAAGGTTTTAAGCTATTCTGATCCTCTTTATAAATGTAACCAGGACAAGGTGAAATAACTCACCGAAATAAGAGACAGAATTAGATTTTTGAGAGAGCAGTGAAATTAAATCTCTGTATTTTACAGTTAACAGTCTGCCGCAGTATTTGACACGCTGTGTCTCACTGTGATACCTGGCACAGCAGTTACTGTCAATACAAAAAGCCCCTCCGCACTAATTAACTGAGGCTGGCTCAGTGCTCGCTTTTACAATCCAATTTTATTCACAGTGAAGTATTATTTATGTCCAGCACTGCCCAAATAATAAGAATTCATATCCAAAATCTAATAATTATTCACTCATCAGTTGGTGATTTCAATAACATGGTTATGTGTTACTCTGGGAAATATAAAACATTCGGAACATTTCTGATGGGCAATCGCTATCCACAAGTACAATTCTAATTTAATGATAATTCACTGTGACTTTACTTTGCCGCTGGTTTGTGAATATTTAAAATAATGGTGGATTTCTGTCTATTTTGTGCAGATTCGGTTATTGTACGGAGCTACCCGGGTGGTGTAACATTGTGACTACTTCGACTACTGGGGACAAGGCACCATGGTGACGGTGACTGCAGGTAAGAACCGTGCAATTATTTAGCAACTGTTTTAATTGAGTCTTTGTTTTATTTATTTTTTCATTTTCAACTATGCATTCGTTCACTGAATTGTTGGTTTGCTGGATTCTGTATTGAGATTTTGTTGTAATGTTTTATGTGATTCTGCTGAAAAGGGGATCTTGACAAAGGGTTCTGCTGAGGGATTCAGTCGCTGGTTGTTGTGATTTGATGTTAATTTGCTGAGGATATTGTGTGGCCGGGTTACTTTAAATACCTACCGTCTGTTAAACGTTTTGGCGAATCTACAATGTTTTATCTCGGTGACATCTGGTGGCTGGAAGTTTTATCATTGACTGCACATGTGTTAGAAATCTTACCCAATATTAGCAAAATATGCTGAAGTTTCTGTATGAATTGATTTAAAATGTTCCTCTTACTCGCAATACTGATGATATTATTCTTCATTCACTTGATGACAGGCGGATTTGATGGTTTCTAGACAGAGATTTTCCTGAAGTGTTGTTTGATTCTGTTGAAAGTGTTTGTGTAACTGAGCTTCTTCTCCATGAAATGAGATTCAGCCCCTCAGTGATGTGACGTGGTGCAGGTTTGGTGGCTGAGGACACTGTGTTTGGATCACTTTGAACAAGTGAAATCTGTGAAATGGTTGGGGATTTCTGCATTGTTTAAGGTCGGTGATATTTTATGATTGAATAAAACAATTCACGCGTTTGAATCTGCTTGACGCATGATTGTAGGCAGGAGTTTAGAGCAAACTGGCTGGATTTTAGAGCATTTTAAAAAATGATAATGGCAGATTAAACGAAGACACGGTTTCAGACGCTCTTTTTGAACATAATTTGTTACTGTAATCGCAGCTTGGCTTTTCTGCAATGTTTAAACTCGGTGGCATCTGATTGATGGTTGCAGCTTTTACCAACTACTGCAAACTACGTTTCAAAATATGTTTGAAATACGGCCCAAAATGAATAAAATATGGTAGTTTCAATATTATTTTTGGACCTATCCGACCGCCTCATATTACTGTTATTCCATATATCTATTAATTCAATTGGTGGCGAGCTGGTTTGCTGGATTCGATACTGAGGTACTTTTGAAATATTAAGCTTGATTCTGTTGCACGTAGAATTGAGCTGCTTCTCCGTGAAACGTGTTTCAGTCCCTCAGTGATGAGGTTTGATGTGCTGAGAGGCTTGTGTGTCTGGGTGACTTTGGTTAAGTACAATTTGTGAAGCGGTTTGGCTTTCTGCGTTGTTTCTGCACTATTTGAACTCGGTAACATTGAGCGGTTACAGGTTTTGTGGTTAAATGTGAACAGTCTAAGTCTGCGTAATTTAAATCTGCTTGAAACACGAAAAACAGGCAGATTTCAGAAATGAAGAAATAAATTAAAGATATATTCAGGCTTTTGAAAAATCTTAACTGATGATTCCAGATTAAACTAAACTATCCCTTCATTCAGGACACAATTCGTTATTGTAACCTCACACTGCTTAATCAAAACATTCTAGAATTAGAGATTAAAGTTAGTATAATTAAAGAATTATAAACGGTAGTATAATTCTTTATTAACCAAATATGTTTTCACATTAATCATCAACCGCCTTTCAAAATTAGAATGACTGGAAAAGTTTCTAGGCTGGAAATATTTTGTGATTTTGGCTGAAACTGTTTTAGTAATAACATACTGATTCCACAGCAGTGTTCAGTTAACGCAAGAGATTTTGAATTATTTTTTAAATCCCTGATTATGTTTGCAGTTACTTAATTCGGAGTTTAACATTGTAGTTGGACAATTTGTGTATCCGGTTATTATATTCTTTCCGTGCAACATCAACAATATGATTACATAAATGTCATTTGTAGGTGGATAGTGAGAAAATTATCACTAATCTAATCATAAACAGTTTTCTGCGACCTGGAAGTCGCTGGCAGTGAAGGAATTGTTCATATGATTTTATTTGAATTGCAGGAATGTTCCGACTGCATGGTAAAAGCTTAAAATTCAGAGATTAATTTAATTACAAAAAGCGAATATTAACTTTGCAATAAATAATAACATCATGTCTCGAATAGCTGTGCTGTCCACAGGAGAGAATTACAGGGAAACAAAGTACAGAACAGAAGCATAGATTATATCTGAGCCCCATGCTTATTTCTATTAAATATTAAATTGGACAACAAAATCTCTACTTCATTTGTTCATTATGCCTCAGTTTATTAAAGCAGCAGAATGAATAGTTTTAACTGTATTTGCAATGATTAATTTTGATCTCCTTTCATTAGCAATAGTTTTAAAATATTTATTGCAGGGATTGTCTGAGTTGTTAAATCTAGAAAGCACTTTGATTGATCACAAACTGCCAGGCTAATTATTTATTTATATATATCGTTTATAAACTCAGGAGTCCCGCTTTAACAAACAGCTTTTTTGACTAAGCGACAGTGAAGGAACGGCAGTATAGTTTCAAGTCAGGATGGTGTGTGGCTTGGAAGGAAACATGCAGGTCGTGGTGTTCCCATGCACCTTCTGCCCTTGTCCTTCTATGTGGTAGAGGTTGCAGGGTTGGATGGTGCTTTCGATGGAGTCTTGGAGAGTTGCTGCAGTGCATCTTGTACATCATACACACTGCTGCCACTGTTTGTCGGTGATGGAGGGAGTGAATGTTTAAGGCGGCGAATGGGGCTATATTGGCAGGCCGCTGGACAGTGCAAAATTCCTTGAGATTTTTCGTGTTTCCATCATTTAGATAAATGGAAATTATTCAATGACAGACCTGACTTGTAGATGGTGAAATGTCTTTGGACGATACACACAGGATTCCCAGCCTCTGACGGGCTCTTGTAGCTACAACATTTATATCAACACTGGATTGATCCCTTCCGTGTGCACACTTGATGGAACAATGTAGAATATGTTTTATTTTATATCAAACCAGTATTGTACCCCTATCCTTGCAGCGGGAGATATGATATGTTGTGGGGAGGAGTGAGGATTTTACTCTATATCTTAACTTGGCCTGTGCCTGGCCTGAGGGTCTTTCCCCCATAGAGGTCAAGTAGATGAATAAACATCGACTGACGAGCTGAGTTATCGAGTCAGATATATGGAAATAAATTGTTCTAATGCTCGTGAAACGACGCACGTTAATTGATTTTAACAATATTTCTGAAAAATGCATTAATTTGAAATAATTAATTATATTAAAGCATTTTGAGTATCAGAAAATCATTGAATGTGAGTGACCTGAATTTGAGGACCATTTCAGAATAAACAGTATCAGGAAGTGAGAGTAACGCTCCAGAGGGCAGCGTCTGTTCTGATCTGACAGGAGGCTGCAAGAGGCTGCAAGTTATTTTGACAAATGAAATGGACAATGACGAGATACCCGCTGCAAATAACCATCAGAATAAACTAATGTCTGAAAATATTACTTTGTTTAATTCTAGTTTTAAAAATCACAGTCTAGGTAAACTGGGGTGACAGCCAATTGCCCGACTCAGTCACGATAGAAAGCACCAACTTAGTGGATGACATTTCTGTGAAAGATTGAAATGATTGTCCAACCAGTGGTCCTCGAGCCGGATTGCGCTCACTGAGTCACCCACACTCACTGTGAGAGTGGATGGGAGTGCGTGTGGAGTGTGAGGGCGAATGAGAATGTGGGGACTGGGAGTGAGCCAGACAGTCACAAACACACATTACACTCGCTCACACGCAAACACACACACGGTTGCACTTATATTCTTTCTCTCTCACACACTTCCCGTCTCTCACACAAGCTGACGCACTCGCGCTTTCACACACTACTCCTCTCACACACAAACAATTTATTACACACTCTCTGGTTCCCTCTCTCTCACACACTCTCAAAGCACAAACACATTCTCTTGTTCTCGCACACACTCTCACAAGCAAAACACTCTCACACGCTCAAACTCACACATTCTCTTACACTCACACACTGTCTTAAACTCACACACTCTCAAACAGACACACTCGCACACACTCACAAATACACATATTCGCACAAATATTTGTTTCTCTCACACACTCTTTCTCACACACACAATACCCCTCTCTCACAAATTCACTGTCAGGCAGACTCACTCTGTTCTCACACACACTCTCTCACATGCTGCCTCTCCCACATACACACTCATAGATAAACGCGCACAATTTCTCTCTCTTTCACGCACTCACTCTCCCAAACATTTTTCACGCGCACATCCTGTCTCTCGTACATACACTCTGGTACACACACTTTCTCTCTCACATTTCCTTTCACTCTTTCCACACACACTCTCACACACACTCACACACAAAGGGACTCTCTCACACACTTACTCTCTCGTATGCTCTTGCGCACACTCTCACACACACGTTCTCTCAAACAAAGGGACTCACACACACATAAACAGTATCTCTCTCACACGCTCTCACACATAATCTCTCTCACACATTCGCTATCACACATCTGTTCCCTTAAACACACTCTCATTCAGGCACACTCTATCTATCACCCTCACACACACACACACCCTCACTCTCACACACCCTCACTCTCACACACCCTCACTCACACCCTCAATCAGACACATCCTCACTGACACACACCCTCATTCACACACAGATACATCCTCACACTCACACACCCTCACTCACACACCCTCACTCACTCACACACCCTCACTCACTCACACACACTCATTCACTCTCACACACCCTCACTCACACACCCTCACTCACTCACACAGCCTCACTCACACACACACCCTCACTCTCACACACCCTCACTCACTCACACACCCTCAATCAGACACACCCTCACTGACACATACACTCATTCACACACAGATACATCCTCACTCACTCACACATCCTCACTCACTCACACACCCTCACTCACTCACACACAGCCTCATTCACTCTCACGCACCCTCACTCACACACCCTCACTCACACCCTCACTCACACACCGTCACACACACAGCCTCACTCACACACCCTCACTCACACAACCTCACTCTCACACCCTCATTTACACACCGACACTCACACCCTCTCACTCACACACCCTCACTCACACACCCTCACTCACACACCCTCACTCACACAACCTCACTCACACACCCTCACTCACACACCCTCACTCACACACTCTCACTTACACACCCTCACTCACACACCCTCACTCACTCACCCTCACTCACACACCCTCACTCACACACCCTCATACACCCTCACTCACACACCCTCACTCACACACCCTCACTCACACACCCTCATACACCCTCACTCACACCCCCTCACTCCCACACCCCCACTCACACACCCCCACTCACACACACTCACTCACACACCCTCACTCACACACCCTCACTCACACACCCACACTCACACACCCACACTCACACACCCTCATACACCCTCACTCACACAACCTCACTCACACACCCTCATTTACACACCCACACTCACACCCACTCACTCACACCCCCTCACTCACAAACCCTCACTCACACACCCTCACTCACACACCCTCACTCACACACCCTCACTCACACACCCTCACTCACACACTCTCACTCACACACCCTCACTCACACACCCTCACTCACTCACCCTCACTCACACACCCTCACTCACACACCCTCATACACCCTCACTCACACACCCTCACTCACACACCCTCACTCACACACCCTCATACACCCTCACTCACACACCCTCACTCACACACCCTCACTCCCACACCCTCACTCACACACCCTCACTCACACACCCTCACTCACACACCCTCACTCACACACACACACTCACACAACCTCATACACCCTCACTCACACACCCTCACTCACACACCCTCACTCACACACCCTCACTCACACACCCTCACTCACACACCCTCATAGACCCTCACTCACACACCCTCACTCACACACCCTCACTCACACACCCTCACTCACACACCCTCACTCATACACCCTCACTCACACAACCTCACGCACACACCGTCACTCACATACCCTCAGTCATACACCCTCACTCACTCACACACCCTCACTCACTCACACAGCTCACTCACACACTCTGACTCACACACCCTCACTCACTCACCCTCACACACACACCCTCACTCATACACCCTCACTCACACACCCTCACTCACACACCCTCACACACACACCCTCACACACACACCCTCACTCACACACCCTCACTCACACACCCTCACTCACACACACCCTCACTCACACACACCCTCACTCACACACACCCTCACACACCCTCACTCACACACCCTCACTCACACACCCTCACTCACACACCCTCACTCACACACCCTCACTCACACACACCCTCACACACCCTCACTCACACACCCTCACTCACACACCCTCACTCACACACACCCTCACTCACACACCCTCACTCACACACCCTCACTCACACACCCTCACTCACACACCCTCACTCACACACCCTCACTCACACACCCTCACTCACACACCCTCACTCACACACACCCTCACTCACACACACCCTCACTCACACACCCTCACTCACACACCCTCACTCACACACCCTCACACTCACACCCTCACTCACACACCCTCACTCACACACCCTCACTCACACACCCTCACTCACACCCCTCACTCACACCCCCTCACTCACACTCTCATTCACACACCCTCACTCTCACACCCTCACTCACACACCCTCACACACACACCCTCACTCACACACTCTCACTCACACACCCTCACTCACACACCCTCACTCACACACCCTCACTCACACACACCCTCACTCACACACCCTCACTCACACACACCCTCACTCACACACACCCTCACTCACACACCCTCACTCACACACCCTCACTCACACATCCTCACTCACACACCCTCACTCACACACCCTCACTCACACACCCTCAATTACACACCCTCACTCACACACCCTCACACTCACACCCTCACTCACACACCCTCACTCACACACACCCTCACTCACACACCCTCACTCACACACCCTCACTCACACACCCTCACTCACACACCCTCACTCACACACCCTCACTCACACACACCCTCACACACCCTCACTCACACACCCTCACTCACACACCCTCACTCACACACCTCACTCACACACCCTCACTCACACACACCCTCACACACCCTCACTCACACACCCTCACTCACACACCCTCACTCACACACCCTCACTCACACACCCTCACTCACACACCCTCACTCACACACCCTCACTCACACACCCTCACTCACACACACCCTCACTCACACACCCTCACTCACACACCCTCACTCACACACCCTCACTCACACACCCTCACACTCACACCCTCACTCACACACCCTCACTCACACACCCTCACTCACACACCCTCACTCACACCCCTCACTCACACCCCCTCACTCACACTCTCATTCACACACCCTCACTCTCACACCCTCACTCACACACCCTCACACACACACCCTCACTCACACACACCCTCACTCACACACCCTCACTCACACACACCCTCACTCACACACACCCTCACTCACACACACCCTCACTCACACACACCCTCACTCACACACACCCTCACTCACACACACCCTCACTCACACACACCCTCACTCACACACCCTCACTCACACATCCTCACTCACACACCCTCACTCACACACCCTTACTCACACACCCTCACTCACACACCCTCACTCACACACCCTCACACTCACACCCTCACTCACACACCCTCACTCACACACCCTCACTCACACACCCTCACTCACACACACTCACTCACACACACTCACTCACACACCCTCACTCACACACACTCACTCACACACCACTCACTCACACCACTCACTCACCCTCACTCACACACTCTCACTCACACACCCTCACTCACACTCCCTCACTCACTCACCCTCACTCACACACCCTCACTCACACACACTCACTCACTCACCCTCACCCACACACTCTCGCTCACACACCCTCACTCACACACACTCACTCACACACCCTCACTCACACACCCTCATCACACACCCTCATCACACACCCTCACTCACACACCCTTACACACACTCACTCACTCACACTCACTCACTCACACACCCTCACTCACACACCCTCACTCACACACACCCTCACTCACACACACCCTCACTCACACAACCTCACTCACACACCCTCACTCACACACCCTCACTCACACACCCTCACTCACACACCCTCACTCACACACCCTCACTCACACACCCTGACTCACACACCCTCCCTCACACACCCTCACTCACTCACCCTCACTCACACACCCTCACACACACACCCTAACTCACACAGCCTCACTCACACACCCTCACTCACACACCCTCACACACACTCCCTCACTCACTCACACACAGCCTCATTCACTCTCACACACCCTCACTCACACACCCTCACTCACTCACACAGCCTCACTCACTCACACACCCTCACTCTCACACACCCTCACTCACTCACACACCCTCAATCAGACACACCCTCACTGACACATACCCTCATTCACACACAGATACATCCTCACTCACTCACACATCCTCACTCACTCACACACCCTCACTCACTCACACACAGCCTCATTCACTCTCACGCACCCTCACTCACACACCCTCACTCACACACCCTCACTCACACAGCCTCACTCACACACCCTCACTCACTCACCCTTACTCACTCACCCTCACTCACACACACTCTCACTCACACACCCTCACTCACACACCCTCACTCACACACCCTCACTCACACACCCTCACTCACACACCCTCACTCACACACCCTCACTCACACCCCTCACTCACACCCCCTCACTCACACTCTCATTCACACACCCTCACTCTCACACCCTCACTCACACACCCTCACTCACACACCCTCACTCACACACCCTCACTCACACACCCTCACTCACACACACCCTCACTCACACACACCCTCACTCACACACACCCTCACTCACACACACCCTCACTCACACACACCCTCACTCACACACACCCTCACTCACACACCCTCACTCACACATCCTCACTCACACACCCTCACTCACACACCCTCACTCACACACCCTCACTCACACACCCTCACACTCACACCCTCACTCACACACCCTCACTCACACACACTCACTCACACACCCTCATTCACACACCCTCACTCACACACACTCACTCACACACCACTCACTCACACACCACTCACTCACTCACCCTCAGCCACACACTCTCACTCACACACCCTCACTCACACACCCTCACTCACTCACCCTCACTCACACACCCTCACTCACACACACTCACTCACTCACCCTCACCCACACACTCTCGCTCACACACCCTCACTCACACACACTCACTCACACACCCTCACTCACACACCCTCACTCACACACCCTTACTCACACACTCACTCACTCACACTCACTCACTCACACACCCTCACTCACACACCCTCACTCACACACACCCTCACTCACACACACCCTCACTCACACAACCTCACTCACACACCCTCACTCACACACCCTCACTCACACACCCTCACTCACACACCCTCACTCACACACCCTCACTCACACACCCTCACTCACACACCCTGACTCATACACCCTCCCTCACACACCCTCACTCACTCACCCTCACTCACACACCCTCACACACACACCCTAACTCACACAGCCTCACTCACACACCCTCACTCACACACCCTCACACACACACCCTCACTCACTCACACACAGCCTCATTCACTCTCACACACCCTCACTCACTCACACACCCTCACTCACTCACACAGCCTCACTCACTCACACACCCTCACTCTCACACACCCTCACTCACTCACACACCCTCAATCAGACACACCCTCACTGACACATACCCTCATTCACACACAGATACATCCTCACTCACTCACACATCCTCACTCACTCACACACCCTCACTCACTCACACACAGCCTCATTCACTCTCACGCACCCTCACTCACACACCCTCACTCACACCCTCACTCACACCCTCACTCACACACCCTCACTCACACAGCCTCACTCACACACCCTCACTCACTCACCCTCACTCACTCACCCTCACTCACACACACTCTCACTCACACACCCTCACTCACACACCCTCACTCACACACCCTCACTCACACACCCTCACTCACACACCCTCACTCAAATAACCTCACTCATACACCCTCATTTACACACCCACACTCACACACCCTCACTCACACACCCTCCCTCACACACCCTCGCTCACACACCCTCGCTCACACACCCTCACTCACACACCCTCACTCACACACCCTCACTCACACAATCTCACTCACACACCCTCACTCACACACACCCTCACTCACACACCCTCACTCACACACCCTCACTCACACACCCTCACTCACACACCCTCACTCACACACCCTCACTCACACACCCTCACTCACTCACCCTCACTCACACACCCTCACTCACACACCCTCACTCACACACACCCTCACTCACACACCCTCACTCACACACCCTCACTCACACACACCCTCACTCACACACTCTCACTCACACACCCTCACTCACACACCCTCACTCACACACCCTCACTCACACACCCTCACTCACACACCCTCACTCACACACACCCTCACTCACACACCCTCTCTCACACACCCTCACTCACACACCCTCACTCACACACTCTCACTCACACACCCTCACTCACACACCCTCACACACACACCCTCACTCACACACCCTCACTCACACACCCTCACTAACCCACCCTCACTCACACACCCTCACTCACATACCCTCACTCACACACACTCACACGCACTCCCTCATTCACACAGCCTCACTCACACACTCACTCACACACCCTCACTCACTCACACACTCTCACTCACACACCCTCACTCACACACGCTCACTCACACACCATCACTCACACATACCCTCACTCACACACCCTCACTCACACACCCTCTCACACATACCCTCACTCAAACACCCTCTCACACATACCCTCACTCACACACCCTCACTCACACACACTCACTCACACACCCTCTCACACATACCCTCACTCACACACCCTCACTCACACACCCTCACTCACACACCCTCACTCACACACCCTCACTCACACACCCTCACTCACACACCCTCGCTCACACACCCTCACTCACACACAGTCACTCACACACCCTCACTCACACTCCCTCACTCACACAACTCACTCACACACCCTCACTCACACACCCTCACTCACACACACCCTCACTCACACACACCCTCACTCACACAACCTCACTCACACACCCTCACTCACACACCCTCACTCACACACCCTCACTCACACACCCTCACTCACACACCCTCACTCACACACCCTCACTCACACACCCTCACTCACACACCCTCACTCACACACCCTCACTCACACACCCTCACTCACTCACCCTCACTCACACACCCTCACACACACACGCTAACTCACACAGCCTCACTCACACACCCTCACTCACACACCCTCACACACACACCCTCATTCACTCTCACACACCCTCACTCACTCACACACCCTCACTCACTCACACAGCCTCACTCACTCACACACCCTCACTCTCACACACCCTCACTCACTCACACACCCTCAATCAGACACACCCTCACTGACACATACCCTCATTCACACACAGATACATCCTCACTCACTCACACATCCTCACTCACTCACACACCCTCACTCACTCACACACAGCCTCATTCACTCTCACGCACCCTCACTCACACACCCTCACTCACACCCTCACTCACACCCTCACTCACACACCCTCACTCACACAGCCTCACTCACACACCCTCACTCACTCACCCTCACTCACTCACCCTCACTCACACACACTCTCACTCACACACCCTCACTCACACACCCTCACTCACACACCCTCACTCACACACCCTCACTCACACACCCTCACTCAAATAACCTCACTCACACACCCTCATTTACACACCCACACTCACACACCCTCACTCACACACCCTCACTCACACACCCTCACTCAGACACCCTCACTCACACACACCCTCACTCACACACACCCTCACTCACACACCCTCACTCACACACCCTCACTCACACACCCTCACTCACACACCCTCACTCACACATCCTCACTAACACACCCTCACTCACACACTCTCACTCACACACCCTCACTCACACACCCTCACTCACTCACCCTCACTCACACACCCTCACTCACACACCCTCACACACCCTCGCTCACACACCCTCGCTCACACACCCTCACTCACACACCCTCACTCACACACCCTCACTCACACACCCTCACTCACACACCCTCACTCACACACACCCTCACTCACACACACCCTCACTCACACACCCTCACTCACACACCCTCACTCACACACCCTCACTCACACACCCTCACTCACACACCCTCACTCACTCACCCTCACTCACACACCCTCACTCACACACCCTCACTCACACACACCCTCACTCACACACCCTCACTCACACACCCTCACTCACACACACCCTCACTCACACACTCTCACTCACACACCCTCACTCACACACCCTCACTCACACACCCTCACTCACACACCCTCACTCACACACACCCTCACTCACACACCCTCTCTCACACACCCTCACTCTCACACCCTCACTCACACACTCTCACTCACACACCCTCACTCACACACCCTCACTCACACACCCTCACTCACACACCCTCACTAACCCACCCTCACTCACACACCCTCACTCACATACCCTCACTCACACACACTCACACGCACTCCCTCATTCACACAGCCTCACTCACACACTCACTCACACACCCTCACTCACTCACACACTCTCACTCACACACCCTCACTCACACACGCTCACTCACACACCATCACTCACACATACCCTCACTCACACACCCTCACTCACACACCCTCTCACACATACCCTCACTCAAACACCCTCTCACACATACCCTCACTCACACACCCTCACTCACACACACTCACTCACACACCCTCTCACACATACCCTCACTCACACACCCTCACTCACACACCCTCACTCACACACCCTCACTCACACACCCTCACTCACACAGCTCACTCACACACCCTCGCTCACACACCCTCACTCACACACAGTCACTCACACACCCTCACTCACACTCCCTCACTCACACAACTCACTCACACACCCTCACTCACACACCCTCACTCACATACCCTCACTCACATACCCTCACTCACACACCCTCACTCACACACCCTCACTCACACACCCTCACTCACACACCCTCACTCACTCACCCTCACTCTCACACCCTCACTCTGACACCCTCACTCACACACCCTCACTCACACACCCTCACTCACACACCCTCACTCACACACCCTCACTCACACACCCTCACTCACACACCCTCACTCACTCACCCTCACTCACACACCCTCACTCACACACCCTCACTCACACACCCTCACTCACACACCCTCACTCACACACCCTCACTCACACACACTCACTTACACATCATCACTCCCTCACCCTCACTCACACACCCTCACTCACACACCCTCACTCACACACCCTCACTCACACACCCTCACTCACACACCCTCACTCACACACCCTCACTCACACACCCTCACTCACACACCCTCACTCACACAGCCTCACTCACACAGCCTCACTCACACAGCCTCACTCACACACACCCTCACTCACACACCCTCTCACACACACCCTCACTCACACTCTCACTCACACACCCTCACTCTCACACCCTCACTCACACACCCTCGCTCACACACCCTCCCTCACACATCCTCACTCACACACCCTCACACACCCTCACTCACACACCCTCACTCACACACCCTCACTCACACACCCTCACTCACACACCCTCACTCACACACCCTCACTCACACACCCTCACTCACACAACCTCACTCACACACCCTCACTCACACACCCTCACTGACACACCCTCACTCACACACCCTCACTCGCACACCCTCACACGCACACCCTCACTCACACAACCTCACTCACACACCCTCACTCACACACCCTCACTCACACGCCCTCACTCACACGCCCCCTCACTCACACACCCTCACTCACACACCATCACTCACACTCACTCACTCACACACCCTCACACACACACCCTCACACACACACCCTCACTCACACACCCTCACTCACACACCATCACTCACACACCATCACTCACACACCCTCACTCACACACCCTCACTCACACACCCTCACTCACACACCCTCACTCACACACCCTCACTCACACACCCTCACTCACACGCCCTCACTCACACGCCCTCACTCACACACCCTCACTCACACACCCTCATTCACACACCCTCACTCACACACCCTCACTCACACACCCTCACTCACACACCCTCACTCACACACCCTCACTCACACACCATCACTCACACACCTCCACTCACACACCCTCACTCACACACACTCACACACACACCCTCACTCACACACTCTCACTCGCACACTCTCACTCACACACCCTCACTCACACACCCTCGCTCACACACTCACTCACACACCCTCACTCACTCACACACTCTCACTCACACACCCTCACTCACACACCCTCTCACACATACCCTCACTCACACACCCTCTCACACATGCCCTCACTCACACACCCTCACTCACACACACTCACTCACACACCCTCTTACACATACCCTCACTCACACACCCTCACTCACACACCCTCACTCACACACCCTCACTCACACACCCTCACTCACACACCCTCACTCACACACCCTCACTCACACAGCTCACTCACACACCCTCACTCACACACCCTCACAAACACACCCTCACTCACACACCCTCACTCACACAGCTCACTCACACACCCTCACTCACACACCCTCACAAACACACCCTCACTCACACACCCTCACTCACACAGCTCACTCACACACCCTCACTCACACACCCTCACTCACACACCCTCACTCACACACCCTCACTCACACAGCTCACTCACACACCCTCACTCACACACCCTCACTCACACACCCTCACTCACACACCCTCACTCACACACCCTCACTCATACACCCTCACTCACACACCCTCACACACACACCCTCACTCACACACCCTCACTAACCCACCCTCACTCACACACCCTCACTCACATACCCTCACTCACACACACTCACACGCACTCCCTCATTCACACAGCCTCACTCACACACTCACTCACACACCCTCACTCACTCACACACTCTCACTCACACACCCTCACTCACACACGCTCACTCACACACCATTACTCACACATACCCTCACTCACACACCCTCACTCACACACCCTCTCACACATACCCTCACTCAAACACCCTCTCACACATACCCTCACTCACACACCCTCACTCACACACACTCACTCACACACCCTCTCACACATACCCTCACTCACACACCCTCACTCACACACCCTCACTCACACACCCTCACTCACACACCCTCACTCACACACCCTCACTCACACAGCTCACTCACACACCCTCACTCACACTCCCTCACTCACACAACTCACTCACACACCCTCACTCACACACCCTCACTCACATACCCTCACTCACATACCCTCACTCACACACCCTCACTCACACACCCTCACTCACACACCCTCACTCACACACCCTCACTCACACACCCTCACTCACTCACCCTCACTCTCACACCCTCACTCTCACACCCTCACTCTGACACCCTCACTCACACACCCTCACTCACACACCCTCACTCACACACCCTCACTCACACACCCTCACTCACACACCCTCACTCACACACCCTCACTCACTCACCCTCACTCACACACCCTCACTCACACACCCTCACTCACACACCCTCACTCACACACCCTCACTCACACACCCTCACTCACACACACTCACTTACACATCATCACTCCCTCACCCTCACTCACTCACCCTCACTCACACACCCTCACTCACACACCCTCACTCACACACCCTCACTCACACACCCTCACTCACACACCCTCACTCACACACCCTCACTCACACAGCCTCACTCACACAGCCTCACTCACACACCCTCACTCACACAGCCTCACTCACACACACCCTCACTCACACACCCTCTCACACACACCCTCACTCACACTCTCACTCACACACCCTCACTCTCACACCCTCACTCACACACCCTCGCTCACACACCCTCCCTCACACATCCTCACTCACACACCCTCACTCACACACCCTCACTCACACACCCTCACTCACACACCCTCACTCACACACCCTCACTCACACACCCTCACTCACACACCCTCACTCACACACCCTCACTCACACAACCTCACTCACACACCCTCACTCACACACCCTCACTGACACACCCTCACTCACACACCCTCACTCACACACCCTCACACGCACACCCTCACTCACACAACCTCACTCACACACCCTCACTCACACACCCTCACTCACACACCCTCACTCACACGCCCTCACTCACACGCCCCCTCAGTCACACACCCTCACTCACACACCATCACTCACACTCACTCACTCACACACCCTCACACACACACCCTCACTCACACACCCTCACTCACACACCATCACTCACACACCATCACTCACACACCCTCACTCACACACCATCACTCACACACCCTCACTCACACACCCTCACTCACACACCCTCACTCACACACCCTCACTCACACACCCTCACTCACACACCCTCACTCACACACCCTCATTCACACACCCTCATTCACACACCCTCATTCACACACCCTCACTCACACACCCTCACTCACACACCCTCACTCACACACCCTCACTCACACACCCTCACTCACACACCATCACTCACACACCCTCACTCACACACCTCCACTCACACACCCTCACTCACACACACTCACACACACACACTCACACACACACCCTCACTCACACACTCTCACTCGCACACTCTCACTCACACACCCTCACTCACACACCCTCGCTCACACACTCACTCACACACCCTCACTCACTCACACACTCTCACTCACACACCCTCACTCACACACCCTCTCACACATACCCTCAGTCACACACCCTCTCACACATGCCCTCACTCACACACCCTCACTCACACACACTCACTCACACACCCTCTCACACATACCCTCACTCACACACCCTCACTCACACACCCTCACTCACACACCCTCACTCACACACCCTCACTCACACACCCTCACTCACACACCCTCACTCACACACCCTCACTCACACACCCTCACTCACACAGCTCACTCACACACCCTCACTCACACACCCTCACAAACACACCCTCACTCACACACCCTCACTCACACAGCTCACTCACACACCCTCACTCACACACCCTCACAAACACACCCTCACTCACACACCCTCACTCACACAGCTCACTCACACACCCTCACTCACACACCCTCACTCACACACCCTCACTCACACACCCTCACTCACACAGCTCACTCACACACCCTCACTCACACACCCTCACAAACACACCCTCACTCACACACCCTCACTCACACAGCTCATTCACTGACCCTCACTCACACACCCTCTCACTGGATTGTGACGTACACAGCTCAGTTAGCTGGATTGTGACGTACACAGCTCAGTTAGCTGGATTGTGACGTACACATCTCAGTTCGCTGGATTGAGACGTACACAGCTCAGTTAGCTGGATTGTGATGTACTCAGCTCAGATAGCTGGATTGTGACGTACACAACTCAGTGAGCTGGACTGTGACGTACACAGTTCAGTTAGCTAGATTGTGACGTACACAGCTCAGTTGGCTGGATTGTGACGTACACAGCTCAGTTAGCTGGATTGTGACGTACACAGCTCAGTTAGCTGAATTGTGACGTACACAGCTCAGTGAGCTGGATTGTGATGTACACAGCTCAGTGAGCTAGATTGTGACGAACACAGCTCAGTTAGCTGGATTGTGACGTACACAGCTCAGTGAGCTGGATTGTGATGTACACAGCTCAGTGAGCTGGATTGTGATGTACACAGCTCAGTGAGCTAGATTGTGACGAACACAGCTCAGTTAGCTGGATTGTGACGTACACAGCTCAGTTAGCTGGATTGTGACGTACACAGCTCAGTTAGCTGAATTGTGACGTACACAGCTCAATTAGCTGGATTGTGATGTCCACAGCTCAGTTAGCTGGATTGTGACGTACACAGCTCAGCTAGCTGGATTGTGATGTCCACAGCTCAGTTAGCTGGATTGTGACGTACACAGCTCAGTTAGCTGGAGTGTGACGTACACAGCTCAGCTAGCTGGATTGTGATGTCCACAGCTCGGTGAGCTGCATTGTGACGTACACAGCTCAGTTTGCTGAATTGTGAGGTACACAGCTCAGTTAGCTGGATTCTGATGTCCACAGCCCAGTTAGCTGGATTGTGACGTACACTGCTCAGTTAGCTGGATTGTGACGTACACAGCTCAGTTAGTTGGATTGTGACGTACACAGCTCAGTTCCCTGGATTGTGACGTACACAGCTCAGTTAGCTGGATTGTGACGTACACAGCTCAGTTCGCTGAATTGTGAGGTACACAGCTCAGTTAGCTGGATTGTGACATACACAGCCCAGTTAGCTGGATTGTGACGTACACAGCTCAGTTAGCTGGATTGTGACGTACACAGCTCAGTGAGCTGCATTGTGACGTACACAGCTCAGTTAGCTGGATTGTGACGTACACAGCTCAGTTCGCTGAATTGTGAGGTACACAGCTCAGTTTGCTGAATTGTGAGGTACACAGCTCAGTTAGCTGGATTGTGATGTCCACAGCCCAGTTAGCTGGATTGTGACGTACACAGCTCAGTTAGCTGGATTGTGACGTACACAGCTCAGTTCGCTGAATTGTGAGGTACACAGCTCAGTTAGCTGGATTGTGACATACACAGCCCAGTTAGCTGGATTGTGACGTACACAGCTCAGTTAGCTGGATTGTGACGTACACAGCTCAGTGAGCTGGATTGTGACGTACACAGCTCAGTTCGCTGAATTGTGAGGTACACAGCTCAGTTAGCTGGATTGTGACGTACACAGCTCAGCTAGCTGGATTGTGACGTACACGGCTCAGTTAGCTGGATTGTGACGTACACAGCTCAGTTAGCTGGGCGGCTGGTTCGTGATGGAAAGCGACCCCAACAGCGCGGGTTCAATTGCTGTATCGGCTGAGGTCCTCATGAAGACCACCATTCTCAAACTTGCCCCTCATCTGAGATGTGCTGACCCTCAGGTCAAATCACCACAAGTCAGCTCTGAAAAGGAGAGCAGTCTCTGTGATTATGGCGACATTTACATTTTATTTTACATGATGGCTGAAATAATGGGGAAAACCCTCTGCTCCTCTCATTCAATTCAATGAAAGTTACATCATTCAGGTGGCATCAAAATGCTATTTTTTGTCATGTGATAGAGATGGAGAGAGAGATGTGAGTTTCTAATGAGGGGCCATAGAGATGGTGATCCCCAAATGATAGACGCTGAAATGTGGATGTAACGTTTAATGAGAAAATATTCGGATAAATGCATGGTCACATTTTGAAGTGCTTGTTAACTTATAAATCACAAATAACAGAGTCTAACTTGTTGAATGGAACATTCTCCCCCAGCGACACCGTCTCCGCCCATTCTCTACAGCCTGGTCTCCTGTCAGCCACACAACAGCGACGGCTCCATGACCTTCGGCTGTTTGGCGATGGACTACTCCCCAGAAATCACCAGCCTTACCTGGAAGAAAGATGGGCAGCTGATCACCACTGGAGTTAAGAAATACCCGTCAGTGAGAAACAAGAAGGGAACCTACACCCTGAGCAGTCAGCTAACCATCACCGAGTCAGAGGGGGGATGCAGCGAAATCAGCTGTGAGGTTCGACACAGCGGCTCAGACAAGAGCATTGGAATGGAATGTAAGTGTTGTGGAATCTGTGAGAAACAGACGCTTTGATTACTTTATATACATCTTTGGTCATAACACATTTATGGTTCTCTGCATAGTTCTGATTCCTGCGAGAAATAGTGACCACAGAGAAACTGTTAAAATACAATTAGTAATTTTATTGATTACATCTTCTTCAAGAAATGTCTAACTTGTGTTTCTTGAAGGCGGAGTCAACACTCCAAATGTTCTCCTCACCGTGAGTTCCAATGAAGAAATCTCAAGCAAGAAATTTGCAACCATGGTCTGTTCAATCAACGATTTCCATCCAAAGTCAATGACGGTGAAGTGGCTGAAGAATGGACAAGCCATGGGTTCAGGATTTGTCACCTCGCCCCCCTGTGAAGTGAACGGGAACTTCTCGGCGAGCAGTCGGCTGACAGTCTCCGCTGGGGAATGGTTCAGCAAAGCGGTCTATACCTGCCAGGTCACTCATCAAGAGGTCACACAAAGTCAAAATATCACTGCGTCTGGTAAGAGACACAAACAGAGGAAACAATAAATCATCCTGCACTCTGATGTTAATCCAAATCAGGAATTTACTGAAGTTAGTGTAAAGCACAGAATAACTTCTAATTTACTGCCATGTAGTTTGTGTTTCATTCTGATGTAAGAGCTGCATGAGGGTTGCTTATCATTCACGATTTTATGAATATAGAAATAAATGTATCCCTATAATTTGAAGTAATTTAGTGAGTGAGGTGGATGAATGAAATGAAAATCGCTTATTGTCACAAGTAGGCTTCAAATGAAGTTACTGTGAAAAGCCCTTGGTCGCCACATTCCGGCGCCTGTTCAGGGAGGCTGGTATGGGAATTGGACCCGCGCTGGTGGCCTGCCTTGATCTGCTTTAAAAGCCAGCGATTTAGCCCCGCGCTAAACCAGCCCCTGGTGGACTTGATACCAGCTTTATCCTGAGACGGCTGATTATATTTGAGAGTCAGTGGGTGTCTCAAACACTTAACTGATAACAGCTCCGGGGGAAAGCGTTGGAAAGTTCATCCAATCTATTTATGGATCAGCCTCCAGTGCTTCGTTCCTGAGATCAGGAATGGAATACTTATATTGGGAATGCTGAAATACTGATTCGTTAGAACGATATCGGGGCTGACTGTATTTCACAATGAGAATAGTTTTCACAAACCAAACTGATTTTCCATTGCGTATAGAAGATTAAAGGCGGTCTTTAGAGGTTGATGTTTCGAAGTTGATTATTTAGAGGTTGATGTTTCGAAGTTGATTCATTCCCATTTAGAGTTCAGGCTGAATCCTGCTGTCCTGATTCTGAAGATCAAACTTGGGTTGATTTCCACTTTTTTCATTCGCAGATCCTTCCCTTTGCACTGATGCCTCAGTAACAATACTGCCGCCACAAATAGAACAGGTCTTACTGGAGGCGACTGTAACCTTAACCTGCGTCATTTCGAATGCTCCTTATGGAGTCAACGTGTCCTGGAGTGAAGCGAAGAAGCCGCTGAAATCAGAGATTGCCGAGCAGCCTGGGGCAGATACTGAGAGCGTGGTCAGCAAATTAAACATCTCGACACAAGCCTGGCTGAGTGGGGCTGTGTTTGACTGTGTGGCGAGCCATCAGGACCTGCCAACTCCTTTAAGAATTTCAATCCACAAAAAAATAGGTGAGCGGTGAGACTGAAGCAGTAAGTGAGTCATTGTGTCTATTTCTAGTGTCAGTGCAGCGGTCAGTATTTAGCATTCAGGGTATTTATGGTCCATTCTGATTGGTAATTCCACTAACTAAATACTCTGGGCGTTTAGAGTTTAAGGGGGAAATTGATATGCAGATGAATGAACAATGAAACCCAACAGTGATATTGGGTTTAGATGGAGCGAGACCATAGACCACAAGACTTAGGAACAGACGTTGGCCATTGGGCCCATCAACACCGGTCCAGCCTGCAGTGAGGCCATGACTGATCTGATGTGATAATCTTAAACTCCTCTTTGCCGACTTATCCCCATATCTCTTGACGCATTCACAGATTTAAAGTATGTCTCCCTCAACCTTGAACATACTGAACAACCCAGAATCTACAGCCCCCCGGGTTAAATAATTCCACAGCTTCCCTACTCTCTGAGAGAGGAAATTCCACCTCATCTCTGTCTGAAATGGGCGAACCCTCACTTTGTGATCATGCACGCTGGTCCTAGACGCTCCCACACGGGAAAACAACCCCTCAGCATCTATCCTAAGGAGCTCCCTGAGAATCTTTCATGTCTCAATTAGGTGGCCTTCATTCCTCTAAACTCCAATAAGTACAGCCCAGCCTACTTAACCTCAGCTCATCAGAAAATCCCTCCATACTCGGGATCAACCTCGTGAACCTTCTCTGGACTGCCTTCAAAACCAATCTGTCTTCCTTAGATAAGGGCGCCGAGACTGTTCAAAGTATACCAGGTGCAGTCTAACTAATGCCTTGTATAGTTTTAGCCAGACTTCCCCATGTTTATAGTTTCATAGAATTTACAGTGCAGAAGGAGGCCATTCGGCCCATCGAGTCCACACCGGCTCTTGGAAAGAGCACCCTACCCAAGGTCAACACCTCCACCCTATCCCCATAACCCAGTAACCCCACCCAACACTAAGGGCAATTTTGGACACTAAGGGCAATTTATCATGGCCAATCCACCTAACCTGCACATCTTTGGACTGTGGGAGGAAACCGGAGCACCCGGAGGAAACCCACGCACACACGGGGAGGATGTGCAGACTCCGCACAGACAGTGACCCAAGCCGGAATCGAACCTGGGACCCTGGAGCTGTGAAGCAATTGTGCTAACCACCATGCTACCGTGCTGCCCCTAATTCTATTATATTCTATTCCCTTTGAAATAAATGTCAACATTCAATTTGTCTCCATATGACCTGCAGAACTTGCTTTGTGTGGTTTTTGCACGAGGACCCCCAATTCCCCCGTTACTTCAGCTTACTCCATCTGAATAATATTCCGTTATGTACTTCCTCCTACCAAAGTGTCTAACCTCACATTCTCTGTCCCTCTGTGTATTTTCTGTGATCCTCACCACTTGCCTTTCTACCTATTTTTTGTCATCTGCAAACGTGGGAATAGAACATTCATTTATTAAACACAGTTTTGAAATTCATGTATATTACATCTACTGGCTCCCCTCTCGCCTTCTCGTTATCACCTCAAATAAGGGCAATAAATTTGTCAGGCATGATTTACCCTTCAAGAGGCCGCGCTGACTGTTGATTATATTGAGTATTTCTAAATGCTCAGCGATTGGATCCGTTATAATGGACTCGAACCGTTTCCCACTGACAGATGTTAAGGTCACTGGCCTATCGTTACCTGTTTTTGACACCCTCCCCTTTTGAATAAGGGTGTTACATTGGCAGTTTTCCAATCCTCTTGGGGTAAGGTGGGCGGAGCCTGGTGTGGAGTTTATACACCAGCACAGAACAGGCGGGCCGAATGGCCTGTTTCCCTGCTGTACACTTTCTGAAACTTTCGAATCCAACATCCATAAATTCTCAGGGTAAAGGCTTGTGTCCACCTCAGCTCCGAGCTGGGAAACCGGACAGATCCCAAAGTGGGAAATGGAAACCTTTAAAATCCAACACAAAACACATTTCTCTCACATCTAACCCGCGGTTCCATTGTCTCCAGAATTCCCCATTTTATTGACATTTATTGTACATTTTCCGCAGATCCCAATCCGCGGGAACCGTCCGTCTCTGTCCTCCTGCCCTCGGCTGAAGACGTCTCCGCTCAGAGATTCGTCTCCCTCAGCTGCTTAGTGAGAGGTTTCTCCCCCCGAGAGATCTTCGTCAAGTGGACCGTCAATGACAAGCCGGTGAATCCCGGGAACTACAAGAACACCGAGGTGATGGCGGAGAACGGCAATAGCTCCTTCTTCATGTACAGCCTGTTATCCATTGCAGCGGAGGAGTGGGCCAGCGGCGCTTCTTACTCCTGTGTGGTGGGACATGAAGCCATCCCCTTGAAGATCATCAACAGAACGGTTGATAAATCCAGCGGTAAACCCAGTTTTGTGAACATTTCCCTCGCTCTGATGGACACCGTTAATTCATGTCAATGAGAATCTATCAGTTGCATTTCGAACTAAATAAAAAAATTAAAAAGGTTTTTTTCCTCCAATTGTGATTTAAATGTACAGCCGCTTAATTAATGGAGCTTCCACTTTGCTGATATTAGATCTGTTCAATGAGACCCGGATTTCTACAGGTCTCAGCCCCAGGTCTCATACAACCAGAGCTCCCAGCTCAGATACACCCTGGGTTGGAGACAGAGTAAAATTCATTAATTGCAGGATTCACAAAATATATTCATTGACTTTCTTCCCGCTGAGGAGAAATCGGACACTTTCCCATTTCAGACAGACAAACACATCACATTTAGATCACGGTGTTCCTGCTGCTCCCATTGCCCATCCCTTTAAAATTGATGTCAGCTTAAAATTGCTGCATCACACCCACTGGGAACTAAATTGAGAATCAAACAGAAACAAGGACCAACAATCACCCATCACGGAGAGGGGAAAGGGAAATGTTTAATCCATTATATCTCCACCTCTCCTACAAAATCAGTAGGAGCCCCTAGGTAATCCACTGTCCCCCCACCTCCCCCACAGAGACAGGAGGAGGGGCATTAGTTAATGCACTCTACTGCCACTTCCTCAAAAGAGAGAGGAAGGGGCATAAATTAATCCACTGCAACCACACTTCCCAAAACAAAGAGGGGGGGGGGTTATAGTTAATCCACTGCATCCCCACTTCTCCAACAGAGAGTGGGGAATGGACGTTAGCTAATGCCCTGCACCCCAACTCCCGAACAAAGAGGAAGGGACTTAGTGAACCCACTATACCCCTCACTTCCACACCAAAGCATGGGGGGCAGTAGTTAATCCAGTGTATCACCACGCCCCAACAAATAGTGGGGGAGGAGCATTAATTAACCCTGTACCCCCACTTTCCCACCAAAGAGCTGGGGCATTAGTTAATTCACTGTACAGCCGCTTCCAACAAAGAAAGGGGGAGGACCTAAATAAATGCACTGTCCGCCCACTTCCCCAACAGAGAGGGATGGGCAATATAAACCCATTTTACCTCCACTTTCCCGACCAAAAGAGGAGGAAGGTGATGAGTGAACTCACTGTATCTCCACCTCTTCAGCAGGGGGAACCCAAAGAGAATTTGTTCAGCTGGCCAGAGAGGGAGAGACTATTAAATCACTATCCACCTACTCCCCAAGCAGGGAATTTGGGAGTGGATGTGTCTCTACACTAAGGACTCAGTTACTGACATTACAAGACGGCTTGTAGCTTACTGGTTGAAGATTTTAAAAGCCCATCATGCTAAAGATGTTCTTAAACTATCTATTCACGCAACATATATTTTTTTAGCACCCTTGTTCCTCTTATCCATATGCAACAACTGATTTCCCAAAATCCAAATCCAGATGGTGATTGAATTCTCCCTGGGTTTTCAGTGTTCTCTCCTGAGGCACCTCCTTGTATTTTTGCATTCGCTCAATTATGTCAGCTTGCATCTCACACAAAACACATTTATAAGCAGAAAGTTCAACATATTCTACATCGGTACAAATAATACCCACAACTGGCAAAGCTACAGGCAGCTGATACAAATACACAGACAGATAAAGACACAAACACTAAACATACAGGCACACGTACACACACACCCACAACCATATACATGAGCACACATGGACACAAACATACACATAGATGTACACATAGAAACACATGCATACATATACACATAAACAAACAAAAATTTACAAACATGCACATAAACACAAAAAAGCACACGTTTATGTACACAGAGACACTTGTGTACACACACACACAAGCCGGCATGCACAAACATGCACATACATCCACATGTCCACACAGATACACAAATATGCAAACACAAACATATAAAACCAGACAAGCAGACTGACACAAGAATATGAAACACAACTGTAAGCAATTACATATACATAATAGTAAAAATAATGTTTATTGTCGCAAGTAGGCTTATATTAACACTGCAAGAAGTTACTGTGAAAAAACCCTAGTCGCCACACTCTTGGCGCCTGTTCGGGTACACAGAGGGAGAATTCAGAATGTCCAAATTACCTCACAAGCACATCTTTCGGGACCTGTGGGAAGAAACCGGAGCACCGGGACGAAACCCACACGGACACAGGGAGAACATGCAGACTCCGCACAGACAGTAACCCAAGCCAGGAATCGAACCTGGGACTCTGGCGCTGTGAAGCAACAGTGCTAACCACTGTGCTACCGTGCCGCCCACAATCGCACAATTTCACAATGACAGAAATGTTTCCATTAAAACAGAGACAATAATCCACATTAACACACTAATGGGCACACGTAGTCAAATATTAACAGATTCGTACACACGCTCATACAAACACACATGAATACACATGGAGGCATCAATACACAGCAATAGATAGTTATAAACAAACATCAACGCACAAATAGCACTGCTGCCTCACAGCACCAGAAACCCGGGTTCAATTCCAGCCTCGGGTGATTGTCCGTGTTGAGTTTCCACGTTCTCCCGTGTCCGTGTTTCCTCCGCGTGCTCCAGTTTCCTCCCACAGTCCAAAGATGTGCAGGTTAGGTGGATTAGCCACGCTATATCACCCCTTCGCGCCCAAAACGTTAGGTGGTGTTACGAGGTTCTGGGGATAGGGCAGGGCGTGCACCGTGCACCTCGGTAGGGTGTTCTGTCGGAGGGTCGGTGCAGACTCAATAGGCCGAATGGCCTCGTTCTCCACTGTAGGGATTATATGATGATGATTCTATGATGAAATACACGCATTGACACACACACACACACACACAAACGCATTTATCCAGGCACAGACATTAAGACACTGGCATGCATGTTGAACGCAAAAAGACACATTAACACATATATTACTAGACAGGAAAGTATAAACACATATTAACACAGGCAATAATATATAAACATAGATTTCAACACATACACATACAATATATCACTCATATATACACATTGACAGAAGACAAACAAAGTTCACACACAGGCGCTGACACATAAATACACAGACCAATACTCATTGACACAATTAACACACAGTGAACCTACACAGACATCTGGACACACAACAGAGGAGTAAATCAAAACACGGAATTTCGCATCGACACAGACACAAAAGCTAAGGAACAAACACAAACGGCAGGCAATGGCGGCACGGTGGCATAGTGGTTAGCGCTGCTGCCTCACGCCACCATGGACCTGGGGTTGATTCCGCTCCTGGGTCCCTGTCCCAGTGGAGTTTTCACATTCTCCCCATGACCCGGGGGTCTCAACCCGACAACCCAAAGATGTGCAGGGTAGGTGGATTGGCCACGCTAAATTGCCCCTTAATTAGAAAAAAAAAGTTAAAGACATCAATTTCTGAGTGTCATGAACGCAACAGTAGATATGCAATGGAAATATATTAAAGAATGAATTAGCAGCGGGAGAAAATGAAACGAGAATATTAAAAATAAATCCTGGATTAATAAACAATCTGATTATATTTATTTGGCTCTATCCTCGTAGATACCACAGACCACACCTGGACTGAAGACGATGAGGATGATAACGGGAACATCTGGACAACCGCTTCCACATTCATCACCCTGTTCTTCCTGAGCATTTCCTACAGCGCTGCAGTCACTCTGGTGAAGGTGAGAAGATTCAATCCACTCACACTTCAAACTGACAGAAGCCGTTTCAAAAATCTCTAAATGTTTGATTGATTAAAAACTCTAACATCAATGTCCCAGATTATAAACATCTGCTTCATCATTTTCTCTCTCTTTTACAGATCAAGTGATCGGTTGACGTTCGGACGCTGTAGATTTTCCTCAGCTGTTTATTATGATCTGTGTGTGACACAAATACAATATCTCCTCTTGGTGACTCTAACAGTAAAATTCTCTCAGTTTATTATTCTGCATCTGTAACTGAGACAATCATGGACAGTATTTCTGTTTCCCAGTTTGAAATGTACGAGATAATTTTGGCTGTAATGTAATTGTAGCTAATAATTTCCCTCAATATCATGTCTAAATAAAGTAACTTATCTCGTTCCTTACTCATAACTTTGGCCTTCCCTTTACATTGAGCTCCTGTTCTCTCTTTCTGATGTCTGTTACAGTTGTACATACATTTGGCAGCTCAGAGGGCATGTGTTCTGTTCTCACTGTGACCCTCAATCATTATGTTCCCTTTCGTCAACTTCAAAATAAACTTTTGTGTAATATTTTCTCTGAAATTTTAATAAATATTGAATGAAAAATGAAGAAAATAAGACTTGTCTGAACTCCTTTCTCTCAGGCCCATCGGCACCGCTCCATTTCCCCGATTATAGTTGTCTCCCCTTTCTCACCAGTCCTGTCTGGGATGTGCCTGAACTCAAGGCCCCTCAGTGAAAGCGCCACTGCGCCACCAAGCGGCCCATCCGGGTAAACACACCTTCACCTTTGCCTTTTTATGGTTAAACTCCAGAGACAGAATGATTGCACAGCTAAAGAATTCCACAGATTCACTGCGCTCTGAGAGAAGAAATGTCGCTTCATGTCTGTCTTAAATCTGAGACCTCTTACTTTGAGATTATGCCCTCTGGTCCTGGACTCTCCCACAAGAGGAAACATCCTCTCAGCATCTACCCTGTCAACCCCCCTGAGAATGCTTATGTCTCAAAAAGGTCACCTCTCATTCGTCTCAACTCCAATGAGTACAGGCCCAAACAACTCAACCTCTTCTAATCAGAAAATCTCTCCATATCCGGGACTAACCTTTCGTTAATTGGATTAGGCCAGTTTTCAGAGGCTAGATTCACAGTATAAAAGTGATCCACCGACAGTGCAGATTTTGTTTGCACTGAGTGCTGAATTTGGTGCATTTGAGTGCTATAGTGAGAGTTTGGTGACTGAGGGAGTTGGGTGAGGAGGGAGTAAGGTGTTCCTTTCATTTTGTTTCCTACATTTCCGCAAAGAGCGAGAAGGGAGCCAGGAGTTTACAGTGAGTGCAACTGACTGGGAGCAGAGTCGGAGGGCGGGGGTCCAGTTGGTCCACAGGGCAGCTATATTCTGTAAGGTAAGAGGGGATGGAGGCTAGGCCAGTTGCATGCTCCTCCTGTAGGATGTGGGTGGTGAGGGATACCACCAGTGTCCCCGCTGACTATACCTGCGGGAAGTGCACCCAACTCCAGCTCCTTGGAGACCGTGTTAGGGAACTGGAGCTGGAGCTGGATGAACTTCGGATCATCCGGGAGGCAGAGGGGGTTATAGAGAAGAGTTACAGGGAGGTAACCACACCAAGGTACAGGACAAGAGTAGCTGGGTTACAGTCAGGGGAAAGGAAACAAACAGGCAGACAGTGCAGGGATCCCTCGTGGCCGTTCCCCTTCAAAACAAGTATACCGTTTTGGATGCTGTTGGGGGGGGGGATGACCTACTGGGGGAAGGTCCTAGCGGCCAGGTCTCTGGCACTGAGTCTGACTCTGGGGCTCAGAAGGGAAGGGAGGAGAATGGAAAAGCAATAGTAATAGGAGATTCAATGGTTAGGGGAATAGATAGGAGATTCTGTGGTCGCGAGCGAGACTCCCGGAAGATATGTTGCCTCCTGGTTGCCAGGGCCAGGGATGTCTCGGATCGTGTCTTCAGGATCCTGAAGGGGGAGGGGGAGCAGCCAGAAGTCGTGGTGCACATTGGTACCAACGACGTAGGTAGGAAAAGGGGTGAGGAGGTAATAAACAAGTTTAGGGTGTTAGGCTGGAAGTCAAAAGCCAGGACAGACAGAGTTGTCATCTCTGGTTTGTTGCCGGTGCCACGTGATAGCGAGGCTAGGAATAGGGAGAGAGAGTGCAGTTGAACACGTGGCTGCAGGAATGGTCTAAGAGGGAGGGCTTCAGGTATTTGGATAATTGGAGCGCATTCTGGGGAAGGTGGGACCTGTACAAGCAGGACGGGTTGCATCTGAACCAGAGGGGCACCAATATCCTGGGAGGGAGGTTTTCTAGTACTCTTCGGGAGGGTTTAAACTAATTTGGCAGGGGAATGGGAACCGGATTTGTAGTCCAGCAACTAAGTTAGCCGATATTCAGGACGCCAAAGCGTGTAGTGAGGCAGTGGGGAAGGGAACACTGACAAAGGAGAGTACTTGCAGGCACGGAGATGGGTTGAAGTGTGTATACTTCAACGCAAGAAGCATCAGGAATAAGGTGGGTGAACTTCAGGCATGGATCGGTACTTGGGACTACGATGTGGTGGCCATCACGGAAACTTGGATAGAAGAGGGGCAGAAATGGTTGTTGGAGGTCCCTGGTCATAGATGTTTCAATAACATTCGGGAGGGTGGTAAAAGAGGTGGGGGGGGTGGCATTGTTAATTAGAGATAGTATAACAGCTGCAGAAAGGCAGTTCGAGGAGTATCTACCTACTGAGGCAGTATGGGTTGAAGTCAGAAATAGGAAAGAAGCAGTCACCTTGTTGGGAGTTTTCTATAGGCCCCACAATAGTAACAGAGATGTGGAGGAACAGATTGGGAAACAGATTTTGGAAAGGTGCAGAAGTCACAGGGTAGTAGTCATGGGTGACTTCAACTTCCCAAACATTGAGTGGAAACTCTTTAGATCAAATAGTTTGGATGGGGTGGTGTTTGTGCAGTGTGTCCAGGAAGCTTTTCTAACACAGTACGTAGATTGTCCGACCAGAGGGGAGGCCATATTGGATTTGGTACTTGGTAATGAACCAGGGCAAGTGATAGATTTGTTAGTGGGGGAGCATTTTGGAAATAATGACCACAATTCTGTGACTTTCACTGTAGTAATGGAGAGGGATAGGTACGTGCAACAGGGCAAGGTTTACAATTGGGGGAAGGGTAAATACGATGTTGTCAGACAAGAACTGAAGTGCATAAGTTGGGAACATAGGCTGTCAGGGAAGGACAGAAGTGAAATGTGGAACTTGTTCAAGGAACAGGTACTACGTGTCCTTGATATGATATGTATGATATTGAACGAGTACTTTTTTTCAGTATTTACAAATGAGAGGGGCCATATTGTTGGAGAGGACAGTGTGAAACAGACTGGTAAGCTCGAGGAAATACTTGTTAGGAAGGAAGATGTGTTGGGCATTTTGAAAAACTTGAGGATAAACAAGTCCCCCGGGCCTGACGGGATATATCCAAGGATTCTATGGGAAGCAAGAGATGAAATTGCAGAGCCGTTGGCAATGATCTTTTCGTCCTCACTGTCAACAGGGGTGGTACCAGGGGATTAGAGAGTGGTGAATGCCGTGCCCCTGTTCAAAAAAGGGAATAGGGATAACCCTGGCAATTACAGGCCAGTTAGGCTTACTTCGGTGGTAGGCAAAGTAATGGAAAGTGTATTGAGGGATAGGATTTCTGAGCATCTGGAAAGACACTGCTTGATTAGGGATAGTCAGCACGGATTTGTGAGGGGTAGGTCTTGCCTTACAAGTCTTATTGAATTCTTTGAGGAGGTGACCAAGCATGTGGATGAAGGTAAAGCAGTGGATGTAGTGTACATGGATTTTAGTAAGGCATTTGATAAGGTTCCCCATGGTCGGCTTATGCAGAAAGTAAGGAGGCATGGGATAGCGGGAAATTTGGCCAGTTGCATAACGAACTGGCTAACCGCTGGAAGTCAGAGAGTGGTGGTGGATGGCAAATATTCAGCCTGCATCCCAGTTGCCAGTGGCGTACCGCAGGGATCAGTTCTGGGTCCTCTGCTGTTTGTGATTTTCATTAATGACTTGGATGAGGGAGTTGAAGGGTGGGTCAGTAAATTTGCAGACGATACGAAAATTGGTGGAGTTGTGGATAGTGAGGAGGGCTGTTGTCGGCTGCAAAGAGACATAGATAGGATGCAGAGCTGGGCTGAGAAATGGCAGATGTAGTTTAACCCTGAAAAGTGTGAGGTTGCCCATTTTGGAAGGACAAATATGAATGCGGAATACAGGGTTAACGGTAGGGTTCTTGGCAATGTAGGGGAGCAGAAATCTTGGGATCTATGTTCATACATCTTTGAAAGTTGCCACTCAAGTGGATAGAGCTGTGAAGAAGGCCTATGGTGTGCTAGCATTCATTAACAGAGGGATTGAATTTAAGAGCCGTGCGGTGATGATGCAGCTGTACAAAACTTTGGTGAGGCCAAATTTGGAGTACTGTGTACAGTTCTGGTCACCTCATTTTAGGAAGGATGTGGAAGCTTTGGAAAAGGTGCAAAGGAGATTTACCAGGATGTTGCCTGGAATGGAGAGTATGTCTTACGAGGAAAGGTTGAGGGTGCTAGGCATTTAATCATTAGAACGGAGAAGGATGAGGGGCGACTTGATAGAGGTTTATAAATGATCAGGGGAATAGATAGAGTAGTCAGTCAGAGACCTTTTCCCCGGGTGGAACAAACCATTACAAGGGGACATAAATTTAAGGTGAATGGTGGAAGACATAGGGGGGATGTCAGAGTTGGGTTCTTTACCCAGAGAGTAGTGGGGGCATGGAATGCACTGCCTGTGGAAGTAGTTGAGTCGGAAACATTAGGAACCTTCAAGCGGCTATTGGACAGGTACATGGATCATGGTAAAATGATATAGTGTAGATTAATTTGTTCTGAAGGGCAGCACGGAAGCATCGTGGATAGCACAATTGCTTCACAGCTCCAGGGTCCCAGGTTCGATTACGGCTTGGGTCACTGTCTGTGCGGAGTCTGCACATCCTCCCCGTGTGTGCGTGGGTTTCCTCCGGGTGCTCTGGTTTCCTCCCACAGTCCAAAGATGTGCAGGTTAGGTGGATTGGCCATGATAAATTGCCCTTAGTGTCCAAAATTGCCCGTAGTGTTGGGTGGGTTACTGGGTTATGGCGATAGGGTGGAGGTGTTGACCTTGGGTAGGGTGCTCTTTCCAAGAGCCGGTGCAGACACGATGGGCCGAGTGGCCTCCCTCTGCACTGTAAATTCTATGATAATCTATGATTAATCCAGGACAAAGGTTCGGCACAATATCGTGGGCAGAAGGGCCTGTTCTGTGCTGTATTTTTCTATGTTCTATGTTCTAACCTAGTGAACCTTCTCTGGACTGTCTCCAATGCCCGCATATCTTTCCTCAGGAAAGGGGACTAATGTTGTTCACAGTATTCCAAGTGTGGTCTAACTATTGCCTTGTATAATTTCAGCTGGACTTCTCTATTTTTATGCTGCATCCCCTTTGAAATAAAGGCCAAGCTTCCATTTACCTTCCCAATGACCTGCACGCTAGCTTTTGTGATTTATGCCCGAGGACCCCCAGGTCCCTCTGTGCTGCAGTTTTCTGTAGTATTCAGCTCCTTTATTCTTCCCATCAAAGTGCATACATTTTCGTTATCCTACATTATATTCCATTTCTCAAGTTTTTGCCCACTCAACTAACCTGTTTATAGCCGCGTGTAGACTTCCCACCTATTTTTGTGTCATCCACAAAGTTTGCAAAAGTGCATTCGCTTCCCTTGTCCAAGTCATAAATATATATGGTAAATAACTGTGGCCCCAGTATGGAGCCCAGCGGCACTCCGCTAGTTATGTTGCCATTCTGAAAATGCCCCCTTATCCCAATTTTCTGTCTTTTATAATAGTAATAATTATTGTCACAAGTAGGCTTCCATTAACATTGCAATGAAGTTACTGTGAAAACCCCCTAGTCGCCACACACCGATACCTGTTCGGATACACTGAGGGAGAATTCAGAATGTCCAATTCACCTAACAACCACGTCTTCGGGACTTGTGGGAGGAAACCGGAGCACCTGGAGGAAACCCACGGAGACACGGGGAGAACGTGCATTATCATGGTCAGTTCCCCAACACTATGAGCTCTTATCTTATTATGTAGCCGGTTGTGTGGTACCTTATCAAACACTTTTTGGAAATCCAAGTGTATTAGATCAACTGGCTCCCCGTCATCTATCCTGCTTGTTACCACCTCAAAAATTTCTAAAAATGTTTCAAACATGATTTCCCCTTCATGAAGCCATGCTGACTCTGTTTGATTATATTATGCTTTTCAAAATGTTCTGCTATTACATCCTTTATAATGGACTCTTAACATTTTCCCGATGACATGTTAAGTTTATTGGCCTATCGTTATTGGTTTTTGTCTCCCTCCTTTATTAAATAAAGATGTTGCATTCGCAGTTTTCCAATCCTTCGGGACTTGTCAAGAATTTGACCAGGGCATCCACTATCTCTGCAGCTACTTCCTTTACTATCCTGGGAGGCAACCCATCAGGCCAGGAACATGGCAGACTTTTGCTCCATTCGTTTCCAGAATACTTTTTCTCTGGTATAGTTATTGTGTTTATTGCCTTCCCCTTTTGCCTTTGATTATTTAGTATTTGTGGAATGCTATTACTGTCTCCTACCGTGAAGACTGACTCACAGTATTTATTTAACTCCTCTGCCATTTCCTGACTCCCCATTATTCTTTCCGCAGTCTCATTCTCTCAGGAACCGACGTCCACTTCAGTGCCTTTCTTCATTTTTAAGAATTTAAGGAAACTCTTGCTGTCCATTTCTATATTACTTCCTAGTTTATCCTCATGGTATATGTCCTCCCTGTTTTTGCTCATCTACTGTTTTTATTCTGAAAACTTTCCCAAACCTCTGGGAATATATTTGCCAAGATACGTTTTGACTTTGAGTTTAACACTATATTTAACTTGGCAGAGCTGCCTCACAGACTAGTTAAGCAACAACCTGACATAGTCATACTCACAGAATCATACCTTACAGACAATGTCCCAGACAGCACTGTTACCATTCCTGGGTATGTCCTGTCTCACCGGTAGGACAGATCCAGCAGAGGCAGCGGCACAGTGGTATACATTCAGGAAGGAGATGCCCTGGGAGTCCTCAACATGGACTCTGTTGAGAACAGGAAGATAACATGAAGTCCCACGGCTGCAGGTTAAATATGGGCAATGTACCGGCCACCATCCGCTGATTACAATGTACCGGCCACCATCCGCTGATGAATGATGTACGCCTCCCTGTTGAACACCACTTGGAGGAAGCACTGAGGGTGGCAAGGGAGCAGATTATGCTCTGGGAGGGGTACTTCAATGTCCATCACTAAGAGTGTCCTGGTAGTACCACCACAGACCGAGCTGGCCGGGCCCTAAAGGACATAGCCGCTAGACTGGGACTGCAGCAGGTGGTGAGGGGACCAACAAGAGGGAAGAGCATACTTGACCTCATCCTCACCAATCTGCCTGCTGCAGATGCATCTGTCCATGACAGTATCAGTAGAAGTGACCACCGCACAGTCCTTGTGGTGACAAAGTCCCGTCTTCACATTGAGGATATTATCTCCATCGTGTTGTGTGGCATTACCACTGTGCTAAATGGGATAGACTTCAAAGAGATCATGAAACTCAAAACTGGGCATCTATGAGGCTATGTGGGCCATCAGCAGCAGCAGAATTGTATTCAACCACAACCTGCCACCCTCATGGCCACCACTCTACCATTACCACCAAGCCAGGGGATCAACACTGGTTCTATGAAGAGTGCAGGAGAACATGCCAGGAACAACATTAGACATACCAAAAAATGAGGTGTCAACCTGGTGAAGCTACAACACAGGACTTCTTGTGTGCCAAACAGCATAAGCAGCAAGTAATAGACAGAGCTAAACGGTTCCATAACGAACACATCAGATCCAAACTCTGCAGTTCTGCCACATCCAGTCACGTATGGTTGTGGACAATTAAACAATTCACTGGAGGAGGAGGCTCCACAAATACCCCCATCCTCAATGATGGAGGAGCCAAGCACATATGTGCAAAAGGCAAGGCTGAGGCATTTGCAACAATCATCAGCCAGAAGTACCGAGTGGATGATCCATCTCGGTCTCCTTCGGAGGGCCCCAGCATCACAGATGTCAGTCTTCAGCCGATAAATTCACTCCACGTGATATGAAGAAACGGCTGAAGGCACTGGATACTGAAAAGGCTATGGGCTCTGACAATATAGGGACAATAGTACTGATGACTTGTGCTCCTGAACTTGCCGCACCCCTAGCCAAGCTGTCCCAGCACAGCTAGAACACTAGCATCTACACTGTCGAAAATTGCCCAGGTGTGTCCTGTATACAACATGACAAATGCAATCCAGCCAATTATCACACTGTCAATCTACTCTCCATGATCAGCAAAGTGATGGAAGGAGTCATCAGTAGTGCGATCAAGTGGCACTTACTCAGCAATACCCTTCTCTTGGATGCTCAGTTTGGGTTCCGCCAGGGTCAATCTGCTCCTAACCTCATTACAACCTTGGTTCAAACATGGACACAAGAGCTGAATGTGAGAGGTGAGAATGACTGCCCTTGACATCAAGGCAGCATTTGATAGAGTATGGCATCAAGGAGCCCTAGGTAAACTGGAGTCAATGGGAATCAGGGGGGAAACACTCCACTTACTGGAGTCATATCTGGCACAAAGGAAAATGGTTGTGGTGTTTGGAGGTCAATCATCTCAGCTACAGGACATCACTGCAGGAGTTCCTCAGGGTAGTGTCCTAGGCCCAATCATCTTCGAACCCAGGTCCACAGGTCATTATCCTGGGTATCTGGATCATTAGTCCAGCGACAAGACCACTACGCCACCATCTCCCCTATACACCGCCTCTGAAACTGGGATAACTGAGTGAATCGCTTCTCACACATGAAGCAAATGAATGGTCTCTCCCCAGTGTGAACCCACTGGTGATTCAGCAGGATGGATGACTGAGTGAATCTCTCCCCACACACAGAGCAGTGAATGGTCTCTTCCCGGTGTAATCTGGTGTTTCAGCAGGCTGAATGATTGAGTGAATCCCTTCCCAGACACGGAGCAGGTGAATGGTCTCTCCCCGGTGTGAATTTGGTGGTGTTTCAGTAGGCTGAATGAGTGAATCACTTCCCGCACACGGAGCAGGTGAATAGCCTCTCCCCACTGTGAATTCGCCGGTGAGTCAGCAAAAGCTTGTTACTTTTAAAGCTCTTTTCCCAGCTGGAGCATTTAAACGGCCTCAAGTCAGAGTGAAGAAGTCGGTTTGAAGTGAGGTCAGTTAGTTGACAATCCCTTCTCACAAATAGAGCAGATGAACAGTTTCTCGCCGGTGTGAGTTCTCTGGTGTTTATGTAAGTTGGATAGCTGAGTGAATCCTTGACCACATGCTGAGCAGATGAATGGCCTCCCCCGGTGTGACTCCATTGATGAGTTTCCAGCACAGACAGGGATCTGAATCTCTTCCCACAATCCCCACATTTCCATGGTTTCTCCATGGTGCCAGTGTCCTTGTGTCTGTCCAGATTGGCTTCAAGAAGACCACCATCATACACCGGTGCCAAAGAAGAACCAGGCAGCGTGCCTCAATGACTACCAACCGGTGGCCCTGACTTCAGTCATAATGAAGTACTTCGATAGGTTGGTCATGAAGCGCATCACCTCCATACTCACAGAACGCCTTGATCCACTGCAATTCGCATACTGCCACAACCGGTCCACAGCAGATGCCATTTCTCTGGCCCTACACTCATCCCTCGAGCATCTCGACAGCAAGGACTCCGACATCAGTCTCCTATTTATTGACTACATATCCGCCTTCAACACCATAATCCCAGCCAAGCTCATATCAAAGCTCCAAAACCAACAGTCTATCCCTCAATGCCAGCAAAACTAAAGAGCTGGTCATTGGCTGCAGGAAGCAAAGTACTGTACACACCCCTGTCAGCATCAACGGGGCCGAGGTGGAGATGGTTAGCAGTTTCAAATTCCTATGGGTGCACATCTCAAAAAATCTGTCCTGGTCAACCCATGTTGACGCTACCACCAAGAAAGCACAACAGCGCCTAAACTTCCTCAGGAAACTAAGGAAATTCAGCATGTCCACATTTAGTCTTGCAAACCTTTGCAGATGCACCATAGAAAGCATCCTATCTGGCTGCATCACAGCCTGGTATGGCAACTGCTCGGCCCAAGATCGCAAGAAACTTCAGAGAGTCGTGAACATAGCTCAGTCCATCACACAAACCTGCCTCCCATCTATTGATTCCATCTACACCTCTCATGGCCTTGGGAAAGTGGGCAGCATAATCAAAGACCCCTCCCACCCGGCTTACTCACTCTTCCAACTTCTTCCATCGGGCAGGAGATACAGAAGGCTGAGAACACGCACGGAGAGACTCAAATACAGCTCCTTCCCGCTGTTTTTTAAAATTAAACATTTTATTGAGGTATTTCTTGGTGTTGTAACAACAAAATAAACAATGTACATGAAACTATATACATATAGTTTGGGGCAGCACGGTAGCACAAGTGATTAGCACTGTGGCTTCACAGCGCCAGGGTCCCAGGTTCGATTCCCCGCTGGGTCACTGTCTGTGCGGAGTTTGCACGTTCTCCCCGTGTCCGCGTGGGTTTCCTCCGGGTGCTCCGGTTTCCTCCCACAGTCCAAAGACGTGCAGGTTAGGTGGATTGGCCATGCTAAATTACCCGTAGTGTCCATAAGGGTTGGGGGGGGTTGTTGGGTTGCGGGGATAGGGTGGAAGTGAGGGATTAATGTGGGTCGGTGCAGACTCGATGGGCCGGGTGGCCTCCTTCTGCACTGTATGTTCTATAGTGCAAAAGATGTCACCCGCCCTTACAGGTCCCACCTTTAATAACCCCCTACTTTAAGCTAAACTAACTGTCACCCTTCTGCTGATGATCAATTTTCCACGAAGAAGTCGACGAACGGTTGCCACCTCCGGGCGAACTTGATTTTCTCCAAACAGAGGAAGCTAGCCATGTCCGCTCGCCAGGTCTCTGACTTCGGGGGCTTTGAGTCCCTCCAAGCTAATAATATCCGTCTCTGGGCAACCAGGGTAGCAAAGGCCAGAACGTCTGCCTCTTTCTCCTCCTGGATTCCTGGGTCTTCTGACATTCCGAAAATCGCCACCTCTGGACTCAATGCCACCCTCGTTTTAAACACCGTGGATATGACATCTGCAAACCCCTGCCAAAATACCCTAAGCTTCAGACATGTCCAGAACATGTGGACATGGTTCGCTGGTCCTCCCGCACATTTTGCACACCTGTCTCCCACCCCAAAAAATCTGCTCATCCGGGCCACTGTCATGTGAGCCCGACTGAACGAACTTGAATTGTATCAGGCTGAGCCTGGCACATGTTGTGGACGCGTTGATTCTACTCAACGTGTCTGCCCATAGACCATCCTCTATCTTTCCTCCCAGCTCCTTCTCCCACTTGCACTTCAGCTCCTTGGTCTGCATCTCCTCTGACCCCATAAGTTCCTTGTAGATGTCAGAGACGCTCCCTTCACCTACCCATCCTCTGGAAACTACCCTGTCCTGAATTCCCCTTAGCGGTAGGAGCAGGAAGGTTGACACCTCTTTACGTAGGAAGTCCCGCACCTGCAGATACCTGAATTCGTATCCCCTCGCCAACCCAAACTTCTCCTCCAGTGCCCTCGTACTCGGAAAGCTCCACTCTATAAACATATCCCCCATCCTCTCAATCCCTGCTCTCCACCATATCCGAAACCCCCCATCCATACATCCCGGGGCAAACAGGTGATTATTACAGATTGGGGACCAGACCGATGCTCCCTCTGCTCCCACATGTCTCCTCTATTGCCACCAGACTCTCAGGGCCGCTACCACCACGGGGCTAGTGGAGTATCGTGCCGGCGGGAATGACAGAGGCGGAGTTACCAATGCCCCCAGACTGGTGCCCTTGCATGAAGCCATCTCCATTCGCTCCCATGCCGATCCCTCCCCACCACCCACTTCCTGAGCATGGCTATATTCGCCACCCAGTAATAGTTACTAAAATTTGACAGCGCCAGCCTGCCCTCTCCCCGGCTCCGCTCAAGCATTACCTTCCTTACTCGTGGGCTCTTGCCCGCCCAAACAAAGCCAGTGATCACTTTGTTGAGCCATTTAAAAAAGTACCGCGGAATAAAGATGGGGAGGCATTGAAACACGAACACGAATCTTGGGAGGACTGTCATCTTCACCATCTGCACCCTCCCAGCCAGTGACAACGGAAGTGCATCCCACCTTCGGAAATCATCCTTCATTTGGTCTACTCGCCGGGCCAAATTTAATTTATGCATCCGGTCCCATTCCTGCGCCACTTGAATGGTTAGGGACCTAAAGCTTCCCCCTATCAATCTAAACTGCGGCTCCCCCAATCGCCTCTCCTGACCTCTCGTCTGGGCCACAAACATCCCACTTTTCCCCATATTTAGCTTATACCCCGAAAACTGGCCAAATTCCCCATGAATCCTCATAATTTCTTCCATCCCCTCTATTGGGTCCGATACATACAGAAGCAGAGCATCTGCATGGAGCGCAACTCTGTGCTCCAACCCCCCCCCCCCCCCCCCCCCCGGACCAGCCCCTTGAGGCTCTCAGAGCAATCGCCAGCGCAAACAACAGTGGGGAAAGGGGACATCTCTGTCTCGTCCCTCTGTGCAGTCTAAAATAGTCCGATGTTGTCCTATTCATCGGTCCACTTGCCACAGGAGCCTTATACAGCAACCTGATCCAGTCAATAAAACCCTGCCCAAATCCGAACCATCCCAGTACCTCCCACAGATAATCCCATTCTACACGATCAAAGGCCTTTTCTGCATCCATTGCGATCACTACCTCCAACTCACTACCTTCCGGGGGAATCATGATCACGTTTAACAACCTTCTTACATTGGCCACCAACTGCCTACCCTTAACAAACCTCGTCTGGTCCTCCCCAATAACATCAGGAACTCAATCCTCAATCCTGGAGGACAAAAGTTTGGCCAGCAATTTGGCATCCACATTCAACAGGGAGATCGGCCTGTAGGATCCACACAGCTCCGGGTTCTTGTCCTGCTTAAGGATCAGCGAAATCGTGGCCTGTGACAACGTCGGGGGCAGCACCCCTCTTTCCTTTGTCTCATTGAACATCCTCAACAACACCGGCCCCAATATCCCAGAGAATCTTTTATAAACCTCCACTGGGTACCCGTCCGGCCCCAGGGCTTTACCCGACTGCATGGCCTTCAGACCCTCCGCTATCTCTTCCAACCCAATCGGGGCCCCCAGCCTTTCTACCAGCTCCCCGTGCACCTTTGGGAAATGCAGTCCCTCCAAGAAGTGCCTCATCCCCTCCGTCCCAGCTGGGGGTTCCGATCTATACAGCCTACTGTAGAAATCCCTGAACGCCTTATTCACCCCTGCTGAATCTCCAAACAGGTTCCCATCTCCGTCATTTACTTTCCCTATCTCCCTGGCTGCCTCCCTCTTTCTAAGCTGCTGTGCAAGCATTCTGCTGGCCTTCTCTCCATACTCATAGATCGCCCCCCTCGCCTTTCTCAGCTGCTCCACCGCCCTCTCTGTGGTTAACAAGCTGAACTCCGATGTAGCCTCCGCCATTCCCTTAAAAGCCCTGCCTCTGGGGTCTCCGCATACCTCCTATATTGATCTCCTTTACCAGTCGGCCCGTCTCTGCTCTGTCCACCTTCTCCCTCTGGGCCCGTAACAAGATCAGCTCCCCTCTGACCATTCATTGCATCCTAGACCATTGCTGCTTAAATTTCCCCCATGTCATTGACCTGCAGGTAATTCTGAATACATTTCCTCAGCCGCTCACACACCCCTTCGTCGGCCAAAAGTCCCACATCTAACCTCCAGTGTGGGCACTGGTTACTGTCTTTACTAACCTGCAGGTCAACCCAGTGTGGAGCATGGTCTGAGATTGTGATCACCGAGTACCCTGTGTCCACCACCCCTGTTAATAAGGACCTACTCACCTACTCAAAAACAAAGAAGTCAATCCGGGAGTACACTCTGTGCACGTGTGAGTAGAAGGAGAACTCCTTCACCCTCGGCTGCCCAAAATTTCCATGGATCCCCCCCCCCCCCCTCCACCTGCTCCATGAACCCTTTAGTTCCTTTGCCATTGCTGGCACCCTGCCCGTTTTCGAGCTTGACTGGTCCAAGCCAGGGTCAATAACTATGTTGAAATCCCCTCCCATGACCAACTTTGCGAGTCCAGGTCCGGTATCATAGATTATCATAGAATTTACAGTGCAGAAGGAGGCCATTCAGCCCATCGAGTCTGCACCGGCTCTTGGAAAGAGCACCCTACCCAAGGTCAACACCTCCACCCTATCCCTATAACCCAGTAACCCCACCCAACACTAAGGACAATTTTGGACACTAAGGGCAATTTATCATAGCCAATCCACCTAACCTGCACATCTTTGGACTGTGGGAGGAAACCGGAGCACCCGGAGGAAACCCACGCACACACGGGGAGGATGTGCAGACTCCGCACAGACAGTGACCCAGGACGGAATCGAACCTAGGACCCTGGAGCTGTGAAGCAATTGTGCTATCCACAATGCTACCGTGCTGCCCTCATCCGTATCTTCCCCAGCGGCCTCTTTATAAACTTCACATCATCCCAATTTGGCACGTACATATTTACTAATACCACCTGCACCCCCTCCAGTTTCCCACAGACCATAATGTACCGACCTCCCACATCTGAGACTATTCTACCCGCCTCAAACACCAACCGCTTATTGATCAGGATCGCAACCCCTCCAGTCTCTGAGTCTAGTCCCGAGTGGAAGGCCTGGTTGACACAGCCTTTCCTCAATCAAATCTGATCAGTTACTCTAAGGTGCATCTCCCGCAACATTACCACATCCACCTTCAGTCCCCTAAGATGTGCGACACACATGCCCTCTTGACCTGCCCACATAACCCTCGAACAGTCCAGGTGATCAGCCTAGTTGGGGGGCTCATTGCCTCCCCCTTTCACCGATCAGCCATCCCCTTTTTTGGGCCCATCTGCAGCCCATGCTCCACGCCTCCACCAGCCCGCCCCCAGACAGCCTCCATCCCCAACCTCCTCTCTGTCCCTTAGCCCAAATCCCTCCTTCGTCAGCAGAACATTCACCCCCTCCCTCCCCCAAGTAACCACACTCTGTAACCCAAATTCTTTAATAAACCGAACATATGCACACCCACCACTGCGCTTTCGTGAGCAAACCCACCCAGCTCGCTTGGTGGCCCCATCCCTGGCGCTGGATAGTCTCCCACCTAGTGTTCCCTCCCCACCCTCCCCTTGCTCATACAAACAAACTCCAATGTCATACAATCCCCACACAATTGCCCGACAGAAAACACCAAAATCTAAACAAGCATACCTCCATCCCCAACAGTGCAAATGAAAACCTTAACTCACTCAGCTCTACCGCTGGTCCCAAATCAATGCAAAATGCATTACAAACAGCTTCCATAAAACGAGAAACAAGAAACTTTTTTTTAAAAGAAGAACAGAAAAGCCAAAAAAAAACATGAACATTGTAGCAAAGTTCAAAAGTTCTCAGTCCACCACCAGTCCTTTCCTTTTCGCGAAGTCCAGCGCGTCCTCGGGCCACTCAAAATAAAAGTGCTGCTCCTCACGCGTGACCCGAAGTCGGACCGGATACAACAGTTTGAATTTCACCTTTTTCTTAAAAAGGATCGAGCTGATCTGGTTGAAGCCTGCTCTTCTCCTGGCCACCTCCACACTCAGGTCCTGATAGATCCGCAGGATACTGTTGTCCCACTTACAGCTCCGTGTCTGCTTGGCCCACTGTAGAATGCGCTCCTTATCCAAGCACCTGTGGTATCTCACCACCATTGCCCTCTGGGGGTCTCCCATTCATGACTTCCTCGCGAGCGCTCTGTGAGCCCTGTCCACCTGAAAATGAAAATTGCTTATTGCCACAAGTAGGCTTCAAATGAAGTTACTGTGAAAAGCCACTCGTCGCCACATTCCAGTGCCTGTTCGGGGAGGCTGGTATGGGAATTGAACCGTGCTGCTGGCCTGCCTTGGTCTGCTGTAAAAGCCAGCGATTTAGCCCAGTGTGCTAAACCTCCAAGGGTCGGGGGAATGTCCCATCCCCCAGCAGCTTCTCAAACATGTCCGCGATGTATGCCCCAGCGTCCGTGATGTATGCCCCAGCAACCACTCCTTCAGACCCCTCCGGGAGCCCAACAATTCTCAATTTCTGCCGGCGAGACCTATTCTCTTGGTCCTCCACCTTCTCCAGGGGCTGCTTCTGCTGGTCTCTCAGCATCCCCACCTCCAACTCCACTGCAGTTTGATGTTCCTCCTGTTCAGCCAGTGCCTTCTCTACCTTCTGGATCGCCCAATCTTGGGCGTCCAATCTAAGCTCCAGCCGCTCAATTGACTCTTTTATCGGGTCCAAGCAGTCCATTTTCCGCTTAGCAAAGCCTTCCTGAATAACTTGCATCAGCTGCTCCAGAGACTGCTGGGTCGACAAACCAGAGGTCCGGTCCTCCGCCATGCTGTCTCCTGCTGCAGCTTCAGCCCAAGCCTTCTCTGTCTTTCTGTTTCTGCCTTGACGAGCACGTCTAGTCCTTCTCTCCATTCACCAATGTGGGAATTCAGTACACAATTGCCTCGGTCATCAGTTTTACAATTCAAGTCCGGTAGAAAATTGGGGGTAAAGGTCCAAAATGCTGACTCGAGTGGGAGCCAGCAAATGTGTGACTTACTTCTTCATAGCCGCCACCAGAAGTCCTCTTCTTCCCGCTGTTACCAGACTCCTAACCAACCCTCTTATGGACTGACCTCATTGACACTACACCTCCGTATGCTTCACCCAATGCCGCTGCTTACACAGTTACATTGTGTACCTTGTGTTGCCCTATTATGTGTCTTCTTTTATTCCCATTTCTTTTCATGTACTTAATGATCTGTTGAGCTGCTCGCAGAAAAATACTTTTCATTGTATCTCGGTACACATGACAATAAACAAATCCAATCCAATCCAATCCAATGATCAGTTGAATCCTCGTCCACACACAGAACACGTGTACAGTCTTTCCTTGCTGTCAATGGTGTGGTGTTCTTTCAGGCTGTGAAACTGGTTAAATCTCCTTCCACAGTTAGTTCACTGGAACTTTCTCGCTCGGGCATGTGCTGTGTGTGTGTCGGTGCTTTTCCAGTCACACTGATATTTGAAATCTTTGCCCACAGACAGAACAAACACATTGAAAGTTTGTGCTTTTTAGGTCGTAATGAATTGAGTGACACCGTCAGATCTCAATATGATGATTGGTTCGAGTTGTCCAGCTTCAATGGGCACTAGGACCCGCTGGGAAGAGAAACCTTCAGGGCCCGCCCAGGGCCTTCAGGGTCCTGTTGCATCAACAAGACGCCAGCGCATGCGCTCTGTTTCCCCAAGATGGCGGCTGTGAACCAGGGCCTGGTCCCGGGAGAGAGAGCTGACCGGCGGTGACGTGACCTGAGGATCACCACACCTCAGGCAAGGGGCCAGGTTGAGAAGGCGGTGCCTTCAGGAATAACTGGGAAGGTGATGTTTGGTCAGTTGCTGCAGTCTGTGTAGTGAAGGTGCTGTCACAGTGGTGTGAGGTAAGGAAGTACAGGATTATCACCCAGCAATGATGAATTAAGGGGAATGTAAATCCAGCTCAGGCTGCTTTCAGATTGGAAAGGGAGCTAAGGTGTGTCCTTAGAGCTGGTGAATGTTGGGGCTTTGGCACTTTCTCTATAGACTGAGGGCTGAGCGGTAACAGGCCTGGGTTACCGGCCGCCATCTTTACAATGGACAAGGTGCCACAGGGCGCATGCGCTGCGAGCCGGATGCCAACTCTCCCGGATTCACTGACTGGAGTCTCCAGAATTTTATTTTTTTGATTTTTTTTTTCATAAATTTAGAGTATCCAATTCATTTTTTCCAATTAAGGGGCAATTTTGTCTGGCCAATCCACCTACCCTGCAAATCTTTGGGTTGTGGGGGTAAAACCCATGCAAACATGGGGAGAATGTGCAAACTCCACAAGGACAGTGACCCAGAGCAGGGATCGAACCGAGGGTCCTCAGCGCCATGAGCCATCAGGGATAGCCCACTGTGCTGCCCCCAAATTTTATTTTGACAATTTGTGGAAGTCATTGGCTGGGTCAACATTTATTGCCCATCCCTAATTTTCCTTGAACTGAGTGGCTTGCTCGGCCATCTCGGAGGGCATTTAAAGAATCAACCACATTGCTGTGGTTTGGAATCGTGTCGGCCAGACCAGGTAAGGATAGATTATTTCCTTCACTGAAGGACATGAGTGAACAGATGGGTCTTTACAACAATTGACAATGGTTTCATGGTCATCAGTAGACTTGCAATGAATTCAAATTTTACCTTCTGTCTCGGTGAGATTCATACTTAGGAAATCATTAGGACAGTGGAAAATATTTTTGGATCTTTGGAAAATGATTAGGATAGTAAAAAATATTTTTTTGAACATTTCTCTTCAGCGGATATAAATTATTGAAAATGGGATAAAGGTTGATTGGCTGACAGTCAAACACTGTCCTGTGAGGTAATGAGTCCTTTTGCTTCCCAATTGGCCGAGGAAGGCAATGTGTCACAAGGATGGATGTGTTGACCGATTAATGGCTGGAGGATGGGGGCTGGGTCATGTGATCAAACCTCCAGGAATACATTTAATCAAAGTTGGCGAGGAGAGAATGTTGTGAATTTCTATCCTAAACTGACAGTGAGGTTTCTGTAAATTTACAGGATACTGGAAGTGGAGGTTTAACAGACGGGAAATGCAAACCAAACGTCACATTGCAATCTGACAGAGTCACTCGGTTCATCAGAAACTGAATATCAGCAGCATCTGGGTGTGGAAGGTAAAAGGTTTGTCTGTTCTGTCTGTGAGTGAAGATTTCAGGTCTCACTGTGATTAGAAAAGCCCCGAGATTCACAAACCTGGAGAACTGTGTTCAGTTCTGGACAACAAACATGAGGAAGGATAGAATGGCCTCGGAGGGAGTGCAGCACAGATTTATCTGAACCCCCCGGGGTTAAATTACAAAACTAGATTGCACAAAAAAATCTGTAATTGTGGGACAGAGAAAAGCATTCGGTCCATGCCAGCTCTCTAATCGACATGGTAGCACCATTGCTTCACAGCGCCAGGGAACCCGGTTTCTTTCCCGGCTTGGGTCACTGAATGGGTGGAGTCTGCACGTTCTCCCCGTGTCTGCGTGGGTTTCCTCCGGGTGCTCCGGTTTCCTCCCACAAGTCCCGGAAGATGTGCTTGCTAGGTGAATTGGACATTCTGAATTCTCCCTGTGTCTACCCAAAAGGTGCCGGAATGTGGCGACAAGGGGCTTTTCACAGGAACTTCATTGCAGTGTTAATGTAACAATAGAACATAGAACAGTACAGCACAGAACAGGCCTTTCAGCCCTCGATGTTGTGCCGAGCATTGTCCAAAACCAAGATCAAGCTATCCCACTCCCTGTCATTCTGGTGTGCTCCATGTGCCTATCCAATAACCGCTTGAAAGTTCCTAAAGTGTCCGACTCCACTATCACAGCAGGCAGTCCATTCCACCCCCGAACCACTCTGAGTAAAGAACCTACCTCGGAAATCCTCCTATATCTCCAACCCTGAATCTTATAGTTATACCCGTTGTAACAGCTACCTCCACCCGAGGAAATAGTCTCTGAACGTCCACTCTACCTGTCCCCCTGATCATCTTATAAACCTCCATTAAGTCACCTCTCAGCCTCCTCCACTCCAAAGAGAAAAGCCCTAGCTCCCTCAACCTTTCCTCATAAGACCTATTCTGCAAACCAGGCAGCATTCTGGTAAATCTCCTTTGCACCCCTTCCAATGCTTCCACATCCTTCCTATAATGAGGTGACCAGAACTGCACACAATACTCCAAATGTGGTCTCACACAATCATGTATAGTTGCAGCATAACCCCGCGGCTCTTAAACTCAAGCCCCCTTTAATAAACGTTAACACACTATAAGCCTTCTTTACTGCTCTATCCATTTGAGTGGCAACCTTCAGGGATCTGTGGACATGAACCCCAAGATCTCTCTGTTCCTCCACATTCCTCAGAACCCTGCCATTGACCCTGTAATCCGCATTCAAATTTTTTCTACCAAAATGAATCACCTCGCACTTATCAGGGTTAAACTCCATCTGCCATTTTTCGGCCCAGCTCTGCATCCTATTAATGTCTCTTTGCAGCCGACAACAGCCCTCCACCTCATCCACTACTCCACCAATCTTGGTGTCATCAGCAAATTTACTGACCCACCCTTCAGCCCCCTCCTCCAAGTCATTGATAAAAATCACAAATAGCAGAGGACCCAGCACTGATCCCTGTGGTACACAGCTGGTAACTGGTCTCCAGTCTGAAAATTTCCCATCCACCACCACCCTCTGAATTCTATGTGATTGCGAGTTACTTATCCAATTGGCCAAATTTCCCTCTATCCGACACCTCCTTACTTTCTTCATGAGCCGACCATGGGGAATCTTATCAACGCCTTACTAAAATCCATGTATACAACATCAACTGCTCTACCTTCATCTACACACTTCGTTACCTCCTCAAAGAATTCAATCAAATTTGTGAGGCAAGACCTACCCTACATGAATCCGTGTTGACTATCCCGGATTAAGCTGCGTCTTTCCAAATGGTTATAAATCCTATCCTTCAGGACCTTTTCCATTATCTTACCGACCACCGAAGTAAGACTAACTGGCCTACAATTACCAGGGTCATTCCTATTCCCTTTCTTGAACAGAGGACCAACATTCAACACTTTCTGGCACTATCCCCGTGGACAGTGAGGACCCAAAGGTCAAAGCCAAAGGCTCTGCAATCTCATCCCTTGCCTCCCAAAGAATCCTTGGATATATCCCATCTGGACCAGGGGACTTGTCGACCGTCAGGTTTTTCAAAATTGCAAATACATTCTTCCTCAGAACATCTATCTCCTCCAGCCTACCTGCCTGTATCACACACTCATCCCCAAAAACATGGTCCCTCTCCTTTGTGAACACTGAAGAAAAGTATTAATTCAAGGCCCCTCCTATCTCTTCTGGCTCCATGCACAAGTTCCCACTACTGTCCTTGACAGGCCCTACCGTCACCCTGGTCATTCTTTTATTTCTCACATAAGAGTAAAATGCCTTGGGGTTTTCCTTGATCCAACCCGCCAAGGACTTCTCATGCCCCCTCCTAGCTCTCTTAAGCCCTTTTTTCAGCTCATTCCTTGCTACCTTATAACTCTCAAGCGACCCTACTAAACCTTGTTTTCTCATCCTGACATACTTCCTTTTTCCTCTTGACAAGACATTCAACCTCTTTTGTGAACCATGGTTCCCTCACACGGCCATTTTCACCCTGCCTGACAGGGACATGCCTATCAAGGACACGCAGTATTTGTTCCTTGAACAAGTTCCACTTTTCATTTGTGCCTTTCCCTGACAGTTTCTGTTCCCATCTTATGCTCCCCAATTCTTGCCTAATCGCATCATAATTACCTCTCCCCCAATTATAAACCTTGCCCTATCGTCTGGCCCTATCCCTCTCCATTGCAATAATGAAAGACACCGAATTGTGGTCACTATCTCCAAAGTGCTCTCCCACAAACAAATCTAACACTTGGCCCTGTTCATTACCCAGTATCAAATCCAATGTGACCCCCCCTCTTGTCGGCCTATCCACACTGTACAAAAACTGCCCCATCCGAACTGTTCGACTTATAGAGGTTCCAATCAATATTTTGAAAGTTAAAGTCACCCATGACAACTACCCTGAGACCTCCACACCTATCCATAATCTGTTTTGCAATTTCTTCCTCCACATCTCTATTACTATTTGGGGGCCTATAGAAAACTCCCAACAATGTGACCGCTCCTTTCCTATTTCTAACTTCAACCCATATTACCTCAGTAGGCAGATCCCCTTCAAACTGCCTTTCTGCAGCCGTTAAACTATCCTTGATTAACAATGCTACTCCTCCACCTCTTTTATCACCTTCCCTACTCTTACTGAAACATCTATACCCCGGAACTTCCAACAACCATTCCTGTCCGTGTTCTAACCATGTCTCCGAAATGGCCACAACATCGTAGTCCCAAGTACCAACCTACGCTCCAATTTCACCTACCTTATTCCGGATGCTCCTTGCATTGAAGTAGACACACCTCAACCCATCTTTCTGTCTGCCGGTACACTCCTGCGACCTTGATACCCTCCTCAGTACCTCACTACTCTCAACACTGGCTTCTGGACTACAGCTCGTTTTCCCAGCCCCCTGACAAATTAGTTTAAAACCCCCGAAGAGCCGTAGCAAATTTCCCTCCCAGGATATTGGTGCCCCTCTGGTTCAGGTGCAAACCGTCCTGTCTGTACAGGTCCCACCTTCCCCAGAATGTTTTCCAATTATCCACGTACCTAAAACCCTCCCTCCTACACCATCCCTGCAGCCACGTGTTTATCTGCACTCTCTCCCTGTTCCTCACCTCGCTAGCACGTGGCACCGGCAACAAACCAGAGATGACAACATGGTTTGTCCTGGCTCTCAGCTTCCTCCCTAGCTCCCTTAGTTCCTGGTTTAAATCCCCGTCCCTTCTCTTACCTATGTCGTTGGTACTGATCTGTACCACGACTTGTGACTGCTCCCCCTCCCCTTTAAGGATTCTGAAAACGCGGTCAGAGGCGTCATGGACCCTGGCACCCGGGAGGCAACATACCATCCGTGAGTCTCTTTCGCTGCCACAGAACCGTCTATCTGTCCCTCTAACTATCGAGTCCCCAATAACTATTGCTCTCCTGCTCTCCCTCCTTCCCTTCTGAGCCACAGGGACGAACTCAGTGCTGGAGATCCGTTCACCGTGGCTTACCCCTGGTAGCTCGTCCCTCAACAGTATCCAAAACGGCATACTTGTTACTGAGGGGAATGACCACAGAGGATCCCGGCACTGACTGCTTCCTCCCAGCCCCTCTCACCGTCACCGTCTTGATTCTTCGGAGTAACTACATTCCTGAAGCTACTTTCTATGATCACCTCTGCCTCCCGAATGATCCGAAGTTCATCCAGTTCCAGTTCCTTAACGCGGTTTCTGAGGAGCTGGAGATGGGTGCACTTCCCACAGGTGAAATCAGCAGGGACACTGACGGCGTCCCTCACCTCAAACATTCATACCTGTGAGACTAATAAAGATTACTGTTATTATCTGGAACAATCCAGTCAGTCTCATTCTGCTGCTGTATCCCTGTATCCTAACAGCTTTATTTCTCTCAGGTTTCTATCCAATTTTTTAAAAAATCATTCATTGGTGTCTATTTCTAAACTCGGTCATAAGCAGCAAGGTTCAGGTAATTGCCACTGGCTGTGTAAAAACATTCTTCCTCATACCTCCTGGACCATTTACATGCATAGATACGGAGCAACGTAGAAAATAGGAGCAGGAGGAGACCATTTGGCCCTTCGAAACTGCTCCACCATCCATTACGATCAGAGCTGATTAAGCTCAATAGCCTAATCCCGCTTTCCCCCCATATCCTTTGATCCCTTTCACCCTCATTGCTGTATCTAACTGCTTCTTGAAAACATGAAATGTTTTGGTCTCAATTCTTCCTGTGGTGATGAATTCCACAGGCTCACCACTCTCTGGTTGAAGACATTTCTCCTCACCTCTGTCCTAAATGGTCTGTCATAGAACATAGAACATAGAGTGCAGAAGGAGGCCATTCACCCATCGAGTCTGCACCGACCCACTTAAATCCTCACTTCCACCCAATCCCCGTAACCCAATAACCCCTCCTAACCTTTTTGGACACTAAGGACAATTTAGCGTGGCCAATCCACCTAACCTGCACATCTTTGGACTGTGGGAGGAAGGCGGAGCATCAGGAGGAAACCCACGCAGACACGGGGAGAACGTGCAGACGCCGCACAGACAGTAACTCAGCAGGGAATCGAACCTGGGACCCTGGCGCTGTGAAGCCACAGTGCTAGCCACTTGTGCTGCCCATGCTATCCCGTATCCTCAGATTGTGACCCCGGGTTCTGGACACACCCACCATCGGGAACATTCTTCCCGAATCTAATCTGTCTCGCCCTGTTAGAATGTTATAGGTTTTTTTAAAATATAAATTTAGAGTGCCCAATTCTTTTTTTTCCCAATTAAGGGGTAATTTTAGCATGGCCAATCTACCTACCCTGCACATCTTTGTGTTGTGGGGGTGGGACCCACACAGACACAGGGAGAATGCGCAAACTCTACACGGACAGTGACCCAGGGCCGGGATCGAACCTAGGTCCTTGGTGACGTGAGGCAACAGTGCTAACCACTGCGCCATCGTGCAGCCCACATTCTATAGGTTTCTATGAGATTCCTCCTCATTCTTCTGAACTCCAGTGAATACAATCCTAACTGATTCAATCTCTCATACATCAGTCCCACCATCCCAGGAATCAGCCTGGCAAAACTTTGCTGCTCTTTCTCTTTAGCAAGATCATCTTTCCTCAGATAAGGAGACTAATACTGCACACAATATTCCAGGTGTGGCCTCACCAAGGCCCTGTATAATTGCAGCAAGACATCCCTGCTCCTCGACTCAAATCCTCTTGCTATGAAGGCCAAAAAACCACTTGCCTTCTTTACCGCATGCTGTACCTGCATGTTTCCACACAAACTAGGAGCAGGCCACTCGGCCCCTCGAGCCTGCTCCTTACACACAAACTAGGAGTCGACCCCTCGAGCCTGCTCCTTACACACAAACTAGGAGCCAGCCTCTTGAGCCTGCTCCTTACACACAAACTAGGAGTCGGCCCCTCGAGTCTGCTCCTTACACACAAACTAGGAGTCGGCCCCTCGAGCCTGCCCCTTACACACAAACTAGGAGTCGGCCCCTCGAGCCTGCTCCTTACGCACAAACTAGGAGTCGGCCCCTCGAGCCTGCTCCTTACACACAAACTAGGAGTCGACCCCTCGAGCCTGCTCCTTACACACAAACTAGGAGCCAGCCTCTTGAGCCTGCTCCTTACACACAAACTAGGAGTCGGCCCCTCGAGCCTGCTCCTTACACACAAACTAGGAGTCAGCCCCTCGAGCCTGCCCCTTACACACAAACTAGGAGTCGGCCCCTCGAGCCTGCTCCTTACACACAAACTAGGAGTCGGCCCCTTGAGCCTGCTCCTTACACACAAACTAGGAGTCGGCCCCTCGAGCCTGCTCCTTACACACAAACTAGGAGTCGGCCCCTCGAGCCTGCTCCTTACACACAAACTAGGAGTCGGCCCCTTGAGCCTGCTCCTTACACACAAACTAGGAGTCGGCCCCTCGAGCCTGCTCCTTACACACAAACTGGGAGTCGGCTCCTCGAGCCTGCTCCATCATACAATAATTTTAACCTCAACTCCATGTTCCTGCCGACCCCGATAACCTTTCACCCCCTTGCTTATCGAGAATCTATCCATCTCTGCCTTAAAAATATTCAAGGACTCGACTTCCACTGCGTTTTAAGGACGCAAGATCTAAGTCATAGAATCCCCACAGTGCAGAAGGAGCCCAAGTCAGCACCAACCCCCGAAACCCCCCCCCCATCCCACCCTGCCCCATCCTCACATCCCACCCAACGTGCACATCTTTGGAGATGAAGAGGCAATTTAGCACCTAACCTGCAAATCTTTGAACTGTGTGAGGAAACCGGAGCACCCGGAAGAAACCCACACAGACAAGGGAAGAATGTGCAAACTCCACACAGTCATCCAGGGTCAGGCGTGAACCTGGGTCCCTGGTGCTGTGATGCAGCAGCGCTAACCACTGTGCCACCCCCTCTTTTACAACCCTTGAGCGAAAAAAAAATCCTTATCCCCATCTGAAATGGGTGACCCCTCACTTTCCAACAGTGACCCCCTTGTTCCAGATTCTCCCACAAGAGGAAACATCCTCTCCACATCCACCCTGTCAAAACCCCTCAGGATCTTGTATTGTTCAATCCAGGTTTTACCCAAAACTTTGAATCTGTGTCCCGGCTGCTTGTACGATCAGTGAATGGAAACAGTGTTTCTTTGTCCACCCGATGGAAACCTGGCATAATCTTGTGTCCCTGAATCAAATCTCCCCTCAACCTCCTTTGCTGGAACCATTCTGGTAAATCTCCTCTGCGCCTTCTCCAAGAATCTTCACATTCTTCCTGAAGAGTGGTGACCAGAGCTTTAGAAAGATTCATAGCATAGAATTAGAACCATAGAATTCCTGCAGTGCAGAAGGAGGCCATTCGGCCCATCAAGTGTGTACTGATTCACTGAAAGGGCACCCTGCCTAGGCCCACACCCCTACCCTGTCACCCCATAGCCCCACCGAACCTGCACATCCCTGGATACTAAGGGGCAATTTATCAAGGCCAATCCATCTAACTTGCTCCCCTATCAGCCTCCCCAAACAGGCGCCGGAATGTGGCGACTAGGGGCTTTGGGGCTGGTACAGCACAGTGGGTTAAGACAGATGGATTGTAATGCAGAACAAGACCAGCAGCGCGGGTTCAAGTCCCGTACCGGCCTCCTCGAACAGGCGCCGGAATGTGGCGACTAGGGGCTTTTCACAGTAACTTAACTGAAGCCTACTTGTGACAATAAGTGATTATTATTATCATTATTTTTTGGTCTGTTGGAGGAATCCTGAGCACCGGGTGGAAACCCACGCAGACACGGGGAGAAAGTGCAAACTCCACACAGACAATCATCAAGGCCAGAATTGAACCCGAGTCCTTGGCATTGTGAAGCAGCAGTGCTAATCACTGTGCCACCGGAAGCATAGTTTCTGTGTCAGTTATGAAGCTCAAGGTCGAATTTGCTTTGCCAACTACTCTCTTAATATGTCTTGTAGATATACAAAATCTCTCTTCACCTCTTCCTCTCTCCTCCCAAAGAGGCCAGTTGGGTTTTTACAACAATCCAGCAGTTTTCATGGTGTCTTTTCCCAGTGCCGGCCCCACAAATGACCAGATTCATTCAGCTCAATTTCACAACCTGCCTTTGTGTTTTTGTGGGTTCTCTCTCACTCCCTATTTTCTGTTTTCAATCAGTTTCACAGGGTGTTCGAAGGTGAGACTTCAAGATCCGGAAACACAAACCAAGCATCACATCAGGGTCTGACAGAGTCCTCAATTTATCATTGCTGAATATCATGAGATTTTGAACATGGAAGGAAAAAGCACCGTTCACAGTGGGGAGAAACCATACTCGTGTTGTGTGTGTGGACGAGGATTCAGTCGATCATCAGGCCTCACAAGACACAAATGGAGTCACACGGAGGAGAAACCGTGGAAATGTGCGGACTGTGGGAAAGGATTCACTTATCCATCCAAGCTGGAAACTCATCGACGCAGTCACACTGGGGAGAGACCATTCATCTGCTCCACGTGTGGGAAGGGATTCACTCAGCCATCCGCTCTGTCCACACACCAGCGACTTCACTCCAGGAAGAGACCATTCACCTGCTCCACATGTGGGAAAGGATTTACTATTTCAGCCCACTTGCTGAGTCACCAGCTAGTTCACACTGATGAGAAACCGTTTCAATGTCCAGACTGCGGGAGGTGCTATAAAAGATCTGGGGATCTGATGTGCCATCAACGTGTTCACACTGACGAGAGACCATTCAGGTGCTCTCAGTGTGGGACTGGGTTCAGACGATCGTCTAACCTCACTGTACATCAGCGAACTCACACAGTGGAGAGGCCATTCGTCTGCACCAAGTGTGGGAAGAGATTCACTCAGTCATCCGACCTGCAGAAGCACCAGCGAATTCACACTGGGGAGAGACCGTTTCAATGTCCAGACTGCGAGAAGTGCTGTAAACGTTTTGGGGAACTGTTACAACATCAACGTGTTCACACTGACGAGAGACAGTTTAGGTGCTCTCACTGCGGGACTGGGTTCAGACGATCATCTCATCTCACTGTACATCAGCGAACTCACACTGGGGAGAGACCATTCACCTGCTCAGAGTGTGGGAAGGGATTCACTCAGTCAGCAGAACTTCTGAATCACCAGCGAATTCACACTGATGAGAGACCATTTCATTGTCCAGACTGCGGGAATTGTTATAAACGTTCTGGGGATCTGATGCGCCATCAACGTGTTCACACTGACAAGAGACCGTTTAGGTGCTCTCATTGTGGGACTGGGTTCAGACAATCGTCTCACCTCACTGCACATCAGCGAATTCACACTGGGGAGAGGCCATTCGCCTGCTCCTGGTGTGGGAAGGGATTCACTCAGTCATCCGCCCTGCAGAAGCACCAGCGAGTTCACACTGGGGAGAGACCGTTCACCTGTTCCAAGTGTAGGAAGGGATTCACCACTTCATCCCTCCTGCTGAAACACCAACGAGGCCACAAATAACGACAGTGATTGGATTTTGCTGTTCCTCACAGACAGGACTGAACCATGTTCATTTGGGTCTCTTTCTGCTGATAACAAACTCCAGCCCATTTACAGGGGCTAATATTCTGGCTAAAAGTCTAATAAATTAGATTTGTGTGAAATATGCAGTGTGCTGAAAGTTTTTAATTACTCTGACACAAGTTAGTTCCTTTTGAAGTAATCTCGCTCTCCCGTCTCTTCCATCCTCACCTCCAACAAGAAGTGTGAGGAGCTTCTTTGTGACTGAGATTGAGTAAATCCGATCAGCCGCCTCTGCTGCTTCCCTCCCTTCCACGAGCCCACCGTACCAAACTGTCTCTAAATGTCATCCTTTCCCGAGCCCTGAACCCTCATCTTTCTCTAGTTTCTCTCCCAGCTCCCCTCATGCCATCTCAGAGCTCATCTTGTCCATGAGACCCAGCTCCTGCTCCATCAACCCTATTCCCACTGATCTACTGATCAGCCAACTACCCTGTGTCCACGGATATTGTCAACATTTCTCTCTCTTCAGGTACTGTCCCTCTGTCCTTCAAATCTGCCATCATGACCCCCTCAATAAAACAAACCCTTGACCCTGTCATCCTTACAAATTACTGCCCCATCTTCAACCTCCCTCTCCTCACAAACTCTTTGAACATGTTGTCCCTCCCAAATCCTTGCCCATCTTTCCCAGAATTCCCATGTTTGAATCCCTTCAATCAGGTCTCTGCCCTGTCACAGTGAAATACAAGAGACAAACAGAATCTTACCCGGAGAGAAAGAGACATTCCGGGAGCTTGGATCCAACACGGATATGTCCATAAGACCAGAAGACTAGGGTAGCAGCACAGTCATTATCGAGAAACAACAATACCTGCTGGAGACAGACAGACAACTAAACAACACGAATCACAACACCAAACTACCTAGACCCATATACCCGGGACAGGAAGGAGAATTGGAGACGGACTGGAAGAACTCAAAGACTCCAGACATATTAACCAAAGAAAACAGGTAGAACCAAGGAAGTTCTACCTGCTCCCTAAAATACCCAAACATCCAAACACATGGACAGTACCAGGGAAATACCACAAGACAGACCCACTGGGTCAAGACTGTGGGAGAGAAAATCCAACAGAATCATAGAATTTACAGTGCAGAAAGAGGCAATTTGGCCCATTTAGCCTGTACCGGCCCTCAGAAAGAGTACCCTACTTAAGCCCATCCTAGTAACTCACCTAACCTTTACTTGGACACTAAGCGGCCAATAGACCTTAACTCTTTGGACGGTGGGAGAAAACTGGAGCACCCGGAGGGAAGAGACACGGGGAAAATGTGCAAACTTTACCCAGTCACTCAAGGCTGAAAAAGCTGAAACATCAACACACTGCTCCTGGTGGTTGATGGTATCGTGGTTCAATAAATATAATCAGTGGATTAAAAATGTGTGTAATATATAGTAAAACAGAAAATGCGAGATTAACTCAACAGGTCTGGTAGTATCATCGAATCCCTAAAGTGCAGAAGGAGGCCATACGGTCCATCGCGTTTGCACCAACCCTACAAAAGAGCGTCCCACCCAGGTGCACTTCCCCACCCTCTCCCCATAACCCACTTCACCTTTGGACACTAAGGAGCAATTTAGCATAGCCAATCCATCAAGCCTACACATTCTCGTGGGAGAAAACTGGAGCACCCAGAGGGAACCACACAGACACGGGAAGAATGTGCAAACTCCACGCAGTCATCCAAGGCCGGAATTGAACCCTGGTCACTGGCCCTGTGAGGCAGCAGTGCTAACCATTGTGCCACATCTGTGATGAGAGAAACAGAGTTAATGTTTGTTGTTCCTTGTAACAGTTCTGTAGAAGGATCAATGGATTCTAAAAAAGTCCATTGAAGTCGAAATAAGACGTTTTTGTCCATTGAAGCGGTTTGACACAGGAACAAGTTTCACTCTGTGTGAAGCTCCAGTTTCATTCACACACAGCCCACAGTCTGATTGGCTGAAGGACCAGAATCCATCCCGTCCTCCCAATCTTCCCGTTGGTCAACCCCTCTCAGACAGGAAATGAGGTTGTGGAACCCGTGCGCACGTGGCTAATGGGAAGAACTCAAAATGATGCAGTCTCAGCCAATGAGGGAGATCTGAGCAGCAACGCCCCTCATTCACTCCAATTGGGTGGAGGACCAGCTGCTGTCGTTCGGTCCTGCAGTCCCGCCTCCTCTTCCTATTGGTGCAAAGCTACTGTCAATCACTCGCCGGGCATTGTGATGTGGAGCATGCGCAGTGCGGCTCATGCCCACGGACAGACGCTTGTTTGTCTCATCTTCAGGCCATGATGTTGGGTGGGGTTACTGGATTATGGGGATAGGGTGCAGGTGTGTACCTTGGGTAGGGTGCTCTTTCCAAGAGCCGGTGCAGACTCGATGGGCCGAATGGCCTCCTTCTGCACTGTAAATTCTATGAAATGTGGAGATGTAGGCGTTGCACTGGGGTGGGCACAGTAAGCAGCCTTACAACACCAGATTAAAGTCCAACAGGTTTATTTAGAATCACTAGCTTTTGGAGCACAGCTGAGGAAGGAGCTATGCTCTGAATGCTCGTGATTCGAAACAAATCTGTTGGACTTTAACCTGGTGTTGTAAGACTTCTCACTGTGCCCACCCCAGTGCAACGCCGGCATCTCCACATCCTGGTGTTTAGTAAATTACAGCATGATTTAATCAAAGACAGAGAGGAGTGATTTCTGCTGACTGGGGAGTAAGGACTTGGGACATTGCCTAAAAATTGTAGCCAGGTCACAGAACTCAGTGTGAAATGAGGAAACACTTGACACAAAATCTGGGACATATTTGGAATTCTCTCCCATAAATGACAATTCCTGTGGCAATCCCTGGTGAATCCACTATCTTTCATAGAATTTACAGTGCAGATGGAGGCCATTCGGCCCATCGAGTCTGCACCAGCTCTTGGAAAGAGACCCTACCCAAGGTCCACATCTCCACCCTATCCCCATAACCCAGTAAACCCACCCAACACTAAGGGCAATTTTTGACACTAAAGACAATTTTAGCACGGCCAATCCACCTAACCTGCACATCTTTGGACTGTGGGAGGAAACCGGAGCACCCGGAGGAAACCCACCCAGACACGGGGAGGATGTGCAGACTCCACACAGACAGTGACCCAAGCCGGAATCAAAACTGGGACCCTGGAGCTGTGCAGTAATTGTGCTATCCACAATGCTACCGTGCTGCCCCCTTATTTGTTGCCGATCCCGAATTGCTCTAGAACTGAATGGCTTGCTGGTCTATTTCAGAGGGCAGATTTACTGCTGTGGCTCTGGAGTCACATGTAGGCCAGACCAGGTAGGGTTGGCAGATTTCTTAAAGGCCATTAGTGAACCAGATCAGTTTCGACACAACCAGCGTGAGCTGCATGGTCACCATTACTGATACTAGTTTTCACTGTTTTATGAATTGAATGTAGTTGTTTGGTAACCTGAAATATTCCAATAGCTCCTCAGACCATTACCCTCGGGGACTCAGTAATACCCGCCCAGGCACATTCCCACTCCACCACCATCTCATCCCTGGCTCCCAACCTCCCGCTTTGGTCACAATCCCCGCCCCGCCCGGATTCACTTCTCACTCTTTGTGACCTCAATACAAACATGTTGGACTTTAACCTGGTGTAAGGCTTCTTACTGTGCCCACCCCAGTGCAATGCCGGCATCTCCACATCATGTCCTCAACTGGACCGTCTTTTCCAGCTCTTGGGGCTCGTACGGCGCATGCTTCAGTCAGTGCTGAGCCCCCAGCCCCCCTTTCACTCCGATTGGTGGGAGGACCAGCCGCTGCTGCTCGGTCCTCCGGTCCCGCCCCTACTTCCTATTGGTCTGGCCCTGACGTCAATCACTCCCCGGGCATTGTGACGTTGAGCATGCGCAGTGCGGGCGGTGTCCAGGGACAGATGCTTGTTTGTCAGATCCACAGGCGGTGAGGGAAATGGCGGAATGGAGGGAGAGGCGGAGCCGAGAGGTGGACGGGGAGGGGCCTTGAGTCCCCGATGCGGCTCTGACACCGGAATAAGAAGCTGCCGGTGCCGGGTTTGTATCTGTGCGGCGGACGCGGAGGAACCGCGTCTGGAGTGAGAGGCCCGGGTTAAGGGCGCATGCGCGGTGCTCCCTGTCGGCAGGAGGAGAGAATGTTGTGAATTTCTCTCCTGGACTGACAGGGATGGATTCTGCAAACTCCTTTTACAGGGGGTGGGATGGCTGGATTTACACAGAAAACTCAAATCAAAGATCACATCAAGTTCTAACAGAGTCACTCTGTTCATCAGAACCTGAACATGATCAGAATTTGAGTATAATTGAGCTCCAGGGCAGTCCCGCTCACTGCATGTGCAGTGGGTGTTACAGTCAGATCAGCCAGGTTCTTATTCGATGGTGGAGCAGGCTGGAGAGAGTGAGTGATGTCTCCCAACACAGACAGAAAGGTTCACTTTTCTCCTGGAGTTTGAGAGATGCCGTCAATCGCAACTCGGGCATTGTGAGCTGGAACACATGCAGTGCGGGTTCTTGCTCTGGCTTCAGGCGGGTAAGAGGAGACCCCAAACCCCACCCCCCCCACCACCATAAGACCCATTGATTTTATTGTCAGTCTGCAGACAGGAGAACTGAACCCAAGCAGAGGAGAGGGAGGGAGAAAACGGAGTGGAGGAAAGAAATAGGTTTGGATTTCAGCCCCGGGAGAAGGGACAGTGTGTGGGATGGGGATTTACGTCTTTGACAATCACCATTTAAGGGATATTCGAAGGGGATGATTTACAAACGGGAAATTCCTAAGCATCACATCAAGATTCAACAAAGTCATTCGATTATCAGGACCTGAATCTCATTGGCCTTTGGATGTGGAAGGAGAAATGTTTGTCTTCCGTCTGGGAAAAGATTTCAAATATCAGTGTGACTGGAAAATCACCGAGACACATACACACACACACACGGGTGAGAGTGATCCAGTGAAGTGACTGGAAAGAGCTTTAACCAGTTACACAGCCTGAACAAAAATCACACCATTCACAGTGAGGAGAAACCATACACGTGGTCTGTGTGTGGACAAGGCTTCAACTGATCATCGAACCTGGAGAGGCAAAAGGACACCTGCACCATGGAGAAACCGTGGGAATGTGGGAAGGGATTCAATTACCCATCCCATCTCGAAACTCATCGACACAGTCACACAGGGGAGAGGCCATTCACCTGCTCCTTGTGTGGAAAAGATTTCATTCAGTCACAACACCTGCAGTCACACCAGCGTGCTCACTCCAATAAGAGACCTTTAGAATGTTCTGACTGTGGGAAGAGCTTTAAAAGCAGGAAGAACCTGATGCAACACCAACACACTCACACTGGAGAGAGGCCGTTCACCTGCTCCATGTGTGGGAAAGGATTCACTCAGTCATCCACCCTGCTGAGGCACCAGTAGACTCACACTGGAAAAAGGCCATTCGCCTGCTCTGTGTGTGAGAGGAGATTCATTCAGTCATCCACCCTGCTGAGGCACCAGCGGGTTCACACTGGGGAGAGGCCATTCACCTGCCCTGTGTGTGGGAAGGGATTGGCTCGGTTAAGCACCCTCGCTGCACATCAACATTTTCACATTGATAAATGACCTCTTGTTATGAATGTGAGAAGTGCAAGTGAGGTGCAGACACAACAACGCACTCACGTTGGTGAGAGGCTGGTCACCTGCTCTGTGTATGAAAAGGGTTCACTCAGTCACAGCGCCTATTGTGAGAGCAGTGAGTTTATATGTGATTGCAGGGGCGGGATTGTGCTGTTCATCACTTTCACTGTTTGTTTCTGCTGTTGGTAAACTTCAGCCCCGTCATCAGGGTGATTAAAATTCGAGATGAATGTCAGCTAAGTGAGTCTTGGTGCAAATACACAATGTTATGTTCCATGTTCTCCAATGTAAGAGGAGATTAATCGATGTCCTGTCGCTGACTGCTTCATTTTTGGGTTCTATTCTCTTTTCTATCTCTATATTATTTCAGTTCTCATAGCTTCAGTTACTCTCATGGACAATTCCCAGCTCCTCATATCTTCCAGAGTGTGTCTCCTGGTTTAGGGGGCTGGGTTCAGCACAGTGTCTAAACAGCTGGCTTGTAATGCAGAACAATGCCAGCAGCACGTGTTCAATTCCCATACCGGCCTTCCCGCACCAGGGGCGACCAGGGGCTTTTCACATTAACTTCATTGAAACCTACTTGTTACAATAAGTGATTATTATTATTATCCTACCACTGGGGTCCTGGGAAGATATTGGAAACACTCCTGGGATCAATAAATTCGAAACTGAGTTGGTTAGTTACTCTCGGCCTTTGAACTTCACCCTCTGTTACACTGTCAGTGTGCTCCTGTACTGCTCTGTATTTAACAGGAGTCTGCAGACTGATGAGACTGTGTCACACTGTCAGTGTGCTCCTGTACTGTTCTGTATTTAACAGGAGTCTGCAGGCTGATGAGACTGTGTTACACTGTCAGTGTGCTCCTGTACTGCTCTGTATTTAACAGGAGTCTGCAGACTGATGAGACTGTGTTACTCTGTCAGTGTGCTCCTGTACTGCTCTGTATTTAACAGGAGTCTGCAGGCTGATGAGACTGTGTTACACTGTCAGTGTGCTCCTGTACTGTTCTGTATTTAACAGGAGTCTGCAGGCTGATGAGACTGTGTCACACTGTCAGTGTGCTCCTGTACTGCTCTGTATTTAACAGGAGTCTGCAGGCTGATGAGACTGTGTTACACTGTCAGTGTGCTCCTGTACTGCTCTGTATTTAACAGGAGTCTGCAGGCTGATGAGACTGTGTTACACTGTCAGTGTGCTCCTGTACTGCTCTGTATTTAACAGGAGCCTGCAGACTGATGAGACTGTGTCACACTGTCAGTGAGCTCCTGTACTGCTCTGTATTTAACAGGAGTCTGCAGACTGATGAGACTGTGTTACACTGTCAGTGTGTTCCTGTACTGCTCTGTATTTAACAGGGGCCTGCAGACTGTGTTACACTGTCAGTATGCTCCTGTACTGTTCTGTATTTAACAGGAGTCTGCAGGCTGATGAGACTGTGTCACACTGTCAGTGTGCTCCTGTACTTCTCTGTATTTAACAGGAGTCTGCAGGCTGATGAGACTGTGTTACACTGTCAGTGTGCTCCTGTACTGCTCTGTATTTAACAGGAGTCTGCAGGCTGATGAGACTGTGTTACACTGTCAGTGTGCTCCTGTACTGCTCTGTATTTAACAGGAGCCTGCAGACTGATGAGACTGTGTCACACTGTCAGTGAGCTCCTGTACTGCTCTGTATTTAACAGGAGTCTGCAGACTGATGAGACTGTGTTACACTGTCAGTGTGTTCCTGTACTGCTCTGTATTTAACAGGGGCCTGCAGACTGTGTTACACTGTCAGTATGCTCCTGTACTGCTCTGTATTCAACAGGAGTCTGCAGACTGATGAGACTGTGTTACACTGTCAGCGTGCTCCTGTACTGTTCTGTATTTAACAGGAGTCTGCAGACTGTGTTACACTGTCAGTGTGCTCCTGTACTGCTCTGTATTTAACAGGAGTCTGCAGACTGATGAGACTGTGTTACACTGTCAGTGTGCTCCTGTACTGCTCTGTATTTAACAGGAGTCTGCAGACTGATGAGACTGTGTTACACTGTCAGTGTGCTCCTGTACTGCTCTGTATTTAACAGGTGTCTGCAGACTGATGAGGCTCTGTTGCACTGTCAGTGTGCTCTTGTACTGCTCTGTCTTTAACAGGAGCCTGCAGACTGATGAGACTGTGTTACACTGTCAGTGTGCTCCTGTACTGCTCTGTATTTAACAGGAGTCTGCAGACTGATGAGACTGTGTTACACAGTCAGTGTGCTCCTGTACTGCTCTGTATTTAACAGGAGTCTGCAGGCTGATGAGACTGTGTTACACTGTCAGTGTGCTCCTGTACTGTTCTGTATTTAACAGGAGTCTGCAGACTGATGAGACTGTGTCACACTGTCAGTGTGCTCCTGTACTGCTCTGTATTTAACAGGAGTCTGCAGGCTGATGAGACTGTGTTACACTGTCAGTGTGCTCCTGTACTGCTCTGTATTTAACAGGAGTCTGCAGGCTGATGAGACTGTGTTACACTGTCAGTGTGCTCCTGTACTGCTCTGTATTTAACAGGAGCCTGCAGACTGATGAGACTGTGTCACACTGTCAGTGAGCTCCTGTACTGCTCTGTATTTAACAGGAGTCTGCAGACTGATGAGACTGTGTTACACTGTCAGTGTGTTCCTGTACTGCTCTGTATTTAACAGGGGCCTGCAGACTGTGTTACACTGTCAGTATGCTCCTGTACTGTTCTGTATTTAACAGGAGTCTGCAGGCTGATGAGACTGTGTCACACTGTCAGTGTGCTCCTGTACTTCTCTGTATTTAACAGGAGTCTGCAGGCTGATGAGACTGTGTTACACTGTCAGTGTGCTCCTGTACTGCTCTGTATTTAACAGGAGTCTGCAGGCTGATGAGACTGTGTTACACTGTCAGTGTGCTCCTGTACTGCTCTGTATTTAACAGGAGCCTGCAGACTGATGAGACTGTGTCACACTGTCAGTGAGCTCCTGTACTGCTCTGTATTTAACAGGAGTCTGCAGACTGATGAGACTGTGTTACACTGTCAGTGTGTTCCTGTACTGCTCTGTATTTAACAGGGGCCTGCAGACTGTGTTACACTGTCAGTATGCTCCTGTACTGCTCTGTATTCAACAGGAGTCTGCAGACTGATGAGACTGTGTTACACTGTCAGCGTGCTCCTGTACTGTTCTGTATTTAACAGGAGTCTGCAGACTGTGTTACACTGTCAGTGTGCTCCTGTACTGCTCTGTATTTAACAGGAGTCTGCAGACTGATGAGACTGTGTTACACTGTCAGTGTGCTCCTGTACTGCTCTGTATTTAACAGGAGTCTGCAGACTGATGAGACTGTGTTACACTGTCAGTGTGCTCCTGTACTGCTCTGTATTTAACAGGTGTCTGCAGACTGATGAGGCTCTGTTGCACTGTCAGTGTGCTCTTGTACTGCTCTGTCTTTAACAGGAGCCTGCAGACTGATGAGACTGTGTTACACTGTCAGTGTGCTCCTGTACTGCTCTGTATTTAACAGGAGTCTGCAGACTGATGAGACTGTGTTACACAGTCAGTGTGCTCCTGTACTGCTCTGTATTTAACAGGAGTCTGCAGACTGATGAGACTGTGTTACACAGTCAGTGTGCTCCTGTACTGCTCTGTATTTAACAGGAGTCTGCAGACTGCTGAGACTGTGTTACACTGTCAGTGTGCTCCTGTACTGCTCTGTATTTAACAGGAGCCTGCAGACTGATGAGACTGTGTTACACTGTCAGTGTGCTCCTGTACTGCTCTGTATTTAACAGGAGTCTGCAGACTGCTGAGACTGTGTCACACTGTCAGTGTGCTCCTGTACTGCTCTGTATTTAACAGGAGCCTGCAGACTGATGAGACTGTGTTACACTGTCAGTGTGCTCCTGTACTGCTCTGTATTTAACAGGAGTCTGCAGACTGATGAGACTGTGTTACACTGTCAGTGTGCTCCTGTACTGCTCTGTATTTAACAGGAGTCTGCAGACTGATGAGACTGTGTTACACTGTCAGTGTGTTCCTGTACTGCTCTGTATTTAACAGGAGTCTGCAGACTGATGAGACTGTGTTACACAGTCAGTGTGCTCCTGTACTGCTCTGTATTTAACAGGAGTCTGCAGACTGCTGAGACTGTGTTACACTGTCAGTGTGCTCCTGTACTGCTCTGTATTTAACAGGAGCCTGCAGACTGATGAGACTGTGTTACACTGTCAGTGTGCTCCTGTACTGCTCTGTATTTAACAGGAGTCTGCAGACTGATGAGACTGTGTTACACTGTCAGTGTGCTCCTGTACTGCTCTGTATTTAACAGGAGTCTGCAGACTGATGAGACTGTGTTACACTGTCAGTGTGTTCCTGTACTGCTCTGTATTTAACAGGAGTCTGCAGACTGATGAGACTCATTGGAAAAAAATAATTGGGTACTCTAAATTTATTAAGAAAAAAGAAAATGGGGCTTCCCATTCTATCTGTTTCAGGAGAGTGCGGAAATGTTACTGTCCAATTAAACACACCCATCATTCAGTATTTTTAGATCAGAGACAGAGAAACAGATTGGTTTGGGGGTAACTCTCATATCTCCCATTTTCAGGCGCTTTGTCTTGAGCGATAACAAATGAAATGAAAATTGCTTATTGTCACAAGTAGGCTTCAAATGAAGTTACTGTGAAAAGCCCCTAGTCGCCACATTCCAGCACCTGTTCGGGGAGGCTGGTATGGGAATTGAACAGTGCTGCTGGCCTGCCTTGGTCTGCTTTCAAAGCCAGCGATTTAGCCCAGTGTGCTGGGATGAAGTCAAATATTTAAAAAACAAATTCTTTAGTTTAAATGTTCACCGCGATGCTTGATTGTAAAAGGGTGAAGCTAACATTCACAAATGGACACAATTGTGTCATCCTCACATAACTTTATTTCCAGATTAAAGATGAACAAGACACCATTTTGATCTTTGTTTTTCCAATTATTTTGATATTTTTTCTCAGTTTTGCCAAGGTGTTTTTTCTTCTTTCTTCAGGTGACTTTCCCAATCGCTGTATTATATCTCAGGAAAATTCAAATTAAAAAGGTTAGCTTTCGTGGGTAAACAAATGCTTCAACCTTCTTAGACCAAAAAGAGTTACAGAGAGTGGAGCTTCACACAGCTTGTGAGCTCCGAAATATAACTTATAACTTCAAGGCTGAAGTTTATCTTGAGGGAATCAAACATTTTGGTGCCTTTTCCAATTGGACCAGTAAGTTGTGATTCACACTGAAAGGTTTACTTTCACTCAGTAACTATAGCATTTCACTTTTCACAGCACAGGAACTGGCAGCATTTTAGATGCCAATTGTCCACTTCTCTTGTAGCTGGTGTGTGGAGAAGATCATGTTCATTGTACATCATAGATTTCATAGATAGTCAGCACAGAAACCGCACTGTGCTTCTGGATACACTCAGTCTGAAAGTAGATGAATCTTTTAAACATGACCTTAGTGAAGGTCTTCTCAGCATTGTTCAGGAGTGAGATGTCCCTGTAGTTGCTGCAATCTCCTCTGTCACTGGTGTTTTTGTAAAATGTGATGATTTGTGTGTCACACGTTTTCTATGAAATGGATTCCACCTCCTGTCTTTTACAGAACTATCTTGGCTACTTTCACGTGATGCTGTGTTCTAGCTCAGGCATTTTAAAAGTCGACATTTTAAAAGGCTGCGACCATATTTTTAAAAATGCGGCCGCACTGCGCATGCGCATTGGTACGCATGCACAGAGGTTTGCGCATGTGCACCAATAGCGTGCCGCATACGCAGTGCTCCCGCATTTTTTTAACATGGTCACAGCCTTTTAAAAGGCCGCTCGCAGCCGGCATTGTTAAAAGCCGGCTGCTGCGGCTGTTGCGCACAAATTTGTGCAATCTGAGTTGCAGAAGATTTTTAAAACATTCTATGTAATCTTCCTGCCTGAAGGGAGGCAGAGAGCAGGTTGTGCCCCCCGAACGTCGACATCACATGCTTTGGGCGCGTTTGCGATTCCTCCATTTTGTCAGCAGCAAACAAGGTAAGAGAAAATGATGGGTCGCGAAGGTCGGCCGGCGTGGGTCGCGAAGGTCAGTCAGCGTGGGTCGCGAAGGTCAGTCAGCGTGGGTCGCAAAGGTTAACCAGCGTGGGTCGCAAAGGTTAACCAGCGTGGGCCGCGAAGGTCGGACGGCGTGGGTCGCAAAGGTTAACCAGCGTGGGTCGCGAAGGTCGGACGGCGTGGGCCGCAAAGGTTAGCCAGCGAGGGTTGCGAAGGTCGGACGGCGTGGGCCGCAAAGGTTAGCCAGCGAGGGTTGCGAAGGTCGGACGGCGTGGGCCGCAAAGGTTAGCCAGCGAGGGTTGCGAAGGTCAGACGGCGTGGGTCCCTAAGGTTGGCCGGTTGGTAAGAATGGGTCCCCGGAAAAAAATTTGAAAAACACTGTTCTAGCTGTTAGGTTTCAGCTGTACATCAGGTCAGCTTTACTTTTTGCTTCAATGACAGATGTCATCTCTGTTGAGTGTGTCTCAAACCAGTCTGTGTTGTGGGTTCCACCTTTACCAAATGTTGCTGCTGTTTTGTTTTGCTTCCTTCAAATTAAATTTCCTAATGGACATAAGACTGAAGAAGTCAGTAAGAATTGTCAGGAAGGATTAATCTGCACTTTCTAATTGCAGATGTTAATCAATGGAACCTTCCAGACACTGATTTGCATCAAAGATCAATTTAGGATTGGAGTACTAGTTCAGAATTTTACGGGCAGAATGGTGGCGCAGTGGTTAGCACTGCAGTCTCACGGCGGCGAGGTCCCAGGTTCGATCCCGGCTCTGGGTCACTGTTCATGTGGAGTTTGCACAATCTCCCCGTGTTTGCGTGGGTTTTGCCCCCACAACCCAAAGATGTGCAAGGTAGGCTAAATTACCCCTGAATTGGAAAAAATGAATTGGGTACTCAATTTTTTTTTTTTTTAAAGTTCATAATTTTACTGTAAAGGTGTTCCTGTTGACAGTTCTTGAATTAAGGAGGAAGATCGCAAGTGCTGCGATTCTCCAGAATATTAAACTGCAGCCAGTTATAGGGATTGTTAACATCAGCAGAATCAAACCAGATATTGTCAGACTATCAATCCTGGATGTGATTAGCAGCAGCAAAACAGCAGATTCCAGTCCCTGCACTCACTTGTGAACTCACTGGTGTCTCAGCAGGTGTTGTGACCGAGTGAATCCCGCTCCACACAAGGAGCAGGTGAACTGTCTCCCCCCGGTGTGATCCCACTGATGTGTCAGCAGTTGGGATGACCAAGGGAATCCCTTCCCACACACGGAGCAGGTGAACGGCTTCTCCCCAGTGTGAGTGCATTGGTGCTCACTGAGGTCAGCTGACTGACTGAAACCCGCTCCACAGGTGGTGCACCTGAATGGATCCCCATTTGTGTGCATTTGGTGGTGTGTCTGGAGGGTGAATATCTGAGTGAATCCCTACCCACATACAAAGCAAATGAATGGTTTCTGACCCGTGTGAATTCGCTGGTGTTCAGTGAGCATGGATAAGGACTTGAATTTCTCTTCACAGGTTGTGCAGCTGAATGGTGTCTTCTCAGTGTGAACTCGCTGGTGTAACCGAAGGGCAGATAACTGAGTGAATCTCCTCTCACACACACAACAGATGAACGGCCTTTCCCCAGTGTGAACGCGTCGATGGATTTCCAGCCTGGATGAAGAATTGAATCCTTTACCACAGTCTTCACATTTCCACGGTTTCTCCATGGTTCTAGTTTCCCTGCGTCTTTCCAGTTTGGACAATCAGTTGAAGCTTTGTCCACACACAGAGCACGAATACACTTTTTCCCCACTGTGAATCGTGTGATGATTATAATTGGCTGTTTAACTGGTTAAAGCTCTTTCTACATTGAGTGTACTGGAACCTCTCACTCCAGTGTGAGTCTTGATGCTTGTCCAGTCACACAGATGTTTTAAATGGTGTCGCACAGACAGAACACAAACATTTCTCCTTCCAAGTTCAATGACTGATGATATTCAGGCTGTGGCGACTCAGTGACTGTCAGACCATGCAGTTGGAGTTCCTGTTTGTAAATCCAAGTCTAATGCCTTGGAAAAGGAGTTTACAAAACTTAAGAGAAGAGAAATTCTGAACGTACAGTTCTATTTTCCATGAAGGATATTTTCCTCATCTGTACCTGTAAAGCAGTAAATCCTAATCCCATGCACTCTCTCACCTCCCTGTGCTCGATGCAAATCCCAGGGTGACTAACAGTCCCATATTTTACTGGAATGTATTTGAGTCCACTGTCCCAGGCTGCATGCTGCCTAGATGTTGTCTGTCACGTAGATTGGACCTTTCTCAATGCACAGAACCATGTTCCTTCCTGTTTCTGTGTTCCAGAAACACAGACACTTACCCGAGGCGGCCTGGTCCCAGCTCTGGCAGAACGCCAGCCTTTCAGTGCAGGCTGTGCCTTAATTTTCGCCATTAGAGTTTGTCAGCTCAGCAAACCCTGCACACCACCTTCACAATTCCTTTCCTTACAGCTCACCCCCTCCCTCCCCTCTGGCTGGGTTCAGTTCTCAAACCCCTTTGTGCAAAGTGAGAATAAAATCAATTAACCAATAATTTTTTCCTCCTGATCACTGGGACCCTGAAGCCCCGCCCACTCTGTTCCTTCACCAAGATGGCCGCACCTGAAGCCAACAATCCCCCAGAGCTGGAAACCCGGGATCTGCAGGTTCTGATTGGGGGTTTGGGGCCTCCAGCGGGTGTTTGTGAATCCTCCCCGCCCACCTGCCAGGGTTTCCTTCCTTGCCAGAGATCAGAATCCTCATTGATTTGAGTGCAAAGTGTAAGCTCTTATTTATTACCCCCTCTCCCATCCTCTGATGTGAACCATCCTCCAGTGGCTGAAGCAGGATGGTGCCCGTTAACCTGGGCCTGTTCCCGGGAGGGAGAAGCTCCGCAGCTGCAAACCAGGGAGCTGACAATGATTGTGAAGGGTTTGCGGATCCACAACGTGTTTCCAAATTCTCCCACCCACCGCCTGACGCTGACTCCGCTTCTCCAGGACAAACAAGCACTGAAATCCATGTCCAGCAGTCACACTGCGCATGCTCCGGAGCACAATGCCGGGGAGTGATTGACGGCAGCGCCGGGCTGGAGGACCGAGCAGGAGCATCTGGTCCTCCAACCAATCGGAGTGAACGAGGGGCGGGGCTGATCCCAGATCTCCCTCATTGGCTGAGACTCTGCATCATTTTGAGTTCTTCCGCGACTCTGCATCATTTTGAGTTCTTCCCATTGGCCACGGGTGCGCGGTTTCCACAACCTCATTTTCTACCTGAGAGGTGTTGACCATTGAGAAGGTTTGAAGGACTGGAGCGACTCTTGGCAGTATTTTGTATTTGGCACCTGCGTTCAATTCAATGTGTAGTTTGCACATTCTCCCTGTGTCTGCGTGGGTTCCCTCCGTTGTGTTCCAGTTTTCCCCCACCATCCAAAGATGTACAGGTTTGGTGGATTGGCTATGCTAAATGGCCCCTCAGTGCCCAAAAAAAGGTTAGGTGGGGTCCCTGGGTTACAGGGATAGCGTGGACGCACGGACTTAAGTAGGGTGCTCTTTCCAAGGGCGGTGTAGGCTTAATGGGCCTGTAAGTTCTATGATTCTATCGGGCTTTCGCTCTCACAGTCTGATCTGATGGGTCTGTCTGGCGGTATTTCCTGGTACAGTCTATGTGTTTGGGTATTTTAGGGAGCAGGTAGAACTTCCTTGGTTCTATCAGTTGTGCCTTGTTGTTTTTGGATAATGTGTCTGCAGTTTTTGAGTTCTTCCAGTCTGTCTCCAATTCTCCTTCCTGTCTCGTGTATATGGATCTAGGTAGCTTGGTGTGATGTGTGTTGTTTAGTTGTCTGTCTGTCTCCAGCAGGTATTGTTGTCTCTCGATAATGACTGTGCTGCTACCCTTGTCTTCTGGTTATGAACATATCCATGTTGGATCCAAGCTCCTGGATTGTCTGTCTTTCTCTCCGGGTAAGATTCTGTTTGTCTCTGGTATTTCACTGTGACATTTCGGAGACCTGATTGAAGGGATTCAAACATGGGAGTTCTGGGAAAGATGGGCAAGGATTTGGGAGGTGGCAACATGTTCAAAGAGTTTGGAGAGGAGAGGGAGGTTGAAGATGGGGCAGTAATTTGTAAGGATGGCAGGGTCAAGGGTATGTTTTATTGAGGAGGGGGTGATGATGGCAGATTTGAAGGACAGAGGGACAGTACCTGAAGAGAGAGAAATGTTGACAATATCCGTGGACACAGGGTAGTTGGCTGATCAGTAGCTCAGTGGGAATAGGGTCGCTGGAGCAGGAGCTGGGTCTCATGGACAAGATGAGCTCTGAGAGGGCATGAGGGGAGATGGGAGAGAAACTAGAGAAAGATGTGGGTTCAGGGCTCGGGCAAGGATGAAATTTAGAGACAGTTTGGTCCGGTGGGCTCGTGGAAGGGAGGGAAGCAGCAGAGGCAGCTGATCGGATTTACTCAATCTCAGTCACAAAGAAGCTCCACAAGCTCCTCACACGTCTTGTTGGAGGTGAGGGTGGAAGAGACAGGGGAGAGCGAGAGTACTTCAAAAGGAACTAACTTGTGTCAGAGATATTAAAAAGTTTCAACACACTGTGTATTTCACACAAATCTAATTTATTTGACTTTTTAAAAAAATATTTTTTATTCTCCTTTTTCACATTTTCTCCCAAATTTACACCCACCAACAATAAACAATAATCAGTAACAAATATGTCAATCCCCATACCAATAACAACGATCCCATCCTCTCGCCAAACCCCAAACATTAGCCCGCATGTTCACATAAACAAATGACAAAAAGGAATCAGGAATCACCCAAAGTCGCCATTAACACACACAGCCCCCCCTCCCCCCCAAAACTAATGTTCGATGTTATCCAATTCTTGAAAGTGCATAATGAATAATGCCCATGAATTGTAGAAGCCCTCGTCCCTCCCCTCAGTTCAAACATAATCTTCTCAAGAGTCAAGAATTCCAAAATTATTGGTTAATTGATTTTATTCTCACTTTGCACAAAGGTGTTTGGGAACGGAACCCAGCGAGAGGGGAGGGAGGGGGTGAGCTGTAAGGAAAGGAATTGTGAAGGTGGTGTGCAGGGTTTGCCGAGCTGACAAACTCTAATGGCGAAAATTAAGGTACAGCCTGCACTGAAAGGCTGGTGTTCTGCCAGAGCTGGGACCAGTCCGCCTGGGGTAAGCGTCTGTGTTTCTGGAACACAGAAACAGGAAGGAACATGGTTCTGTGCATTGAATTCCAACAACGCCAGGGCACAGGGTGGAGAGGTTGCTCTCCATTCCATTATATCCGCCTTCGGGCGATCAACGAGGCGAAGGCTACAACATCTGCCTCCACACCCGTTTCCAACCCTGGGTGGTCAGACATCCCGAATATGGCCTCCCGGGGGCCCGGGTCCAGTTTCACGTGCACCACTTCAGAAATTACCTTAAAAACCTCCTTACAGTACTCCCCTAGCTTTGGACAGGACCAAAACATATGAATGCGATTAGCGCAGCGCCCCCCCCCCCCCCCCCCCCCCCCGCAACGCTCACACACATCCTCCACTCCGTCAAAGACTCGGCTCATCCTCGCCCTCGTGAGGTGTGCTCTGTATACCACCTTCAGCTGTATCAGCCCCAACCTCGCACACAAGGTGGAGGCATTCAATCTCCGGAGCACCTCACACCAGAATCCCTCCTCCATATCCTCTCCCAACTCTTCCTCCCACTTTGCTTTGATCCCATCCAGTGGTGCCTTCCCCTCCTCCAAAATAGCGCCGTAAACAACCAACACTACTCCCTTCTCCAGTCCCCCTGTCGTCAGCACCTCCTCCAGCAATGTGGAGGCCGGTTCCCCCGGGAAGCTCTGTATCTCCTTTCTGGCAAAATCTCGAACCTGCATGTTTCTAAACATTCCCCCTGCTCCAGCCCATACTTCGCTTCCAGCTCCTTCAATCCTGCAAACCGACCCCTAAGAAACAAATCTTTTAGTGTCTTAATCCCCTTCGCCTCCCATTTCCGAATATTTCTATCCCACTTCTCTGGCTCAAATCTGTGGTCCTCCAAATCGGCATTTCCCTTGACCATGCCCCCAACCCGAAGTGTTGGCGAAACTGCCTCCAAATTCTCAATGAAGCTATTATTACCGGACTCACGGAGTATTTTCCCGGGGCTATCGGGAGCAGCGCTGTTGCTAGTGCTTTCAATCCCGACCCCCTGCACAAACTCTCCTCCATTCTGACCCACTGGGAATCAACCCCTCTGACCCAGCTACGCACCTTCTCCACATTCGCCGCCCAGTAGTAATACATCAGGTTCGGAAGACCCAAACCCCCTGCCTGCCTTCCCCTCTGTAGCAGCACCTTTCTAACTCTGGCCACCTTCCCTCCCCATATGAACGACGTAATCCTTCCCTCAATCTCTCTGAAAAAAGCCTTTGGCAGAAAATCGGCAGGCATTGAAAAATAAACAGAAATCGCTGCAATAAGTTCATTTTAACCGCCTGTACCCGACCCGCCAGCGACAGAGGGAGACCATCCCACCTTGCCAGATCAGCTTTCACTCTCCCCACCAAATAGAAATGTTGTACCTGCGGAGGCCCCCCCCAATCCCAGGCAACCTGCACCCCCAGGTACCTGAAGTGAGTCCCTGCCCTACGGAATGGCAGCCCCGCCACCCCTGCCCCCACCCCCGGCCGAGACACCACAAAATACTCACTCTTGTCCAGGTTCAGCTTGTACCCAGAGAAAGACCCAAACACCCGAAGCAGCTCCACTATTCTCCCTGTCGACACACTCGGTTCCGACACATATAACAGCAAGTCATCAGCATATAAGGACACCCTATGCTCTATTCCCCCCCTGCACTATTCCTTTCCCTACTCCTGAACCTCTTAATGCGATGGCCAACGGCTCAATCGCGAGTGCAAACAGCAGGGGGGACATAGGACATCCCTGCCTCGTCCCACAGTGGAGAGAAAAGTATCTTGAGCTGATGTTGGTTGTGCGGACACTCGCTCTCGGCTCCTTATATAGTAGCTTTACTCAGTTCACAAATCTTGGTCCAATCCCAAACCGCTCCAGAACTGCCATCAAGTCCCCCCATTCTACCCGGTCCAACGCCTTCTCAGCGTCCAATGCCTCAACCACCTCTGTTTCCTTCCCCTCTGCCGGTACCATAAAGACGTTCAATACCCTTCTAACGTTTGAAAAGAGCTGCCTCCTTCTTACGAACCTCGTCTGATTTTCACCTATCACCTTCGGGAGGCACTCCTACAGCCTACCCGCCAGTCCCTTCACCAATACTTTTGCGTCTACATTCAGAAGCGATATGGGCCTATATGACCCACATTCCATCGGATCCTTAGCTTGTTTTAGCAACAGGGAAATCGACGCCTGCCCAAACGTTTGTGGCAACACCCCCTTCCCTATCACCTCTTAAAACATCCCCACTATCAGGGGTGCCAGCTTATCCTTGAAGTTTTTATAATATTCCACTGGAAACCCATCCAGCCCTGCCACCTTCCCCGACTGCATCCTCCCAATCGCATCCTTTATCTCCTGCTCCACTATCGCTCCTTCTAATGTAGCCCTGTCCCCCTCCCCTAACCTCGGGTACTCCAACCCATCTAGAAATTCCTGCATCTCACGGTCTCCCCCAGGTGGCTCTGATCTGTAAAACCTCTCATAAAATGCCTCAAAAACATTGTTAATCAGATCCGGAGCCACCACCAACTTCCTTGCCCTATCCCACAGCTGAACAATTTTCCTTGTCGCTGCTTCCCTCTGGAGCTGATCTGCTAACATACACTTAACAGCGCCACTAACCTCCCCTCCAGCGCCCCTGTCAGAATCACATATCTACCCCCCTGATCTGCCACCACCTTCTCCATCTGGGAGCGTACCCTTTTGCTGACCATTACGCTATCCCACAAGCCCTTCCGTCAAATCCAGAGTGAAACACCGGACTAATCCAGCCCTTTTTAAGTCTCAACTGATCCTTCACACTCAAGTGAGTCTCCTGCAGCATTGCTACATCGGCTTTCAAACTTTTAAGATGCGCAAGCACCCTTGACCTCTTGAGTGGATCTCTTAATCCCCTCACATTCCATGTGACTATCCCAACTGGAGGTCTCTCACCCCCCACCCCCCCGCCCCCACCCTTCTTATCCACCATCATCATCCCTACCCCATGAGCCTGACCCGCCCCTATCCATTAACATCAAACCCCTTCCCCCCCTCCCAAACCACCCCCCCCCCCCCCAACCTACATTTCCTCTCGAAAAAACATCTCCCAGCATCAATCCCTTCCCCCCGCCCCTCGCTTGCTTCGTAGGCCCATCGAAACCTGCCAACCAGGCTCCAATATCCACAGCCCTCCTCTCACCTCACCCTCCTCCGTTCACTAGCCGACTTTAGTTAGCGAGCGCGGGTGGCTCTCCCGCCAAGAAATACCGGCCCCTCCCACCCAGTCCCAGAAAAAGAAAAAACAAAAACAACAATCCAACCCATACAATTCACTAAACTAAGATATAACCGTCGCAACACAGAATGCCAATCAACCCAACCAATAACCTGAACTCTGCAAGAATGTGAAGAGAAGTAAATTACAATACACGTCAGTAAAAAGAAAGTTATAGCATTGATACATTTTCACAGCCCAGTCTCTCTTCCAGCTCCGCTCCTCACGTCTGTCCCAAGCCTTCTGCCCTCGCGAACGACTCAGCCAGCTCCGCTGTCTCGAAATAAAAGTCTTTGGCATCATACGTCACCCTCAGCTTCGCCGGGTATACCATACCAAATCGCACCCCCTTTTTGTACAGTGCCGCCTTCACTCGCCAGAACGAACCTCGACTTTTTGCCAACTCCACCGTCAAGTCCTGGTAGATCCGAACTCCAGCAGCATCCCACTGCACCTTGCGCTTCTCCTTCGCCCAGCTTACCACCTTCTCCTTCATGCAGTACTTATGGAAGCAGATAATTACTGCTCTTGGCGGCTCATTCACTTTGGGCTTCGGCCTTAATGACCGATGAGCTCGGTCCAGCTCGTACCGGGAGGGGTTCTCACCCTCCCCCATCAACTCCGCCAGCTTCTTAGCGAAGTACTCTGCTGGCCTTGCACCCTCTGTCCCTTCGGGCAAGCCCACAATTCTCAGATTGTGCCGCCTCGAGCGGTTCTCCAAGTCCTCGAGCTTTGCTCAGAGTCCTCTGTTGACCTCCACCACCCTCCGCAGCTCCTCCCCCATCGAGCTGAGCTGGTTGTTGTGCTGCGACACGGCCTCCTCCACTTCGTTCACCTTCTCGCCCTGCTCTCTCACCTCGGCCGGTGTCTTTGCCACAGCTATCCTCACCGGGGCGATTGCCTCCTCCACCAATGACTTCAATGCGATCGCCGTCTCCTTCCTCAACGCCTCCATGTGCCTCACAAACTGCTTTTCCAGCTCCACCACCATCACCTCGGTCATCTTCTCCACCGTAAGTAGTGCTGACCCACCACGCGGTCCGGCATCCACCATCTTGTCAGCACTTTTGCTCATCTTCTCATTCAACGGCGAGCCCGCGTTTCCAACCTTTCTCAACGCTGCTTTTCGCATCCTTTAACGGCTTATTATTTTTCCTTTTTTTTCCCACCATCTTTCCTTCTTCAATCCTTTTTTTTTAAAATCGAAAAAACAAAAAACATTTCTTCCTTCATAAAAAAAGGGAGAAAACTTTTTTTTCCAACCAAATTTCTTTAAAACATCTTTCTCTTCTTTTTTGTATTCCTCCAGAATTTCCCTGGGACCGGGCTTCAGTCCTCTTATTACATTCTAGGCGGGACATCCGATGTGGGACATCTCACCGACATCACGCCCTGGCTTTGGGCCTGCCGCCTCGGCCTGTTTGGCTCCGCCCCCGCTGCTCCTTTCAAATTTTCAGGTCCGGCTTTCAGGTTGTCCCGCTCCTCCTCCACGTGCAGCCGCTCCGCCGAACCCGCCGGGGCCAGTCCCCCCCTCCCCCCCCCCCGCCCCTCCCCCCCCCACCCCCCCAACCCTCCGGCTCCCTGAAACGGAGCTTTGACGGGCGAGGGAGGCAGGGCCGACCCCGGAGAAGTTTAATTTTATTTTAAACAGCGGGGAGCCCCCCGAAAAAGACCGCAATATCGTGGACCAGCAGGAGCTTCTGCTCATCGCGGCCGCTCCGCTCGCGAATGCCACCGTCTCTCCCTGTGTGAATTCGCTGGTGTTTCCGCAGGTTGGATGAATCACTGAATCCCTTCTCACACTCTGAGCAGGTGAATGGTCTCTCCCCAGTGTGAATTCGCTGGTGTGTGGACAGAGCGGATGACTCAGCGAATCCCTTCCCACACTTGGGGCAGGTGAATGGTCTCTCCCCTGTGTGAACTCGCTGGTGTGTGGGCAGAGTAGATAACCGAGTGAATCCTTCCCACACTTGGAGCAGGTGAATGGTCTCTGCCCAGTGTGACTGCGTCGATGAGTTTCCAGCTGGGATGGAGAAATGGCTGATGAAATTCAACGTGGGCAAGTGCGAGGTCCTGCACTTTGGACAAAAGAATAGAGGCATGGACTATTTTCTAAACGGTGACAAAATTCATAATGCTGAAGTGCAAAGGGACTTGGGAGTCCTAGTCCAGGATTCTCTAAAGGTAAACTTGCAGGTTGAGTCCGTAATTAAGAAAGCAAATGCAATGTTGTCATTTATCTCAAGAGGCTTGGAATATAAAAGCAGGGACGTACTTCTGAAGCTTTATAAAGCATTAGTTAGGCCCCATTTAGAATACTGTGAGCAATTTTGGGCCCCACACCTCAGAAGGACATACTGGCACTGGAGCGGGTACAGCAGAGATTCACACGGATGATCCCAGGAATGGTAGGCCTAACATACGATGAACGTCTGAGGATCCTGGGATTATATTCATTGGAGCTTAGGAGGTTGAGGGGAATCTAATAGAAACTTACAAGATAATGAATGGCTTAGATAGGGTGGACGTAGGGAAGTTGTTTCCATTAGCAGGGGAGACTAGGACCCGGGGGCACAGCCTTAGAATAAAAGGGAGTCACTTTAGAACAGAGATGAGGAGAAATTTCTTCAGCCAGAGAGTGGTGGGTCTGTGGAATTCATTGCCACAGAGGGCGGTGGAGGCCGGGACATTGAGTGTCTTTAAGACAGAAGTTGATAAATTCTTGATTTCTCAAGGAATTAAGGGCGATGGAGAGAGAGCGGGTAAATGGAGTTGAAATCAGCCATGATTGAATGGTGGAGTGGACTCGATGGGCCGAATGGCCTTACTTCCACTCCGATGTCTTATGGTCTTCAGTCAATTTATTTGACTTTAAGCCAGAATATTAGCCCCTGTAAATGGGCCGGAGTTTGTCATAAGCAGAAAGAGACCCAAATGAATATGGTTCAGTCCTGAATGTGAGGAACAGCAAAATCCAATCACTGTGGTTACTTGTGGCCTCGTTTGTGTTTCAGCAGGTTGGGTGAAGTAGTGAATCCCTTCCCACACTTGGGGCAGGTGAATGGTCTCTCCCCTGTGTGAACTCGCTGGTGTGTGGACAGAGCGGATGACCGAATGAATCCCTTCCCACACTCGGCGCAGGTGAATGGCCTCTCCTCAGTGTGAATTCGCTGATGTACAGTGAGGTCACATGATCGTCTGAACCCAGTCCCGCAGTGAGAGCACCTGAACGGTCTCTCGTCAGTGTGAACACGTTGATGGTACATCAGATCCCCAGAACTTTTACAGCGCTTCCCGCAGTCTGGACATTTAAACGGTCTCTCATCAGTGTGAACTCGCTGGTGTCTCAGCAAGTGGGCTGAAATAGCAAATCCCTTCCCACACTCTGAGCAGGTGAACGGCCTCTCCCCAGTGTGAACTCGCTGGTGATTCTGCAGGTTGGATGAATCACTGAATCCCTTCTCACACTCTGAGCAGGTGAATGGTCTCTCCCCAGTGTGAATTTGCTGGTGTCTGGACAGAGCGGATGACCGAGTGAATCCCTTCCCACACTTGGAGCAGGTGAATGGTCTCTCCCCAGTGTGAACTCGCTGGTGTGTGGACAGAGCGGATGACTGAGTGAATCTCTTCCCACATTTGGAGCAGGGGAATGGTCTCTCCCCAGTGTGACTGCGTCGATGAGTTTCCAGCTGGGATGGGGAAGTGAATCCTTTCCCACAGTCCGCACATTTCCACGGTTTCTCCTCAGTGTGACTGCATTTGTGGCTTGTGAGGCCTGATGATTGACTGAATCCTCGACAACACACACAACACGTGTACGGTTTCCCCGCAGTGTGAATGATGCTTTTTCCTTCCATGTTCAAAATCTGCTGATATTCAGGATATGATAAGTTGAGGATTCTGTCAGATCCTGATGTGATGCTTGCTTTGAGTTTCCGGATTTTGAAGCCTCCCCTTCGAACACCCTGTGAAACGGATTCAAAACAGAAAATAGGGAGTGAGAGAACCCACAAAAACACAAAGGCAGGTTGTGAAATTGAGCTGAATGAATCTGGTCATTTGTGGGGCCGGCACTGGGAAAAAGTGACCATGATAACTGCTGGATTGTCATAAAAACCCAACTGGCCTCCTTGGGAGGAGAGAGAAAGAGGTGAAGAGGGATTTTGTATATCTACAAGTCATACTAAAGAGAATAGTTGGCAACGCAAATTCGACCTTGAGCTTCATAAACAGTAATATTGACACCAAAACTATGCTTCTGGTGGCATGGTGATTAGCACTGCTGCCTCTCAGCGCCAGGGACCCGGGTTCAATTCCGGCCTTGGTGACTGTCTGTGTGGGGTCTGCACTTCCTCCCAGTGTCTGCGTGGGTTTCCACCCGGTGCTCAGGTTTCCTCTAACAGTCCAATGAAGGGAAAGTTAGGTGGATTGGCCTTGATAAATTGCCCCTTAGTGTCCAGGGATGTGCAGGTTAGGTGGGGCTATGGGGTTACAGGGACAGGGTAGGAGTGTGGGCCGAGGCAGGGTGCCCTTTCAGAGAATCAGTGCTGACTCGATGGGCCGAGTGGCCTCCTGCACTGTAGGAATTCTATGATTCCAATTCTATTCGATGAATCTTTATAAAGCTTTGGTCACCACTTTTCAGGAAGGATCTGAAGGTTCTTGGAGAAGGTGCAGAGGAGATTTACCAGAATAGTTCCAGCAAAGGAGGTTGAGGGGAGATTTGATTCAGGAACACAAGATTATGCCAGATTTCTATCAGGTTTACAAAGAAACTCTGTTTCCATTCACTGATCGTCCAAGAACTAGGGACAAAGATGTAAAGTTTTGGGTAAAACCTGGATTGATCTATATAAGATCCTGAGGGGTTTTGACAGGGTGGATGTGGAGAGGATGTTTCCTCTTGAGGGGGAATCGAGAACGAGGGCATCACTGTTGCAAAATAAGGGGTCACCCATTTCAGATGGAGATGAGGATTTTGTATTCTCTTGAGGGCTGTAAGAATTTGGAACTCGCGTCCTTAAAAGGCAGCGGAAGCAGAGACCTTAAATATTTTTAAGGCAGAACTGGATAGATTCTTGATGAGCAAGGAGGTGAAAGGTCATCAGGGGTAGACAGGAATGTGGAGTTAACGTTAGAATGAGATCAGTTGCAATCTTATTCAATGCTGAGCAGGCTCGAGGGGCCGAGTGGCCTGTTCCAAGTTTGTATGTCAAAGGTACAGGAGATATGAGGTGATATGAGATTTATGTTTTTACACAGCGAGTGGCAATGACCTGAAACTTGCTGCCTATGAGGGAGTTTGAAAATAGACACAATGAATGATTTAATTTCAAAAGGAAATTGGATAGACATCTGAGGGAAATAAACCTGCGAGGATACAGGGATAGAGCAGGAGAATGGCACTGACTGGATTGCTCCAGAGAGCTAGCATGGACTCAATGGGCCAAATGCCCTTCTTTGTGCCATCATGTCGCTGACTCTTTTGTGTAATCTAGTTTTGTAATTTAACCCCGGGTTCAGATATCACTCAGGTAAATCTGTGCTACACTCCCTCCGAGGCCATTCTATCCTTCCTCAGGTTTGTTGCCCAGAACTGAACACAGTTCTCCAGGTTTGGTCAAACCAGGGTTTGTGAATCTCGGGGCTTTTCCAGTCACACTGAGACCTGAAATCTTCCCTCACAGACAGAACAGACAAACCTTTTACCTTCCACACCCAGATGCTGCTGAAATTCAGTTTCTAATAAATCAAGTGACTCTGTCAGATCGCGATGTGACGTTTGGTTTGCTTTTCCCGTCTGTTAAACCTCCACTTCCATTATCCTGTAAATTACAGAAACCTCACTGTCAGTTTAGGATAGAAATTCACAACATTCTCTCCTCGCCAACTTTGATTAAACGTATTCCTGGAGGTTTGATCACATGACCTGCCCCCATCCTCCAGCCATTAATCCGGTCAACACATCCATCCTTGTGACACACTGCCTTCCTCGGCCAATTGGGAAGCAAAATGATTCATTACCTTACAGGACAGTTACTGTCCTAACGATTTTCCAGACACCCAGGTATGAATCTCACCAACGCAGGGAGTGGAGTTGGTGCGAACTCAGGCAGGAGCAGCTTCGGAACAGTAAATATAAATAACTTACCTCAGGGATTCACGGCCTATTCGGCAGGGAGCGGATTTGGCCCGAATCCGGGGAGGAGGAGCTTTGAACGGTAAATATAAATAACTTACCTCAGAGTAAAGCTGATTGGCTGATTGGGAATCTGTTCTAAATTTGAGAAACTGGAGTAATTAACTAAATAGGGAGTAACTCGGAGATCAGTAACTAGGAGATTGCTGTTTATATCTATAAATCAACGATTTGGATGAGAATGTACAAGACATGATCAGTAAGTTTGCAGATGACACTAAAATAGGTGGTATTGTCGGCAGTGAGGAAGGTTATCAAAAATTGCAGCAGGCACTTGATCAGCTGGGAAAGTGGGCCGAGAAATGGCAAATGGAATTCAATACAGATCAGTGTGAGGAGTTGCATTTCAGAAATCAAGGTCGGACTTTCACAGTGAATGGTAAGGCCTGAGGGTGTATCATGGAACAGAAGGATCTTGGAGTTCAGGTGCATGGTTCTCTAAAGGTGGAGTCACAGGTAGATAGGGCAGCACGGTAGCACAGTGGTTATCACAGTTGCTTCACAGCTCCAGGTTCCCCCGTTCGATTCCCAGCTGGGTCACTGTCTGTGCAGAGTATGCACGTTCTCCCTGTGTCTGCGTGTGTTCTCTAGTTTCCTCCCACAGTCTAAAGATGTGCGGGTTCGGTGGACTGGCCTTGCTAAATTGCCCTTAGTGTCCAAAAAAAAGGTTAAGTGGGAGTTACTGGGTTACGGGGATAGGGTAGATAAGTGGGCTTGAGTAGGGTGCTTTTTGTAAGGGCCGGTGCAGACTCGATGGGCCAAATAGCCTCCTTCTGCACTGCAAATTCTCTGAAGAAGGTTTTTGGAATGCTGACCTTCATCAGTCAGGGCATTGAGTATACAAGTTGGGAAGTTATGTTGCAGTTGTACAGGACGTTGGTGAGGTCGCACCTGGAGTATTGTGTTCAGTTTTGGCTGCTTTGCTATGGGAAAGATGTTATTAAACTGGAGAGAGTGAAGAAGAGATTTACAAGGATGTTGCCAGGACTCAAGAGACTGAGTGAAAGGGAGAGATTGGACAGGCCTGGACCTTTATCTTTGGAGCGTAGGAGACTGAGGGGTGATCTTATCGAGATGTATAAGATCATGAGAGGCGTGGACAGGGTGAATACACTCAGTCTTTTTCTCAGGGTTGGGGAATCGAGAACTAGAGGGCTTTGGTTTAAGTTCAGAGGGGAAAGAATTAATGGGAACTTAAGGAGCAATGGTTTTACACAGAGGATAGTACGGAATGAGCTGCCGGAGGAAGTAGTTGAGGCAGGGACATTGACAAGATTGTAAAGGGATTTGGACAGATAGATGAATAGGAAAGGTTCAGAGGGGTGTGGGCCAAATGCAGGCAAATGGCATTGACCTAGATGAGCTCTTTGGTTGGCATGGACCGGTTTGGGCCGAAGGGCCGGTCTCCGTTCCATAGATTCTATGAACCCCAAATCTCTTCGGACATCCACTGTACTTAACCTCCTTCCATTTAGAAAGTACTCAGTTCTATCCTTTTTTGGTTCCAAACAGATAACCTCACACTTGTTTACATTGCCACAATCTTGCCCATTGACCTTTTCTGTCAATATCTTCTTGCAAAATAATGCAATCATCTATGCTGTCTATGATGCCACCGAACTTTGTATCATCAGCAACACAGAGGGGCAGGTTTAGCACACTGGGCAGGCCAGCAGCACGGTTCAATTCCCGTACCAGCCTCCCCGAACAAGTGCCAGAATGTGGCGAATAGGGGCTTTTCACAGTAACTTCATTTGAAGCCTACTTGTGACAATAAGCAATTTTCATTTCATTTATATCACAGTGCAGGAGAGGCCCTTCAGTCCATCGACTTTGCACTTACACATGATAAACCTGACCCACCTACCTAATCCCATTTGCCAGCACTTGTCTCATAGCCTTTAATGTTATGACGTGCCAGTCTTCATCCAGGTACTTTTTTAGAGGATGTGAGACAACCGTCTCTACCACCCTCCTAGGCAGTGCATTACAGACCCTCACCACCCTCTGGGTAAAAACATTTTTCTTCAGTACATGTGTCAATAAATCTGACCCCACTCTCTGTTGTCTGTTGGTTAGCCAATCCTCTATCCAAGCTAATATCTCTCAACCCCGTGGGATTTTACCTTGATTATTACCTTTTATGTGACACTTTATCAAATGTATTCTGGGAGTCAAAATACATTGACAGGACCCCATTATGCACTTGGCGTGTTACATCTTCCAAGAACTGCAAGAAATGAGTCAAACACGATATACCCTTCACAAAACCATGCTGACTCTGATGGATAGCAGTTTGACTCTCCAAATGTCCAGATACTGCTTCTTCAATAATAGATTCTAACAGTTTCCCAACAACAGGCTTTAAACTAACTAGTTTCCTACGTTCTGCCTTTTTGACCGAATCCAATGACATTGGAGATTTTCTCAGTGACCCTCAGTCACCATCACTGAAACGAACTTTAAATTCCAGATTTTATTAATTTAATGTCCCCAGAACATTCTCCTGTCTCTCTGGGTGACTAATGAAGTGACATTGTCACTGGGTCAGTGTCTCCCCCCTGGTGTCTGTGAGGTTGTTTGTGGAGAGAAGCCGGAAGTGGCGGACAGTGAGAGTGGAGAATGTTCATTGTTCAGCTCTGGGGCCGCACTCGGGATTTGTAAACCCCGCCCCCCAACACTGACCTCTCACCTGACACCTCATAATGCCCGGACAATGGTTGACAGCATCGCGCGACCAATAGAAGAGTGGACGGGTCCGGGAGGAGGGGAGGGGGGGGGGGGCGAAAGAAACTGGTCCTCCAGCCAATCGGAGTGAATCAGGGGCGGGACTGGGCCGAGTGAAGCATGCGCGCTGTGATTAATGGCGACGCAGAAAAAGTTCTTTCTCGGATCCACAATCCGTGAAGGTGGGAATGGCGGGACGGAGGGAGAGCTGGATCATGCGGGTTGTTAGGCACGCTTCGTAAACATGTTATATAAACTGAACATCTGACAAAATAAACCACCGGTACCTGGGGATCTGAGCGGGGGCTGCAGCTTTGTGACAGACGAGCCTGTGCACCCGCCATCTTTATTTGGTACTGGCAGCGGTGCGCATGCGCCTTCGTTATTTGGCTCACTGGCAGTAGTGCGCACGCGCGCGCGCACCCGCACCCACCATCTTTATTGGGGCGCGAGCAGCAGACCGCAGGCTCAGTCGCCATCATTGTTGGGGGCAACATTTTTGTAATTTGTCTTCATGACAGACTTTCACTCTGAGTTACAAATTCTTCTTTATGGGGCAGAATATATGCCGAGGGCAGTGACAATAATTCGAATTTATATTGTGACTTGAACAGAATATAACTTTTGAGACTCAGAGAAACGTTACAAAATAACAATTGACACTGAGCCACATGAGGAGATATTAGATTTTAAGGAGAATCTTAATGGAGGAAATGGAGTCAGGGTCGGAGAGTTTTTCGGAGGAAATTCCTGAAATTGAGGCCTTGGCAACTCAGTAATGGTGGAGAGATTAAAATCAGGAATTCTCAAGTGGCTGGAATTAAATGAGTGCAGAGATCTCAAAGGGGTGTGTGTGGAGGAGATTACAGTGATCAGGATGATCATTATCATGGAGGAAAAGAATGAGAAATTTAAACTTCTGTGTGCCTTTTAAAAGGAAGCATTTGCAGACCAGTGGGCACAGGGGCTGGTGTGAGTAAGCACATGGGTAGCAGAGTTTGGGATGGGATGGAGGGGGTTGTTTAATGTTGCAGTCCGGCTGCGAGTGCATTGGAATAATTTGGTTAAGTGGTAACAGAAGAATGGATGATGGTTTCTGCAGCAGATGAACAGAGACTAAGGTGGAGTTGAGCTGTGTTCCTGAGGTGGAAATCGGCAATCTTGGTGACAGTGTGGATATGTGGTCAAGAGCTCATCTAGGGGTGAAATATTTCACTATGGTTGTGAACAGTCTGCTTCAGCCTCAGACATTGGACAGGGATGGAATTGGTGGCAAGGGACTGGAGTTTGTAGCGGGGATGAAAGGGAATGGGTTCAGTCTTGTCAATATTTAAATGGAGGAAAGTTCTGCTCATCCGGCACTGGATGTCAGACAAGTTCAACAGTGTGTGTCTTGGAAAGGAACTTGCAGGTGGTGATGTTCACATACATCTGCTGTCCTGCTCCATCCAGGTGGTGGAGGTTAAGGGTTCAGGAGATTCTGTCAAATTGTGATTCAGTTGTTGGTCCATTGCTTGCTGTTACCCTCACTCCTTTCTCACTCTCTCCCTTTCCATCAATCTTTTTGATTTTCTCTCTCCCCCACTACTCGCTCTCTTTCTCTCACTCTGTTTCTCATATTAAATTCTCTAGCCCAGAGGGTTGTGGATGTTAATAATAATCATTATTGTCACAAGTAAGCTTACATTAACATTGCAATGAAGTTACTGTGACCATCAGTGAATATATATAAGGCTGAGATGGTGAGATTTTTGGTCTCTCAGGAAGTCAAAGGACATAGAGAGCTAACGGGAAAGTGGAATTGAAGACTGAGATCAGCCACAAATGTGTTCAATGGCAGAGCAGGTTTGAAGGGCCAAATGGTCTTCTGCTCCTATTTCTTGTGTTCTTGCAGAGGCCCAAATCTTGTGTGGGCTCAGACCGGGTGGTAGGTTCCCTTCCCTGAAGGACATTAACAAACTAGTTCACTTTTCACAAAAGGTTCAACAGTTTTCGTGGTCACTTTTTCCCAGTGCCGGCCCCACAAGTTACCAGATTGATTCAGCACAATTTCACAACCTGCCTTTGTGTTTTTGTGGGATCTGTCTCTCCCTTTTGTTTGTTTTAACTCAATTTCACAGGGTATCAGCAGGGAAGGATGTGCAATTGGGAAACTCCAACCAAGCACCACATCAAAATCTGACAGTCGTGTAACTGATCGTAACCTAAATATCATCAGATTTTGAACATGGAAGGAAAAAGCACAGTTCACAGTCGGGAGAAACCATGGAAATGTGGGGACTGTGGCAAAGCGTTCAATTACCCATCTGACCTGGCAACCCATCGACACATTCACACTGGGGAGAAGCCTTTCACCTGCCCCGAGTGTGGGCGTGGATTCACTCAGTCATACAGCCTGTTGATGCACCAGTGAGTTCAAACTGGGGAAAGGCCTTTCACTTGTCCAGAGTGTGGGCATGGATTCACTCAGTCATCCCAACTGCTGACACACCAGCCGATTCACAATGATGAGAGACCTTTTAAATGCAGAAAATGCAGGAAGTGCTTTAAAAGTTCTTGGGAACTGGTGTCCCACCAGCATGTTCACACTGACGAGAAACTATTCAGGTGCTCTGACTGGGACTGGGTTCAGACGATTATCTCAACTCACTCTACACCAGCGGATTCACACTGGGGAGAGGCCATTCACCTGCTCCCAGTGTGGAAAGGGATTCATTCACTCAGGCAACCTGCTGAGACACCAGTGGGTTCACAAGTAACTGATGTGATTGGATTTTGCTGTTAATCACATCCAGGACTGAAGCATGTTCATTGGACTCGGGTTGGACTCATATTTATAAACGCTAATCCAGTTATAAGGGATAATATTCTGGATAAAAGTCAATTATTTAACACAAGTGTGTCGAATCTTTTAACATCCCATCACAAGTTAGTTCTGTTTGAAGGTCTCCCTTGCCCCTGTCTCCTCCATCCTCACCTCAAGTGTGTGGAGTTCATGAAGCTTCTTTCTCACTGAGATTGAGACAATCTGATGAGCTGCCTCTGCTGCTTTCCTCTCTACCAATGGGCCAAATTGTCTCGAAAATTCCACCTGGTCTGAGCTCTGAACTCCTCTTTCTCCAGTTTCTCTCCTACCTCCTATCTTCATCAGAGCTCATCTTCTCCATTAGACCTGCCTCCTGCGCTAGGGTCCTGGGTTCGATTCCCGGCTTGGGTCATTGTCGGTGCGGAGTCTGCACGTTCTCCCCGTGTCTGCTCCCAGGGTGTTCCTGTTTCCTCCCACAAGTCCCGAAAGACGTGTTTGTTAGGTGAATTGGACATTCTGAATTCTCCCTCTGTGTACCCGAACAGGCACCGGAGTGTGGTGACTAGGGGCTTTTCACAGTAACTTCATTGCAGTGTTAATGTGAGCCTACTTGTGACACTAATAAAGGTGTTTGATTATTACTATTTCACCACATTCTCACAAAACTGCTGACCATTCACCTTCTCCATGTTGTGTGATATTGTTCATAGTTCTCTCTCTTCGTCCTGTCGCTCATCTTTAAATGCACCATCATCACCCATCCTAAAACAATATTTAACCCCACCATCATTGCAACTACCACATCAAAACCTCCCTTTCCTCTCCAACTCCTTGTACTCGGTGTCCCCCAAGGATCTATCCTCGGCCCCTCCATTTTCTCATCAACACGCTTCCAGTAGGTGACATCATCCAAAAGCACCGTGTTAGTTTTCACATGTACACTGACAACACCCAGCTCTCCCTCACCCCCATCCCTCTCCATTCCTCCACTGTCACTCAATTATCAAACTGCTTGTCCCACATCCAGTACTGGATGAGCAGAAATTTCCTCCAATTAAAAATTGGGAAGACCAAAGCCATTGTCTTCAGTCACCATTCGAAATTCCGTTCCCTAACTCCCGAGTCCATCCCTCTCCCTGGGAACTGTCTGAGGCTGAACCACACTCTGCACAATCTCCGGGTCAGATCTGACCCCAAGTTGAGATTCTGACCCCATATCCACACCATGACTAATACCAGATATTTCAATCTCCATCATGTCACCTGTGTCCATCCCCACCCCAACTGCTGCTGAAACCTCATCCATGCCCCTGTTACCTTTTGACTTGATAACAGACAAACTCTGTCCTCTCCCCGATCCAATTAGTTTCCAATGAGTCGAATCTGTGGAATGGAATGTCTCATCAGCGTTTCCACGGTGACCTTTCTGCAGTGAAGGAATGTCTCATCAGCGTTTCCACGGTGACCTTTCTGCAGTGAAGCGCCTGCTTGAGTTTATAATTCAGACTAAACTTCTCTCTCCCAGAACACACATTATATCAGAAACTGGATGTCAATGTATTTCAGCCATGTTATGTTAATATCTCCCAAACCCTAAAAGGAGTTTCAGATACACAAACTTTTAAATGTGGGAGGACAAGTTGATAAAATGTTTAAAAAACACATGGGATCCAAGGTTTTATAATTCTGGGTGTGGGGTTCAAAAGGACAGAGGTCATGTAAACCTGGACAAATCATTGGTTCGGCTGCAGTTGGAATATTAGATCAGGTTTTGGGGATCTTACACCAGGAAGGATGTCAAGGCCATGGAGAGGGTGTAGAAGAGATTCACTGAGATGATAGGTTTGCACCGAGTGCTGAATTTGGTGCTTTTTGAGTGCTATAGTAAGAGTTTGGTGACCGAGGGAGTAAGGTGCTCCTTTCATTTTGTTTCCGACATTTCCGCCAAGAGTGCGAAGAGAGCCAGGAGTTTACAGAAAGTGTAGCTGACTGGGAGCAGAGTCGGAGGGCGGAGATCTAGTTAGTCCACGGGGCAGCTATATTCTGTCAGGTAAGAAGGGATGGAGGCTAGGCCAGTTGCATGCTCCTCCTGTAGGATGTGGGTGGTGAGGGATACCACCGGTGTCCCCGCTGACTATACCTGCGGGAAGTGCACCCAACTTCAGCTCCTCAAAGACCGTGTTAGGGAACTGGAGCTGAAGCTGGATGAACTTCGGATCATCCGGGAGGCAGAGGGGGTGATTGAGAAGAGTTACAAGGAGGTAACCACACCCAAGGTACAGGACAAGAATAGCTGGGTTACAGTCAGGGGGAAAAAAACAAACAGGCAGACAGTGCAGGGATCCCTCGTGGCCGTTCCCCTTCAAAACAAGTATACCGTTTTGGATGCTGTTGGGGGGGATGACCTACCGGGGGAATGCCCTAGCGGCCAGGTCTCTGGCACTGAGTCTGGCTCTGGGGCTCAGAAGGGAAGGGGGGGGGGGGGGAGAATAGAAAAGCAATAGTTGTAGGAGATTCAATGGTTAGGGGAATAGATAGGAGATTCTGTGGTCGCGAGCGAGACTCCCGGAAGGTATGTTGCCTCCCGGGTGCCAGGGCTAGGGATGTCTCGGATCGTGACTTCAGGATCCTTAAGGGGGAGGGTGAGCAGCCAGAAGTCGTGGTGCACATTGGTACCAACGACATAGGTAGGAAAAGGGGTGTGGAGGTAATAAACAAGTTTAGGGAGTTAGGCTGGAAGTTAAAAGCCAGGACAGACAGAGTTGTCATCTCTGGTTTGTTGCCGGTGCCACGTGATAGCGAGGCTAGGAATAGGGAGAGAGTGCAGTTGAACACGTGGCTGCAGGAATGGTGTAAGAGGGAGGGCTTCAGGTATTTGGATAATTGGAGCGCATTCTGGGGAAGGTGGGACCTGTACAAGCAGGACGGGTTGCATCTGAACCAGAGGGGCACCAATATCCTGGGAGGGAGGTTTTCTAGTACTCTTCGGGAGGGTTTAAACTAATTTGGCAGGGGAATGGGAACCGGATTTGTAGTCCAGCAACTAAGGTAGCCGATATTCAGGACGCCAAAGCATGTAGTGAGGCAGTGGGGAAGGGAACACTGACAAAGGAGAGTACTTGCAGGCACGCAGATGGGTTGAAGTGTGTATACTTCAACGCAAGAAACATCAGGAATAAGGTGTGTGAACCTAAGGCATGGATCGGTACTTGGGACTACGATGTGGTGGCCATCACGGAAACTTGGGGAGAAGAGGGGCAGAAATAGTTGTTGGAGGTCCCTGGTTATAGATGTTTCAATAAGATTAGGGAGGGTGGTAAAAGAGGTGGGGGGTGGCATTATTAATTAGAGATAGTATAACAGCTGCAGAAAGGCAGTTCGAGGAGTATCACCCTATTGAGGTAGTATGGGTTGAAGTCAGAAATAGGAAAGGAGCAGTCACCTTGTTAGGAGTTTTCTATAGGCCCCCCAATAGTAGCAGAGATGTGGAGGAACAGATTGGGAAACAGATTTTGGAAAGGTGCAGAAGTCATAGGGTAGTAGTCATGGGCGACTTTAACTTCCCAAATATTGAGTGGAAACTCTTTCGATCAAATAGTTTGGATGGGGTGGTGTTTGTGCAGTGTGTCCAGGAAGCTTTTCTAACACAGTATGTACATTGTCCGACCAGAGGAGGGGCAATATTGGATTTAGTACTGGGTAATGAACCAGGGCAAGTGATAGATTTGTTAGTGGGGGAGCATTTTGGAGATAGTGACCACAATTCTGTGACTTTCACTTTAGTAATGGAGAGGGATAGGTACGTGCAACAGGGCAAGGTTTACAATTGGGGGAAGGGTAAATACGATGTTGTCAGACAAAAATTGAAGTGCATAAGTTGGGAACATAGGCTGTCAGGGAAGGACACAAGTGAAATGTGGAACTTGTTCAAGGAACAGGTGCTACGTGTCCTTGATATGTATGTCCCTGTCAGGCAGGGAAGAGATGGTCGAGTGAGGGAACCATGGTTGACAAGAGAGGTTGAATGTCTTGTTAAGAGGAAAAAGGAGACTTATGTAAGGCTGAGGAAACAAGGTTCAGTCAGGGCATTGGACGGATACAAGATAGCCAGGGGGGAACTGAAGAAAGGGATTAGGAGAGCTAAGAGATGGCATGAACAATCTTTGGCGGGTAGGATCAAGTAAAACCCCAAGGCCTTTTACACATATGTGAGAAATATGAGAATGATTAGAGCGAGGGTAGGTCCGATCAAGGACAGTAGCGGGAGATTGTGTATTGAGTCTGAAGAGATAGGAGAGGTCTTGAACGAGTACTTTTCTTCTGTATTTACAAATGAGAGGGGCGATATTGTTGGAGAGGACAGTGTGAAACAGATTGGTAAGCTCGAGGAAATACTTGTTAGGAAGGAAGATGTGTTGGGCATTTTGAAAAACTTGAGGATAGACAAGTCCCCCGGGCCTGACGGGATATATCCACGGATTCTATGGGAAGCAAGAGATGAAATTGCAGAGCCGTTGGCAATTATCTTTTCGTCCTCACTGTCAACAGGGGTGGTACCAGGGGATTGGAGAGTGGCGAATGTCGTGCCCCTGTTCAAAAAAGGGACTAGGGATAACCCTGGGAATTACAGGCCAATTAGTCTTACTTCGGTGGTAGGCAAAGTAATGGAAAGGGTACTGAAGGATAGGATTTCTGAGCATCTGGAAAGACACTGCTTGATTAGGGATAGTCAGCACGGATTTGTGAGGGGTAGGTCTTGCCTTACAAGTCTTATTGAATTCTTTGAGGAGGTGACCAAGCATGTGGATGAAGGTAAAGCAGTGCATGTAGTGTACATGGATTTTAGTAAGGCATTTGATAAGGTTCCCCATGGTAGGCTTATGCAGAAAGTAAGGAGGCATGGGATAGTGGGAAGTTTGGCCAGTTGGATAACGAACTGGCTAACCGATAGAAGTCAGAGAGTGGTGGTGGATGGTAAATATTCAGCCTGGATCCCAGTTACCAGTGGCGTACCGCAGGGATCAGTTCTGGGTCCTCTGCTGTTTGTGAGTTTCATTAATGACTTGGATGAGGGAGTTGAAGGGTGGGTCAGTAAATTTGCAGACGATACGAAGATTGGTGGAGTTGTGGATGGTGAGGAGGGCTGTTGTCGGCTGCAAAGAGACATAGATAGGATGCAGAGCTGGGCTGAGAAGTGGCAGATGGAGTTTAACCCTGAAAAGTGTGAGGTTGTCCATTTTGGAAGGACAAATATGAATGCGGAATACAGGGTTAACGGTAGAGTTCTTGGCAATGTGGAGGAGCAGAGAGATCTTGGGGTCTATGTTCATACATCTTTGAAAGTTGCCACTCAAGTGGATAGAGCTGTGAAGAAGGCCTATGGTGTGCTCGCGTTCATTAACAGAGGGATTGAATTTAAGAGCCGTGAGGTGATGATGCAGCTGTACAAAACTTTGGTAAGGCCACATTTGGAGTACTGTGTACAGTTCTGGTCGCCTCATTTTAGGAAGGATGTGGAAGCTTTGGAAAAGGTGCAAAGAAGATTTACCAGGATGTTGCCTGGAATGGAGAGTAGGTCTTACGAGGAAAGGTTGAGGGTGCTAGGCCTTTTCTCATTAGAACGGAGAAGGATGAGGGGCGACTTGATAGAGGTTTATAAGATGATCAGGGGAACAGATAGACAGTCAGAGACTTTTTCCCCGGGTGGAACAAACCATTACAAGGGGACATAAATTTAAGGTGAAAGGTGGAAGATATAGGAGGGATATCAGAGGTAGGTTCTTTACCCAGAGAGTAGTGGGGGCATGGAATGCACTGCCTGTGGAAGTAGTTGAGTCGGAAACATTAGGGACCTTCAAGCAGCTGTTGGATAGGTACATGGATTACAGTAAAATTATATAGTGTAGATTTATTTGTTCTCAAGGGCAGCACGGTAGCATTGTGGATAGCACAATGCTTCACAGCTCCAGGGTCCCAGGTTCGATTCCGGCTTGGGTCACTGTCTGTGCGGAGTCTGCACGTCCTCCCCGTGTCTGCGTGGGTTTCCTCCGGGTGCTCCGGTTTCCTTCCACAGTCCAAAGATGTGCAGGTTAGGCGAATTGGCCAATGATAAATTGCCCTTAATGTCCAAAATTGCCCTTGTTGTTGGGTGGAGGTGTTGAGTTTGGGTAGGGTGCTCTTTCCAGGAGCCGGTGCAGACTCAAAGGGCCGAATGGCCTCCTCCTGCACTGTAAATTCAATGATAATCTATGATTAATCTAGGACAAAGGTTCGGCACAACATCGTGGGCCGAAGGGCCTGTTCTGTGCTGTATTTTCTAAGACTCTAAGATCCCAGGGAAGAGAGGCTTTAGTTACCAGGAGAGATTCGAGAAACTGGGGCTCTTTTCATTCGAACAAAGGCTGACTGTAGATCAGAGGGTGGGGGGTTCGATTCCAGCCTTGGGTGACTGTGTAAAGTTTGCACTTCCTCCCTTGTCTGCGTGGGTTCCTTCCGGGTGCTCCGGTTTCCTCCCACAGTCCAACGATGCACAGGTTAGGTGGATTGGCCATTCTAAAAGATTTCCCCTGAGTGGCCAAAGGTTAGGTGAGGTTCTGGGGATAGGGTGGAGGAGTGGTCCCGAGTGGGGTGCCGCATTGGAGGGTTGGTGCAGACTTGATGGGCCAAATGGCCTCCTTCTGCACCATAGTGATTCTATGGAACTGAAAAAGTCTCATATGAAATATCAATCAGACTGTACAACAATGTTCAAGACCCTCACTGTCCCTCTGGGCCTGCGGGGTGTGTGTGTTTGTGGGAAGGGGGGGACAGGGGACGGGACGGACGGACGGGGCGGGGGGGACGACAGTGGACGCACCGGTGATGGTCTCTCTTAGCTCTGAATGAAATGTTATTTTTAAAGTGAAGGGTGTCTGTACTGGAAAAGCTGAGTACCAAGTGCCAGCTTGAACCATTCTCCAATCAGTTACAGCGCAGCTCCCTCTACATTGCCCCATGAAACACTCCCAAGGCAGACACAAAATGGTGTTAGATACAGAGTAAATCTCCCTCGATGCTGTGCCCATCAAACACTCCCACAATAGGTATAACACAAGGTTAGATACAATGTATATCCTCCTCTGCACTGTCCCCACCAAACACTTCCAGGACAGGTACAACACAGAGTTTGATACAGAGTCAAGCTCCAGTTACACTCTATCATCAAACACTCCCAGGCCAGGTGCAGCACGAGGTTAGATTCAGAAAAAATCTCCTTATAGACTGATCCCCATCAAACACTCCCAGCATAGGTACAACACAAGAGTTAGATACAGAGTAAAGCTGCCTCTCCACTGACCCCCATCAACCACTCCCAGGACAGGTACAACACGGGGTTAGATACGGAGTAAAGCTCCAGTTCCCCTCTATCCTCAAACACTGCCAGGTGCAGATACACAGGCAGGTTAGCAAAACCAAGGGGCTGGCTTAGCACGCTGGGCTAAATCGCTGGCTTTTAAAGCAGACCAAGGCGGGCCAGCAGCAAGGCTCAATTACCGTACCAGCCTCCCCGAACAGGCGCCGGAATGTGGCGACTAGGGGCTTTTCACAGTAACTTCATTGAAGCCTACTCGTGACAATAAGCGATTTTCATTTTCATTTCATTTTCAAAACCATTCCTGGATGCCAAGGATAGGAGAGACAGTATGGAAGGTATGGCGAGCTGGGACTGTTAAAATTTGGTTTTGGGATCGCAGATTACCCACAAAGTGGAGTGGGGGAATGGGGTTAGATCAAGCTTAAAGCACATCCAGGTAGGTAAATCCCTGGAAACTGATGAAATGTATCCCAGGACGTTGTGGAAGGCTAGGGGGAGGGGAGGGGGGGGGGGGGGAGATTGCGGGTCCCCTAGCAGAGATATTTGAATCGTCGACAGCCACAGGTGAGGTGCCTGAAGATTGGAGGGTAGCAAATGTTGTGCCTTTGTTTAAGAAAGGCCAGAGGGAAAAGCCTGGGAACTACAGACTGGTGAGCCTCACGTCTGTGGTGGGTAAGTTGTTGGAAGGTATTCTGAGAGACAGGATCAACCGGCATTTAGAGAGGCAAGGACTGATTAGGGACAGCCAGCATGGCTTTGTGAGTGGAAAATCATGCCTCACAAATTTGGTTGAGTTTTTTAAAGGGGTATCCAACAAGGTAGATGAGAGCAGTGCAGTTGACCTTGTCTACATGGACCTTAGCAAGGCCTTTGACAAGGTACTGCTTGGTAGGTTGTTGCACAAGGTTAAATCTCACGGGATCCAGGATGAGGTAGCCAATTGGATACAAAATTGGCTTGGCGACAGAAGCCAAAGGGTAGTTGTAGAAGGTTGTTTTTCCAACTGGAGGCCTGTGACCAGCGATGTGCCTCAGGGATCAGTGCTGGGTCCACTGTTATTTGTTATTGAAATTAATGATTTGGAGGAGAATGTAGGAGGCATGGTTAGTAAGTTTGCAAATGACACCAAGATTCAGTGAAGAATGTTATTTAGGATTGCGTCAGAACTTGATCAATTGGGCCAGTGGGCCGATGAATGGCAGATGGGAATTAAATTTAGATAAATGTGAGGTGATACATTTTGGTTGATCGAATCGGGGCAGGACCTACTCAGTTAATGGGAGGGAGTTGGGGAGAGTTAAAGAACAAAGAGATCGAGGAGTACAGGTTCATAGCTCCTTGAAAGTGGAGTCAGACGTGGACAGGGTGATGAAGAAGGCATTCGGCATACTTGGTTTCATTGGTGAGAACATTGAATACAGGAGTTGGGATGTCTGGCTGAACTTGTACAAGACATTGGTATGGCCACATTTAGAGCACTGTGTACATTTCTGGTCCTATTATAGAAAGGATATTATTAAACTAGAAAGAGCGCGGAAAAGATTTACTCGGATGCGACCAGGACTTGATGGTTTGAGTTAGGAGAGGCTGGATAGACTAGGAATTTTTTCCCTGGAGAATAGAAGGCTTAAGGGTGATCTTACAGAGGTCTGTAAAATAATGAGGGGCATAGATAAGGTAGATAGTCAACATCTTTTCCCAAAGGTAGAGGCGTCTAGAACTAGAGGGCATAGGTTTAAGGTGAGAGGGGAGAGATACAAAAGAGTACAGAGGGGAATTTTTTTCACACAGAGGCTTGCGAGTATCAGACAGTTCTATGGGAAAGCTGGGTATAGAGGGTTATGGGCCAAATGCGGGCAATTTGGACGAGCTCAGTGGTAAAAACTGGGCGGCATGTACAAGTTGGGCCGAAGGGCCAGTTTTCATGCTGTAAACCTCTCTGACTCTATACAACTGCAGCAAAACATCCCTACATTTATATTAGATTTTCTTTGCAATAAACAATATTCCACTGACCTTCCTAATCACTTGCTGTATCTGCAGACTAACTTGGGATCGGGCACCGGGATCCCTCTGTACCTCAGAGTTCTGCAATCTCCCTCCATTTAAATAATAGTTTTATTTAACACTTCCTGACAAGGTGGACAATTCACATTTTCCAAAGTTATGCTCCATTTGTCATTTGCCCACTCACTTAATCTGTTTGTAGTCCTTTGCAGACTCCTTAAATCCACTTCACAAATTACTTTCCTACCCGTCTTTAAGCATCAGAAAATTTAGCCGCCATTCAATCCCGTCATCCAACACATTCATACAGATTGTAAATGGGTGAGAGCCCAGCACTGATCCTGGTGACATTCCGCTTGTCACATCTTACCCACCCAGAAATGACCCATTGATACCTACTGGCTGCTTCCTGTTCGCTAACCAATCCTCTATCCATGCTGATATGTTGCCCCCACACCATGAGCTCATATTTTGTGTAATAATCTTTGATGTGGCTCCTTGGGAAATACCTTCTGCAAATCCAGACAAAGCACATCTACAGGTTCTCCTTTATTGACATCCCTTGTTACTTCCTCAGAGAACATTGATAAATTAGTCAGTCACGATTGATTCCCTGAACCCATTTTCAAACAGTGTCAAAAGAAAATTAAAATCCCCTCTACCCCTCCGGCTCCTTTGCCAATTACCTTTGAGGGACTCATTTTCTGTTAACCTCTCACCCACTTTCCTGAAAGTGAGCAGATTTAATCAGGAAATGTCCAACAAATTCAAATATTTTCCTGTTAAAAGATTATTGACGAAACAGAACATGGTTTAAAAAAACTAACAGAAAATTACTTGAGGATCAAAGATAACCAGAGTAACAGGATGGTCACAATGTTCTGGTCCCAAATGGTTTCCCTTCGGCTCCTCTGTACCCTGTTCCCATGACTCCCCGCTTTGGACAAGGGGGCACTGAACCCTGGGGGTAACATCACCATCAGCACCGGTCACCCTCGCCCCTGAACCCCGATTGGTTGGTGGTGCAGTTCCCACCCGGTCCTCCAGCACCTTCCTGTCTCTATTAGCGACACCCATGGCAGTTTCCCAATGTGGCACAGGTCCCATTATTCTCAGCTAAATTCAGCCCTCAGCTCCATCAACTGGCTGTCAGTGCCATGAGCAATAGAGACAGAAAGGTGCCAGAGGGTCAAATAGGAAGATAAAACTTGTGGATCTGGACCCCCATAAAGTTCAGCAACTTCTTATAAAAAATTCAAATCCCCAGTCAACAAATTAAAGGATCACACGACGGGACTTCAAGTTTTATGACTTTTAATACAACAAACAAACAAACTAGAAGCTACTTTAACTTGGAAACCTACACATAAACTATAAAATAGAACTTTCCCCTTTTACATAACCGACAATCACACTCCACGATTATAGTTACTCTGTCCTGGAAGTCAAAATTTAATTGTCTCAGAACCTGTCCAAAGTGATGATTCATTCCCAAGGATTTACTTCAGTTCTTCAACCAAGACACTGAGAAACAAAGGGAGAATAGAATAGAATGTGAATTGGCAAAATACATAAAGATTGACTGTTCAAGCTTCTGTGGCTACATAAAAAGGAAACGTTTGGCTCAAACAAAGGTTTGTCTGTTCCAGATAGAGTCAGGAGAATTTAGAATGAGGAATAGAGATCTCTACAGCCACCTCGTTCAACACTCTGGGGTGTGGATCATCAGCTTTTGGAGTTTTATTCACTTTCAACCCCATTCATTTCTCCAGTAAGACTTCTTCACCAATACTAATCTCCACCAGTCCCTTGGTTCTCTGGTGTTTTGGGGACAATTTCTGTATCTTCCTCTGTGAAGACAGACACACATTGTTTAGTTTCTCTGCATTTCCTCATTCCCCATTCTAAACTCTCCTGTCTCTGCCTGGAATGGACCCACATTCCTGCAGAAGCTTTTCCAGTCATTTTTTATGTTTCTCGCCAGTTTGCTCTCATCAGTTTCTTGATCCTCCTTTGCTGAATTCTAATGGATCTCATGGAATCTTTAACTTTTCTTGTTAGTCACGGTTGCATCACTTTTCCTGTTGGATTTTTGTTCCTGAAAGGAATCTATATTTGTTGTGTATATGTGAAATAAAAGTTGCAAAAGTCCCAGAGGACCATAGGCTTCTCTCCCCTTTGACAGAGAGAGAGCTGACTGGAGGTGATTTAACCCGAGGGTCAGCACACCTCAGGCGAGGGCCTGGTTGAGAAGGCGGGGCCTTCATGAATAAACTCAGACAGTACGGGAGTTGAATCCTCACTGTTGGCCTTGCTCTGCGTCACGAACCAGCCGTCCAGCCAACTGAGCTAACCGACCCCTGATAAATACGTAATAATTCCTTAAATATTAGGTATTCCCTGTACCAATCAGTTTCCGAGTCCACCTCAGGCAACTTGACGCTGATAACCTGATAGTTTCCTTCTGTCAGGGACACCCAGATAACTTAAACAAAGTAACCATGTAACCACCAGGGCCCATCTCCATGGCAACGTGGCATGCTTTGGGGGGTTTGAAACAGAAATGGAAACTAAATATCTTCAAACTTCCAAACATCCTTTTACTCTGTGATCCTTGTGCAATTTTGAAGCCAGGTTTTAGCAACCAGGCTCAAAGAGAATCAGCCCACTGGAGGCAAGGTGGTGAGACCGGCCAGTCCAGCATAAAGAAACCCTCCGACCATCCCACTGACCACCTGTCAGAATTAACAAAATGCAGTCCTGGGTGTAGAGCAGAAACAATAACAGCAGAATCCAAGCCCTGTAATCGATTATGAAATTGTTGGTGTCACAGCAAGTCCAATGAAACATGCAATCACGTCTCACATTGAGAAGTGGATGGCCTCTCCCCAGTGTGAACTCGCTGGTGTCTCCGCAGGTTGGATAATAGAGTGAATCCTTTCCCACACTGAGAGCAGGTGAATGGCCTCTCCCCAGTGTGAACTCGCTGGTGTGTCTGCAGGTGAGATAACTGAGTGAATCCCTTCCCACACTGAGAGCAGGTGAATGGCCTCTCCCCAGTGTGAACTCGCTGGTGTGTCTGCAGGGTGGATAAATGTGCAAATCCTTTCCCACACTGAGAGCAGGTGAATGGCCTCTCCCCAGTCTGAATTCGCTGGTGTGTCTGCAGGTGAGATAACTGAGAGAATCCCTTCCCACACTGAGAGCAGGTGAATGGCCTCTCCCCAGTGTGAACTCGCTGGTGTGTCTGCAGGTGAGATAACTGAGTGAATCCCTTCCCACACTGAGAGCAGGTGAATGGCCTCTCCCCAGTGTGAATTTGCTGATGTCTCTGCAGGGTGGATGAATCATTGAATCCCTTCCCACACTGAGAGCAGGTGAATGGCTTCTCCCCAGTGTGACGTTGCTGGTGTGTCTGCAGGGTGGATAATTGAATGAATCCCTTCCCACACTTGGAGCAGGTGAATGGCCTCTCCCCAGTGTGACTGCGCCGATGAAGCTCCAGCAGAGATGGGGCTCTGAATCCCTTCCCAGTCCCCACATTTCCACGGTTTCTCCATGTTTTGGGTCTCCTGACGTCTCTCCAGGCAGGACAATCAGTTGAAGCCTCGTCCACAACACGAGTACGGTCCCTCCCCGCTCTGAATATTGTGATGTTTTTCAGATTGTGTCACTGGTTAAAGCTCTTTCCTCAGTCAGTTTACTGGAACACCCCCACTCGGGTGTGTGTTGTGTGGGTCTCGGTGCTTTTCCAGTCACACTGATGTTTCCACGGTCAGTTCACTGGAACACTCTCACTCGGGTGTGTGTTGTGTGGGTCTCGGTGCTTTTCCAGTCACACTGATGGTTGAAATATTTAGCTGACTGTTCGGGGAAACATTTCTCCTTCTAGATTCAAAGCCCGATGATATCCAGGTTCTAAGGAAAGAAGTGACTGTCAGATCGAGACGTAACGTTTGAGATTTCTGTCTGTAATTCCTCCTCGTCTAATATCCTGTAAAAACAATTTCCAAAATTGATCACTGTCAGTACAGGATAGAAACTCAGAAGAGACAATTCTAGTTTCTATGTCACTTTTTTTCCTCTCTCTTATTCCCCGAAAGCTGTAAATGTCCATCCCACACATTCCCTCCATTCTCACTCTGCTGTATCTCATATTGACCCTCCTAATTCTCCTGAAGGTGCTGATTCAGGCTGATTGACAAATCCAAGCGCACAGCTTCCTGTCCAGGAGATCATAACAAATATGAGCTGCAGTCGGCCATTCGGCCCATCGAGCCTGATCCATTCAATGGGACCATTGGCTAATCTACCTCAGCACCGTTTTCCCACACTATCCCTCATATCCCTCGACATCTTCAATATCTAGAAACCGATCAGTCTGTGTCTTGAAAATATTTGATGACTGAAGCTCCAGAATCCTCGGGGATAGAGAATACCAAATCTTCACCACATCGTCGAGTAAAGAAATCCCTTCTCATCTCAGCTTTCTCTCCATTTACCTGCAAGTTCCGCATAACACTCAACATCCTCATCAGTCAGATTTCTGACTGGGAGTGGGGTGGTGTCAGGCATGCGATACAGGTGCGGGAGTAGCTGCTTTTCCACAGGTTCTGGTGCCACTAACCTACAATCTGACACTTATCCTGATTGCCTGGCACTCATCTACCTAATCCTTGAATTCATATTTGTTATCGTGTCCCTGGAAGATTTCAGGGTTCGGATTGGTAGGATTATGCTGGAAAAAGTGAAGAAATGCATTGATAAAACAGCACAGGTGGATTCAGTGGGAATGGAGCCGCCTTTTCAACATGGCGGCCTGACCCTCAGGAGGTCTCTCGACCACTAGGAGGTCTCTCGACCCCACGCTCTCTGGGGCTCTCTGGGAGGCGGCAAAAATGATGACTGTCAACATTATCCGTGTTACTGACCAGAGGCGGAGTATGCTGACTCAATATCTGTGAGCTCATGAGGCCCAGCTCCAAAACGCCATGGAGAGGCTCGATGGTCCGGAGGAGAGAATCCTGAACATTCAGCAAGATGCTTCCGTCGAATTCAATCCTTTGAAAACCAGTCAAGTGGCTGGCGGAGGTCCTGGAGAACTGAGGTTCGGAGAAAGAACATCTGAGTCATTGGCCTGTCAGATGGTCATCATAGAATTTACAGTGAAGGAGGCCACTCAGCCCATCGAGTCTGCGCCTTGGAAACAGCACCCCACCCAAGCCCATACCTCCACCCCATCCCCGTAACCCCACCTAACCTTTTATTTGGGCACGAAGGGCAATTTATCGTGGCCAATCCACCGAACCTGCACATCTTTGGACTGTGCGAGGAAACTTGAGCACCCGGCGGAAACACATGCAGACACGGGGGGAATGTGCAGACTCCGCACAGATAGTGACCCAAGCTGGGAATCGAACCTGGGACCCTGGATCTACCACTGTGCTACTGTGCTGCCCATAAATTATGATATTTTCTGTCCATTTAGTGTGGAGAGTAAGACTCCCGTTAGGTTCTTAGAGGATCGACTGCCACGTTTTCTCGAGCTGGATGTGAAGCCTGGGCGTTCCAAATTAGAAAGGGAGCATCGGTCTTTGAGGCCGAGGGATAGTTTTCATCCCAGGCCTGTAATCATTCGCTTCCACAACTTGAGAGAATGTCCTGGAGAGGGAACGATGAGGTGGAACCTGGCTGCAGGAAGGAGTGAAGATTTACTTCTTCCAGGAATTTCGGCAGCAACACAAACGAAGCGTCGAGGCCTCGATGAAGTTCAAAGGCAACGCAAGGCTGTGCGGCGTGAATTACGTTGTGCGTTATCCTGAGACCCGAAAAATGGTATCCAACAACTCCGTCAAGTCTTTCAATAATCCAACTATTACCTTGGCCTTCATGAAATCCATGAAGGGCAAGGATCTGAAGGGATGGTTTGCAGCTCGAACTAACTCAGGTGCTAATCAGGACTCTTCGCCCTATCATGGTATCGTTGTCTGAATTTCAGAATCACAGAAATACACACAGGGACAGGAGTAGGCCATTCATCCCCTCGCATCTGTCCTGCCATTTAGTGAGATCATGGCTGATCTGTGACCTAACTCCATATCCCTGAATATCTTTGCTTAACAAAACTCTACCTCCGATTTAAACTTAACAACTGATCCAGCTTCACCTGCTGTGTGTGGGAGAGAGTTCCAAACCTCTCCCACCCTGTGTGTGAAGATGTTCTTCCGAACATCTCTCCAGAACGGTCTAGCCCTAATTTTTAGACAATGATCCCTAATTTTAGAATCTCCAACCAGTGGAAATAGTTGATCTTTATCTACCCTGTCTTTCCCTGTTAATATCTTAAATACATCAATTAGATCACACCTTAAATGTCTAAATTCCAGCAAAAACAGGCCTAATTTGTGGTTAAAACTTTGGGTCCGAGTCTCTGCAATCTCTCACTCGCCTCCAACAGCATCCTGGGACACAATTCATCCAGAGCTAGTAATCTAATAAACTTACTGGGCGGCACGGTAGCATAGTGGTTAGCACTGCTGCTTCACAGCACCAGGGATACAGGTTCGATTCCGAGCTTGGTTCTCTGTCTGTGTGGAGTCTGCTCATTCTCCCCGTGTCTGCATGGGTTTCCTCCAGGTGCTCCGGTTTCCTCCCACAAGTCCCGAACGATGAGCTTAGTAGGTGAATTGGACATTCTGAATTCTCCCTCTGTGTGCCCGAACAGGCGCCGGAGTGTGGCGACTGGGGGATTTTCACAGTAACTTCATAGCAGTGTTAATGTAAGCCTACTTGTGACAATAATAAAGATTATTATGAATGGGTCGAAGGGCCTCTTTCCGTGCTGTAAAGAGAGGGACTTTATAGAGAAACTGCCAAAGCCTCAACACTCACCAGCTCTGAGGACACACCTTAGCTCCCTTTCCAATCTGAAAGCAGCCTGAGCTGGATTTACATTCCCCTTAATTGATCATTGCTGGGTGATAATCCTGTACTTCCTCACCTCACACCACTGTGACAGCACCTTCACTACACAGACTGCAGCAACTGACCAAACATCACCTTCCCAGTTATTCCTGAAGGCACCGCCTTCCCAACCTGGCCCCTTGCCTGAGGTGCGGTGATCCTCAGGTCACATCACCGCCGGTCAGCTCTCTCCCGGGACCAGGCCCTGGTTCACAGCCGCCATCTTGGGGAAACAGAGCGCATGCGCTGGCGTCTTGGCGATGTAACAGTTAGTAGGCGGGGCCTGAAGATTTCTGTTCTCCAGCCGGGTCCTAGCGCCCGCAGAGTTCGTCTTTGGTAAACAGGTTCCAAAACATTTCACCCACTCCCAAACTGAAGTTGATATTTGTGGCCTGGAGGTGTCTGTGGATCGCGTATACATTCAGTGTGAGAGGCTGCAGCCTCTGTATAGTTACCTGAGGCGGTTATACAGCGTTTGATTACATTTCATGATCCTTTCCAGTTCATTATCGGGATGTTTGTGTGATATTTTCTTACCCTCAGAGTGATTTTACTTTATTTGAAATACATTTCAGCAGCAGGCTCACTGGTGATTTTTAAACCGAAGATGGTTATTTATTGTCACACAATTTCCCTGGATGTTTGAACATCTCAGTCTGTCTTATTCACACTCACTGACACATAAACAGAAATTAGATACAGATCAAGTTGAAGCTGGAATGATGAAAATGGAATGTAGACTGCAGTCTTTATATCGCTGCAGGCCTGTTGTCTTCTTGTTGAGCTAATCCTTTAGTTGGAGTGAAGCGTTTTTAGAAACAAATAATTCTCATGAGTCTCTGAAGCTTCTTGTAGATGAATAGCCAGGAGGTTGGTTCTCAGGTGGACTTGGAAGCTGGAATAAGTACAGTACTGTGGCTGCACTGGAAAACATTCAGCTCTGCTGGTTCAGCTGGTTCCTGGTGCTTCAGGTGCTTCTCACACACACATTTTCTTTGTTCAGGGTTTATTATACTGCATCCCTGACAATTAACTGCAGAGTTAAAACTCTGAGACCCAGAACACCCCGATACAATAGCAGTTTACGATGCTCACTCACGCTTATCTCTGTCCAAATTCGAGCTCATTCTCTGGTGTTCAATATGGCTCTTGGAGACCGACAGTCCAGAGATTTCATGCTCCTCAAATGCTGGTTCATCCTGACACAACGAGACATTTAAACTTCGCAGGTGGCTGCAAAGTTTCCTTATTCGGGACCGTGTTTAATTAAATATTGGTCACAGAATCGAATATTACCCACAGTTTAATGTCCATAATAACCTGTTAAGTTGCAGCCATCATGACAAAGTTTGTGGATCTTACAGTCTATAATATCTAGTATCCTTGTGCTGAGCGTGACATCCTGAATCTACTCTTGAGTCTTATTAAAACAGTGCATTGTAGCTGGGTGGTGTGGGCGGCACGGTAGCACAGTGGTAATGAAATGAAATGAAAATCACTTATTGTCACAAGTAGGCTTCAAATGAAGTTACTGTGAAAAGCTCCTAGTCACCACATTCCAGTACCTGTTCGGGGAGACTGGTACTGGAATTGAACCGCGCTGCTGGCCTGCCTTGGTCTGCTTTCAAAGCCAGTGATTCAGCCCTGTGCTAAACAGCCCCTGCACTGTTAGCACTGTTGCTTCACAACTCCAAGGTCCCAGGTTCGATGCCAAGCTTGGATCACTGTCTGTGTGGAGTCTGCAAGTTCTCCCTGTGGGTTTCCTCCGGGTGCTCCGGTTTCCTTCCACAAGTCCCGAAAGACATGCTGTTGGGTGAATTGGACATTCTGAATGCCCCCTCTATGTACCCAAATATGCGCCGGAGTGTGGTGGCTAGGGACTTTTCACAGTAACTTCATTGCAGTGTTAATGTAAGGCTACTTGTGACAATAAAGATTATTATTAATATTATTATGGAGGCGGGTGGGTGGTTACTCTGGCTGCCGACCGCTGTTCTGTGGTCTTGTCTATTCCCAGTGGCCCTGCAGAGGGAGCATGCGCTATCCACCAGAATGTTTGACACCTTCCACAACCAGTGGACACCTCAGCGGACAGAGTGTTTCAGAGACACTGTGAACAATATTCTGGTTCAGTTAGGAAGGTTCCCAACACTTTTGTTGGGGCTTCTAGCTGATTTTGGTCTTTTATTTTGACTGGGCCCCATGCTTGGGAAAAGCAAGAGAGGAAAGAAGGTTCGATAGAAACTAAAATGATCTGTTTTGAATTTCTATCCTATTCTTAAAATGATAATTTTTGTAAACTTCTTTTTCAGGCATTAGAACGGGAGGATTGGCAGCCTGGCAACTCGAACCAAATATAACATCGAGATCTGACAGTCACTCAATTCATTAGGATCTAAATATCACAAACTGTCAATGTGCTTGTCTGTTCTGACTGTGGGAAGAGATTTCAAACATCAGTGTGACTGGAAAAGCCCCGATACACACACACCCGAGTGGGAGTGTTCCAGTGAACTGACTGTGGAAAGAGCTTTAACCAGTTACACCGCCTGAAAAATCATCTTGTTTCCTCTTGTGGGAGAGTCTAAGACCAAAGAGCATAATCTCAGAGTAAGGGATCTCAAATTTAGGACAGAGATGAGGAGACATTTCTTCCATCAGAGGGCAGTGAATCTGTGGAATTCTTCAGCTGGCATTCTGCCTCTGGAGTTTACCAAAATAAGGCAAAGGTGAAGTTGGCTTTACCCGGATGGGCCGCTTGGTGGCGCAGTGGCGCTTTCACTGAGGGGCCATGAGTTCAGTAACATCCCAGACAGGATTGGTGAGAAATACCTGTCTGGGAAAGGGGAGAAAACTATATAATCGGGGAAATGGAGCGCTCCCGAAGTACCTTAGAGAAAGGAGTTCGGCAAAGCCTTATTTTCTTCATTTTTCATTCAATATTTATTACAATTTCAGAGAAAATATTACAGAAAAGCTTATTTTGAATTACAAAAGGGAACATAACGATTGAGGGTCACACTGAGAACAGAACACATGCCCTCTGAGCTGCCAAATGTATGTACAACTGTAACAGACATCAGAAAGAGAGAACAGGAGCTCAACATAAAGGGAAGGCAACTGTTGTAAATAAGGTACGAGATAAGTTACTTATTTAGACATGACATTGAGAGAAATTATTAGCTACAATTACATTACAGCCAAAATTATCTCGTACATTTCAAACTGAAAAACAGAAATACTGTCCATGATTGTCTCAGTTACAGATGCAGAATAATAAACTGAGAGAATTTTACTGTGAGAGTCACCAAGAGGAGATATTGTATTTCTGTCACACGCACATCACAATAAACAGTTGAGGAAAATCTACAGCGTCCGAAAGTCAACCGATCACTTGATCTGTAAACGAGAGAGAAAATGACGAAGCAGATGTTTATGATCTGGGACATTGATGTTAGAGTTTTTAATCAATCAAACATTTAGAGATTTTTGAAACGGGCTTCTGTCAGTTTGAAGTGTGAGTGGATTGAATCTTCTCACCTTCACCAGAGTGACTGCAGCGCTGTAGGAAATGCTCAGGAAGAACAGGGTGATGAATGTGGAAGCGGTTGTCCAGATGTTCCCGTTATCATCCTCATCGTCTTCAGTCCAGGTGTGGTCTGTGGTATCTACGAGGATAGAGCAAATAAATATAATCAGATTGTTTATTAATCCAGGATATATTTTTAATATTCTCGCTTCATTTTCTCCCGCTGCTAATTCATTCTTTAATATATTTGTCATTGCATATCTACTGTTGAGTTTGTGACACTCAGAAATCGATCTCTGTAACTTTTTTCTTCCAAGTAAGGGGCAAGTTAGCGTGACCAATCCACCTACCCTGCACATCTTTGGGTTGTGGGGTGAGACCCACGGGTCACGGAGAAACTCCACTGGGACAGAGACCCAGGAGCGGTCCATGGCGGCGTGAGGCAGCAGTGCTAACCACTATGCCACCGTGCCGCCATTGCCTGATGTTTGTGTTTGTTCTTTATCTTTTGTGTCTGTGTAGATGCGAAATTCGTGTTTTGATTTACTCCTCTGTTGTGTGTCCCGATGTCTTTTTAAGTGTCATTGTGTGTGTTCATGTGTCAATGAGTATTGATCTGTGTATTTGTGTGTCAGCGCCTGTCTGTGAACTTTGTTTATCTTCTGTTAATCTGTATGTATGAGTGTTTTATTGTGTGTGTTTGTGTGTTGAAGTCTATGTTTATATATTAATGCCTGTGTTAATATAAGTTTATACTTCCCTGCCCAGTAATGAAAGTGTTAATGTGTCTTTATACGTTCAACATGCATGTCAGTGTCTTAATGTTTGTGTCTGGATAAGTGCGTTTATGTGTGTGTGTGTTGATGCGTGTATTTCATCATAGAATCATCACCATATAATCCCTACTGTGCCGAACGAGGCCATTCGGCCCATTCAGTCTGCACCGACCCTCCGAAAGAGCACTCTACCTGGACGCATGCCCCTGCCCTATCTCCAGAACCTCGTAACCCCACCTAACGTTGTGGGCACTAAGGGGTAATATAGCATGGCCAATCCACCTAACCTGCACATCCTTGGACTGTGGAAGGAACCGGAGCACGCGGAGGAAACACGGACACGGGACAATGTGGAAACTCCACACCGACAATCCCCCAAGGCTGGAATTGAACCCGGGTTTCTGGCGCTGTGAGGCAGCAGTGCTATTTATGCGCTGATGGTTGTTTATAACTATCTATTGATGTGTATTGATGACTCTCTGTGTATTCATGTGTGTTCGTGTTAATGAGTGTAAGTGTATGCTAATATGTGTCCACCTGATTAGTGTGCTAACGTGGATTATTGTCTCTGTTTGAATGGAAATATTTCTGTCATCGTGAAATTCTGCTAATGTACATGTTATTGGTTATATTTGTGTTTCATATTCTTCAGTCAATCTGCTTGTCTCGTTTCATATGTTTGTGTATCTGTGTGGACATGTGGTTGTATGTGTCTGTGTACATTTGTGTACCCGCTTGTGTGTGTGGATTTGTGTGTGTATGTTCACGTGTGTCTGTGTGTATAAACATGTGCTTTCTTGTGTTTAGGTGCAGGTTTGTGAATTTTTGCGTGTGTTTTTGTGACAAAATATGTGTGGTTCGTTATGCCTGGGTGTATGTTTATGCATGTGTTTCTATGTGTGTCTATGTATGTGTTTGTGTCTACGTGTGAGCGTGTGTGGGTCTGTGTGCATGTATGTTTAGTGTTTGTGTCTTAATCTGTCTGTGTATTTGTATCAGCTGCCTGTAGCGTTGCCATTTGTGGGTATAATTGGTACCTATGTAGAATATGTTGAACTTTCTGCTTATAAATGTGTTTTCTGTGAGTTGCAAGCTGCCATCAGGTGACCGAATGCAAAAATACAAGGAGGTGCCTCAGGAGAGAACAGTGAAAACCCAGGCAGAATTCAATCACCAGTCTGGATTTGGATTATGGGGAATCGGGTTTAGCAGACGGATAAGACGAACAAGAGTGCTAAAACAATTATGTTGCACAAATAGATACTTTCAGACATCTTTATCATTATGGCCTTTGAAACCCTTCAGCCAGTAAGCTAAGTGCCGTCTTGTAATGTCAGTAACTGAGTTCTTAGTCTAGAGAACCGTTTACTTCCAAACTCCCTGCTTGGGGACTGGGAAGATATTGAGTTAATAATCTCCCTCTCTCTGGTCAGCTCAGCAAATTGCCTTTGGGTTCTCCCTGCTGGAGGTGGAGAGACAGAGAGTTCACTCATCACCTTCCTCCTCTTTTGGTCGGGAATGTGGAGGTAAAATGGGTCAGTATTGCCCCTTTGCTGGGGAAGTGTGGGTACAGTGGATTAAATAATGCCCACCCACCTCTCTTTGTTGGGGAAGTGGGGAGACAGTGGATTAACAATTTCCCTTTCCCCTCTCTTTGACTAGGGATTATCGGTCTATGTTTCTGTGTGACCCTCAATTCAGTTCCCAGTGGGTGTGATGCAGCAACTTAAAGCTGACATTAATTTTAATGGGATGGACAATGAGAGAAGCAGGAACACCGAGATCTAAATATGATGTGTTTGTTTGTCTGAAATGGGAAAGTATCCGATTTCTCCTCAGCGGGAGGAAAGTCAATGAAGATATTTTGCTGAATCCTGGAATGAATGAGTTTTGCTCTGTCTCTAACCCAGGGTGTATCTGAGCTGGGAGCACTGGTTGTATGAGACTTGGGGACCAGACCTGTAGAAATCCGGGTCACATTGAACAGATCTGACCTTAGCAAAGTGGAAGCTCCATTAATTAAGTGGCTGTGCATTTAAATCACAATTGGAGGAAAAAGCCTTTATTATTTTTATTTTAGTTGCAAATATAACCAATAGATACTCATTGACATGAATTAACGGTGTCCATCAGAGCGAGGGAAATGTTCACAAAACTGGGTTTACCGCTGGATTTATCAACCGTTCTGTTGATGATCTTCAAGGGGATGGCTTCATGTCCCACCACACAGGAGTAAGAAGCGCCGCTGGCCCACTCCTCCGCTGCAATGGATAACAGGCTGTACATGAAGAAGGAGCTATTGCCGTTCTCTGCCATCACCTCGGTGTTCTTGTAGTTCCCGGGATTCACCGGCTTGTCATTGACGGTCCACTTGACGAAGATCTCTCGTGGGGAGAAACCTCTCACTAAGCAGCTGAGGGAGACGAATCTCTGAGCGGAGACGTCTTCAGCCGAGGGCAGGAGGACAGAGACGGACGGTTCCCGCGGATTGGGATCTGCAGAAAATGTACAATAAATGTCAATAAAATGGGGAATTCCGGAGACATTGGAACCGCGGGTTAGATGTGAGAGAAATGTGTTTTGTGTTGGATTTTAAAGGTTTCCATTTCCCAGTTTGGGATCTGTCCGGTTTCCCAGCTCGAAGCTGAGGTGGACACAAGCCTTTACCCTGAGAATTTACGGATAATGGATTCGAAAGTTTCAGAAAGTGTACAGCAGGGAAACAGGCCATTCGGCCCGCCTGTTCTGTGCTGGTGTATAAACTCCACTCCAGGCTCCTCCCACCTTACCCCAAGAGGATTGGGAAGAACACCCTTATTGAAAAGGGAGGGAATCAAAAACAGGTAACTATAGGCCAGGGACATTAATAGCTGAGCATTTAAGCATACAGAGTGTAATCAAGCTGGGTCTACACGGCTTCGTGAAGGGTAAATCATGCCTGACAAAGTTATTGCACTTCTTTGAGGTGATAACGAGAAGGCGAGAGAGAGGGGGACCAGTAGATGTGATATACATGAATTTCAAAACTGTGTTTAATAAGTGAATGTACTATTGCCATGGCTGCAGATACAAAAATGGAAAGGTAAGTGGTGAGGTATACAGAATATCCACAGAGGGACAGAGACAGCGTAACTTACTGAGTAAAAACTTGGCAGATGAAACATAATGTAGGAAAATGCGAGGTTAGACACTTTAGTAGGAGGAAGAACATAACGGAATATTATTTAGATGGAGAAAGACTGTAGAAAGCTAAAGTAACGGGGGAATTGGGGGTCCTCGTGCAGAAACCACACAAAGCAAGTTCTGCCGGTAATATGGAGACAAATTGAATGTTGACATTCATTTCAAAGGGAATAGAATATAAACATGGGGAAGTCGAGCTAAAACTATACAAGGCATTAGTTAGACTGCACCTGGTATACTTTGAATAGTTTTGGTGCCCTTATCTAAGGAAGGCAGATTGGTTTTGAAGGCAGTGTAGAGAAGGATCACGAGGTTGATCCCGAGTATGGAGGGATTTTCTTGTGGGGAGAGGTTAAGTAGGTTGGGTTTTACTTATTGGAGTTTAGAGGAATGAAGGCAGCCGAATCGAGACATGAAAGATTCTCAGAGAGCTTCTTAGGAGGTTGTTTTCCCTTGTGGGATTTCTGTTTATTTTTCAATGCCTGCCGATTTTCCTGCCAAAAGCTTTTTTCAAAGAGATTGAGGGAAGGATTACTTTGTTCATATGGGGAGGGAAGGTGGCCAGAGTTAGAAAGGTGCTGCTACAGAGGGGAAGGCAGGCAGGGGGTTTGGGTCTTCCGAATCTGATGTATTACTACTGGGCGGTGAATGTGGAGAAGGTGCGGAGCTGGGTCAGTGGGGTTGATTCCCAGTGGATCAGAACGGACGAATGGAGGACAGTTTGTGCAGGGGGTCCGGATTGAAAGCACTAGCATCAGCGCCGCTCCCGATGGCCCCGGGGAAATACTCAGGGTGTCCCGTAATAATAGCTTAATTGAGAATTTGGAGGCAGTTTTGCCAACACTTCCGGTTGGGGGCAGGGTCAAGGGAAATGCCGATTCAGGGAAACCACAGATTTGAGCCAGGGAAGTGGGATGGAAATTTTCGGAAATGGGAGGAGAAGGGGATTAAGACACCAAAAGATTTGTTTCTTAGGGGTCGGTTTGCAAGTTTGAAGGAGCTGGAAGCGAAGTATGGGCTGGAGCAAGGGGAAATGTTTAGATACATGCATGTTCGGGATTTTGCCAGAAAGGAGAGACAGAGCTTCCCGGTGGAGCAGGTCTCCACATTGCTGGAGGAGGTGCCGATGACAGGGGGACTGGAGAAGGGGGTAGTGTCGGCGGTTTACAGAGCTATTTTGGAAGAGGAGAAGGCACCACTGGAAAGGATCAAAGCAAAGTGGGGGGAAGAGTTGGGCGAGCATATGGAGGAGGGGTTCTGATGTGAGGTGCTCCGGAGAGTGAATGCCTCCACCTCATGCGCAAGTTTGGGGCTGGTACAGCTGAAGGTGGTATACAGAGCACACCTCACGAGGGCGAGGATGAGCCAATTCTTTGAAGGAGTAGAAGATGTGTGTGAACGTTGCGGGCGGGCGGGTGGGGGGGGGGGGGGGGTGCTGCTAATCATGTTCATATGTTTTGGTCCTGTCCAAAGCTAGAGGAGTATTGGAAGGAGGATTTTAGGATAATTTCTAAAGTGATGCACGTGAAACTGGCCCCTATTCAGGGTGTCGGACCACCCAGGGTTGGAAACGCGTGCGGAGGCAGATGGTGTAGCCTTCGCCTTGTTGATCGCCCAAAGGCAGATCCTGATAGGTTGGAGAGCAACCGCTCCACCCTGTGCCCTGGCGTGACGGGGGACCTATTGGAATTCTTGACTCTTGAGAAGGTTAAGTTTGAAGTGAGGGGAAGGATGAAGGGGTTCTACAATTCATGGGCATTATTCATTATGCACTTTCAAGAAGCAGATAACATAGAACATTAGTTGGGGCGGGTGGGTGGGAGGGTTGGGGGGAGGGTGTGTGTGTGTGTTAATGGCGACTATGGGTGATTCCTAATTCCTTTTTGTCATTTGTTTGTGTGAACATGCGGGCTAATGTTTGGGGTTTGATGGGAGGATGGGATCGTTGTTATTGGTATGGGGATTGACATATTTGTTACTGATTATTGTTTATTGTTGGTGGGTGTAAGTTTGGGAGAAAATGTGAAAAAGGAGGAGAATAAAAAAAATATTTTAAATTTTTTTAATAAACAGTGCCAGTGACTGTGAAAGACCCCTAGACGCTACATTCCGGTGCCTGTTTGGGTACGCAGAGGGAGAATTCAGAATGTCCATATTACCTAACAGCACGTTTCGGGACTTGTGGGAGGAAACCGGAGCACCCAGAGGAAAACCCACGCAGACACGGGGAGAACGTGCAGACTCCGCACAGACAGTGACCCAAGCTGGGAATCGAACCTGGGACCCTGGAGCTGTGAAGCAACAGTGCTATACACTGTGCTACCATGCCGCCCATCCCACCCAGCAACAATGCACTGTTTTAATCAGACCCAAGAGTAGATTCAAGATGTCACGCTCGTCACAAGGATACTAGATATTATAGACTGTAAGATCCACAAACTCTGCCAAGGTGGCTGCAACTTAACAGGTTATTATGGACATTAAACTGTGGGCAACATTCGATTCTGTGACCAATATTTAGTTAACACGGATCTGAGTAAGGAAACTTTGCAGCCACCTGTGAAGCTTAAATGTCTCGTTGTGTCAGGATGAATCAGCATTTGAGGAATATGAAATCTCGGGACTGTTGGTCTCCAAGTGTCATATTGAACACAGGAGAATGAGCTCGAATTGGGGCAGAGATAAGCGTGAGTGAGCATCGTAAACTGCTATTGTATCGCGGTGTTCTGGGTCTGAGTTTTAACCCTGCAGTTAATAGTCAGGGATACAGTATAATAAACCCTGAACAAAGAAAATGTGTGTGTGAGAAGCATCTGAAGCACCAGGAACCAGCTGAACCAGCAGAGCTGAATGTTTTCCAGTGCAGCCACAGTACTGAACATATTCCAGCTTCCAAGTCCACCTGAGAACCAACCTCCTGGCGATTCATCTACAGAAAGCTTCAGAGCCTCGTGAGAATTATTCGTTTCTAAAAATGCTTCACTCCAACTAAAGGATTAGTTCAACACGAAGACAACAGACCTGCAGCGATATGAAGATTGCAGTCTACATTCCATTTCCATCATTACAGCTTCAACTTGATCTGTACCTAAATTCTGTGTATGTGTCAGTGAGTGTGAAAGAGATGAGGAGCTGAGATGTTCAAACATCCAGGGAAATAGTGTGATAATAAATAAACTTTATTCCTTTAAAAATCACCAGTCAGCCTGCTGCTGAAATGTATTTTAAATAAAGAAATATCACTCTGAGGGGAAGAAAATATCACATAAACATCCTGATAGTGAACTGGAAAGGACCACTAAGTGTAATCAAACACTGTATAACCCCCTTCAGGTAGCTAGATAGAGGCTGAACCCTCTCACACTGAATGTCTACGTGATCCACAGACACCTCCAGGCGAAAAAACATCAGCTTCAGCCTG